>NC_141557.1:32828928-34058214 GCF_036417535.1 Chlamydotis macqueenii
AGAAGCCTATCAGGTATGATGAGAGTGACAATGTTGTATGCCATATTTGTAAAGGGATTTTTCACCTTTTGTAGCCTAAAGTTGAAATTTCCGGGATCTTGGCTTCTATCTGAAGTCCACGAGGATAAGTTCTCTATTTTTGTGAATGTCCAGGTTGGTGGATGACACTATCCCATGATAGCTCTTAAATTCCCAGGCTGTTGGGGTCTCAAAGCCAAGAGCTAGCACTTTTTCCTTTCTAAGGATGCTTCTAAATAATGCTGTTTGATTCTCTGCACCTGTTGCAATATAACTTCAAAATAAATGTCTGATTTATTTTAATTTTGTCATCTCAGACCTCTAATTATAGACAAGATGTCACTGTCTAGGCACCATATAAATTCAGAGCAAAAAGACAGTGCAGTATCTAGAGAGTTTTAACAGTATAATTCTTAGAAAATGGACAAGTGGGAATTTACAAGGAAGTAGTTTGACAACAGTGGATATTGTGCAAAGCAGGATTTACACTGCACAAAGCATTGTAATGGCTCAGGGTTTTGAGGTATGGCAGCAAAGAAGAGTTTTGAAAGGGACTTGGGAGAGAGCAATGGAAATGGCTTTGTGAACTCGTACGTGGAGTTCTCAATTGAAAGTAATAGTATGGGAAAGAGAAAGTAATAGTATGGGAAAGAGCAGAAAGTCATTTTCCATGAATGACTGACAGAGAGTGTCAGCTTGAAAGTGGAAATTGGTGTCTTGATAGTGAATGAAAGATAACCTGGTAAGAGGGGGCATAAACAGCTTCCAAAATGAAGCCAAGTAATGTACATTTGATGTACTAGAGCACAGGAAGCCCATAGAGCAGCATCAAAATGAACATGATGGGTTAGATGGTTGAATGAGGTTAAAGTGTGCAAGTTGCACAAACATGCAAGTTCCAAAAGCTGAAAAATCAGTTATGAAGCTATATTCAAGGTATCAAGGTGTATCACGTTATTTTTAATAGGTGCGCACGGGAGGCTGAAATTATCCATTGTACTAGGTTAACCATCTAAATCAGGCTATGTGCTTTCAGCAAATTTGCTATAAGTCCCATACCTGTTCCTAGTCAATAGAGTGGGTTTGTACACATTTTTCTCACTGTCATGTTGGAAACGTTGTGCAGAAGTCAAAGACATTCAAAAGCAGAGGAGGTTAGGTGTAATCAAATTGCAGAGAAGTTCTCCCTGATATTGTACTTTCTCTTATAAAATCAATAAATCTCATTTGGAATATGGAGGTTTGCTGGAAATTGCTGGCAAGAAATTCTGAAGATCATAGTCCTTTTGTATGCCACATTTACACTGTCCATCCTAAGTTGTGTCCCAGTTTTTAGAGCACAGTACAGGGCAAACATTCAAGGAGAGGAAACAAAGATTTACAAAATAATTACTTAGTTCAGTGGAAGATTCTGTGGGACTTTCCTGCTCCAGCCACCCCCAGTTTGTTCTTCCCTTATTTTCATTTTTTAGACAGTATCTTCCTTCTAATCCTAAAATTCATTGGATTTGTTACTTCAAGATTTTTATTGTACTTTTAGGGGCTTGTAATATACAAACACATGGTGGACAGGGCTTGAATGTTTTGCTTTCTCGAAAGCAAAAGTACTTAGATAAGAAAATAAATTTAGTGTTGACGTTTGATGACAGTGGACCCCTTGAGCTCTTGTTCTAGGCAGGGAAACCTTAGGCTTAGTTGTGGAAAACCCTGGCTGAAAATCCCTATCTAAAAAGCCAAAGATGAGTCACTAATTTTCAAAAAGTTACTAAGATAAACATGTGTTCAGATTCATGTAATTAAATTTCTATTTGTAGAAGTAAAAATATCCCACTAAAGTGATTTTTAAAATACTAATATGACAGGAATTTTAATAATTTCTTTTTGCAATTTTCAGTTCATAGGTTTGTATAGAGCTTTAGTAAATTTTTAAAAGGTCAAGAAGCAATATTCCTTGTTGGAAGGAAGTAGAATTTTAGAGCATGTAGTAAATACAAGTTACAAAGGAGCTGGCTTTTTTGTTACTTTATATTGTGAAAAGCCCTGATGGGAATCAACCAGTTGTTGACTTATGTAGTCCTTGCTGACCCAAATAAATCAGTAAGAATAATCCAAATAGCCTTTACATCACTCTAAGGTTTGTTCAGAGGAAACTTTTCCAAGACAGATGCAAAATACCAGAACTTTTTAAAGTATCAAGTCAATTAGGAACCTTTTCTGCTGGATAACAATACTTGCATGTATGTTTACTGTTTTATTTTAAATGTGTGGCTAAAGGCAGTGTAGCTTCTCAAAGAATAAGCAGTTTTTATTGCAGACAGTTGTTAGAGTAGATTTTCAAATTGCCAAAAATACAGTTTCAAAACCATTTTAGAAAAGCTGAAAACATTTTTATCTGGAAAACTTAATCCTCTTTATCAGAATTACCAGTTCACTGGTGGTGTATATTTGGAATGTAATCAGGTCTTTATATGGGAAACAATGCTTTAATTAATTCCTTTATTCACATAGACATGCTTTCTTCATTTTTAGTCAGACATAATAGCTGTACTTGTTGTTAGTCACTAGTGCATATTCTATGTTGAGATGCAATGCAACTAAAACCTGTTTTCTGGTTACAGAAACTAATCTCTGAAGTGAAAATTCAAGTGGATAACCAGATCCAAGGTCTTCATTTCAATATCACTGCAATCTGTCCTGACGGAAGTAAAAAAACTGGCATGGAAGGATGTAAAAATGTGGGATATAATGAAGAAGTATGTTGATAGTTCTTGTTCTTCAAGAAGCTTATTTTTCTGTTTGTGTTTCACTGGTGTGAAATCTTCTAGAGATTTACTTAAACTGAAAATGGATTTATGTGATTAATGATCACAGACTCTTTATTATTTTCTGGTTTTGTTTTTCCTGAATCTTATTTTAATTCTCACTAATCTCATGGGAGTAAGGCTCAAAGCTTTTCCTGAAAGCTAACGTCCATTAAAACTCTCCTCCTTTGTCCTCCACTGGGCACAATGGCCATGTTCATTGTGATGAAATCTGTACGTAAAGAGATTGAAAGATAATCACCCAGTGGAAAAGAATCACTGGAATTTGTGTTCCTTGTGTCTGTACAAGACACCACGTTTTCCTCTCCTTGCCCTAGTAGTCTTCATGCACACTCGGGGCTGTGGATAATTAGTTTATTTTATAAATCAAATCAATAAAATGATTTATCCCCATTTGGATCAGTGCCACCTACTGAATGAAACAGATTGTAAAACTGGAGCATCATGCACCGTGAAAATGCAGGGGAAGATGTCTGGCTAATATAAAGAACATTACTTTCTTCCCAGAACAACTTCTCTGTGCCTTGATATATTTATCTAATTACTTGGACCAGTAGAGTAATTCATTTAGCTTGCCAGAAAGAGGTGTGTGTTTCTGGAGAGCAGGGTCAAGGAGTTCTTTCCTTCTTGATGTGTACGTACATCTCGGTGTGATTTTACTTGTGTCTGTGTGTAGAAATGGCAAAACAAATCAGTAGATTAAATGCATGAATTTTAAGTATGTTAATTTAGATGTATTTTATGCTATTCTGAATTTTGTCTGCATGATTAGCTCCTACAGTTTATGGGAGATTTGCTATGTTTTTCTTCTTAATTCATCTCTTCTCCAGTGTTGTTCCCTATGCATGTCATAAGAAATAAGGCTGGAATTTGTTCTGTTTAATGAAGAGAAAAATATTTAGATCTGTTTCTTTTTAATAAAAAGCCAAGCCAGTTGATTGTAAAAGATTGCATGTGGCCATAAACCTCTACTGCTGTTGAAAATGAGCCATCCTGAAAAGATTAATTTATTTTAACCGTAAATCCTCCTTTCAGTATTTGTTTACATGCAAAATGCTTTTCCTTAATTCTCACATTCCTTTCATTGACTAATCCTTCATCCTTCCTTTTCTTACCAAAACACGAAGTGTTATTATATTCTGGAAGAATCCTATGGCCTCTTCAGGGTGCAAAACTAACTGGCTATCAGTGCCAGCCTTCATAGCGTTGTAATTATTTAGTCGCAATACGTTTAAGCTTTCTGCCGCTGTATTCAGACTCATCAAATTTCACAGCTCTTACACAAGACATGATTAGCCCTGCCCTCACGTCTCCCTGCCAGTTCTCCAGTAGTGTTTTTTACCTGAAGGTGACGTTTTCTAGCGGGAGTGTGTGTTGAATAAAAAGCACATTCTCTAGCTGTAGCCTATCCTCCCCGTGTGATATGCACCTGCCATACGAATGAATTACTGTGTAGCCACACTTTTACCCCATAACCAAGGGGAAGAAATCTCATGCACGAAGAGTGTGGGCAAGTGAGGAGTTATGTGTGTAGTGGAGAAACAAGAAGAAGAAAAGCAAAGGGCAAGACAAAGCCTGTGTGCCCCCTGAGTATGACACTAAGAAGCGCCTGCTTCTGCACAGCATTCTTCTCCTGTTGTCCGTGTAGGCAGCCGCAGCCCCACTCGCCACAAAGCCACCATTGTCCTCAAGGGCTCTGCTGTTCTTATGTGGGGGCGCAGCGGGAGGGGGAGACAGCGATGGGGAATGAATAGTCTTAGTCTTTGTGGGTAGTTTCAACCTCGTATGTAATCAGTTTCTTAGGTTTTCTCCTTTTTTTTTTTTATTTGGAAATCTTTGTTCTTTGGTGGCAAAGAGTAAAGGTATTTGTTTCTCTTGGGCTCCTTTCTCGCCTTTTCCTCTTGGTTGTAATTTTGTTTTCTGTCAGCAGGATAAATAGACTTAGTGAGAATACCCTGTCAGAAGCCTACTGGTCAAAAAAAAATGCAAAAAAACAAGATTGCTATGCATCTATCACAGATGTCAGAGCTGTCAAAGAATTTTGGTTGTGATTGATGCAAATTCTGTGGCAGCCACCTAATCACCAAAATGATCCAGGGTCCTGTGCCAGGACTCTGGAAAGCCACAGTGGCTGCACTCTTGGGTTGAGGACCTGGGGCATGGTGGTAATGGCCATGACACAGCCAGGAGCTAGGCACTGAAGCAGCACTTGGTCTACCTAGGACCACAGTAAGAGCAGCAAGACTCTCTTGCTCCATCTTCATTGTAAGAATTGGAAAAATAAGCTGATACTAAGGTGTGAGCCATTTCTGTGTTTTAGTAGGAGTAGATAGGTTAATCCAAAAAAACCTGAGTGGCTTCTATTTGCACAGACTGCTCCTGCAGCAAGAACATTCATTATAGGTTCTTTTTATGAAGAGTATCTCTGTTTCTGTTTGTGTATTGTCTTACTCAATCTAGTCCAAATTCTCATCTGAATATTTCTATACTATAATAGAATGCACACATTAAATAATAACAGGAGGATGATGATGGTAATTCTGTTTCTATTTAACTTGCATTAAACTTGTCTCTTGCAACTATGCTTGCTTAACATGAAAACTATGCTGCTGTCAATCTTCTATTGTTAGGATTTTAACTGTATTTGTGATGCCTGTCGTTAGTAATATATCATATATGACAAATCACCACTATGTACTTTGTTACACTAGCTAGTGCACATTCATATACAATGTAAGATTCTGCTTTGTTTATGTGTTAAAAATTTTAAGCAAATCATAGGAAATAACAATGATGTAAAATCTGTCTTTATTTCTTTTTAGGTACTTTTCAATGTATCAGTTACAATGAAAGGATGTGATACAACTGGAGGAAGAACATATGCAACACTTAAGCCTATTGGTTTCAATGAAACCGCCGTCGTTCATGTGCAGAAAAGCTGTGCTTGTCAGTATGGAGACAGTGCAGGGCACAAAAGAGTATGGGCTGATGAGACTTTTTCTGAGGGCAAACAGTCCCATTGCAGTGACAATAATTGTAGCTCTAATAGAGATACGCTGCTTTCTGAGAGGTGCAGACGACACCAGGACCAGCCCATCTGCAGCGGTCAAGGAGATTGCATAGATGGAAAATGTTTCTGCTACAAAAACAAGCTAGGCAATGTGTATGGCAAGTACTGTGAAATGGATGATTTTTCCTGTCCGTATTACCAGGGAAACTTATGTTCTGGTAAGCTGCTGAGTTTATGTCTGTGTTTTGGTTTTGTTTGGATTTTGTTTTGTTTTTGAAGCTTATATACATGATGTAGCTGAAAACAATGATATAAGTCTGTCAAGTACAAGAATTGTGTGTGCAGAATTAGTGTGTGAAATATCCTCAACAGCCTGCTAGGAATTTGCACTCCTGGGCTTTCTTCACCACAGAGGTATGCACTGTCTTCTAAACTTCAGGACTGCTTTTTAGGAGGTTTGTTGAGTTTTTTCTAAGTTATTTTAAGATTTAAATCTCAAACTTCTTCAGAAGGAATGATACTGATATCTCAGATAAAACAGTAGCTTTATTCCAGAAAGTGAGTTGATACATTTCAATCCAATGGGAATATGAGATACTAAGGGATTAGAATGAATTATAGCTTCCAGATGAGGTTCCAATTTTCTAACACCCGAAATCAGTCTTATTAGAGATACAGTGACACTTGATTTCAAATACTGATATATACACTAACACTGTTCAGAACACCTCTTCCAAAAAGGAGAGTGGAAGTGAAATATAAACAAGGAGAGTTGTTAGAAATTATTATTCTTTTTGTGTGGCCTACTTCAAGTTTTTTAAAGAAAGTATGCAAATGAAAATTGCAGGTGAAGAAAATACAAAACAGGTACTTTTAAGGTAGAGTTATTAAGGAAAAACGTGATTGAATCAGTATCATTACTGGATCTCTACAAGAATTTTTTTTTCCCCTCAGAAGTAATTACATATTTTAAAATCCATACTGCTGTCGTACATCCTTTCACTTCACTGTATACTGACCAATGAATGAACTGAGGGACCAATTTTTTTGACCACTCTTAGATAAATTTCAAGTAATACTATGGACTTTAGTAGAATAATTTTTGTTTTGCTCTGCTAGTGACTGTTAACTTTATGTAAAATGATGAGAAATAATGTTGCCTAATCCTTTAGATACTTAATTCCAACACAAAGAATTACAGTTCATCTTCTCATTCTTCTTTGCTCCCCACAACCAACTTTGCAAATTTACTATTTCTTAACCTGCGTAGGCCTTTCAGACTTACAGACTTCAAAAGCCTGAGATGTGGTGCCCTGATTGGCAGAAGAGACAGGGAGATCTTTGTCTAAAAGGTGTTAGAGATTGTCACATGATGGAGTGCTGCCCTAGGGTACCACAAGGGGAACCTGCTGCACGGGGCCGTGGCTGAGCAGTGTACCTCTGTGGGATATTGTCCAGTGCAGAGCCTTGCTCTGAGATGTCCTATGATTCCCTTTCCCCTTCCATTTTGCCCACCTCGGGCAAAAAAAGGGGCAGCCTATACCTTGGCCTCGCTCCAGTTTAGGGGATCCTGTCTGTTAGATGGGACTGTCTCCCTGCAGCTGCTTTGTGGAACCCTGGAGCACAAGAAGGGCCGTTGCAGTTTGTGTGAAACTTAGGTACTGCCAAGGCATCGTTGAGGAGACCTCATGAGATTTGCTAGACTTGCCTGTGCTTTATGCGCTCTCTATTTCTGTATTTCCTAAACGTGCTCTCACACGCTGTTAAAATGTGACTAAACTTTATGAGCATGTTAGTTGTACACCTGCCTAAATGTGGTACGATATGGAAGACATATAGATTTTGCCTGAAAGCTCCCACTGCTTTGCCTGGAAAATTTTAAAGGCCACCAGAGGTTCTTCACAGCCTCTGAATCCTTGAGGCTGTTCATTTTAAGTTCCTATTAAACAACCTACGCTTCATAAGCACAGCATACCCACCTGTCAGGCTCAGTCATCTGTCCTTTAGAGAGGCAGAAAAGCAGTGCTATCATCCGTGCTTCTGAAAAGAAAAGAAAAAATACAACCTGGCATGTGTGCATGAACTTGATACTCCTTCCTCCACCGAACCTTACTGGTAATTTGAACTGAATGCTTTCTTGCTAAAGAGAAGTTTGTTTAGTTTGCCTGAAGACTGTTTTCCACTGCTTTGATCCAAGGCAACAGGGAAAAATTCTAGTAAAAGGTTTTAGGATGACATCAAGGTAGCAGCTTTTGCTCAACTTCACAACAAACAGCAGCCATACGTATTTATCATGCTGGTAATTTCAGCCCAAATTGTTAACTGAAAAACTAATTAGCAAGCCAAGGTCTAAATTAGCTCTGTTTAACATAAAGCACCAGCAATACAAATGTATGCGTGTAAAAATTTACTTTCTATGTTTTCGTAAAAGCATATGACTCAAGGCTATCTGATGTTGTAGGTAATGGTGAATGCGAAGCTGGGAAATGCAAATGCTTTGCTGGTTGGGAAGGTGACCGTTGCCAGTGCTCGTTACAATCAGCAAATCACTGCCTGAATTCGAAGGGCCAAATTTGCAGTGGAAGAGGAAAATGTGTATGTGGACAGTGTGAGTGCACAGATCCAAGAAGCTTTGGCCGCTTGTGTGAATATTGCCCTACTTGTAACAAAGCCTGTGAAGAAAACTGGTATGTTTCTTGTGCTAGACTTGACTTTTTAACGCTGTAGTGTTGAAACAAGAAGAAATATTTCTGCTTGGATAGATGTGTGCTATATTTTGTAGATATTTAGACTGTAGGGAATTGAAACAATTCATACTGGAGACTTTTCTCTATGTAGCTGAGGAATTCACACTGGCAATTAAGAGAATTGCATGTCTGTATCTGTGTTGATGAGTCTGCGTCCAGCTTTCAGAAGTCAAAGGAGATGTGTCTGATAAGTATCATTTTTTCATATATTTATTAAAAGATTATTCTTCATATGAAATCTTCTGGGTAGGAAATAAAGCCCGTAAATCTGGAGGTTTAAAAATGGACAGTAGATCCTACTCATGAATGCCATCAAGTCCAATAATATTCTCCAAATTTGTTTATGTGCACTCCTTGTGCTTATCAGCTGAAAGAAGGAGGTGTGGAACACGAATGGTACCTGTGCATTGTTGCTGCCATCAGTCAGCAAAGCAGAGTTGGTCTTACCCAGAGAAGAACATTCTCCATTACTCAGTTTTAAACCACTTAGTCTTTGCCATGCTGGTTTTAAAGCCTGTCATTTTTCCTTACCCGTGTAAAGGAAGGAACAGTGTGGAGGTTGAAATGAGCAGCCCAAGGAGAGAAGCTAGACCAAGCTCTCAGTGGCCCACCTAGTGGTGCTGGCTTGAAGAGCCCTGTCCTTGAGCATGGCTTTTCTATGCCCTCCCGTCAGCATATGTAATGTTCTGCATCCCACTGTGGCTGGGAGGGTGAGAGATCAGCCTTTCATTGGAAAAGGAATTGCGATCAAAACAGAGTTGTTGTTTATTTGTGTTCACTTGAATTACAGCTCATCTGGTGAATATGCTGGAGAGCCAAGCTGGGTCATGTCTGAAAAGGTGACTGCTAAGACTTCACTAGATAAAATGCAGTTAGCCTTGCTGGCTTACACTTGTTCAAATTCTCTGGGAAATGCATGCCTTAAATATATTCAGAAGATGGCATAGCTCCGTTAAAAATTCAGTCAGGGCTTTTTCAGGATCACCTGTGATGTCCATCTTCTGCAAGGCTGTACAGTGAGGATGGTTAAGACTGACAGCGCTACCTCCCACGAGGCTGCTGAGCCTTTGAACTGCCCAGCAGCGGGAACTTAGGTGTCTTTGTAGCATCCAAAAAATTATTAACAAAGCTGTGTTTCCCAATGAAGTTGATAGGTAAGGAAAGACTAGGACTGAACTGGAGGCTGACAGCTGAAGAGAGGGCACTGGACCCGTAGCTGCACCCCCTGAAAAACACTCATCACGAAATGCAGAGCAGGGGCCGGATGAAAGTGGCTCAAAGCCAAAGATATGTTTTACTTTACAACTTCTGACTAGCTGGTTCTGAGAAGCATCACAGGAATAAAATGCTGAAAGGCATCACATTTCAGGAAAAAAATAAATAAATGTCGCAATGTTTTTACTAACAACAGGAAAGCATTATGTGCAAGCAATACGTCAGCCTGTGGATACAATCTTTTTAAGGGGAGTGCAGAGAAAGACATAGGTTTTTAATTACATTTTTATTTTGCAGGAATTGTGTTCAGTGCCATCTTTCTAACAATGCATCTCAAGCTAAACTTGACCAGTGCACAACCTCATGCGCTTATCTTCTGCATTATATTGACCAGACTTCAGGTATGTGACATTTTCTAGGTTATTTTAATAGGAGATAAAAATCTGTTTGGATTAATAATTGTATTCACCACTGTTAGAATGTCTTTCAAAAGTGTGTCATGTTATTACAATAACAAAGAAAGAAAGCAGGATAAAGAAAAATCACTGATAGCTTCAGGGCAAGTAGAACATAAATAATAACAGGAAATGTGATTGGCAAGCATTGCTAAATCAGATTTCCCAGCTCCTTGAGAAGTCACATCTAGTAATAATGAATCCTGCCTGAGCAATGCTTAAAGAAATATTTATAAAAAACTGTTACGGCATCTGTATGTTTTGCTGCTTTGGATATGCTTACATTATTTGACATTACCAGAAACAAGGAAGAATGAAGTAGAATGGAATGCTTACCTCACATTCAGTAATGTTTGAATATTCCTTTCAAGTACAAAAAACTGCACAGTTATGAGGGTTGTGAAATAATAAAATCTTTAATAATAAAATCTCATAAAACTTGATCAGTCCACACCGCAACAAAAACGCAGGTTGTCCATAAATTAGAAAACTAATTGTGAATACTTTTCTCATAACTTTTGTATTAATTAAAGGAAAGCTTGTTGTGTGAGAGAGGTGTACCAGCGAGGAGAACACTGGACACAGATTCAAGAAATCACATTTTCTTTCATATTTTGGCAATGATCTGCACTGCAATCTTACGAAGATTAAACTGTCTCGGCCCCATACATCTCTAACAATTCATCCTCTCTATTTCATCTATAAACTTTACAGAGAGTTTACAGTGGCCAACACAGTGAAGCCTTAGTCTTAGTTCTGTAGATTAAAGGAATAATAGTTTCACCATTTTTCTACAGTCAGTCTTAATTGGAATTTCCTTTCGTGCTATGCCCCGCTTTAAAAGCTTGCATATGGCAACTTTTACCCTTGGCTTCCTTAAAGTTCTTTTCCCTTAACTTTTATCAGGCTGGTGTTACATTTATGTGGCATTACTATGCAGTGGTAGATATAAGTGTGTTTGAGGAACGTGTCTATTCCATATGGTCGGCTTTACAGTTGTGTTTTCCTTCCATTGCAGAATGTTTCTCTGGACGAAGCTACTTTAGAGTCTTTTCCATAATCTTTATAGTTACCTTTCTGATCGGATTGCTTGTTGTCCTTATCATCAGGCAAATAATTCTGCAGGGGAGTAGCAATAAAGTTAAATCTTCAGCCGATTACAGAGTCTCTGCAACAAAGAAGGTAATTGATTTCAGACCCATCATATTCAGTAGTCTTTTTCTTGCATGTATAAGGTAGCTAATCTTTGATAAAAAAATTGTATCTTCTCCTTCAAGGATAAGATGTTTTTGCCTACTGTTTGTACAAGAACAGTAACGTACAGACGTGACAAACCAGAGGAAATAAATATCGACATCAGCAAGTTGCGATTAAACGAAACTTTCAAGTGTGAATTCTGAAGACTGTGTGTTTTCTGCAAATGTCTGTTTCCACCATGCTCGACTTTTAAAAAGTTACCTTTTGTACTCTGCCAGAGTCTTGACTGTTGCCTTACAGTTTTGTGTCATGCATTTTGTTGAATACTGTAACAAAGTGACATGTAAGCATATTCACATAATGTGACTATGTTTGAAACCATAGCTGCTGTATTTTTTTTTTTATTTTTGAAAGAGAAATGTGCGTTACTACTGTTCAGGAACGTTAGTGTTGATGTAGCACTTTAGCATATTTTAATTTATTTAGTTATGGCCTAGAATGTAGACATGAACCGGTCTGACAAAGCACTGATCTCACTCTACACGTAGCTAGTACTGATGTGCTCTGTGGGAATGGACAAAAACTGTGACTGAAATATTAACATTGCTGTATATTATAGCGATAGATAAAACTATTCAAACGCTCTTAAATAGAGTAAATGGTACTTTTATAGTTCTCTCAGTTGACTAAATTCCACCGGTGTGTCTGCTTTAGCCTCTTAGCTTTGCCTCATTACTTAATAAAAATGACTGGATTAAATGAGTGCTTAGTTACTGGTGTGGGTGTATAGTTGTATGTGTATCTGCACACACATGCATGCACACACACACAGGTAAATTATATATATAGTTTTTTATATGTTATGATGTCACTTAAAGATAATTTATATCTGATAAAGAGTAATTTTTAGCCTTTTTTACCTGTTTCAACATAAAATTATATATGAGTTTTAAGGTGTTTGGAAACTGGGTGGCTACAGAAAACGAGAGAGTTCCTCTGTCCGACAGCATGGTCTAGATGATGATCACTGCTGGCTGACTTCACCTTTGGGGTCAGCAGCATCGACTCCATTGCAAGCAGATAAATTACAGCAGAGCTGTGCTTGGTTTGCTAGCTACATGTCAGTGTTTTGCCAAGTAAGGACTTTGTTCTTTTTGTATTATGTCAAATATAGGTCTGATTTTACACATGTGCTCTTTTTTTCTATGTAAATTAGTTGACAGGATTAGTTTTTGTGAATCCTTACATAACCACTTCAATTGTTGTGACTGTGCATTGAGAAATGTGTCCAGTGTGATGTGGAAAAGAACCTGCAATTTGGAAAAAGGTGAGGAAAACAGGAGTCTCTTTCTCAAGAGGAACCCATTAATTGACTTCATAAATGTGGGATCAAATTCTGCCTTCAGAAATGGGCAAGACTCTTCTAAACACAGTGGGACCAATATAAGCTTATTGAGAGCAGAATTCGAGCTACAAGGTAAAGCAGAAGCATTTTCTTACCCCTGAAACTGGCTATAGTGGTAGAAGATGTGTTCCTGTTATATGCTAGTTGGAAGAGTTAGGCAACTGTCTGATTTACTAACTTCATGCTGCTGAAACTCTATGAAAATCTGTTCAACCTCTAATGCACTAAAATCTTGATGGCAAAAAGAAAAATCATCTCAGAAGACAGTATGCAGTGTATCATTTTAGCAATTAAATGTTTCTAAAGCAGTCTTCAAAGTAGTCCGTGAGCTTTCTATCATACAGGTAAAAGTGTCTTATTTAAAGAAAAGGGGATTTCCTTACACTGTCCCTGATTTTAGTGATAACTTAACTGTAATATCTTAATTACAGACTAATTCTGTAATCTATCAAGTATACCTTAAACTTTCATTTTCTTTTAAAACATTTAGAATAATTTTCCTCCTGTGTAAATTAACAAATTCCAAACCATTGGTTTCAGTGGGATAAAGAGAAAAGATTGATAAAGATTTACCTGCTATTGCCCTTGTCACAATTATTATTTTTAAGTGCGTAGGAAACAAAGTCTATGAGTCTCTATTTGACTTAACAAAGCAAACAAACAAAAAAAAAAAAAAAACCTCAGCAGAGAATATCTAACAAAAGATGTGATTATGTTCTTTAAACAATGTGATTTTTTTTTTTTAACAAAAAAGATTCCTCAGAATGTATTTCCCATAATGGCCTTTAAAGCGTTTACTGAAATGATAACTAATGTTTTTTCTTTAGAAATTACTTTTCACTGTTAGAGGGAGTTAAATTCTGTGAGCAGGGGACAATGGAGCTGGATTCTTTGTGGAAGAAAGATTTGAGCTGTAACACCCATCTCCCAGACACATCATGCTGCTCCTACTTTTCTTCTGTAGCACTTGGTTGGCATTGCAGTGCTGCCTGTGAAGGGGCATGGCCAGCATTTCCTTATCAGACACCTGTCTGAATTTTTTAAATGCTCTGGCCAAATAGAGCAAGCTCACAGGACAAATTGCACTGTAAGCTGCTTGCCGTCCTGAGGTTTAAAAAAAAAAAAACACAAAGTATGTTAAAAAAAAAAAAGTTTTTTAAGAAAAATAGCTTTTTTTTGCATCTCCCACGTGGCTTTGCTGTATTATGGAGGCAGCTAGTGAAAAAGAATAAGTTGCTGCTAATGTGACAGGTCAAGGCTTTTAGAAGGCCCATGGGGAGCTTATACAGAGCAGGATCCTTGGGAGGAGGCTTTGTTTCTAGGGATGGAATCTATCCATGAGAAACTCTGGCTTTGCTTGGTACTTGTTTCCCTCTGCCTTTGACCATGTTTTTCAGAAGAGCTGCTGCAGGAGATGAATAGCCCAACAAAAGCCTCACTATTTAGGGAGCTGTGTTCCCTCAGCACATGACCTTAAATGAGAAAGCAGCCTGTAATTCACAAGGAATTTCCTCAGTGATTGTAGGAGGATTCTGTTTTCTATAGTGCTTAATATGGGAGATATTAAAGACGAATTAGTTCAGATTAATTTTCAATGTATTGTGCGTCAAAGATGCTTGTAAAAATAGGGGAAAAAATATCTAGCCTTAGAACAGAATGGTCCAAACTTCTTCAATTAAACTTCTTATACTGAGCTTCTTCAAAAACAAACAAACAAACAAACAAAAGTCAAATAATTCAGCTGCATGCCTATATCCATAAATATACCGGCAGATACTGTTGCATTTCATCATTGGATTTGGGATTTGCTTTTAGATTTGCTTCCACAAGCAGAGCATGTGTATGACTTTTCACAGAAAATTTGTTAATGTTAAAATCCATATGTATAATTTCCAAATTCTAATGCTACATTTTTACCTTTAACTGGTTATTTGTCTAACGTTTCAGGAGTGACATGTTTATCTAACCAAAGGACATGCGTTTTACTTCAGATTTTTTTTCCAAGACTCAAAAATGAAGAAATACTATGAATTGATTATTTCCAAGCATCATGAGTACGTTAATAACATTGCTACAGAAGTGTGTGGGAAAATAGCTGTTTCATCTAGAAAACGTGCACATGGTATGCAAGGAATTTTCATTGTGCTGAGCTGAAATTCCCTTACGTTCACAAGGAATGTTGAAAGTGAACCTTAGAAAGGAAGGACGTTTGTATAGGCATAGTTTGCATTTTATCCATTATTTTCAACTGGATTTATTTTTTCCTCTCCATGGTGTCGTGAAAACCTGCTATGTAAAGTATTCTTCAAACTGCAGTGGAAAAAAATATTTTCCCAGTCTGATCATACATATTTGTTTCCTGCTTAGTGTGCCTATCTAAATGTACATGTGTTGTGAACTGTGGGAGTGTAAACGTGTGAAGCAGCTTCAAGCAACTCTTAGTCCTGGAAGTAGCCGTAAAGCCTAGTGATGCCCAAGGCAGCGAGATGCAAGGGTACTGCTGCTCGTGCAGGGACTTGAAGAGGGATGGCATCCTCAGCAGGTGCAATGTGTCCTACAATTCCCAGAATTGAGAATGATCCTACAGCATCCCGACAGAGATGGTGCTCTGAGATGACACTTCTCCATTTGTCAGGGCAGGAAGTCTCTTCAAAGTAGGTTGGCTTGGCAGAGGTGTTGCAGTTTCTGTCCTAGGCGCTTGGCCACATGCTATGCTCAGCGCTGCAGGCTTTTCGCATCTTTGCTCATCAAAAAACGCCTGCATGTAACATAGCAAGGGACCACCTGTGCCAGTACGTACTGTAAACCTGGATGCTGCAGACCTCCATTAAAGCTTCTGGGAAGACTTTGGGCATCTGCCCGTTGACTTCCCACCAGCCTCAGGATCTCAGCCAGCCACCCCTAAGTAGTGAAAGCTGTAGCTGGGAAAGGGCACTTCTCATAGAGGCATTCGTGCTGAGTCAGTGCTGGGCGACACTGACTCTGCTCTGACTGTGAGTGAAGTGCGGTGCCAGTGTTCTGGCTGCCCATTTGCAAGAGAGGAAAAAGATTTATTTGCTAAGCAGAAATGGAGCAGTAGTTAAGAAGAACACTACTTTTTCATGATGATCTTGACACTGCTCAATGCACAGGCATCTCATGGATATTACAGAGAATTGAAATTCATGGAGAGGGAAAAAAAGGTTAAAATTAGCCAGCATGAATGCGTTTCTATAGCGAGCCAAATCAGTGAGGTTTCACTGAGTGCAAGCCAGCTCAGAATGGTTGGCCTTTCGGGGGGCGGGGGCGGGGGGAACAAAATCTAAATTTAGTAGATTCTAGTGCTTTAGAAATGCTGTTCTGGTTTGCATGTTCTCTTTGTTTCCTTTTCTACACACTCTCTTAAAAAAAAAGGTACTTACTTATTAAGAAATAATATTTAAATGTCTGGCACTTGCTAAAACAATGGCTTCTACCCAAATCCTAACATTTCATCCTGATACCTATATTGTTTTTCAGCTGTTTCAGTTATATTTTGAAGGGAGATGTTGAAAGATGAAAGATTCTTTTGGGAAGGCATTAGTGTTGGATGAATTCATTGTGCTAACATCTTTTTCACTTTTACCTACTACTGCTTCAAAAAATAAAGCTACTTTAAAGTGTCTTATTTAGCAATGGTGTGACAGATATTAATAATACTACAGTTTTTAACTTTCTATTTAACATTTACTACCTTTTGTAAAAAAGTATATCCAGATAAATAATGTTTCTCTAGATTTTATGCATAGAGAATTTTAGTAAGGGAAGAGGTTTTAAATAAATTTGTAACTTCTTACTGTTCATTTTACATTTTAAATGATACATTTAAATCACTACTTTTGTTTGTCTGGAAATATACTGAAAATTTTATTATTTAAATTAGTATACTTTATAGCTGTTTATTCATTTCAGTTGACTACTAACTTCTATTTTTGTATTTATTAATGAGTTGACACTGTAGTATATTGAGATGTTTATTTTTCTATCAGAGCTGTAACAACTATGACATAGCATTATTTTAATGCAACATCATTGTACTTGCTCTAAAAAATAAAATCAATATTTAATCCATATGGAATTTTCATATTTGTAATGTTTACTGTATCTGTGTTAAGTTACAGAAGAGATGCTCAACTCTTTTTAAAAATGCAGATAATTTTCATTAAGGTGTACAAATATGTCTGCAAAGGGAAGTCTATGATTACAGTGGTTTTTAAATAGAATAATATTGTGTCAGGAGAGATAAAATACAAAGAATTCCACATTTATCAGATGTAGGCAAAGAGATGAATGCACGTTCAGGATGAACGTTGAAAACTTGGAAAGGACCACGATAGTTAGCAGTTTGGAGATGCAGCTGGTTCACCTTGCCCAACCTGAAGCACGAATGCACCAGGAGGTGTTAGCACTTTGTAGGGGACAAGAAGATACTTCTTGTAGAAACATTATCCATTGATAGGTGGTTATGATAGCCTTTCTTCTGCTTTGCTCAGTTGGGTGGTAGAGGAGCTAGTGCTCTGCCAATGCATAAATTTCTGTGCAGATGCCTCATCTGTGCCACTCACTGCAGGCTTAAGGTGCTTGACAATGCACCAGGAGAATGGGAAGGTGGCACATGTTCTGTTCTCGTGCAGAATCAGTGATGGCATTTGTGTTGCACAAGGCCACAAAATTTCTCATTGAAAGGACTTCAAGACATGCTGTGTGTAAGGACTTTCAAAATTTGTGCTGTAAGACCACAATGCCTCAGTAAAAGACAGCTGTGGCACCAAGACACCTGAAAGGCATCACTGATAAAAAATAGCTGTTCATGCTCCTAACATGATCCGGTTTTTGTTCTGGTGTTGCGAGAGAATTAAGTGACAACAGATGTATGCCCAGTCATCATGTTACTTACTGTCCAGGACTTAACAATACAGTTGAAAAACCTGGGAAAAGGTGTACAGCAAAACTGGAAAGAAAAATAAGTAAATATCACAAGGACAATCTGTTGCTTCTTCTGTCAAAGCAAGGAGCATAATCCTGATATATGTCTGATGAGATTGAGGCTGAGGAATTTTCTTTCACGGAAGCAGGAGATTCATCAGCATTCACTGACGCATAGAGCAAGCCCATACAACCAGACCCACAAATGAAGAAATACACATTTCCCTCGAGAGCTCTTTATAGAGGAAACATTAATGTTGTCACCAACTCAGAGTAAACATAAACCTAGATCTGAATTTCAGGCATATAATTTAAGCATATAACTTGAGCTCCAGACACAGGGCTTCATTTTACCATTTGATAGTAATCTTGAAACTAAGGTTAGTGTTAACACTAACCCTAAGTCTCCTATAGACAGTGATCCTGGCACCAGGCTGTGTTGTGTACCCTCTATGTTGTGGAATGATGGTAAGTAATCTGTATGAAGTCTGTCCGTCTTCTGATGTCTGAAATCCAGCAATTAAAATATGCCTATATACTTTAAAATGTCCAGGTAGCAACACGGGTTTTGACACTAGTGGCATTGTATTTAGGCCAGTTTTTATTCACATCCACAAAGTTGTCACTGAGGACAGGACAGTGCCCTAATTTAGCTCTAATGTAACACAACTGCTATTTTGTTGCAGATACCATTGACAAGAAAAAGGCTTGCTGCTCAGTCTCTCCAAAGAGGAAAGAAACCTAAGTTACAGCCTCTAAAGCCGGAGGAGGAAAGAGATCCTGATTTCTGCCACTTTTTTGACACCAGTCATGTAGGTGCATGCTGTTACAGAATTTCTCTCCCTGCATGATTCCTTTTGTGGTAGATGCAGAATTTGATCCAATATACAGAGAGGATGGGATTAGGACAGTTGGTTTGAGTGAAGATCTGAATACGCATTATGACAAAGAAAAGGCAATGATTAGAATAAAAAAAGAATTTAAAAAATGTTAACAGACTGATTCTAACTAGTAAGGAGTTAATCTAAAAAAATCTGTAGTTTCTTCTGCTTTCAGGTCTACAACAAAGACAAGAACCTTGGAAATAAATTCCTGCTACCCTGGGTTTAAGACCAAACAGTTTAAATGTATGGTATGAATTAAATAAAAAATCTAGTTTTACAGAAACCCAAATGGTCTGAAGCTGCGTGTAGAGCACAGGTACTGTCACTGTGGTACAAGGGCTTCTGGCTACTCATCTTCTGCTTGGGAGTCTTGTAGTGGTCCAAGTTGGCTTGAACTGTACAGAATTCATGTTGCTTAGACATAGACTGCCGGTCTGGTTTATTAGCACTAAAGAGGCCCCAACATTATCACCTCCTGGCCCCTCACCCTAGGGAAGCTCTGGTGGGTGGCAGAAAGCAGTGTCTTCCTTTTGCAAACCATTCCATCATCTACTCAGCCCAGAGCATAATATGGCCTCTGATTATTTTCTTGGCCTTGAACTGCATGATTCGTGAAGGATAGTTACTGTTTAATAAAGATGATGTCTTTGCAAGCTGATAAAACTAAATGATTAACCACAAAAGCATAATATGCCAAGTTATGTCACATATGCTTATTGAAATCAGTGCATGCGATGTTATTTCTTCAGTTTTGCAGCTTTTCAAGTGCCCCTTTTGGGGCCCTAAGCCTCACCCTAAACCTCTTGTTTATGTCTTAGCAATCTGGAGAGCCCAGGACCTGTTCCTAAGTGGAGTTCCTCTGTTCCCAAAAGTGCTCACAGGAACAGCCTTTGCCACAAACCCCCTTCTGACTCTTTAACCTTTGGCCATAGCCTTAACACATCCATTCTGAAAGCATCCACAAGGCTGTAAGAAACGTGTCTGAACTGCTGAGGAGACAGGGGGACGTGTCCATGGATGGGTTTTCCACAGGGTTTTTAGCCACACCTTCACTTTGCTCTGGACAAAGCAGGAATTTCAGACTTCTGCAACTCAAACATGGTGCTCTCTTGATTATCCTTGTCTGCAGAAGTGTTTAAGGTTGGCTTCTGTCCTTCAATCATTCTGCAGCTGCACCTATGCTCCTGTGGGAAAAAAAAAAAAAAAAAAAAGAAAAAGAAAAAAAAAGCCAATTAAAATAAATACTGCTATCTATCTCAGCTTCTTGCACATCTTTCCGTATCTAAATTGGGCTATCAAAGAAAATTTTCCTCACGGTGCCTTCTTTGAAAATTGCAAGCACTGAATCAAAGGGCTTCTTCAGCAAACAGCTGATGAGAAGAGGTTTTTTATTTTGGGGCAGACAAGAACAAGTTAAAATCTGTAGTGTAAAGCTCTGCAAATTTTCTGCAAATGCTCTGTAGAGCATCTCCGAACCTGGTCAGATGCAGTCACATTCCTCTGCTCCTTTCCAATGTTAAGAAATCCTTTACGTGTGTGTGTGTGTGTGTGTGTGTCTGCATATCCCATCCAAATTAACTTTTCTTCAGCATCAAGAAGTGCATCTCCGATTGCTAAATAGCCTGTCAGACCAAACTTTATAAACATATGTACTCCGTAAGTATATGCACTATACAGACAGATACCATCTCACATATCTTTATATATATATACATGTAAAATTGAATTCCTCCCCTGATTTCTCATGCATAAAGGAATCTTTCTTTTAAAATTCCTATACACATCCCAGTTTCTGTTGATGGCTAGGCTGCTGTCATGTTGAAACTGTGACTTGAAGTGCTCCCCAATGTTCACGTCCTTGAGTCTTTGTGCTTTTATCTTTTTTGGCTACTGCCCTGCACACTAAACCTAAATCATGGAAAACAGACCTAGGGTGTGGCACCTAAGGGTGAGGGAGTAGAACTATTCTTGAGATTCAAAATGTAGATGAACCACCTATTTACGTAAGGACATGCTGATGTGAGCCTTTTCCTACCCCTTTTTTATAATACTTCCTAACATTTCTATGACTTAATTTCATACAGAATTTTCCTATCTTTCTCCTTAACAGAGATCTGATACTGAACCACCATCCTACCACGTTTAGCTCTGAAACCACTGAACAAAGGAAAGCTGGTCACTCACAGCTGTCCTGAATGATGCAAATGCTGCGGTTTGGTTCCCCTTTGGTTCAAGCAGACTATCTCTCTCTTCTTCACAGCTTCTCCTTAATTTGCAAGTAGCCCCATTCCTAGCGAAGCAGAAATCTCCTCCAGATACCACTCTCCTAGCATTACAGCTCTGCCTTTCTACTTCTCTCTCCAGTCCTGCACAGGGTACAGTGAATGTTTCAGAGAAAATTCCCATCAAAGTCCCGGTCTCCAGCTTTTTTCTTAGAGCGAAAAAGCTTTTGCCTCCAGAATTTCCTACCTTCCCTCTTCTTTATGTGGTTGATGCTCACCTGAACACTACAGGCTGTAACCTACTGCCTCTGAGGTTTACCAGCTTTGCACCAAATAGGCAAATTGCATGTTTGTCTGTATGTCTGAATCCCGGACATCTGTTTGCTGGATGAGAGCATCTTCACACTCTTCCCTTCCCACAGGACATCCTAATTCCAGGAGGGCATTCTGCAATTTATACCTGTGGCTGGCTGGCCTTTTCCCACTCAGCTCCCGGAGACTCTTCCCAGACTGCGTTCCTGTCCTTGAATGCCCTTGGTTGGCTACTTGATTGGCTAACTAGTGCCTTGGCTCTATACAGAGTGTTCTTGAAAAGCGAAAATTTCTTAAATGGGATATTACATTAATCCTGCAACCTGCAGAGTTGTAAGAGGGATATGGAAACAAGTTTTATTTAAGTTGATTATAAGATTTACAACTGAAAGGATTGCAATACTTTTAATCTTCCTGTAACAGAGCTTTCTTTAGCTCGTAGCTCAGCCTATTACTTTTTTTTAGCTTTTCTACCTACTAGTCAGTCCACAACTTCCCACAATGGGGAAGGTGCCTATAACATCACAAGAACTACCCAGCAAATCTGCCACCTCCTGGCCAAATTTCTCTGTCTATTTGCCATGCTTCATAGCACAGCTCCTTCAGTGTCTAAGCCTGCTTTCCTGTCCATTGATTCTGCATCCTTTGGGATCTCTCTCTTCCTGTCTTCAGAACTTCTGCAAAAGTATTGGGGGTCGTGGGGGCAGGAACAGCCGCAGATCTGTGGTTGGGTAACAGCTTCAAACTTGGTAGATCTTAGAGAAAGAGTCTAGAAATCTGAGGAGGTTTCAAGCTTTGGGGCCCAGAGTTAAGGGATTACGCCTGAGTTGCACAGATGAACTTTTTATATATGGGCCCTAAACAGTCCTGTTGCAAATGACATCATCTGATAACCAGGCCATTTGATAAGTGAGGCTTCCTGAATTATAAGCTGAGCTTTTAATGAGACACAACTATGGCAATGGGAAGGATTGTTTCTAACACAAAAATTGAAATGAGAAAGAAAAAAGGGTGCGCCTGAAAACAGTTTAAACAAGGATTATAGTGTCCTTTATTATAGCAACTATCACCTTAAAATGGTCTTTTTGGGTTGAGAAATCATTATTTCACTCCTAGGCTTTGTTCAAAGCCTGAAATTCTGACCTTAAAAATGTTGGCAAAGATAGCTCCAACTTTTGGCACAGCACAGACTCAAATGCACTCCTACGTTTGTTGAGTCCTAAGAAGCGGAAAATTAAAAAACAAGAAAAGACTACTGGGATAGCTCTGAAAATAAAAGTCAGCATAGCAGAAATCTATTAAGATATTTTCCACAGTATGAATCTATAAGGCTTTTCCACATGGGATGAGTATTTGGATTAAGGTAGACATTTTGACAGGCTGGAGGAATGGGCCAACAGGAGCCTCATGCAATTCAGCAAGGACAAATGCCAAGTCCTACACCTGAGGCAGACTAACCCCTTGAACTGATCCATGGCGGGGTCTGCCTGGTTGGGGAGCAACTCTTCTGGAAAGGATCTGGGAGTTCTGGTGGACATAAGCTGAATGTAAGCTAGTGGGGAGCCCTGTCACCAAAGCAAGCCAACAGCGTCCTGGGCTGTATTAACAGGACTGTAGCAAGTAAAATGATGGAAGCGATTGTCCTCCTTTACTTAGCACTCGTTAGACCATAGTTAGATAATGCATCCACTTTTGGGGCCTCATTACAAGAAAGATATTGAGAATCTTGAGTAAGTTCAGTGGAGGGCCGCTGACATGGTTGGAGCTACAGCACTTGCCCAGTGGGAAGAGGTCAAAGGAGCTGGGCAGTCCAGAGAAGAGATGGCTTCGGGAGTCCAAAAAGCAGCTTGCCAGGGCCTATGAGGAAGTTATCAAGAAGATGGAGCCAGCCTGTTCACTGAGGTCCATGGTGAGATAACAGATATAAGGTGAAAACAGGAGGTTGAGACTGATACAAGGAAAAATGTTCATTCTGAGGGTAATTAAGCACTGGAAGAGGTTGCTTAAAGAGGCTATGGGGTCTCTGTTCTTCAGTGTTTTCAAAACCCCTGAAAAAAGTCCTGAGCAAACTGGTCTAATGCAGAGTTGACTCTCCTTTGAGCAGGAGGTCGGACTAGAGACCTCGCAGGGTCCCTTCCAACCAGAATAGGTCTGTGAGTCTATGATAAATGGGGAGCCTGGTCAACCTCCAAGAAGACACTGTTGTTCCCTTCCGTATTACCTGCATCTACTCCAAGAGGCCTGCTGTATGCAAGTGGTAACTGGTACTGCTAGCAACAGTTTACTAAGAATCTGCTGAGAAGGAAAAGCTGTGATTTTCAAACTCCTTTACAAAGCAGACCGATCTTCTTCATTGAAGAAATAGTTATATAAGGAAACTCAATACAGTGAAATCTATAGCATATGTTGATTTTTGAATGTGTATTTCTCTTCTGGCCATGGAAAAGTTTTGCCCTCTAAACCAAGTGACCGTATTCTTCTCTGAGGCATATGAAAATCCCCTTAGTTTCAATGGGAATAGCATATACATAGCTGAGGGCATGGTTTGGCCCATGGTCAATAGCCTTCTAAAAGCTTTTTTCCTACATTTTTTTTCTTGCAGTATTCATCTTTTTCCTTTGCAAAGGTTCTGATGTCATTCCTGTTGCTGCAGTTATAGAATTCAATTTAGTGGGAACATCTTTGAAGTCTAATTAGATTTCTTGAGAAAGACCACGGATAATCTGAAATACAAATTCAGGCCAAAAGTGCCACGAAGCAATACTAGACCAAATATGACACCATTATTCTGTAATTCATGCTCTCTTCCCACTCATGAGTTGGGTTTGAAAAGCTTGTGGAATATATATGACTTCTCGGAGAAGTGCCAAATGTTCCTCATAGAGTCCATTCTTACATTTCCTATGGAAAGTGTCCCTTCTCACAATCTTCCCCTTCCCACATACAGCTAAAGTTTGTCCATTACACCAGGGTAATATCATTCATGTCCAGGAAGTTGCAAAGCATAACTTGTTTCATTATAATTCAGAAATACTGTGAAGGCTGTTGTGAACTTATAGGGGATTTAAAGGAGATTTATTGCACATGTATGAGAAACTTCACAACAGAATGATGTCCACTGCATGTCAACAAAGCATAGAGTACCAGAGTAGAAAATTTTCTATACAGTGTCAAAACTAGTCAGAAGTGGAGACTGCCATAGGGTATATAAAACAGAAAATAACAACACAGGACAAAACGTGCTCAGGTCCTATCTTGCTGGGGCTGGCTCCGCTGACAGGATAGTTCCTGTGACTTCTCCCAGGAAAGCCTCATATGTACCTGGGATCTATTCCGGCTGCAGCATCCAAGGCTGCAGCATCCAGACTGCATCCATAGAGCTAGCAAAATAATATATAAAAATAAACACAGCTGGCATTGATGCTCTTTCGCTAGACATGCATAAATGATTATGTAGAACAATTCACATATGACTATAAAAACTTGAAAATCAAACCTTACAGGTATTCTAAACCAGTCCTGGTCTTGTCTGTCTGCCATGGTGTTTGCAGTGGTGTGAAATAAGGTCTGATTTGCCTTTGGAGGCAGGGGCAGAGGGCTGGGAGAGGAAGGGATGAGACTGCACGTGCACATGCCTGGGTGGCCCGTCACAAGGTGCACTGGGAAGTGCTGAGGAGTGGGGAGAGATGCTGTATCCCATCTTCTAGCGTCTCATTTCTTCCCTTGTGCCTAACAAGCAAGTGCCTCTGCTTTGCAGTGCAGAAGAGAGCATGGTGTGGCCTGCTTTTACGCTACAGCAACATCTTGTTTACAGTTGCAACATTTTCAGCCCAGAAAATCCTGAAGTGTGTTTACAAACTCTAAGTTAAAATTTACTCTGAGTAACTTACTGTTAAGCCATACTCCGTCTTCAGCAGAATAACAACAGAGCAGTTTAGGTCAGACTTGTCCCGAGACGTGACTGTCTCCGTGGGCTGAGCTCAGCCATGTTCGTTTTGAAACACCACGGTCAGCACACCCCAGGGCCACCTCCTTCCAAACCCTGCTTTCCTTGGAGGTTTCTCACTGAGCCACTGAGCAGATGTGACCCTATGAAGATATGAGGAGGTTGCAGTCACATGGCCAGAGGTCATTAGTAACACACACTGAACTGACCAGGAAAAAACAGTTTAGTTTTCCATGTAAAAACCTTGAACCGATACAACAAAAACCATAAAATGAGTATGCGTGTTGCTCAACGTCATACAGAAATGGTTTTTGCTTTTTTGTTTGTTTGTTTGTTTTTCCCTCTCTGGGCATCTGTAATATTGCCTAAACTACTGGGATGCAGCAGTAACATTTTTCTTATTAAATTGGGATCCTAGGGGGAGAACTCTTCTCATAAATTTTTGAGGTGAAAACAACTGCAGAGATGGCTATAACTGAGGGAGAAACTTAATCTCTTAACTGCTGACTGATAGTTTACAAAAAAAAAACCAGAGCTTGGCAGGGAAAACTGTGTTTATGAAAAAGCTTAATCCACTGTCATATATTTTATTGCATTTCAGAATCAAATTGCAGGCTACAAGCTATTTTAAATATTAAACAGAGTATAACAAAGAGATTCTACAAAGAACACAAAATGTAATGCCATTCACGATAACTTTAGGAAGGCAGTCTGATATTAGAGCAGAGAAGGTAGATTGATTTCACAGGGAAAAAAAAAAGGAAAAGACACTAGATATATGTATATTTATATTTTTATTAATGGTTTTATTTTCCTGTCAAAATAAGGAGTGATTGACAGTCTGACTGAAATTGCAATAATGTTAATATTTCAAAGAAAAAGAAAAAAAGAATGAAGATTCCTCAATCTGGTGTTAACTTCCCATTTTATGTAATAAAATGTGAAGAATGAGGCTAAAGAAAAGTAGTACTGAGTTTAACTTAACTTTTGCATGTGTCTTTTCTGATGTTTTGAGATTGCTTTTTAACTTGTTTAATAAACAAGGAGAAAGGTAGAAGTCCTAGATTAAAACACAAACTGAGTAATTTAAAAAAAAAATACGCATTAGATTGCTTTGTAAAGGATGTACTTCTATAGCTCAAATACAATGTTCTTTAAAATAAATACTGAACCAAAGTATATTCATTTAATCTCCCCCGAAATTCAAGATATATACAGTATATACTTGCAGAAATTGGAACTAACAAATAATAGAGTTGCAATTAACTTTGCAATGTTTAAAGTTAAAATACACCAGACTTGCTTTCAGTTACTTCATGGGCTATGTATTTAAGGAAATACGTTATCAACTTACTGTCTTGCATTTTCCCACATTTTCAAGCATGAGTGCGACAGCTATATCTGACAAAACTCAGTCTCTCTGCAAGTTCTCTTGGCTAATGAGTTGATGTGTACTTCCTCGGGCAGGCTTTGCAAAGGTGAGACTTGGAGAGGTGACCAATGACCCACATCTTTGTCAGCAGGTCATGATGATGGTAAACCACACGTTCACAGTCCATATTTGCTTTCTTTAATTAATATGAAGAAATTTAAGATCCCAGAAGACTCCTAGAGATGGGATGGTATTTCTTATAAGTAAATAAATAAAGAGAACACTTTTAGCTTTTTTTTTTCCTTAGAAGTTAATCCTGCAATAGGTTATGGACTAACCAGGGAATAATGAACACAAACCACCCCTGAGAGCAGCATTCTCAGTATTGGCAAGGTGCAGGTTCTGATGTTTGCGTTGTTCACTTTGCAACAGGATAGTAAAAGGGAAGGGCAAAATCTGGTAGGACTTAAATCAATAGCAGATATCTTATGTCAATAACAGTGTGCTTTCACCCAGTTTACAAGAAAATCAATGTCACAACCCAGGAAGGCAGCCACCTTGAGGACAGCTCATACTGATTTTCTTTACGCTATTTTGTCACTGGTGTCAGAAGAGCCCTTTTTGACTCCAGCCAGGACATACAGGTTGTTCACATGTAAACTGTGTAGTACAGATCTGTCATTTTGGCATTGCAGGACAGGTGACAGCAGTGTGCCATGATTAAGGTTGTCTCTCCTCCTGGGGAGCTGCATGGCTTGTTTCAGGTGGACATGTACCATTTGGGTGACCAGGAGAACATGGCTTCAGAGCAAGACATCAGCTTGTCAGTACACATGCATTCATAAACATCCTATGGGTTTATGTCCCACAAAGCTGTCACACATTTCAGTTTTCATGTGACAGATTAGCACACCAGGAAAAAAAATTAACTCCCTTCCAAATATATTGCCCAACTCTTCCATTTTATAACTTATTCCAGTTCTTAGTCCATAGTCACAGTCCTTTTCTTAGGCAGCTGTAGGAGACCTGCCATGTATTTCTTCTAGTGGACTCATGGCAATGCAAGTTACATTCAACTGTTACTTTTTCAACAGGTAATAACTCTGACAGTTAAAGAAAAACAAACTATTAAAAAGCCAGATTCATTCAAGCATCATTCTAATGTTACTGTAAATGCCATTTATAAAACTGGAGTTGTGCCATAAGGACTCTGGCCTCAAAGCTATGCGCTGTAAACAGATGCTTGTAACCGAATATGAGCTTTAATTCACACAAAGGGATCTGTTGCTGTTTGTGGGCTGCGGCATCAGTAAAGCTCTGAGAATAAATTAGGGGGCCTAGAGTATATTTATTCTATGGACTCCATTCTCTTGACAATTGCTTTAAATTCTTTATGAGAAATAAGCACTAAATGTACAGAATGGAAGGTTTTTGTCCTCAAAGCTTTAATTTCAGAGACACCAAAGAAATGCTGATTTTGCCCATGGATTCAGTAGGTCCAAATAACTCCACGTGTACCTTTAACTCTGTTCAAAGTGGAGTTATTAGTTACGCTGCAGGATCAGCCAAGACCCAGGTTACTTACCCCTTGTGCTGTGGATAACACAAGCCCTGAAAAAAAAAAAAACAATCCCTGTTCCATGTTGTCCATCAAAGTCAGGACAATGATCTGTTTAGGATGCTGTGGATGGGAGGAGTGTTGTTTTGAGAGCATTTGGTGAGTGCCCCAGAGTGACAGGATGGGAAGCTGTTCTTCATCATTTGCGTAGGGCCATGCAGATGGGCACAGATGTGCCCAGAAAAGTGGTGGGGACAGGAGAGTAGAGGATTGGGTAGGACCCACTCAGCCAAAAACCTCTCCGTTGAATCACTGTGAGTTACCATGCTTTCCTCCCCGCTTTCTGTAGCAGCTGGTTTTTACTGGGAGGGGAATGAGAGCAGCAAAGCAGTGCCAGAGGGCTGGAGCCAGGGAGGACCAGCTAAGGAAAAGCCCCACGGGGGAATCCCAGCCTCAACTCAGGATTTGGGCACTGCGACCAGCATCCCGTTGTCACGGCCCATCTGCTCAGCAGCAGCGGCATCCACACGAGTCAGTTGCTGCCCTCTCTATTAATGTATCGTACTCCTCTTTGTCTCTTTTCCTGCATTTTAAATGCCCTGAGGAGAAAGAATTAGGATTCCTAACTTATATGCCTTCTATAGGAGAGCCAGCTTGTGTGCTAGAGACTGGTGGTGTGCCAGGATTACTTCTTACAGAAAAGTGAGCTCTTCCTTTTTGCTCATGCCTCGGGTCCATGTAGGAGTCTTTGGTAATACTAAGAACATGCTTTTTTTCAGTTTCATCCAGTGGTTTTAGGTCTCAAGGGTACTACTTCTTCTCCCTGTCAAGGGGATCCCTCCTCCACACATGAACTGGTCAGCTATTCATACAAATACTGTTTATTCTTCTGTTTTTGAATTATGCCTATTAAAGAATTTGCTTTGCTGCGAGAGCGGCGTCTCTGGGATTTGGAACTGGCCACATGCCACCATTTCCACATGCAAATCCTTAGAGTTACTGTCAGCCTTTCCATCGTGGCTTTGTTCTTCTACAGCCTTCATGGGTATCATTATTCATTTATTTTGTCTTTTTTTTTTTTTTTAGTGTGCATCTGTGCCTAGTGAACTAGGCATCTGATTGCACCTTTCAGACTTTAAAGCAAATTTTCAAAGCATGAATTGTGGATCTGATGAAGTCTAGTCGCCTGCAGATTAGTGTTCTTCGTCCACCAGCAGCCTCCTCATCTTTCTCTGAAAACGCTGACATCTCTCATGTCCCTGGTTGGTTGGTTGGCAGACCAGAGGTTGACCAGCGCAGACCGATTGGCAGGCTGGTGTGCTGACAAGGCCAGCAACAGCCAGCTTTCAGAAAGGGTAGGAGGACACTGCTGATTCCATGTCTTGTGTCTCCAGGTACCATTTTATTCCACCCAAAACTGGGAGAAATGTTTGTATTTAAAAACTGCAGGCTGCTGCCATCTTTCAGAAGTTATTAAAGGCAAGTGGCCCACTGAAAAACAGTGTGTGATCATGCAAATCTCTCTTTCTCCTGCTTTTTTTTAATTATTATTTGTAGAAAACCACAATAAAAGTTGTATCAGCAGTTCTTAAGCTTTTTCTGTGGTTGATTTGGGCAAACAATGGTGGCCACCCACTTCGCAGTTGTCACTGGGCTTATATCTCACCATGAAAAAACTTGCTGAGGAGAGGTCCCATATGAGCAACAGGCTGCCAGTAAAGCCTATCAAAAGGGCACTGGTGCTGTTGCTGTGTATTATTATTGTACTACCTAGGTTGATTATCAGCCTTAAATGTCTGCTTTTTTCTTGAAATACTACTTGGGTAACTAGTAACATATTTCATTGGAGGCAAACATCATATTTCATAGCCTTCCATGCTATGACTTATAGAAATCTTCCCCACTTTTCCTCAAGGGAGGAAAAAAGGTGTGGATCCAGACAATGTCAGCAAGAAAAAAAAAATCAAGTAATTACAGCACACTCGATACCATGAAACAGAGGCCTTGGAACAAAATGAGGTTCCAAAAAACTCAGCGGGGAAATTAGGGACACTTCCGTAATTTAATGTTTAGATCTATTAACTTTAATTTCTTTTTAAAACAATAAGTATTTTAGCAGGAATTCTAATGCAATTTTGTTAGATCATTGAACTTCTACTTTTTCAGTCATTTTACTTTTTTTTTTTTTTTTCCCATGAATTTGAAGACAGTGGAGCTGCATAAACAAAGTTCAGTGTTGTGACAGTTGCTGCAATAGTTGTTTCGGTTGATCTAGTAAAGTAGTAGTGTTTGCAGGACATCACAAATTGCACAATGACAAACTATACTTCCTACTTGGTGTATGACTTCTGTGTTCTAGCTTGGTTTATTACACTGTAAATAACTGTCATGCGTGTGAGTTGATTTGTTTATTCACTTGTATCTGAAGAAAAAAACAATCCAGTTTTGCAACAGTTAAATAGAGCAATTGTGCCATCCAGTGGCTAGCTAGCTTAACTCATGTCTTCTCCTTCCACATGGTCATTTGGTATTTCTTCTTTCTTACTCAAAAAAAAAATACAATTATTGTAATGCACAATATTCATTCTATTGCTGCATCCAATTAATATACATAATTAAAATGTTAATTCTAACAATTTATAATATTTTACCCAAACTGAACATCCAAAAGAGAAGAAAAGTGTGCCATATATCCTTCTGGATAAATTAGAGGTAAGTTACAGGTTTCTATACATCTCATCATCAAATGTCATGGACCATTGACAACAGTGTGCCAAGAAAAACACAGGTTTTGATCTCAGCTTGCCTACTCTGCCCATGGACCATGGCAGAAGTCTTCGCAATATAACTTTTTGTAACAGCTGTAATTGAGTTTATACATTGGTTTGTAAAACATCTCTGTGACTGTCTGAAAGAGTCAGAGGGGGCAAACTATATGAAAAAATAATCCTACAGTATGACTACATTCTTATATGATCAGTCTCACTTGTTTCACCACCATAATTTTTAAAGCAATGCTCTGGAGCACAAGGTCTTTATGGCTTGGGTCTGCACTGAGGAGAATGGGAAATGTAGCCATGAGTCATGACCTGAAAAGGTCTCCTCATTTCCAAAATGAAGTCTACTGTGATCACTTCTGAGCAAGGAACTTCCGTGGGTGAACCACAAGCCTGTTTTGGGGGAAAGCCTCATGGCACAAATTAATTTTCTGATATCCATGTGAAGACTCCAATTTGGACAAAAGCAACACGTGGGAAAGAAAAAACCAAGCAGAAGGTGCTCAGTGGAAGTGAAACACATGAGGTGTATAATGCTACACAGTTGCTCCAGTATTGAAGAAGGGAAGTGGATTTTGAGGGGCTATTCTGGCTCCTTTTCCTACTCCTGTGTTTTGAGAACTTCCATTGCCCTGAAATAATAACCTTGTGCAGATGAAGCTGGACATCCCAGGGACTGTCACCTGAAGAAAAAGTGCATCATTAAACTAGAGCGTGAGTATCATGCTGTGGGCATGGCTCATGAAGGGAAATCTCACAGTCACAGTGTACAGCTACAGCTTGGTTCTCCTGTGAGAGCCCTGCGCTCTCATCACCCTGGTAGCAAAGAAAAGGGGAATGCCCAGCTGTCTCTTTCTTGACAGATAGACTACTTATTTTCACTTGGGTTGAATAGCAGCTTTTCAGCTTCTTGGGCTCTGCTTGCAGCCCAGCTGCAGAGTCATTCTTCCAGAAGCAGCATAAACACACATTGTGACCCCATGCAAAGCACCCTCCTTCAGGTTCAGCAGCCAATCCAGCCCCCATTCTGGTGTTGTCCCCCCGTTTCCCTTCTCCACTACATTCACAGAATCATAGAATGGTTTGGGTTGGAAGGGACCTTCAAAGGTCATGTAGTTCAACCACCCTGCAAGGAGCAGGGACATCTCCAACCAGACCAGGTTGCTCAGAGCCTCATCCAACCTGGTCTTGAATGTTTTCAGGGATGGGGCATCCACCACCTTTCTGGGCAACCTGTTCCAGTGTTCCACAACCTTCGCTGTACATTTTTTTTTCCTAACATCTAATCTAAATCTACGTCCCTATATTTTGAGACCATTACCCCTAGTCCATATTCCCAGCATAAGTGTGTCTCACTGCATCTCAATGTAATTCCTCAAGGATTAAGTATTTCCCAACGTATTTTCTTGAACACAAGCAGCAACTTCCCCTATGCCAAGAAGGACTTTCAGGGAAATCTCTGTGTAATTGTGTCCTGCTTTTCACGGACATTAATCACTGCACATTGGTGTTACGTACTCCACCACACTGTGACATGAGAGACTATTTAACACGCTGAAAAAACTTTTGCTACAGAGACACAGGAAGGCTCTCCCACAAGGAAACTTCTTGATCAAAACAAAATTCTGTCTTAGCCTGAAGTTTAGAAGGTGGCTAGAGATTTAGTGAGTGTCTTGATTCCTAAAGGGCCAATCTAAGAGGAACTTAAAACAGCTTTTCTCCTGGCAAAACCCCAGCATTTTCAAGGATTCTTAAAAATGTGGCAGCAAAATCACTGGTCACTTTTGAAAGTGGGTTGTTTGAGATACTTTGTCCCTGATGCATACAGCTCACATCTACAAAACAGTGTTTGTTCACACCATACCTCCACACCTGGAAAGAATATTCATACTATTGTTTTTATTTTAGGTATCACTAGTTCTTTAAAAATGGGAGAGAGGAGACTTTATATATAATATATACTATCTTATGTATAGATTATTTATATTATGTTGTGCTATGTAATGTTATGTTGCATCTTATGTTACATTGTATTATGTTATGCTATGTTTATTATATTACATTACTTATATACAAATCTATTTTCAGAATGGAGAATAATAACAGCTAAATGCGGAAGTTCTTTGCTAGTTGATTTCTTTCTTTTCTAAATTGCTATTAAAAAACTAATGTATTCTTTTAAAAAATCCAAACCAAAACCGAAAGCCTAGCATCGAGAGGTCAAGAGGGGTGCAGAAGCAAGAGCTTCTCAAGACAAATTTTTCTCACCTCCTCAGTAGCAAAACTCTAAGGACACCAAATAACAATTCTTAATATTTGTGGGGGGAAAAAAAAAAGTCCTTCCCAAGAGTGAGACCCAGCTTTCTGACATAGATCAATAATTCACCGTTCTGCAACACTTTGAAGAAGGAAAGTGTGGACAGTCATCACTATTTCACTCCCACTGAGCGTGTGCCGGCCAGGCAGACCTCTGCCACCCCTCCTGCATGGATCCCACTGATCAAATCCAGCTGAAGTTGGGGCCAGGTCTGGATACAGATTTCTGGCTGAGATCAGCATTTCAGCAAGGACCATGGTTCAGATCAAAGGAGAAAAATGTTCAGTTTGAGCCTTCTTGAAGAAACATTATTGAATTTTTACTGAAGAATTTTTACTGAATAGATGACCTAATGGGTCTGGGAAAGTTTAACACCTTCTTACAGCCTAAATGAACATTTTATGGGTTTATACTAAACTGCAGTCCTCATATTTAGTACCAAGAGAAGAAAACAGCATTAGTGTTTTAACATGACTAATATTCGTGCCATGTAGTTAATAATGAGGCAAATGAAGAAAAGTGCTGGTAGGGATATTTTTCCATTCTCACCATATTGCTAGGAGTGTTAGCATAGCTTTTTGAGTTAAATCTGAGCAGAAAGGAGATAAGGCCATGATTATTATTAGTTAGAGCAAGTCTCCCTCACAGAGGCTCTTTGCAATAGCTTTGTAATTTGCATGAACTCCTGAGCATCAGAGTTGGTGGGGGAGAGTTTTTCAAAGGCATATAAGCGGTTTTGGAGTTTTCAAAACTCCTCCAAGGTATCTATTAACCAGAAGAAATCCAAAGCTGGTCCCTCAGTGACACTTGGTGGTTTTCAAAACCTTAATCCTCCATCCTAGAGCAGCTCATTCATCTAAGTTCCTTAACTGTGGTGAAGCCCCAGTGATTTCAAATGAGCTGTGGTGAGACTTCTGCTGCTTTTCACAAGAACACACCACCTACACTCCAGAAATCCAGTGCTTTTCAGCACAAGACCCCAGTACACCTTGCCATACTGCAGACTTCGAGAAGGTTTGAGCCAACTGCATCCACAGTGGCTGACAGGTCAGATGAAAAACACAAGTCCCCTCTGTTCCTGGCAGCATCTCACCTTCCCACCTGGAGTACTGTGTCCAGTTCTGGAGCCCCCAACATAAGGAGGACATGGACCAGTTGGAGAAGGTCCAGAGGAGGGCCACGAAGATGATCAGAGGGCTGGAGCACCTTTCCTATGAGGACAAGCTGAGAGAGTTGGGGCTGTTCAGCCTGGAAAAGAGGAGGCTCTGGGGAGACCTGATAGCGGTCTTCCAGTACCTCAAGGGGGCCTACAAGAAAGATGAGGAGAGGCTATTCAGTAGGGTCTGTTGTGATAGCACGAGGGTTAATGGTTTTAAAATAGAGAGAGGTAGATTTAGATTGGATATTAGGAAAACAATTTTTTACAATGCGAGTTGTAGAACACTGGAACAGGTTGCCGAAAGAGGTGGTGGAAGCCCCATCCCTGGAAACATTCAAGGCCAGGTTGGACGGGGCTCTGAGCAACCTGATCTAGTCGGGGATGTCCCTGATCCTTGCAGAGGGGTTGGACTAGATGACCTTTGAAGGTCCCTTCCAACTCTAACCATTCTATGATTCCCATGCCAAGGGAGCCCTCCACTGCAGGCTGGCACTAGCGTGTGCATTAAGGGGTCACTGGCATGGGAATGTAGGCTCTGAGCTGGGACTGGGGCCCTGAGCTGATGCGGTCACTCATGGCTGTGCATTATTAGCAGATGAATCAGGTGCCTGGTGAGGAGGAGGTGGGAGGGGAAGGAGGCAGGCTAAACACCCTTCACCTGGTAAACCTGCCCTGTTGGTGCCAAGATTGGACCTGCAAACAACACAGCGGTCACTGGGGTGAGCTTACAGCCCACTGGGGTGTGTGCGGCTTCACTTATCCCACCGCCTTCCCGTGTGCTGGGTTTTCATGGTTCCCTAATTAAGTCCCTCTACTCCTTTCCTGTTCATTTTTGCCTTTCTAAGCCTGGCTGCCCATGACCCTTGTCCTCAGGGAGTTCTTGGCTGGGCAGGCACGAACTCCTGTTGAAGCTGAAGTCAAAGCTAATCTCTGATAGTTTTTATATGCCCTGGCCAGAAACACAGTGATGAGTCAGGCTCACACTTCTTAGGACTGTATGTTTGCCCGGTAAACGCCTTATCTCTAGCAGCAGATAATAGCCAAGTCTGACCTCTTCTTAGGACACATTTATTAGCACAGTGTTAAATGGTCATTTTCATTTATCATAAAAAGCAATTGCCATTATATCAAGTTTATAAGGAAAACTCTGTCAAAAGCAATAATCAGAGATTATTATTCTCAGTCTTTTTCCAGCTATGACTTTGTCTGCAGCAGTAGTATTTCTGAGTTACCCTGACACAAATTGCTCTCTATAATTAATTTCACTCATAGCCTGAGTGGTCACCACCCAGGGGAGGATGCCAAACCTCTTTTTGTGCTGTCTCATTAGTCACAAGTAATGAGCACATGTACAAATTGCAACTCTGATTCCTAAAAGTTCAGACTGGGAGGCAGTGTCAGGAATAAACTACCAGAACTCAGCAACAAGTTTGCTTTTGGCTCCGCTGTCTCCTGTTCACATCCAGATCTACAGCTACTTGGTAACCCGTGTTCACTCATCTTTTCTCACCATCTAAGGTTACGGTAAACAGACCTTTTCCTACTTTTTAGTACTGTCGTCCCATCTATAATTTTCCTGCTGTGTTTTTCAGTGGACTTTTCATGTGCAAGACTCTTGTCTTAGGAATTCACGTCCACTTTTAGAGAAATTACAGTTTTACTTTAAAAGTCTTCAGTAACATGTTGCATTGAAAGCTCAGGACCCAGTCAGCAGTTACTGCCCGCTTTCAGTACTGATAATGGAGTCTTACAGATGCAACAGTTCTCCAAATTCTTTCTGACTTTCCTGTTCTCCTGGGAGTGTTTTTGTTGCTGTGATTGCTGATTTATATAATACAACTGTGACGAGAAGCAGATTACCTGCAGGATAGTCCTAATTTGTAAGAGGTTACCTGACCTTAATTTTTCACAAAGCTCCTTCCAGAACTTCACATTTCCTTGTTGTCATCTTCCATACCTGCAGCATCACTAACCTTTTGGAGAGGAAGAAGAATGATTAAGTAGACTATTAAAACATTGACAATGTTGAAAGGTACAGGATTTTGCCAACCACATCTGGCATTGGGGTTCTTATGACATGGGAAGGAGATTTTAAAGCGGTTTCTTCAAAACTGTTCCTCTGCCGCAACCACCCCTGGTGTGTACGTGTTGGCTCAACGTCTGTTTTTTGTACATATCTATCCAAGATGAGTCAAAAACGCACATTGTCTTGTTACAGGCAGAGTTACTAATAAAGTAACTGATTATAAATGTTTACCAAAGGCAAGAACTCTAATTGGAAGAGATGAATAAAAGTACCTCCAGCACTGCTGTAGCTTTCATGGTTTCTAGAAAAAAAAAAATTCTGCTGTTGAAAGCTCCTAGGATTAATTTCTGCCTGATTTTAGTTGATTTGATGAATAATTATTGATTTTGGTGGGTGTGACTTTTCTTTTGTTCTTAGGGAGTTTGCTATCACTTCATACAACTTTTATGGGAGAGGCGCATGGAAATAGCTTTGTCCCACAACTCGCAACAAGGTCCCCACGGTCAGAGGAGTAAAGTGCAAGCAGGGCTTCTGTGGTCATCCAGGAAGAGCCCAGCTGCAGGGCAGATGTGCACTGGCACGCATCACCACATGTGAAGCCAGGTGGCAACTGTGCAAGCTGAATCACCAGTGGGGAAGAAAAGCCCCATGCCCCACGGAGAGTGTCACAGCGTGTACAGAAATGTCACAGGACTAAGGCTGTGTCAGAGCAGGGGCAGAGCAATGTGGAAACCAGACCTTTTTCTGTAGGTGCACTTTAAGTTACTAGAGGGCCTTAATTTTGTTTAGTCCAAAACACTGATAGCACCAGCCTGGAGAAAGTTCATTACCATGAATGATACCATTTTTAGATGAAGCGTAAAAAGATGAAGGTTCTCTGAGATGAGGTCAGCAGAGTAGAAACAGTAACAGGGCACAAAGGATTAAGGTTAATACAAATTTTAGTTCACCTTACTGTAGGAATTCCTACATGAATTCATTTCTACCATGAATCAAAAGTGAATTAAGATAAAAGTAATTAAGTAATAATTGAGAGGCAGACATCTCCTGCACAGATATGCGGCCCTCTCTCTTGCAATTCCTTTCCAAATCATTGGGAACTCCTCTGCCCAGATAGATATTTCACCCTGATCCTGTAAATTTGGTCACAGTCAATTTGCTAGACCTGACCATCAGGGCAGCATCAGGATGGGAGAGAAAAGCTTAAGGTGCTCAGTTATCATTACGGGCTCAGTTTGCCTATGATCTCTTGGAGCTGCTGTCATGTTGCTAGCACAAAATGCGTGTGCAGAAATAGGTTAAACAAAATTTGACTGAAGGTTTGCTCCCTGCAAAAATTAACTGTTCTAAGGGAGTTTTCAATTCCAAATTCCTTTTGTAAAATAAAATGGGCACAGAACCATTGCCAGCTTTTTCTGAGATAAAATCACAGACTTAGGCACTTGTGGTGACTTAATTGGATTTTAATTTATATTTTATTATTTTTTAACAGGCTGCCTTAATTTATTTCTAAAAACTAGAACAAAGACTTTCGCTGAGTGTTTGCTGGCAGGGTCTGGGAACTGGCAGCACCAGATCTAACACTGCAGCTTACCAATCCAGTTGTCTTTTGCTGAGGTCAATGGAATTGTGTTACTGTATTTTCTTTACTTCTGTTAAAGTGACAAAAATATGCCCTAGCCAACATCCAGCCTTTTCATGTCAGATGTAATACGTGAAGTTGTATAACTTAAATAAATCTGTTAACAGGGAAGCTGTGCGTCAATGGGCACTTGAAAAAAAAATCTATTTTCATAAAGAGTTCTTCCTCACCAAGTGCCTTATTCAACAGTGAGTTGACTCACAGCCTTGCTCTCCACAATTAGTGAATAAGTTGTTGATAAGTTATTTTGGAATGAACCCCAATGATGGATTTTTTTCTCCTTCTTTCCATTTGGATAAAGTACAATAATAGATTTTTCAGAAATAACTGACTTTTGGGGCCCAAACAAATTTATATTCTCTCATTAAAACAACCCAGAAGATGAAAAAATATTTGGGGGGGGAGAAGAAAAGTTTGGGCTTTTTTCCCCAAAACAAAGTGTTATATTTGAGGAGAAAAAGGAAAGAAGAAATCTATTTCCAAAAAGCCAGAGGAAAAAATGCAAGTCAAAATTCAGAATTGAAGAAAATCTAAATATCCTATTTTGAAACCTCAGGTTTTATTTTTTTCCCTCTTTTTTTTTTTTTTTGGCCAGACGTACATGTGTTATTTGGTAAAACCTTACAAACAATTTCGGCCAGCAGGAAGCTACATTTTTCCATGGAAGAGAAGGGTTGTTTTCAATTTGGATCCACTCTCAGTTGCAGGAGTTGCCACAGGCTATCAGTGCAGGAAGGCAGAATGCTAGAGATTATCCTTTGCTTTCAGCTTCTGCATTTGTATTTTAAGTTCAATCAGCTGATGAAGAGTCTGGAGCAGTGGTGGGGCTCCAGGACCTCAGTGCCACACAGCAAGGATCCAGACCTCGGAGAGACAGTGCAAGGCTTGGTCCTCTCACTGCTCGGCTGCGTGATTTGCTTTCTAGTCAGTTTCATCAAAGAGAACGAGTCCTGTCATGATTTGGAGGCACTGGAAGGCTTTGGGAAAACCCAAGGTTCAAATGCCATGGATACTTGTTCAATACAAAAGTACAAATGACCACATTAGGTGAAATGTTTAATTTGATTTCCTGTTGTTCCTTTTCACTCATACTTTGAAGCCATGGTTTCTAGTAATTGCAGTGGATTTATTCATACAGCACTAGAAATTCTGACTGAAAATGTGGTTGTTTTCTAAAACTTCCCCGATATGTGGGCTGGACAATTTTCCACTCTTAGAGCTTCCACTTTTTTTTTCCATTTTACTCATCCAACAAAAGCTAGGCAGCCTGGCTGTTTCTGCATATACTATGTACGCCTTTTCAGTGAACTACATGATCAATTTTTACAGCCGCAAATCCAGTCAACGTGAAAAAAACCAGTTAATTCTACTTTTTACATAATATTTAATCTGCTCATCTAGAGTTCTTAAGTCAACATGAAAAGATAAGTCTTCTATTATGGCAAACCTTCTTTTCTGCCTTTACTTCCAGGGATCCCTCAGAGGCCTTCCAGTTGGTACTAGACAAATGGATTTGATTGAATTATAGCTTCTTTCTTTAGATTTGTCCACACTTTAATTACTAATTCAAAGCCTGTACTTTTGTTTCCTCATTAAGTGCTGTATCAGATAGCATGGAGTAAATATTACCTCAGGTTGAGCAAGGTATGAAAGCCATCAGATCACAGTATATTCTAAATATTTATCAACTTAATGAGCTTTCAAAAATGTAATGAAAAATTTAAGAAGTTCATGTTTGGAACAGCTCAAGCTACACAAAACAAGGTAAAGCATCCCAAGCATCCTCTGCCTGCGATGGGAAATGTATAACCTGACAAGGCAACTCGTATCAAAAGGCAGACCCAACACAGCTGCCGGATCGACCAGCTGCCACTGCCTTTGAAGCTAAGCAGCTCTCCTCTCTGCACAGCAGCAGCGGGCTTCTCCTCTCCCCATCAGCTGTAAGGCCCACCCTCTTCCTGGTGTTAGCTCCCTACGTGCTTGTAAGATTATGTGATTTCCCTTTAAAAAAAAAAAAGCCCCAAAAATCATTTACATCAGCGTCATTCTAGATATGACAAAGTACTTAAGAAATTTTTATATATGCTCATTACCTAACAGAATATTTTCCAAGCTATTAATAACCCCAACCTTTTTCATTAATCACATAGAGCCCAGTATCCTTTAACACTCTACTGCTCTCAGCTGGACCACTCTGCAGGTGCAAGAAAGTTCAACAGTTTTTTTTCTCCAGTGATGTAGGAGACATTGGTATTCAGCTGAAATGTACTATGCCATGGAATTTGTTACTTTGATACAATTTTAAATTGTGTGGTGGTTTGGATGCAGTTGTCTCTTCAGATGCAGCTTCTGTGGCAGGAGTGCCAAACTGAGCTACCCTGGTGCTTTTAGTGAGGTGATTGCCAGACCAGCCTTTGCAGGGTTGGCTTTCTCTTCCTCTCAGAAATACATCAGTAGAAGGCCAACTGTGAGTATACAGGCTTGGATCATTTGAATTATGAAGGAAGACTTTTTTTTTTGTCTGTATTTTTCTGTTCCGCTTCAACTAAAGACAACATAAAGAAAAATTCTTCCTAAATAATATAATTACAGAATTGTACTGTGAAAGCTGGAAAGCACTTCTAACTGCACATCTTCGGGTTATAGATCAAAACTATACTTTTCCAAAGCAATCTTTGTTTAGAGATTTAACCGTGCTCTGTGATTTAGAAATACTATAAGCATAATTTTTTCTGACAGCATTTTGGCTTTTCTACTTGCAGTCCCAGCTGGGTCTTCAATGTCCTTCAATTTTGAGATAAGCAAATATGAAAAGTAAACTTTGCTAAGAAGAGAGCCAACTTGAGCAAACTTCCAGAAATGCTGGATACCGAGTTTGGATTAAACCCGAATACATTTTTTTGATGTCATGCTGTTCATTATCTAACATTTGAATGGTGGATCAGAAAGAAATCAGCATTTCAGTGAAGGTAACTGCAATAAATAGTTAACTTTCAGGAAAAGCACTATCTGCTTTAACATTTCTGGGCCATTGGTTTTGATTTGTTTGGAGTTGGGTTTTTTTTTTTGCCCTCCCTTGGCTATGAAGGTTTTTTATTAGTTTCCTGAAAGCGTGCAGTGTGTCTGCAAGTTCTCTGAACTGGCCATCTCCTTTCCATGTTACTTACACAGCAGAGTCTGTTTTCCACAGTTTTAACTTCTTTCAGATATTGAACATATAACAAACACAAAGTCAGAAAGCCCTATGATTTTTGCAGTGCCAGTGAGGTCTCATGTGATTAACCTGCTGAGCAGGGCATGAAATGCTAAGAAACAAATGTTCCATGAGACAGGAACTGCACACAGTAAATGGAGCAAACCAAGTTTAATGCTTTATATAAACAGTTCTGCTTTGTTTTCCCAAGGGTAAAAGAATATTTTATTATTTTTAGTTGATATACTGAAATTGATAAATACACTAATGTCAATTACTGATAACAGCTTATGGACAGAAATTAAGCAAAATACATGTGTGGGAGATAAAAAGGCATACAGTCCTGCTCTACTTGAAGTCAAATACATCAGTTTCAAGCTTAGCTAAAAAGTCAAACAGTTCTGTTTCATTTACATATCAAGGCCACTTCCATTAATCCAGCAAACTGGAACAGGCGGTGATTGAATTTCTAATTAGCCCTTATTTCTAAGTAGCACTTGTGTTTAGATCTGCCACAATGCCTCCAGTAACTACAGCTACAAGTTATGACTAATGCCACAGCCATCCATAAGGACTTTGCTTCGGAGCCTAAAGATCAGAAAAATTTTGACCAACAGGGAAACATAATGTCGTGGTTTTGTTTAGTAGGGGGGGGCCTAAAGTGGTAGTGACCCAAACGTCACACGATGTAAAGTCAATTTTACATAAAGTCAACTTGCAATCCAGCTATGTTTAGGGCAGGATATTTGTTTTGGGGAACAGCTGCCTCCACAAAGCAAAACAGATCCTGGAGAAAATTTTCACTTCACATTAACCTTTTTTTTTTTCTTCAAATGAAGCTTCATACTGATCCTCTTTGCTTGGCAAAGATTTGTGCAAATCTGCACCTGCTCCAGTTTGACTTGCATTTCTCCATGTAGTGTGCAAATGCATTAAGGCATGGCAGGTACTCCAGAACTAACACATTTTCCTCACATAAGAAATCATTGGTCTAATCAAGAAAAGTAATTAATTTTAGAAAGATCTCATTATATTTTGTTCTGCTTTCCCTTTGCCAGAGAATTTGCTGTATTGAAAGTTCATCTAATCCCAGAGTAGAAACTGGTTTTAACAAATGTTTGGCTGCAAGACCTGTGCAAACTCTGTCACAGCCTTCAGTTGTCTTCCTCTTCCTTAGGCCTTTCATCATTACATGGTCTATAAAAAGCAAATATTAAAGGACTGGCTCTGAAGAGAGAACTGAAATATATATAATGGAATAATTGAAATAGATATAAAATGGAATAAAGGAAATCTCACTGGCTTACAGAAGTTTTTTGAAAACATCTAAAGTCTATCAGCTAAAAATAATAAATTTACCTCTGTTGATACTTGATTTTTCAGAAAGTGGCATGCATTTCAGAAATCCTGTGTCTAGAAACCCTGTAATTTTAAAGCTGTTTTGACACTAAGGTCAATCTTACTGTCTTACAGGTAAGATCCTGCCAACCCAGACATTGGAAATAGAAGGAAATTAGCCACTGGGATAGTTTGAGAAGGGAATGAAAGAAATGTTAATATCTTTTGGAAAACTCCAGCTGAAATGCCACACTGACAGGAAAAATGTTTCAAGAGTTACACAGCAGATGTCAGATTTGGCTAGAATCTGGTTCAGTGAAGGCAGGTCAAAAGGAGAACTGGGAACTGATACTTTTTTTCAAGGAGGGGAAGACACAGCTTCGTGGATTCCTTCTAGGGAAATATGAAACAATTCCAACATACCTGGGCATACTTTTTCCCAGTGGTGGAGGAAATGATAGAAAATTCATCTTTACTGTGTATTTCAGACTTCCACTTCTTAAGTACAGACACATTGGAATATGTAGAAGATTTAATCATGAAGAAGTAAATAATAATCCTTATCCTTGTAGATATTAAATTCTATGACAAAGACTTAACTTTTGTGGTAGGACATTTTATCAGAAAGTAGTTTATAATTTTCATGACATTTCTACCCAAGAAACATTCACACACTATCACTAAGGCTGGAAATGCTCCATATTGTATGGAAAATTAATGTTTTGGTATGAAATGGGTGGCAACTCCCTGAAATCAATATTATTTTGGTAAGAAGAAAAACATATTTTTTCACTGGTAACTGTGGAGTTTTTGTTTTAATTTTGAGAACTTATACCAATTTCCCAAACTTAAAAATGAAATGTTAATCTCCCCACCTCCCAAAGCACTTGTTCCTGGACAAGAGCGTGCCTGTGTCAGCTAAAACTATGGCCTATGATGGACACAATTTTAGAAAAGTGTCTAAAATTTATTTTTAGAAAGAAAACAACTTGAGATTATAGACAAACTTATACCTCAAAACCTTTTACACCCTTTTGCCACCTTTTACATTCTCACGTCACCTCGCTGTGATGTTATAGCCTCTGTTCTGCTTACAAGGCTGTAAGCGTAATTCCCCTGGGCTGACTTACAATACCGCAAAATCCAAAGCAATGTGAAGGTTACTCTTTGAGCTCTTTGCCTGTGGGTATACATCACCCTGCTAAAATTTAAGATCTCCTGAGCTGTATCCAGTAATGACTGGCTTCTAAATATTGGTCTTGTGCAGCAGGGCAACTTTTTAATCTTCTGCACAGCTAAGCAGCCGTACAGCTTGCCCAGCCCCTCTGCCAGTGATGTTTGTTTGGATTAATTTGTCAACATTAGAAAGGGATGGGTCCTACTCACTACAATGTCTTGCTATGACTGTTTATGACAGCATGATATGCATGGCAAAAGGCGGCTTTTCTATACTGAGAGGTAATCTGAAATTAACCCCACTCCCTGTTTCTGTCACCTTGTATGAATGTCGGGGCAGGTTCCTGGTTCATAACCTTTTTATCTCTTGAAAATATTAAACATAAACTGCCCCCTGATAAGCAGCGATAGTGCATTTTGTCAGGGAGTTGTAAAACAGATACGGCAGTTAAGAAACCTGACAAAGTTTTCTCTCTGGCTCAAAGGAAGTTGCTGCTCCGTGCATATAAAATCTGTCAACAGGGGAGAGAAAAACAGTAAACAAAGGAAGGTGTGGGGGCACTACGTCTCTTGCATAATAATTGCAAATTCTAAGTGATAAGAAGATACAGAAACTGTGTGTTTATTTTAGCATTTTCTGACTCCTCCATCAAATCAGTAGTGTTCCTCATGTCTATTTATGGCCCCTTTGGCGGAGGAAGGCATTTTCTCTTTTGCTTGCCGTTGGTGGCTATATCCAGTTTATGCAGCCTGCAGCTATACAAACTTCCAGTCTATTTGCTAGTAATTTGTTATCAAAGGCTTTAAGTGTAATTTGAGTCTGATAACTATCACATTAAATGGAGATGAGATTCAGTAGCAAAGTTCAGGCTAAACATTGGTCAAATCAGTCACCAGATATATCTCATCTGCATATCCCACATCAGCCCATAACTCTCAAGGTCCTTGTGGTGAGAGGGACATCATATCCCCAAATTTCACTTGTCTATTTCAAATTATAATTTTACCACAACTTTCCATATTTTAATGCCTGATTTTGTAGCTGGAGCTCAATACTAGGGCTCAGCATGTCTTGGCTAGGTTTACTTTACTATAATTGACTTAACTGACCATCTACTCAGATACTGTTCCCCAGTTTCTTGATATAAAGGAAGATAAAAGGTTTTACTGCCTCACTAGGGGGTTGAAACCCGGTCAACAATGTAATGCTTGCAAAACATCATTAGTCTCAGATGACTGTCATTATCAAAACTCAAGATATTGCTAATTGAGGGGTCTTAAGTAATACCAGCTCCAAGAATAAAATTGTTCCTGCTGTGAGGGGATAATGGGTGAATACCAAGTGTGATCAGAGAGGGGAGGGAAACATCTGGATTTTCCCTTGATGCCCAGGGATTTTTTTGGTTGTTCTGCAAGTTCTTACAGAGCCAAGGCTGGGCCTCTGACTGCTTTTTCTCGCTGGTGTCAGACAGGGCACCAGCAAGGGCACCAATCCTCATGACCCTCGAAAGGCATGAGGCAGGGACAAACACAGCTGAGCCTTGCCAGTAGCTGCCCAAGAAGGCTGGTGAGGCCAGTGGCAGCAGGAAGGAGGAGTTACATGAGGCTGAGGACAGAGGGGAGAAAGAATAGCCCTGGGAATGAGAGCAAAAGGTATCCTGGTTGCCACAGAGTTTTTCTATAGGGCTGTTTATTACTATATAGCATTCAACAGAGGTCACGTCTTTTACAGTGGGACGTAAACAAGAACGACCTCAGCTCAGTGTTTCAAGTTTTTTAATTAGTTTGCCCTTCACATTTTTATCACATGTTTCAGCTAGAGCCCAGGCTGCAAATGCTGCCTGCTGCACAGTCAGGCTGAGCGCGTTCGTACAGGCGCGTGCCCCTGCATACTGATAATTCACCGACTTGTTCAGCTTTTCCTTACAGTGTTTCCACTGGTATATTCTTATCATTTTACTGTCGTGGCAGAGTTGCTACTGAGCTAAGAAACAGTGCCAGCTTCAGCTACTGAGATATTTTTCCTCTGTTTTAAAAAGATTGTTCAACATATGGGAAAGCAAATGAAGGACGGAAGGTGATTTTTTCATGAAATGCAAGAGTAGCTCTTCCACAGTCTACAGTATACACAATGCTTTACAAAATGTCCGAGCTTTAAACAGAAGGTGTGCCCTGCTGTAGCCTTCCAGATTTGCCAGGGTTCTTGTGACCTCCTACTATGGTTCTGTGCTTTCTGGGGAAAGGTCAGCAGCTTCTTTCATACACCATAACATTCAGCAAAGTCTGGATCTGAACAAGTGCAACTCATGTTAACAAGTTCTTCTGCTCAATGGGAAAGTTAGACCCGGCTTTAACATGTCTTCTAACACCACAGCAATGCTAGATTATCTCTTGTGGGCAACTGCCATTCCCAGTTAAAACTTTACACTTCAGAGCTTTAACTCACACATTTCACCCTCTCAAAAGAAAGGAAAATGTAATTGGATTTCTTTTTTTTTTTTTTTTCATTTAATACCTAATGTTTAGTATCAGATACACATCTGACTCTCCTGTCTGTAGAACTTGGACATTTCAGCCTTTCTTTGTATACTCACAGTACTTCTGTGGATCAGGAAAAATGTCTGTCATAAATTCCATTTCATAACTAGATAAATACTTAATGACTTTTTTAAATCCTCTTTTTTTTTCAACAAATAGGAGGATAAAATTATCTGCCCAAGATCACACAAGTAGTGTTAGAAGAGCTAAAAAAGAAAAAAAAAAATCATAACTTTCTAGACCATCTCACCTCTAACAATTGTTCTCTAAAAAATTTAGAGCAAAGTTTCTATTGTTGTAAGCCCAAGGGAGTGATATCATTACAGGAACAAAGGATATAACATAAGGAAAGTTTTATGTGGAATATCACCTTAATTCCCCACATTCACTTCCTTGAATCAAGATTGAATCAACCAATTCAGTGTCTGATTTGCCTCTCCTGTGAACCCTCCAGCTCCTGGTGAAAGGACTTCTATTTAGTTTAATTCAGGATATGCACATAAAAGCAGCAGCTGGTAATATTGTAACACTCCTTAGTTTCCATGTTAGTGTCTCCTCTGTACTAGAAGTTTTAAATACTATCTTAAGGAAACTACTTTGAACCTTCATTTTGCAATATTTTTAGGAAAGCTTTTGGAGTGTGGTATTTTAAAGAGTATAAAAATAACCTAGCTTTTTGGAGAATATTATTTAATAAAACTATATATGAAAGGCCATTGCCTTTTTGTAGCTATATAAAAATTCATTTGCCCACAAAATGATTGTAAATACATTTTTAAAACTTCCCTGAATGCTGCATTTAGTGCAAAGTCCTTTTCCTACTGAAATCCATGGGGAGAGATTCTTTCTTCACAAGGTGACAACCATCAGGAAATAACTTGAACTCTATTGAATGCCATAGAAACATGAAGTCTGTCATGATAGCAGTGTTTTAGAAATACTTCATTGTTTCTCCATGGTTTCCTGCTATTTATCTATACAGAAATTTAAAGTTATAACATATGCTTTACACAGTCACTTTGATACTCAGAAATAAAGCAAAGGAAAACAATATATACCTCTCTCCTCCTGACTCTCTGCTCAACTTGTAACTCTTTATTGCCAGTTACAGTGGTAATATTAATTAGTTTATTTTCCTGTATTAAATCTACATTAATACGTAGGATCAATCTTGCCCATTATACTGCAGTCTTTCTTCTTCAGTGAAGACATTTTACTGAAGACAACAGTAACAGCAAATTTTATCCAACACAGTAACATTCCTGGCTCTATATAAAATAGACTATCAAAGCAGGAGAAATTAACATATATGGTTTAAAAACTGGGGATTTTAGCTAGTCTCTTTTCATGTCTGTGACCATTGACACAACAAGCCCCATGACTTTTCCACATGCAAATACTCAAATCACTAAATGCAAGTTCATAATATTTACCAAAGCCACCACTCTTCTTCAGTGTTGTTGGTTACTTTAAACTCCTTTTCAAAACACATGTTGGCACGTGAAATGAAAATGATCAGAAGGAAACAACCGCAAGCATAGCTTTTTGTAATCCGAGGTTTAACCAAATCAGATGCTCCTTTTTGAAAGCGTGAGCTTTATGTACTGAGTCTCAGACAGCAAAAAGCACAGTTATCCTAAGCTCAACCTAATTTTTTGGTCTCCATGAGAACATCTACTAAGACTACTATGATTCCTCCAGTGCAACATTTCAAGAGGATGCTAGAGCTGAATGGATTCTGAACTTGGTTTATTTAAACAAATAGCATGTTTACTGAAAGTTTTGACCATCCTGAAAAGTCTTTTTTATAGGTTTTATAGGTTTGTATCTTCTTATTGGTTATAGGATAGCATCCAATACAAACAGAGTAAAAAAATCCAGCACATTCACAGTGATACTGTCTGAAAGCTCCTCTTGATTGGTGTCTTGGACATATGGTATTAATTTACGTGTAATTCATTAAAAGCTTTTTTGAATTACAGCAAAAAGGGAAACAGTGCATATTGACTTCAAGGATATTTAGTAATGAATAGTGCAGCTGGGATCTTCTAATTATTTCCATAAGTATTAGTTCATCCGAACAGTACAATTGGTTCCTAGTTAATGACATAGACTGTTATAAAGAGGAACAGAAGGAAAGAATCTTTTTTTTTCATTTACCTAAATAAATTTGTATTAGAATTTCTATTTTACTGTCATTCTGCAATGCAGCTAAAGATCCCTTAAAATTAAGTATTTCTTCTCTGAACATAAGTTATTTCATAGGCCAGTCAATTAACTGATGTGCTACCTGAATTTATTCCTGTACTAAATCATGCATTAGGCAATTATGAGACCATTCAGGAGCTTCAAGTAGATTTTGGCATCAAGTGATTTGACATCCTTTTGAGAAGAATAAAGAATTTTAAAATACATGGTAGTAGTTACAGTTATTTTTCAATGTTCCTACCCTTTCTCTTGTAATCACAGGCGCATAAAGGAAGATCAATATATTTCAAAAGTTAGTCTCTGATAGTCTAATCTTTTTTGGCAGGCTGTTGTTACCTAGAAAAGCCTAATTGTTTCCTGAATCTTTAAGAGCTATTCAGGTATGTTCTTGTGCATACCTTGGAAGCACCAACTCCTCCTTAAAAGGAAATATCCTTCATCAGACCTTTTTGATGCTCGTGTTAATTTAGGTCACACCAGAAGTTCATGAGAGTTCTTGTAATCTGTTTAGAAAGTAGTACAACAGAGGGAAGTTTGGTGAAAGCCTAGGCATGACTGTGCAGTGATGCATACAGAAATGTAAACTTACGTAACTAGTATAATATTGCAAACACAGTTAGACCTCAAAGTTCAGCGCTGCATGAAAACAGTGCAGACAGTCCTGATCTAGAGTTTACGTCAATGGGACAAAAAAAACCCAGGAGCTGTATCTCACCAGCCCCCTTTGTTGCCTGAGCACTCCCCAGTCCATGTGAAGGGTTTCCTTCACTCCTGTGAGCATAAATTGTCAAAGATTACACTGGACAAAACTCTGCTCCTAAACTCTTTTACTTGTCAGCTGAAGGACTGGATCAGGAAAAGGAGGTAGTTTTAGATCCCATTCTGGAGAGTATGAAGAGTTTGAAGATGTCCCTGCTTCTTGCAGGGGGGTTGGACTAGATGACCTTTAAAGGTCCCTTCCAACCAAAACCATTCCATGATTCTAAAGGAGATTATAGTGACAACTGAGAGTCTACCACATGGTACTCAAAAGGGGAGAATATTTAGACAATACCAGTATCTTCCTTTTAAGCACTGGGGTTTGACTATCTCAGCTTCAGGACATGGATTTCTTGCTCTGCCTCTCATCACAAGCTGTCTATGCCACAGACAGGTGTAATACTTTGTTCCTCCCCTCAGGTCTCTCAGTCAGGCTTCTTCCCTCTGAACCATGGTAGCCAGCACCAGGACAAGCCACCATGGACACGTCCGTCTGAAATGCAGGAAACACCAGTTTGCAGAAATCCTACTGCTTTTGACTGAAGTGCTAAAACATTTTTCCTCAGAAGATAATATGGCCAAGTACATGTGAATGGGCTGTCATGGGAAAAACCTAGCTACCCCAAAGGAAAACAACATCGTGACCACATAATGCAAATTTATGAACAGAAGTAACATCTTCTCTAAACCAAGAGATTTAAGCCAGGTTTATAATTAGGGTAATTTATTCTGGCAATCAACTGTACACAAGTAGTAGTACCTAAGACGTGCATCTGCCTTCATAAATTTGGCCCATCTCCTCTGTTCCAAGATAATTCCTCATTAATCCTGGGATGCCTTTTCCCTTTCATGCCCTCAAGGACTGTGTAACTTGGAAGTGACTATGAGATGGAATGTTAGGGGATAGCTAGAATTTTCGACACCCAAGGCGAGGGAAAAGTAGTAGGAACTTCTAAACAAAGAAAAAAATTGGTTTTGGATTGAGGGAAGTAGTGATATCAGCTGAACAGGCAAATGTGGCAGCTCTCAGAAGAAGGGACAGCCATGGTGTGGAGCTGGTGGGAGGAGTAGGCAATTTAGGAAAAACTGTGCTCCTGAACAGCATGGCATCAGCTCAAACCCAGTCCTGATACAGCCACCCTCTCCATCAGTCAGGAGGTGTCCACATCTGTTATTTAAATAGGAAGTCCATTTTTACTTATCTTCTTAAGATAATTTTTTTTTTAGTTAGGGTTAAATGCTTTACATGTACCTACAAACACTTCTGCCTCTGCTTTTTAAACCTTCCTTCTCCTAAATGAAATAGTATCAGTGGAAAGCCATCGTCCACCTACAACTTTGCAAAAAAAAAAAAAAAACCACACACAAAAATAACAGCTCCATAACTCCATTTTAACCATGGAACCACGATCTGTCCTGGTAAGTGAAACACTTGGTGGTGTCCTCATAAGAGTCATGAAGGGAGGGATGCCATCCAGAGGGACCTTGACAGGCTGGAGAGGTGGGCCCGTGCCAACCTCATGAAGTTCAACCAGGCCAAGTGCAAGGTCCTGCACCTGGATCATGGCAATCCCAGGCACAAATACAGGCTGGGCGGGGAATGGATTGAGAGCAGTCCTGAGGAGAAGGACTTGGGAGTGCTGGTGGATGAGAAGCTCAACATGAGCAGGCAATGCACCCTTGCGGCCCAGAAGGCCAACCGCATCCTGGGCTGCATCAAGAGAAGCGTGGCCAGCAGGTCGAGGGAGGTGATTCTCCCCCTCTACTCTGCCCTGGTGAGACCCCACCTGGAGTACTGTGTCCAGTTCTGGAGCCCCCAACACAAGAAGGACATGGATCAGTTGGAGAAGGTCCAGAGGAGGGCCACGAAGATGATAAAAGGGCTGGAGCACCTCTCTTATGAGGACAGGCTGAGAGAGTTGGGGCTGTTCAGCCTGGAAAAGAGGACGCTCCGGGGAGACCTGATAGCGGTCTTCCAGTACCTCAAGGGGGCCTACAAAAAAGATGGGGAAAGGCTGTTTAGTAGGGCCTGTTGCAATAGGACGAGAGGTAATGGTTTTAAAATAGAGGGGGATAGATTTAGATTAGAAATTAGGAAAAAATTTTTTACAATGTGAGTTATAGAACACTGGAACAGGTTGCCCAGAAAGGTGGTGGAGGCCCCATCTCTGGAAACGTTCAAGGCCAGGCTGGATGAGGCTCTGAGCAATCTGACCTAGTCAGGGATGTCCCTGCTCCTTGCAGGGGGGTTGGACTAGATGACCTTTGAAGGTCCCTTCCAACCCTAACCATTCTATGATTCTATGATTCTATGAAGCAGAGGCTCGGTGAACAGGGATGTTTACACTGATTCCTTTAGATGAAAAGGACTGCACTCACTGACTCTCGGAAGCATATAAACATTTAATCAGAACATAACAGTAGCAAACACATGCTCCCTGTATGAATAACACCTGTTTGATTCAGTCATGTTATTTAAATTATATATATGTACAAAATGCTAGGTTATTGGAGGGGGAGAGGCTAGAGCAAAAGAGAGAAAGATCTTTGTCCTCAGGATTTGTGTTGAGAAAATACAAATATTTAAAGGAAAGTAATTGTCACTTTGTAATTCCCTTCGAGAGTCTAAGACTAAAGAATGAATGAACTGAAATTCTCTGTGCTGCCCACAGCCCGTCTGGCACTGCGCAGCACATTCAAAAGGTTATTCAGGTCAAAGAAAGGGGTTTGGCTGGTGCTACCCCGGTAGTAAAGATACCTGATATTTTCTTCGTATTTTCGTATGTGAACTGTCGATAATTCACCATTACCTAAGGTTCTGATGTGAGATGGGACTGAGTCCTTGAATAAGACCTTTCAGAAACAGAATACATGGTTTCTACCCACACAGCTTCATTCATCCCAGGGTTATGTTAGTAAAACACTTCTAACAGTGAACAAATCATATCAGTAGTTATGTCTACACTGCTAAAAACATCTAACTCCTGAAGAGGCACATGGCCTTCACCGTTTCAACAGTTTTTATCCACTTTGCTCAGAAATAGCTCCTCTGGAGTGGACTGGCCAAATTTCTCTGGCCTGCCACTTAATGTGAGTTTCTTTTGTATTTCATGTGGTGCACTCAAAACCCTAAGACATACTGATTAATTCTTGTCTTTTAATAGTCTGTAGTGCTGTGTATGAGAGCTGAGCTGTGTCACAGTGATGTTACACGGAATGCAAAAACACAGAGAGATATTTTTAGAGTCCAAAGTGAAGGATATGCATTGCATGCTCCAGGATATATCACAACAGTGTGTGGAAATAAGGGCACAAGGACCACATTCCAGGACTGCAGAAGATGGAAACAACCAAAACTATAAGTTCTTGGAAAAGCAAACTCAGGAATAAACTATTATCAAAACCAAACCTCACTTTCATCTGAAAGTGCTTCACTTGATTAACTACAAAAAGAAGCCTGGAAATTAATATATATGCCAGGATATGGACTAGGTAGTGAAGTCACTCATCCAATTTCCCGTCTCTCACTAGCAGAAACCTTCACCAAAACTGTTGCCAGCTGTTCTACAGAGTCAGTTTATACATAACCTCATGTCTTTTATCAAAATACAAAATGTACCACATTTGTTCTGTTTTGTCCTTCATTATGTTTACTAGCACAACACAGAAAATAGAGCCAATGAGGACCTCAGAAGACTATTTCAGCTTTTCCCAGTCCTCAAGGCAAAATCATATATACCAAGTTTTTCCTTGTAGACAATTTCTTGACTTGACCTGAAATAAAAAAAAAAAAGGAAAAAGAAAAAAAAAAAAAAGAAAAAGAAAAAAAAAAAGAATCAACAATCCAGACACCAATAGCTCCATCAGTAATCTGGCCAGATGCTTAACTATCTATAAAGTTAATGCCATTTTCCTAATATCTACTTTTTGTCTTTCTTACTGTAATTCAGTGCTACAGTGGATAGGGAAGACACTGGATTACATTCTTTTTGCAACAGTCTCTCATATTTTTCTAAAATGAGTTGCATGTTTTCCACTACACCAAACACAATTCCATCTGTCTTTGCTCAGAGGTCATGTATTTTATACCTCTTCAATTTCGTTTTCTTACATAATTCCTATCAACCACATCTTTCCTGAAATAACCAAAATTAGACATAGCACTCCAGCTGAGGACTTAACAGTGCAAGACAGAGAAAACACCACTCCATGTGTTTCACATATGACTCTTCTGTGCTTTCATGAATTTTGCTTTTTTTTCCACAGCAGTTTGACATTCTTGGCTTCCCTTCAGTTTTCCATCCAGTGTATCTCCTAGATGCTATTCTTCAGAAAAGCTGCCTACAAAGTCATTCCCAACCTCTGCTTGTTGATAGATTATACCTACACAAGGATCTTGTGCTTCTGCATGAAAGAAAGATCTCTTATTTGTGTTTCAGGTCCACAACAATTTTGTATTTATTGCCAACTCTTTGCCTTTAGACTGCGTTTCCATGAATAACAATAATCCTATACTCAAACTTATTTTCTTTATTCTGTTGTCATTCCTCTCTTTTTTTTTCTAAAAAAAAAAAAAATTAATTTCATCATTTCACCATCACTTTCATGCAAATTTTCTTCCCTCATCACATTCTACTTCTCAGGATGAAATGCAGAAAAGCCCATCTCCAGTTATTTCTCTCACTTCTTGAAAGAAAACTTTGTTCCCAACACTTTCCAAGAGTTTAAGAGGCACTTTTTTCCTCTTGCTTGCATTGCCCAGCAGATGTCCAGGCACATAATGGTCTCTTCAGACCTTTCCTTTAGCTAGACTAAGGAAACATAATCTTCCTAATATTCCTGGTCTGATGGACCAAAACCTCTTGGTTTGTCTTTCTCCTGACACAGACAAGGCCCTAGAATAAGTAATTGCTTACATAAGTCAGTTCCTCTTCCCTTTCCCCTTCTTTCCTCCCTATCTTTCTGAAGTAGGTGAACAATTTGACATTCAGTTCTGTGAATCATCTTTATAGGTCTTTATCAGCTTAAGTCACCATTTTGATAATGTATGTTTTTCTTTTTAAGGTATACGAAGTGTTCTGTACAAAATGACTGCCTTCTGTGCTTCCTACGCTCTTACTACTTGTATCACTCTATTACTTAGAAAAAAAAAAATTGTATTTTCTCTTCTTTTATAGAAAGCAATGAAACACATTGACTTGACTTTATTTTAAAGGCAAGAAGAATTACAATAATTGCTCGAGAAATCTGCAAATTCTTCACATTTATCAGTTAAGTCTCTCCTAAAACAGATGTGCAAGCTTCATAGGAGAGAAAATGTGTTTCCTTGGTTTTGCTCTTTGAGAAAATGTTTACTACAGAGAACTTGTAAAACCATTTCAGTCTCAATAATCTCTTGCAAGTTATTCTGGTTAGAAACAATTATGATTAAATAGCTATCTTTGATGCAACTCTGTTAAGTTAAAAGAATCAGATATGTTCCTGCTACCTGAATTCTGGAAAACCACAAATAATTAGGACTCTTAAACAACATAGCTCAGCCTTTCTCAGAAAGTTCAATAAGTGTCATGACATATTTCTCTACCTGATTTTTAATTCTTCCAACACTCGCCTCTGCCCAGACTTTCTCCATCCATTGAACCTGATAGCTCTGCAGTTGCCAATGATACAGCAGCATATATATAACTTGGTTTTGGTTTGGAGAATTACAACATTTTAGTTAGCTGCTCCCTGTAAAGAAACTAGAAAACTTCTTAACTTCTAGTGGGCAAATGTGATTAATATCCCCAAACTTTTTTACTATCTTAACCAACGGTGTAATTAAGCTTACCTTAATCAACATAATTTACCCCACTCTCATTGCCCCCGGTGGTACTCTGAAACTGTGGGCTTTCTATGTTGTACTACACCAGGTAGGTTTAGCATGGATCACTGTGACAGAGAATAGGAAAAAAACTATCTAACTCCTCTGAAAGATATAGAAGCCCACAGCTGCTCCACAAGAGAGTCCTTTTCAATCCCTGTGGGTACTCGGTACTGCTGGTTTGTACAGGCCAACCTGGATCAGTCAGGCAGTGATGGAGAAAACCCTACCTCTCCCCCACCCCCAGACATTAATTAAGCTGAGGCAGAATCTTTCTATTCATGTTTATATTGGCAAAAGTTAACTATGTAGGATATATTCATAAGTCTCATATTCATAACCCAAATGGCCAACATCCGTAACCTACTACTCAGTGAATTCAGTGAAGAACTTCAGGTGATAATGAGCAACTCCTTTTATGCCCTATCTCAGAGTAAGGCTGCAAGTACCATGCTACCACCAGTCGTTATTGATAATACTACTGTTCAGCTTGAGTGCCATACATATGTCCCCGTGCCACTGTACATATGTGGGAGTTGATTACAACTAATGGTAATTAGCCCACAAAGTCTACAAGACCTACAGTACCAATGTTCCATCTTGGTCTGATTTCTGACAAATAAATAAGAAAACAGGGCTTCTAATTTTTTTTAAGTGATTCTGGCAAGTCTTTTCCAGCTGAATCCTAGGTACAACACAGATGCAAAAGTCACAAAGCAACTAACACCAAAGAGCAGTAAGTAAAGATAAAGGTCTTTTATAGCTCTGACCTTTTAGTCACAACCCAGCTGCATGGAAAAGGTAGGTGATCAGCTATGATTAAGGTAAAGGGTGAAATCCTAGCCATGACTCTCCACGCCCGCCTTGTGGGTGCAGGCTGGGTGTCTTGCTGGTGCTCTTCTGGTCTGTTGCAGAAGTCACAAAGGAGCAAGCAGCTACGATGCCCCTAAAATACAGCCCACCCTCTTTGTATTTGACTGTTACTTTGAGGAAATGTTTCAGTAAAGCTAACTGTCCACTGCTTTTGCATACCATGCATTGTATTCTTTCCAGCATTAATGCTTTCCTGGGGAAAGGGGTTCTCATTTCCAGTTTACACTGTGGGGGGTTTCTGGTGGGGGTTTTTGTTTGTTTATTTTTAATAATGTTGTGCTTATGGTTAAGAGTTCTTTAAAGTAGATGTCCTTTCTAGTTCAGTCAGTTGTGGCTGGTGTTAATTAATGATACTTGACTGTGTTTAATTTCGGTTTTCCGGTCACTGACCACTTTTGGACAGATGAACCAAACACACGGAGGCATGGGTGTACATTGTCTGTTTGGAATAGAATACTTTTCAGATGCAGTGAGTATTTTCCAAAGTTACACAAATATTTTTGGATAAAAGAATGAATAGTATTTCCCCTCCAAATCACATTATGATATTTTATCATAATGTCATTCCCCCTCCCCCCAAAAATTAAAAAAAATATTACAAGGGTATTTCTGTAAAGTGCCATTTCTTGTGCTGCTACTATGCCTTCTTTTATGAATGGGAGTCATCTGTGCTTGACACCTGTGTGTTTTAATCCAGAACTTTTGCTTCTGCAAAAATGCCAGATTGTGCTAATTTATTTTTTATTTAAGTACGGAGCAGTTAGCTGTATTTAGACTACAAGTCTGTGTTTCTCAGTGTGTTAGATCAAGAATCTTTTTCCAGGACACTATTTCTTAATCGTCTTTTTGTTAATTTTCTTTCTTAATCTGTGTGTTTATGGTTTGAGAGGGAGCAGGGTTTCCCACTTTGGAGATGCTCATTAACCTGCATAGAGCATAACTTCATTACCAAAGGAAGAAATGAGGAGGGAGGAGGAGAGAGAAGGAAACAATTTTCTTCTCAACACCCCATGCTTCTCTCTTCCATACTGTGAGCTGTTTGCCCTGCTCATCTCGCTCACTGGTTTTGGACTGACTTTTCTATTCAGGGGAACTCTGAGCCTTTTTCTTACCAGGCATGCAGCATGAAGAGCGATGGGTCTGACTTATAATTGACACTTTATTCCTACTGTGTATGAATAACAGATAATGAAGCTTTGAAAAGTGAAAGTGTCTGTTTCAGAAGTACCAAACACTTCCTAGCTGCCAGCGCTCCCAAGTAAGATGTATGGATACTTAGCAGCTCTGAAAACTGGTCCAAGAGAGTTTTTGCGGTTCATACTACCTGTGTTCTTCTATTTTACTATCTATGTGCTCTGTCAGCCCCATATCTAGCATCAAATCCATGCATTTCCTTTGTAGGTGGGATGTTCCCATGTTTAAAATTTTAAATGTGATTATAGTTTCTTCTGAAAATAACAGTTAATCACTTGTTTTAACAAAAACTAAGACATGGTGAGGAGTTGTTCTCACTCCCATTGAGATGAATAAGAAAAGATCTGTTGCCTTTGGTGAAGGAAATACTGCATACAGCTGTGAATCTTGGGGCTGAGACAGTGAAGCACTTCAGCTTGCTGTTCTGTCTCTTCTAAAAATCTGTAAATTCAGATTCCTCATGGCAGCAGAAGCCAAAGCTTTTCATTAATTTTCTGGAATAGAGAACAACAGTTGTGCATGTGTGTTAGGCAGGCTTAACACCGAGTCGGTAATACAAACCCTGGGTAATGCTAATGAGATAAGAAAGTAAAAAAGTAATAGGTCTGACATGTAGGACTTTGAATGTAACTGAACACACAGGGTCCCAGTGGGTAGAAGACAATGATGCCCAATAACGCCTTTTCTTCTGAGAGTCTTTCAGGGCATCATAACCAACATGTAAAACACAATCTGAATCCTGCCGGGAAGACAGAAAAGGGAAGCTTTATTTAAGCTAAGCCCTGAACTTGCTGCTTGACAATAACTTCAGCTGAGTAACTAGTTAATTATCTGGGATAATTGCATTTGAGTGGATGGGAAAATAACTAGGAGTTTATTTTTCATAAACACAACAGTCATTACTGGAAGCAAATAATACAGATTCCAATATGTGTGAGTGAGGAAGCTGAAGAACTATTATTTCTAGGGTTGTGCAGAAAATCTAGTTTGTTTACCTGATTTCTTCCAAGGAAAAAAAAAAAAACCAAACAAACAAACCAAACAAAACCACCCTCTGAGCTAACCCAAAACAAGAAACAATCTTAATTTTTCCAGAAGAAAACCCCATACAAATTGTGGGGAAGAGGTGGGAATTAAATGAGCAAAATGTGATTATTAGCTTCTGTAAAAACAATAATGCACTTGGCTAGCTTTGATCTTCGTCTTATTTAGAAATGGGAGACAAAATCACTTCTTTTAACAACATTTCTTAGTTCAAATTAACCAGTGTATCTTAACTCTTGGTTGAAATTCATCAAACACAGTGAGGCGATTCCCCAAATTTGCTGTGACCTTGCAGATAGCCTTCACAAGCCTGAATTGTTCACTGCAAGAGTGACTCTTCAAACACCCCCTCCCCGCTCCTTATCAGCAGAGTTTTCCAAACTCAAATCCTTCTCCTTTTAGTAAAGAGGGAGACTCGAGGTGCAAGGTGATGCTCTGACCGAGGGGGCTGCTGAGGGCGGGGGCTGCGGCACCGGCCCACACCTGAAACCCGAGCCGAGGGCGGAGGGGGAGCGCGGGAGGGAGGCGCCCGCAGCTATAAAGCCCAGGGCCGGGGCGCGGGAGGCTCAGCCCGCAGGGACCGGATCCGGCTGGGCCGGGCTGGGGGCACTGCGCCCCGCCCCCCCCCTCCCCCGTAAGGGGCCGTAGTCCCCCCAAACGTGTGCTGACGGCGCGGGTGCTCAAGGTAAGCTGAAATAGCATGAGGATCCAAAGATAGCTAGAACTTTGTAAAAAAGGATGCTTAAAAAAAGAGGAAAAAAAAATTCAAGTGTAGTTGATTTTTATATTTTGTTATCATTGTTATTTTAACCTACATCAAATTAATGTGTGAGGTTTTTGTCTTTTTTTTTTTTTTTAAAAAAAACCAACTCTATATTTGATACTTCAAGCAGTAAAGCCTAGGAGAACTTGGAGCATGAGCCATTTGCTGCCTGGAAATCTGGTTTAGTTGCTATATGGCATAATGCATACGTGTATCTTTTAGTCTTTGTCATTGTGATCATGTTGTGACTGTTCAATAAGTTTTACTTGAACACAGGATAATGAGGCAAATCCTCTATTCGGTAACAGGTCATCTGCAATAGTTTGTATATGAATGATCTAGGGATTCAGGATAAAAGACAACTAAAACAGGCTACTGAATTAGGTTCCATTGTAATAGTGGGCCCTGTTCTTAATATCTCCTTAAAAGTAGTTCTTTTAGCCTTTATATTTAAATAGGATGATGTGGAGATCAAAAGGTTAGGAGTCATGGAAAAACCCACACATATTTTAATGTGAACTTAAATATCTACTCTTTCTAAATGCTTTGTTGCTCCTTTATTATAGGCTTTGATTAGCGTGAGCTTATCTTGTAAGCACACATCAAAGAAGAACAATGAAGGATTTCTTTGTAAAAGCCACAGAGAAGGACCTCTCCAATGCTGGTAAGCCAAAGGCATTAAAGCCGTGCGTACGTTTGGGGAATATATTCCACAACTCCCAATCTAAAGGTGCATTAGGAGTCTTTGCTGATTGCCGTAGTGGTTTTATAGGAGATAACAGAATGAGTTTACAGTGAACTAAAGCCACCACCTAGAAAATGTTTATACATGAATCATTCCACCAAGTTCAACCAAATTCAATTACATGGGTAAAACTATTTAGGTGAGTCCTAGCCTGGGCATGAAAATGGTCCTAAGATAAGTTCTGTAAGGTGGAAGCAAATGGTTGTCTAAACCAGTCTTTATAGACTGATTGACATTAAAAAGAGTACTTGGGGAATTCCGTTCATAGTGAGTCAGCAGTCAAAGTTAAGCTAAATGTAAATTGGGAGTGGCTGGCGTGTGGAGCCCTTTTCTTCCCATGTGATTCACAGCTGGCTCACTACTGCAGTTGCTCATCATTTTATTGATCCATTTATTACATCTCATTTTATACATTTAGAATCATAAGCTTTCTAGGACACAACTCCTCTTCCGTCTAGATTTCTAAAGCCTCTAGCGCAAAGGAAGTGATATGTATGGTAACTACTTCCATTTGAAGAAAAAATAAGAATGGTTACTACAGGCAAAGATTCTTCAGTGAACTCTCATCTGTTTCATGTTACCTACAGCAATTATAACCTTCACTATAAGCAATTCCACTTATTTCAGCAGAGTTTCTCCTCATTTGCATTCAGTTGTGCAGATGCTTGCAGAATTAAATAGTTATTGCTTTCAGTCTTTGATAGCCTTTCTATATAAATATTTTTAATTGTAAAAATGAAGTTTGTTTCCATCTCAGGAATGAAGCTAGAACCTTTTTGCTGGAGTAAAGGAAATGAACTGAACTGAAAGGAAGTTTCAAGAAAAATTCACCAGGCTGTTCCACAAAAATTAGGAAAAACTAGTATTTAAGCTTTAATGCAAAAGAATCGGCAGTGAGAGTTACAAAGAATCATGCAAAAGAGAGGCTATTATGTTAAAAAAGTCTGGTTTTTATTTCATAGAATCTGCAAGCAAGGGATATGACAACCCTTCTTTCCAACATGATGAAAATGTTGAACAAAGCAACCAGTTAAAGCCCAAAAAAACGTAGGTATTCTTTGAACTTAACACGTTGGCCAGTGACGTATTGGGGAGGGGGGTTAATATAGCTTTGCTAGAAAAACCTCATTGTAATTAGTCCCTTGTATTTTCCTCTAGGAAGAAAAATGAGAAGCCAGAGAAAAAGATGGTTGGCCTTTTTGAATTGGTTAGTGTCCAGTTTGATGGTTGGCTTTTTATTTTCATTATTTGTCATTGTGAGTTCTTTATTTATGAACTGCAATTAATAGACAATCAAAACTGAGGAAGAAGCCCAAGAACTATGAAACACTACGGCTGGCATTAGGCCTTTTCAAAATTTGGCCTGTTAGGTCAGATTCTCACTTCAGTGTATGGGAACCTTAGTACTGTTGGAGGATGAAGCTCACCCCTGCTGAGGCTCATCTAGGATATGTATACTGCACAGGCCCTTGCTTTGGCTCTATTTATAAAGGATTTATCCTGTGTTTGACATCTGAGGGATCTGCTGTCTAAGAGAACCAGTGGTATGGTTTTTTTGTCAGTTTTCTATACAACAGCTATTCCCAAATAACTCTTACACGTGGACTTGCTTATTCTGGAATAAGATAACTTATTATTATTCTCTGGTTTATTCCATGTCCATTTGCAATTTGGAAGGGGGTTAGGACAGTTAGGAATAAAATGTTCTGATTTCAGATTAGCCTCATCCAGGAATAGCTATGGCAGTTTAAATTCACATCCTTCTTTAAACCAAACAAATGTTCAAGGGTAGACAAGCCTTAAGATACGATCTCTGCTGTGAACATTTTCTTCTGGTAGATATAACCCAGGTGCTGGTCAATAACTCACTCTTGTTTACATTTCAAAGGCATTATCTTAGTAAATATGTAACTTACTGGAACACAAAATGCAATACATTGTACAGAGAAGATCATTACTTAGAAATATGTAGGACATATGCTTTGGGTGTTTTTTTTCCTGCTGAGTTGAGGAAGAACCATGTGTCCTGCCAATATTCCCTTAGCAGCCCTAAGATTTAAAGATGTATGGGACTACTACAAAATGCTTCTCATGTTCTGAGTTTGCCTTCAGTTGGAGTGGTGTTGCTTAGAATAAGTAGGTAGAAACAAAGCATGTTCTGTAAGTCTGCTGTACTGTATATGTGAACTGTCAGGTAAAACATCACTTTTTTTTTTTTTTTTTCTCCTTCTTTTAATCCTCACACAGTTTCGCTACGCTGATTGGGTGGATGTCCTTTTGATGGTAATTGGTTTGATTGCAGCTCTTGCAAATGGTACTGGATTGCCACTTATGATCATCGTCTTTGGAGAGGTGACAAACAGCTTTGTGCTAAGCGGCATTAACTCAAACATGTCAGAAGGTAAAAAGTTAAAATTAGACTTCTCTACATACCAGTTATGTATCAGGAGATAAGATTTTTCCCCAGACTATGCACTGGTGCACATCTGAACAAGTATGTAATGAGGAAAATTCATCCTGCTGCAAATGAGCCAATTGTTTTAATCAATCTTTAATGGCTTCAACAGGACAAAACCAGTGTGTTGGCTCTGCCTTTTATGAATGAACTTCAACTTTGGTGAGATAATAAGGAGCATGACCACCTTCCATATCATCAGCCATCAGGCGCTGTATTTACTAAAAGTTCAGAAAAAATAAATGTGTATTTGTCAAATGATTTTGTATTTTTGCAAAACCCTACTTGCAAAATACAAAACATTCCCAAACTGATCACCTGAGATTGCTGTGATTTATCTTCTACATAAATATTATCACAAATATTACTACTTTTTTTTTTTCCTCCCACAGATTCTTCAAATGGTTCCAGCTGTCCATCAATTCCAGGCATAGATATAGAAGCTGAAATGACCAAGTAAGAGTCTTTGTAGTTATTCTGTTAACAAAGTATTGAGGGATTTTCTTTTACTGCATTATCCCATTGAGCAGAAGCTAAATGTTTGCCTTCTCAAAAAGGCTTCCCAATAATGTATCACAGGCTTCAATATTTATTTTAATGGAGTAAATGAAGACCAATTGTTGCTTTGTGTGTCTAACTTCTCTCACAAGATACAGTGGGGTCATATGGCCTCTTGTTCCCTTGTCACAGGTTTGCTTACTACTACGTGGCAATTGGCTGTGCTGTGTTGATCCTGAGCACCATCCAAGTGTGGACATTTTTGATTGCTGCTACGAGGCAGACAACCAGGATCCGGCAGAAGTTCTTTTTTGCAGTGCTCCATCAGGAGATGGCTTGGTTTGATACTACCCAGATAGGAACGCTGAACACCAGACTGACAGAGTGAGGGCTCTGTTCATTTTTTACTCCCCTTAAGTATGACATTTAAAGAAAATGGCCATTTATCTTCTGTGGAATAGTCTATAGAGAGGGGTTTGTTTTGTTTTTTTTAAAAAGTGAAGTGTGAAATATTACAGCTCTAAGGGAGAAATTCATTATTCTTTTCAGCTTCATTTCTGCAGTTTCTGTGATATACGCATTGGAAGGGTTTTTGCTGTGAAAGGCCTGACATTGGCTTTTTAATGTCCATGAAGTACATGGCAGACAGTACTACATAAACAGCTCTGTTTCCAGCTAGTTTACAAACACTGAAAGCTCTGACACTTTATTGAATGGACATGATCTTGCACTTACATCCAGCCACATCTCAGGCTGGACTCTATCCAGTCAGTTAAAGTCTTTGGAGCTTTTCCATAGACTTAGGGATGAGGACTGTATGCCTGAAGATGCAATGGGACTATATGCATGAACAGATATATATTTTTTTTTTTTCCTCCTGGATTTTAAGATAGCTTTGGACAGAGCTGTGTCCTGAAAGATACAAGAGAACCTTAAATGAAACTACTCTCAGCTCTAACATCTGTATGGGCTAGGAAGAGAAAATAGAGAAGGAAATTATTATGAAAAACAGAGGTTCTTCCAAATAGTGTTTTTTTCTGATAGAATGGAGATAACCCTTGATCTGAATTTGCAGCCAAAATTAAGAGCATAAAATGCATCAGAGAGCTGAGCAGAAGGAATCATTTGGAGATGGTCACAGGAGGTGAGGAGGCTGTTTGGCTGTTTACTTGTATTGCTCCATTTGGATTCTGGATAAGGAAAGTAGGTCATTTGTGACCTAGTGACAGGGTATAGAAATAGCAGAGAATGATGGAAAATACAGAAAATGAGTCCTAAAAAATAAGAGGTTTCTGCTGTTTTGGCCACACAAGAGAATAATGGTACTGTTCAGTAGCTGTGGTTAGAAATTTCACTGTGCCAGTTAGGAAATGGCAAAGCTTCTGACATTAGGCCACACAGCATGAAACAGAGAGGGGAGGGAGTTAGAACGAAAGGCATTCAAAGTTAACAAATCTCTTTTTATTATTATTGTTATTTAAAGTGACATCAACACCATCCACGAAGGCATCGGAGACAAGATCTGTATATTTGCACAGTTTTTTGCCACGTTTCTGGCAGGGATTATTATAGGATTCATCTACGGGTGGAAGCTGACGCTGGTGATTTTGTCAGTCAGCCCTCTGCTTGCTGCATCAGCAGCAGTTTGGTCAACTGTAAGTGTGTGGGGTTTAATAAACAAAGCTAACCAGAAAAACATTACAACCCTTATGCACAGGAAAGGGGGAGAGCATGGGAGAAACCTAGTGTGGTTTCTAAGTTGGGAGGTTGGCCCCATGCTTACTTTATGATTTCTGCTCCTCCTGTAGATTTCTCTGTGTTCCCAAGCACGTACTTGCATGCCATATTCCTTCCATCCACCTACTGTGTCCTCGTGCTGTGTGGCAGGAGGATAATCGGCATCTGAGCATTTTCCTCGCACAGCGATTTCCTCAGGCAGAGCACTGGGGAAGCCCAGGCACACGCTCATGACCCTCACTCTTCCTTCTTAACACAAATGCCTTTCAAGCTCTTTCCATCTGCATATATGTGACAGCACATCTATTGCAAATAATTTCATAGTGTGTACAGAGTAGACCTTAAGTCATGTGTGCAGCTACTGCAGACTGGAGTGATATAAATTAGTGAATTATCTGGAGAGCTTCTCCTTTCAGATAGGAGAATGTTTTCCCCTTGTGATCCATTGTAGCTGCGTTAATGCGTATGGCTTGTAACCACTTGGGAATACTAACATATAATGCTAGGGTTTTTTTCTACTTGAAGCATTTCAAATAAGCTAGGAAGAAGAGGGTTAGAAGCTGTAATGCAACTGCCTGCAATGTCTACTGGTGCTCCAGTTCCTGAAGACCTCAGACACCCCCCAGAGCAGCTACAGCACATCTCCCTGACCCGCCCCCCTCTCCCCTACCCCCCCAACATTGTAGTGTAGTTCATAGTCTGTCCTCAACCTGGGAGGAAAGTGGGTCAGTCACGAAGCTCGTCTGATGCTTGTGTAGTCTTTCACTTTTATGAGGACATAATGAGAGAATGAGCTGGATTTGGGGGAAATTCAGGGCACAGAGAGGAACTTACCCCCTCTTTCTAAAACCTTGTCTCGTGCATTGAACATTGATTATTCTTATTCACCAATACAGTGTGCATACCCTTTCAGGAGACTTCAGTAATATCTGTTTTTCAACTTTCCAGCTCCTGGCATCCCTTACTGCTAAAGAGCTGTCTGCTTATGCCAAAGCAGGAGCTGTGGCAGAAGAAGTTCTGACAGCGATCAGGACTGTTGTGGCTTTCAATGGACAGCAGAAGGCATTAACAAAGTAAGCTTTTGAAATCATTATATTTAAAATATGGAGAATAAGTTTGTCTGTAGGGTGGGCTTCTGGTTTGGTTTTTCTTTTTTTTGGAGGGACAGGGTAATGAGTTTCTCCTTAGTGTCATTTTATCCTTCTATGAGTGGACAGCTCACCTGAAAATAAAGATCTGTAAGTAGATGTAGTAGAGAATACAGGCTATTTGGTGTTATCACAGCAGCATAGACTCAAATTGCTCCTTTGATTGAGATCTGGAGTTGAATTTAAAGTGAAAGTGGTGGGAAGGTTATCTTTACCTAGTAGTTAAATGCAGCAAAGCATGTGATTAATTGCTTAACTTCTAGAACATATGCACTGCTGTTCTGATTTTTGATTAATGAGTTTATATTTAAGCTTCACTGGATAACGACCTTAAGTAAAAATGCATCACTGGCTTTTATTACTTTAATGATTTGCAAATAACACTTGTAGTTGACCTAATCCAGTGTTGGCCCTAGTCATAGGTAAAAGGTGAGGTGGATGTGGCTGACCACAAATTTATTCACATTTCATAAACAATAACATTCAGTATAAGAATACAGGGCATCACCAATACCATGCAGTTGGGAAAGGCAAACCTGAAGACCTGATCCATACGATCCATTAATCTCTTCTGTCTTTTTCAACTCTCATGTTTGCCCTGGTCTTGTGTGAAATTTCTAAGGTGATGATAGCCCTAGCTCGGGGTCCTACAGCCTGCTTCTGCATTTATACGCTTCCAAGGTCTGAGCTCTGGCTATTTTACAGCATTGTATTCTGCTTACTGGGATTTGTCCTTAAGTTGTTACAATATTAAGACCCTTTCTGCTTACATAGTAAATGCAAAAAAGGCCTAAGATGACCTCAATCAGTTGTTGCTCTCCTCCCTATCTTCTTCTTGGTCCCTGCAAATACTAGTGTCTGAAAAGCCAATGGCAGAAGGTACTTCAAACTACTTTCTTTTTTTTTTTTTTTTTTTTTTTTGAGGTTTAGAGAAAAAATAACTGAAAGCCAGGTAACTCCATGCCAGTAAGGCCTTTCCTTTCCTCCATGGTTGACTAGTCAGCCTCTTCCACAGCTCCATCTCCATTTAATGTAAAAAAAAAAAAAAAAAAAAAAATGGAACTGCTGGCTCTTCCAGGAACATCATCTACTAGAACAGACAAACTCCTACCAAGGACCAACTAGGGTATTTTGCAAGCTGTGGATTGTGATTCCTACACAGCTCTTAAATGATGGCCTCAGAATTAGGGAAAGCAACTTTTCACTGCACTGTGCCTCCACTGACTGCAAATGTTTACGCTTGCAAGGGACTTTCAGTCGTCTTCTCTTTCTGGCAGTGGCTTGGCTCTTGCTCTGTAGTCAAGTGATCGCATATACATGTTACGTTGCTTAAACTCAGTTCTCATTTCCCTAGAAGACCTATGATACTGCTGACTTGAAGGTAGGGCTTGGTTTTAAGAACGCAGCCAAGCCAAAACATTTAAATATATTTGAGTAACAGATATGGCATTGGTAGCATGTGAGCAATTTACATGAACAAAACTAATGCACATTGTTTTAAGATTCCTTCCCAGCTGACTTGTTTTTCACATCTTCCTACTTTGGGAATGTTTTGTTTAGAAAATATTTATTAGGAAAAAAGTGCAAGGTGCTGAGCATTTCACTGACAAGTAAAAAGATACACTATTCCTAGGCTATATTTTCTGTAATGAGCTTAACTAAGTCAAAGCTATTAGCTGGAAACTGTAGATGAATGAATATGAACTATCCTTAGAAGAAATAATTCTCGCATTGAACTTGTCAGTCTTATACTGGTCTGCCGTGTCCACTTGTTTGCTATATTGCTATGCTAGTAAACTAAACTAAGGGAAAGGTTCCTGACTTCACAGAATGGCCCATTAGAGAACAATTACGGCATCAGAGGGAGCTCTGACTTCTATTCATTTACCTGCCTTCATCCATCCATAGTGCCTGGGGTTTTTTATTTATTTGTTTTGCCTTTTTTAAATATGGAAGACTAAACCTTGCCTTTGATAGGTAATGTTGATAAAACTTTCTCAAGGTTTCCTTTCAGGAATAATGCAAACAATGGCTCAAGAGTAGTATCTTGTCTTCCAATGAATTCATGCTACTCATGCATGAGTAGCATGTGTCTTTGATAGTGATATGAGAATGTTGTCAGCATATGACAGCAGATTTATCCAAGGAATTACATCCCTGCTAGTCCTCTGTCAAAAAAGATCTGTATTCTCTTTGAGATTTTAATTGCTTTTATGGCAGAAAACCTTTTAATTTAAAAAAGGGCACTGTGAAATATCAATCAGAATGGCATATGGTACCTGTTGAATTAATGGTTTCCTTATCCACTTTCAGATATGATGGTAATTTAGAGATGGCTAGAAGTGTTGGAGTGAAAAAATCCATTACCACCAACACGTCTCTCGGTGTTTCACAATTTCTTATCTTTGGATCCTATGCACTTGCATTTTGGTATGGAACCAAGCTGACTGCTGAGGAGCCAGAACAGTATGACATTGGCCGTGTGTTAATTGTAAGTACAGTAACACAGCTTTGAAAAGTACTCTGTAATTTCAAGAAAATAGTTATGCAAGTGATGTGTATAATTACTTCGATTTTCTGCCAAGTGCTTGCTAAATTAGCTGCTGGAGACTCACTTGATATGAAAGAACTGAAAGAAAGGTATTCATCTTATGTAGCTTTTGATATAACGAGTTTGAACAGGGCACCTTGAATTTTCACTCTAATCAATGTAGAGGCAAAAGCATCTTCAGTCGATCATTTTCTTACTTGTCTTGGACCCTATTGTAGGTCAGGATGAACAACCTAGAGCTGGTGGTTAGGGAACAAAGACAAGTAACCTGGACTGACAACAAAATTTTAGCTAGGCAATAGGATTAAAGGAATCCCACTGGTGTGCTGAATGTGTACTGGGAAGTCCTCAACGTCTCATTTAGCCACAATGTCTTCTCTGCATTTTAGTGTTGTTTACTTGCAAGTGTTTACCATACATTACCAATGTGTCTAAGTTGGTATTGGCTTGAGGATATTTAGCTATCTTCTTGCCATCAAAAGTTTGGCTACATGCTTAGTTTTCATACTTAAGTGACTTCTGATGTCCTGACTCCTCAATATGGTTTTTAACAGCATGTCAAGTTAATTTTGTGTTGGTCTTACAAGTGGGACTTCAGTTAAGAAAATCTGGACTAAATTTTGCAAGCCTCTTCACTTTGGGAACATCTGGAAAGCAACAGAGAAAGATATTTGGTTTTAGATGATAGAAAATGCAAGAGCATTTAAAAAAAAGCCATTCAGGCCACAAAAGTGTATGTCAGTAGTTACCATCCACCCCAGGAAAATGGAGACTGGATAGGAGCGACTGTGAAGTGCACCTTTCACTTATGTATTTAACTTTCCTGGAAAAGGCTGCATTAGAAAGACTTCGACATTTAACAGCTGGGCACTGGTGACTCTGTAATCATTGTTAACTGTGATGCTTCCCTCCATCTCCCACAGGTGTTCTTCTCTGTGCTCATCGGAGCCTTCTCCCTGGGCCAAGCGGCTCCCAACCTGGAAAGTCTGGCTAATGCACGTGGGGCTGCCTATGAAGTATATCACATTATCAATAAGGTAAGTATCTATGTAGAAAAGAAACCTTTTCACTGGACTTAGTTTTTTCCCTCTTTTTTTCTTTCTTTGTTCTCTCAAGAGATATAGGGGCTTTTGACTGTTTTTCTTATACCATAAACTCAATAGATGCCTACCAGTGAAACCCATAGTATTTCTGTTCATGTCAAGAAAACTACCTCTTTATTTGTTACAATGAATGTTGGGAAACCTGGCGTGTTTATCTGAGATTTATGGATGAGATCTTTCTCTAGTATCAGCCTTGGAACACCAGAGGGAAAGTAGTAAGGCACTACACTTTTAAAAAATGCGTGAATGCACAATTTCAGCTGAGCTGGGATTTTAGGGGAGGGGGGAGTTGGTGAGGAGGGGATTAATAGTGCTATTGAAAGATATAGTAATATAAAGCAACAGTGCTGATGCTGCTATGAAAAAGGGTTTCCACACTATTATTATTATTATTTTCATCTTGCTGTGTTATGCAGCAATTGGATATCTGTGTATAAGAAATATTTTAAACAAGTAGAACTAGAAAATTCCTGCAGAAACATCTACATCATTCTTGATGCGAGTGTCCTCCTATATGGACAGCTGAGGGCCATGTTTTGGCTGCAAGGTAGTACAGTTAAGTTCTGCAATTGCAGATTTCCCACTGTGAGTTTTGTTGCATTTGAAAACATGCTGTATTTGTCAAAGCAGAGTTCATAGTTGAATGTTCCCTGCATTCAGCATCTTGTGAGTAAAATGCAGCAGCCCTACAAAGGTGTGCTGCAGTGTAAAACAGCAGCTAAAAAAGTAACGGAGGGAACAATATCTCCAGCTGAAATAGCAGTTCTGAAAGTGTAATAACCAGCAATATACTTGTAAAATATCTTTCTAGAAACGGCTCATAGATAGCAGTTCTAAGGAAGGCTACAAACCAGACAAGCTAATAGGAGAAATTGAATTCAGAAACATCCATTTCGGTTACCCATCCAGACCTGATGTTAAAGTAAGTGTTCATTTTAGATTAACCTACTGTACTAAAATTCTGAAGCCTATGTTAGTATTATTTCCCCAATCTTGTTGCTGTTGTTGAATGCATTTTGCATTCCTATCTTGGGAGCTTGTGCACTACTGGTAAAAAAATAACGTCCGAAGACAAAGCTCTGGATCTACTGCCACTGGCTACCTGCCTACCGTTCCCCTCTGCTGGGCAAAGCTAAGAAGAATGTGTGGTGCTTCTAGTCTGAATTTGTGTGAACAAATAAACCGATAAGATAAACCAAATAAGATTTTTTTCAAGTTCTGTCATTAAAACTTCCAGACCTTACACAGTTAAATCAAGAAGTTGCTCTTTCCAGTCCTTTGCTTTTTCTGAGTTGCTGTGACATCTCATGTGAAAAATGACCTGTGAGACAGACTTTACAACAATATGCCATCAAATGGATTGAAACATACTATCCTAAATATTCATTTGGAAATCAAATGTTATTTTGGGCAGATGTTAAAATTGCTGTTCAATGAACAGATGTCCCTATTTTTTGCCAGTTGAACTTCCTTAGTAACTGTATTGTGCAGTGCTATGTACATCATGTCATGGTGATCTACTTTTGTGGTGATAAAGTTGGTTTGACCTCTCTAAAATATTCAACAGTTTATAATCTTTGAAAGACTTTGACAAAGGTGAAAGGAAAAGGGATTTGCTGCTGCTGTTACTTGATGAGGAAAAAGGTAGAAATAGAGATTTCAAATCTCAACAATTAAAAGCTGGACATGCCAATTAAGGGGTGAGAATGGGGAAGTTCTGTCACTCTGGCTATATCCTCAGCTGACTCTTCCCACCTCAGTCGTCTGCATCAAATCTGCTTCCAGGCCACTGGAGCTGCTGAAGGACAGACCCAGAGCTAGGCTTTCCACCTGACTGAAGTTGGTACAATGCATCTTCTTTCACTCTTGACTCAGAAATCAGAAGTGACAGGGTAGACTCTTCATCCTTCCTAAAAATGCTTTTCAAACGAGCTACGTTATGGGTCTGCAAGCCAAATGGGAGGGAAATAAGAAATATTTTGAACTCTTAGTAGGTAGAGCTGCTGACTCGGTAGATTTGGGAAGAATGACAATGTTGTTTAATAGAGCCAAAAGGAATTGGCAAAGATATGTAGAAGTTCTCCACAATCTCTCAAGCAATTGATGCAACACAGTGTAATCTCCCCTGTTCAGGCTAAACCAAATCAAAGAGATCTAAGGAGTCTAGTTATTGTCAGTTTTAATCTTGACAACACCTTACCCGATAAAAGTGAGTTAGAAATAACCTATTAGGTGGTTGTGACTACTTGCATCTGGAGAAAGTATGGTATCCAGAATATAGTTCCCGCTTGACAAGGCAGGCACTAGGATATCAGCTTCTTGGAGATACATCCAGCAGGGTTTGTAACACAGGGAGCAGAGAGCAATATTGCAACTATTTTAATCTCTCATTGCAAAAACATGTGTAGGCAAAATTATAAATCAGCCTGGTATAAACAAGAGTTCCCATAGCAGCCAAATATTTTGGCAACTGCATAGCATTACTCACATACAACATGGATGTCTTTCAAGGTAAAATGTTCTTAAATGTGAAAATGGCAACAAAGATATCGTTAATCTGTAACTACTCCCCAGGTTACTGAGGCTCTTAACAATAAGGATTGGGATTTATTAAGGGCTTTCCAGCAGTTACCTTGTCAAAATAGCCATTTATGTTCTAAAAATAGAAGAAAGTAAGCTTGTTTCTTAATAATATTAGTACCTGCAAAATATTTTGCTGTGAGATTCACAATTAAGTGTTATGCCATTATCTAAGCATTGGAAAATGGATGACAGCAGGAGAACCTAAGACCCCAAACCTGCTAGCAGATCACATAAATTGGAGAAAATGAGCAATCAAGTTCAGAGTACTGTGGCTGTGTCTATATTAGTTGATTTGAGTGTGCTGGGGAATTTTCCCAGGCACTGGAATGCAATGGTCTATGCAAGGGAACTCTTAAAATGTTTCTTGGCATAAACCTGGCCTGTTATAGTTATCAATCTTCTCAAATAGTTCCCAGGCTTGGTTTGGTAGCCAGAAGGATTCAGGGACCATTCCCAAAGGCAGGTTGCATGTAGCCATCCTGTTTTAAAGGCCAATACACTTCACAAGCATAAGGCAGGACTTTTCATATCAGTGCCCCAGAATATTCACAGGTATAATTAACTTACTAATATTACCATGCCTTCAGACTGTGCCCCTTACTACTGTCTTGATTATTGCTACAGTCACCTTGACAGACTGTTATCTAATTAAACTTGTGAAGCTAAGATATAATTTTTTTTTAATTTCTTTTTTCCCCAGATCCTCAAAGGTCTAAACCTAAAAGTTCAAACTGGGAAGACCATTGCTTTGGTTGGTGCCAGTGGCTGTGGAAAAAGCACTACTGTTCAGTTGCTGCAGAGATTCTACGATCCTGTCCAGGGAGAAGTGAGTGCCTGCAAGTGAACTGTAAAAACTGAGAACTATTAGGATAAGCACAAACTTCCCATACTAATTAAATCGGTTTTTTTCTTAATTTAAGCATATCTCTGAATAGTTCAGTATTTCCACAATTTAAATTTCAAATTAACTATCTTCTCCTGTTAGCTTGACTTCATTATTCTCCTTTTCTTTGCAGTACTATGCCAGAAGTAGTAAATACCACAAATCTTTGAATAGATATAAGACCTGAATTTAAAATTTTTTTCATCAACAATTGGCTTTTAAGGTTCTGTAAACTTTTTTTTTTAAGCAAGCAGTGCTCCGCTGTATTTTACTTCCTTTTCGTTGAACATAAACTAAAACCTAGAGAGAGTTTTCCTATTTTAAATAGTTGTTTTCTTGACTTGTTTTTCTGTATCTGGAAAGGAGGAAAATAAACAATATGTTTTTAAGGAAAATGTTATTTTTATATTTAATATTTGAAGAATGCTGCTTAGTATTTTTTTCTGCTAGTTGGAGCTAAATAAACATTTCAAATATTAAACACTGAACTACCACTACATAATGTATCAAGGAGGCTATCAATTATCAACGCAGTAGTTTCCTTAAATTTATTGTTTCTGTGGCTGTTCACCCCTGCCCCAATGTCTCAGTTTGCTGTTCCTTGCCTGTGCTAATGTCAGTGTTCATAGGACCACATAGCAAATTATCTAGGTTAAAATAGCTTTCCTGTCCTTTTTAGTCATCTTGGACCTGGTGTAAAGCACAGCCACAGAGGCAATTGTGTAGCCACAATTGTGAGGACAGCAAACTGGCACAGGGGCATGAGAACATTGTAAAACGAATGCACGGTTATTGAAGGGGGCGGGGGGGGGGAAACCACAACAAAAAAAAACCAAACCCATGATATCTTCTCTATTTATGCTGCTCCTTGCCATTTTCTAGCTTGTGCAGTGGATGGAAAAACTACAGTTGTAACTTCTCCCCCAACATAGCCTTCTACTAAAGTCAACAATCTTTTTCTTTTTTTTTTTGTCCTTGTAGTTGATGCTTAAGGCAAGTAACAGTCATTAATTGATTTATTATTAACAGAATACATTTCCTCAACTCTGACATACAATTTTCCTCTTAGATTACCTTAGATGGTCGGGATATTCGGACTCTTAATGTAAAGTGGCTAAGAGAAAATATTGGTATTGTGAGCCAGGAGCCTGTTTTGTTTGCAACAACAATAGCAGAGAACATTCGCTACGGCCGAGAAGATATTTCTGATGCTGAAATCGAGCAAGCAGCCAAGGAAGCCAATGCTTTCGACTTCATCTCTAGACTGCCTGATGTGAGTTCATGAACTTCTTTTAAGTGTAAGAACGAAGGGTCCATTTAGACCAGTGTCCTCTTTCAGAGAGGGGGAGCATGGGAATTAAAGTTGTAATGTAACTTCAGAAAATACTCTTATGGCCTCCAGCAGCTTTCAGTTCAAGGACTTTCTGGACTAGATAATGTGCCTTTGTTTGGTTGCCCTCAAAGGATTTGGGCCTAAGTCTGGAGACAATGTCAATGCCTTAACTCAGGCGAAAGGGAGCTTCACAGCTGTATTACCACCCCTACACACCTCATGAGGCATGGGAAGAGTTGGGCTTTTAAAGATAAGATCCAGTAATCCAAAATTCTTTATCAGGAGCTGTCTACACAATCAATAGGAAATGGAGAGCAGAAGGAAATAAGTATGCCTTGAACCAAGGCCATTTTTAGCAGCTAGGAGCTTGACCTCTTGCTCTGCCTGAAATTCACAGCTTTGAGCCCTCTCCTAGTAGTAGGTGCCTTACTCCTTTCCGGGTGGGGGTGGGAAGTGAGATCAGTTATTCAAAACACGTTTTCAGGGATGGATGATGATGTGTCCTTCCTTTTGGTTCTGCAGTTAAAAACATGTGGAAAAAGTGCCCATCTGGGATTTGATTTCAAATTCTTCTGCTACCTCAGAGAGCTTGACCTCCATCTCTCAAGCATGTACCATTTCTAAAGTGTCAGTCTGTTCCAAGGTTCCTTCTCAGGAATTCTCCTTGATCATATTTACTCTTAAATAGCTGTATAATAAAAGACTACAAAGGACTTTGAGACTTGCCACTTTGGAGTGAGTGACACAGTCTGTAGGAGACAAGACATGGCTCCAAGGGGGGGTACCTCAGGTTCAGAGGAGGCAATGTTAGAGGTCCTGGTGAGTCCCTGGGATCCCAGCCCTGTTGGGAAGGTAGACAGTCCTCAGTAAATACAGAGATGTCTTTTACGGGCTGGTCTTGAGAAAACCTAGGGTTTGGAGCACTCTCTGAGCAAGCAGTAAAGATCAAGAATTTAAAGAACCCTAAGTTTAAAGTTAGGCATGTAAAGTATGTAATGGGGGTAGGAGGGCTTGGTTAAGGGCTGGATGGATGGATGTAGTTGCCTGTTTGCTCTGCTCATGCTCAAGTCAGCTAGAAACCTCTTGTCTAGAAGCTGGGTACTTTTTGCGCAGAGAAGAGAGGATTTCATTTGAGACATTCCACAACTTCTGTTTTGTTTTCTTCTTTCTCAGAAATTTAACACCATGGTAGGGGAAAGAGGGGCTCAGCTGAGTGGGGGACAGAAGCAGCGAATAGCTATTGCCCGTGCCCTGGCAAGAAATCCCAAGATTCTTCTTCTGGATGAAGCTACATCTGCACTAGACACTCAGAGTGAATCCATAGTGCAAGCAGCTCTCGATAAGGTAAGAGCCATATTATTGAAGCTACTAGTCACCATGAAAAGGTGCAACAGCGCTTAAGAAAAACTAAGTTACAATTTTCAGTGCAGGTTTCCATTGGAATAAAGAACACTGGGGAAAATAAAATTTGGATGGATATTTCAATTTCTGGGGTTTTTTGTTTTTGTTGGGTTTTTTTGGTTTTTTTTTGTTTTGTTTTGTTTTTTTAACAGGGAGTTCAAATTATCAAAATTTTACTTAGGAATCATGTCTATTTGGTATTTTTTAGCATTATTATTTATTACCAAGACACGTGCACTCATGTGTAACTGTAACTTAGGTCTCCTGCACTGCCTTCCTAAAATCACGGTTGTTCATTTGCTCTTGAAATATGGATAGCATCTTGTTAAGGCAAGGCATGAGAACTGAATAGCCTTTTTCAGATAGATTAATATAAATGTATAGTATAATATTCCTAGTGTTTGTTCTTCATCGAACAGTTGCTTCATAACTTTCAGAAAGCTCTTGGGATTTAGCCATTTCCTTTCTTCACAGAGACTGAATGCAATTCAGACCCTACATGGAACAAAAAGCAAAGCCAGTGCAGATGCTAAGTCTCTGCCCTCCTTGTGTTTTTTATCAGCCCCACAGCTATAGGGGGGCCCCACTATTGCAGAGCTGAGCTCTCAGAGCTCTTACCCAAGCCTCTGTCCCACCAGCTCGCAGCCCTCCTTCATCAGCAGTTTCCACCAAGATGTAGTAGAGCCTGGAGGTTTTGATTTAAAAAAGAACTTCATGGTTGGGCTAGGATGTTTTTTTTTTTTTTTTCATTTATCTAATATTTATTTTAATGTATTTTTAAAAGCTAAGTGAAAAGGCCTGCCTTTCATTTCAGTAGTTATACACAGAGAAATATGAGTTACAAGTATGGTTCAAGGGAAATACAGAATTTACCACCTTCATTGACAGTCAGTTTAAATCAGAGGTAAAGTGTAGCTGTCAGTTATATTCACATGACTGTATTGATACTATTAGTCTGAGGTAATATGCACATGCAAAAACAAGTCATCTAATCTAATTTATGTAAAAATTCTATTATTGTTGCTAAGTTAAACATTAAAAGAATGCCATTTCAGCCATAATTTAGCCACCTTCTACATGTTCTTTAATTCCGTGATCAAATACTAACCTCTTCCAGAAGCTTATTACTTCATTCAGTGCATACCACAGAGGGAGATCACTCAAATAAGGGGACTGCTCTCTATGCTCTTCCTCATCCTTCAGCATGTTCCCAGAACACATCAAAATGAGCCCTGAATCATAACTTATTAATCTTTTCACAGCTTTTTGATGTCCATCAATGTAGCCCCCAAATGGGATTTGCAAATTTCTTCTCAACATCCCTGAGTGGAAAAAGCAGTGCTAATATGGCACATTATTTTCACGAGGGGTAGAGATATTAACCTCACAAATGCATGCCTTTTCTGAGCATTCATAGGCAGATGCTTGTGGTCTGCTGTTTTTCAGATAACTTTGCACTCTTTAAAGCTTTTGGCTGGTTCTAATCACAGCTCCCAGCTGCAGTGGTGAGGGCTCTGCACCTCTGCGTGTTAGGGCACAGGTGTGAAAATGGCACTGAGACAGACCTCCTGTGACAGGCTTTGAGTGACTCAAATCTCTGAGAACTTGATGGCAGGTGTAGGGAAAGATCTCCATGGAAGCATTCATATACTGAAACTGTCCTCATCTTCTCCGCACCCCTGTTCCTGTGCCCATGTGATGTACAGCTTCTGCAGCAAGTAACTTCCAGCAAGCTCCTTGACTGCAGAAAGTATTTGCTGTGAGTCCCCTTGGATTTCTCCTCCTGCACCCAAATCACCGTCTGCTCCAGGCATCAGTGAGGAGGGAAGCCACCCTCTCCAGCAGCTGCAAGCTGGCGCACACTCGTTTGCTGCGTGAGGATTGTTCGTGCTGCTGGTCTGCATGTGGGAGCTGGAGAAGGATGGAGGGTGTAACCTGCAGATTGAGGTGTTGGCGGTTCTCGCTGCCAAATCCCAGCAGGCCCCTGCAGAGAATGTATTAGTTGACAATTTGAGTTGTAGCTTATTTCGAAAGACTGGGAGAGAACTTTACGGAGTGGCTAAAACCCACTTCTGAACCCAGATATGTTCCACTCCTCTGCTTTCCTGCTAAGTCTTGTCAGAAGTCATGTTGATATTCTAGTTCCAAAAATATGCATGGATAGTATATAAAGAAAGGATAGCTAGCATATAAAGAAAATATCCTAGCTTTATTTCGAGAAAGATCTAACTATGCTCACTGCATTTCCCTCCCACGCGTGGATACATGTGGAAACATTTTCTGGGCAACTTCAGCTCAAACATTTCAAGTTTGGTAAAAAGTCAAGTAACCTTAATTACAGCCTTTAGTATCCGCATTGCTTGTCTAATAAGATTAATGTGGTATTCTCTGCCTAAATTAAGCAAGTGAAAGTGTCTTTAGACTGGTAAACAAGAGACGTGAAACCAGAAAAAAAAGTCTTTGCTTTTAGAAGAAATGACTGTTTTTAAAGTTTGGATTTCTTTTATGTTATAAATGCCTAAAAGAACTGTTTCATTGTAGTGTTGTTTTCTTGCCCATTGTCATGTAACTTGCTTTTGCCCTTTTTCTGTAAGGCTCGGGCTGGACGTACCACCATTGTGATTGCTCACAGACTGTCTACCATCAGGACTGCAGACACCATTGCTGGATTTGAGAAAGGCATCGTGGTTGAACAAGGAACACACAGCGAGCTCATGTTGCAGAAGGGAGTCTACTATTCTCTTGTAATGCAGCAGGTAAGGGCAAATCTATTTATTTTCAGGACCAAATAGTCTACTGCTCTGCCATTACACACTGAAACATGTGGTCTATAGGCAGCAGTGATCACATGATTGAAACAGCAGTACGCATGAGAAAAAAAAAAAAACACAACAAACTTTTCATTCTCCCTGCTCAAAATGTCTTGTGGCTGTATATCCTGAATTCTCACTAGGGTTGTAGCAGTAATGTTCTAGATGTTAAGACATCAGAAGAAAGCGAAGACACAGAAGCTGAGGAGTATGAAGAAAATAACAGAAGTGATCTTGTGGAGAAGCTGACTCTTCAAGATCGTTTTGAAGAATCTGTGATCTCTGGGAGAGGCAGCATTCGAAGAAGATCCAGCAGATATCAGAGCAAGAGGCGCTCTTCTAAGAAGAAGTCCTCTGGAAAAAAGAAAAAGAAAAAGCTGGAGGTTGGTATTAAAACTTTAGTTTAGAATTTTAGTGATAACATGTAAGCATAAACAGAAAGCACATAATTTTGATTAGTTTTAGATAGCTGGCTGCCATGCAACCTTTACTCTGGTGCTGTTACAGTCAGTAGTCAGCAGGCTGAGTATTTGTCCCAGGGCTATGGGGACAATCATGTACATCTTACCAAACAGTTCATTTTAACACTATTGACTTAGTGTGGAGCTGGAAAAAACTTGTGCTGTTGATTTGTCATCCTTCATAAAATTAAGTGTATTATTTCAGTGTTAGGGAAGTTTTAATTCTATCTAATTAAAATGAGTTATGAGATTTCATTTGTAGGATTCTTTACTTCTTGGTACTCACTGTTGCAAATACTGGTGGATAGTGTAATCCTTGGGGTGCGTACCAAATTTTAAGGCACTTTGGAATATTGTGTTACATTTATGTCAAATGGAAAAAAAATCAAAACCTTAACATTTTGAAGTGTATTCTTAAAAAAAAAAAAAAAAACATTATTTTTTCTTTCAGTCTTAGTATATCCTTTAAAACATCAAGTTTTGGAGGTTTTTATTCAGATAAAACACCTTTTTCCTACATGGCATTTACCAACTAAAAGTCACATAGGAAGTTCAGGTTTTAAGAACACAATTTGATTTGTCCAAGTTGAGTAAAACTTACTCATGGCAATCAATAGGAGCAGATTTCTAGTGGACTCTGGTTCAGACTTTGTGTAGGCAGCTCAGTTCAAACTTGGTTTTCTTTCTTCCTGTTTTGTACTGCTTGAACTACAGCATTTTTCTGCATAAAATTTATTGGAAGTGTTGTTTGGTGGTTTGGGGTTTGGTTTTTTACCTGACTTCAGGACCCTTGAAGGGAAGAAATAAAATGAATTTTGAAGCAAAATCATGGATCCTTTTGAATGTGTAGCAGTTAGGATCTCATCTGTAATATAGCATCTCATTACTTAAAATACTTGTGGAAGCCTTAGTGTGATTTGTATCTATTCCTTCTCACTAAAATATAGCTTCCAGTTAATACATATTTCAAATAGCACCAAGGAACTGGATCCATTCCTATTATCACAAAAAAAAAAAGTTATGCAACTTTAAAAGATCTTTTTTATCTGTGTACTAATCCTGCTTAAGACCTTGCCAGAGGAAGTAGTGGGTGTTCACGCTCAAGACTTCAGTATTTGTCACATTCACAAAAAAATTAAGAAATCAAGTATCCAGCTGTTGTAATTACTTATTTCAGAAAGCTCAACTGACTTTTATGGTTGAGGCTTAGCCACCCTCATTCAGCAGCCAAAACGTGGGATAAAACAACCAGAAAGCAAGAGCAGCTTACTCATAATCCTGCCTAATATTTTTGTCTCATTTCCAATGTTTTCATTTTTTGCTTTTCCAGAACTCCCCCTGTGGAGGCATAGACACTTGAATAAATTAGTAGAGCAGAACAGGGCGTTTCTTGTACTTTCAAAGAAGATGCAGGCTAACTGACTGTTACATGTGCCTCTTTCATGCTTTTCGTAATGATGCATAGGCTATAGTTTGCAGAAGAGAAAGACGACCTCTCTACCCAATTGTACTACTGCCAGCCCACTAGCATTTAGCTGAACCAGAGGGATCTTTTCTGTGCTCTGAACAGTGAGACTTTTAGTCTTTTATAAAGATTCAAGTGTTAAAGTTGCCATTCATGGTAACCAGTCCTATCTGACTTTCAATGAACTGTCCTGGCCCTTCTCCCCTCATGACTTAGCCTTTTGTTAAGTTTTTTTTTGTCTCCAAACTTTTGCAGTGCAGCTGAAGTTCTAGGATACAAAAAGGCAAAGCTGCAGCTATCCGGCATGTTTGCTCACTCGGTGCACACAGAGAGGGCTTTCAGTACTCAAAGCCTAATGAACACACACTGTCTTGGGAATTTCATATTCTGCAACTTTCCAAGGAAAACTTGCAGCCTTCCCTTTCCTGTAGGAAGAAAATCTCCCTGCTGTGCCTTACTCAAGAATCCTGGCTCTGAACAAACCTGAGTGGCTGTATGTGCTGTTGGGAGTGATTGCTGCTGCCATCTCAGGTGGAGTCCATCCTGCATTTGCTGTTATATTTGGAAAAATCATTGGGGTAAGGTTTTTTGTTTGTTTTTTTTGTTTTGTTTTGTTTTTGCAAAAGGACGCTGTAGTCCTAAGCCTCCCTCGTGCTCAACCAGTTCTCCCAATCTAAGACTTTGGGTAGTATTCACTTGTACAAATGGATCCAATGAAAAATGGATAAACATTGGTGAAATGACCCACTAGAGGCAGAGCCTGGTGGAAGTGCATCTGACCAGCAGAGGAAAGGAGGAATAATAACTGGAGCTGAAAGAACAAGTCAGCAAGATGTAGATTAAATGGAAAGCTGGACTGTCTTCTGGCCATCAACAGGAAGTTGACTCCAGACTGATTTCAGGATCCAGGATACTTGCTAAGAGAAATTGAAATAGACAGGTTTATTGAGATGAAGGCTAGTTTATGTAACTGGCAGTCATTGTCTACATACTCATATTTGTGTTTTTCCTTGTATAGGCTTTTCAAGAAACAGATCCAGAAAAGAGGAATAAAAACACTTTGGTGCTTTCTCTAATGTTTCTTTTACTTGGAGTGATTACCTTAGTAACACAGATAATCCAAGTAAGTGTCACTAGACTGAAATGTTAGAAGTTTTCAACTCCCCATCAGCTGGCTGCATTTACAACTCATGTCAATGTAGCTTGAGAAGCAAAACACCAATCAGAGCTTACAAAAACACAGAGAAGTGCCAGGGTTCTTTGAGAGATATGGCCTTATTGATGTGTTTACTTAGGCACGCATCCATATTTTCTGTTGTTTTAAATATGCCACTGAAGGCAATGTGGATTCAGTATGATTGAAATGAAAGTTGAGGATCTGGCCTTAAAAGTTAAAATTAGGACTGACATTTCTCATTGACAGGCTATAGACTATTGCCAGATAAAGTATAAAATAGACTCTCTCCATAGCAGATGGTCTTTTTTCATACCATCAAACTAACTCTCTTGTTTGCTGACCTCTTATGACTGTTCTGCAGCTTGCAGGAAACAGTTACTGCACATTGATGTCCATACCATAAAATCTATTGGTACGGCTGGTGTGAGTGAACGCCTCTGGCAGCAGTCAGAGTAGGGAGGGCAACAACTAGATAGCCTTATTTTATCTTCTGATGCTGTCGAGGCATACAAATAAGGCATTCCAACAAAGCTCCTGCCTTCTATGCCATGTTGCTTCCTTTCTGTGGGAAAACAGTTTTCTTGGGAAAACTTTTCCCAAGATACAGATATGCACAGAGGGTTGTAGGAGACTCTTTGGTGTCATTGCTTTTGTTATCTGGGCTTATAAACAGAGTTAAAGCATCAGATTAGAAAATGTGACTCTCTTTCCTCCACCAGGGATTCATGTTTGGGAAGTCTGGGGAAATACTAACAATGAGACTGCGCTCTTTATCCTTCAGAGCATTACTTCAGCAGGTATGAATTATGCAGCTAGGATATCAAGAGAGCCAGATGGCTTTTGCAGACTGTTACAAGGTACACGCTGGGTTTCGATAGTGTGATTTGGAGAAAAGAAAAAAAACATGTCTCTTCTACCACTAGCTTAGGAAAAAGTACAACTTTTCTAGAAATCTTGTCATCCATGTGCAATTTGGCTCAGTGCTACTACTGCAAATAGTCTACTTTTGAAGGGGTGTAACTGCAAATGTGTGTATTTCTAGCATGCTAGTATGCGTGCAGTTTGCAGCTGGCTATATGTGCAAGGATGACCAAAAACGTTTAGTTTCCCCTTGCTTGAGTGGTCATGATGCAAATATATAATATATTGATTTAAGTCTAATACGTTTAGTTATTTAGATTTAAATCTACATACTTCAGTAATATTTTACTGCAAAAAGTTCAGATTGCCCTATTGCATCAAGAATTAGCCATGAGAAGTGTGAGGTTACTTATATTAAACACTTCCTGTTAATTTGTGCAATTTCATGTTACTCACATAAGAGTTTTAAGAATGCCTAACACTGGGTGTGTGGGGACACCTGTGTGTTCATAGAAACATCTGAAAGGGACTAGGAGAGGGAAGATTAGTGGTTAAAGAGAACCTGCCATAGCCTTTGGAGGTTATTCCCTTTCTGCATCTACAAAGGTTGATGAGCAATTGCTCTTCTATGGTTAATGGAGTAGGTAACTTGTAAGAAGAGAGTAGTTAACCTCTTCAGGCCCAAGGAAGGACTGAGTAAAAGGGGTTGTAATAAATGTTTCTAAATAGGCACATTCAGAAGAACATTACAGCTAATAACACTAGATTGTGAACAATTAGATGTTTACAACAGAACAATATTTTTTAAGCTTTTTCTTTTTGTTTACTTGGAAGATGCTGACTGCAGAGAAAGAATATTGCAGTTAGCCATCATGACTTGTACTTCCATTTTTCCATATGCTACCTGAGCTGGGAACATTTGTTAATTTTATTAACAGTCCTGATAAATCTGAAATATGATAAGAACATGTAATTTTTTGAAAGAAAAATTAGTCTCCTGTCTTGCAGGAGGTTGGATGGTACGATGATCAGAAAAATGCTGTTGGTGTTCTGCTAACTCGGCTTGCTACGGATGCTTCCCAAGTCAAAGGGGTATGCAGATTCTTTTTTGTGTGCTTTTGAAAATTTTTTTTCCTTACAAATATTAATTGCAATTGGCAAGGGACATCGAGATTATATCAGTACACAAGATAGCAAATCTATCCCACCAGCTGGTACGCACATTTAAATAGCATGCTGTTGTCACCTTGGAAATGGCTTCCCAGCTGATAATTTATGAGAACTAGCAAAAATCCAACAGATGTTCAGAGACCTTTTATTTCCCTTCCTGAAAGTCTTTACGCTAAGTATATATTAACTGTAGACTACTTCACTGTGCAAAGCGAAATCTGCATGTGTGTTGGGGATCAGAATCAGTGGACCATATGATGAATGTCACCTGAGTACCACAAAGAGGTTTTATCTGCAGATAATAGAAACCCTTGTTGACCTTAATGAAAACAATTTTTCTTCCCACCCCCACCAAACATGCGTCACACACAAGCAAACCAAACAGTAAAAAATGTAACAGTATTAATGACGAACACCAGGGAGGGCAATGGCCAAGGGAAGGAATAACTCAAGGTGGTGCTATAGGAGAGGTGGCCACTGGCAGGAGAACGCGGCAAATTCTACACAAATCCTCCTACTGCTCACCTCATCAGAAGTCCCTATTGATCATCCAAATGTCTCTCAATTTCTTCACTTCTCCCTGAAGAAAAAAAAAAAAATCACTGCAAGATTTGTAGGGGGAAAGTTTACTGTTTTGTTTTAAGATGTCTTTGTTTCCTTCATATTGTATATAAAAAACCCTTTAATCTCTACATTTTTTCAGTCTCAGTAGACTTTAATTTCTGTCTCCTGTTCTCCTTCCTTATGGACTAGTGAGAAAATAGTATTTGACAAAACTTAGTAATTTTCGTATTTTAAAGATTCAGTTTGTTTGATTGAACTAGATCACCCTGTCAGGGCAGTAGAAAGGAGGGGTGCACAGGGTCCCCTAACTACAAAAGCCATTTAAGGACATGAATTCCTCTCCAAAGCTATTGTGTTCTCTGGAACGTTACAGTGTGTCAGTAAGTACCATGCCTCATGCTGCGCTGGCTAAAGTTTCCAAATCTATCTTTATGTGCAGCCCCTAGAACATATGGCAACAATTCACCTTGGCATTGCTTTAATTATTACTATTTTAAATGTTATTGAACAAGAAAAGTCTTTTCAGGGCAGGAAAGTCTTTGGCAAAAAAATAGAAGAATTTTTGCTTCCCACCCAAGGGTTTTTGTTTTTTCCATCAAGCCAAATTTTGGAAGATGAACTATTTTCACAGGGCTGCTTTCAGATCTTTTTTCTGCAGATCAGAGCCCACCCGGATGCTGGATGCTAATCATCTCTCATTTTAAGTTTTTGATGAAAAGGTTACATAGACTGGGAGGAGACAGGAGTTCTTCAGTGTGAGTTCATCTTTCCCACTCATTATCATCCCACTGAGATAAAGCATTTTTGCAGGGTGGCCAAATCCAGGTTGTTTTTTTTTTTTTTCTAGGAACCCAACCCCAGGTGCAGCAGTATGAGAACCTGAGGATGGGTAGTTTCCACCACCATTAGTGAGATGGCTCAATGGATGCCTGTTGTTAGAACGAAGCCCCTCTTGCTTAACGCTGGGCACGCAATCACCAACCTGCCCTACAGTGACAGTGGCCATGGCCTTCTGTGCCACAGGCAGCGCAGGGAGTCCCAGATACGTAATTCATTAAACAGCTATCATGACCAACTGTTTTGACTACTTTAAGCTTGCTTGAAGGCCTGAATGCTGGCAGGTCCAAGGAACATCTAGGAACAGTTACATAAGTAGGTGCATACCATCCATGCATGTGACCACGCATGGTTTAGTTTTCCAGCTGAACTGCTTGGCCTTGACTATATAGCAGTTTGAAGTAGTGATATTAGTAAAAAAAAAAAAATCTAATGACAGATATTTGGGGGTTTTGGGGGTTTTCTTAGGCAACAGGAAGCCGACTTGGACTGATGACTATGACTGTCTTTACCCTTCTGACTGCCATCATTATTGCTTTTGTATACGGCTGGCAGTTAACTTTGCTTATCCTGGCCTGCATTCCTTTCGTTATTGCTACAAACGCTGCGAGAGTGAGCTCTGTGTCTGGTCATGCCGCAAAAGATCAAAAGGCTTTGGAAGAGGCTGGAAGAGTAAGTTCTCCAATTTTTAACTACAGGGTTATGATGTGAGATCACTTTTAAGGATAACTTGTAGCTATATTACAGCTGACTCAATTATCCAAGATAAATGAAGGGGGGAGACGAGAGGACAGAACAGGGTGGGGGATGAAGGGAGTGTTTATATATCCCCAAGAAAAGCAAAACATAGATAACACACAACATCTGTAAATTAGACTATAAAAATGCATTTGAAAGCCTCCACGGTGGATTTCTGGGCCAGGACGGACAGCTGTAACAGCAACAGCCCCAGCACTGGAGAGCCTTGTGCCTAGGGCGAGCAGTGTAGCTCTGAAGCATTGCAGGCCTGAGCCCCCGAGCCCTGACATTGCTCCTTTTTTATTCCATCATAAAATACAAGTCATTAATGTGCCTAAAAGTTTCAGGGTACGGCCTTCATTCACCCAATAGCACTCTTCCAGGAGGCAGAAGCAGTCCATACAAAAGCACAACCTGTGTTCAGATGACTGGGGTTTATTCCTGTTTTATGAAATAGGGTTTTAATCATTGGGATCACAACCCACGGGTTAGGGCAGGGGCTGCTGACTCTTCAGAACCTTGGGCCAGTATGCAGGAACTCTAATACATTGTTGGCTTCAGCCACCCCTTGTCTTATGACCATGGGGGTGAATAATCTCATTGCTCTGAGGCTTTCCTTCACCTGGTAGTAGACCTTGATCTCCTCTCTTAGGCAAACACTTTCCGATCTAAAATAATAAATACTAGAGAAGAGATTGAGTGTTTAGGAGATATGTTGTAGATGGCAGTTGTAAGGGGTTACCTCTTACTTGTTTTATCTCCCAATTTAGATTTCAACAGAATCAGTTGAAAACATAAGAACAGTAGCTTCACTGACCAAGGAAGAAGCATTTTATGAAAAATACATTGCAAGTTTGAATGGTCCATATAGGTAGGATTTTTCTCTTTATTAATTATTTCTTTGTACATTTGAGTCTTTCATATTTATTGTAAATAATTTCTTGCAAACTATCCAATACCCACAAGACTGGGAAGGATACCAGTAGCTGCTTACATAGTTTTGAAATTTGTTCACTTGATATATTTTAATATATATTCTTAAATGCAGAGTGAAAAGACATTTGCGGGATTTGCTGTTCCATTATGCAAGCACTTTATAAACTTCATTGTCTACGTATGTGTCCCAGACTATTTTGTTTGCCTATGTATGCCTAGAATATAGGAAATACGTTCACTTCATTTCAGTATGTTGGATTAATACTAATTAACTCCTGAACTGACAGTTAACTCCCGTACTACACCTTTTGTAACATAAACCAGTTTTATTCCCCTCATATGACTTTGAAACCTTGAAATGAACTTCATATGTTTCCTTTATTTGACCCACTACATTGCACTGACTTGTATCCACTGAAATGCGTTGAAATCATCAGGGATGCCAGATTTTTCTAGCACTGTTTTATTTAAACAAAATATCCCAAAATCTAATTTGTTTCTTTTCTCCTTCAAGGTAACTGATGTAAAAGGAGGAATTGAATGAAAGTGATGCATTGTATAATCTGTCCTCAGCCAAAACAGTGTTAAAATTCAGTCTCTGGTGAACTGGTCATACCCTAGATGTGGGTAGGATGCTCACCTGGGCTGTGAGAGGTCTCTGGTTTACAGCTCAGATTAGAAGGGAGATACCAGTTTCCTAAACCATGAGGGCAGAGAGTCCACCAGTCTCTGATTCAGTGTGCATTCAATTAGCTACACAAATGAAATTTCTCCAGAAGGACAGATTACAAAACAGAGGCTTAGTCTGAATCCCTGTGGGGATACCCAGCAATACATCCCTCCTCTGAATCAGAATGAGAGGTCTCTGGTCGAACAGGAAGACCTGGCAGAAGCCTGCAGGTGGCTCTTAGGCTGGGCTGGAGCCTGCTTGTTTTCTTAGTAAAATGGGTCATATGTGGCAGTTATTATTTTTTTTTTTTTTTAACTGCTCTAGTGACCTGTCCTGCTGTAGAAAAGCAAATGAAAAGACTAAAGGTAGCCTGAGGATGAAGAATCTCATTGCTCTAACTTTTTATCCTAAGGGCAGTTCCATGTCATGACACAGGGTGCTTTTAGAGTTTGACAACGGTTATTTGTGAGTGTGCATGTGTTCTGGGCTGATTTGTTGTGTTTTTAGGGGCTAAGCTGTATTGCTTGAAAGCTTTAACCAAGAAATCTGGCGATCCCTCAGCCAGTGTCTGCTGTTTCTATTTTACAAGTTATTTACCGAAAATCTCTTGCTTTATCAGAGATTCCCTGAAAAAAGCCCCTTTCTATGGATTTACCTATGGAGTAGCTCAGTGTGCAAACTACTTTATTAATGCAGCAGTCTTCAGATTTGGGGCATGGCTCATCGCCCATTGTCTGAGCAACTTTGAAAATGTGTTTATGTGAGTATACTTTATAAAAAGTAAAAAAAAAAAAATCTATAGATGTGATAGTGATTTCAATGCATGCAAATTATTTAATCAAATTACAAAGGTAATGGGACATAGAGATTCGGGAATTTGGTCTGGTTGAGAGTGCAGTTTGGGCAGAAGGGCTATTTTGGGGAAAGGTGCATATGCAGGCAGTGAAGCAGCAAGCGTGTGGCCATGCTCATTGCACCTACACTGGAGAAGTCTTTGCTGTTTGACATTCTTTACAGGCAGAGGGTGTTACATAAGTGATGTGACACCCCTGTTCATATATAAAGTAGTTATAGGAACGAATAGAACTTCCTAATACTGGATGAAATATTGGGGGGTGAGGAACTCTAGGAATGTCATAAAAAACTTTATCCTGAAGGTTTGTTTTACACATGACAAAAACAATGCATTGTTCTACCTAAAATAAATTATGCTTTTTCTTTTGTTTTCAGAGTCTTCTCTTCCATTATATTTGCAGCTATGAATGTCGGTCAGTCCGCTTCCCTGGCACCAGATTATGGCAAAGCTAAAATGTCAGCCCAAAGAATCTTTCAACTTTTGGATAGAAAACCTCTAATTGACAGTTATAGTGAAGAAGGTGAAAAATTGGTAAGAAGTGGGGGCGGATTGGTTTGAGGTTGTTTTTGGTTTTGGATTTTTTTCTCAGAAAAATGTTGAAACAAACTACATCAGTCCTGTTTTATTGTCTGCAACTGTATTCATATCTTTGTATTTTTTTACAGTGTCACAAAAGGCAGATTATATAAAGTAGTGGTACTGACTCATTCATTTTTTTAATGGAACATATTATTTCTTTTTTTTCAGTCTGAAGTGTATAGCCTTAAATGTAATTTTGCTCTGAATGAGCTAAAAAAAAAAAAAAAACCCTTTTCATTCTACTGACCCACATCTTAAATGGTTTCAGGAAAACACTGACAATACCAGTTCCAGTAACAGTTGTTTTTGTAAGGATTCAGAAGAGAAATAAAATACAAATGCATATTTCTACTCTTTTTGGTGATAAGAGAGACTAGTTCTTTCAGGGACAGTTTTGCCAAAAACCAACAACTGTGGAAATTCTTACAAGTAAAAACGTGCTCTTGAGAATTCCAAATTGACTTAATGAATAATCTGTTTTGCTCTAAAGTTGGGGAGAAAGGGGAAAAACAAGGGGGAAAAAAAAAAAAAGAAGAAAGGAAAAAAAAAAACCTCAAAAAATCCCCAAAAACTCACCTCTAAACCAAAATTGTCATTAAGGACACTGACCTCAGCACTTGTCAAATTTCTACATTAAATGCTTTCAGTTTATGTGATCTGGAAGGATTACATTTGCCCATACATCTAAGTTTAAAATGAACTTCTCATGTAGGTTTTAGATGGTAGCTCCTACTCAGGAAGCCATAATCCAGTTTTATAACTTTAAGCTCATACGCAGGATTTTCTGCCTTTAAAGTTATGATCATGCTTACAGACTTCTTGAACCAGGGTCCTTCGGCACAGAGGTTGAAAGATTTGGCAGAAGGTCCCTGGTAAAATAAATCTTGAATGAAAACATTTCTAGTATAGACTTGACTTGAATACAAGTGATGCTTGTGACTTCAGCAAAGAAAAGCTTTGAGCACATTAATAAATTAGATCATCAGCTGCTGGGAGAGCACTGTGCTAGCAGTGCTCTAGTATGTACATAGGGCTGGCTCCTACCCCAAATAGGAGAGGTAAATAGCCTTAACATGTGCCCCCCCTTTCTTCCACTTCTGCTTAGAAATCTGCCTGGCTAGAATGGCTGATTAACAACTATCATTCCTGTTCAAAACACAGCTTGTCCTACACACCCGTAAATTACCTACCAAAGAATTTAGCTCTGCTGTCTTAATAGCTGATCTTGACCTTGTGTTACATTTGTTCAAATTGTGCTACCTGCAAGGTGAGATCAGGAAAGAAAAATGCTATAGATTATATCAAGAGTAGAAGTGCCTCAATTACATGTGTCAAAATGAAAAATATTAACATTGTTTAGTTGTCTAAAGATATTTTTTTCAAAGCTGAAACAAAAAATAGATACAAGAGATGCAGAAAACTGTCTTTCACAAAGAATATAGGTACTTACATCTGCAATCATTCCTTAAATAATGATACTACACTTGGCCCAATAGGCAATTGAAAAGAAGAACTTCAAAAGCAGTTTCAAAAACACCCTCCCAAACTTCTTTGAAAGCTCTCACAGTTAAATGACCAAAACTTACACGTATTATTTTAGTTAAAGCTAATAAATGCTAGAATAAGCATGTGAACTCTCTGTTACTTTTCAGAGCAATTTTGAAGGCAACATTGAATTCAGAAACATCAATTTTGTATACCCAACAAGGCCAGAAGTTCAAGTTTTGCAAGGACTCAACATGAAGGTTAACAAAGGACAGACTCTGGCATTAGTAGGAAGCAGTGGCTGTGGCAAAAGCACATCCATTCAGCTCTTGGAGAGATTTTATGACCCTGTGGAAGGACAAGTGGTAAAAAATAGATTTGTGTGGCTATTTAATAACAATTAAATATACAGAACTTTTTATCTTCCAAGGTTTCAGAGGCTATAAGCAATCTTGGCAATATCTCTGAAGAGATGCCTTTTTTTAGAGGTGTGGGTTACTGAAGTTGTGGCTCCACTGAAGCTGTAGACAACCTTAAGACTGCTTTCATTGCCTGATCTATGCATTAGCCCCGCTTGCCAGCGCTGGCACAATGTGCTGGCTCAGGGCATGGATCTCGCCAGGAAAGAGAATGACTGTGTCAGACGGCATTGCCTCCCCAAAGCTGCTCACAGCCTGGTCACACAGGGACATAACACTTTTATGTCACTTGTCACAGTGTATAAGTTATCTCATTATTATGAATTCACACATTAGAGGCATAGATACATGCTTCAGATAATACAAATGTAATCCCACAGGGATGGTACTGCGTCACCACTGGATGATTGCAATGGTGGTCCCTGTTAATGGGTGTAGAAAGTCCAAAGAAACCTCCTTGGAGGTTTTAAGATTGAGTGAAAGGCCTACAGCAAAAAATATTTATTATTGTGTTCAGCTTCTTAGGGATAGGCTTTCCCATGAGGGTTCCTGGTGTTTCTTGTGGTTAGTAGGGCTGCAGGAACAGCCTGTGATTTGCCCTCTATGTTCCTGCCTGCTGGGAAATGAATGTAAAAACACATACAAAATTAAAAATTACTGAAAGGACATATTTCATCCATACTACTGGTTCTTTTCCATTTTGTATGCAACATTTACTTAATTTTAGCTGGGAGTGTAACACGTAATAGGCTTCCTCTCACAATTCGTGTTTCCTGTTTACAGCGTGTATCTGTGGATGAGCTCTGTAGTCAACTTGGCATCATTTTTCTGTTGCTTTTTCCAGTTAGCAGATGGATTTGATACCAAATCTTTGCATTTACAATGGCTGAGGTCCAGACTGGGCCTGGTGTCGCAGGAGCCCATTTTGTTTGACTGCAGCATTGCTGAAAATATTCAATACGGCGACAACAGTAGGGTGGTTAGTCAGGAGGAAATTGAAGCAGCAGCTAAAGCAGCAAATATTCATACTTTCATTGAAAGACTACCAGAGGTAAGAGATAGTGATCTTCTCTTCACAGCGAGATTCTAGATATTTGGAGTGACATGGAGAAACCTAGGGAATACTTGCTTGCATAAATCAAATTTAAAAATAAACTTTTTTGTTTCCCCTCATAGGGAAAAATATAGAATTTATATTTAAAGACCTCAGTGTGTTTCAAGCTTAAAAACCTTTTTAGTTTGATCCAAAAAAAAAAAAAAGTGCTCCAGTTAATATAGTGATAGGCAAAGCAAAATATGAAGGAAAAAGAGGACTCTCTATATATAAACAGGTCTTTGTAACTTTTTTATATTTTTTCCTTTGACAGCTGAAACTTCTCAAGTTACTCTGAGAAGAAACAAAAAAATTGTCTTAGAATAATTCAGTAAAACTAAATGCTCTATTTCTAATTGGGTGGGTGTGCATAGGGAGTGTTTCTTAACAAATATGAAAGAGTAATAAATCAAAAGTGAATGACATGGCATTTGACCTTCATGCCTGCCAAGAATTTGTTTCTGACAAGGAAAAATGCTTTGATAGTTTCTTTTTACTGTAGTTCTACGTAACTTGAAAATTATCTAATGACGCTGGAAAGTGTTTCATCTTCATTACTACTAAGGACATTTGGGATTCTTTATTCACAAGTAATGCAGATTCAAGTTCTTCATGTATATATTAGTAAACATTAAATCTCTATTTACTCTTATGATCATGGCCAGATGTCTGTGGATGCCTTAGCACTGTATCACTGGTGGTACCATTCAAGACCTATTCCAGCCTTTGAGGAAGTAAATTTTCAGACCAGGTGTAAATATGTGTGACTGTGTGTACAAGTGTTTATACTAGAGGTGTTTATAAAACCTTATCTTTATTAAAACCACCTGCACTGTTCTTCTTTTTTTAAGATGGAAATGCCTCATCGTTTTTATAGTCATGCATAAAACTACTTTTCTGATCTTCCTTCTCTAAGAGTATTCACAGGCCTCCTTTTTTTAATTTTTAACATCCAGAAATATAATACCCGGGTGGGTGAGAAAGGAACACAGCTTTCTGGAGGTCAAAAACAAAGAATAGCAATTGCCCGTGCTCTGGTTCGTAACCCTGCCATTCTGCTTCTGGATGAAGCTACCTCTGCTCTCGACACAGAAAGTGAAAAAGTAAGTAAAGATTATTATATAAAGTATATATATCTATATAGATAGCTAGTTGCTTTCTGTAGATTAAAATCAATGCAAACATGTTCCAAATACTCAGCTGTGAAACAACAGGGCAGGTGTATCATGGTAGCTTTTCCTGACAGGTGTTGTGAATTGAACAACACTAGGAAGCTGTACGTATCTACTAAATAAACAAGCAGAAAATACCAAAATTTTAGGTAGGAAACACCATGGGGAGCTGATACTCTTCAAATGTCTTCCTGTTAGTTGTATTTGATGATAAAGAGCAGATAGGAGCAAGCAACAGATAGGAGCAGCCTCACAGTCACAAGCCCCGGTCCTCATGGAGGACTTCAGTCACCCTGACATCTGTTGGAGAGACAACACGGCAGAGCACAGGAAGTCCAGGAGGTTCCTGGAATGCGTGGATGACAACTTCCTCCTGCAGGCGATAGAGGAGCCGACAAGGAGGGGTGCCATGCTCAACCTTGTGCTCACGAACAGGGAGGGACTGGTGGGGGGTGTGAAACTGAAGGACAGCCTTGGCTGCAGCGACCATGACATGGTGGACTTCAAGATCCACGGGGCAGCAAGGAAACTACATGGCAAGCTCTCAGCCCTAGACTTCAAGAAGACGGACTTCAGCCTCCTCAGGGACCTGATGGGCAAAGTGCCATGGAAGGCGGCCCTGGAGGGAAGAGGGGCCCAGGAAAGTTGGTCCACATTCAAGGAGCACCTCCTCCAAGCTCAGCAGAGGTACATCCCAATGAAGAACAAGGTGGGCAAAAAGGCCAGGAGGCCTGCATGGATGAGCAAGGAAAGTGGGATAGAGTGTACCCTCAGCATGTTCGCCGATGACACCAAGCTGTGTGGTGCTGTCGACACGCTGGAAGGGAGGGATGCCATCCAGAGGGACCTTGAGAGGCTGGAGAGGTGGGCCCGTGCCAACCTCATGAAGTTCAACCAGACCAAGTGTAAGATCCTGCACCTGGGTCGTGGCAATCCCAGGCACAAATACAGGCTGGGCAGAGAATGGATTGAGAGCAGCCCTGAGGAGAAGGACTTGGGAGTGCTGGTGGACAAGAAGCTCAACATGAGCCGGCAATTGCTCTTGTGGCCCAGAAGGCCAACCGCATCCTGGGCTGCATCAAGAGAAGTGTGGCCAGCAGGTCGAGGGAGGTGATTCTCCCCCTCTACTCTGCCCTGGTGAGACCCCACCTGGAGTACTGTGTCCAGTTCTGGAGCCCCCAACACAAGAAGGACATGGATCAGTTGGAGAAGGTCCAGAGGAGGGCCACGAAGATGATCAGAGGGCTGGAGCACCTTTCCTATGAGGACAGGCTGAGAGAGTTGGAGCTATTCAGTCTGGAGAAGAGGAGGCTCTGGGGAGCCCTGATAGCAGTCTTCCAGTACCTCAAGGGGGCCTACAAGAAAGATGGGGAGAGGCTGTTCAGTAGGGCCTCTTGTGATAGGATGAGGGGTAATGGTTTTAAAATAGAAGGAAGTAGATTTAGATTGGGTATTAGGAAAACAATTTTTACTATGCGAGTTGTAGAACACTGGAACAGGTTGCCCAGAAAGGTGGTGGATGCCCCATCCCTGGAAACATTCAAGGCCAGGCTGGATAAGGCTCTGAGCAACCTGATCTAGTCGGGCATGTCCCTGCTCCTTGCAGGGGGGTTGGACTAGATGACCTTTGAAGGTCCCTTCCAACTCTAACCATTCTATGATTCTATAAATACTGAATTCATGTTCTGACCCAAACTGGAAGCCCAGGAACCCACTTCTCAATGTCTCATGTTTATTTGATCAGTGTCACTGACCTCAGTGAGAAACCCTGTTGAGTAAGGGTCTTATGCATGTACTGACTTGTCTATTTATGTGAGATATATTCAGGTGATAACAAGAGTAAGAAATCAAATGTGATTGCTTTTCACGTACTAACAGCATTTTCATGACATCTGTGTGCAGATTGTCCAAAAAGCTCTGGATAACGCCCGGCAAGGTCGAACCTGCATCGTCATCGCTCACCGCCTGACAACCATACAGACTGCAGACATCATTGCAGTGATCCAGAACGGAAGGGTGGTTGAGCAGGGCACCCACAGCCAGTTACTGGCAAAGGAAGGACACTATTTTGCACTTGTAAATGCACAAGTCTCTAATTAGTACTGTTTCAGATTTTTTTTAATTTTTTTTTTTCTGGGAAGACATGAAAAGATTACAGAAACTTAAGATTGGCTGTGTCTGTGCTAATGGAGCAGGGAGTACCTGGAGTAGTTTCATTCACAGCATGGCTTAGGTGGGGCACCCTGCTCTCGCTGTCCTCCAAATCCTGATCCATACCAGGTGCCATAGAGCAAGGCAGTTACCAGAGTTTGGCAGTTAAGAATCGTGGATAAGCAGTGAGCTGGTGCTTGTGTTTGCCCCTTGGGTTTCTTCAGCAGCCAGATGAAGCCATAAAGTCTTTGTTAAAGATGACTTACTTACTGACTGCTGAGATTCCAAATAAAGGCATTTGTACTAAATTTAGAGAGAAAGAGTTAGGTATGTGGGTTTGGTAGGCTTCTTTCCCCACTTTATGGGCTCTGAGCAACCTGATCCTAGCTGAAGATGTCCTTGCTCCTTGCAGGGGGGTTGGACTAGATGACCTTTGAAGGTCCCTTCCAACTCAATATTCTGTGATTCTATGATTTCTAGTATTACTGTACTTCACACATTTCTTGGAGATCCAATAGTCTATTTCAGACAATAATTATCATAGTTACAACCTTTCTATATAGAGATAAACTAACATAAAAGATACCATTGTTTTGTTTAGTATTTTTCAATTGCTGACCTAACAGAGTTTAATCACTCTTTGACTCCATCAGGATAATTTCAGAAGACTTGCAGGACAGCTAGGATGACTTCTTTTGGAGTGGACTCATGTCAGCCATGTAAATAGCTGCTTTTTTTTTGCTTTTTTTTTAAAAAAAAAAAGTAACAGTGGTTTTCAATATGAGATCCTTTATTTTTAATAGACATGGCACTTAAGGATATGGTTTAGTGGTGGACTTGGCAGTGTTAGGTTAATGGTTGGACTTGATAATCTTAAGGGTCTTTTCCAAATAAAATTATTCTATGATGCTATGAATAATTTTAAAGATTGTTTGAAGTTGGCAAAACCAATTTACACATGTGCTGTATTCCTCTGATATGTTCCTCAGGGTGCTGCAATACGCAGTTCAACAGTTAAAGACTATGTCCTTTGTAGTCAGTGACTCAGCAGCCGGGGTTTTTGGCTGGTTAAACCCAATTGCAGCATTTTAATTTTCCAAGGCTTTGCATGTGGCTTTGGGTTAGGATTTATGGCCTGGAGCAACCTGCAGTGCTTTATAATTTCCAGATAACTCTGCTCAATTGTAGCAGACAAAACTTACGGTAATGACTATCTGTGTTGCTCATTTCAATTGTTTTCCGGCATCAGGATCCAGAAGGGGAATAAAACACACAAAAGACAACAAATTCTGATCTCAGCTTTGCCAAAATAAATGCAGGCACTCTCCCTTACACAGTTTTTTCTCAGGGACTGTTACAAGAGGAGTTACCACTCATTCAGGCACCCCTCTTGCGTGACCTCTCTACTTTCTCACGATAGGCAGATACTACAGGAGCTGCTGCCCTCATTATATTACCAGTTATTCAATGTAGGCTCCAACTAGTTCCCTTTTCCCTGTTTTGTTTCTGCATTGGAGTTAAAATTACAAGCAGTAGAGTTTGATTCTCAGTTTTGAAAATAAAATATCTTTCTTCTTAATACATGAATCTTTTGGGGAAAGAAAGTGTTATTTTTGTACTTTTTGGTTAGATGTATATGTGTTTTTTCATTACAATTGTAATGAATAATAAATTTTTGTAATATTACAATTCATTATTATCTATTGCAGTAACAAATAAGTAAGATGAAGTTAAAATGGGAAATTAAGTTAAATATATAAATAGAGGAGATAACAGTCACTAAGCTATGGTTCTGTAACATAATGAATCATCTAACATCTGGTGCTAGTTAATGGATCATCTTTGTGGAAAATACTGTATTCAGATCCATGCAAATAACAGGGAAGAATCCAAAACATGCTTCCTTCCCACCAGCTTGGAATTATTTACTAGCACAGAGGCAAGAGCAGTGAGGAAATATGCAGTTTGACCTGGAAGGTGCTGAAAGAGCTGCAGAGTGGTCAGCCTAGAAAAATAATTGGCTACACTTGCATCCATTTTGGCATGTTTACATAGGTATTCTCATGCTGCAATAGCTGAACAGACTCAGTACCAGCTATGTATGTTAAGGATAAACAGATAGTCTTGAAGTAAGATGCTTGGCAGCACTGTGTCACATCGCTCCTTATGGAAATGTAGGTGTGGACTTTGGTCAGGGCCAGAAGGGGCAGGTGCCGATGTTGTGATGGAGGGAGTGTGTGTACACTGCTCTGGCCTGTGGCAGCCAAGTGGGGAAAGAACAGTGGCAGACAATTGTGTCTTGGGAATGTCCTCTATTCTGATATGAATCAGGGTCATGCAGTGACCATGAGATGGTGGAGTTCAAGATCCTTAGGGCAGCAAGGAGGGCGTGCAGCAAGCACTCTGCCCTGGACTTCAGGAGAGCAGACTTTGGCCTCTTCAGGGCAAGGTGCCATGGGATAAAGCCCTGGAGGGAAGAGGGGCCCAGGAAGGTTGGTTGATATTAAAGAAGCACCTCCTCCGAGCTCTGGAGCAATGCATCCCAACAAAAAGGAAGTCAGGCAAAAATGCCAGGAGGCCTGCATGGATGAACAAGTAGCTCCTGGTCCAACTAAAACCAAAAAGGATGCCTACAGAGGGTGGAAGTAAGGACAGGTAGCCCAGGAAGATTACAGAGAGGTTGTCTGAGTGGCCAGGGATCAGGTAAGGAAGGCTAAAGCCTTGATAGAATTAAATTTGGCCAGGGATGTCAAGGGCAACAAGAAAAGCTCCTATAAGTACATCAGGACAAAAGGAACACTAGGGAGAATGTGGGCTCTCTCCAGAAGGAAACAGTAGACCTGGTTACCCATGAGATGGAAAAGACTGAGGTACTCAACAATTTTATTGCCTCAGTCTTCATTGACAAGGGCTCTAGCCACATCACCCAAGTCACAGAAGGCAAAAGCAGGGACTGGGGGAATGAAGAACTGCCCACTGTAGCAGAAGAGCAGGTTCAGGAACATCTAAGGAACCTGAAAGTGTACAGGTCCATGCAACCTGCTGAAATGCATTCATAGGTCCTGAGGGAACTGGCAGATTGAGTTGCCAAGCCGCTGTCTGTCATATTTGAGAAGTTGTGACAGTCTGGTGAGGTTCCCACTGACTGGAAAAGGGGAAACAACACTCATTTTTAAAAAGGGAAAAAAGGAAGATCCGGGAACCTACAGGCTGGTCAGTCTTACCTTTGTGCCTGGCAAGGACATGGAGCAGATCCTCCTGGAAACTATGCTAAGGCACATGGAAAATAAGGAGGTGATTGGTGACAATCAACACGACTTCACTAAGGGCAAATCATACCTGACCAATTTAGTGACCTTCTATGATGGGGTTACAGCGTTGGTGGACAAGTAGATGTCATCTACCTGGACTTGTGTAAAGTGTTTGACAGTATTTGACACTGTCCTGCACAACCTCCTTGTCTCTAAACTGGAGAGACATGTATTTGATGGATGGACCACAAGGGATAAGGAATTGGCTGAATGGCTGCACTCAAAAAGTTGTGATCAACAGCTTGATGTCCAAGTGAAGACCTGTGATGAGTGGCATTCCTCAGGAGTCGATATTGGGACAAACCCTGTTTAACATCTTTATCAGTGACAGGCACAGTGGGATAGAGTGCACCCTCAGCAAGTTTGCCAATGACACCAAGCTGTGTGGTGCGTTCAACACTCTGAAGGAAAGGGATGCCATCCAGAGGGACCTTGACAGGCTGGAGAGGTGGGCCCATGCAAACCTCATGAAGTTCAACCAGACCAAGTGCAAGGTCCTGCACCTGGATCATGGCAATCCCAAGCACAAATATGGGCTTGGTGGAGAACAGATCGAGAGCAGCCCTGAGGAGAAGGACTTGGGAGTGCTGGTGGACAAGAAGCTCAACATGAGCCAGCAATGCGCCCTTGCAGCCCAGAAAGCCAACCGTATCCTGGGCTGCATCAAGAGAAGCGTGGCCAGCAGGTCGAGGGAGGTGATTCTCCCCCTCTACTTTGCCCTGGTGAGAATCTACCTGCAGCACTGTGTCCAGCTCTGGAGCCCCAGACATAAGAAGGATGTGGACCTGTTGGAGCAAGTCCAGAGGAGGGCCACGAAGATGATCAGAGGGCTGGAGCACCTGTCCTGTGAGGACAGGCTGAGAGAGTTGGGGCTGTTCAGCCTGGAGAAGAGAAGGCTCCAGGGAGACCTTAGAGAAGCCTTTCAGTGTTTAAAGGGGGCCCATAAGAAAGATGGGGAGAAACTCTTTAGCAGGGCCTGTCGTGATAGGACAAGGGGTAATGGTTTTAAAATAGAAGGAGGTAGATTCAGACTTAATATAAGGAAAAAAATTTTATGAGGAGGGTGGTGGAACACTGGAACAGATTGCCCAGAGAGGTGGTAGATGCCCCATCTCTGGAAACATTCAAGGCCAGGTTCAAGACTCTGAGCAACCTGATCTGGTTGGGGATGTCACTGCTCCTTGCAGGGGGGTTGGACTAGATGACCTTTGAAGGTCCCTTCCAATCCTAACTTTCTATGATTAAAAAGGGGAAATAGAGAACACAATTTAAGTAAATAGTGTTGATTTATTTAAACTCACAAGTGTTATGTTATGTGACCTAAGAACACACTTTACTGATTTATCTCAATACAAACATATTAAAAGCCAGTCATACCACAGCCCTGTTTAAAAGATCATGTGCAGATTTGAGTAAAACACCAGACAAAAGCAAGTCCTACCCAACACAAAATAGATCATAGAATCATAGAATGATTAGAGTTGGAAGGGACCTTCAAAGGCCATCTAGTCCAACCCCCCTGCAAGGAGCAGGGACATCTCCAACCAGATCAGGTTGCTCAGAGTCTCATCCAGCCTGGCCTTGAACGTTTCCAGGGATGGGGCCTCCACCACCTCTCTGGGCAACCTGTTCCAGTGTTCTACAACTCGCATGGTAAAAATTGTTTTCCTAATACCCAATCTAAATCTACTTCCTTCTATTTTAAAACCATTGCCCCTCGTCCTATCACAAGAGGCCCTACTGAACAGCCTCTCCCCATCTTTCTTGTAGGCCCCCTTGAGGTACTGGAAGACCGCTATCAGGGCTCCCCAGAGCCTCCTCTTCTCCAGACTGAATAGCTCCAACTCTCTCAGCCTGTCCTCATAGGAAAGGTGCTCCAGCCCTCTGATCATCTTCGTGGCCCTCCTCTGGACCTTCTCCAACTGATCCATGTCCTTCTTGTGTTGGGGGCTCCAGAACTGGACACAGTGCTCCAGGTGGGGTCTCATCAGGGCAAAGTAGAGGGGGAGAATCACCTCCCTCGACCTGCTGGCCACGCTTCTCTTGATGCAGCCCAGGATGCGGTTGGCCTTCTGGGCTGCAAGGGCGCATTGCCGGCTCATGTTGAGCTTCTTGTCCATCAGCACTCCCAACTCCTCCTCAGGGCTGCTCTCGATCCATTCTCTGCCCAGCCTGTATTTGTGCCTGGGATTGCCACGACCCAGGTGCAGGACCTTGCACTTGGTCTGGTTGAACTTCATGAGGTTGGCACAGGCCCACCTCTCCAGCCTGTCAAGGTCCCTCTGGATGGCATCCCTCCCTTCCAGCGTGTCGATGGCACCACACAACTTGGTGTCGTCGGCGACCTTGCTGAGAGTCCACTCTATCCCACTGTCCATGTCACCATCAAAGTTGTTGAACAGGGCCAGGCCCAACATGCACCCCTGAGGGATGCCACTCGTGACCGGTCTCCACGTGGACATAGAGCCGTTGACCACAACTTTTTGAGTGCAGCCATCCAGCCAACTCCTTATCCACCGAGTGGTCCATCCATCAAACCCGTGCCTCTCTAGTTTAGAGAGAAGGATGTCGTGCAGGACAGTGTCAAAAGCTTTGCACAAGTCCAGGTAGATGATATCTGTTGCTCGTCCCTTGTCCACCAATGCTGTCACCCCGTCATAGAAGGCCACCAAATTGGTCAGGCATGATCTGCCCTTGGTGAAGCCGTGTTGGCTGTCACCAACCACCTCCTTGCTCTCCGTGTGCCTTAGCATGGTTTTCAGGAGACTCTGCTCCATGACCTTGCCAGGCACAGAGGTGAGGCTGACCGGCCTGTGAGGACCTGACCCAGGTCCTCCTTGTTCCCCTTTTTAAAAATTGGGGTTATGTTCCCTCTCTTCCAGTCATCAGGGACCTCACCAAACCACCATGATTTCTCAAATACGATAGCCAGTGGCTTGGCAACTTCATCCGCCAGTTCCCTCAGGACCCGCAGATGGATCTCATCAGGTCCCATGGACTTGTGCACCTTCAAGTTCCTCAGATGTTCCTGAACCTGCTCTTCAAGTACAGTGGGCGGTTCTTTATCCTCACAGTCCCTGCTTGTGCTTTCCACAGCTCGGGTGGTGAGACAAGAGCCCTTATTGGTGAAGACTGAGGCAAAAAAGTCACCCAGGGCCCTGAAATCCCTTTAGATGTTTCTCAGGCTGCTGCCAGCTGTGTCACTGGCACCCACGTGAAACACCAGTTGCAGATAATAGTCTGTGGGCCGTATGAGGCTAGGTATTCTCTCGGCGACATCCCTGATACGAGCCCCCGGGAGACAGCATACCTCCCAAGAAAGCGTATCAGGTAAGATGGTGAGCAAGGAAACAAAGCAAAATCCCAGTCACCTGTAAGAATTACAAAACAGCAAAATGCTGCATGCCTTCTAAAAGACAGAATGAGCTGGATGACTTTACTGACTCCATGAGATATAAGTAGATTAATATGCTCAGCTTGTAGACACTAATAATAAACTCTGATGGTTTGTTTCAGACCATCCAGGTCACCTTTGCAGCTGGATATGCCCATACAACTTGCAGGCTGGCTCTGATTAAAAGCAGACCTAAATTCGGAGACAAATGCATGTTAAAAGCCCCTTTTCAGCACCAAACCCTAAACTGACATAGAGATCAAAAGAATTAGCCCTGACAGAAAAGAAAAGCCTATGAGGATTCATCTTAAGAGCAGAGGATTTGTCAGCCCCATCACTCTCTATCCTGTGCTGCCATCTACCCCAGGTGCCAGAATTAAAAAAAGTCTTCCCTTATCCCTGCCCAAGCAAGGGCTAGTGTTCTCCAAATATACCCACAATATGGGGAGTCGCTGCTGGTGTCACCAGGGACCTGACTCCTAAGACGACTGCCATGAGGCTACTGATGAAGGAAACACATCAGCTCATGCTTGCCAAGGAACACCAAAGGCCTTGTTCACTACTAGATGAGAAGGCCCATACACTTTATGCCAGCGCTGATCTAAGCGTCCTAGGGAATTATTAAGGTATGATGTCCCAAAAAAAAAGGGAGTGAAGGCTTCAGAGAAGGCATTCATAAGGGATTTTGGAGAAAGAACTGACAGTGTCTTAACCACTTGACCCCATTGTAGTATCATACATAGCTGTTAAATTTGATTAAAACTTTGCAATCATTAGTGTAGTTAAAATGTTAATTACTAGTACAGACTGAAGCTCCAGAGGTGGGATAAGTATTTGACAGAAGTGTGTGAACTAGAGGGCATAGGACCTGATTATCCTTACAGCCTCAAAGAGTTAACCGTCCTCTTGTTTCTACCAGCACTGGAGCGCACCAGTCCCAGTGGGTGTGGATGTTTCCCATTCCTGGGTGTGCTATTTCCGTTTGAAATACCTGTCAGCGATTCAGAAATAATGCTGTTTGCAAAACAGTAAGTGAATACAATGTTTATCATTGTGTGTTTTTTCCCAGATGCCTACTTTCTTCTGCAGCCCATAAAATTTTGATTTCTATTAATCCAAAACCTGTAAAGTATGCATCTTCATAAAGAAGTTATTTAATAATGCTGGTTGTATGGCAAGAAGGAAAGCTTTCATTAAAATTGCAATTCACAACCCTTGTACTTTCAGAAATTATCTTTTTTTTTAAAAGTGTGGAGAAAAGAACAATTGGAGGTTTTTTAAGATCAGCTGAAATACTACAGCAATGCGTCTATTTATTTTTTACCTGGATTAGTTCTATTAATTTAATTTAAAATCAGAGAGTTTGCAAAATTCTGCTAAATGATCTGTGGCAGGCAACACCTAACCTGTCCTTTCTTGGCTACCATCAACACACATGGGACCACTGACTTTTCACTTACGTATTTAAAAATGGGAATGTGTCTGGGTAAGGGTGAGCTTGCAGGGCTCTTGTCATACTGAGCTTTAGGAAAATTCCTGTCACACTTGGGAGCCGGGCCCATTTAAAGGTTAAAGGTTGGGGATTTCATCTAATTAGTCAGGGAAATGTTAAGAAACTATGCAGGACCTTTAAGGTCTGTTCACCTGACATTGCTGGAGGGTTTGAAGTGAAACTGCTCTCCTGGACTGTGTCTGTTCTAGGAAAACCACTGCCCTTGTAACACCAGTAAAGGTAAAAACAAAGCCAGATCCTGAGCTGATAGATCCTACCCTATAGATATCAGCAGGACAGATGATAAACTGGTGCCGATGGAGTTAGGATTTCGAGGGTTATATATCTTCTCTGGATGAGGCTTGTGCACCCCCTTCCATGAAGAATTTTGTCACAGCAATGCTCCAGTTCTGCCTGCATTTAGGGCTCACCCGCTGCCTGCTACCATGGGCACTCTACCCAGGGAACTCATTTTTTTCAAGGGAGAAACAACAAAAACCAGAGGAGTTAATACAGTTTATCTGGAGCCATGGTTGTGTCTTGCTGAAGAAGGAAATAAAGTGATAGCTTTTCCAAGGTATTCCAAGCTCTTCTATTTGCAAATGGACTTGGATTATACTGGAGAATTGTGGCCTGGCAATTGCTATAGTTATAACCAAACTGTGCTTGAGCTGGTCAAGACAGTGGATGGAAGTCAGTACATCACTTCACCTCTATTCATGCAGCCATACTTCTGTGTGTAGGACAAACTTGACTTCCGTAAAAGACACCTTCTCCATGTCTGAGACATTAAGGTGTTTCTAAGATGTTCAGCGTGGCTAGGCAAGGAGAGAAATAGCTAGGCAATGAGGCCACAAACAGCATGTATGTAGTTTCTTCTTGTACAATATACTTGAGGGGCTTATTTTGTTAAGTCCTACCTTAGGTACTTGTAAAGGACTGATAGTTTTCCACACAGAGGCAGAAGAATCCTGTTGCCTCACTATTCTTTATCAACCTCCAGCTGCCCTATAAGCGTTAGCACAGCTTGCCCATCGCCCTGATGTTTTCCAGTCCCTGACTGCTCTGTTCCAGTTGCCAGGGCTGATTTTCCTCCTCAAGCACCTTCCCTAGCACACACAGCAGATGCTGCACCGTGTGATCCGATACAAAAGGACAGCCAGATGAGAGAGGAAGTGCCAAAAGCAATAGCAGTGCAAAAGGATTACTTTCTAAAATTAACAAAAATTTGTCAGCAGAAGACTGGTCATTGCTCTCAGTAAATGAATCATTTACACTGGATTGCTTCCATCTGCCTCTGGGCTGTGCTTTGTCATGTAGACTGCAGGCAGCTCTTATCTACCTGAGACCCTAGCAGTCATCTTCTCATTTTAGCATTTATTGCCTACCTGGCTCATCAGCAGTCATGTCCAGAAACTATTTTCTGAAGCATATATTTCTGTCTGGAAATAATAATTTGCTGTGCCCTTAGGGAAGCTCACACATCCGCTTCTGTCATCCCCAGCCTGTCCAACGACATCAGTATCACACGCTCCAAAGCAAACTCGCCTAGCCTTCCTGTAATTCTCCTGAAGATGCCAATCTTTATTTTACTGAATGCTTTCACAGAAAGATATTTTAAAGTCATGTTAGCTCAACAAATATGTTTTGTGGACTTGTATGGCAATTATGTATTTCCTTGCTCCGCAGTTTCCATAACAGTAACACCCACATTTCTTTCTGATCATTATGAACGTCGTCTGTGACTACTGCCGTCTTCTATGTAGTCCAAAGCAAACCCACCTTGCAGTTAATCACTACTAGAATAGTTCCTTCATTACAGTCCTTGAGGTTTGAAAGAATGACCTGAATATGGCTATTTTTGTGGAAATAATTGTTTGAGTTCACCCTTGATTGCAAAATGATACCCTCAGTATTTGATCTCCCATGGGCCGCATTCTCAGAGAACGCACATGGTATTCTACCAAGAGGGAAACAAGAGTGAATAGACACTGCCATAGGACACTTACCACTCAACTGCAGACATTTAGAGATGAAGCAATCCATCAGATTGCCTTTAAAAAAAACCTCTGGGATATGGCTCATCTCTTTCCAGATGTCTGTCTGAGAACAGTGAACTATACCAGGGAAGCACCTATTTCTTGCCAGAAATCTAAATCAGGAGTCTTAGTTTTTTGTTCAGATTATACATTTACATTAGGTGAAGGGAGTTCCACTCTAAATGTTTCATCTTTCTTAAAGAGATTGCTAGGTTAGATTATCAGCCCTGCAGATAATCTTGCGGGTCCTGACCAGAAAGGCACCAGGGAGTGCACTCTTGCAGATAAGAAGTGCTTTGAGGAAGAGGAAGGGCCTCTGCAGCACAGGAGGGTGAAGTTTCTTCATCTAGGTATTAGCAGTGCAAGAAGGCTGGAGAGAAGGAAAAATATTCAGGAAATAGAATTATTTATCCTGATGGAAAATAAATTTTCAGATTGCAGAAGCATCCAAAATGGCTTATGATAATGAGTCAATTAGCAGAATCCGGATTTTTTTTCCCTCTTGGATGAGGGAAATCTTAAACATGGGGGGAATTTTAAACAAGGAGTTAATGTTTCAGGGATCAAAATAAATGGTGTCTCTGACAATCCCATACATTGCCTGTTTCTTATGAAACCACACTAAAAATGGTAAGTGGAGTTCCCATTTTCACATCTGGTGTTCATACGAATGTACACCTGGCAATGTAGTGTGTGTGTTGCTTCAGAGGAAACTCAATGAAACAGCTATCACTTTATACAGCACTAATGGTCTTGGTTATAAACCCAGTACATGTGTTTTATTTACTGTAAATGAAGTGTATATCACCAACACTGAATATGAAAATGAAATTTTAATTAAAATGAAAGCCACATTTATGATGCTAGAGCAATATGAAGAGACATCTGTAATGTGATTTACTTTTTCATATTCAGTAATGTAGTTTTAGTCGGAATAAATAGGGTTCCCAATAAAGACTTACTTGACTATTTTCTTCAATTTCTTATTTCACACATACTTTGAGACCTGGAACAACTTTTTCCATGAATTTATGCCAGTCCTTTTGGGAGTCTTCCAGAGTTATGTTTTAATGTTTTCTTACTCTCTCTCTCTCTCTTTTTTTTTTTGGTATATATTAGTACCTTGCTATAATTATTTTACACTTATATGTTTAGTTGCAGAGTGCAATAATGTATAATGAGTCTGAAAATTCATCTACATCCACCATCATTAAATTATCTTTGCATCTATCACTCTTAATTGTTTCTCACAAATAAACAGAGTTATGAATGTGCTTTTCCTAAAAGGATATATTTCATCTGCCTCGTTTATGGAAGAGAAGAAAGCATACACTTTGCAATATGTATGAGTATACTTAAATGGATATATAGTTTTATATTTATAAAATATATATTTGTATATATTTAAATACATTGGAGATTGCTTCATGATGACAAGTTTGGAAATAATCCAAGCAAAAATTCAAATAAATCATGGGAAAATTCCATTTGCTGTCATCATTTTAGTTCAATCTTGCAAAGTCAAAAGTAGCTTTTTCTTCTGACAGTCATCAAGCTTTGATGATGCAATTTCTCTTTTCAGCTTAGTCAGACACTTGAGCCAGCACTCTTGACTCACAAACAGCACTTATCCACATGATGTTTGTTACGCGTATTTATTACATTTTTCAGTAGATAAACCTTTGTCAGCTTTTATGTCTAGACCTTTTAGCCATAGCTTCTGGGAAAGTAATTAAAATCCTTGCACTTGAAAAGCCCAGACAGCTCACACTATGAAAACAACAGCAGGTCTATTTGGACCCCAGAAGCTGTCCCCTGGCTTCCATGAGAGATGGTATTATGAAAAGCTACACAACCCAAACCAGCTTCTCTGAAAATACTTCTTACAGCAAAATTAAACCTCTCCCCATCTTGATGCTTTGCCAGAGGCTTACTTTCTCCCAGAAAGCATAGCTTTCCTGTGAGGGCTTCATATTTCCATTCTCCCCCCGGCCATCCCACAGTTGCACATCGTTCTCAGAAAAAGGGACAGCAGTGCCCTGCTGCTGCTGCTCCAAACACCAGTCAGTGCTAAGAAAATGCTCAGCACAGAAGAAGCCTCAAAGTGCCACTTACCAAGGGCCAACATCCCCACATGGAGTGTCCTTAAAAACTATATCTCAAGCCACCAGGAACACAACTTATCCCGCCCTCGTCATCATTGTACAGTTACTGCCAAGCATCAGTGAAGAACGGTATTATGTGGGTGACATTTAAAACGCATTTCATTGAAGTTCAGTTTTGTCATGACTTCTTCAGCCTGTTTTCATCTTTATGGGGAAAGTAGTACATCTAAAAATGTATTTTATTCTCGTTCCTGTCAAGTACACTCAATCATAATGCCACCAGGATTGGCACATTCACATAAACATTCACATGTGTTTATAATAAGCTTGTGCTAACACAAGTCATATTTAAGCTGTCTCAGGTTTTTTTTAATAAAAAAAAAAGCACAAGCAAAAGAAAACAGGCATTAATAAATGTTTTTAATGTTGAATATAACGGGTTGTGTGATTATGTGTGATTTGTGAATAACAGCATATTGTTAAAAACTATCATCTACTGCATAATATATATACCTTTTTACATCAGTAGTTCCATTTATTTTCCCCCGAATCAGATCGAATTTCCGTCACCTCCCCTCATTTCTTCTCAGATTGCCCCACATATTTGTCAATGTCTCAGTTGCAACGATTGCCATAGAGAAAGAAACTAAGCTACTCGGGTAGCTCCATCCTTCACTAAAAGACTAGCAAGGGCCTACTTGGTGAGACCACACTATTTGAGATAATATTTCACTGGAAAGAGAGGTACACAGAAAGTAGCCTGCTGCGTTTCATTTACTGGGAGGGAGATAAAGATGGCCAGATCGATTGTTAAAACTGGAAATTCTGGGAACTTCAAGTACTGATATGTATTTACTGTATGTAACCCCAGTTCAGTGACAAGTCGAAGTCAGAAGGGGCTTTGTTATAATTCTTACCATATTTATTATTTAGACAATTGCCTCATAAATGTGCCAGCTTCTTTCTGATGAGCTAGGGAGAATCCTGTCCCCAAATGATATCAGTCTAGGAAAAAATAAAACAAGAAAAAACCCCAAACCTTAAACACTTGAAGTACAGGATTAGATGAACACACACAAAGAGAAACATCTCCAAATCTTTCCTCAGAACCCTGCACTGTTTAAACCTTCCACAAAACTTGGCAAACATTAAAGGTTGGATTGAATGATAGTCAGATGTGTGTGTTCTCTGGAAATATTTTATGAGGCTCAAGGGGTAAGTAATGTTCTGCAAGGACATTAACCATACATCTTTCATATGGCCTTCCCTCTTCCAGCTCATCACATTCACTTGTCCTATCTTGCTTCAGATTAAACGGCAAATCTGTCAAGAGCGGGGGAGCTTCAATCCTGCCTGAATACTTACAAGCACATGAAACACAATAATAAAGTATCTCAAACAAAGAAGTCCTACACATTAAAAGGGTAAGCAAACTCCAGAAGTGGTGAGTAATTATGCTACAGGAAACTAACAAAAAAAACCAGAGGATTTCAGTCGGGTATGGTTGCTCTCTGGGTGATTAGTAGTAGAGATTTCAAAAGGTCATATTTTTCTAAGAAACGTTGTTATGTTCAGATCACAAGACAGGGGATTTTCTCCATCCAGCAACAGCCAAGATAAGCAATCTGTCCACCCAGTCCCAGGTTTCAAAGCCTGAGGGTGTGTCACAGCCCCCCGCGACCACACCAAGAAAGCCTTGAGGAAACACCAAGAAGGTGAGCTAAGTCTGCAGAACCAGTTACTTTGCTAGATACATCCAAATCAGTGCCAGGTTGTGTATCAGAAGGCTTCCAAAACTGACTCAGGGTCTTACCTGACACCTTTAATTCTTCCATGGCAAGTTCTTTCTTAGCAAATTGCAATTGCAAAGCCATTGCAAAGATATTCTCCCCCAAATTGTTTTGGGGGAAGCCAGAATGAAAATGCATTCGCTAAAAAATTATTTCAGCTGAGCCAAGTATTTTGAACATTTTGTTCAAGCAGAAATCTGAAGTTTTGTTTCTGTTTTTTAAATTCTCAATTAGAAACAATTTCTGCAGGTAAAAATCTTTTTTTGCTGTTCTACAAATGTTGAGATGAAGAGCTTCAACCTTCTCAGCAATTTTTCACGGCTAAAACCAACTTCCATATTTAGCTGCAAATAGTTTTATCTAACCTCTACTGCCCTTTTTACTGAATAAAGTGTATGTCCAAAGTCGATCACCTGGTCCTGTTTCTAACATACTGGAAATGCAGCTCTGGCAGTTGACTCCTATGACAAGGGGAACCCATTGGGTAAGGGAGGCTGAGGAGAAGAAAATTAGATTAATTTTAAAAGCAAAAGTTGTTCGTGTTCTGGTTGTGCTCTGTAGTGCATCGCATAGCATGGTCTCACACCCTGAGTGAGACTGCTCTGTGCCTGCCACATCCAGGGGAAAGGATTTGGCTTAATAACCTGGGCCAAAGAGGAAAGTGCTTGAAAAGCCCCCCTTGCACTGGGGAGGCTCAGCTGGAGCCACAGCATCTGGAGTTGACAGCAGGAAGAGCTTGTGCACCTTGCAGAGCCCTTCTTGTCCAGCTGAGCCGCAGAGCACCTGGCACCCTGATGGTCACCCCACCTACACTCGCCAAGTTGCTCACGCAGGATGGGAAAGAAAGATTTATGGAAAATGGATGGAGACAGATGTGTGGAAGAGGAAAGGGAGGACAATGACAGGAAGTCACAGCTTCTGATCCCCTGTGCTTTGTTCAGTGCTACTCTGACCTCTGTCCATGGCGGCTGACAGCTGCTGCCCATCCTTGCTATGCCTTTCCCAGCACTCAGCACACAAACACTCGTTTTGGCATGATGAGCGTGGCCATGCTGCTCTGCATTTGCCCAGCACAGCCACCACCTGCATCACCCCAGCAGAACCCCTGAAGGACTGTCCCAGGTGGGAAACCTCCCTTTCCAGCCCCCTTTTCCCATGGGAGACAATGGGGGTCCAGGCATGCTGGTAGTGCCCTGTACGCGCCTTCTGACCAAGCCTTGCCCCTCTGACATTCTCGCTCATGGGAGAAGTTGGGTCTGGAGGAGGAAGGAGAGATGTCACCCATGATTTCAGCCATATTTGGTTTGATTCCCGATTTTAACATTCTTGCTATTAAAAAAACCCAACATACAAATTGCTAGTATTAAATAAAAAGTCTTTCACCTTCCTTAATACATGCCCACAAAACTCACAGTGCTTTTCAATGCTTCAACAGACAGTCAAATATTTTTAAGTTGCCATAAATCAAGATGTTTTTAGCCAAAATAGGTCTTGAGCAATGTTTTCATGAGAAATTCTCTGGATCCCCAATGCAGGAAATGTCTGAGATTCCTGAGAAGGAGCAGTATTAACACGGCAAGGTGATGATACTCAGTCTGTACCTCCAGCTTTTGTTACTGGGATGGCAAAGGTTTCAAGGCAGCTTAATTTTGAGATATTCTGCCTTTTGGCGGAAGATTAGTAACTCACATGCTCCAAGAATTAAATTCTAATATTTTACCGGAAATGTTTTTTAGTTAGGACAGGATAAAGGGGAGTTGGAAATAATAGCCCTCATATAGTTTTTCCCCACTTCTTTTTTTTTAAGCATATACCTTGCAATCTGCATATGATATTATATGATATGATATGATATGATATGATATTATATTATATTATATTATATTATATTATATTATATTATTATATTATATTATATTATATTATATTATATTATATTATATTATATTATATTATATTATATTATATGGGGAGGAGAGGAAATGAAAAAAATGCAGGAGGACAAAACAAAATCTTCTCATCCACTGAACATTTATGTGTAATTTACAAGGCAAATTCCTTAGGTCAGAGTCTCACCCATGGGGATTTTCCACTTCCCCACTCTTGAGAAGTGCAGAGGCTATTGCACATCAGCGCACACTGACACCCACGGAGAACCAAACTGTCTGATGAGAGATTGCTTTTGTTTGCCTCAAGCTCTCACAAAGGTACTCAGTGCACAGACCAGTATTTGTATTACGCCGTGAAGAGAAGAATTTAGGCCAAAAGAAGCTGGCAGCCATGGCTTTTTAATGAGCCATGTGCTGACGGGCCTGGTTGTGAGCTGTTACAGATGTGCGCCGGACAGTCTAACGAGATGCAGGAAATTCGGAGGCCAAAAAACCTCTTTGGGTTTTCTGGTTACGCTGGTAGGATCAAAACCACTTGTGTTCTACCTGGCATCACTGAGCAAGGGATACGTTCGATGTCCTTAATAAAAACATTACCATTTGGGGTAAAGGCACTGAAGCACGTTGATTGCCATAAGGGGGAATAAAAGAGGGGCTGAGTCATTAGCTAAGAATGAGAGCACAGGCAGGACAGGATCCTGCAGTGGCACATTAATTATAGAAACATTTTCTGTGATTCCCCTGCTACGTAACCAGGGATGCGGGAGCATGAGCGGGGGCCACAGCATGAAAGGAGATGGCCAGGATAAACAATCTGGCAAGTAACGGAAAGCCAACCCCTGGTGAGAGAATAAAACCCCCCGAAAAATTCTCCCTGCAAAGCCGAGTCTCTGGCTGATGCATCCGGCGTGGAAGAGGCACCTTTTCCCAGTGATTTAGCAGAGGAGTATTCTGGTATTTCTCTCAGAGCATGAGTCAGACTCAGGGGTTGCCAGAAAGCCGTGCCAAGTCCTGCTCTCACATGCCCGCAACAGCATGGCACATGAGCAGGTATGATCTCAGTGCCAGCTGAGACATTGGAGTCGCTGTGGGCTGCTATGCATGTCTCTGCGGCTCCTTGGTTTCACCTCCGTTATCTCTGTGCAGTCTGATTATCAACCGTATTGCCAATGGTGTTACTAATTGCCAGGCCTGCAAATTCAAGCAGATCAATGGTAAAGGTCTGCTTTTAGTGTTATATGACAGCTAAAACTTATTTTTAATTATCTAACTGGTGAAGCACTAGCCAGCAGGTGCTCTGGTGTACTTTCTCTTTGTCATACGGACAGGCTTATATATAAAAAAGCAAAGACAACGAAATGGAACAGGACCCATGTACAGCCCTTGCCCAGCACAGCTAGGCCAGACAGCATTTGCCAGGACTGCAAAGCTGCATACGACATGCAACAGTGACATCTATTGACACACAAACTTTGCACAGATCCCTGCTTGTTTACTCTCCTGCAGTATTTTTAGCTGCATTAGCAATGCCGTGAGTGCGCATTCCATGCTGTTGCCACAGCACGCTGCCGCTCTCGAGCATGGGCCCTGCAAGCTGGCAGGGCTGCTAGGGAAAGAGCCTCTTGGGGTAAATTGCCCTTAAAATGCAAATAAATTTAGTCTCAACGATGAACAGTCTTTTCTCTTTGCACAGTAAAAACAGCAGACAGTCCGTGCTTCTGCAATCCCCACTAAAAGTGTACTGTCTCGCTTTTTTTTTAAAAAAAAAAAGACATTTCCACTTGCGTAAACCTTCATTTGTAGCAAAAACATTGTCTTGTGACATGTTAGCTTGAGAGGAGCGCGGAAAGAGACTTGACTGCAGAATGTCTTCTCCCTTGGGAGCCCAGTGGTTCTCCAAGGCAAAAACAGGTAGAAACAAGACTGCTAGTAAAACTATTTATTCTTTTTGGCTGTCAAGTCCTCGAGGCTGTGTGTTAAGTCCAGCCCCAGGGAACTGTAAGGATCTTCAAGCTCCGGATTTCCCAGCTCACGAGGCAATTGCAGAGTCATGAGTTTTGTAAGTCCTAGGTTAGTGCGTTTAGATCACTTGACTTGCCAGACCCACCTCTTTCAGTTTGACAAAATTTATACCACACAAGTAACTTTCCTGAGGAAGATCCCTAATTCTCCTCAGATCCTCAGAGAGTTTTGCAGTCAGTTCCTCTGACTGCATTTTTCATCCATTTTTCAATAAGCTTGTGCATTGGGAGGGTAAGTGACATGCTGTCAAGGAGATAATTAACACGTGGGCATTAGAGACTTTGTCTGCTTCACCCCTCTGTGAACAGTAAATGGGTGGGTTTACTCCCTTTCTTATTCACCATTACATTACTCTCTCATCTTCTCTGGTTTTGGGTGACATGTTTTAAGTGTTTTGAGGTTTGCTTCTAACTAAAGCTACTGGTTTATAGTGTGGCCAAAATAATGATTCTAGCTGAGTATGTGGTTCAATATTATCAGCTCCTGGTGATCTTTGCCTATTTCTATAATTACACCTGAAATTGTGTAATTCAATGCAAGAGGATAAATAGAGTTTCTGGAATACAATATACTCAAGCATTTCAGGAGCATTCTTAAGTCCAGTTAAATCTCCAATTTTGTTAGTTCAGTTTTTTAAGCCTTCTTTCAGTGAAACTATTTCTGATTGCTTCATTTACAACCAATTTACTTAGCACAATGAGGCTCTGAAGAGATGTAGGTAAAAGCTTAAAGGACAAGGTATTTTAACCAAGAAGCATTGGTTTGCTTTCCTTCTCCCATCAGAGAAGCCTGGCAAAAAAAAAGAGAAAAGACCCTATAAAACTGATTTGAAAGTGGATTTTAATTCCTATTTTGCCTGTTTCTTGTAATGAAGTGATGTCTAGCCAAGCTTTATTGTATGAATGAGTTTTAACTTTCTCACATCTAAGTTGGCTGTCTGTAAAAAAAAACCTAAGTTGAGTAAGATCGCACATCATGAACATTATGAAATCTTGTGTAACAAAAGCGGAGAAGGAAGGGACTGCAAGGAGACTGGGTTTCCGTTGCGGTCGCAGTCATTGCTGTTGCCCAGGGAGAAGTGGTAGCTGATGCATTCACTGCTAATGACTAAGAAAACAGAGCACAAGCAGAGACAAATGCTATCTCTAGAAGGAGAGTGTAGCTTTCCTACATAGCAAGGGAAGAAAATCCCCAGTGAGTAGTCAGGTCAGGAAACCTGTGAAGTCAGAGCTACCCTGGGTGAACAGTTTTATGCATGCAGTACATGATAATGCTCCCTGGGTTACAAGGTTTTCCCTCTTTTAATGAGTAATCATCCTCCTAGGTGTCATTCTCACTGAGGAGTCCCTGGAGCCAGAGCTGAAGACAAGGGAAAGCAAATTCACAGATGTTTTCACAAAGCTTCGTTTCCTTTTTCTTTTTAAGATTACAATTTCACTTTTATCTGAGTGTTTCCTACAGCTCTCATAATTGGTTGTATTTGTGAATCCAGACATGTGGGTTTAAAAGATATCTCCAAGTTGGAGGCACTTGATCCTGATTATAAACTGAGTCACTGTTTTAGGAGCTAAAAGAAAACATACAGCTTAGATGATCAACCGTCATAAAGCAAAGGGAAGAAGCCAGAGTTAGAAGGGCACATTGCAAATGACCTGTATTTCTGTATAAAACATCTGTCAAATTGCAATACTTTCTTCATCAATCTACAGATATGCTTGGCTTTTTAAAAGTCTCTACAACTCTCTGGCTGCAGAGAAAATTTGCTGGGGTTCAGAAAAACACTTCATATGTCTCCTCCTTGGCTTCATTCTTACTGTCATGGTTTAACCCCAGCCAGCAACTAAGCACCACACAGCCACTCACTCTCTCTCTTACACACACACCCCACCTCCTCTAAAAGGACGTGTCGTTTCTTGATGAAACTGGCCAGCACAGCGCTGCTTGGAGAGCCATCAAAAAAAGAATCCACTTACCAGCATGAAGATTAGGGGGACCAGCCAGTGAAAGAATTGTTAAAGTAATATCAACATGGAGACAAATGTGAGGAAATAAAACCAAAATAAAAGGGTAATCCAACAGCTTTTGTACTTTGCTCCAGACCTAGCTTGGTGTCTTTTCCTGGGGTAGCAATGCTAGTTTGACCTTGGACTTAGAAGTCTTTATCTGTGGTTTTGTCCCTAAAATGAAGTCCTGCAGATACTTGTGATGAATTTGGAGAGCTGGCATGGGCACTCATCGCTTGAAAACAAACAACATTATTGCAAGGAGAGATGGACGTGCAGTTGTTTGATTTTTTTTTAATTTTTTAGCTTTTTCCAGTACATTCTGCAACTAATGTGCTTTGATAGGACTGAAACACAAGGTTCCCCCCTAGCAATGCTCACTAATGTGTTTTGCTGAGATAAAAGCAAATTGAAGAAGACATGTCCTAAACAAAAAGCCTATTCCAAAATGCATCATGTCTTTCCATAAGCCAAGTACAGCAGCTTTCGTAATTCTGGAGAGAAAAGGCTTGTCATTTAAAAATAAATTGTTATATTATTTCAGAAAAAACATCTTCCTACTCCAAGTTCCATGCTATCCGCAGGCACATTTTCCTCATCAGCTAAAACTTTGTTAAAGTAGGAAGCTGATTTTTATGGTGCATGGCCATAAGTTTTATATTCACTTTTGGCAGTAGGGGTATGTTTACTTCAATCAGAATTCTCTTGTAAATTCACTAAGCCATTGAAAAAAATAAAAGTGTGAATCTAGAAAAGCTTCTCTATAAAATTGAGAAGCTATCCCACTACTTACACTTTGGCAAACTATTGATTATGTGCTCAGGGCCAAACATCTCGCCAACAAGCACAGATCCGATGCTAATAAGCAAATCCTTTAAACACATTGATTGGAGAGTTGCCAGCATTTCAAATGCTGTAGGAGTCAAGAGTATTGATCTTGGAGAAAGAGGTCTAGGTGGAATCTGTTCAGAAAAGAAATAGTTTGATAGTATTTTAAAGGAAAAAGAACAAAAATCCAGTAATGTTCATAAGCCTAAAAGCGTGTCTGTAAGCATGCTCTTTTTTTAAGCAAGTTATACTCTGAAAGCAAAAATTTCATTAAGGCATGAAGAAAATACTCTATACTGACCCAAATGTCTGTATTCTTTCTGCAGAAGCACATATATGTACAGCAGGAAGAAAATACAAATTTTATAACACATGCACAGTGTATAAGTATCACATGCAATGATACATTTAATACATTTAATATGTTACATGTCACATGAGTATATAATATATAAATATATTATTAATATGTAGTAGTATTTATTTTATTACAAATATATAAATGTTTAAGTAGGTCCATCATTTCAATTGAAAAATCTTTTTAAAGAAACTTACAGAATTTTACTCTTTATGGCAGAATTTACTCTGTGTAAGGCATCATTAATACCCATAAAATTGACAGACATAAATCTTGAGTTGAGTAGAGTTAGTATATTTTGTAGAAAAAGGAGATTTTAAAAAATAAAAAAGTTTTTAAGTCATAGGTTCTCCCTCAGCAAGGGATAAAGATTCAGTTGCAAAAGAAATTCATTAGGAACTTTCTTGGAACTTTCTTGCTTCAGATTACTGCTGTCTTTTACTGCTTTGAATGGATTGGAGGTTGCAAGTTGCAGAGCCATTGCCCCTTTTATTTGCTTCTTGGACATCTATATCCTTCCTCTGTGAATACAGAGAATAACATTTTGCACAAAGCCAGCTCACATCACTACTAATTGAAATAAGAGAAGATGGCAACCGCCTTAGATGGAAGAATTTAAACAAAGTGATACAAAAGAGATTGATATAGACTTTAGAGAAGTGTTTATAAAATCTATACATTACACTAAATCTGTGGAGTGTAAGTACAGAGGAAAGTGAATGGAAAAGTATCTGTCAAACAGAAGCATTTTTCAGAAGACTCTTTATCTAACCATGGCTCAATCTTTGCAAATCAAGTTGTGTACTCTGCACCTCATGTGTGTTATGTCACTTACAATGATGTATTTATATATGTGCAATTTATAAATTAACAGTTCTAGAAGTGCTCTAATACCATATAAAGACACCAATGAAATAATAATTTCTGGTCTGAGCTTCTGCTTTATATGCAATAGTAGTGGCATGAATCACCAGCACAAACTTCATATGCTGTGATACACTATCTGAGTTTAAAGGAGTTACAGATTTCATAGAATCATAGAATGGTTAGGGTTGGAAGGGACCTTCAAAGGCCATCTAGTGCAACCCCCCTGCAAGGAGCAGGGACATCCCTGACTAGATCAGGTTTCTCAGAGCCTCATCCAAGCTAGCCTTGAACATTTCCAGGGATGGGGCATCCACCACCCCTCTGGGCCACCTGTTCCAGTGTTCTACAACCTTCATTGTAAAAAAATTCTTCCTTATATCCAGTCTGAATCTACCTTCCTCTATTTTAAAACCATTATCCCTCGTCCTATCACAACACGCCCTACTGAACAGCCACTCCCCATGTTTCTTAAAAGCCCCTGAGATGTCTTGTAAGTGGAATATGCTCATGGAGATGACCCTGTTGCCTTGTATTACAACAGTTCATATATGTTTTTATCTGGATTTGCAGGTCGTATTCACCCCTGGAGTAAGAGGAAAAATTTGCACCAGAAACTTTAAACAAGTCCTCAGTTATGTATTGAAAAGTTCTTTTTATTTAACCTGCTGATTTAAAAGTCAATTTCTGCTGATGTGGGAAGAGTTAATTAAATTAAATTACTGATTATCGAATTTGCGAATTACACTTTTCCCCAATTCCACTTACATATCCCATCAATTCTGTAAAATAAATTTAAGATTGCCTAAACTTAAGATTATGGAGTCATTTGTAATCAGTTTCTTCACATTCAAAAATATTCATAATATCTATTTTCTGCCAGGTAAAGACATGTGACATGCCTCCGATGCATCCAGAACGTCTCAGACTGACTGCCTCCGGACAAAACTGTAGATGCCATTTCCTTTCTGGAACAGAGATTATGCGAACTGAGTCCACGAGCTCCCTGCCCATGGTCATTTCTATTTCTGTGCTGTCTGGTCCCTTTGTGATTCTGTCTTTCCCACATATGTGACATCATCAGCTTCCTGGAAAGGAAGACAAGGTATTGACTTAGTAGTTTAGGTCATGCCTACGTTATGCATTCATGGTGGAGGCAATTACACATTATGACCTTGCTGCTTCTTTCATTTTCTGTCCATGTGTCTTGAGAACTACCTAATACTAGTCTTAATTTTTTGCAACACACAAATCTGCTTGATTTGAGGTTATTCTCCCTTCATCCTTATGATCCTGGTGTCACTGCTAACTGCAGGGGAGTTGAACTAGATGACCCTTGAAGGTCCCTTCCAACCCAAACCATTCTATGACTCTATGAGTCTATGATCCTGACATCTAAAATACAGCTAAACTTGGTGATAAATATATTTTTCCCTTCTCATAGGTTCTTTACTCACTCGTAGTATCTTTTTTGAGATGAGTATTTGCCCTAAAGCTGTTCAATTCCTGGTAGCTTTTACTCCTTCTATACAGAAGAACCTTTCAGGTTTCTTCCATATTCAGTTCCTGAGCTCTACAGCCCAATTGACTTCACTGGTTATTCAATCAAGCTAAATAAAATTAATACTAAACTTTTTCAGTTAAGATAATGAGGAGTAAACTCAATGGAAGAATGGACTGTGATGTCTGGTAAAGGGGTTTTTTTTTGTCTTTCCATTTTAAAAACATGTCTCATCTATTGCTAACTATGTGTATCCAGTCAAAAATTGGTTCAATTGAGTTTTTCAAAACTAAAATCTTTGCTCTTTGATATGGTTCTGCAGTATTTAGACAGTGAAATTCATGGGTTAGTTGTGCTCATACATTTTTAAAAGCATCTTCAACCACTTTTTAATTGCTGCCTTGGAGATTTCATTCCATCCCCATTTCCCTGCATTGTAATTGAAAGCGAATAGGCATGCCAGTTTTTCTTACTCTGTATCACTTGCTCTTTTTTTTATACAGTCACTCTTTACATCTCTCATACCTCTGACTGTTCTTGTCAGGAGTCTGGGAAGGTCTTTGGAAAGCTATGGTTGCTACTGGCATTCACACGGGTGTATCAGCTGAGGCATCACCTGGCCTCCTAGCGTGGTTTGGATAAAAGTACTCTTTAAACAGGGCTGTATAGTTGTGTTGTGGTTTTAATTGCTTCTAGAGGCAAAACACAGAGGTAAGAAACTGCAAATCTGAAAGTACAAGAGGCCTCAAGAGGCTGATTCCAGAGGATCCTTTGGCCCCCAAGCTTACAATGTCACAGGGCAGCTTCAGCGGTGCTTGTGGGACCCTTGACAACTATCAGTAGCAAAGACTCGAGGCCGAAGGAGCAGTCATTGGGAGTGACCCCTTGTCCACCACGCTCAAAGTCAGTGCCTTGGCTGGAGGACTTTAAGCTGGGAGTTCCTGAAGTGGTTACACAACAGGCTACTTCTTCCACAGAAGCTGGCAGGCAGATGGTCATGCTCTTTTTTTCTTACCAGCCCCCAAGACCTTATTTTCATGACGTTTTGCACCAGTGCTTTCAATCTTTTGCTATGATTTTTGCTTCTAAAATAAAGGGCAGGAGTACTACTTCTGCCTTTACGTACTATTTGAATAAGTTCGTTTTTCCAAGTTAACATTTACTCTGATAAACTGGAAACTGTACTCCTAGCTATCTTAACATAGTAAAGAAATAATAACCCAAGTTAAAAATAGGATCATGCAAAACAGTCTCCCGTGGCAAAGGGCAGGAAATTGGTTGCAGTTGAACTAATATTTCTCTTGAAATGATCTGTAGCTGCTATTTGCTGTGCAGCTTCTGCACACCCCCAGGCAATTCCGGACGCCTTTGGAAAACCCTCTGAAGCTGCATGCTGCGCTGGAGAGGCGGTGTGATGGAGAGGCGGTGTGACTTCTCATGCTCGTAGTTCTTTGGTACAGAAGAAATATTTGCCTTTACAGGAGTGCTGTAGAAAGTGTGTATTGTACCAGATGACTCATTTATAGTATTTCCCTTTTCTGAGTAGAGAATAAAGGAAGCATATCCCAAAACAGGGAACTTACATCCAAGTTTGTATATTCTTCTCTCTCAGATGTTTTAAATAGATAGACAGAGATAAAATCACACTAAAGGACACATACAGTCCAGTCAGTGTAGGTTAGTATGTTGGACATAAGGCTTGAAACAATTTTTTGAAATATATGTAACATTCTTGTTGCATACCAGATACAGTTATTTTGTTCACAGATATTAAAATTATGCTATTGCTCTTGCACAGAGAGGGATGAAGATATTTCCAATCTCTTTTCTGTGTATCCTATATACAAATCATGCCCTTTCCAGTCTCTCCCGGCTGAAATATTCCCAATATTTTTTTCATCTGTTTATGTGATAGATTTCCCCATCCCCTGGTTTTCAAAAATTGCTCTTTTCACTCCAAGTGTAGCTGGGTGTAGGGACACTGCAAGTAAGGGGGACGTCAGAGCTGGTATAATACAAGAGCTCAGAGGATATTACATGTAAGGTTGTATTTTCTAACAATTTCTTACAGCTGCCACATCAACAGAAAATGTGTTCTTTACCAATTAAAAGATTTTCCAGTAAATAATCTCATCATTACTGTATTTTTGCAGAATAAATAGTCTATAGACATGTCCGTGCCTGTGGCAAAGATGATCTTTGAGATCCCTTCCAACCCAAACCATTCTATGATTCTATGATGGTTTTAAATTAAAAGAGGGCAGATGTAGATTAGAGTAAGGAAGAAATTCTTTATCATGAGAGTGGTGAAACAGTAGAACAGGTTGCCCAGAGACGTGGTAGATGCCCCATCCCTGGAAACATTCAAGGCCAGCTTGGATGAGGCTCTGAGCAACCTGATCTAGTTGAAGGTGTCCCTGCTCCTGCAGGGGGGTTGGACTAGAAGACCTTTGAAGGTCCCTTCCAACCCAAACCATTCTATGATTCTATGATGAGGGGGGAAAAAAAACACTAACACACAAAAATATTCAAGGATCATATGGATGCCTGTGGTAAGTAAGTTTATTGTTATCTTGTTCTGATTTACTTTTTTTCATCAATAGCACAGCTGTCTGAAAAGCACTCTCTAATATTTTCAGAGTAAATCTGAAATGTTGAAACTGAGACCAGCTAATGGTATTAGTGTTCTATTTGCTGCTGCAGCAGCCAGATTTACTCCACTGTTAATTACTCACTCCCCAGTTAAATGAGATCAGGGAAGAGCCTCACCAGCACTGCTGGCACTCCACCTTTAACTATTCTTACCTCAGTCAGCTATCAAACAGAAATGAAGTATGACAGGAAAGAAAAGCAATCTTAGCCGTATCAAAACACATATTTTCTTATCTAGTGTAAGTATGTTGCTAGTAGAGTTGAAATGGCTTGAAATGTGTGTGAGAAGTTACAGTGAAATTCAGTTTCTAGATGCAGTAAAGCCAAAAATATAACTTCTGAGATATTTATTTAATGGGGAACATAGACATTATGTCACTTCATGGAAAAATTAATTTCTAGTTTCGAATACCTAAATAGAGAACATCATGAACTATATAGGGACATCCTAATAGCAGAAGAGGAGAGTATTTTCGGAGTATTCATCACAAAATACTGACTCATCTAAACATCACGTCGTCACTACAGCCTAACCAAAGCTCAGGTTGTCTTTCCTCTGAGCAGCATTCTGCTGGGTAGAGCTCAGCATTTTGAATATATGGAGATAACTGAAGCTCGATTTGCTACTCACTGCAAGATTATAGGTGAAATAGTGATGTTTACAATGCGGCCAGCTAAAATGTTCTAGCGCAGGCTACATGAAGCTGCAAGTTTTCTGTAAAATCTAGTATAATAATAGTTACTTATGTTAAGCCAATGAATATTTGATAAATACTTTGTTGTTGTGTTTTTGTGATAATAGTCATTTCTCCACAGGAGACGAGTAACATTGGTAACAACCTGTTCATCATTTTCTGAAATTTCAGCCTTTAAAGCATTCTAAGTTTAAACTTAATTATCTTTGCATTTCATGTGGTCATTATTTCTCACGGTTTTAACCATCTAGAAGTTTGATGTCTAGCCTAAGCTAATAATCTCAGCTCCCTTTGTAGTCAATGGAGGGAAGATAAAGATGCCCCAAGAAAGACTAAATGAAAGAATGGAAAATGCTGTCATTTGGAGTAACGCCTATGTAGGTGGGATTAAGTACAAGAGAAGTTAATAGAGTTGAAGCCATTAAGGCATGCATATTCTCTCCAGATTGATTTGTACCACGGCAAAATACACTCAATCCTAAACTCCAGTGCCGTGCAGTCTTCCATGAAAATGCCTGAGGCATTTTGTTCAGCTCTATGACCGCTTGCCATATACATGTATGTATGTGTATGTGTGCACTTATGTGTATAATATCTTTCTAGGTGTTACTCAAAAGAATCTGCAGGAATGTTTGAACATCCAGCTAAAAGAAACAAAACATTACCTGATGACTCGTTAATCTGGTATGAAATTGTCCTATATGTCAGCGTGATTCAGAGACAAAAGGACATAAAATGCAATCTTGCACTCTGATAGAGAGTGTGATGTTTTCTGTAGATTACCCTGGAGGAACATGACATAAAAATTATTTAACTTCAGAGGTTTCTGAGAATTCGTGGGCATGGTCAGCCGGGCAGCCATCCTGTTAGGATGACAAATAGAACTGGGGTAAGACATGGTGGAGAAAATTAAACTGATGAAGAAGTAGTAACTGCAACAAAGGAGGAAAATATGTGTGTTAACCTAGCTAATTTCCTGTTATGATATTCAAATATCATTTGTCCTTGGAAATTAATTGAGACAAAGTTCAGTATTGAATAGAAGCTTCTTTATTCACGTCTGTGGTGGAGTTTTGTGTCCTTAGCTATAAAAGTTTATAGCTTATCTCTAAACTCAGTGAAATGAAAACCAAGGAATGCAGAAACACACTGAGAACTGAGGAAGAGAGATCAACAGAGTATTGAGTACAAAGTCCAAAACTACATGGTGTCTGTGTGAATGTAAATGCAGTCGAAAAGTTACATTTACAAGCCGGGGGGTGCGGAGGAGAGAGGGATTTATATGCCTGTCCCAAGTAGGTTACATATGCTCCTCTGCCAAACCAGTAAAACACAGGGCTGGGGTGGCGGGGAATGAGGTGGCTCAACTCAAACCAAACACTGATTTTCTGCAGCCATCTTGTGTCGACAATGGAAATTGCAGCTTTCAAAACCTGGTTTTGTAAGCACAGAGCCCTGCTTCAGCGAGATGCTTGACACGAGTGTAACCTGAGGCTCATAAATGTGGCTGCTGTTGCCAAGGTGCCTGCTCACGGGTGGTGAATTATGCCAGTGGGCAAATACTCTGAATTAGGGTGGATTTCACTGATACTCAGTTTCTAGGAGCAAGTGGCATCTAGCATTGCTTTTAGATACCATTTCTTTGCAGCTTACTCTCCACATAAATTAAAGGGGACCTTTCCATTTATCTCTACATTCAGTCAGATCCTACTAAAAATTATTCATTCACTGTAAAAAAAAAAAAAAAAGAAAGAAAGAAAGAAAAAAAAAGATAGATCTTACAGATGTTATACTCATCTTTTCAAAAAGTGCTACCATTGTGGTTGAAGGGGGAAATCTGCAGAAATCAGGGGTCAGAAACCAGGAACGGCTGTTGACTGAGCTTTAGAGTGCAGTCCTAAAATTCTCGTATTAGATGACACTGCATATGCTCTAGACACAGAAAACAAGATGCTAGTTCACATTAGGCTGGGAGAAGTAAGTGCTTTGTCATTGATATAACTTTTTATCTTTTCTCAAGGTGTGCATTTAATTTAAATTCAGGGAGAAGACACAAGTGACAGTTATCATTTTCCATGGTAGATTTGTAACAAGGAGAAGGATTATTTCCCCATTCACAGCAAAAAGCTGTCCACAGTTTTTCTGTGGCAATATTCTCGCATCTTCCACCTCGCCACCACTGAAACAATGATTTCCACTTGGCTCACCTAGCTAGGGGCTGGCACCACACAATAGTCATCTGAGCAGATGATCCCTTGCTGTATAGACCCCAAACGATTTAACTATTCTGAATTAAGTTTAACTTGCAACAGTTTACTCAGAAGGAAAGTGAGTCAGAAGCTTTTTGAAATAAGTCTCTGTCTCTCTTCCTTGGTTATACAGGCAGGCTGCAGGTATTGACCTGTATGTTTGTTTATTTCTTGGAATTTGGAATCTGCACTTAGGTGATATGAATAGCTTTCCTCTATAAACTACCCAATTATAAACCCTATGTTTTTCGGTGTGGCAACGGAGACCCAAAGCTATTTATTTAAGGCAAACACATTGCCTTCAGCCAGATAATGCTGAGCAATGTTTACCAGTGGCAAACAACTGGTGTCATGCTGTTAGAATTGGTGGGACCTAGGGAGCAAAACAGAGACACGTGTCCTCTGCCAATGACCCAATCTCTACAGAAATGCTCCCAACTTTGTACTTCATGGCTGGGCTTTTCAATAGCATTTTTTTAAAAAAAAGGGACATTCCAAAAAAAAAGCAGAAGCGGCAAAATAAGCCAAACCAGAAAGGAGGTTACGACTCCAGCCTGTCAGGGAAAGGAACAGGTTATAGTTTAAGTCAGTTGTGAGAGAATCACGGGTTATACGGATGTTCAGCAAATGAGATCAATGGGATGTAACAGCAGTATCAATACGACAAATTAGAGGAATTACTCTAAACCACCAAGCAACAGGGGACATGAATTACAGTTTGGTATTTTGTTTACAGGCCAGGCCAGGTCAAACTACTGTTATTGTTGCTGATCGGCTTTCCACTGCTCAGACTGCAGATGTAATAGTGGGCATTGCGGATGCTGCAGTGGTTGAAATGGGAACACACACAGAGCTGATGGGGAAAAAGGAGCCATATTACTCACTTCCAACCTCACAGGTGCTTTTATTATTGTTATTTGTATAATCACAGTATGCAGGATGATATATCATGGATCAAATCCCCATTGAGCATAGTTTTAGATGTGAGAGCTGGAAATATGACCATGCATTTGTTACTCAGCAATTTTACAAAAGCTATTTTCTTTTATGCAGCACAGTGAGTTTGTTTATTTGTGAATGTCTCAGATGATCTTTAAAAGACAGCTTAGCTCATGACTCATGCATAATCTGGCATCCAGAGGGACTTGCACAAGGTCACGAAGTGGGCCTATGCAAACTTCATGAGGTTCAATGAGACCAAGTGTAAGGTCCTGCATCTATGTCAGGGCAACCACTGGATACAGGCTGAGGGATGAAGGGATTGAGTGCAGCCCTGCTGAGAAAGACTTGAGGTTATTGATGGATGAAAAGCTGGACATGAGCCATAAATGTGCACTAGTAGCCCAGATGATCGATAGTATCCTGGGCTGCATCAAAAGAAGCATGACCAGCAGGTCGAGGAAGGTGATTCTGCTCCTCTACTCCACTCTTGTGAGACCCCACCTGCAGTACTGTGTCCAGCTCTGCGGCTCCCAACGTAAGAAGGATGTGGATATGTTGGAGATAGTCCAGAGAAGGTCCATGAAGATGATCAGAGAGCTGGAGCACCTCTCCTATGAGGACAGGCTGAGAGAGTTGGGGCTGTTCAGCCTGGAGAAGAGAAGGCTCCATGGAGACCTTATAGCAGCCTTCCAGTACATAAAGGGGGTTTATAGGAAAGGTAAGGAGAAACTTTTTAGCAGGCTCTGTTGTAGATAGGACAAGGGGTAATCATTTTAAACTAAAAGAAGGTAGATTTAAGCTAGACATAAGGAATTTTTTTTTTTATGAGGAGAGTGATGAAGCACGGAACAGATTGCCCAGAGAGGTGGTGGATGCCCCATCCCTGGAGATATTCAGGGGTTAGGTTGGACAGGGCTCTGAGCAACCTGATCTAGTTGAAGGTGTTCCTGCTCACTGCAGGGGGTTTGGACTTGATGACCTTTAAAAGTCCCTTCCAACCTAAACTATTCTATAATTCTATGATACACTTTAAAGTGACACATAAATACAGATGCAAAAGCATCAAGTGACCTAAGAGCCAAACCATGGCCTCCAGTGGGGAAAACCCTTTGGTGCTGTGCTGGCAGTGCTGGCAGGCACTGAGACACCTCTAAAATCAACTTAACTCCAAATAAGGACACAGTTTTCCATATCGCTCTCCTGCAATCTCCTGGCAGCAACTATGCCTGCATTCTCAGATAGAAGTGTGACTGAAGGTTTCCACAGTTCAGAGTGGGCTGTAAAGACAAGAGCAGTAGCTTAGGCTGTAACTCTGGGCCCTACCTGTGCTGTTGGAGCCAACTTGAAAACAAAAGCAATAGGAGGACACCAAAAAATCCCCGATGCTGCCAGCCAGCACTTTTTTGTGCAGATATATTTACAGCTTGGACCACTTTTCCCATGCTGGTCTACTTCCATCAGCAAAGGGAAAAGTGCAACTGAAAGCATAGAAAAAGCAGAGGGAGGCCAGGTATGTGCAGGTTCTTCACCATGATGTCTAACCAGGCTTGAGCAATTGTCAACACTGACAGGCAGAAAAGTCCCGGCAGCATGATAGGAGAGACAAAGTCTTCACCTAGCATATTGACAGTTCACATACCTTTTGCAGTAGCATAACTTGAGACACTCTTGTTTAACACAATCAAGTTAAAATGGACTGTAAAAGTAGTGGGATCAGATTTCCAGGGGTTACTAAAGCACAGTTTAAAAGCTATGTTCTGTAAAATATCTTTAAAACATATACTTATCTGGTCCTGCCTGGCAATGCCATGTGAACCATTTGATAGGTGTGGCTCTGCCACAGCTGGCAGTGTGCTGTGGCCAGGGAGTCTTTCAGGCATACTGTCCAGAATTAGCTAACTTTGCTATTTGTGTGGGGAGGAGGTGGCTGGAACTAGGATTCACAAAGGAAATTACTGCAAAATTTTAAAGGTGAAATCTTGCTCTGCTTGATGTTAATCATAGCTTTGTTGAACTGTAGACACTGACAAAGATGCACTCTCAAATTGCAGCAGCCACCAAACACATTTCCTTAAGAGTCTGCCAAAGCATTCCAAAAAATTGAATTAAAAGTTGTCAATGCGCGTAGGAATCCATTGTTTGCTTGTGAACTTTGCCAGTTGAAGAGATGCTGAGTAATTATATCTGTCATTCTAGTCAATGGATGCTTGCAGGAACATTTCAAAATTGCACAGAATTAACCTCTCTGAGGGAAAAAAAAAAAACTATATAGTTTGCCTAAGACTTGAAACAACATGTTTTCCCTTTTTTGTATTGTAGACTTGTATGTAGATTTCCTAATGACTAAGGGAAATGTTTATAACCTTACTTAGCAGTAGCTTTGAGAAATGTAGCTAATTTGTTCACGTGAATAAATCTAAAACAGAATAACAGAGTACTTATGTGAAACTACAGAAATTAGTCTGCTTTTCACAGCCACAGTGACCAACACAAACATTTCTGATTGATTGATTTTTTTTCTTGTCTTAATGCTCTTTGAATTAGTTTGAATGGGTAATACTAGAGGAAATAATGACCACAGAAGATCCTAAGGATGCACTCAGCATCAACAGCTTGAAATCCAATAGAGCAAATGGGAAATCATACTCCATAACAAGAAGATGAAGAAGAATCAACCCCTCAGAAGGTAACGATTTACACTGGGTCGAGGGGTCTCACTGAACCCTGAATTACCCAGCATGAAGAGGGTGAAGATTTGTCAAATAGTGTAGCTGTAGAATCTCCATCCTTGGAGCCAGTGAAGACTCAAGCAGTGAGGCCCCAAGTGACTGGCTCTGAGCACATGTTGGACTGGATGACCTCTGGAGATCCCTTCCAACCGATAAGGTTCTGTGAGTCTATGAAAGCTAATGATAGCTCCTGCACATTGCTTCCCCTTTCATACTGACATCACTTCTTTGGAAGAATGCATCTTTCTGTAGTGGTGGCGAGGACTGTTTCCTTTTTCTAAAATTAGCATCGTTGATTCAGCACAGTTATTAAGGTGTTTTTTGTTGTTACATGTGATCCTGAAGCAACACTACGAAATGATTCAGACCTGTTTCCTCACTCTCGCCAACTGCCTTGTTCTCTGCTGCTTCAGGATTCTTCTGTTTAATTCTTCCTGTACACACTACAACAACATTCAGATCAGTTTCCCTTTAAAAACTAGAAATAATTGTAATTTCAAATTTTTTTTTATTTCTTATTTCTGTTTTATAGAAATCCCAAATGTATTGCCTTAAGATACTGAACTTAAACAAGCATGAATGGTTATTAGCACTGACCATAGTTTGAAGGGTGCTTAGTCCTCTGTTTTCCATTATGCTTGCTGAAAGTGTAACAACTTACTTTTTGTCCCAGAACTTAATTGTAAAAATAAATTCATTTAAGTGACCCGGTAAGTACCTTTGATAGTCTTTGATTATTCACAGCATAGGAAAATATCGGCCAGAATTATTTCTTAAACTGATCCTTTATTAAAGGATCCTTGTTGCAATCACTTCTCTGATCTTTAATCCTCCAACTTAAAAAGATTATGGCTTTGGTTTCTAAAATGGTCCTGAATATGGTCATGCTTGGTTGAGGAAAAGAATGGCTGAGTCCTACTACTCAAAATAGTTGTTCTTGACATATTTTCTCAACAGTGTAGTGAGCCCTAGCACATATATAGCACATTTTCCATTTACAAAGCATATAGAATTAATGACTGAGCATTCATGGTATATTTGTGAATAAATTTTCCCAGGAGTACACTTTGTTACGTCTCAGACACATATGAGGCTTTTGCTCATTTTATTTACTCCTACAAGTGAATCCTTGAAGTCTCTGACTTTCAGTGGCTGTGTTTACATTGCTAAATCACGCCTTTTTCTAGCATCTCCTAGGCAAAGTGAAGTATTTCTGAACATGGAGACATTCACAGCCCCAACCTAAACTATTCTGTGATTCTATCTGATCCAAGCCTTGCTCAAAGCAGAGCTAACTGTGCAGCTAGGTCATGTTGGTCAGGGTCTTGTAGAAGTAAGTCCTGAATAGCCCTAGGGATGGCGAACCTAGAGCCTCTCTGGGCAGCCTGTGCTAGTGCTTGACCATTCCTCTGGAAGAATATACTCCTAACATTCGACTAGAATTTCCTTTCTGTAGCTGGCATCTTTTGCCCCTCATTCTTTTACTGTGCACCTCTGAGAAGAACCTGGCTCTGTCTTCTTTGTATCTACTCCACTACCTAATTGTAGACAGCAATCATCATACTTCTCAAAACTGAATAAACCCATTTCTCTCAGTTTCTCAGGACATAGTGTGCTCCAGAGCCCTTTCTATCTTCATAGCCTTCTACTGGACTCACTTCAGTATGACACTGACCTTTTTTGCAGTGGCAAGTCCAGAATTTGACACAATGCTCCTGACGTGGTCTCAGTTTCTGAACAGAGGAGAATAATTGCTCCCCTACACATACTTCACCAACAACCCCCTGTGCTGTTGCCCTTCTTTGCTAGGAAGGTACACTGCTCATCATGTCCACCATGTTGTCCACCACGATCCTCAGGTTCTCATAGAACAGCACTTACAGAATAAGGAAGACTGATGACCCAGAAATTGAAAACTGGCAGTGAGACACTCTCGCATAAGATGGTCAAAGCCATGGTCAAGAAATCATACGAGCATATTCCAAAAAAAAAAAAATGGATAATATTTTTTCCATGTGTGGCTGAAATATGTACCTGTATGTGTACCTAGGTGTATTTTAAATACATTTATTCAGTGTAGATAAGCACAATTTAGACTATTAGATTTGTACAGTAGGAATCTATAATGACTGTGTATTTTTATAATTCCTTGTTTCTAATACTTCTTTTTCTATTGAAATACTCTATGTAAACATGATCTGTTTCCAAAATCAGTATCCTCACTTCACTGGAACATCCTACCTTAGTACTCCTATCAGCAAGAACAGATTTATTTTATTGTCACTCTGTTAAAAAAAAAAAAAATCAAGTTAACACCAATATAAACCTAAAAAAAAAAAAAAATTCACCAATACATGCTGTACATGGTCTGGAAAAGTCCTTTTTCATTTCCTTTCCCACTTAATTTATTCTTCCTTTTTAAGATTTCATCTAAATATTAATCTGTGGGAAACAATTTCCATAAAAGTACTATATATAAATGTTTAATTCAAATTGCAAGTTTCTCCATTTTTCTAATGCAGCAAACAGCCAAATGCTATTACAGTGAACAGTTTGATATCATAAATATTTATCCTAGCCCGGTGGTGATTTGTTATAGTGAGGTTAGACTGTGTCTTCTACAAAAATTTATTTCCACGGTTGCCATTGGAACTAATGAAGTCCATATTGTCGCACTGATGGCATCTTGCAAAACATACATTAAATTCTAATGACTTTTACAGAGTTTACAATGCAAGTGCTTTGGAAAATTTTACACTGAGTCTTCATTCTCAGTCTGGAAATAATTGTTCATATAGTATCAGTACCTAAAGGGGGCCTACAGGAAAGATGGGGAGAAACTCTTCAGCAGGGCCTGTTGCGATAGGGTAAGAGGTAATGATTTTAAAATAGAGGGACGTAGATTCAGATTAGATGTCAGGAAAACATTTTTTACAATGAAGGTTGTAGAACAGCGGAATAGGTTGCCCAGAGAGGTGGTGGATGCCCCTGGAAACTTTCAAGGCCAGGTTGGATGGGGCTTTGAGCAACCTGATCTGGTTGGAAATGTCCCTGCTCCTTGCAGGGGGGTTGGACTAGATGACCTTTAAAGGTCCCTTCCAACCCAAACTGCTCTATTATTCTATAATTCTATGATTCTAGGATTCTACGATTCTGTTTTTCTCCCTTCTTTATTACACCTTCAAGACTGTGACTAAGAACTGTATAAAATTCATCAACTACAGCACTTTTTAATGAGTTACTAAATCAGTATTATTTTTTCTTTCAACTTTTTTTTTTTTAATAAAGGATGATAATTAGAGGACTCTGAATAAACCCAATGTCTTTTCCATCACATTAATGACATTTTACTAATCACTTAAATCTTGCAAGTAATTCTTCTGTTCAATAGAACAGTTTGTCAAAGAAGTGGTTTCTATTCATGTTCCTATTCTTGCTTAAATGGTGATGGATTTAGTGTTCACAGCCAAGGGATCATGCCATAAGAGGTAAAGAAGTGTTTGGCTGTGCAACTGTCTTGATCCAATCACTTTAGTATTTACCTATAACACTTTATTCTTACAGGCTACTACAATCATCTATATACAGCATGCAAAATAGCAGAGTCTACAAGTGTAAAAGTGAAATCTAATATGTACACAGTTATTTTCTTGCAAGGATTTAATTATAGAAAAGTGGGAGAAATTCTAAGAACAATGTTCAGGTGTAGCATTTAAAGCCTTACTTAGATGGCTTGTTGTTAGGCACATTAATGAACACAAAAATATTTTATTACAAAAATTAGTAGGATACGGCTTGATTCACATTTTACTCTTCTCCTGTTCAATTTTATCATATTAACTTCTACAGGAAAAAAAAAGGAAAAAATAATTAATATTTGAAGTATTGGCTAATTACCCATCTTTTGGTGCACCTATCAGTCTCAGAGGAGAGCTTTGCAAAGTACACGCACAACTAAACTTTATCTTCTCATGCAGTTTCCCTGACCAATCATGGCATTGAAATGCAATGGGAATGGAGTTCAGTTTCCTTTTGCTCTATTAACCAAGTGTGTTGCAGTAAGTGTTTGGATGCTTATCGCCAACACACATCATACATACACATGCACAGAAAGTTTGCAAGAATCTCCCTTGTTTGGCCACCCTCCCCATTTCACTGATTAAGACACAAGACATTGTTTCTTATTTTTAGCAGTCATAACTCTGCCTGCCAACAGCAAATGATTAATCAGGTCCTTAAAATGACTTAACAGCTGTAAATCAAGTAGTAATTTTAAGAAGCAGAGCTCATGGACGAACTGGCTGTTTCGTTTGCCAGGCAGCAGAAAGATATATTTAGTCACCTCTGGATGCTAAAATTGCCTCCCCATCACATCTTTTAGAAGGTCAGGCTGACTATTCCACAGGCCTTGTCTGCATGTTGCTCCTGAAAAATCTCACTCCAACTTGCACAAATTCCCATTTTTTTCTCAGGATTCCCCAGTATCACAGCTACAAGCCTCTTTGAACCTGGACCTTGCATGAGAAAACAGGAGGTGTTTTCACATCTGACAGGCTCTGCGTGCTGGACTTTGTCCTTCATGTCTCTCTGAGGCTTCTGTCTCTATCTGTTTTTCATACTCCTCCTTACAACCTTACTTCTTCCTGGTCCATCAGCTAAGACCAATCAAGCAAGTCTGTCTGAAAGCAATAATTTTTTCCAGAATCACCTATATGTCTCCTCATCTTGTATCCCAGCACTCGTAACTATTCTGAGAGCTCATTTCTGGCCATTCTCAGTGCTAGGTTTAGCAGGTTGTTTCAGGCACACTTTACTGAAAGGCATTTACGAGATGTTCACGGTACACTGGTGTCATACATTTCCCTGGGTGGAAATGGCTGTGTTTACGAATGGGGCCAAGGCAGCAATGTAGGCTGCAGACTCAGAACAACGAATTGCTGAAGTTGAACAAGCATTTCTGTGGATCTTCAGCCTAGCAGTATTTGCCATAACCAGATTATATTCTACAGCTGGTTCTTAAACCATCTTCCGGTTACTTTACAATCAACTTATGTTTAAAAGGCCTGTTCCTCCACCCTATGGAGACAATGGAGAATCTGTGTGTTCTTTAGAGTCAGACCAATCTTTTCTGATGTCAAGAAAACAGAGATTCTGTATTTCATGAGCTCTGCAATACATCCACTGAAAAGTTTTTAGTAATGATTTGTAAATTATTTCATTACACCTGTAGAAGGCACTTTAATTTTGTCTAAAACCTTTTTTTCGGACTGTGTTGAAGTCATCTGGACCCCAGCATTCCCTGAACAAGCGTAGTATGGACTGTAGTGACGCAGTGAATGTATTCTTAGTTGTAATCAACACCTGCATCGAAACAGTCTGCTCACTGTTACCATGAAGTTTAAATTGGAGAAATATTTGACCAAGGAAGCCTCTTCCAGATTTTCATTTTGGAGTTACCTTCACTCCACTCCAGTCTTGGAACCAGCCTTACTCAGATACTAACAGACCAGCAGGCTGTCTAGTTTCTCATTGTATCTCATAATTGATTTTCAATTGATCAGTAACTAAAAGTCAATCTGATATATAGGACCACCCAAAGCCCTTACACTAACATGCCATCATTTTCAAAGGGCTAATTGCTGACCTCCGTTCCTTTCAGACTGCAGATTGTAGGGCATAATAAGATTTATAGACGGGGTAGAGCTCATAAGGAGAAAGAGGAGGTTGAGCACATAGAACTTGAAGAAAATGAAAAATCCAGGCCATCATTAGAGTCAGATACTGACTTTACAAAGAATGCAAAAGGTCAACTTTTAAAGCAAGTCTGTAACTGCACCTATAATACCACCAAGAATGAAAATTATCTGCAAAAATACCATGGAATAATTCTGTAGCAAATATAAATCAATGTAGTTCAACTGAAGTCTGTAGAACTATGCCAGTTTATAATAGGTTAAGATCTGGCCTCAGATGGACATTTGCATGCATAAATCAAGTAATTGCATGCACAAACTGATAGTTAATGTGATTTGCATGTGTAAGTGTTCACATTAATTAGCAAGAGCACTATTGAACTAATGCATGTGGTGATTTTTTTCATGTGCAAACAGATGCACTTGCAGACACTGAAGATTTTGTTAATAATAATATGGGAAGGAGAGAAGAGGCCTCTTGCACACTGAATAACACCTTTTCTTCTTGCTCTCCCCTCACCCTCTCCCCAGTCTGTTCTTATAGGAAAACCCCCGCTTTGATAAACAAAAAATAATACTGGAGCCTTAGTGACAAGGTTAGCCAGAGGAAGAGAAAAAAGGAAAATAATGCTGTGTCTGTTTCTGGCATTCCTGTGTCAGTTTAACATTGACATTAAATATGGGTCAATCTTAAAGGATATTAATCACACCAAATTTACCTCAGAGTGCATATTTCTATAGCAAAGCATAGCAAACCAAGCAATGAGTCACACTTGGAAGACAAAAGGTAGGTTTTAAACAGGAAGGAAAGCAATCAAGTAAAACCAAACTGTATTTGCAAAAACCCAATGTAGAGTACATGTATTTGGACTAAAATAAATTCTAATTAAGCTCAAAGGATGAAGAGGCAATAGGCATTGAGCTGTGAAGTTAGAAGTTTCCACCACAACTTTCCAAAAGGTTGAGTCTTCTCAGATCTTGGGTTAAGAGGTCAGCCAACTACAGTGAGGGATGCCAAACTTCAAGGTTCCCCGAAGTTTGCGTGTACTTGGGGATAAGACTTCAGACTAGCCCAGTTCCAAAAAGAGCAAGGAATCAGTGAGGAGGAAGGAGACAAAATGCATGAATGAATGTATTTCTACTGAACTGTTACCCATCCCAAACAGATAACAGAGATTAAACAAAAAAAAATTGCAAATAGTAAACTTGCCCATACAATCTCATTTCTCAATAATAAAAACAACTTCTTAAATTCAGCAAATAACACAGGCTAAAAAAGGGAAGAGAGCAGAACATTTTGTTTTGACATTTTCAAGCTGAAACTTTCTGTTTCAAAACAGTGTTTTCAGTTCAAAATGAACTTCAGCTTTACAAACGGCACTCAAGGAGGGTGGAGTAACTCAAAAAAGGAAAAGAAGAAACTTTGAGTAGTATTAAACATTTTTATACCCATTTTTTTTTAATCACTGAAAAATACAGTAACTTTCTGATTTGGACCAACTTTGCACTGTATGTCATTTGCTTATTTTGTTGCTCAGCTACCAGACTAAAAATTGCCATTATTTTCAATGTCTTTAATACTGTATTCCAGGCTGAACTGAAGCCAGTTGATACAAAATCCTGGGATGGGCTACTTCTCAAAGATTGGTGTTAAAATGCAAACTAGAAGGGAGAAGAGCAACTGAGAAATCTCAAGGTGTCCTAAAAAGGGTGTTGTGATTCTGTCCTCTCCACATCACTTCCAGCTCAGTGCGACCAGCAATTCTGTGCACACAGACTACAGATGCACACAGCCTGGGAGAGTGTTTAAAAAAAAAGTAGGCACTGGCTGCTTGACAGATTGCAATACACATTTCTGTCAAGGGAGATGAGACCATGGAGAATGACTTCTCTGACATGTTCATGGCCTCTTATTTTTCTCCTCTCCCTCTCACTGCTCCCTTATAGTGCTTGCTGTGAGCCAGGGGATGAGATTTTAAATTAAATTAGTATTTAATACCCAATGGCAAGCAGTAATTTGTTTGAAATTACCTGATTATAGCTTACTGGCACAAGACTTGGAGTTGTAATATAAAACATCTCTATCTTTGGTTTTTCTGTCATCTCTTTTGTATACAGATAACTGCTGATCTTTTCTACAGCATCTGTGCTTACTGTCACAGGAATGCTAGAGATCATGGCACTAAGTGTCACAGCCAACTGGGAAGAAAAGGGACTTGCAGGAATTAGGAAAGGTAAGCCAGTAGCGCTCCAGATATTCAGGATTTAAATGTACCACAATCAGTGTTGTGGCCTTGATAAGATGTGTTTTCTATACAGCACCCTTCCTTACTGGAGTTGTCACAGTGGAGTCATATAACTGAGGCTCTTGGAGCTGCCACAATGATGCATACACAATATCAACACGTAACACAAATGACCCAATAACTATCATATTGTACATATACATCTTACACAAACTTGTTAATATCCCCATCCATTCGGGGGAGAGGAGGAAGTGACTTTTTTTTTTCTGTAAAGAGCACATTCAAACTCACAAAAATCACAAGGATTTATTGCAGAGAGTTAAGGAGACAAGTCAAACACAGTCAGCAAACATAGAGATAACTTGCATAACTTTTGGAGGTTGACGAGAAACCTTGTACAGTGGATTTCCCCCAGCTGTACACATAACAGCTGGAGCTGGAGCTTCAGTTTATCAAGAGAGAAAAGCCATGGTATATTGCTGGAGCGCCCTGCAAAGAGGCACACTGTCTTCCTTCCCAATCCTATAAACTCAAAGAACAGGACATTTCTTTGCCTGTACATGCTACAGCAGCTACCAAAATACTCCAAACACTTGCTAAGAAAACATGCAAGATGTCATTGGAAAGGACGAGTGACATTTTTTCCACCTTGTTTTGGGTGATTGTTTTTCCTGTTTCATTAAAGGTAGCAACTGAAGCTATGAAGTACACACATTTCATTAAGAAAATAATGTTTCTGAAAAAAAAAAGGAAAAAAGAAAATCCACAGAGGCTGTATGTATCAGCAAAGATTCAGGCAATCAAGTCGTGTCTACCTGAGTGATCACAGTTGTTGTTAGAAGCAGTGAAGTTGTATGTGTTGTCTTTTTAATCCCTTTTGCAATGAACCCTTCCATTTTTTTAAATTTTGTTAGCAAAATTAAAGATTAAATTAATTAATAATGTCCACAGGAGCAAAAGGCAAGAGGGAAAGGCTAGTAAAAAGTTGTGTTAGTATAGATGAGCAGAGGGGTTTCTTAAGGAGGAAATAACCTTCAATACTGACTTGAGGGTGAAAATAAAACAATGCAGAAGAAACACAGATCAACAGTACAGCACCATACAGTTTTTTGCTAGTCCTTTTCAGCTAGTTATTATATTTCCTGTGACCATCATTTCTCATATTTAGATATTTCTTATGCAGGAAAGCTGTTACATTTGGCTGACTAGAAGTTAATTCTGTCCTATTAAAAACAGTTGAAAATAGTATTCATTTTTGTAGTTCTCTGATCTCATTCTGCAAATGATTCTGCTCTGATATGTAAGAGAGAGGTATCTCTTACTTTGGGTGATCCAAGCAGAGTAAGACCAAGTTCCTGTTGATTTCTTAGACAGAAGTAGAAAGAGAAGTGTTCAGATTACTGACCTCTCACTAAAACTGGAATATACTGATAGACTGGCTTCCATGGAGTATTGATGAAGCAACATGTTGTTAGCAACCACTGCCCAGATGCCTTGCTTGAAGGTTGCTGTTCTTAGTGGTTCCAGAAAGCTTTTCCCCTACTTTTCCGGTGATTTATGGCTTCAGTGATACAAGGTCTGGGCAGAATCAGGATGTTATAGAATGAGAATAGTTTGGTCGAAAGGGACCTCTAAAGATCCTCTAGTCCAACCCCCCTGCAAGGACCTGGGACATCTCCAACCAGATCAGGTTGCTCAGACCCCGTCCAACCTGGCCCTGAATGTTTCCAGGGATGGGGCATCCACCACCTCTCTGGGCAACCTGTTCCAGTGTTCCACCACTCTCATTGTAAGAAATGTCTTCCTTATATCTAGTCTAAATCTACCCTCTTTTAGTTTAAAACCTTTAACCCTTGTCCTATCACTACAGGCCCTGCTGAAAAGTCTGTCCCCATCTTTTTTATAAGCCCCCTTTAAGTACTGAAAGGCCTCAAAAAGGTCTCCCTGGAGCCTTTTCTTCTCCAAGCTGAACAACTCCAACTCTCTCAGCCTGTCCTCATAGGAGAGGTGCTCCAGCCCTCTAATTATCTTCATGGCCAGTCTCTGGACCTGTTGCAACAGGTCCATGTCTTTTCTGAACTGAGGACTCTAGAGCTGGATGCAGTACTCCAGATGGGATCTCACCAGAGTAGATCTACAGAGGTGAATGCTCTGTACTAAAAAAAAAAAATGTATTTACCAGTTTTTGCTAACCACCTTTTGCCTGTAACTGCATCTGGACAATAATTTGTCACTTCTTATACAGGCCCACTTGTGACACCGACGGGGAAGATGTAGTATTAGGCAGTACTGTGTGTATTTCCACTTGCCCATGTAGTCTGTGGTGCACCTTATCTTTCCTTATATCTTTCCTCCTTAACTTTCCGCATATATGGACCACATCTACAAGTGAAGCTGCCTCATTTACAGAACTCCCTGCCTCTCCAAATGGAGATGACGTTGAGTTTTTACAATTGATTAATGTTTATAAATAGTGAGTATTGCAGAAAAACAGAGCTGAGATAGGTGGGTCCTGTTTAGGATTCTGTCTGGATTTTCTGTATTTGCCGTGTACGGTGGGATTCCGGTTAAGAGTATATCTAATTGTTCATGTGAGACTGACTGTGAAAGGTGTTTTTATGCAAGTCTTATAAATTAATAAACATAAATGTGTTTATTAAGAGTGTGCAGATTTACACCTCCCTTCATATCCTGGAGAATATTTTACTGTCACAGAGACAAATCACCTCCTGAGTAGAAGGAAATAAATTCTGGCTTATATCTGTACTCTTTAAAACACCAGATACTCTCTCAAAACACTTCAGCCCCAATTTCAGCAGCAGCCTTTTGTGACAAATGCCGACACTTTCCATGGAGAGCTTGCAAGATGGAGAGCTGTTCTCAGGAAGTTTTCTCTCATTTTTAATTGGGCCCAGGGGTCTGATTGTGCCAGATCTGTGAGGCCTTGCCCAAGACCTACCATAAAATTTTATTAAGGATTGAGACTCTGAAAAATTACCAAGTCACTGATTTCTGGTTGCTGCCTCCGAGGACATGCACATCCCAATACGCGTGGCAGATTTAGAAAAGACACTTCCAGACCTGATTGATCTCTGCAGTATGAAGACTGTTAGAACTCTTACATTCACTACAACTACACCCCTAGTATATTTGCACACCCAAAATACAAGATACATTGTCCTGGTTTTGGCTGGGATAGAGTGAATTTTCTTCCTAGTAGCCAGTATAGTGCTGTGTTCTGGATTTAGGATGAGAATAATGTTGGTAACACACTGCTGTTTCAGTTGTTGCCGAGCAGTGCTTACGCTAAGTCAAGGACTTTTCAGCTTCTCATGCCCTGTCATCAGGAAGGCTGGAGGTGCACAAGAAGCTGGGAGGGGGCACAACCAGGACAGTTGACCCAAACTGGCCAAAGGGATATTCCACACCATACCATGTGACATCATACTGAACATATAAACTGGGGGGAGTTTGTCAGGGCGTGGCGACCACTACTTGGGGGCTGGGAAGGCATCAATCAGCAGGTCATGAGCAATAGCGTTGTGCATCACTTATTTTGTGTATTCTTTTACCATTATTATTATTATTATTATTATTGGAATAATAACATTATTGTTGCACATTATATATTATACATATTATATGTTATTGTTTTGATAATCATTATAAATTAATAATAATATTTAATTTGTTATTTTCTCTTGCTTTTCTGTCCTATTAAACTGTCTTTATCTCAACCCACAAATTTTATCTTTTTTTTTTTTCTGATTCTTTCCACTCACCCCACTGTGGGGAGGCGTGAGTGAACAGCTCTGTGATGTTTAACTACCTGCCAGGTTAAATCACAACATACATCCAGGAGCACTCTGAGAGCACATAGTGTGTTGAATAGAAGAGTAAAATGAAGCCTGGAGGAAAGGAGGTGAAGCTTTTTTTGGGAGAATATGAAGCATGCTTGCTAATAATTTTACAGTTAAATTGAAACCACCTAAAAAAACGTTTCTCAGCTTGTCAGTGTTTATTTATCCCCTCTTCAGGCATCCCTTCTGTTCCCTTACCACTTTGCATTTTGTGGTAATTAGTAAAATATGTAGATTTTTTTTTTCTGCTTAAAAATGAAAAGTCTAGGCACAGTCTGCGTTTTGATCCAAAGTTTTTCTGTGGATGACATATTTTTGGATCCTGTCTTCTTCTTGTGTCATACTGCTGGCAATAAACCGTATTTACTCTTGTTGTGACTAATCATATATGCTAGTAATATCTGGGAAGATCTTGGCAATGTAGGTGAGACATCTGAAGGGCAGATGATCAAAAATTTTAAATAGCTCCCCAAGAAGGGGAGTGTCTGGCAGAGAAGTTTGCCATATTAAAAGTGTTTTACTTGTTCCAGACAGAGATGTATACTGGAGTAATATGACCACCTAGAGCCAGGGAAGAGAATTACATCGGTGGGCAGAGCACAGCAGATTGGCACAAGGCAAGAGAGAAGCCGCTGGTGAACAGGGGTGCATTTTTAACAGCTGATTATTAAAATGAAAGCTTATGAAATTCACTGGTTGTCCTCATTTGCCTTGGGAGTCAGTCCACTGGTGTTGGTAATGCTGTTTTAAAAGAAGAATTAAGTTAAAAAATAACTTTGTTTCTCCTTTTTTTTCCATCAAAGGATGAGGCAGCCTTGCCGATATCCATGCTGGCAATGGTGTAACCCCAACCCTCAGGCACCTCATCCATCTCCCAAGATTGGCCATCATCATGGGGGACCTCTCACCACCACTGACCAAATCAACTCTGTGGATTCCTACTTGCCTCCACCCCACGCTCCCCACAGATTTATCCAGCTTTCCTATTCTCACCACCCCGATCCTTTCCCCTGCCAGCCTTCCTCCCACCCTTCCTCCTGGTGCAGGTACAGCCAGAGCATCATGAAGGCAAAATCTAGGCTGTAAACTAGTTTGAGGGAAGTTTTGGCAGCTCTCTGACTGGCGTGGCTGCAGGATGGAGCAGATCCTGGAAGTCCTTAGGCACCATGTCCTCTCCAGCCCAGGAGGGAAGGCTGTCCTCAGGGTCTTGGGACAATAACTGTTCCTAATATCCCTGGCCAGCCTCACTGGGACCTCCCTCTCCAGCTGGCTCTTCAACCCAGCAGATCCAAATAGTCCCTCATTCGCAAAAAAAAATTACTGTTCAGAGTGCAGACTGGAGTTGGCTGCATCTGCCCTTACCTTTCCATGTTTATCTTGTAAGAGGCAGGTGACTGTAAAGACAGCTTTTCTTCTTTTTTCTCTCCAAGAGATACAAGGATGCTGAGAAACAGCAATCTACCAAATACCGTGGGGAGCTATGTTATACAGTGCTTCAGTCTGGTAACTGCTGTCCCTTTCTCCAGTGACAACAAATATTTTAATCTGAGCCATTCTCTGGAAACCAATATTCAGGGAAATATCATTTCATACGGCACTGGAATCTGTCTGAGCTTTGCCAGTGTCCTTTACTATATTTCCACTTAGGTATCCAGCTTTAAAATGTCCTCATAACAACTTATCAGATTTTCAGATGACATAAAACTGTGTCAGATGACAAGTCACCATGTTTTGGTATGATTTTCAAGGAATCGTGGAGAACAAGCACTCATATCACAAATGAGTCGTGTGATACTTAAATCATAAGAGTTTCAGAGCCCAGAGGCTGGCATAGTTCTATAATTGCATTGTATCTGAGTGTTTTAAAATTGTTTATCTAGGGAAGGACATCACACATTTCCCTACATAGGGACATATATGGTCAACTTTTGCCATTATTTTCCATGTAAATGTTGAACAAAGTCTTTTCCTGGAAGTGTTAAGAATACAGCTTCAGACTTAAAATTAAAGACTAATTATAGTAGAATAAAACTAAAGAACAGCTAATAAGGGTTATTCAGAATAGTTAGTCACCGTTACACCCACATCAGCATTTCAAGGACATTGCAGAAACATAATTTTGGTGAATGTAGTACTTCAGGGCATCCAAGAACAGTGGAACTACCTAAAAACATATGTCTGCAATAGGTCATTAATCTGACATGAGCATTTTAAGGCAAATGTCTAAATGGATTTATTAGTTTTCAGAAGTAGCATGTAAGCATTGTCAATCACATCTCAAAGGACACATTTGATGGAACTTTAGAGCTCTGTGACATTTCTTTTGTGCATCCATATCACTCATATGTCCCCATCCTAGAAGACTTGTCCCTTAAAACTGAAAATGGACACACCAGAATGTGTTGACACCTGTGGATGAGGGAAAAGCACTCCAGATGGAAATTCAAATTTGTGCCCTTGCTAGAGAGAAAATACTAAATGGATAACAACTAGTCCTCAAACTTTTTATGTTACTCCACCGTACACAGCTAGGTTGAGTTATTACCTTGGCTGCTTGCTCAGACACATGTTCAACTAATACTCTGCAGGGCAAATGCAGAGACTTGGTGCAACTTCTCTGGTTGCTTCAGTTTGAAAATAGTTTCTTGAGTTTGTTTGTGCTTCCTTTTTGGCCTTTAAAGGCTTAGGTTTCAAAATTGTGAACTTTCTTTTAATCCTTAGTTTCTACTTTATTGTTACTTTGTGCATTTAGCTTTGCCAGGTATGTAATTTGTATGGCACAACCAGGACATATTTCCCAAACTGGTAATTCTTTACTGTCTTTTCACCCTCTACCAATTTCCTTGAATGGAGAGAAATTACAGCTGTCCTCATAAAAGCAAACCAAAGCTCAAGGTGTTGTTATGAACTGATGAAACTAAGTACTCAGGAATTTTTTTAACCACTGTAGACCTTGTTGAAGCCTGTTAACTGCCATTTTAAGACAAGCAACTATTCCACTACTTTCCTTCACAGTATCATTTTTTGGTGTTTTCGAATTTATCTGGCCATTTCCACTATCCATTGGCATTACAATTGTCCAAATAAGTCTTGGGTACAAAACATATTGTACAAACTCTTTTTTTTTCAGAATACATATCAGGGAGACTGTTGGGATTTTGGGAGTTTTTTGAATATTTTGCTTTTGTTTGTTTGAACTAAGACAGGTATTAAAATATTAAAAGTGTGTTCAAACTGATGCATATCAAAAGTTTTTAAAATCCAACAAGAACCAACAAAACCAACACAGAGGGACAGGCAGTCATGAGTTTCCTTAGCATCAGAGAAGATCTAGAAGGTGATTGCAGCAGAGAGCCAGATGAAGCCATTGCAGGTATCTGGCCCAAGAATTTCTGATCTTCATATGAGCAGGTGACCCAGAGCAAGGTGCATATTAGTATGTGGTCCAACTGAAAGACTATTCCTGGGTGGATAGCCCTGTTCTAGTCAAGATACTTATACCCTAAATTCACATTGAGTAGCACTTTATTGATAGTTTCTGCTGACAGATGGGCGTGTGTGCACTTCATATAACTTCTTATATTTTACAAGGGAGTCTAAACGAAAAATTTCCTGTGGCTTTCAGTGAGATCTGTTGTCACCCCTGGGAATATATTTAGAAGTGGAATATAAAAAGTTATTTTAATGCATCTTCTGCTGCTGGTCTAATGTTACTCTCTCAGTACTTATGTAGTGTAAAAAAAATACAAGTATTTCTCCAACACCTGTCTAAGTTACAAAACCAGTAGCATGGGATTACCGCCAGACTCTAGTCCTGCTACTGCAGAAGAGGTAAAATATCCCTTGGTGGATAACTAACCATGCTTTTTTTCTGCACTTCTAACAACTTTACTCCACTATTCACAGTGTAGACTTAGGTTTTCTGGGAGCAAAAACATTTGTAGATGTTCCTCTAACAGATTTTTGCTTCACAAAGTTGGGCCCAGGGTCACAGACAGCCACGCTGTGCAAAGCTGGGCTGTGGTTTACCAGACGAATGAGTCTTGACAGAATATCACAGGAAAAAAAACCTCCTTGTAACACAACTGCGGGTAGTTGTCTCTTAAACTTGTTTGTTGTGTGGGTAGGTATGACCAAAACTTGATGAAAGTATGTATCTATACTACTCCCCCAGGAGAAATATTTAATTCAGCAGTGTTTCTTGAGATGTCTGGGCCTGTCTAAATAAGAAAATTTACCAGCTTAACTATACCGCTGTGATTCCCCATGGGGATGGAAGGAATAAACGTATCTGTGAAGGCAGTTATAGTTCTGGCAGTAAATTTCTCCAGATAGACAAACCCTTCAGGTTTTGCCCGTAACAGGAGAATTCAGACCTGATATTCATAAGACAAAATTGATGAAGTTGCAGCACAGAGATAAAACAGCTGCTTAACCTTAAGGGAAAGAGCAAGAGGGCCTGTTTCTTATTTTACAATAAATCCGAACGTATAAAGGACTATCATCACGTATTTTGGTATCATTTTGTGCCCTCTCAGAGCTCTGTAGACCTCAATTTTATTTGGATTAAACATTGACCATTTGAACAAAACTCAACTGATTTGGCTCATTAGACTCAACTTCATGAAGAAGCCTGTGCTCTCCCCATCCCCGTGGTGGAAGGGTGTTGACAAAAAAAAGTGCCAGATTTTGCCAGCAGAGAGTTATCACGTGCGAGAGGCGTTATACTAAGATCCCGAATGGACACAACCTGTCTAGTGGAGCAGACCTACAAAAGCACACTGTTTCCTCATTTGGTCAGTAACAGAGATGTTACACAGAGATGCTTTGCAGACTTACAGAAATAGATCCCATTGGTCTGAATTTGCCTAAATTAGCACATCCAGAGCTGCCTTTAAGAGGCTTCCAAACCCATTTAACTTCTTGCCTGACCGCGAAGACACATGATAATTTTTCTCCTTTCTCTTCAAGTGGTGGGACAAGCTCTGATCTACGCCAAGAATGGAAGAACCTGCATCCCAGTCACTTATCAACCATCACCAGCACAAGGCATAGTTGTTGTTGTTATCAATGGAAAAATAATAAGAATGCACCAGCAGTGATGGCAAGACATGAAGCATATTTTAATTTAGTAAATGCACAAACACTACCATAAAACATCAGTAGCTTGAGGTCTTCTTTAGAAATGAGCTGTCAGGAGAGGAAAAAAAAAATAAAAAGAGCAGTTAGTATCAAAAGGGTGTTGGCTGACCTGGTGGTTTTACAGCCTTTTTTTTTTTTTCTAGTACATAAGTTCTATTTAGGACTAGAAGTCTTTTAACTTGATCAGTATTCTTGCCTTCAGAGAATAAACACATGCTTCCTATATTGAACTGAATATGAATGCGGGCTGAAGATAATTTTTCAGCTTTTCACTCAAGTGCTTACCCCCTCTTTTCCTACTCCATAAAACATGCAATTGAGCAGACTCCCTTGGAGCTAACAGTGACAGATATAATTAATTAGCTGTATAATCTTAAATTGTTGTTCTAGTTTTTATGTTAATTTTTGTAAGAGGTAGCTTAAATCATTAAACTGAACTCTTGGTGCTCAGGACTATAGTGATGGACCTGATCTGGAAGCTCAAATTAAACAAATTAAAATTTGTAAGAGTTCATTTGAGATTCAGGCCTGTTAACTCATTTCAGCTCAAATTTAAGTTCATATCTAGTCCTTTAAACATTTCCCAATTTATACTGCTACAGGTCTCTTTTAGAGATTTGTACTCTACTCCTGAATTGTCTGTCCCTTGACACCCTAAAAGTTTGCTTCCTATGCTTCTCTTTGTGTAAATCTGTGTTACTGCCAGCTACCTTCACCTGTAAAGTACCTTAAGACCAACAACAGAAAAATGCTAATAAAGAGTAAATGTGATGGAAGATATTTGTCATGAGGGTCACATTTTGCAGAGAAGCTTGAGGTTTGTGGCTAATTAAATGTCTGTATTTTCTTTTTGTTTTTCATTTATTGTGTGACTGGTGGTATTATTGAAGTTATATGGGGGGAAGAAAATGCTTTATTATTTATCAGTCTAATTATTACTTAATCATGGGTTTAGGAAATTAGAAACACATTTTCAAATTTGTCAAAGCATTGAAGATCTCTAAATCTTTTATGGCTACATAATTTCAGCATCTTTTTTAATGAAGAATAAGCCTGGCTGAAATATACAAGTAATGATACCTGAGGTGCTTCTAAACAGCATATGCCAGACATGGCCCGCTTCTGAGTTTAGGGCAGATATATCTTCTAAAAGCATTTACCGAACCATAACTAATTCACACTATGGTGTGCAAAGCCTAGAATAAACACAGGCCAATCTCACTGAAAGGATTTATTAGACTTGCAGGTGGAGTGCCTAAAGCAGACCTTCAACTTTCTCAAGTAAGGATAGATATACAGTATATCGAAGAATAATGTGTAAAATAGAATTAAGTGCCTTTGATTCATATTGCTTTAAAATAGAAGAGTGAAGATATTCACATGATATTAGGATTTGAAATTAATAAAGAATACAGAAGCTTTATTGAGTTTATTTTCCATAAGCCAAAAATTATTCAGGCAGCCTGAGTCAGACACATTAAATCTGAACCTTACATGTTTTGTCCCAGGTACAAAGAAAAGCTACTGAGTAACATTTCCCTGAACTAAGCTTGAAACAGATAAGAATATGAGATGGTCTCTAACAGTGTACCTCAAGACTACTACTCATCTTAATCATTGAGAATAAGCTGAAAAATATCTGCTGAATATAATGGGCTTGGTTTTTTTCCATTACGCTCAAGAAACTGCATTACCCAAAATAATGAGAATGTAGGCAAATAAGTTAATGCCATTTTGTGTAAGCTAAATGCAATTTAAACTTACGTTCTCCCCTCATATACTGTATGCATGTATGTAACTAGATCAGAAGAAATCAACTCTTAAGCTCAAAATAGGGCATCTGCTCAAGACATGGACTGAGTCAAACCCACAGATAAGCCCAAAGGTTGATCCTCTTTGACCAGTGGAGCTGCAGTGCTCTTTGCAGCAAAACTGCAACGGTCACCGAGAAGTGTGAAGCCTTCCAGAAAGTGTGGCACTAAAAGCAAGCCCCAACGGCTGGGCAAGAGTGGGGCTCCCAGGCCAATCGTCACAGTGAGGCTGAAACAACAGGCCAACCTTTCCCTCAGGAAAAGAACAGACCAGGCAGACTTTCTGCATACAAACAGGTCCATGGGTTCAAGTTTTTAAATCCTCTCTTTTTCTACATGAGCTTGGACAAATCTGAAACCATTCACTAACTCACAGATGTGAGCAGGGTGACACTTCTGACTTTTGCCAGAGACAGTCACCCAGCATAAGCCTTCCTGAACCAAAAGGCTGAAAAAGACCCAAGGAGGTCACCCTGTATATCCTCAAGGAAGGATCAGCAACACCTGTGTCATTCATGAAAGATGCTTTTTCAAATAGTTCTTTAAGATTTCCAATGCTGACAATGCCTAATCATCAGCAATCTCTGCTTCACTCTCCTTAAAGCTGCAAGGACTGTTTTGCCCTGATACCTAGCCTAAATAATCTTTGCTGACCATCATCGTTCTCTGCCTGGCATTTTCCAGCTGGCACACACCCTTCATGAAGTTTTTTGCCCAAAGCCAGGTAGCATACTTTAGCTGAGGCATTTCCAGTGCTGAGCAGAGCAAAAGGATTATTTGCCATGTCTTGTAATCTATATTCCCGCCTAGCATATCTCAGGAGGGTGTTTTGCAACAGCATGACTTTGTTGACTTGTGTCAAGATTTTATTCAACCATAAACTCACACCTTCCTTTCCATAAGAATGCCACCTAGTCAGTTATCACAGTTAGCCCACGGCCTGTGCTTGTGCAGCTAGTCATCCCCCACTGAGTTTAGTTCCTAGAGCATGTCCCTATTGAATATCACCCTATTTTTTTCAGACAATTTATCCAGTTAGTCAAGATAATTTTGAATTCTAAACCTGTCCTCCACCTTCTAATCTTTCTCAACTTGACATTTTCTGGAAATGCAATAAGCATTCTCTTTTTCCCCTCTAGATCATTAATGAAAATATTGAATGTAACACAATCAGGGCAAACTCTTGCAAAATTCCATTTATGCATCTGGTAGCAGGAGAGATTCATGGAGAAGCAATCAGTAAAAGTTAGTAGGCAGATATGTTTAACTGTTACAATTACTTCTTCTTCTAAGTCAGCACACTTCGACATGAACACAAACAATTTGAGCTCAAGCTGTAGAGTTTAAAAATCCAAAGATGATTGCATCTGTTCTCTTCTAAGCAGTCCATTTCACAAGGGACCCATTTCAAAGCTCATTACAGTTAATGAATGGCCCCTATAAATTTCAGTGGGCCATGAATCAGGTTCAAAAAGGCGGCTAAACATGATCCTTCACCAACACTAAAATAAAGTTCTGCAGAAGTCAGCATTTGCTTTTTTAACAAATATTTTGATGAATTAAATTAATGACTCAGCAAAACTGGCCAAAAATTTATTTTTCTCAAACTTTCAGCATGTGATTAAGGAATAAATTAAGCAAATTTCAATTTTATTATGCAAACATCTATGGGTAAATGAATAACCCACTCAAACCTAATTACCCATATAATATTCCAGCATGGGCTGATGGTGGGTCTCACCAGAACAGAACCATGAGTTCACATCAGTCTTTTTCAACTCTTGCAGAGTCTGAAATGCTAAATAAGGAGCAGAGTGCCCTACCGCCTCCAGCAGTCAAATAATTTTGCTATTTTGCAGCTAATCACTTGATAGCTTACCTCCATAGATTCAGAGACAGTAAACTCATTGTAGAGGACTGCTGTGATTATCTCTGTAATACTTATCAGGGAGTTCCTTAAGCTAATTCCTGCCTAGACTACATTTTATTTCCTTTAGAAAACAAAGCGATTAAAGAGTTTACCATGAGCAAGAGTTTTATTGCAGCCTTTGGTGATGGTTCTGGTAACCGGTTATTTTAATTCCAATGAATGGTTATCATCACAGTTAAAATTTTGCAACCTGGAGTCTAAACTTTTCATTTGGCTCATTTCAGCCAAGCTTGCAAACAATGAAACTCCAAGGATGGCAAGAATCTTCCCCTTTTAAATTTCTGGTTTCCACACAAATACTTCTGGTATAACCACACAAGTTAGAAGTAACTGTTATTACAGTCTTTTTTATCCAGCAACCAGTTGTTCAGTCATTCCTATGGATCTTCACAAAATTCTTCTTACTTTTTATGTAACTTTATGCACTACATCACTTAATAGTAAGCTAAGACACACAATCTGTGTGTCTTGACAAGACAGGGGTTTTTAGGTATGATCATTTCAGTTACCACTATATGTCTGCAATATTCAACTAAAGGTCCTCTGCCCTTACACACTGGAGGGAAACATCACCAGAATTTCTTACTATGACTTATTCTCTACTGTTTGGACCATCATCACAGATTCTTCCCAGTCAGTAGACCCTCTTCTTCCTTGCTCCATTCCAACATCTAATTCTGCATCTAACTTTCCACAGTGTCCCTTATGTGTGTGCTGCTCTCTAAGACGAAGATCTGGTGCTTTCTTTTCATGTGAACTCCTTCATGGCAGGATATCAGCAGGAGAGCAATTGCTGCTGAGAGTAGGGCAGGCAGCAGTAACACTGGGCAGGAGATTGTCCCATAAATACTTGAGGTGACAACATACACAAATGCAAAAAAAAGACTGTTCTTTCTAAAGGAAAATGGGAGAGAGAATGGAAGACTGAAAACTCTTGTGAGAGTGGCTGGAGTCCTCTGAACAGACAGATTGTATTTCTCAAAGATAAACTCTAATATTTCCCCTTTGGATGTCTTACAGCTAAGTTTACATTATTTCATCTTATTGTATTTTGTTTGACACTAAGATTTGTCTTTTTCTGAATTTGTGTTACCTTAATTGTCTTCTTTGGGATGCCTTACATGTTAGGTCTTTCATTCATCCATTACTTTGCTCTAGGAATCGTTCTTTCTCTTCGAGGTGCAAGCTGAGACTCTCAGAAGTGTTTGACTGCCTGCTTGCATAGCTTTGAGTACTTTTTCTTATGTAAATAATTCAGTGAATTGGTGGTCTAACCTGGAAATATCTGATTTCTATTTTGAAATAGAAAGAAAATCTCAAGCCATGCAGCAGTTGGGAACCTTCATCTGGGACAGTCGCTTACCCAGCTGCTGGCTCCAGCCCTCCACTCTCTTGTCCTACTCACTTGTTTCAACTTGTTTTGGATACTTCAGGAAACAAACTGCAAATACGTCTATATGAAAGGGGCTTAGTTTTTCACAAATCCTCGAGTAGACATTTGCTGTGATAGTGGTGGTTCCAGCTGAGCTTTGCCGGAGAGGGGTAGTCTAGCCTATCATCCTATAAAAATAAACTCTATCTTCCAGTGGATAGAACAATTGTTTACCTAAGCGCACAGCACAAGGCCTTCAGTGTTGACTGAAGTCTTCATGCACTCCTTCCATGCCAGTAATAGACCTCATTAGTGTGGATATTGTTGCTAAAAAAACCACTTTTTTTGTGTGTGTCAAAACATAGGAAATAAAAATTCAGTATATTATTATAAACTGGTGATTTTCGGCTAGCTGCTTCAGCATCCATGGTTTAGTTTTACTTTCAGGAAGTAAGTTTTGACACTTTTGACTGGAAACCACTGTGCAAATGTGAAAACCATCTCAGAACAGTTTTACAAATAAGGCAAAATAAGGCTTGTCTTTTCACAGAAATTACCAGTTTATCTAATAAGTACAGATTTATTGTGAAGGTTGTAACTCCCTGTATCAGTAGTGTCCTATAGATAGGAAATTGTATATGTTTAGATATATAACTTACCTGTTAAATTTTTAAATACTTCAGGTATTCTTGTAGATTATTTGAACTGTAGTATAACTCCATCACATTTCCACTTCTGTTCCACTTAAATGGGTACTTAACCATTACAGCTGCTGCATTTTGACTCCATGACCCTCAGTAGGAGGATCAGAGCTGCTCCTTACTTGGTGGGAGTGTCTTTCAAACAGCCCTAAATCCATCCTAAATATGCTGCTTTCCACATTACTATAGTCCTGTGATACAGAATATCATTATGATAGTGGTTTTATCTTCCCAACATCCCATAGGGTGGAATGCAACTCGTCGTGGCAGCAGGATTTGCAGTATGTGAGATGCCTTCCCATCAGTTAAAAATGAAATCTAAGGTTCTGTCTGCTCAGGGAAAATCATTGACTCAACTTTATCTAACAAAAATATGCCAGAATGATTCCATGTGCAGAAACTTGCAAGGCAATACCTTTTGAGATACATAATGTGCAGTTCAGTGACTTTATTTTGCAAGCCTTTTTGTACCAATTTCTGTGTTGAACAGACTTGTTAATTAATTAGTTCATGAGTCTAGGATAAGTGTGCTACAATTCCCTTCTGCATTTCACTTTATTAGAATAATCCATCCTATTACCTCAACTACACAGATCAGCTTTAAGTAACAGGAAAGTGAGTTTTGGTCAGTGATACTTGTCAAATGTAAATGTAACCTCAAGAAAACAGGCAATCTCTAGTCATAGTAGGAACGTATTCTTGTACTAGTCAACAAATGTAAAGATGATTCTGAGTTCATGAGATTCTGCTTGCCAGTGTTGCACATGTGAAGTGAAATTTGTCTTTATTTTGAAGTGATTTCTCATGGAAACAAATCTCATACCATTAAACTGCCAGTCTATCTCTGTACCTTTCCTACAGGAACTCTTGTATACGTTGACTGGTTTGAGGAGCAATTAGCTTTCAAAAAATTATTGGAGGTAGGCAGTGGAGATTATTACTGTATCCCAATTAAAGAGAAGGCCAAGCTCACATAATCAGTTTTTGTAAATATCCCCATTGCAAAAGAAGCTTTCATCAGAGTTCACATCTCTGTAAAGACACAGATCTCTTCCTTGACTGGTGTGAATCCAGGAGAAACCAAGCATCATTTGATCTCTGAAGCAAGTGCTTCATTTTGCCTGTGTGCATTTAGCGGATAGATAACGCCTGGGGGCAATGAATCTAAAATTCTGCTCTCTTCTTGGCTTGGGCACCTCTGCTCTGACTACTTGGAAGTCCTGCCTTGTAGGGTCTCAGGCAAGTGGTGATTTTTCAGGTTATGGAGATAACATTGCTGTGTCCTTCCCCTCATCATTCATTGAAATCAATTTCCTATACATCATGAGGGGAGTTAAACTCTGATGGTGCACATGGGGAATCCTCAGGCACATCAATAGGATCAAGCTTGTAAGGGACATGGCAGGGTAAGACACCAAAGTGGTCAGCCAAACAGAGTCTTGAGGGCACGTATGGAGATGCATATCAAGGCATGCAGGGACCTGTAAAGTAAGGCACCTGTAAGTGCTTGCTGGGTTTGGCAGAAGCCAAGTGCCTATGTTCCATTTCCTATTCCTACTCTCTTTATTGGGTCTTGTCTTGCATTTTTAGGCAGCAGTGGGAAGAGAAGAAAGCTTGCTTATTTTCTCTGCTGGTTTTATACTCTCTGGAAATACAGATTGTGCCTCACAAGAATAAAATGCCAAATTAGAGAAACTCATGCTGGCAGGGGAAGCACCAGAGCAACAAGAGCCCTGTGATCTGCCCATAATCAAGATCCTTGCTTCTCTCGCCTATCCACAAGCACCTTACTATGAAGGCACAGCCTGAGGTCTAACTGACTTTTCAGCTCAATCTCCACCCAGACAAAGTCCCAGTAAAATCAGGGTGTCATTGAGAATGAAAATTCGTCCAACAAATACTGAACACAGATTTTTGGGCTACAGGTGGCAGCTGACGAAAAAAAGTAAGGGAAGGATACCATGTTTATTGAGATCATGATGACTGCTATTAATAGGGGAGGTGTGGCAAAATTATGTGCCAAAAATGTATCTGGTAGATGCAGCTACTGCCTTCTGACCTGTTCTGAAACACAATAAATTATATTAAGTATTTCTGAGACAACTTTCTTGAATTAAGCCTGACTTCATTAGTGCATTTTTCTCTGCTACCAAATGGCAAAGTCCGTTGCTGCAGGTAAAATGTGTGCTCAGCCCATGATCAGTAAGTGCAATTCACCGAGCATTTTACAAAAGGCTGAAAAATATTTTCTTTCATATTTAGCTCTTTGGCCTCTCTCTCACTCCTTTTGCGCCGTTTACATGAAGGAAAGTGCCGATGCGAATTTTTTCTTGAGTTTCTTTTTTTTTTTAAATCCTGTTAATTCACCCATGAGCATTTTGATAGAAAGCCAACAATTACATTATGAAACAAACTTGTCTGTCTGCTATCAAATTGCAAAATCAAAACAAAATGGAAAAATACTACCATAAGAAAAAGAAGACTTGTTAACTGAGACCATTAACCTTGTTTTATTCTTGGCTTTCAACATTTACTAACGTTCAATTGAAAGATATTTAAATTAGGTAGTCTATCCTGTATTATGTGTATTTCTCCTATTGACAGTTTCTCCTATTGTCTGCAATAATGTTATATAGTATTACTGACAACTGGAAATATCATTGCCTACTGTACATTTAAGAACAAAAAATACTGAGGCAAAAGGTGGAAGGTCGTCTGTTCTACTTTCTATATTTCAACTTAGATGAATTTGTAATAGATTTTTTACACCCACTCTCTGGTATCACATGATGCTGAATAAAATGTGCCTTGGAATGTACCAGCCAAGAGACAAGAGGGGAGAGGTGTGGAAATTTAGCACCTTGGCTAACAATTAGAAGTCGGTCATCTTTCCTGCCTGACTCATACAGTCAGAAAAAACTAATGTCTGCCACAGCAAGTCAAAATTAGCAGGGCCTGACACGAATATAAATGCTAGCCAGGTTGTGATTTAATGCCTATAAAACATTATAAACCCTTACATACCATGTGTTTTGTAACTGAACTCATGTTTGGGTACAAAAGTAGCACATTGTGGTTTTGACTCCATGTACACTTTTTTTAATTTATGACCAGAAACAGGTCAGACTGAATTTTTGGTTTTCAGTGTCACGAATGGAGAAGAAGCAAAAAATTAGGTGGAACTAAAAACAAACACATTGCACCTACTTATTCGCCTAGAGTAAATTTTTCAGGATCCAAGTCTTCCAGAATTCACAGAGCTTTGAAAACGTTTTTTTTATAGTCAAGATATGCTGTTTGCATGTGGTTTCAATTCATTCATTCTTCTGAAAATTCTGTGCTTGGCAAAATGAGAGGTAAATTTAGTTTGCAGCTGTTCTCACAAGCTGTTGAGTTTACTTGAAAGTAGATGTGACCCAGTGTCAAAGTGGGCGTTAAAACAGAAGACTGACTGCTGGAAATCGTAGGCTTGGTGCATGAGAACAGAGAAACTCTCTGGCTGCTGAGCCAGGGCTGCTGTACTGTGTGTGGCAGTGACACCAGTGCTCCAGAGGGAAGGAATCCTGCTCTGGACCCCTCTAAAAGATGAGACCCGTGTTTGTCCTAACACACAAGATGGCTGTAGAGAGTTAGCAGTGTGCTGCTGCATTCAGCACAGTAAGCAGTTGAAAACTGTGTGTTGGCAAGTGTTTTCCCCATTCGGCTTTGTCCTTTCATATGTATATAGATAAGCAAATTAAGCCCCATTCTTAGTGTGGTAATGCTTGGACTATCCAAAGCAAAGCAAAGCAAACACACACAGCAGACAGCGATACTGGCTCCTACTGACATTTCAGGTACCAACTTCTTACCAGTTAGGGATTTCCTCCTTGAGACAGTCTGTTTCCATGGCCCAGCTAAATTTCTCAGCCAGCCTAGAATCCTTTGCTGTTCAGCAATTTCACTTTACAAGTAATTTATCATTTATCTATCTGGAGAAAACCAGCAATGGCTACAGGTAAATAGCTGTGCCCTTGCCTGCTCTCCCCTGCTAGAGGCAAAGCGCCCAGGACTCATCCGGCAACTCTGAGAAGGGAATTGTTTGCTAGGTTGGTTTCTTTTTTTTTTTTTTTTTTATTCGGCTTGGTTTTGGTTTGGTTTAGTTTCATGGGTTGTTGGTTGTTTTGTTTTTTCCACCATAGGCAAGGTTTGCAGGGACAGGCAACATCTTCACAGCAGATCAATTGCTCTAATGGAGAAGAAAATCCTTATACCTGTTGCCAGGCATTCATGTTCTGATCTTCAGGTATGAACATTTAAAAAAAAAAGTCTCTGAAGGCAACTGAGGGGTTAAAAACATGCGAAGTCTGTGTAAGAAGGGGCAGCAGCGAAGAGGGGAAAGACCCCGCAGTTCTGAGCATTAAAACTTCTTCCTCCAAGTAATTAAAAATCTGATTGTCTGGTCCTTGCAATTGGAGGCAGGCAAGCAGGCGGCGTTTGGACTTTGAGATCTCATTTGCAGGGTGAAGGTATTTTCCTTGCCGGCCACCTTTCCTGTGAGAGGACACCTCTGCTCGGGGTGCCCATTCCCCTGCAATCTCCCCCCTTCTCTACTGAGACCCCCAAACCCTTCCCTCCTGTGGAAGGGAGCCCCGGCCAGCCCTTCCCAAATCCGTTGCAAACAGGATTGTAAAAGTTTAATAACACGCTGTACCCTTTGATTAAAAAAAAAAAAAAAAAAAAGAAAGAAAAAAGAAGGAAAAAAAAAGAAATAAGAAAGGGAAAAAAGCTTTCTAAGACTGCAAACAGTCGGTGTAGGGAACATCCGAGCTACCTTGAGAAGCCGAGTTTACAAAATATCAGAAAGTGCTTTGAAGCATTTCTTCGGGATTGAAGTCTCCCCAATATACCTCGCCAAAAAGCCGAGCATGAAAAGACACGAGTGAGTTTAGTAACGCAGCCAAAAGCCCTTGTCACCTTGTCAGCTCCTCCCTAGCAGCTTTCAAAGAACTCGGGGGTTAAAAAAAAAAAAAACAAAAAAAACAAAAAAAAAACACCACTTCGACTAGATCCCAAGTCCTGCCTCGGCGGCTGCTTTCGCGTTTCCAGAGTTCCTGGAAGGACATCGCCCTGCCTCGACGGGGGATGTTGCTTTTCGAGGATGGGGGTGACAGCCCAGCGGCAGTCCCCATTCCAGCAGGATATATGTCAGGATATATTCCTGCAAAATCCACGCGCACACACAGGTGGCCGGTGCGGAGATCCGCGCCTCCCGGCTCCCCTCACCCACCACGCCGGCATCACACGAGTCATCCGCGGAATCGCGCGTAGCCGTCGAAGGTTCCCCCTCCACCCCACCGCTGTCGCAGAGCAGCCCCGAGGAGAAGGGGAACGGCCGGCGGGACCAGTCACCGACGGGGCGAACACACCGGGTGGCGCTGCGAGCCCACGGCAGGGCCGGGCGGGCCGTCCCCGCATCCCTGTGTTTGCGCGTGTGGGTCCGGGTCTGGGGGTCTGGGTCCGAGCCAGGGAGAAAAGGGGAAGAGAAGGGATGCGGAGGCAGCTCCCTCCCTCCTGAAAAAAAAAAAAAAAAAAAAAAAAAAGCAGCCGTGCGGCGATGGGGAGAACCAGGTGAGGAACCAGGGTAGAAAAAGGGAAGGGGAGGGACGGCGGTGCAGCTCCTCGGTCCCGAAAAAAAGCAGTCCTGCAACGATGGGGAGAAAGCCCAGGCGAGGGGCAAAGCCCTGCCGCCTAGCAGCCACCAGCACAGGCAAGTGACCGGCTTTACTGTAACGCGGGGGCCAGCTGAAGGTTGCACTGAGAATACAGGTATATGCATACTCATGTTCCTGTGTCAAGAGAGATGTGGCCGGGCGTAAAGCACAGTGTGTTGCTGGTAAAAAAAAAAAAACAAAAACAAAAAACTCCTATCCACGCAAATTAAACTTGCACAGGGTTACATCTCCCCAGAAGCAAAACCTGTTCAAAAGCAGCCTCCCACCTATCCATCGCTGTTTCCCTGACCAGGGACAAAGTTTCTGTGTCCCTGTTTGAGGAGTTTCAATATTACAAGCCCACTACCCTCCATCCTCCGTCCCCGACCTGAAGGTAAAGCCCTGCAGCGACCGATGCTTTCATTCACAAAAGTTGCCGTGCTCCAGGACGGCTTTTTGTGCTTTGCAGAGCAATGTTCCCCTCAGCCTGAAAAGCAGAAATCTCCAAAAGCCGCGCCTGAAGTCGCTCCCCAGGAGGTGGGTCTGTTTGCCAGGCCTTGCAGTGTAAATACAGCTCTTGTAGAATTGTTCACCCCTCAAGGAGTAATGCAGAGTCCCAGTTTGTTCCGAAATCCACAAGTGTAAAATGGAGTCACTCTGTATGGAGAGTGCCCCACTGAAACTCCATGCAATATTGCCTGTCATCACCCCCTGTTTCCCTAATCTCTTTTTTTAAAAGTGCGTAATTCCAAGTGGCAGTTAGAAAACCATAGAACTGGAAACGCAGTAATTGTCCTAAATGGCACAGTTTTTCTCAATGTACACTTTCCTGAGGTGTAACAATTTCCCAACACGCTTTAGCACAAGAGAGCCAGCTAGCTTGAAAAGATGCCACACGCACAATAGCCGAAAAATTGGTGTTCTACATTTTAAAGTAGATATTGCAGAATGTGCTTTCCTCCATGGAAACACTGAGGAATTTTTAAAAATATCTTTAGTATAATAAAGCAAAGTGTAATGGAGCAAGCTGAGAGAGCAGACCCTGATTTATGCTAAGAAATGCAAGGTTATTCTGATACAGTAAGAGAGTTTTGTCCTTTTATCATGAATCTGCTGAAAATGTGAGCAGCCGCACACCTAATTTGTTCACACCTTTTCCCGGCTCTTTCTTCCCCAAGCTAAACCAGAGGTCGCCTCACAGAATGTAACTGAAGCGTGGCGGGACTTGGCAAGTGCATACTTACAACCGTTTGTACTGAAAGATTTGTTGGGCTGCACCGCGTATCCTTACTCCGCCGCCTGTACAGCTGTGAAGGTGTTGACGGCTGGATTAGCCGTCACATCCACAAACAAAGCGCTTGAGATTTCATTTCTCGATTTCTACTTTCACATTCCTCGACTGGAAGCAGAGGAGAAGCCAACACCCTTTGATCGCTGCTTGGTCTCGGCAGGCGCGGGCCAAGGGCAGTGGGAAAGGCACTGCGGCAGGCAGGGGCGAAATGGTGTTTTAAATCGCTTCAGCCGCGCACGTCTCCCATTGCTGCCCTATTGAAAATTGAAACTGGGAAAATGACAATGAAAAGCCGGAATAATGGGAAAAAGCAGGATAGGAAATTCGATAGACATTGCTACGAGCCTGAAGGGGAGAGACTTAAAAGGTCAGAGAGCAAACGGGAACGGCCACAATCATCTGAAGGCAGTTGGAAGGTAAGTTGATGGACACCGGTTTGACCTGTGGGTCAGCAAACTAGTTTAACTCTACCTCGATCTGCACAACGCAGAGACAAGTTCCCCGCTCCTATCAAACAACTCAATGCCCTTATCTGGAAGAGTTTAGTAAAAGTAAATCAACTACAAAAAGGAGCTATTCAGCCTTCAAGTGCTGGGTTTCGTTGGTAAAAGAAAGAAAAATATCGTGTCCTCTCACACAGCTCAGAACTGAAGCGGCAGCTCCAGAGTGGCAGAAGCACACGCTCCTTCCCTGGGGAAGGGTGAGTTTTGCCACCGGCTCTATCCTGCTACCAGAATGCCCCGAGATGGAGCAACCCGTGCCCTAAAAAAAACCAGCGAGCTCCTGGTGAGTGGCATTTTGGTAGTGTTTTCTGTTCAGGGGGATATCGGAGAAGCAGTATGAGAAGCTACCCACTGCTCTGTTTCCCTTTCCTTTTCACCAGGTGCTCAACCTGTTCCATCAGGATGGAAACCTCCAGGTAAAATAAATGCTGCCTCTTGCTCCCACTGGGGAAATCAGGTGCTGCTATGCCACTGCATTTACAGGGTGTTAAAAAAAAAAAAAAAAAAAAAGGAAAAAAAAAGAATAAAAAGAAAGCAAAGCAAACTGTTGCTTTGTTTCACTAGGAAACTTTGCAGGCCTCTGATGGTTGCATTTGTAGTGAAGTAAAATTAGAATGAAGCTCAGCGAAACTCAGTCAGAACAACTCCCATTTCCAGTACGCGTTAAAAGCCCCTTCCCAACTCTACACCATACCAGGACCAAAATCTTCAACACATCTGGAGTTGACTCAAGTGGACTCTTTCGCTCCACAGTTTAATACCTGCTGTTTAGGTTATCGCTAATAACGTGCGTTACAGGTCTGCACAAAAGATCTCTATGCAGATTCCATGCTTTAGCTCTGATTTTTCAGTCCCCCAAAAGTGAGCATCACCTCCCTGTATAATCCAAGTGGCCAGATTTCGAAACAGGAACAACTCCTTCAGGTCCCCTCCGAAAAAAAAAAAAAAAAAAAAAAAGGTGTTAAGAGAAAGCCTTAGGGAGTTTTTTTTTGCCAAAACGCTGAAGGAAGACCGTAACTGCTTTCCTACCTCGAGCAAAAGGCGCCAGTTTTGAGGAAACCCTGGCAATAGTGGTTTTATTGTTGTTCAGGGACAGTTGTGGGCAAGATTTAAAGGAGACGGCGAGGGCAGGAGGGGCTGGCTGGCAGCACCCCACGGCCCTTGAAACCTCCCCAGACCCCGGTCCTGCGGGGAAAATGCCCCCGGACCCGAAGGGAATTTTCAGGCACGACCGCGAAGTTTTCCCCCCACCCCCGAGACCTGCGCTCACCGCGGCAATCAGCATCGCCCCCGGCCACAAAGGCGTTACCTAAAAATAAAAGCGGCGGAACACTTTTTGTTCTGTCTTTTAAAGCGGTAATGACCCTCAGCGTTTCGATATCAAATCGCCTTTCCCGATGGACCTGGTGCGGTGTGAAAAATAAGAATCCTACGAGGAGGTACGTGCAAAGCAGTCACTGCCGGTTTTGCATCGTTATTTGATAAAAATAATTTAAAAAAAATAATAATAATTAAAAACATGTTAGTGCCTTTCCTTTAGTTTCTTCTACTACTGCATTACAAAAAGCACGAAGCCGGATGCCAACTTACTCCTTTTCACGCTTTTTTTAAAGCTGCTCTCATTAGGTGCTACAATTTACAGCGGGGTGGAATTCGTTGTATTTTCACTTTTCTCGGAAACTCGAGAGAGCGACTCGTGCTATAGGAGTTCAGAGCAAAACATTGCCTGTAACGATGGAATTAAAAAGAAGAAAAACAATTGGCTGACCTAAGGTAGAATGTTTTATCTGGAGTTTATTAATACCATTTAAAATATTACAGATAAAAATCAATTACATTTCATGCATTTAAAATGCAAATCTAAAATGTTCCAGCGAAGGGCTTTCCATTTCAATGTGAAATATCCAAATTATTTCAACATTACAATGAGACAATTAGTTTGCAGCATCGCAAACCGCTAATGTAGTGTCAGGAGTGTTTATTAACATTTATCAATATTATTTTCAGGAAATACACATAGGCCAACGTTAGTTCAGTTTCACTTGGACAGTTTATTTAATACATGGGTCGTGGCAAACCCACTTTATGAAATATAGGAGAACTCTCACTGTAACTATACCTGAACTGCCAGCAAATGCAAATAAGTACATGCTCCATTAAATTAAATGTCATTCAACATTTATCAAATATTGTTTGCTTACTTACAGTTGTATGCCTACCTAAATTAATATTCAAGCAAAACCTACATCCTGAAGTGCGATTTTGATGTACACTTCAGGGAAGGAGTCCAGAAAAAGAAAGCAGTGAACCAGGACTGCAACAATAACGCTTTCTCGTGACAGGAAAAGAAATTTAAAATTAAAAAAAAAAAAGCTCAAGTGTACTTCAATATATTTTCAAATATTTACTGGAAGTAATTTACAAGAAAAATACTATACAAAATCGTCTCCTGGACAACTGCACCTCACACCGATACACTGGTGGAGTTATATTTAATTGTTAGCTAATCTAGAACGATTCCCCAGTTGTACAAACCTATAGGTTCAGACGTATTTTACAAATATTTTATGTTCCTACCTCCCCCCCCCGGCCCCGCCTCCGGCCTCCCTTTTTGGCATCGGAACTACAGCTTCGCTCGAGACCCACGGTGCTTCTTCATTTGTTTGGAGTTAAAAAATATACGACCTTCAACCTCATTATTTCCAGCGTATTTGGCCGTTCCTACTCAAACGGGAATTGTACAAACGCGCTGGCAAACGGAAGGAAATTTGGACTCGAGGAGGCAAAAGGTTTGATAAAATTAAAATAATAATAATAATAATAATAATAAAATTTAAAAAAAAAAAGGTGGGGGGCGCTGCCGTCGGAGCCCCTCGCCGTGAAGCAGCCCCAGCGCCCCCGGTCCCCCAGGGCGCTGCTGCTTTACCGGGGCTGGAGGAGGCGGGGAGCGGGGTGCGGGCCGGCTTCCAGCAGGAAAGCGAGAGGGAACGTGTGGGTTTTCTCCAATCTACAGGCAACCCGAGGAGGGGTCTCAAGGCGGAAGGGAGAGGAGGCAGCCGCGGGGCTGCCCCGCGTGGGGAGGGGGGCGGCTGTCGCCCCCTGCCCAGCCGCTCACCGGGCCCCGTCGCGGGGGCTGAGCGCGGTCCCTGCGGAGCCGCGCCGGCTACTTACGTGTCCGGGTCCCCGTCGCGGGGCTGCGCGCCCGGGACGGGGCGGGAGAGGGGGGAGCACAGCGGGGCGGGAGGAGGTGGGGGGGGCTCAGCAGCCCCGCGCCTCCGCCCGTCACTCCAGGCCGTTGCGGTGGCCGGGTTCTGGGGGCGGCAGCAGCTCCGGAGAGTGGCAGGGCGGGCTGCCGGCCGCGCTGTGCTCGCTGTCGGTGTCGCTGCCTTTCTTACCGCCGGGACCGGAGCCGCCGGGGCCGGCACCGCCGGGGCCGGCACTGCCGGGTCCGCTGTGGGTCTTGACGTGCTTGCTGAGGTGGTCGCTGCGCATGAAGCGCTTGTTGCAGACGGGGCAGGCGAAGCGCTTCTCGCCCGTGTGGGTCCGCAGGTGCCGCTGCAGCTCGTCGGAGCGGGTGAAGCGCTTGCCGCAGAAGAGCCAGTTGCAGACGAAGGGCCGCTCGCCCGTGTGCCAGCGCAGGTGCGCCTTCAGGTGCGAGGTCTTGCCGTAGACCTTGCCGCAGCCGGGGATGTGGCAGCTGTGCAGCCCCTTTCGTCGCAGGCTGGCCCCCGCCGGCCCCAGCCGCTCGGCCTCCTGGCAGTTGGGGCAGTCGCAGGTGGCGCGGCCGGAGTAGCGGCGGGCGGAGGAGCGGGGGGAGGCGGCCAGCGGCGCGGCGGGGCCGCCCCCCAGCATAGAACCCCCGGCGCCGGCCAGCGGCGAGGGGGCCGAGTCCGGGTAGGAGCCGGGCAGCACCGGCTTAAATCCGTCCATCAGGTGCTGGCCGGCGGGGCTGAGGAGGTGCGAGGAGGCGCCGCTGCTGAAGGCCGAGTGGCCCAGGCCCGAATAATCCGAGTTGTAGCCGCCCAAGGGCGAGTGGAGCGAGGTCTGGAGCCCGCCGGCCGCCGGGTGCAGCGAGCCGGGCAGGGCGGCCGCCCCGTTGGGGCTCTGCACGTCGATCCAGCCGGCGCCCACCTCCCACCAGCTGGAGGCGCCCGCCGAGCCCACCTCGCCGGCCCCCAGCCCCGGGTGCGAGGGCTTGAACCAGGACTCGTAGGGGTGCGCCATGCCCACCCGCGGGTAGATGCCCTGCAGCCCCTCCACCGACGTGTGCACCTTGGAGATGAAGACGGGCTGGTGCGCCGCCGCCTCCTGTCCCGCCGCCCCGCCGCCGCCGCCGCCTCCGCCGCCGCCGCCGCCTCCCCCGCCGCCGCCGGCGCTGCCCGGCGCCTGGAAGACGGAGTAGTCGTTGGCGAAGGGCGAGCTGGAGGCTGCCGCGCTGCTGGAGGTGAGGGAGAAAGCGCTGGAGCCCGGCGAGCCGCCGCAACTGAAGGAGTCCGAGACCAGGGCGGCCGCCGCTGCCGCCGCCGCTGCCGCCGCCGCCGCCGCCGAGGAGCCGTTGCGCGCCGCGCCCGCCACGCCGAAGCCCGGGAGGCCAGAGCCCACGGCGCCGCAGCTGCCCGCCGAGGAGGAGGAGGAGCGTTTCCAGGGGTGGAAGCCTTTGCCGAAGGAGGACGCGTTGTCCGAGAGGGCGGACGGCGAGGGGCTGGGGCTGCCGATCTTGTTGCAGGTCGCGGCGAGCATGGCCAGCGGCGTGGAGCCCACCCGCGGTTCCTCCTGCGGGCACAGAGGGGAGAGGGGGGCCGCCCCGCCGGTGTCAGGGACGGAGCGGCCCCGCCGTCCGCCGCCCCGCGCCCCGCACCGCTCCGCCGCCCGGCCCCGCACCGCTCTGCCGCCCGACCCCGGGCGGAAAGTTTGGCGACTCCCGCGGGAGGATCCCGTCGCCGGAGCCGGCACAGCGGCTCTCCTTTTCAAGCTCCTTCCGGGCTTTTTAATTTTTTTTTTTTCACCATCCGACCCCCTCTCCCACGGAGGAGCTCTGGAAGGGTTGAAAAAGGGAGGGAAAAAAAAAAAAAGGGGGGGGGGGGGAAGTTGCATCTGTTACCGTAGCTTTAAAGATGCCCCCGGCACGGCGGCAGCTACGTTTTAGCCCGTTCCCTTTGCCCGGGACCTGGCCGGTCCCCGTCCCTAAGGCCAGTAAGACTGTTTTCTTAAACATGGAATTGCAAGATTATCAAATTACTCCTTAAAATAAAAAAAAAAAAAAGAGCGCGTCCTTAAAATAAGCCTCATTTACCTGCCAACGATAATTAAATATATATATACAAATTTAACATCTGTACAAATGTATGTATACACAAGTTCAACGTACCTGCTAGACACGGCGGGCTGTGTTATTTTAAAGCCAAATAAAAAGCCACGATCTGTCGCGAATTAGAAATCGCACACGAAAAACGGTAGTGCTGGGTTTGGTTTTGTTTGGGGTTTTTTTTGTTGTTGGTTTTTTTTTTTCCTTCCAGCATAAAGAAGAAAGGCCACTTCTCCGGGGGCACAGGAACAGCACAGCCCAGGCGCTGTAGGTTGTTTCTACAAATGCCCTTAAAACCTTTTCCTGCTCGCTGAAAAGTGGCTCTGCCCCCTTTTCCCCCTCTCGCTCTTTCTTTTCTCCTAAACTCACTTGTACTTAAGTTAAAAAAAAAAAGGGGGGGGGGAGGAAAAAAAAAAAAAGCCTGAATAGAGGAGACTGATAGCCCCGGTCAAGACAGGGGTTATTTTAACCCCCTCCAATCGACAATAAAAAGAAACTAATTAAACCAGCAAGAGAAAAAATCCTTAGACTCACCCCTAGAAGTGAAGTTGCCATCACACAAAAGTGCCCTCCTCTCAGAGGATCTTTTTTATATTGATAAATCAGAGGCAGTGGTTTTTTTTTTAGAGGTGTGCAATACAATGATCAGTTCCGCCCATTCCACCACAATTGTAGCTCCCTCGCCGGCTTTGAAGTGCCGCTGAGCCGCCGCCAGCCAATCCCCGGGCCTGCCGCCTCGCTTGACGACGTGACCGCGTGAGGTCATCAGCGACGTCGAGCCCCGGCCGACGGAGGGGCTCGACGTCGCTGATGACCTCACGCGGTCACGTCGTCGAGCGGCGCGGACCGCGGTCCCGGTCGGGAGCGAGCCCCGGGTCCGGCTACTTCGTCCCTATTCCTCCATTTCCACCCCCCACCCCACCCCCCAATTTTACAGTAGTGATTCTTGGTGGCGGGGGTCTCCGAATCCCCCCCGAAAAAACTTTACGCAGCCCATCCCCGATGGAGCCCATCTGAGCGGTACCGGCACGGTCGGCTTACGGCTACCGGGCGATCCCCACCGCCCCGTCCCTCAGCTGTCGGGGGTGCTCGCTGCGGGGAAGGGCAGAGGCGGAGCAGGTCGGCCCTAGGGTGCGGGGGGGCGGGGATCGGCCACCCCAGCCCTGCGCCGCTCGCCCAGGTGCTTTCACCCCCACGGACCTTTGCTTCGTGGGTGGGTGGGGGAAGGGGGTGTGTGGATTTTTTTTTTTTTCTCCTTTTCTCGCTCTCCGGTTTTGACCCGTTTCCATGTTGCGGGGATATTGACTGTACGTCATATCTATTGATCACGGGGGTAGCGTGCATCACCACGCTCGGAAGTAAAAGCGGAGTAAATTAATGAACTGCTTGCTTTCTCCGACGGCTCGGCGGTTACCATAAATGTCGAGTTTCTCTCCGCGAGCTGCTCTGACTGATTTTTAGCCTGTTGAGAAGGCGTGACAGGCCAGCCCAGGAGGAGGAAGGGGTGGGGGAAGGAGGGAACTCCGTTTAACAAATAAAAAAGAATTAACTTCATTGCTTTGGTCTCCTTCTGTAATGATATGCATTTTACAGACCTAATGCGCGCTTGTTTAAATTTCGGGTTTAATTTAATCAATACTATCACCCGCGCAGAGGGGAAGAACATTTCCCGGAGATACTCCCTTGTTTGAATGCTTATTAACTTTTTTATCTCCCGTTCCTTTATCTGCTGGAGGTGGGGAGGAACTATTAAGACGTAGATCAGAAAGCGTTAAGAGCAAAACGAGCGTCGGGAGCGCTACGTTTTAGAGGAAGAGAAAATCGCATTTTGTGGCGTGCCAGGTTCGGTAAAAAAGATCGACAAGCGTCCCTTTCAGCCCCAGAAAGTCTGAGAGGCTTTACCATCCGCCGGGGAAGGAGACAGCCTTAGGGATATCTCTCTTTTTAGGAGAGCCTCGCCGGGCGGGTCTTCCACTCGCATCCGTATTTTTGTCCGCTCTCGCCTGCCCGTAGGAAACGCGTCCTTTCTTGGTGGGTTTTTTTCGTGTTTGTTTGTTCCGATGCTCGCTCTGTCTCTTTTGATTTGGGGGCGAAAGTCCTTAATTTTCACCGCGCTTTTCCTTTAAAAGTGACGTGTTGGAAATTATGGGAAAAAAAAAAAAAAAAAACAAACAACCCGTCGTGAAAATAGTCGCGAGACTCTTTACAAGGGAACTCAGCAGAGAGGGAGGAAAAAAGGCAAATGCATCAGAAGATAATAGAAATCACAAAACTCCTGCCAGTGGCATCCTCCTGCTACTCTGATAATTCCCCTGAAACTGGAAAAGCAGCAGCTTCTGAACTTTGAGAGCGGTGAGCTGATCTTTTCTGAATTCGCCACGGAAACATCTGTAACCTTCCCCCTTTGTATACATTGCCTGCTGGGCAAAGGATTTAGGGAAGCTTACAATTTTGTTTGCATTTACGTTATTGACCAGTGCACTTAAGTGTGTAGTACATCAACATAATATGCAGGTGGGGGCGGGGGGAAGCCAGCAAGGAGAGGTTTTCCCGAAATTAATTAAAACTTTTTTTTTTCCCCCCATTTGAAGTTTAATGTACAGGAGTAGATAAATGTTAGTGCTGTTTCTTGAAAACCTGTGGGATCCACTCTATCCACTCAAGCTAAAATCTATTAGCATTCTGTATGCATCTGCAGCATAAATTTCATTTGAATTTCAAATTTAATAAACCAGGAGGTTTTTAATCATCCCTGGTTTTATTTGTTTGATATTAACATGCTTATTGACCGGGTCTGTTGACCAGTTTGATCATTACAGGACAGCAAAAAGTTAATTAAAACGACCACAGCTCCTTAATCATATCATCTGTCTCATCCATGTCGTTCCCTTTATTACAGGCTATGATGGATAGTCTCCCAGATTAATTTCTCTGTTTCTTCGATTCGAACAACAGCTTTTGGGACCTAATTTACATCCTGGGAACAACTTGCTCGAGTCTACCGAACATCTTGTGTCTACAATATACATTAGCGATCTCGGAACTTTTAGCCGGCAGGATAGCTGTCGCTTAACCTTTCCATGGGATCGTTGCGGGTGGGGGAGCGTCGCTGGGATTTTCCTTGGGGAAAACCCCGGCCCCCTGCGCTGCGGCCGAGGGGCAGACAGAGAAATGGGCAGACTCGCTCTTCCAGCGGTCCTTGTCTTTCTGTCTGGGCGTAACGCGGCGGGGGGGGGGGGGTGTGTGTTTCTTTTTGGGAAAACAGAGGTCTATGCTATTGGCAAAGGCTTAACTGGGAAGACTAAACCACTTAAACTGGGAAGACTGGCCATGTCGGTGTTAGGGAGGGAGCGCATTTCCTGCCACCCTTGGGCCAATTTAGGGGGGGCACTCAGCCCCACCTCACGCCTTCCCGGCTCCGCGCCCCCGATCTGCACGGGGAAAACTCGCGTGGACCGGGGCCTTGCCCTCGCCCTCCCCGGGCGCTGGAAGCTCCGATCCCCTCGCCTTTGCCCCTCCTCGCAGCCTCCGAGGAGGTGGGGGCCGGGAGGTGTCCCCCCTCCCCCTCAACTCCACTAGTCATCTCCGCCTGAAAGAAGCTTTTCCCAAGGGATGACAACCGACTCCCGAGGGGTAGAGAGGACTCGGTTTGGAAGGGGAGAGGGAAAAAAAAAAAGGGGGGGGAGGTGGGAATAGCACCTAAATGAAACAAAACAGCCACCAGCCGGAAAGGACCGTGGGACACCGGACGGTCACGGAGCAGCGAAGGAGGATTCCCCGCGTCCTTGCCGGACCTCCGTTCGCACCCCTGCGCTGCTGTGCTTTACCCGGGAGGTTTCTCTTACTGCCCCACCGGGAGGCTTCCTCCACCGGGAGCTCCCGGTGCAGCCCGGTGACCGCAGACGGTGCATGTGCGCGGGTGCCCGCAACTACTGCCGTGTTGGTTACCGGCGTTATTTTTTTCCGTCAGGGCAATCGTGTCTGCTCCAGGTACTGACTAACCCTGCCGGGCCCCCCGACCCTGCTCCGAGACTTCGCCGGCACAGCCCGGGCATCTCCTCGCTGAGCCACTTTTGGCGAGGGCGCACGGCGACCTGCCTGCTGGAAGGCAGTGGAAGGGATTCACATCCACGTCTTTGGGCGTTTATTTATTTCTCTGGGCCTGTGTCAGGAAAAAAAAAAAAAAAAAGAAAGAAAGAAAAAAAAAAAATGAGGCTGGCTGTAGAAAGGTCCCTGTAATTAGATTAGCCCGGGAAGACGCCGTGCACACGCTGATGTGAGCGTGTGCCCAGGGAGGGAGAGGACGAGGCACCTTCACACCCACGCTGCGGGCACAGCCGGGGTGCACCCAGACCCCGCATCCCCTCCTCCTTCTTCTTCCCTTTTTTTCCCTACCCGCCTCGCCCTGTCCCTCGCCGTCACCCCCCCCACACACACCCCCTCAACCCCCCCCGGTTCGTGGTGGCTGTGCGCGTACCAGGCGGTCACACAAACACCGGGAGGCTACGACAGTCGAGAGCCCAGCTCTCGGGCCGGGCACGCCGGCGGGGCAGATCGCGGAGCCTCCGCCGCCGGCCGCGCAGCCGGACCCCGCCGTCCTTCGCACCCTAGACGTGCTTCGGCTGCTTTCTCTTTTTCCTGTTATACATCACTTTCTCCCGGGCGCCGCTCACAGTTAAAAACTACTAAATTCTCCTCCTCAGCGGTATTGATTTCTTTTCATTCCACTCCGTTAGCAGAGGAGGTAACGCTTCCAGATTACCCCCGCTTCTCCTCCAGACGGTTGACAATCGCAATCGCAGTTTCGGGAAGATAAATGTTACTTTGGGAATTGTGTTTAATTACAAATAATCTAGGAGCTGCTTTGGGTCCGGTGGTTTAACCACACATGTGTTCAAATCACTGTACAAGCTCTACAAACGGGTGACAAGATACGGGAAACGCTTGAAAAATCGGTGTGCGAGACAGGACGTTCCCAGTAGAGACGGTGCCTGAAGCTGGATCATGCTCCGAAATACACGCTATTTATATATAAACATATAAATATATGTGTATACATGCGCGCGTGTGTGTATGTGCGAGTATATACATGCGTGGGTGTGACCGACGCTTGCACACGCAAATCATGCAGCACCCAAATTCGTAGCCTGCAGAGAACATAGAGGAAAAGCAACGCTTTCCGCGCGCGTATGTATGCCTTTATTTATTTATACGTTCTGCCAACCGCACAAAAGTGTCAGTCTGGAAAATAATAATAATAATAATAAGTAGTAGTCTTTTCTTGCTGCTGTTTACGAAGTAGAAGAATTCCTGGTCCTCCAGGAAAAATGTACCTCGGGAGCACGAAGCCAGGAAGGTTTTGCCCAGGTCGGTTTGCGCACTCGGCTTGCATCGCATCCTCCTCTTGAACGCAGAACTCCCCAGATCTGACTTGAGAGACCCTAATATTGATATATTTACTCTTCCTTTCACAATAGCTCTGCCACCTTTCCCTGTCGTTATTGGCCTCTATGGCAGAGCAATTAGGTCACCCCCCTCCCCACACTCCCCAGCACACCCATATTAACTCCATGGGAGAGGGAGGGGAGGCAGGCGAGCAGCGGGAAGGAGGCAAGGTGGCGAACAGGTTATTCTCTTAACCCGACCTGGCCGAAGGAGTGAGATGAGCAACACTGAACAGATGTCCCCATTTAAGCCATTCTTTTCCCACATGCCTGCTTGGATGCTGCCAGGGCGCAGGAAGCTTGCTGCAGACCTGGCCCATTCCCGGCCATTATGGCCAAGTTATTCTGGACCAGTGAGCACGAACAAAATGGGCTTCAGATCGCGTGCTTGAGAATAATTCGACTCCGAGCCCGGGAAGAGCCCCCTCCCCCCGTTTTTTTTAAGTGTTGGTGGAGCGGGGGGACGACGACGACTGGATGGGGAGGTGTTTCAGCTCTGATCGCAGGAGAACTTCTCAAGAGATCGTCAGCCCCTTCCCCCTCCCTCTCTTCGGCAAATATGGTATAATTTACAGAGCAACTTAATAATCCGAGGGGCACCGCAAAAGCCCTTTGCGTTGTAAACCGCTTCTAATTACCTGCCAGAGCAATTAGCTGACTATCACGAAGAAATTAGATCGCTCAATGTAGCATAAATAATGCGAATAATTTTGTAAGGAGAATGGAAAGCGAGACCTGGTGTTTCTTTATAAGGAAATAACACCTCGTACTGTACGAACCCTACGTGAACACATATTAATGTCTAGGCATGCACGGAAATGAATCCGAACATGAACCCTCTGGCTTAGATTCAGCACTTTCTTCATTTACATATGCGGGGTGAAAGTCGGCTTCCAGGCGTTCAGATACGGAGCTCTTCCAGATCACAGTAATTAACACATAGCGACTTCAATAGGAAAACCTGTTTTCCAGATGATTTTTACAATGCGGCTTTATGTCTCATTTGGCAGTTTAAATAGCTGGAGTTGTTTTCTGGCTGCACCTCCACTATCATCTGTTGAGCATATTTTGCCTAGAATACTGACCAAAACTTCCAAGCCCCTTTTTTTTTTTTTTTTTTTTTTTTTTTTTTTAAAAAGGAGATGGCTGATATACTGGCTATGCCTAGAGATTTCAGGCGGTTTTTCTTCTCATAGGGGTTAGGTCTTCGAGAAGGTTTCACGGAATCGCTTTAGAAGTTTATGCTATCTAACAGCTTTATATATTTTTAACTTTTTTTTTTAGTCTTGCTGCTTTTCACCTCGAAGAATCGAAAGCGTTTTCACCTTTCTCACTGGCTGAATATTTTTTCTCAAGAGGAAAACGCTATTTTCCAAATTAAAATTTACAGGTAATAGCCTGCGGGCTTTTAAATGTACGTCTACAAGCCCCTAGGCTATTAAATAACAATCTGTGCGAGGTATTTCTCCACGCTGCTGGATTTACAGCTGCGGAATCGAGGAAGGAAATTGTGCCCACGAACGGCAAGCGCATGGTGTAATGCAAGCGCCTCTACAGTCAGATTCAGCTAAAACTGAGTTTGCTTCTGTTGTGTTTCCCCCTCCACTCCGCCCGTGCTGCGAGAACCGCCTGTCACGAAGCTACCCGTGAAGGTGCCACTTCACGGGGTGCGTGGGGAAACTCGTCCCAGCCCAAACCGCATCTCCTTGCTGCTCCGGGGTCGAGCCCGTCTCCTCAGGAGTGCTGCGGGTTAGGGATGAACACAACTCATCAGGTTTCCCTTTGAGAAATAGAAGCAGCGGCGTCTGCTGTCATTCTTTGTGACGCGCCTCTGACGGGGGGCCAGGGGAGGCGGGGGGGAACGCGGAGTGCACGATCACGTCTTCCCACGACTTTTCAGAGCTTTTCTTTTCTCCCGCTCGCACACTAACGCAACAGATACGCAGTGGCTCGTCAGACACCCCTTGTCCCCAGGCTGTCCCCGCAGAAGTTGCAGTTTCGTCTGAGCACGGCTCCTAAGCTTCTTCTGGTAGGAGCGGGGCTGCTCGGCTGTCCCCGCAGCCCCCACCTAACACCCACGGCATCGTACCGCCTGTTTAACGATTCTTGCCCGCCGGCTAATTAGAGAAGGCTTTGAAGCTTCATTACCGGCAGCAAAATTATTGCGGCCGGTTTAGGCCAAATTCCGCGGTCCTTAATGGAGCGAGACTCCCGTTGAAGTCAATGGGATAGAAGTCCACGGGCGCCCTGCCCTGTTCGGGAGCATAGAACGTGTCCCGTGGTGATTTAGAGATTAAAAACTGGTATCGGTAAGATGTGCGCTTGAGGCGGTCACGCTCTCGGGGCGGGATGTCACCCGCCCCACGGGATGGGCCCGATCCCCCCTCCCGCTCCGTGCATCCCCGGAGTGCCGGGTCGGTGTCGCGGTGCGGGGAGTAATATAATCACCGACCGGGGACAGAAATCACGACTTTTCCGGCGGTCCTGGAGGAAGCAAAACTTCGGTCCCTCGCGGGGTTCAGCCCCAGGGGGCCGGCGGGACTGTCAGCGCTCTGTCAGGAATTTGGCCCGTTCCCACCCTCCCACCCCCACCATCGACCAAAGCAGCTCTTTTCCCGAGTGGGGCTTTGGGAGCCGAGACTCCTGCGTGAAGAGGAAGCGACCAGCCCCTTCGGAGCTCAGGGGCAGGGCAAGATTTGGGTCTCAGCGCGGGGCTTGGGAAGTCTCCTGCCAAACCGCGACCACCCACTGCTACCAATGCGATCTGACGGCCAAATTCAGAGCGTGGGCTTAAGGAGCTGGTTTGCGCTAACTCTTCAACCCTGAAGTGGGGTTTGATTGCGCATTATAAAATATTTCCTTATGATAGGCGCTAAAGAGCACTGAAAACGCATAGGGAAAATCCGTTTTACAGAACTGCAGATTGCTTAGACAGGACAATACTTCAATATTCTTTCTTTCTTGGGGGAGAACTGAGGGCCAGGGGAGTGTATAGCGATCTTCCTTTCTTCTTTTTTCTGCCCTCGTGGAAAGTAAAAGCCTTCTGGAAAACTTCACAACGTTTTTTTTTTTCCCCGCGCGCAGAGGGGCACACGCAGCTGATCCTCTAGGAAGCTGTGCACAATTAAGACTCCTTTTCTTTCTGCTGGAACAATTAATTGTACAAATGAAAGGTCAGGCATGTGCTTTCCCTATGTTTATCAACCACAATAATGAGCCCTTTCTATTTTTTCTCCCGGTGTATTACATGGCAATAAAGCGCTGCCGCAGTGCCGTCTCTCCCTCCGAAGGCGGCTCAGCGGGGCCGAGTGGTACCTATACGTATTTTAAAAAGACGCAATGGCCCAGGCGAACGCAGAGGCGAGGTGTGAGGAGCGAGGGCTTCCCCAGCCTCCCTGTTCTCACAGACCGGCAAAAGACGCGCATCTTTTTTTTTTTTTCCCTCAGAGAGTTCCTTCGGGTGCCTGGCTGAGCCCGGGGGACCCATCCTGCCGCCCGGCCTTTCTTTGTCCCTCCTTATGTGACTTTTGTACTGGGGGGGGGGGGGGGGGTTGGGGACGGGGACAACGGATCCTGCCCCCATTCCCTGGGGATCCAGACCACCTTGGCAAATTCTCCCCGCTTGCCTCCACATCATAAATCCTGTTACACTCGAAGAGATAGGCTGGCAATACCTCCTTAGCCATGACAGGTTTTTCTTTCCGTCGTAGGAGACCTCAGCTCACATCTTCAAGCATAAACCATGTGCCTGCCATTCCTAAAAAAAACAAGAGGCTCCAGTTTTTCACCCCAGCTTGGTGTGGGTTCATTGGACTACATCTAGTATCTGTGAAACAGCAGTATGATATTCAGTATTTTCATTAACAGGTTCAGTTTTTCCTTTGTCACTTGGGGAACAGGTGGGTTTGTGCTTGGATGGAACATAGCCAGTGTTGACAAAGTGGTTTCCTCCCAGCTGACACGTTACCCTGCACACAACTGTCCAGGACTTCTAGCCTATATGATGTTCTCTTTAACCCCAAGCTGCTCATGCTCAGAGTGGATATATTTTTCACTGATTTTACCCTTGCTGAGTACAGATATCTCTGCACTCTCAACACACATGAGCTGATGGAGGAGAATAACCCTCCTGGGAACTAGAAAGAAATTTCAGAAGCCATGCAATGAGCACGAGAAGATCTTGAGTTTCCGTGTTGAAGCAGTCTAACGTGTTGTGCTGGTCCAGGTGATGGGGTCAATTTTAATTTCTTTTTTTTTTTTTTAATCACGTTGGCCTGAGGTGTCCAGAATATTTCTCAAAAGGGTCAGTCTGTCAGAGCTGTTTCTCTTTGGGTGGGAATCACTGCCCTATTTCTTGCAACATCCATTGAGAGGGTGCCCTGTACATCTGGCAACTACAGTACAGAAAGGCAAGTTTGGGTTAAACCAGCAGGAAGGTCTGAAGGACTTCAGCTGGCCTTTGGACCCAGAGTTTCTGCCATGAGTCACAGGAAAAAAACACCTGTCTGGAAGAGAAGGGGAAGAGCTCTGCTGGACAACTGGTGCAGTGCAGCTTCTTGAAATGGCTGCAGCAGTGTGATGGTGGTGCAGAGTGTGGGAGCCCAGCTCCAAAGTGAACACGCGGGGTGACATTTTAGATCCGGCGGATGCAGAGCACTTAGGCCTGCACAAGGAGAGGCCAATGCCATCGCTCCTGGTGTGCTCAGCTAATTGTTTAACAGCTGATCTCTACAAGAGCTACAACACAAAAGGCCGGAGTGACCCTTGGTGAGGCGGACGCAGCTGGTAGTAAAACTCGTCACTCCTCTGAAAGGCTGCTCACTATTGTGCTGATGGAAAATTGTTCTTTGAACACAGAGCAAAGTCTCAGCTGAGGTTTACTGTTGTTGCCTTTTTCACAGAGGGGAAAACATAATGAAGTAAATATAGTTTTTTAGCACAGATATCTCCAACTAGATCAGGTTGCTCAGAGCCCTGTCCAACCTGGCCTTGAATGTTTCCAGGAGCGAGGTACCTACCATCTCTCTGGGCAACCTGTTTCAGTGTTCCACCACCCTCATTGTAAACACTTTTTTCCTAGAATCTAATCTAAATCTACTTCCCTCTATTTTAAAACCATTACCCCTCATTCTATCACAACAGGCCCTGCTGAAGTTTCTCCCCGTCTTTCCTGTAGGCCCCCTTTCGGTACTGAAAGGCTGCTATAAGGTTTCCCCGGAGCCTCTTCTTCTCCAGGCAGAAAAGCCCCAACTCTCTCAGCCTGTCCTCATAAGAGAGGTGCTCCGGCTCTCTGATCATCTTCATGGCCCTTCTCTGGACTCTCTCCAACAGGTCGACGTCCTTCTTATGTTGGGGGCTCCAGAGCTGGACAGAGTACTGCAGGTGGGGTCTCACCAGGGCAGAGTAGAGGGGCAGAATCAGCTCCCTCGACCTTCTGGCCACACTCCTCTTGATGCAGCCCAGGATGCGGGTTGTCACTGAAATGCTTGGGCCAAGCTGAAGATGGCTCGGCCTGGGCATGTGGAGGAGGAACGCCCTCACATCTCTGAGGCTGATGCCCGAGCTCGGGGGGAAAGCCTGGCTTTCCCTGGCGGACTGCAGCCGTGACCTTCCTTCTCCCCGACCCGCACCTCCTGCTCCCGAGTCACTCTGGCCCCCGCATGGCGCGAGTGCACCCGCATGTAAAGACCGGACACATCCCCAACGCACAGACCGAGCGCACACGCACGGCCGGCCACCCCCTCCACGGCAGCCCGAGCTCCTCGCTCCCCGCACACGTGCACTCACCCCACCCCCCGCTCAGCAGCGACCCTCCCCCGCAATCACCTCCAGCCCCTGCGCTGACAGGCCGGGCGGGCGCGGCACAAAAGGCGCGGGCGGGCGCGGCCCACCCCGCCCAGCCCCTCTCCGCCCCCCCAGTCCCACCCCTCCGCCCGCTCCCGCCCCGCCCCGCCCTCTCGGCGGGAGCGGCGCCCTCACGGGCGGTCGCACAGGGTGGGGCCGCGGCGAACCCCACCGCTGCCGCCAGCCCGAGCGGAGGGGAGGGCCGGGCCTTCCCACCGCGCTGCGGGTGCCGCCGCCTCGTTGGCGGCAGGTGAGGGCAGTCGGAGCGGCCGGCGAGGTGCGGGCCCCGGCGCGCCCCGCACACACGCGGCCCTGTCCGGGCGAGGAGGGAGTTGCCGCCGAGCGTGAGGGGCGGCGGCGCCATTTGCCTCCCGGGCCAGGGGTGTGTGCGTGCGTGTGTGGGCGGGCGGATTTTGCCGTGCCGTCCCGTCCCCTCTTCCCCGCCGCTCCCTGGCCGCCCCGGCGGCGGAGGGCAGCCCCCGCCGGGACTGCCGCACTCGGCCTCGGCCGCCGCGGGCGCCACCTGTGCGGTGGCGAGGCCGGGAGGCAGCGCCGGGGCAGCGGGAGGGCGAGGTCGCGACCAGGAACGGCGTGGGTCTCCTCCCGGCCCGACTGTCGTTACTGGGCTGAAAGTCGGGAGGGTTTCTAACATTTCCATCACCAACAAACCCAAATCGTAATTTTTTTTCCTTTTTTTTTTTTTTTTTTTTTTTTTTTTTTTTTTTCAGAATAAGGCAAGAACATCTTACGCAGGTAGATAGCAGTAAATCGCGTGCTTCCACGTGCTCGGGTCTAAATACGTAGGGCTCAGTGTGATGACAGTTAATTAGAAGGAATTTGCGGTTTTAGTGATTGGTAAATGCTTGTAATTTGGCTATAATTTGCCTGTATGCTGACTCTATGTTTTTTTCAGATACTGCTATTCAAAATTGACTTTTACGTTTTACGGGATAAACTATTTTTTCCTTACATGTACTTGACTAACAAAAAAGTGAGTAGTACTGTAAAGAACTGCCCTTTAAATATCAGCTTGTGTCATGCTATATTGAAAGTAAGTAAAAGAGAAATTCGAGAGCTAAACGGATTTTCTGAAATGGTTAAAGCACATTCACTGGTAATTTAGAAGTTGATAACATTGAAAAAAAATGCCCACAAGGCAGAAAGCTTAAAATTATTAGTATTTTTTATGTAGGATGCAGTCAGAGTTTCATATATATAGCAGTATGTATTAATTAGATCTCACACAAAACTTGGGGACAGCTTCAAGTACGAATTTAGGAACCTGGCATGTTCAGTAGTAGAGACACATTTCATTCTGTGGGAAAAACTGACGTTAAGTCTATGCTACTTTTTTTTTTTTTGTGGAATTACTGTTTCCACAGAATCATTCAACAGATAACATCATGTTAGTAGTTATTAATTTATTCATCTACTTTCTGCTGTGCTAGGAATACTGCCTTCATCTGTTAAAGAAGCAGCTGGCTTTTTTATACAAATAAACTGGGCTCTGAGACTGTCAATCTTCTTTGTTTGACAGAGAGGAGTTCCCGCCTGCACTGAAAGAATAGCTCAACATCTGTCATCCCATTCTCTGTGATGGCCCAAAATCAGGAAGACTACAGCTGTCCTGTTCCTTTCAGATGCTTCTGGGATAGAGAGGTAGGAGGCCGGAGTATTTGGTCAGCGTGTTCATCATGCATTTAGCAAGTCTCTACAAGTCCTTGCATGTAATTGTCTTGTTTTCCCACTGCTTGAATAGTAGAATTTGCAGTTTAAAAGATCTTTGGAATTTTGATCCTTCTATGTGTTTTTTTTTTAATGTCTAATTAGTTTAGTCTGAACCTGTATTTGTTAATAAAAGACATTTTAATTGAAATTAAAGTGGTTAGCAATAATTTATACCTAGGCATGTGGCACATGTGCATGTGACTTGCAGATGTATACATGAGTGTAAAGCAGAAAATATTTATTCTTACAGGTTGGGAGTTATAGTACAACTGCTCAGCACTGGATGAAGATGAAAATAAGGGATGTAACTTAGCTTATTCCTTGCAAGCTCAAAAATGGCATCTTTCGAAGTATGTCTGTGTGGAGCAAAGGAGAGAGGGAAGGGGATAGGGAGGAAGAAGAGGGGATGGAAAAGGCTTTGAGGAATAGATTACCATGTAAAAGAAATGTTTAACCACATAACCTCTTCACTTTTGGTTTAATATTCAGCAAATTAATCAAAAGAAAAAAAAAACAGAATAGAAATTAAAACAATTTATTGAATTAATTTTACTATCCTCTTCCAATAATAGGCAAACTAGTAGCCAATAGTAGATTGTGTGTTACTTTTCTTATAATCATAATTAAGACCTGCTGTCATAAACCTCAGTCTCATCCAGCAGCAATTTCATTAGGCACGTAGCTCTGTAACCTGCAATTTCAGCTTCACAGTCTCAAGATTTGGAGAAAGCATCATGAAGTGCAAAATGCTCGGAGGGATTTAGGCATTGTGAAACCCAGTTTTGCTGTCCAGGGGAACCCACAATCTGAAGTTAGGCCGTCAGGCTGCCTGTCACACTCATGATGGCAGTTAGGCTGTGGTTACACGGTGATTCTGATTTGGCTTACATCCATGCTGCTGCTGAAAGAGCAGCTCAGCAGCTCAGTCACACTCTTGCCTCCTACTTAGATTCAAGAGCTCTATTTACTGTTTATCTGCTGATCTTAGGCACAGGAGAATGGCAGCAGAAAGGAGGCAGTTTCTTAGTAAGGCCGGTCTTGATCCATTTAAGGTTTTCTAAAGAAAAATAAATGAATTACATTTTCCACAGAAATGCCAGTCTGGTCTCCAGGAATTTACTGTTAGCAAGTGCTGGAACCTTGCTGGCACCAATGAGACCTTGCTGGACTGTACCAGACCATATTTAGGGGAGACTTTAATGTGTCACCACCAGTTGCAAAAAATGCTGTCCAAGATTGCATAAAAAGACTAAATAAAAAATTGTTATCGATACTTATTATTTACAGATAGAAGAACTGCCTTAGGTCCATAGCCTGTATTGCAGAATTCAGAAAAGAAACAAAGATAGAAAAATCTGCACCGAATAAGAGAATCACGAATGATGAACTCCTCCTTTTCTTCCAGTTCTCTCTGGGTCGGGAACTGATACAATGTCTTCCATTTCCTCTGTTTCTTTCCACATACATAGCAAACTTGTCTCTGTTCTGTGTGGAGTGATGTACTTGTCTTCATCTAGGACCCCAGGTTTTTGGAGACAGCAATTGATTTGGTGCCCCCTCAGGTGTATAGGCCTCTGCTGCTCTGTCTCCATAGCATTGAAACCCGATACCTAGAGCAGGAGGGAAGTTTTTAGTCAAAAGGACAGTAAGGGAAGAGGACTTGCTAGGCTGCCCGAAGGTGAGTATTTTCCTACATGTGTCTGCTAGGGGAAGCAATGTGTAACTGAATTAATTGTTAGTCTTCTCTCATACCTCAGAAAAGACAATCCTGTTACCTGTCGTACTTATGAAGTAAACTAAGTCAACCCTGGTCTGTAAATTTCATTTTCCAATAGAAATAATCCCAGTAAGTCTTCTCCAGATCATTGTGTATAGGAATTTCCCTGGGCTTTGTAACAGAAGGCAAACTGTTGTCAGTTCTGCACAAAATAAATTGATACAGTATCCAATACCACTTAAGTATTTTGCATTTTCCTTCTGGTTTGTGAGTTTGGGGTGTACACTCATTTTAAACCTTTTTTTTTTTTTTTTTTGTGAAACAGTGCAGAACAGAATTTGGTTTTGTTGTGTGCCTTTTTAATGAGAGCTGAGAATTTTGTAAGAGCGTTTTGTTCTGGGATCTGACGCTTGGGAAAAACACCAAATACTGTGACACTCAGAATAAAGTTGCAAGAATTATCAAGGTTGTAACTAGCCTTGGGGATATTTTGACTGTGTACCTCCCACAAATCTTTTCTGGGAGGCAGATCGTGAAAGTTAACAAGCTTAGGAAGGGTTTAATGAGTATATAGACACTGAGGCAACTTGAAGCATTTGTCTTTGTCTTATGAAAAGGAATCACACTTAAATTCCTTATGACGTATGACATATAGTTTGTGCTTTGTTTTGTCAACCTTCAAAGGTATGTTTTCATGTTTTGTTAAATTATGTGAAATAGGAAGAGACATTTACAGCCTTTAATGAACTGACCAAGATTGTTGCTTTATCAGCTTCCAGGAAAACTGCTCTCACTGTTGAAATAAGGAGTAATGCTACTATTGATTGCATTAGAATCCATTAAAATAATGTTCACATTTGCATCATGACAGTATAAAAATTATAAAATGAATGTAACAAAGAAAACAGAGCTGTTAACATGGTTACCCTGGTCTAGAGACAAGTGAATGACATTGAAACACCTTATTTGGGTGACTGTCTCACATCAGTTCCTGATTTGGATCATGGAGTACATATACTGACTTCTCAGACTCTTTAGCATCCATGCTATCCCACAGCTGGGTAACTAGCCTATGGGGACTATTCCAGTTGATGTCCTCTTGCTATCTCTGTGATCCCACTGAGAATCTAACGTAGTGAAGACTGTAAAACTCACCAACTGGATGACTCCAGCCCTACCCCAGTCCATTTTTCTCTGTGCTCAAATGCTGATGAGGGTTGACCTTAGGCCATGAGTCACTCTCTCCAGCCTGGTCCTTGCTACCTCAAGCAATTTTGCTGCTCTGGTGAGCTCCTTCTGTCTCAGGTGGGGGAGATGTAACTGCCCCTGAATTCTAGAATGTGTTTGATTTTTTTTTTTTTTTTGCACCACATAATTTAGTTAATGGTTAATTTGTGGTCTGAACAGCATCAAAATAGATCTGTTATGAAAAGAGGAGCCTGTGAATCCAAAGATTTTTTGGGAGTCTAGACCTTTTAAGGAAAATGAAAAAAAAAGAGTTGAGTATTGTTAATCTCAGACTTTACAAAAAGAGTTTCTACATGAAATAGTGAACAGGCAGGGACCACCTTTAGGGATGTGTGTCATGGGTGGTTGCACAGGTCACCACAATGCAGGGTCACTATTCACACAAGGCGAGAATGTTGCAGTATCATGCCTGTGCTGCTGATTCAGCTTCTTATCAGCCCCTGGCTTGGAACTTTGATAGTTGATGTGACAAACCATAAATAATGGAAGGTCAAACTGAGCAATGTTTTTCGCTCTGACCTTCTAATACTTCTGGCTTATTAGATCAGTCATTAGAGTTTCAACAGGCTGCTAAGAAGCAGAGTACAGTGGCTCTAGCTGCCAAATCCTTGCCTATTCACAAACTCCTTCTCTGTGTAGGTATTAAATGCATCGCAGTGCAAAAGTTGTATGTTCCTTAAAAGGAAACCAAGTTACAAACTAGGGTGAAAATCACCAAGTAGCCAAATGTAAAACATGGCCAGGTATAAAGAAAATCTATCACAAAAAAGAAATCCACCACCCCCAGAAAACCCCAGACAAACAAACAAAAAACCTCATAGCTATCAGGATAAATAATTTTGTCTTTTTTTTTTTTAAATCAAATGCGTATGAGTAATAAAATAAGACAATGAGAACAGTCAGAATTTAATCAGGAATAAATATACTGTCATTGTCCATCCCTCACCTCCTCCAAAATTCTGAAGTTAAGGTAGTTCAATAGTTTCCATTCTAAGGCTCTATTTTAATGCTGCTTATAATGTTGTCAAATTTTCCATTAAAACTGGGAAATTTTCCATACTAGTGATCTAGCAAATCTTAAAACTTTCAAAAAGTTTAAAGAAAAAAAATGGTTCAGAATTTACAATCCCATCAATTCAAAAATTAATTTTGGGAACAAGCATAGTTTAGCTAATTTTAAGAATGATTTTACAATTCTTCTGTTGAATAGGTCTAGATGGACTTAAAAAAAGGGAGACCTAGGATCACAAGGGGTATGCTAGAAGGAGAAAGACACTACTAGCACAAACTGCCCTCAGGATTTGCCTCAAGATTTTACGGCTGTAAAGCAAAGAGCTGTGAAATCTGCTGGCAGGATGTCATGTGCACTCCCATGGTGGGTACATATGGAGCTCAGTTACTACCATTGCTGTTTTCCCCATGTTATCTTAACTTGTAGAAGGTGATGTTGTGAATCACAAGATGCCAGCTGTGTCAAAGAGCCACCCTGGGCAACAGTGTGGTTCTACAGAGAAGGAACCCTGTTTAGTCAAGGTGTTAAAAAAAAAGGAGGGGTAAAAAAACTGTATACGAAAAATGAGTACACAAAAACCTTTTAAGCTTGTGGGTTGTGCATTTGACTGAGAGATTAGAAAAAGATAGAAATAAGTTTTCCTTGCCAGCCTTAATTATCTGCCTTCGTCTTCCAAATCAGTCTTAAAATACACAGTCACTCTCTTTTTTTCCTACAGCATTCCCACTTAGTTCCGGCCATGGGCACAGGGGGATCTCAGGGAATGAGCCAGGGTGCTTTAACATAAAAAGCTATCACCTGCTGGAATATAACGAAAAAGTGAGAAGCTCCCATAAATGAAACAAGAATGGGAGGAAAGCAGGCTCTTTCAGTGAAAACAGCTGTATGTTACAGTGGATAAAAGGATTGTCCTGGAGCCATAATGCTAGAAATGACCTCTCGTCTATCTTGTTTTTGTCCCTCTCATAGACTCTGGTTCCTCACGTGATTCAAGTGAATGTTTCATCGGTGAAATGCACTTGCTGTGTATTCCTTGTTTTCTGAGTGCACAACTTCAGATACTCAGGACCGATTCACAAAGTGCCGAGTACTCACAGATGCTGCTGAAATCAATGGGACTTATGCTTTAAATGTATGAAGTACCATGAAAGTGCTAAGCATCTTGGAAAATCTAGCTCGAAGCACATCATACCGAGGACCCCCAATTAGTGGACATTTTCATCAGTCTCGACCATAACTGCACAGCACTTCATTTCCCCATCTATAAAGTGGGTCAAATAGTACAGTCTCACTTCACAGGTTTAAAGATAAATTAATTAGTGTTTGGGAAGCACTCCGAAACCCTAGCAGAGAATGCTATAGAAACACCCATAAAGATATTAATAATTCAATATTCTGTGCAGGGTTTGAATGATGTGCGGTAAGGAAGGCATGGAGCCACATATTGAGTGATAAGAATAAAAAGAATATTGAACAGCTGCTCACTCAGGGAGCATCGTCCATCCTATGCACTGAATGATGTATATGCCTGTGCAGTTAAAGACTTATTATCATGCATATGTGCAACGAGCTCAAATTAAAGTTGCAAAGGCAAGCTTAATTCTGATTGTTCTGAAGTTGAGAGGGCTTAAATTTGCAACATGAACATGCTTTCAACATAAATATTTTGTGTGGTCATCTCTATTTTCAGGTTTTCCTCCTGAAGACGCGACGGGTTTTCTGTGTCAGTGAACCTAGTGACCACTTAAATAAAGCAGCCATGTGCCCCAGTTCACTCTGGGAACAAATATATTGATTTCCAAGGGATCTACAACAGGAACAAATTTGGCTCAGATCATCTTCTTTGTCTCATTGCGTAGTTCTGTAGTGGCTGCTGGGTAGAAGTGAGGCATTAAACGTGTTCAGGGACAGAGTATCAGGCTTGTCTTTTGGCTTTACTCAGTGTCAGGTTTTTTTGGTGGTTAATGTAGCATTTGGAGAATCACATAAACTTCCATCCCAGAACTGAAGTTATTGCCAAAGCAGAAATTCCTGTATTTACATATAAATATCCCCATTCAGCATGACTGAATACCTTTCTCATTTATAATGAAACTGCAACATCCACAACAATCAAATTCTAAGACACAGATGCTAGATTAAACTGACTGTACATATATTTGGATGCAAACCCAATCTTTCAGAAATTCTACCTGATCCAAAGAATAATCCTCACTAAACCTATTCTGAATTATGACCAGATTCCTACATAAGATTACTTGATTCCAGCTGAAGAAATTGAAGACCTTTACAATAAAAAAGTAAGACTGCAGGCTCCTTCTGTCTCACTCAGGGATGTAGGTCTATTTTTAGTATGTCATCTATCTTTAGATTAAAGACCAAAGGCTTGGATTTTTGTAGTGACCTGGAGCAGTCAATGAACATTGTGGTCTTCTGCTATTTGTGACCAAACAACGATCTGGTCATTTCAAACCTGTCACTTACTTAACACTTCAAGCGCTGGAAAGAATGAGTATGGTATTTTAAAATGTTGTTTGATCGGTCATTTAAACACAGTTTAAAATATCTGCTTCTCCCCTTTCTTTATTCTCACATTACCCCAGATTTAATAAGAAATGTGATAGGTTCCAAACTAGATGTAATCCTTTTCCAGGTTAGATTTTCTTGTTATGCTAATTTAAAGCTAATTTCAGATAAAACTGTATCATCTCTTGTCAGGAGAGAATTTTAAGTATTAAATCTTATTGTTTTAAGCAAAGTGTTCTGGTTTTGTTTAGTGAGGGGGGGCCTAAGGTGGTAGCTTCTGTAGGAAACTGCTAGAAGTCGCTCCCCTTTGTTCAGTGGACTCGGCTGGGCCTAGGGCGGATCTGCTGCTGGCCAAGGCTGAGCCAATTGGTAGCAGAATGTCCTGTGATAACCCCTCTGCGATAATGTATTTAAGAAGGGGAAATCAGGAAAAAAAAAAAAAGAAGAAGATGTGAAGCAGCTGAATGGGGGCAGAGAGGGGGAGGCGCGAGCCTTGTGGGCCTTGAAGGCCTCACCCTCTGGCCTCCCGCCGGGCAGCCGACTGGGCCCAACTCAGCCCTGCCCGGCTGCAAGAAGCGGAGAGGAGATGAGAAGTGAATAAGATGTAAAAAGGATCCTGAGAGGTGTCTGCCAGCCTGTTGTGAGGAACGGCTGCAGATGCCAAGGTCAGTGAAGAAGGAAGGGGAGGAATAATGCGGCTCCTGGCCAAGATTCCCCTGCAGCCTGCAGTGATGACCATGGTGGAGCAGGTTGTCCCCCTGCAGCCCGTGTAGGTTCACGGAGGAGCAGAGATCCACCTGCAGCCTGTGGAGGACCCCACGCCAGAGCAGGTGGATGCCTGAAGGAGGCTGTGGCCCGTGGAGGGCCCGCTGGGGCAGCTGTTCTGGAGGGACTGCACCCCGTGGAAGAGATGACCCATGCCGGAGCAGTTTCACAAAGGACTGTGGCCCGTGGGAGGGACCCCACGCTGGAGCAGGGGAGGAATGTGAGGAGTTCTTCCCCTGACAATGAAGCAGAGGCATGAAACAACGTGTGATGAACTGACTGCAACCCCCATTCCCTCTTCCCCCCTGTGCCGCTCAGGGAGGGAGAAGGTGGTAGAGATAATGTTAAGCCCGGGAAGAGGGAGGGGTGGGGGGAGGTTATCTTGTTCTCTGTCTCATTATCCTGCTAGTTTTAGAAATAAATGAATAATTTTCCCCAAGTCGAGTCTGTTTTGCCCATGACAGTAATTTTAAGGATTTCTCCCTGGTCTTATCTCAAACCTCGAGCCGTTTTTCCTTATATCATCTCCCCCTGTTCTCTCGGAGGGTGGGGGAGCGAGAGAGAGACTGCGTAGTCTGGTCCCGATCACAGCTGAACTACAACACAAAGCTTTAATTTTATTTGCATTTTTAAATGCTTTTCTGAACAGAAATAGTTTTCTGAGGAGAAAGCCTTATGTTTATTTATATAACTCTCCTTTTCCTCTTTTTCTTTTTTTTTTTTTCAGAAACATAACTTATTATCGACTCCGAGATTAAAAGCATTCTAAACCATATAAGCTGCGAGAAATAGCTATCTTGTTGATTTTCAGAAAGTCTACAATACTCTATCTAATATATTCAATGAATTATTTATTTCTTAAAGAGATACAATAAATCTTTACCTACTGTATTTGATGATTTTCATAGTAGGAATAATAAGTAACTTGATTTGAGTGTGATTGGAACCAGGTACTGGGGGGGGGGGTGTCACTTTACCAAGCATGTTGGAAGAAAGTGCATCTGTAAACAAACTGGACGTTGGTACTCACTTAAAACTTCCAGGTGAAGAAAAAGCAGATATATTTCCATTGAAATGAAAGAGTGGGAGTAACTCAAATACTTACATTTTGAAGGAGCAGCTTAGGTGCAAAAGCACAATAGTGATGTTCAGTGCCATTGTTCTCCGTTGCATTGGAGTGAATCCAAAGTAATTCCATTGATTTCTGTGGACTTTCATTGGGCTAACTGAGAATAGAATCTGACTCCATGTTAGCTGGGGGTGGGGGGAGTGACAAGAATATAAATAACCCCAGATAAGTATTTGAAATACAAATACTCTGTAAGATGGTTTCTATCTTTTAAGACTGATCATATACCACATCAGGAAAGTTTAGAATAAATCCTCTCCCATTTAGTTCCTACAGTTTTAAAAAACAAATTAAAGCACTGTTGGTTGGGGGATTATTTCCGATGCTGTTATATATTGTTAATGTCTTGTCCTGAAGCATCCATCAGAGGACCTCAAGAGTACCTCAGAAGTACTCTGTCTCACAAGATACCTTGAATCAGTCAAAAGTTTTAGGTTAGTCTAATTTTTCTTGACAGTTAGTAAAGGGAGTTGGTGAGTCCTCTGTTACATTGGTGCATGTCTGCATAGTGGCTGACAGAGCTGAATAAACAGTTATGAGCATGAACCCCAAGGCTTTTTATATTAAGTGTTTTCAAAGACATTCAAAGGGATCTTGCAGAACATTTATGTGCAATATAGGCATTTCAGGGTTTTACAATTGTTTCCCTTCCCTTCCCTTCCCTTCCCTTCCCTTCCCTTCCCTTCCCTTCCCTTCCCTTCCCTTCCCTTCCCTTCCCTTCCCTTCCCTTCCCTTCCCTTCCCTTCCCTTCCCTTCCCTTCCCTTCCCTTCCCTTCCCTTCCCTTCCCTTCCCTTCCCTTCCCTTCCCTTCCCTTCCCTTCCCTTCCCTTCCCTTCCCTTCCCTTCCCTTCCCTTCCCTTCCCTTCCCTTCCCTTCCCTTCCCTTCCCTTCCCTTCCCTTCCCTTCCCTTCCCTTCCCTCCCCTTCCCTCCCCTTCCCTCCCCTTCCCTCCCCTTCCCTCCCCTTCCCTCCCCTTCCCTCCCCTTCCCTTCCCACACCTTCCCTTCCCACACCTTCCCGCACCTTCCCGCACCTTCCCGCACCTTCCCGCACCTTCCCTTCCCGCACCTTCCCTTCCCGCACCTTCCCGCACCTTCCCTTCCCTTCCCTTCCCTTCCCTTCCTGCACCTTCCCTTCCTGCACCTTCCCTTCCCTTCCCTTCCCTTCCCTTCCCTTCCCGCACCTTCCCTTCCCGCACCTTCCCTTCTGCACCTTCCCTTCCCGCACTTTCCCGCACCTTCCCGCACCTTACCTTCCCTTCCCGCACCTTCCCGCACCTTCCCTTCCCTTTCCACACAGACACTGCAATTTTCTGTGTATTAACATTTATTGATGGAATGGACACTCTAACTCAAGCAGAGCTTCAGTTTTCAGTAGAATACCTTCCTCCTCTTGTTTGCTTCTGGAGGGAGGTTTATTTTGCATGGATTATCTGCAGTGGGATCTTGCTCTAGCTGGAATCAGCAGCAAAGCACAAACTGGTACCAGCTCTCTCTCTATTTATCTGTAGGCATCATCCATTCACCTCTGAGGCTTCAGCGATATGTTCAGACCTACAGTCTTTAAATCACCTTATGATCCGGTTCTTCCAAATCACTGGTACTGTGTATATGTGTACTATCAATGTTTTAGTCATCAAAATACCTGATCTTCAGAACATGCTGTTAAGTAGCAAACAGACTGACTTAGGTAATTGTAGTCTATACACTTTCCTACTTAAATATGTCTTCTTTAAAGAGCTATTCCAAACATCTGTTTGCAAAAATGACTTAGTAATTTGCATCTGTTGACTGGATTGAAGATTCTGTTTTCATTTTCAGGAACAGTTTACCTTACTACTCCTGTTAGTCAATGACATTTAACTGGCAATAAGACACAGTGCTAGCATACCTGAATAGATTAATTCTTGTTTCACTTTTTTTCTTTAAAACATTTTGATCTCTCTCCTCTCTTTTGCACTAGAGTTTTGTGAAACTGCCTACTTCTACTGCTGCTACTCTGGAAAGCTTTTCTCTAACAGTGCAAATGAACTCAGCATAAATGTAGTTCTAAACTTTGGCTGACATAACTCAATAAATCAAAACCTTTTTCTGCCAGTCATACACTTAGGTTCATTATGCATATAAAAGTAAAGCTAGTAATAGCATTATCATGGCAAAACAAATAGTGTGCCAACCTATTGGAAATTCCCCTAAAATAAAGGTAAGTAGGTACCGATGTCATGAAACCAGCTTATTTCAGGACTGAATTTGACCTCACCAGATGCACTCTTTGGTGGCAGGACGTATGTGCTGCACCTCTTTTCCCAGCTGTGATGGGGAGTGGGAGTTCCCTGTTATTTGGGATCTCTGCAAAATCATTGCTTGTTTCTCTGGGTTAGGAGCGGTCAGGACCATTCTGGATTCAAATGTCCCCCACCAGTTCCCTCAATGTTCCCCACCAGTTCCCTCAGTCTGGAGTAAAGAGTTGGTGGCTATGGAGACCCCATCGGAAGGGCAAAAGGGTTGGTGTAAACTGGCACTTATCTACCTGTGACCAGTAGGCAGCCTCTTTATAGGACACATTTGGAAGAAGATGAGGCAAAATAAAGCAGGGATTTTGAATCTGTAATCTCAGTTGGAAGACTTGGGCAAACCATAGATCACAAAATCTGTCCCAAAAGAGCCCTTATCTCTGTGACGATAAACATGTTCCTATAGCCTCAGAGCTATCATACCCAGCTTTTATTGCAAATCCTTACATTTGTTGTGGGGTATAGAATGTATTTGCGGTTTGAAAAAGAATGTGCCCCCCCGCTTATTTAAAGGTAGCTTATTCAGATGATGTACAGCTTAACTGCAAGCTTTTATTAAACTGGAGTTTACAGGGAATCATGCTGAAATAAACCTTCCAAGTTTTCCTGTTCATTGCATGCTCTTTTGGCTTAATCCTCCGTCTTGATTTGTCAAATATGGTATAGATTAGGGACCAGGAGTCTTACTTTGTTCAATATATAGAAAATCTAACAGCATTAGTTCTGCCCTAGTTTTGTAGCCAACAGTGTTTTCTCATGGCACCAAGGAAATGTTTTCCAACTTAACATCAGGTGATTGAACTTGGCAGTATCTGTTAAATCAGCCTTCAAGCTTCATGCTGTTCTTTTTAAATTAAAACTTTTACATATTTATTCCTGGCTTTACTGTACTGTGACGAGCTGCTAAATTACCAGTAAAAGATTTCTTTAGTAATAATTAAAAGAAACTCTTTTTAAGTCAGCTTCACACGCATTTTTCTCTTAGATTAAATTATGTTCTTTGGTATTAGAGAGGTACCTGAGATTTGGCTATCACTAATAAATAGCATCTGCACATCAGCATTGCTATAGGAATGTTGTGTCCCATTAAGATATTAACTTTTTAAAGGGATGATGGAAAATTGGAGCAGGTTCAGAAGAAAGCAGCAGGAATGATTGGAGGCTTGGAAAGCACTCCTTACAGTGACAGCCCGAAGGAACGTAATGTACTTAGTTTATTTAAAAGGTAAAGAAACAACTTGACTGTGCTCTGTAACCCTCTGCATAGCAAGGTATTAGCTGAGACAAGAAGATTCTTTTGAAAAAAAAAGAAAAGAGAAGAAAATAAAAAGCCATGTGTAAGTAAGTTGATTCAATGGCAGAAGTCAAAGTCAGAAGTTTTCAAACTGGAAACTTTTGAGGAGGGAGAGCAATTAACCAGTGTAAAAGACTGCCGAAGGATGCAATCAATTTTATATGTGTTAAATCAAACCTGCATGTTTTTCTGAAGGTACACTGCAGTTCTACCACAAGCTGTGGCTTGAGGCAGAAATTTTTGGGAGAACTCCTGAAGCATGTGTTACGCAGGAAGGCAGAATACATGATCGTAACTGTCTTGGCTGAGAATCTGTGATTCATGTTCAAGTGCAAGCATGAGGCATTCTTTCAGCAGTGTCTCTAAATTTATATTGAGCGCTGTCCAGGTCATTATAATCCTTTAAAAGGCATCACAAGTCTCTAGTTATTCACAGACTGCCCTTTTTTTCAGCATATAGAATACAGAATGAAATGAGCACTACTTTTTCTTGGTGGGAGGGGTAAAATTTAAACATAACTCATGAAGGAACTGTGAAGAAAAAAAAAATCCAAAGCCAGCATATCATCAGCTTCCTCAGTGCCTTCCAGCAACTATGGGAACATCTTTTTTTTTCTTGGTGCATTTAGGGCAGGTTCAGTAGAGAAAAGGCAACTGAGCGTGGAAATCTGCAGCAAGAGAGCATCATCCTTTCCCCCAGCACTGGCTTCCTTAACCCAGCGTGCAGCTTAAGCTCTTAGTCATGACTCCCTCTAGAGTGTGTGACCTAGCTACATGTGGGATTGCCAGAACTTCAGGTTTTCATCTTGTTTGAAAGACTTGTGCTGGCCCTAAACCAATATACCACAAATAAATTTTTAATTTCCTAGAGATATATTGAATTCTGGAAGCAGGTATCTGAGCTACTGCCAGACCAAGCAAAGCAGTTAACTAAGAAACAAAGTTTAAATCTACACTGGGAGAGTATACCGTACTGAAGACTGCATTTTGGAGGTGTGATTGGGTTGCCAGTGGTACTCAAGCCAGCTTTGTTACCCCTGCCCCATGTTTCAGTCTTCAGTGTAGAACATACCTTGAGAAATGAGTGGTAGAAATGATAAAGCAACTTTTGTGCAGACTATTTGATCCTTTGCGATAGACAATGCTTATAACTGAGTTACAAATAACATTTTTTTTTTTATCATGGTTGTATTACCTGAGATGAGTTTCAAGCTAGGAGAAAATAAATACTTTGTTCACATTTACAACATCACTTACCTTTCTTACGAATGGATTTCTCTGCTACTACCTCATGTTACATTCCTTTAGTGCTTAACTTCACCTACGTGCTAATGGGTAGCTCAAAGCACTTCCTGAGCACCTAATGGGTTTGCATCAGAGCTGTTGTGACTGCCCAGGGCTTTCCAGGCCCTACTGAGCTACAGCCCATTTTGTGGTGAGATCTGTTGAGATATCCTCAGTGACATCAAAGTATTTGATCTGTTGGCATTAATCACCACTAGTAACTGTCACCTCATAGGTGTATCACTAGTGCAATAACAAGAAATTATTCTTTGGTATTCTGGGCTGTGAGTTAGCACCAGTATGGTTGGTGATTTAATATGGTTTGAGGAGTCTGTGCTGGAATTCAGTCTGTTTATATCCTGTTTGAAGTACTTGAAAACACATACGCATTCCCGGTATCAATCCTGCCAACCTGTTTCCAGTGCTACCTTACCCTGCAGGTTTGCTCTGTTTTTGATGAGGAGCAGGACCTTTTTACTTTTCCTTCTCACTGAAGGATTTTTGCAATCCCACCTGCAAATGACCCAACTTGTACAAGTGGGAATTCTCCAAGACAGCATTTTAGCCTGACAGTTGTGATCCTCTTCTGGAGGTTTTGGAAATCTTACCTTCCCCTACCTTCATACATCTTTCTCATTAAGATTAGTTAGGTTTTGTAGAAAAGAAAATACAAAAAAAAAAAAAAATTAAAAAACAAATGATGATGCCTAACTAGTGGGGAGCTGCAGTTTTCTTGTTCCTGTAATTGTAGTCCATACCTATAATTAAGATTTTTGTGAATTAGTAGTAGCAAATTTCTCAGTCACTTGTGATCCAGATTTGTTCTGTCATTGTCATTAGTGGCAACAAATGAAACTAGCTTTTAAACGAAGGTAGTGGGAAATAATTGTTTGTAGAGCTCTTTTAGAACAGATTGCCTAGGAAAGGCACTGAATCGATATTTGACTTCATTCTTGTCCCCTTCAACATTCACCCGGACCAGTAACCTCCAGGTATCCAGATGGAGTGGATCTACTAACTCTTTCTTCTGTGATGCCTTTGAGGCAGGGCAGACTAACCCCAGGGAGAAGTGAACCTCTATTTTTCAAGAAGAAAAGCACCCAAAGGTATCTATAGAAAACACTGAAGTTGAGAAACAAGGCATTTCTTCATCTTTGCCAATCCTTTTGCCTCTAAGCATTGCAGAAAGGCTAAAGAGGTGTGTAATGTTGTCAAATGTCTGATGCATAATGAGCTAACTTAAGGACATATTGTCATACTTTTCCCTGAATTTTGTCTTTTGTTATCTTGTTTCCCAACCAGAAGGTTACTTGAAGCTCTCAATATGTTAATTAATGTGTTATTAATTATTTTATTTTTAAAAAACCTTTGTCTTGGTGATTTCTATCTAAGGATCACGAAAACCTTTACATATTTCCATATTTTCAGCATATTTTATGCAAATAGTTGTTAAAAATGAAAATTCTAATTTCAAATGAAGAAAATTCATGACATGCATCTTGTGTTGCAGTTTAATCACTGTATACCCGGGAAAGTATTGACAGTTGTCCCGTGGAAGCTATTAAAGTTCCTGTCCAAGGTTAAATGAAATTGCAGTTTATCAGAGCAGCATTGAGAAAATAAGGGAATCTGTTCATGGCTCTTGATTAATGCCAAGCATGATCAACACAAGGGGGTTCATTAAGCTATACATCATGTGGGTAATTTAACATGTCATTGTGCCTGCTGTCTGCTTTAACTCTCTGCATTACCCAGTATCCTGAACCTGTATCAGCCCTGCACCTGAAGTGTTGTCTCCCAGACTTTGTCATGCTTGGGTTGGCTCAACATTTGCATTTACACCATTCCCTTTTTTATGATCATTTGGCTTTTTTTTTTAAAGAGCATTTACAATTCCCACAGCTGCAGTTTTCTGTCTTGTCTAAATACACTTTTAATTTGGTAATGATTACGGGAAAGATGCAAAGAATGTGTCCTTCGTTGTCTCCATTTTCCCTGATTTTTAAGTGTTTCTACCTTTTAGGCAGCTGGGTTTGAAAAAGGTAGTTAGAGTGAAAGGCATTAGATCCTGATCTTGGGAGAGAACAGCCATCTCAATTCCCAGTGAAGGACTGCATCTCTGTACAAGATCAAGCGTGACAGCTTTCCACATAACTGTTAACTCTGAAGGACAGGATGGAGCAGATAAGGCTTTCTACAAATGTCTAGCAGAAATCTTTTGATTACAGACCCTCACCCTCCTGTGGAATTTCAGCCACCCAGACAACTGCTGGGAAGGCAGCATAGCACTGTGCAAGCAATTCAGGAAACTTCTAGACCATTGAGGGGAATTTCCTAGCACAAATGCCAACCAAATCACGTTTGGCTAGCCTGATTACTTTCTATGATGGAATGATTGGCTGTTGGAATGGGGAAAGAGTGGTGGATGCAACGTTTGATGTTGTTTGACGTTGGCCCTATACTGGGCCATATTGTAAAGACCGAGGCCAGTAAATCAAGGGAAGTTATTATCCCCTTATGCTGGATACTGATGTGGCTGTACTAGGAATATTTGTATCCTTGGGTTCTCCAGTTCTGAAGGGATATGTAGAAACTGGAGAGGGGCCAACAGAGCGTTACGAAGGTCGGGGACCTAGGTAGTTTGCCTTTCAATGAGAGGCTGAGAAAGCTGGTCTTGTTTTATCTGGAAATGAGGAGGCAAAGGAGCAATATAATAGCATCCTACAAGTACTTCGAGGAGATCTGTAGAAATGATGGGGCCAAGCTCAGTTTTGGCTGGTTAAAAAAAAGATGCAATGACCTAATACCCCACTATACTATAACTGAAATTGTAAGAATTTCCAACTGCGCATCTGGATGCATGCCCAGGCTATGTCCAAGATGTTAGGATGGAAATGCGGTAGAACATTCTGTCCCTCGCCCACCATTTCCTCCCTATATTTGTCCTTACACCCATCCTCCCTGATCTCCATGGGACAGCAATCTGGACACATGGGTGGGAATGCAGCTGCAGCATCTGGTTAATCAGTGGCCAGGATTTTGGGTCAAGTGGTGGTATTCTTAAGTCTTCAAGGACTTCAGGTTTAGCACCCTTTGTTCTACTGTGAAACCTCCAACAGTGATAGAATCAGTAAGGTACAGTGGTGGTGAGATTGTGCATGCAGTACCTCTCCAATAAAGACCTTTAATACTCCGCTTCCCTGGTAAAGCCGTAGTAGTGCTACCAGTAGTTTAAACTACAGCATGGACCAGCTGTGAGCATTTTTGAAATTTATTTTGGTCCAGATGATTTTCAAAAAGATCTGCTACACACTTTCATTAGCTGATGATTTACTGTGCTATTGCTGGCATCGGCTCTGGGAATCTATACAAGGCAAAGGATGCTGCATTCATTCTTCCAAGTGTAACCAAGCTGTGAAACAGAGGAATCATAGGAACAAGTGATTTATGGAAGGAGCACCTACAAATTCAAGTAGCATAATTCAGGTTATATAATATATTTTATTTGAGTAATTGGAGTGATTTTCCATTCTTCTCCTATTCACTTATTCTCTTATAGTTCTTCTGGTATTAGCTGAGGTTGTTGTATGTAGGAAGGAATAACTGTGCCAGAACTTCCACGGCATTCTCTTTAATAAGAATTTTATCTTAGTTACCTATTTCTCTTGCAGAAATTAGATTTGCTGCCTTCACCTGAAAAAAATTAACTCTTTAATTTCTTTTGATACAGGGTCTGAGAATTAAATAAGTAAGACAGATGTTACAGTCTAAAGCCAGATTGTAAAGGTGTACAATGGTTATAGTAAGTAGCACAGAATGGTTATTTAATACATGGTAGTTATTGTAGCACTGCTTCTAACAAGCTGGCCTTTTCCTACAACTATCTTGTCTTCTGCTGCAGTGTGAATACCTTTTACCTTGAAATCTAAAATAGTCTTCATGTATTTATAGCTCCATACTGGAATACTTCTTAAAAGATACTGTATTGTCTTCTGCTGCCATTAATTACCAAAGGTTTATTTACAAGACAATAATTAATTATACTTCTGGGATACTCAAGAGTCTAACATAAATCAAAGCAGACTTGATAAGAAGCGATGAAAGTCTCACATAATTAAGCAGGGCACTAGAGACCAATTGTTTATAGAATGATTTTGCTGGGGCTAATTGACACTAATTATTTAATCTGATTTTCTTCTTCCCAGTAATGCTTCCACCAATTCACTTTTCTCAGCTGAGGGCTCAAGCATATTTGACTTTATCAAGGTGTTCTCACGGTATCAATACAACGGATTTTCTAATCATTAAGTTTTGGCAATAATTTCCTAACTACATGGAGTATTGAAGTGTTGTAAAAGCTAAGCAAGGTAATGACTTAGTTGATGAGAAAAGTTAATTCTAGAGTAGAAATAGCCTTAGGAAAACAAACATAAAACGTATTTGCAGGCCAACTGATAGTGTGGCTCACTTGGTACACCTTTCCAACCACTCCAAAATTTTAATAATGAATTTATTTCTAGGTAAGATCAGTAACATTTCCCTCATGCTTAACTATCTTAACTTAAGTGTTATTAAGTGTCAACATGTGGTACAAGAAACTGTTAGTGGAATTCTTTAATTTCTTGCAAGAAATTGAATTCAAGGCCCAGAGATGTTATGGAAGCTCTTGTGCTGTTTTATTGGATCACCACTCACGTGCTGGAGCAGAGCATCAACATGTCACACAGTTCTGCAGTATCCTGTACCCAAACAGAGATAGAAGCAAAACATAGACAACCAAATTAAGTAGGCTAATCCTAACATACTATTACATTATTTCCAGACATGCTGTTTATTTTATAGACATAGTTTTACTTCGCCAGTAACATACTTGGAAAGATGTTTATATGTATTTTTAGCCTGCTTTCTTAAGGTGATAAGGCTAATGTGATACATCTACCAGGATGCCCAGAGACATCTTTCACCAAAGTTTTAACTCACTGATCAATTTGAAATGGATATAACAAAGGAAGAGATAGCTCAATTGTATGAATGTCCAGTGAAATTAATGAAAAATAGTGTTTGTGTAGTGGAAAGTAACATGTATTAGAGTCCCTACATAGAAAATGGCTTCAGTTTAAGTTCATATTGTTAAATGACATGGAATCCATGTGGGATACAGCCTAAGACTAGTTACACAACTAATGTTTCTTATGCAGTATTGAAATAATTATCATAGGAAAGTTTTTGTTCTATGGTTTGTGAGCATTTGATTTCAAGCAGAGTAATCTGTTTTTCTCCTTGCTGTTTGAACACTGTTGAGAAATTTCAGCTTGTAACTATGCAATGCTCTAAGCCAGAGAGCTACCACAGTACATACAGAGCTCTCTCAACTGCAGCGCATCCAATTCACATGTATATTTAAAGCTGCTTTTCTTCTATCTCTGGAACTACACGTCCACCTTTTGTTTTTTTTTTTCCCATAAAAATGTTTCGAAGTGTCTTTTTAAAATAATTGAATCATTTCCAAAATTCCAAGTATGATCCTGCCCTCAAGACTCCGTGTCTTGTTCTGTTCCTACCTATCTTCTTAAATCAGGAATTAGCTTTGCATTCTAACAGCAGTAGTTCAGATATCCTGATTATGGTTGCTACCGTTATTATTCTAAACAGCACAAAAAAATATCCTCCCTCAGTGGCCACTGCTTTTTGCTTCTTCAAATTATTCTTCGGGCTCTACTTCTGGACACAGGAGGAGTTTCAAGAAATGGTAGCTGGTCAAGATGTGCAAAATAACCTACCCAATACTTCACAGAGTGAACACAGCTTGACTAGGAATATTTGAGCAGTGGTCAACTCTGGTATTAACTGCAGAAATAGTGGCTTTTCCAGGGCTTTGTTACTAGAAATAGTATATCACCTAACTATGTCCTGACTAGGTCGTTACAAATATCTATTACTAATTATTTTTTACTAAATTACTTCATAACCAAAATCCTTATTTATCACCTGGATTTTCCCATCTTGAGATTTGTACATAAGAATTCATATCCCACAAAACCTCTGCTCAGTGTTACCATTACCACTGTGATTTTTAATTAAACTTTGTAAATGGCTTAGGATGCTTGGATAAAACCTGCTGTAATGTATGAAGCTGTGTACCTGCAAATAGGAGCAATAACAGTAAGCTGTTAATAGCAATTATTAATAGTAAATTATACATTAATAAGGAAGCTTTGACAGGTGGCTATTTTCTTATGTCTTATAACAAGAAATCTATTAAAGTGCTTGTTAACAGAAGTCTCACATGAGTGATGTTCTGCATGAGACAGAAATGCTGGTAAGTAATCAAAACACAAAAAACAAGAAGACCCTTCACTTCTCTCAGGTGAGAGTTAAATAACTGTGTCTGTATATCTCTATATAGACACGCATAACTGTTGTGAATTCTTTCCTCATACATAGTAAGCTACAAGAACACACCAGAAATCATTATTTTCTATCTCCTTGTTTTTTTTTTTTTTTTATCTTGATGCTGGTTTTAAACTAACTTAAATCAATTTCAATTGAGTTTGCTTGTGTGCACCTTGTAGGGGAGATTTAATCAGTCTGTTATAAATTTACTTTTAATAGGCAAAGTAAAAGATGGTTTAGTGTTGGAATCTAATTATCTGTGTATAAATGGATCTTATATAGAGAGGCAATAGAACAGTGTGATTTTGAGGATATCTCAGAGCTCTGCTTCAAAATTGAGAGAAGGATATTGCATTTTAAATAATGACTTTCTAAATGGAGAAACTGAAGCTGTGAGGAAAAAATATGTGAAGATGTAAACTATAATATGAAAATATGAGTAAGTAAGCATTTTAAGCTGAAAGTGAAGGAATAGTTTAGGCTAAACTGTGAAAAAACAAGTGTGTAAGACAGAGTACCTAAATCTGCAATTTTTTTAATTTCAGCTATGATTTTCAGTATATTCGCAGATGGGAGTCAAGGTATTGGTGATCATCTCTAAGCCCCTCAACTGGCTGGGGTGTCAGGGTGGGGATGGATCTCTCCTTCCCCAGGACAGACTGCTGCAGCTGAAGACAAGGAGCGCAGCTTTCCAGGAACCACAGTGTGTCCTGGGGACACGTGTCTGAGCGAAGGCGTGCGCGTGCGCTGCTCACCAACTCGCTAAGGCTGCTGAGGAAGGGGTCTTTATGGACAGATTTTTGTATTAGCTGTTTTATGGGACAGGTCCTACAAGCACTGAAACTGAGTGGGAAGACAGAGAGCAGTTGGTGTGAACATTATATAAATGTTCATAACCATACAGTATTGTACCTAGAGCACAAGGACTTAACTTTATCTCTAACCACTGGAATTGAGTAACTAGGTCTTGCTCAGTCTAGGTGTTTTATAGGTTTAAAATCCAGGATCACCCCATAGCAAAGGTCTGTGTACCTGCAAGAAGGGTCGAACAATTTGATTTGGATTGTGTCTAAAGGTGCTGTGGCATGTGCAACCAGCAGAGCTGGAATCTGATGGTCCTGCTAAGTTTTTCTTAGGAGTAACCTTGCAAATTAGATACACTGAAGGCAACTCATGGGCTTAGAGTTGCCTATGAGGCAACTCTTAGGCACAGGGATAAAATGCATTGGTGGCTGTTGGGTGTTTAACAGCACAATGGAAATGTTAGGCTCAGAGCCTTTATTGGATTGTTCCTGTAACTGCAAGATGAAGTTCAGAGGTTTTCATCTTACGTGAGAAGTTTCCCAAGGCCAGAAAGTGCTCTTACCACCTTTAAACAAAACTGTAGGTACTTCTTGTTGATCATAATAGGCCTCACTGCATTGTTTTTGACAAATAACTATGTGTTTTGTGAAATTTTATGGTCTCGCATCCTCTGTGTTAACTCTTTTTTTTTTTTTTCTTTAAAGCAATGTTTTTTTCACAAGGATGCACAAAGGCACAAACATCTGCTGCTTAAAGAAGATGGGAACCTTGCTGAGTTTATTGCTGTTCGAAAGGAATGCACCTCATTCCCATCTTCACAAGTAAGTTCAATTTACCTACAAAATAAAAATAATATCCCCACAAATATCAGCCTTATGTGCAAATGACTCACTGACTCAGGTATCTGAATTGATTGAGAAATTTTTGTTAGCTATTTTATACTTTCTACAGCCATAGAGTTTGTTCTGCTCCAGTGAACCACCTCTGGTAGATATATAACAAAGTACACATTATGAGGAGTTTTTCAGGACGATTACATTTGGGATGAAGGACTCAAAGGTCAGACCTTTGCTCATGCTACTGTCAATAGGAATTTGTATCCTGTGTAGATTTTATAAATAACTGCTATATATGCTACAGTGCCACAAATCTACCTCAGGATCAAGGACAGAAGAGAATAATTTCTTTTTCTTCTTTTGCATTGAGCCTGGCAATCAATGGGAAGCAAAGCAGAATCAATTTTAATTGATCAGTTAGGTTTTTAAATAATTGGCATTCACTGCAGTCTCTCGACAAAATAACAACTGGTGTTTGGGGTTTGACATTTTCCAGCTCTTTTTCCAAGCTTGTGTTGTGGCTACTGTGATGCAGGAGATACCCCCAGGGTATGTGGCACAGCTCCTCACACATCCTGGTGCCACAAATGAAGCTCAAACAGGTAGGAGCAGTGTGACGCAGCACCAGGGTGTTTTAGGACTGCTCTGCTCAGTCTCACAGAGCAGAGCAGTGGTCAGACTCGCCTTGAGATGCTGTAGGTTTCATTCCTTTGATTTGCTCCTACTCATTCTAGCACTGTAATGAAGCCAGCCTAACTGCAGTACCAGGCCTGGTATGAATAGAGGGGTCTAAAATATTGATGACACTGTAGTTTAAGCTCAAGTGCTTGCTACCTGCCTGTTTACCCAACAGTATGGAAAAACCTATACCTGAGGCATTTAGTATTGGTAAGAAAGCATTCCAGATCCTGCACTGTGGAAAGTGGTTCTTAAATGATTTTCTGATATTATGCCTGAATTTATGTTGTTTGGCACCTACTGTACATGCCAATTTTTTATTGTGTAAATATGACAGAAGTATATTGATCATTTGTCCTAAGTGCTTCATCAAACTCTATTATCCTGCTAACCATAAACTAGCTAACAGAAAGTTACTGCCTCAAAATGTTACTAACTATGGATCAGACTTGAATAAAGAAAGTAATCATTCATGCTCATTTCCTTGGGTGCAATAGAAGCCTCCAGTTCCTGGAACCAAAATGTTTTCATACTTTGCTATTAAGTTTCATTGTAGTTTTGTCTACTTTTATGTAAAGTACACTGATTTATTAGAAAGCTCACTCCACAGTAAACTGATAATTGGATGCTGTTGACAGAATGAGTTTCATTGATCTAGTCAATGGCCACAGACATTACTGAAGTAAACCTTTTAACAGTGCTGGGGTGTATTTTGGCCACAATCAATTTTTGTGAATCTTCCCTTGTAGCTTTTTGTTTTATTTGACACTATCTGCATTGATCTAAACCTAGAGCAGATTTAATGTGTAAAATTTATCTTGACAGAAGTTTTCATTACTTTTCAGTCAACGCAAACTTTTCTTTCTTTATTATAGACTAAAAATTTGCTGTGACAATCTGTGCAAGTAACATGTAGGTACCTGTTGCATCAGTATGCATGTGCCATAGACAGAAAAAGGATCATATTCAAAGAGCTGGCCTTCAAATAAATGAGACATTGCTCTTGTCGATGTTGAACAGAATGTTTTGTAATATCTAGTGTGAGGGACATGCCAAATATAAAGATTAACTTTTCTTGCGGCTGTTGCTTTAATTTACAGGCTAGATAAAACAGCATGGAACAGTTAAAAGTGAGTCAATGATGTACATATTAGCAAAGCTAGTTAAGGCCACAATTTTACTGAAGAATTTAACTTCAAACCTGTGACTAATCTCACGACAGTTAAAAGCCAGAATCCTACAACTCTGCTTTTGTTAAACAACACAAGTTTCAGGCTAAGTACATTCTTTAGGTGATTTCAGGAGCAGAGCCTGAGTCTTCCCTCCCCTGCCAGCCCCTATGTGGCTCAGCACAAATGCTCCCATTTTAGCATTAAGCTCCATTGACTCACTGACAGGATGAACCAAAAGGCGAGAGGTGACCCATAGAAAGACAAGAACACCGGGAAAGCCTTTCTTATGTTTTCAGTGATGTTTGGGTGCTAGTGTTTTAAGGTGGATCATCAGATCTGTGGTTAATGCTTAGAAATCTGAGCAGAGAATTGCAGTTTAATTTTAGTCTAAAAGACCATTAATACTAATGTTGTTTTTTAAAAAAGGCAAATCTGTGTGCTTCAGATAAGATGCTTAAGTTAACAATGCTTCCAGGGAAGTTTGCCCCCAGTGTAGAAGCATCTGATTTGCAGGTGACCTCTGAGGATTTTATAGATATAATATTTGAAATATTGCTGTTGATGGACTAGATATACTTTCTGAGTTCCTCAGTTTTATTTATGTTTCATTATGTAATAAGTTAATTAATAAGAATTAATGAATTACGAGAGAGCCATATTCCTACAGAGATTGGGTTCCAATTTTTTAATCAAACGCATACTATCTGGTTTGTGGTTGTTTTGCTTTTGGTGGTACCTGTTTCTCATGTCATCATTCCTGGCTGGTGTAACAGCATGTTTATTTACAAATAGTTGCATTTGCATGAAATTAATTCCTGGAAAAAATCAATTATCTCTAAGAGTTATAAAAATTTGATTTTATGACATGCAAATTCAGAAATGTCTTTGATTAGGCAGTCAGTGCTGGATCTTTCTATATTTAATGTATGAGAGAGAGGAATATTTGCAGAGTAGAAGTTTCAGGATACAGTTAAATGCACTAATATCTAAAGACAATTTTTCAGTAACATGAAAAGTTTTAAAAGTCTTTCCTGAGTAGTGTGAATTAGAACTATTTCTGGAGATAATTGCTGCCATCTTGTTCTAGCTGATTTGTGGGCTGACTCTGAAGGTGAATGTCAGGCTGGCATGGTTGTGTTTGTTTTGCTTTCAAAACCAAAACAAATTGTTTAAACAACCTAAAACCCTTTAGACAGAGACCTGAATGCGAATGGGAATGACTTTGGCCAATGCTGAAAATCTTTATGAGAAGATGCATTATATGGATGGGAGGTTTCAGAAGGGGAAATCCAGCCCTCTCTGCAGGACAACAGTACTTTGCATCACCAGGATCCCTCTGAACCTCTTTGGGCCCTTTGTGGGACTCATTTGTTTCAGGTGGAGCAGTTAGAGCGGCTGACTTTGAATCCCTGACCCCTATCTACACTGGCACAAGAGGAGACCTATTTGCTTCACTATGCTTGACAGCGGTGAAAGCAATGTTCTGAGAAAAACCTAAAATATTTACATAATTTTAAGTTCTTTTTCTATATTAAGGACAACTGAAAGCGAGCAGAAGAAAGCAGTGCTCTAACTTTCTTATATTCCAAAAGCACAATTAATAGAAAGGTCATTGAATGGTTGTTCTAAGTAACTACAGAAAGGAGATAATCAAAGGAGGTACAAGTACCCATTCAGTAAGGGTGGACTTTGCAAGAGATTTGATCGTGGAGGAATTAATTTCCCTGGTGACCTAAGTGAGATAGCGTAGTTTTATCTTTCTCAGAAAATTAAGAGTAAATTATCTGGCTCAATAACTCTCACTAACTACATTTAGATAAGCATTTTGTGTGTTTATTAAGTTGTTTATTTGTTATAATAATATTCGCGATCTAATAAAGATAAGAATGTAGATGGAAGTCAACAAACTTCCCATTACGCAGCTGGCTCATTTCAAGCAGTGAGAATAAATTAAATGATAAAATGTACTCTCTTGTTTGATTAAGAGACCAAAATTAGTCATTGTGGGAGAGAAATGTTTCAAATTGCAAGAAGCGGCTTTCATTCTCTGTGCAAAGAGATAGACATACATGTGCAGTGAATGGTCTAAGATTTTGTTGCACTGTTGCGTTATCTTTAAAGAAAGAAAGGACTGGAAAGGGCAGATGTTTCGTAAGCAAGGCTGTAAATGGCATATAATGAAAGAAGCACAGTCTGCTTTTGGGAAAGGGTGTTAGAATAGCTGCAGTGTTGTACAGCGTAACAATTTATCTTACTGCAGCAAGATATCTGGAATTTCATACTGCAGAAACGGGAGAATTTTCTGCTCTACTTTTGAATTCTGTATAGAATAAATATCTGTTCATTACCCTATATCTGTATGCACACACAGTGAACTCTGAAGCCTGACTGTCAGAGAGGAAGAGATTAGTCTGTGTCTGTTAAACAGTGAAGACCTCTAAGTGCTTTTATGTTCTTGTATCTTAAAAGCTCAATCTGCCCTTGTATATGCAATCTGCAGCATGGCATATCATCAAAAGGAAAGCTACTGAGTTTGTGCATGCATGTGTAGTAATTGATTTTTTCCAAGGTACTTGCCTGGGTGCAGTATTGCGTATTTTGAGGGCGAGATCAAATCAGAAAATACTGTTGAGGAATAAGCCACTGTAAATATGGCAGTGACAACAAGAGCACAAGCGATACCCAGATTTTGAATGTAGAGATTTTAAATCAGTGCCCTTCCTGGGAAATCAAGATAAACTTCAGTGATAGAAGTGTCTGGGAAAACAATTGTGGCAGAAAACAAAAAGGCCTAGGTATTGGCTTTCCTCTTAAAACAAACTGTGTGATAGCTGTCAAGGGTGAAACCCTGGCCCCACCAGAGACTGAGTTTCTTAGGGCCTTGCCAGGGTCTGATTGCCCGCTGCCTTTCTGGCAGGAGCACTCGCTGTGAGCCATCCGCTTGGACCCATAACTGCAAACAGTGAAAATATTCTGTTAAGACTTCACAGTTTAGGACAATGCAAACATTTGGACTGAGCAGATGACATATGAGAGGAGGCTGAGAGAGCTGGGTTTCTTCTGCCTGGAGAAGAGATGGCTAAGGAGAGATCAGTCTTCTGTCTTCATCTCCTACAGTTAGTTACAGAATAGATCAAGCCAGACTTCTTGGAGGTGGACAGCAGAAGAAAAGAGGCAGTGGACCCAAGCTGAAACAAGGGAAATTCATCTGATGAATAGATATTCTTCATAAGGAGATTGATTTAGCACTGGAACAGGTTGCCCAGAAAGGCTGTGCAGTCTCTTTCCTTGGAGATATTAAAAACTCAGGTAGACAAGACCCTAGGAAACCCAATCTAGCTTTAAAGTTAGCCCTGCTTTGAGCAGTGATTGCACCTAATGGCCTCCTGGGGTCCTTTCCAAGATAAACTATCATTAAAAAAAACCCAAACAACAACAACAACAACAACAACAAAACCAACAAAGAAAAAGCAAGCATGAAGCTCTTTGCATGGCCAGTTGTATGCTCCTAAAAAAAGAGATATATCCATACCTACACTGTATGCTTTTGGGGACAGGAATTCACTTTTCAGTTGGATTTGGCGAGCATCAGTAGCAGTGCAATTCTCATCCTTGGCTAGGGCTCTTCTGAGCTATAGCAAGACAAATACCGGAAAAGGAAGTTGGCTCCATAGGATAAAAAATTTAAGAAGGATATATTTTAGCGAATATCTAAGCTGTAGTATATTTGATAATAAGAATAGAGATTCCACCAAAGCCATGCCCTTAGATGGAGAGAGAGATAGACTGACAAATCAAAAGATATTGCTTTTTCAGAGACTTGGCCAATCACATGGTGAGTCTGACTGTCGGGGACGGAGAACAAATGTGCTGACTGGACTGTGACAGGCAGTTCGGATGTCTTGTGATGTGATTTGACATCTTCTTTGTGATTTTGGTAGTGTAGATGGCTTTGATCAAAGCGTATGGCCCTCCTGTGCATCTTTAAAGGCAGTGTGGTTTGTCCCAACTAAAATTTGGTCACTCTTGGAGTAAAGGAACGCTTACTATAGAAACAAAAGTACAGCCACGTATTATCCATCTCACTACCAAAACAGTATCCTTGCCTGAGGAGAAGTGACAGATGGCTTACCATGCGTAGCCCTGTAATTCACAACCTGCTTTATGCAGACCTCCTGGCTACTGCTTTCTTCTCTCCCTCATTTCCATTTCCATTCCCACTCCCACCATCCCTTGGGCTTTTGCCATCACCCTCCCACTCTCTCCCCATTCCTATATTGTTGTCCCTCTCCCCCAGCACTGCCGCTGCTCCCTTCCTGCACTTTTCCTGTCGGCACAATCCGAACCACAGCTCCAGGGGGATGTCGGCCGGTGGGAGGTGGTGGGGAAAGCTGCGCCAGGCACTGCCGTGCAGCTTCTGTTTATCCGCGTTCTCCTTAGTGCTGCGTATCTCGGCTGCTGGGAAGTGCTCTCATAGTCTTTTATGGTTTGATGTGTGGATATTTTTCAACCCCAAAACATTATTTTGTTTAAAGGAGGAGGGATAGAGAATGTGTAAAAGGTTTTCTTCGTTTACATAGGGCACTCCAGGGCAAGTTTCACTCAGCTCCTTAGCTGTGATTTGTTTTGATTGTTGTGATGCAAAGCTTACTCGGCTGTATGTGCGCTATCAGAGTGTTTGTGTACATTTCAGAGGAGGGAAGTAGGTTTGGATAAATACAGAATCCTCCTTAACCTATATCCAAATATTAAACTTTTTTAAGTTCAGTAAAATTTGCTGAATTCTCCCAGCATTTAGTTGCAGTGGACATTGGAAGTACTGACGATGAAGCACCAGAGAAATGAATCATGTGTCGCTCTTGGAGCGACAGGAAGAAGGAAGTACAGTTTCTCCATCTCTTCTTGAACCTTCCCACCAAAGGGATATAGACCACAGAGGTCACATAAAGTTCAAACGCAGATGTGTAGCTGTGTCCAAACTGGATTTCCTGCGCTCCAATCACATTCAAATGTACACAGTTCCCCCTCTGAGTGCTTTTCACCTGCTTTCCTTAATTACTTCCGTGGCTGTTACTGTGATTGTTGCCTATGGTGGCTTTTGAAAGGCCTGGGTCGGTTGGCGTGTGTGTTTCTGGACAGGGATGTCAGCACGTTTGAACGGATGCTGGCGCTGGCTCGGAAATTTTACCACTTGGTTCAGTGGAAAATGTGATATTTGGAGGGAGCTGTGGCCTGCTGCCATTCGCAGGCTGTAAAGACAAGGGGTGTTGCAAGAGGACATGCATTGCACACAGAGGCTCAGACTGTAACACAGGTTTGGGAGAAAGTGCAACTCCACTTTTACTTTCCGCTCCCATTGTGGCACGCACTGGCAGAAACCTTTGGTCTTTTGAAAGCCTCCTGATTGCCTTTCTCCTTAAACAGCCCTGCATGGCAAAAGAAGCAGAGTGGCTCTATTACACACGTTGGGAGATTTTGTTTCCCTTAAGCTGTAAAAAGTTTTATTTTTTAATTTTATGAACTTAAGGAATGCTGTAATTGAAGACTTCAAAGTTTCAAGTCCCTCTTAAGATTTAAGTATTGAGAATTAAAATGAAAACTAAGCTTTAAACCAAAACTCTGCACTATTTTTTTTTGCTTTGAATAAAAGCAGATGTTGCCCAAAACTTACCCAACATGTAGCAAGCTTTATAAGTACCTGCCAGTCAAATATTCTACCAGTAGTAAGCTAGAAACGTTAACAGATACACAAATGGAAAATGTTGGTAGTGTTTTAAAGGCAAATATAGTTACGATACAAATGGGGAGCGTGAGGGGTAAAAATCTCTCATGGTTTATACTGCTGTAGTTGCCAGATTGTTGCATTCTTTTGATTTTCGGATGAAGTCTGCAGATCAGGGGGAAGTGCTCAAAATGGGTAAAGTTTCCTAACAATTTAAATCAGGGTCAAACCCAGTCTTAATAAGATGAAGCCAATCTTAAAAAAAAACCTCCCAACAACCCTGATATAAGTAACTAGTTTTAATTTCAGCTATTTTGAACTTTTCTTCTCAAGGAAGAACTTGAGTTTAGTTAATGATTAAGTTTAAACCTGTTGCTATATAGAGAAAATAGCCTTTATAGTATTTGTGGGTTTTTGGGGGGTGGGGTAGTTTCCTTGCTTGGTTAATTATGGGGATGAATTACTTACAGATTTAGGGACTATCCCTGGGAGAAAGTCTAGGCTAACTTTGCAAATGAGATACATTTGGTGTGAAAAAGTTTCTTTCAGCTCTGCTGTGTGAGATGGACTGTTCAAAAGAGGAAGATGTACTTACTGAGGGGTAAGACCTGCTAAATTGTCTGAAATTACTTCTTTAAAATGTATATGTAAAGGGAGAGAGAGAAGGAGAGAGTAACAAAGTACAATGAGGCTTGTAGAAAAGAAGAAATTTGTTATGGACATGTTAAGTGAGGCTGAGCAGGTTGGGGAAGGTCAGCCTGTGGCTTGAAGCAAGAGGCAAGCATTAAAAGGAAATGCTACTGAAGAGTAAGATGAGAAGGAGCATTTGAAAGTAAGGAATTATAGAACATGGAGTCCTGGTGCAGTAGAAGGCAATCCTTTCTGAATATTATTTACTGGAAAAGCACAATTCGATTTTTGTTTTAGGATGATTGTGGTTTATGATCAGTCAGTGGCAACACAAGATACACTAATGCAGAAAGCAGTGAAAAAACCCATATTGCATGCAGTTTCTGTAATCTGTTCCTGTTGAAATTTGATTCAAGGGATACTCCTCCTTCTGGCAGCTAGGTACCATGAAGCAGAATCTGGCTATTAAGGGTCTGGGGTTTCCAGGGAGAAGTAGGAGCAGATACCATCAGTAAAATTTCAGGAACAATTTATGGAAGATTTCTTCTTGATTAAAAAAAAAAAAAAACAGAGCTTTTTTTTTTTTTTTGTATTAACTGTTTTGAAAAAGGCTGTATTTCAGGTTATGTATTTGCAGCAGAAATTGTGGATTAGCAGCATTCAGTGCTGCTGTGGAGGCAGAGGTCTATACCAGGACCTGCGGTGTGCGACTATGTAAAATCACTAGCCACTGTTCAATAAAGAAAAAAAGATAAAATGTGATTGGTGATGTTTTTCTGAGGCTAAATAATGTTTTATTTTCAACTATATTTTCAGTACGTGGCCCTAATATTTATCATACCTAACAACTCTGTAATAATGTTCTTCCTGGGGCATTCTTTTCTGACACTTGGTCAGAGCAAACTGGCAAGAAATTTAGTGTATGTAAATGAAGGGACTGAGTGTGTCTTTTTTGGGTAAATGTTTTATCACAGATTACTTTCTTGTAAGGTAATTTTTGTCTGCCGTTTAGTTGTGAAGTACAAAATATCTTCATATTTGCTGTCAGTTTTTGAACTGAAATAGTTTTAAGGCTTTAGATACTCTATCAGATAGCAGTAAGATTTTTTTTTTAAAAAAAAAAAACAACCAAAACCAAGAAGATCTCTCCAGAGACAAATTTTGGAAAAATACCAATCCAGATAAAACTTTATAAATATATTTAAACAGTAGTAAGGGTAAGAATTTCAGCTATACTTCTTAATCACTCTTTGGCAGCTGAATTCTTACATAGTTTATTGAAAGTGACTCTATACCAGGAACTGTTTGTTGAAATACATGATATAAAAATAATCCTCCTCTTTGAACAGCAGGAAGGATTCATCTCCAGAAATGTTTTCCAGGACTGTGTATGTGTTGAAATTTGTCACAGAAGAGATCAATAAGTGGGCACTGCTTGAAAAGTAAATCACCTGGGGAGAGCCAGCGAATTGTCATTGTAGTGGAAGTATCTCAGTAGAAAGAGGTATCTGTCCCTGTTCATTAGAAAGGAAAATGAAGAGGGACGGAGGGAATGAGGAGGGTGGATTGGCTAATAAAAAGAATAACTGTGGGGGGTGAACTCTTCCTGTTTGTGCTGTCAGAACTCATGCTTTGAGTTAATTGATGTCTTTGGGGACGCCAGAAGGAGGTAACAAATTGTCTCCTCGTTGTACCAAATTCACCAGCTCTACAAAGTGGTCTGTTTGAATGCAGAGGGAAAACATTAAATGGAGCTAAAAAATATATCTGCGTTTGTATCAAATGCACTGCATTAGGATTTGAGGAAATGTTGAGAACAGTGAAAAGGTAAAAATTGCTCCTATTATTTCAAGGAGTTATGTAGGAAGACAGTAAAGAAAACCAGAATAAACCCAGCCAATAAACAAACAGTGAGACCCCCTACTCAAAGCCTATTTAAAAACAACAGGGCTTGTTCCCTGACTTTCAGTGGGCTTGGGATGAGGATCTAAATGGGTGGGAGGGGGAAGACCTCTTACATCTCATGAATGAAGATATTCCATTCTGGACAGTAAACCTGTAGCAAATACACAGAACAAGTCTTCTGAAAATGCAGCTGATTCAAGAAACTCATCAAGTTTTTTCTTTTTCTTGGTGTTGCTATATTTTGTTGACACTAGGGAAAGCAGGTGAGAAACAAGACAGAGCAGCATGTACAGGTGGAAAGGAATGGAAATCCTATCTGTGAAATCTTGTGAAATTTAACTTATTGGAAGTAGCAGGGATCATCAATTTTATTTGGACTTTCAAATAATTTTATTGTTAAAATGGTAGATATTCATAAGTTCTCTGGAGTTTGTGTGTGTGAAACTGCACGTGCAATAAAACACTTTATGGCTCCTGGGCAGTAAAATTCCACTGGTCCTACACAAATTGAGTGTATAGTGAAATACAGCCTGTGAAGAGCAGGAAATCCCAAAGACACGTGCAACTTTACAGCTGTAGAACTGTGTTTTGTTGCTGGCATAACAAAGGCTAATAAAGGAAACTAATTTTCAGGTTCTCCAGACATTGTTCAAAAGATAATGCTGATTTCTGAAACTTGAACATCACAGAAAAAATACTGTTCTTCAGTGGTAACTTTCTTAACTATGACTCTGGCCATGTTCTTCCCACGCTCTTTTGGGTCTCCAGTATGCCTTTCCAGCTTCTTCAACATGCAAACCAAGGCTTTGATGGACAACAGCTTCATTCACTACACAGCCCCTGGAGAAGGTTCACCCTGTGAGTTACGTTCACACCCTGCGTGATGAGAAAAGAGGGTGTAACTCCAACATAATTATACTTAAATACCTCCAAGATGTTTAAGGAAAACAATGCCACGAGATGACTGAAGCCAGTCGTTCAGCAGGTTTCTTCTAGTACCTGCAGTCTTTAAGCCTAGATCATAATTCAGGCACGTGATGCTGTCTGTTCTAGCACCTGCTAAGTTTTAAGTGTTTGGGTTTTTTTGCAATCTTATTATGGGAAGCATATCAATAGCAAACAGCCCTTCTGCTTATGGCTGTAATAAGAATTCCATGTGGAGATTCATTTTTGAATGCTATTTTGCTGAACACTTAATTAATAGATAGCTATGCTCTGCCTTAATGCTTTTGTCTTTAGTTAAGAATTTCTAATGGAAGTAGAAGGAGTACTTCTTTCACTTTATATTTGACAACTTGAAGCCATTCAGTGAATCAGACACAAAAGTGTGGTCTGAAAAATGGAGAGCAAATCTGACAATCTTTTTTTTTTTTTTTTTCCTCATAGACATCATAGAATCATAGAATGGTTAGGGTTGGAAGGGACCTTCAAAGGTCATTAGTACAAGCCCGCTGCAAGAAGCAGGGACATCCCCGACTAGATCAGGTTGCTCAGAGCCTCATCCAGCCTGGCCTTGAACATTTCCAGGGATGGGGCCTCCACCACCTTTCTGGGCAACCTGTTCCAGTGTTCTATAACTCGCATCGTAAAAAATTTTTTCCTAATTTCTAATCTAAATCTACTTTCCTCTATTTTAAAACCATTACCCCTCGTCCTATTGCAACAGGCCCTACTAAACAGCCTTTCCCCATCTTTCTTGTAGGCCCCCTTGAGGTACTGGAAGACCGCTATCAGGTCTCCCCGGAGACCTTTTTTTCCTCATACACATCCAAAGTAAAAGAAGCAGTTATGCTGTGTGGTTAGTGTGTTACTGACACAGCCTGATAATAAAGCTTTTGCATGAATTCACCTAGCAAAAGTCATTACAAGAGAGAGTCTGTGTCTATAGAGTGTTGGACACAAGGACTTTATCTGAGCACTGCTGATATCTCCGCTGATAAACTGATATTGCATTTCTTGCTACTCCTTTCTCTGAAGAGCCATAATAGATCTGTACAATTGCAAGGGAATAAAAACATCAGATAAACAGTTCTTAGTGTCTGTCTTAAATCTCTCCCTAATTGACCAAATACATTTCAGTACTAGTTTAATTAGATGTCTGTCCAAAAAAAATCATCAAATATCCAATTCAAAGCCTCCAGTGGTTAAAATAGATCTAGAGGTTTGCAACCTGCAAATGTTTCCTTTCACAGAAGGTGATGTGAGATGTTGTCTGGCTTACTTTTGCCTTTTCCAGAAATTGGCTCCCTCTGGCAAGCAGCTGCTATGTCCTCTCCCTCTTTGTTGTCACCAGTGCCATATTGTTTGTAAAGACAGGCCTTTGTACCACTATGATCTTTTCTCTACCAGCGCAGAAAGCGCTAACTACCATTTTCTTCACTGTTCAACATTTTGTGTGCTATTAGATGATTGTAATGGTAGAGGAAGAGAGACAGGAATGGCCTCTTGGATGAAGCAAGATTGATTTAAAACAACGAACACCTGTTTTTGGTGGATTATATCTGGCACAGTGGAGAAATGAATAAGGCATGAGGCTCTGGTTGTAGAAGCTCCACAAAATATAACATGGTAAGGTACAAAGGAAATAATTCTAGGTCTTGTCTTATGTTTGTTGTCTACCTCTCTGCACTACTATCAGAGGATGCCGACTGTAGGGGCTGTTAGATTGTCCCAAGTTTGTCAGAATTCTCACAAAATTTTCCCCCAAACAAACCGCTCAACAAGTAATCAGGAAGCAAAGAAGATAAGTAGCTAGAAATTGATGTCCTTACTCTCCAGATGATAAGCCATGTCTTCCTAAAGGCTTACTTGATAACCTTGGTTATTAATTGCATCTATCTGAATGATTGTCTGTGAGTCCATTACTCATGCTCTGCTTAGTATTCTTCTAGATGTCTTTATGAAACTATTATCCTGTAGCATTCAAGTGTGTTTCCAGTAGTGCATTAAGTAACATGACTGACGTCTGCCACATATTTGTTCTCTTCTCTCTGAAAGCATACCTATGTCTTGCCTTCAATCAAACAACTCATATCAAAGTTATTCAAAAGGGAATTCATCTCTCCTACACAAGGGTAGACTGATTATTAATGCAACTTGCAATGATATTTTTGTAATACCTGGAGGCTGTTTGACCTGTGAGCAATCAGCCTTGCTGAAGCTGATGGGTGGGCTAGCTTTTGGAATGAGTAGAAATGCCAAACTTTTTTATGATCGGAACTGTTTGAAATAGGAGAAGCTGATGTGCAAGGTTCACATCAGCCATAGAAGTGCACAAGCTGCAACAGAGGGATGGTCTTTTAAGCAAGTTGACTGTTGCTCCCTTCACTTGACAAGGAATGTGCACCATACAAAATTCTGTTTTTTGATGCAGAGACAATCTGCATTTTAGTTTCTTCTCTGGAACTGTAAGAAGGTTTTTGATGGAACTGATTGAACGTACAGGGGCTCTGAATTTTATTGGTGGACCTTTGCATAGAATTGAAATAGAAAGCCAAGAGAAGGTCAAGGAACAGGAATGGTATTGCCATGTGGGGAAACGCAACTCTGAGAAGGGAAACAGACTCAGGAAATGAAGCTGTGGGAGTGGTGAGGAAGAGTTCACCTATCAGACCACAAAGAGCTCATAGTCCAGCTGTTGACTATGTCTGAGCTTAAGTTGACCAGCAGTACTGTCAAATGTCAACAGAGGACAACAACCAGTTCTGTCTGTCCAGCGCCCAGCTAACTCCTCCTCCAGGCTACAAAAAGAATAGATGTTCAGAGCTTTTTTTTTTTTATGCCTCTCTGGCACCACTGTCTTTCTGTCCAAATCTTAGTTGCGATATATGTTTTGCATGACTATGTGCTGTGTCAAGGCCTGTGACCTTGCTGCTCTCCAGTCAGCTGGCATCCTCCCTTTGTCCTTACTTTCACAAAAAAAAAAAAAATGTTTTGAATAATCAAGACATGCACTCAACTGACAAAGCTCTTATTGAATTTTTTTTCCAACTTGTTTCCAACCCCTTGTTTCCCATCCAACCCCTGCCAACTGATATATACCATGGCAGCAATGAAAACTAATGAGCCACAAAACCATGCTATGAACTTGAAGACTCCAATAATACAAATTCTGTAGGATGAGAAGAATAGGCCATGCATCTGTCACCTGAACTCCCAGCCTTTAATTCCTTGAAACTCCTTAATATACCAGTGACAGGCCTGAATCAGCCAGTAAGGGACAGTTCTGTGTGGCAGTTACATGTGTGAGCACATGGAATAACAAGAACTGCCTCTCAGACAAAAATACTGTTTGGTGACACTGTCTCTGATGAGAATCATTTATTAGCAAGCCTGCTTACTGTATTTTTTTAATTTAAGGATTAGATTAATACTAAGATAACGAAATATGCTTTCTCCCTGGATCTGGAGACAAGCACTAAAGATGATTTAAAGAACAGTGCTTAATAAAATTGAATGTAATTACTGTAATTCTTAAAAAAACCCCCTAAATAGGAGGCGGGAAATTTATTGTGGAGTTTTTTTTTTTGTGTACACACCAGCTGTGTAGCTGCAACATGGTTTTAACAGCTCCTTCTCAGTGATTGCATCCAACTGGCAAATCAACAACAGTAATATACCAGTCTTCAGGTTGCTACAGCTCTTTCTTAAAATCTCTGCTTGCTTCCAACATGGGGACACAGACCTAATTTTTTCCTTTACTGCCTTAGGACTGTTGGAGCTGCATTAAAGGAAAACACGGGTTTTCTAGGATGACTGCAGCTATGCAGGTTGGATGGTGAGGCATAGAGTCTACTTCAGTCCCTAATTATGACTTTATAGAGACCCACTGGGACACTTTCCTTTGCACAGGGACAAGCTACAGCTCAAGTCTCAAGGACTTTCAGCGAATATTACTATGAGCTCAGCCTGTTGCAAAAAGGGCAAGAACATCAGCATTCTCAGGGGCTATGGCAAGTATGCCCTGCATGTTCCCTTGAGATACAAAGGGTAAATAAAATGCTCTGCTTCTCTGAGACAAAATTATTCTTGGAGGTACCTCAGTAGCACAACCATCCTGCATCACTTAAAGGTGGCCTGTGCTTAAAGGTTATCTGTTGGGTCACAGATTTTATTGACGGTACACCCAGTAAGCAGGTTGCAACTAAGACAAGTATCCCTTTGAGGCACAGAATAAGTCTCGTCCGGTGAGTCTGATACTGTGGTCCCTGTGGCATACAACCAATCATTCATTAACTTTAACTTCTGTTAGATTAAATCAGGCCCCGTGGTGTATCTGAGCACCAACTCAGAGTCAAGATTTCTCAAATATTTTTACTATTCAGTAATAGTTTGGCTATTGTAAACTCTCATTCATAATGATGTAGACATCTTGCAGGATCAGCCCAAAGGAATTTGATTAAATTCAGCATAATTGTGTGCTTACTCCTTCTTGTCAGACCTAGCAGGGTTCACAGCAAGTTTAACTTCAAAAATCAGTTCTTGCCAAAAGTGGCAAATTCTAAGTGATATTCCTGCTGATTAACTAAGAAAACAGAAAAAAAAACCCATATAGATGTACATAAGTAGAACAGTCAAATGGATATTTACTGGGAAGGAAAGCTTTTTGCACGATAAATAGTTGAATGTATGTTATAAGTTAGCAGTAATTGTGGACTAATAAGCCTATCATAAGACTTTCAATAAGAAAGAGATATTCAACTATTAGCTCTAAAAAAATAAAATAAATTCTAATAAGGAGAATTCTCATCTTGAAAGGACATTTAGACCAAAGACCAAAGTGACTTTTGAGTGAATATTGGGTTCTTTGAAATGAAAAAATGATGCTGTCCAAGGGAAAAATAACAGGGGTATTTAGCAAGTTGCTAAAAGCATATTCCTTGGAATTGCTAACTGCTTTCAACTGCCATTGATTTCAGTGGGAGTGCAGAATGTTCAGAAGAAGCAATTGATTTAATATCTCTTAAAAACAAAATATGTCCTGGGGAGACTTTTCTGTTGTGCTCAGCCCAGTGACACAGGACCTGGCGATGGTGTGTGAAGAGGAAAATAAAATTCTGTGGCTGGTAGGCTGTGCCGGTAGGGGCTGGAAAGCCAACTTGTTAGCTCTCTGCAAAGAATATCTGTATGAAAAATTCTTGTTCTAGTTATGCAAATGGGAAGATAAATGACTTCTAAACCACTATATTTTGAAATGACTCAGAGACTGCAAATATTGTATACTGATATGTTGTTCTTCCAGTGTGTGCCTCTTAACAGTTACTATAACTTTTCATACCAGCAACAAGCATATATTAGTTGCTGTTGAAACTAGTACTCCCACAGTATTAATGACCGTTTAAATACCCATAAATAGTAAATATTAAAGTTTTTATGGAATTTCACATGAAGGCAGGCTTGCAGTTGTTAATATGCATTTAAATTAACTCTTAATTCCACATCAAAGTTTGTCCTGCTGGAAGGTGGGAATGCCAATAGAACAATGGCAAACCTCGCAAGTAAAGGGAATGGAGATGGTGGCATGACTCAGCTACTGTGTTTGTTCAGCCAACCAGTGCCATTTAAAAGAATCAGAGTAGGAGTCCCACTTCTAGCTTCCTAGAGAACTCTGAAGGGAATTCACATGTACTTTTGGACTAGTAAAGAAACATGTCACTTCCATTGTAGACCAACAGGAGCACAGAAAAGGAAAAAAAAATCATAAGGTGACTTGCACAAATAAATAAAATTAAGCTCACAGTAACTGATCTCTTGCCTAAGAGTTGGAGATTCTGCTCAGGAGCATGAAGATCTCCCACTGAAGTCTTCATCAGTCTTGTGCCGGAAAAGAAGGCTTTAACTGCTTTCTAAATATAATGTGAAGGTTAACTGAGATCTTCAAAAGTGATTGGTGAGCCTAAGTTCCTTGATTCCTAAATACCAAAATTAAGATTCCTTAAGTGTCTTGATTTCAGTAGAATATAGAACATAGTAGAACTGCTTATTAATGTTTATTTTGTATTATATTTTTTGTTAAATATTGAAACATATTTTAGAAATAATCAGGTGAAAATTGTGTATGCATCTGGAAGTGGATGATACTGTGGCAGACTGCAAGCTGAGGAAACATTGCTCATCTTGCAGTTTAGAAGCTATGGTTGTATCTGCTCTTTCTGAATTGATCAAAGCCATGAGCCACAGAGCCAGCTGGGACTCCCACAGGTGGTCCCCAACACAGGAAAATACGCATCAAAGCATGGGGCTGGCATTCCTTTTCACCCTTACTGCCTGGGATAATAGTACAGTATGTTCTTGAATGTAAGTAGATGATGTGAATCATCAAACCTATTCTTTAGCATATAGCCTGACAGAATAATGCACAGGAAAGATTTACCCATCACACTGCCTGCTTGTTTGTTTGTTAGAGAATCTTCCTGGGTAAATCTCACTTGCAGGATTGGAGCCTTTAAAGATAAGTTTGCTCCTTTCAACATTTTTTTGACAAAAGACCTCCATGGTTAATGGTTATTTAGCTTCTCTAGCAGATTCATCATTTTTATTTCTTCTGTACATGTATGGCTGAAAGTGTTCTGCCTGTACTACCTGGTGTTTCTCCATTATTCTCATTAGATAAAGTGCAATGTAAGAAAATAATCAAGCTCTTTTTAATTCATTCTCCTTATCTGGTTCGTGCTTGGGTGATGAATGCTCATTCTCTGGTGATCAGCCTACTTCAAAGGTACCAGATAATTTCTTACTAATTTACTGACATGGTAGTTGCTTTACTCATCAGATTTCTTGTTTGTGTCTATAATTTCTTTCATAGATTTTATGTGCTAAGGTTTGCTCCCTTTCATTAGAGTCACTTAGACTGCTAAAGGGACACAAATTAAAGTAAAAATGTGAGGCTGATGAATATGTGAATATTGTTGCTAGGCATTACCCTTAATATTACTGTATCTGAAAGGGAGGAGATGAGGTGAATAGGATACAGAGGTACTTCGAACTCATTAAACTACTGTGCAAGACTTCAAGGGTCAAATAGTTGTAGCATGCAGCTATTAATTTTTTGCTCCTTGAGGGAAGCTTTATGCACAAGCACAAAGACACTGTGGTCTTGGAGTACTGTAATTGCAGATCTGTTGACAGTTTTTTATAACCTCGAAGGTTATTCATGCTGGCTTGCTCACCTGCAGTAAGTTCTAAAGACCTAGAAGGAGTGGAGCTAAAGTAGTAATCAAAGTAGTGTTTTGTAGACATGAAGCATTTTAATTCTCTGGAACAGTTAATTTAGTAAGCTTTTCCTACCAGAGGTTTCGTTTACTGTGTGACTGGGATTTAAGCACTGAGGAAGGAAGAGTGGCTTTTTGAGCAAATTTTTGAAGGTGATTTTCCTTTGGTCTACGGCTTTCTGCAGTGCTGGTGAGGTGTTGCAGTGGTTCAGCAGTGTGAAAGTAGGAACAAACTTAGCTTTGATATCACAGTGGTTTTACACACATTGAAGTGCTTTTGTTAGTTCATCTGTTGTGTGTTTCATGGTGGTGGTGTCACTGTGTTCCTACACCATAATTTGCTTGAGCACTGCTACTTTATCATAGAAGAAACTGTAAGGTTCAGCGATCCACTGCACCACCACTTCCATTTCCTCATTACAAAAATTGACCTTCTTGCTGTTGTTTGAAAGGGCTCAGACCACTGTCATTCAGACTTCAAGACTGGTGAGCAGTAATAATAGTATAGGAAGTAGGAGCAATAGCTAAAGCAGCCTGGCATTGTGCTCCCTTCCTGGAATCCATTTTGAATTTCACAGTACAGGCAGCGGGTGTTCTTTGCTACCTCCAGCATGCATTGTGTTTTGCTGTAATCCCCTACTTGGCATTAAATCATTTAAATGTATTAAGGCAACACACTGCAGGAGCATTTTGCCATGTTTCTTTTGTTTTGTGGGTGATTTTCCTCAACCTGTTTCAACAACCGAGAAATAGCACAGTAGTATTTAAAAAAAAAAAATAGAAATATCCTTGATACTTGTTTAAAACAAACTGAGAAGATTGCAAACTGACCTATGAAATAAAATACTGCATGTTACACACCATGCTGCAAGATGCTCCCACACCCACGTGCCCAAGTCTGCAGCTGTAAGTGATGGGGATGTGGACCTGGTTCAAACTACCCGGCACCTTGACCATGTTTTGGGGAGTAGCTTTGTATGCCCCAGGCTGGAAATTCCGGCTTCTACCCTTTGCAAATGCGCTCAGCAGGCCTCAGATATGATTGCGGTGTTCTCAGTGCGTACATGGCACATGGACCTCACCAAGACCCCTCTCTGATATTGCACATTTTCCAGTAAAGCACTCCTACGGGATTGAGGGAATGCATGGTCTGTCCATGGCAGGACAGCAACATCAGATATGGATTGTACAGTATTGCAGGTGCAGAGGCAATACCCTCTCTTGTGAAATCAAGATTTTTTTCAGAGTTTGGGTGACAAAATGGTTTTTCCACAGAATAATGTTAAAATGTTTTTGAAACAAGAAGCCTCATTTTAATTATCCGTATGATTTGTTTGAGTTGCAAAAGGGTGGGGATTGCTTTAGGACTGCTTTTTTTCTTTTTTTTTCCTCTCTTTTTTTTTTTTTTTTTGTTTTCTCTTTCACATCTATACTTTTCTTCCACATGTGGCTAGGAAAGGATTTACTGCTCAGGGAAATCTGGGATAGTCATAACCCCTATAGCTAGCAGAAAATATAACAGGTACTTTTTCAGATACTTTAAATGTATCCCTGTTTTTAGATGAGAAATAGAAAGCAAAAGAAGTTTGGATATTGTCAATTGTGTTAATCTATTGGGGTTTTTTTAAATCTCATTTTTTTTTCACCTGATTAAAGGGTACATAGTGGTTCATAGTAAAACAGTTTAACCAAGAATATTTGCTTTGGCAAGCTTCTTACTGAAACCTCTGATTAAATACTGTAAAATATTGTACTGTAAATACTCCATAAATTTTTCAATAAATTCAAGAGCTATTACTTGTTCATTTCTGCTATATTTGGTTTTTACTGTGTTTCATTATTATTGAGAGAGCATATCCTCCAACATGTTTCTCAAACTATTGTTTTGATAGTCTAGATCCCTTCTGCACATTCCTAAATTCCTACAGGGACAAACACCATACTGATACAGATAAATTCAGAACAAGGCCCTGGATCTGGCAACTTTAGGATTTATATCACTTTAGGATCAAAATCTAGTCCAATTTTAGTAAATGGTTGCCATCTTACAATAGGTTAAAGCAAGAAAAACAAGATTCAAAGTATTCATTAACTTTGTGATGGAAAGTCTCAGTCTCTGTCTGAGAGCCTGGTTTGAGCCTGGTCACCAAAGTCTTAAGTCTCCATTTTCTCAGCAGGATAGTAGCGCTGTTTAAGCATAGCAGCTGCAAATTGGATTTGGGATAACATGAGTTCTCAGAAAGTCACTTACTTTAAGCAAATATTTACAAGAATTTGGGATTTGTGATGAATTTAAGCATGTGCTCTCATGCTTTCCTGAATGTGAACCTTTGCTACTGGGCAAATATGAATTCTTTAAATATTGTAGGCTTGTATTGATTTCAATAAATGCCCAGACATTGTCTAAAATAGCCCTAAAACTGTAACATGACACCTCCTAGAGTTCTAGAAAGGTATTTTTATTCAGAAAACTTTGAGGAATGTGTGTTACATTTTACCTATTTATTTGAACTGTCACATGGCTTGCAGTGTGACTATAGCAGTAGTTGAAATACTCGCGTGTTTTATCCCTCTTTTCCCATGCTTTCCACTTCCCCAGTTCCAGGGGCATTCTCTCACTCTACTCCTCCCTCTGATCCTGTCTATCCTTCTACCAAGACAGCGGCAATCTGACCATGGGACTTCAACCATGGGGATGAAAATTTTGCTAGGTTTTTGGTGGTTTTTTTAGAAGATTTGAGATGACTATAGAGCAGATTTACATATAGTACAGAGCTACCTGAACTGGCTGGATGCTCTTAAGGCTGGATTGAAATCCATTATTTTGATTACTCAGAATAAAAAATGAAAGTTGATTGCATTCCCTAGAAAGTAGGTGGTAAATGTATCATGTAAGTGGTACAAGAGGAAAACCTCTCAAAACATGGAATTATTTGAGTGTAAATAATGCAGTTTTAGTATTGTTTAAGATGAACTATTGAAATAATTGTGCTGCATCTTTAAAAAAATAAAATAGATAATATTTTCCAAATGAAGTTGGTCGAGTAGGTAAAGGATATGATTTCCTGAAGATGAACTTGATGTAATGGTTCTCTTTTTGTACATTTGTTTGCCTTCTGGGATTATTGAAATAGTCTCCAGAATTTAGAGAAAAGACTGATGAACCCAGAAGATGTCATATGTTCCACTTGGAACCTGTACCAGACACTAGTTGTTCTTGATTATAGTTTTGTTGATTGCCAACTTTAGACACTCAAACTCCTAAATCTATCCTCCAAATCAATGATAAGTCAATCCTACAAAACATGGATAAAGTTAAAAAATAGTACAAGGCTTGGGTACTTTGAACTTGCTTTCGGGTTTAAAAGTTCATATCTTGTAGTTCAATAATGTTTTCAAATTTTCTCCACAAATATGAGAAGTAAAACTTACTTTCTGAATCGGAAAGATGAATTTATTGAGAAATTATTTAACTTTGAGAGCTGAAGTTCAAAGAATTACTAGAGAATCCCAAGAGAGAAATACTTTTGGTGGAATTGCTGTTATTCTGTTTAGAAATGTTGTCATCCAGTCAAGACGCAAACCTAATTCTTTGTGATTATTTTACTGAGTTGTCATCTAAAACAGTTTGCAAGTGATGCAGTGGTTGAAAATGATTTGTGAAAATTACTTGACGAATTCAGACTAACAAAGAACTGGTTTTTGCTAATGTGTTGCTCTCTTGATAGTGGGTATTTACAGGCTTTGTTGATGACAGCCACTTTTTCCATTGAAGTTTGCCCTGTTTAAAATACTCCTGACAGGAACAACATTGGCAGAATTTACAATTTGTCACCTGACATGGTTGTCAGCATCAAGGGCCTTGTCTATGGCACCTGACATGAAGTTTAGAAAATCCAGAGACGACTGTGAACTTTATTGAACTGACCTATCTCCGTTATCTCTTGTTAAATCCCAAACTTGGCCTGTCATCTATGGAGAAAGTAGATAGCTTTTGGAGGTTGCTGAGTACATGTAGCATTTATCGAGATTTGTTGTCTTCAGTGTGGGCTGGAATATCCAGAAATGAATGAAGAAGTAACAAAAAATTTTAAAAAAAAGGTCACTCTGAATTAATCAATTCCAAATGAACTCATATGCCTTATGCTTTTAATGCACCCACAGTCCTCTACTATGGCTAGTGCTTGACTGGAACAGAGGTTGCACGTGTGTCAATATTTAATGTTCAGCTGAAAGCCTGTGGAAGTCGTCAGGATGTCACGCATGGGCTTTATTGGGAGATATTGTTCCTCTTCTTTCAATTGAGAAGAAACCAGGAAGTACTGGAGCAAAATAGGGACTCATAGTCAGGTGTGAATCTACATAAAGATTTTTTTTCTTGCTATTACTTCTCTTTCTATTGCTTGTTTCATCTTCTCCATCTTCATCTGTCTGCAGGATACCTACCAAACAGGCACATTTTAAGTGAGAGTCTTCCCTTTTGCTAATTTTACAAAGAAAAGGAATAACATTTGACAACCCTAACATAATTTATACCTGCAAGTCAGGCCAACTTCTAACATGATGTTAGAGAATACTATTCCACTGAAGTTAGTGATGCTGAATGTACTTGCTCTCAACCTGAATTTGACTCGTTTTGATATTGAGGCATTTTTTCCTCTTCCTTGAGAAATTTGTAATTTTTCCCCACTTGTAAGAAGGTCCCCTTGTACAGTTGTTTACTCTGGAGAACTGAGTGAGTATATGGCAAATGCAGTCAGCAGCAAATGTGTTCACATTTCACTACGAAGAACATATGAACTCTTTGTACCTGACACTTTACACAATATGCTCTTTGGCTTTAAGAAAACATTATTTCATGTTCCTACTCTAATCAGCCTTGTCTGCCAGCTCAGAGAACAGAGAGGTTCATTGTTATATGCAGCTGTCATTTGTTCCATCTCCTTGCTCTTTCTGACTTCAATATCTTTGTGGTATTTAGTGAAAGTAATTTTCAGTTAGAAATCTTCTGCCCTTTCAGTAAGTGCAAGTATAGCACTTCATCAATGGCCAAAGAATTCCAAGCTATCTGGGATGTATCAGGACAGTTGATAAAACCTCACAGAGCAACCTATGATAGTACATCCCATCATAAATAAAAAAAAAGCAGAAAGGGCCTTTGTCAGTGTTTATCTGTAGCGCTTTTATTCTTTGCCCTTGATTTCCTCTTCAGAAAATTGATGCGCCCTTAAATTGAAGCAGGAGGCTTGACAGGTGATGGTTAGTGTGATAACTGCTCAGATTTCATCAGCCAGTGTTTTTCTGGTGGTGCAATTGTAGGAACTTTCAGCTAGATTACCTGTCATCCACTACATCAGATAAAAGAGGGAGAGTTGAAAGATGCAGTTTTGCCACTGTACCTTATAGGAAATGAAAAGTGTGGGTGAGGTAACAGTAGCTGAAAAGAAGTACAATTATTTTCTAATCAGGCTATTCCGTCAAGAATGTCACTGCTGAAATTGGCAATCATTGGGCAGAATCCATTGTTAAATTTGCATTGTTAAATTCATAGGGGGAAAAAATCCTGAAAGAAATAGTTGGTCTCCCTGTAGGTAGTAGCTCAAGCACTACTTTCGCCTATCCATTTAATTCTTCTGTATGTTGAAAGCAACGTACAATCTATAGTTAGACACAGAAAAATGTTCCTATTTTGAGTATATTTCAATATTCTGATTTCATTCACTTATTCTGATGTTAGCTTTTTTTTCCCTGAAATTCTGATAGCTCAATTACTTTGTAAAAAGTTTTACTTATTTTTCGTTAATCCATAAAACTTTCTTTATTTAAAAACTTGTGCATTCTACCAGTACCAAATATGAAATATACATACTTTTGCCCACGCTTCTGTACTGTGAACTAAATTTGACTCGTTTTTGAACACATTAAATCATTATATGCACAAAGATGACCTGAGCTCAGTTTAACATAATTGTGCTTTATAAATTTTACATTTTTAAGTTTCTATATACTGACCTAATTCTGTGCTTTAGCAATTACTTTCCAGTAATGAATTTCCTAAATATAGAGCAACTTAAATATGCTTTGTGTTATCTGTACTTTGATTTATCTTTGTTATCCTCCCTAACCTATTATTCTATGTACCTGAGATCTATTGTGAGTTTTCTTGCAAATGATGACATGAGCAAACTCTAAAAAAAAAAACAAAACCATAACCATTGGTTTGTTAAATAACACTACTCCCAATAGTTGAAGGTCTGTCAGTAATTCTATTATAAATGCTTATTTTTCTAAGGCTTATGCAGTTTAGCTATGAAAATTCTCTCTAGGGTAAGACTTGGCAACTGAAGGTTCAGTGTGTGACTGCAGCTATTTGTTGCTATTGTTTTACCAACTATTCTCAATTTGTTAGAAAATTTTTTGTCAAAGTTTTAAGTAGAAAGCAATTTTGGAAGGCACAGAAGATTAAATCTACAGTCTCATAGTATTTTGCTTGTGCCCTTGTTAATAATAATTCTGTGCCCTACAATGATTCAGAGAGAGATGTATTTTTATTTCTTCTTTATAAATGAGTAACCAAGGACACTGAGAGGTCAAATGGATTGGCAAAAAGCATCAGTGGGAAGAAGTGGTGTTTTTCCCCAGGTTCTTTGCCTTTGCCATTATTTTTACCTCCAAATGATTTCTGTAAAGGAATGTTAACCCAATTCACCGCCACTCACACTGCGAATCACTACAAATGTTATTCATAAAAGAAGAGAAGGTATTTTTGGCATATCTGAACTTGAAATCTACACATTTTCATTTTTGACATGATTAATGAAGTGCCACAGCTGCTTTTTATGTAATGATAAAGGAACTTTCTGAGAATTGTTGTCATCTCTAGCCATTGCAGGAAGCTTCTCATGCAATCCCGTTCCAAGCATATCCAGTTTGAAGGGATGCTCTGTAAACAAAATGGGAATTCTTGAGAAGCAACGGCAACAACTTGGATCTCAGAGTAGATAGTCAGCTGAACATAAGCTTGTACTTATGTTAAAATGATATGATAAATGATATGATAAAAAGTAGGAGAGGATTCAGAGAACAGAGAAGAAAGGTTAAGGAGATAGAAGGTCTGCTTGAGAGAAAACAAGAGATTCAGTCTAGTCTATCTTTTGAAGAAAAGGTTAAAGGATCAGTTGATCATGGCCATAGGTTTCCATATGAATAAGAGAATTTTAATAATGACATTTTATAAACAACTTTATAACAACTTGTTACAAAGAGATTTCATCATATCTGTCGTTCAGTTGTGGTGGCTGGCAGGCCACTGTCCTGCACTGCCCACCTTGCCCCTCAGCCAGAAGGTGCCCATGCTTTCGCAGAAGCAAGAGAGCAAAGACCATACCTACTCCTCGCAGCCCACAGTTCTATGGTAAACCTACATAGCAGCACTTCACACCAATGAGCTCTGGACAGTGGTCCCTAGACAGCAAACATGTGGCTTCTCTGTTCACCTGTGCTCCCAAAGCAATGGACCCTGGTAGAGACGTGGGACACCCAGCCAGGGATGTTGACCTCCAGCATCAGGGAGGGAGGAAGGGATTGCTGTAGGCACCTACCTCTGGCACAAACGGCAGCTGCAGGTGGTAACCTGTTCAACCACCATGCAATATGTGACAGACACCATAAATAAAACCCCATCAATGAATTTGGATTGTATGAATGGTACCTGTTTTTAACGGAGGTAATTAGCTGGTCATTTTTTCCATCAGGCCTTGTGGTGAGCTCTCCAATGCTGGAAGATCAAAAATCAATTTATCTTTTCTCTTTAAAAAAAATAAAAAATAAAAAAACCCTGTAGCTAAAACTAAAAGAGATGTAGGCTACAAATTTACTTGGTATGCAGAGTGTAGGAATGCATAGAAGATGTTATCATTAATTTCTCCTGGTTTTTTACTCCATGAGACAACACACAGGGCAGTCGGGTTCATGTTATCCTCACCTGTATATAAGGGAGGATGCACACATCTTCAATATTGTTTAGACCAGATGTAGTCATGAACGAGAACCTCAAGTACAACAGCTGTGAGACCAGACAGGGAACATGTTTTTCCTGTGTTCTAAGGTTGAGATTAATTTTCCATTCATTTGTGAAAATAACAAGATTTTGGTGGGTTTCTTTGCTGGTCATCTGTGTGTCAGATTAGCATGTCCTGATGTTTGTCTCAGTAGGAAAATGACATAAAAATAAGAATGGTTACCTAATTTTTCTTTTTGCTGAAATATCTTTTCACTTTCCTCGAAATGTAAGCAGATAATAAAAAGTGGGTGCAAATCAAATATAGGGATAAGATACAGATACATGAAATTACACATGCAAATGTTTATAGTAATAATACTTGTAGTGCTATGGAGTTACCTAGAAGCTGGGCAAACCAGGCTCTGGATGCTTGCTTTTCCACCTGCAAAATGAGGAAATTAACTGGAAATCTTTTGTCACCTCTAGCACAAGCTGAGCAGCTTGATACTCTGCGATGTGCACAGCTTTCCAGAGGTGTTTAAATGCTAGAGCTGAGAATAATGTCATTTAAGATAAGGTTATTTAGCTGACACAAGAGCTAGACAGGCTTTGAAGAGACTTGCAGTCTTTTTAAGAAAGGTTGAAAATCCAAAAGAGAATAAGCCAAAAAAACCCATCTAAGAAGAGAGTAGTGATCCATGAGTTACTGCTCACTGTGTCTGCTGTTAAGTAGATCAAGTGAAACCATCAAAGCAGACTGTAGCTTCCAGTTTTTAGAGGCCTGGACAACTAATTTTGCCTTTTCACACTTCCTCCTTCCCCTAAATTTAGCCACTGGAAAGGACTGCTCATTTACACCATGATAGACTTTTTGTATTTGTCATTATTATTATTATTATGGAATAATTAGCATTAGAGAAGTACCACAAAGAGACAGTACAGCTGTAGTAACACATTCCAATTTTGACAAGCTATTTGTTCAGATGCCTGATTCTAGGTACAGCAAAAATCCAAAAAGATAAATAGATGGCACAGAGAGAAGAGCAGCTAGAGGTGAAGTTGTTCGTCTGAGTTTATGGAGCGGGACACTGACTGACCTAAGTGTTTGACTCACAGTCTGTTACTGTGATCACATCTGGGCATTATGTCTTTCTGTTTATAAAGTCCCTGCTGATTAAACAACATATATAACAAATAATTGGTTAAAATTACTTAATTCAGTCTTTTTTTTTCCCTCAACCCAGCTTTTAAAATGAAATACATGGTATAAAAAGGGGGATTTACTAATATTGACAATAGGTCTTGCAAGTTAAAAGAAACAATGTATGAACAGAAGTGACTTGAAAAAAGATAAAACAATAGAAATACGATAAGTAGCTTGCAGAGATGCAAATAAAGCACTACTGTGCTGAATAGCAGCACAGCAGAGCTTTTGCTGAAAGAAGAACAGACTGGCCTGCCTCCTGTTTTGCATCATTACAGTGCAGCAGTATGTACTTATACATGTCATTAATTTATACAAGCTTTTTGGCCCCCAAAAAGCCAAATGTTAGAATAAGCCATCTACTCACCCTGTCCATAAATTGAAAAGTGACTGAAATTATTACGCTTGATCTGCAGCCATATTCCACCGGAAGGTCTGTTGGCTTGCAAAGGCTCTCAGAGCACATTAACCACAGAGTTCTCTCCCAAGCCAGATATTCTTAGCTGCCATTTCTATGCCTCATATTTTCACCAGTTTGCTCTTAAAATAAGGTGTCATTAGGCAGAGAGTTGAGTAGCTGTGTATTTTAACACTGATACACAGAAAAAATATCAAACAGCTGCAAACTCATTGTCTGCTATACTGGGGACAGTGCATGGTGAGGGAGGAATAGCACAGCATTTTCACCTTTTTTTGAAGCAGTAGCATCTAAAACCATCAAGTCCATTGCTATGTTTTCTATTCTGAAAATGTTTACATCCAATGGCTTTAACAATTTTTCTCAACTAGAATATTCACTAGGCAATGTTTTTCTGTACTTGGCTAAAATGCAGGGTTTGCTATGCCCACTAGAAAGAAAAAGAGATACACTCAGTGTTTGAAGTAAGTGTGTCACTTCAGGGATTCAGTAAGTAACAAAGAAATCGTCAAAAGAAAATACAGGACATACCATTAACTTTTGGTTTTGAAAACTGATTGGAAGTTGTTAGCTTCTCATCCACATCTTACTTGAACTTTTAATTCACTGCTAATACTAACGTGATGTTGCCAGTCATATGTTGACTCCTCTACATGTTACATATAAAAACTTACTCAGATATACAAAATTCCACATATAGCCTACAAGATCAGAGCTAAAGACATCTGAAAGGACTTATAAGCAGATATCATCATTTGGTTAAATGCTGGTGAATTTCAAGAACCTGACACCATTTATTTTCAATGCAGTAGACTATATTCCCCAAACGGAGTTCAAATCTGCTTACAGAGGTCAAATTACAGTATAAGGCAATTAATCCATTGTAAAAAAAAAAAAAAAATCATTGTAAGCCTTTTCTTAATTCAAGTTACCAGAAAAAAGTTTTTGCAGAGGGGTAGAAATCTCTGCCACTAGTTTGTGGCTCACGAAACTAGGACTATTGTCTGAATTGTTATAGCCAAGTCTTCATTAGTCATTTAGAAATGATTGTGCATGTGTGTCTTTTCCATACAAAAAGCTCTCTTTTGCATGTGGATGACTATAAAGCTTTGTGGATCTGCTTTTGGTACCTATATTTTTGACCTAATGAGAATTTTGTGTCTGCAAAGTTGATGAATAAATTTGGAGGCTTGTTTAAAGATAGCTGAAAATGTGGCCCTAAGCTGTCTGTTTTGCTGTGTCTGAGGCTAAGTCCTTTCACGGAAGGAAGAACAACCCCCTGCAGTTCAGTATACAGGTTCCCCTCATCTCTGGGGAACATCTCCCATGCAGCTCAGAACCTCCTTTTACTATATATATAAAATATGTACCAAAAAATAGTGATTCAATCAATTACTAGGAAGACACAGATATATTATTTCTTAAATTCTAGGCCAGAGTTGTACAACATTGTCTTGATAAAGGACAACAGAAGGGTTGAGGGCTTGGTTGGTTGGTAAAATTTTTGTTACTGCTAGCGGGGCTGTGTTTTTTTTTCTGAAAAGTGAGAGGAGTTTGCTGGGTTAACTCTTTTCTTGAGCTGTTTATTTAAAAATTTCTGTTATTGATATTTTATTGTGAAATTGATGGTTAGGAGCCCAGATTATTTTATTTTGGCATTCTGAATGTGTACAGATTCTATGAAGAAAGGGCAGTGTGTAGACCCCCTAGAGCAGCTTGTATTAACAATTTGCATGAATTTGTGCCCACAGTAATAATTTTAGATAAAGAGTCCGTGTAGTCATTGAGTGGGTTTTTGCATATGTGTTCTCATGTGTGTCCATTGCCACGGTAAAGTTTTAGGCATCCTTGAAGAGTACTTTTTGTATGATTCCTAAAGTAGGGATTGACAAGATAGGTTGTAACTGGCTTCAGTATTTAACAAAGCTGAACATAAAGAAAATCCTTAAGCAGCACATATCCTGTATGTCCCATTTATCCAGGAAAATCTATAGAGGCTGATCACGGAAAAATTGCTGCTCTCTCCAAACAACTTTCTTTTTTTCCAGACCTCAGCTGTCTCCCATGGAGTCCCTGTCCTCGTACACTGCTCAGTGCTTCTGGTAGAGGTTGTGGGACCAGCTTGGGCATCTCTATACCCGGGCAGTAGACACCCTAAATCTAAGATGAGAAACAACAGATGGCTACAAACAGATGGGGGAACCTAAGTAACAATTAGATGCTACTGATCAGTATGACGACAGTTCTCACAATACAGCTATATTTTCTAGGGTTTTGTCCAATCTGCTTTAAATGTGATTCAAACTTTCACTGCTTCCTTTAGGTTGCTGTTCCAAGGGTGAATTTGCTGGGGTGAGGATGGAAGGAAGAGTTAGACATATTTTGGCCTTATCCTGAGCACTGGAAAGAGTGTAGTGCCTATTTTTATACCATGAGATGGAACCACATAGGGTATGCAGCCCCACTCACGGCTCCCATGAAAGTGGGTGTATGTGGGGCAGGCAAAAATCAGCAGCAAAATAGACTGCTGCTGTGGAGTGAATCAGAAGTTAGTGGCCATAAAAATCGTTGTCTTCACTCATTCTCACCTTCTGAAAAAGCAGGAGAAACAAGCCGACTTCCTGGTTTTCTGGTGACAAGGTAGAATTATACCCAGGCTGCTGACAAGCCTGGGAAGAGCTCTAGGATGGAACCACAGACACAAATAATGTCAATCTTGTAGCTTTTCAGTGATGATTTTCTTTTCTCTGTTTCTCTCATTCATCATAGCTACATTCTTCATAGCACAGGGTTTATTTTTCTGTCTTTGTTGTTCATAAACTTCAAATATTCGTAGACTGCTATCTTGTTGGTCATCTCTAGGTGTATGTACACACATTTTTTCTCTTGAAAACCAGTCTTCTCAGTGTTCAGATAATTTTATTGCTCTTCATAGTTCAGACCTCACCATCTTGTGAATGTTTTTCTACTAACATAGTGCCCGTAACAGTAAGAGATCCTGGCTCATTGTTGACCTCTAAATTCTTATGTGTTTTTTTTTTTTTTTAAAGACTCAAAAGCTTCTAATGAATAAAAGGAAGAATAAGACCCCCTTTCCCCGACCGCCTGCAGTTAGAAAGGAGAATTCATTCTGTTCATATTACCATTGTGGAAAAGGCTAAGCATTTATTGAAATGGATGTTACTGTTTACAGTCGGGTGTAGGATATTGCAATAGATGGATGGCAGGCTCGGGCTAGCACGGTAATGCCTCTCATGTTCATCAGTAGTGTGGAAAAGGCTGACTCCCTCTTCTGTGAAGCTGATGCATGGGCAGCACAAAATAGGATTTTTTTTTTTTTCCTGCCATTTTGCATTGCCAATTAATGTCTGACTCTGTCATTGAATATTCATGGTTTGGATTGTTTTTCAACAAATGTGTTGGGAATTGTGTCTTTCCAGTCCAAACCTCATTTTGTTACAGTATTTTCGCCTATGCTTTTAATCTCTCAGGGTGCCTTTGTATTATTTGTCTTTGTTCTTACTGGTACTTTCAGCTCCTCCTAAATTACTATTGTTAGCTCATTATGATAGTGAATTCATTAAGATCATTACTTCTTTTAGATTATTACTGAAAATGTTAAGCAAGACAAAGCTATTCTCTTTCCATGGATAATCTCCTGGAACACCTTTCATCAATGTAAAACACTGCCTTTTCCTTGTAGTCACTTTCCAACCCACCAAATTCTTTTCTTCTCCAAGATTATACAAATCCATTTATAAACTCAAATGTTGTGAGATGCAGCTTCAAGGCTCTAATGAAATCCACAGAGATTGGCTGCATTCTTTGTGTCTCACACCAACAGCTCCATCCAACAAACATGTTATGTGTTAGCTTGAAGTTGAAGGGATTCCTAAAGTGAATAAAGTTAAACAAGTACTTGCAGGATTGAAACCTTATTGGACTTTTAAACTTTCATTCTTTCAAAGGAGATCCAATTAGTCCAGGAAAAAGTACTCTCAATAAACTCAAGTCAAAGGTTTCACATCCTTTAGACATCTAGTGATTTTATTAAAATTTCTTATTATTGGTCATTATTTTATTTAGGTTACATTTCCATTGTTCTTATCACTCTTCCCCTTTGTACCATTTCTGCAATTTTGGTTCCTTACCATTTAGGTACCATTAAAAACAAAATTATCAGATCTTTATTGAGTAGTAAATTCGTATGATAACCAAAGATATGTAGTTTCTCTTAGGTGGTTTAAAAATGTCAGAATTTCACAAACAGTTTCTTTCAAGCTCTTTATTATTGTTTGGATAAGAGTTTCCCTTATTCTAAAATAGTAATTTTCCTTTTTAAAAACTTTCTTAGCAATTATCTTACTGAATCATCATTCATTTGGAATAATTAATTTTGTATCCTTCCTAATTTCTGTCTCCACTGAATATTTGTGAAAGCTCTTAATATTGTGCTTGACTTTGGCCACTCCTTCTTCGCTGAAGGTCCTGATCAATCACAGTACCATGGCACAGTTGCTACCTGCTGTTTTATTTCAGGTTGCTTTCATCTTGGACTCTTAGGTTTTTTAGCAACTTTCCTTATGAAATTCACCTTAGCTATTTTTTAACAGGGAACTGTATATTTGCTTGGCCAAATTCCTTAGCTCAATTTCTGATTCCGCAAAATACTGACAGCTGTCCCAGAGCAATGAAGACATGAATGACATCATTTAAACTTAGAACTTGATGGTCTAGGAAAGGATGGTCTTTTGCCTCAGCCTTCTCTTGAAAGAACCAGACTCTCCCTGTTGTCTGTTGCTCATTTGTACACTAACTTATTACTTATTAAATGGTAGATTGGAAACCCAGCACATGTTCATGACAACAGCATACTGACTTTGGTCCTTACGAGGTGTTAAATGAAAACAGTGCTGGGTTTTACATATATATGTCCACAGGCATCTTTTCCAGGCTTGATAGCTTTAGTACCTTGTGACTTTCAAGTCCAACTGACCTCACTGGAACTGTGTTATTGCAGTGCTTAGATGGCATTATCACAAGAACAGCATATTCTTTTCAGTTCTGTACTCTTTCCCATACCATTAGGATTTATAGGTTATGCAATCTTTGCTCAAACTTTTCTAGCAGGCTATAAAATGTTAGCTCACTTGATTTTTCTCATGGTTAAAAAATTAACAAAAAACTGCAAACACTAGTGTTAAAAGGAAATTATGTTAGTCAGATGATGAGATTGTATCTTAACTCCATACACAAAATACAAGACCCTTAGCTCTCTGTAAATTGACTTGGATTCACCTATTTACCTTTGGATGTGGTCTATGAAATTCAGATGCAAGAATAAAAATATCACATACTGTTTCCTTGGTCTCCTAAGTAGTGATCTGTATGAATCTATATAATCTATATGATTATATACATCTATATGATGTATTTAATCTGAACTTCTATCAAGTGACCTATCTTTTACGAACAGAAGGGAGACAATTCACATCCTTTTAGCACAATATATTGTATGTTTATGCTTTTCTTGCAAATAAAATAAATTTCCACTTTAGCTGAAAGATATTTCAGCTTTAGTTGATAGCCAGAAGGTAGATCTGCATATTTTGTTATTGATGTAACTTGAGAGATACATGTTAAGCTTTTTGTTTAAAGTACATTTAGAATTAAACAGGCCATATTCAAAGTAAATTATCTAAATAGATTTTGGAAAGAGAAAGGAGTCTGTTCATTTTAATATACCTTCAGAAATATTTTACTTCTTGATGATGACAGCAGCTCTTACTGACAACTATTAATACATTATAAACACCCCATCAGAGTTATATAAAAACATGTCAGTTTTAAAGAGAACATCTTTGACAGCAAATTTTCTGATTGTGAAACAGCTGTGCCTCCAGTACAATGCATTAAGTAGTTTATTCCTTTTAGATAGTTAAATTGTGCATGAAATGTTGCTGGCGCAAGGGCTCCAAATCTGGCCTGATTAGCGAACATCTGTTACATTGGAAAAATTCATGTCTACCCTAATTAGCTGTCAGGCTGATGTACATCAGCCCTGATGGTGAGGGATCCTGTGCTGTTTAAGTCAAACAGGTTTCTCTCCTATCCCATCACCTGCCCTTTCAAATCTCTTCCTCTGGTGTGTTGCTGTAATTAGGGATTGTTGGAAATACAATAGAGCAGGTTATGGTCAGTTATAGTCCCATCTGTGCAATTTTTTTATTCCCACAAAACTTACGAACTGACATAAAGCAGTTCTAGCAGTCAGGCTAAGAGGTCTATATATTTTTCTAATCCTAGTCCACTCACTAAATCTGAAGACTTTTCATTCTCCTAAAGCCAACACTTTGTGGTGATTGAAAGAAAATCGATAATGGGCTGACAAATTTGTCTGGTTTTTTTTCTTTTTAAAAAGGTATTTCTGGTTTTAGTGTTAAATAGAGCAAGGAATTAAAGAAATCTCGTTAAAACAGTGTTCCTTGCTGTTGACAACAGTCTTTTTACAGTCTAGGCAAACAGTTTGGGATCTTTTTACTGGAACAAGTAATACTGGATGCAATACACCTCATATAGTGTCTGTATACGTACGTATGTGCATGTATTTAAATTTCCATACCAGATGGGTATCTTGTAGCTTGATCTTCCAACTATTTTAAATACGTTGGGGGGGTTTGTTCCTTTGTTTTTAAAGATATGTTATTTTATTTTGTATAGTTAGAGAGATCTTATTACTATTAATGGTAGAAATATTATTCATTAAGAGTGTACTAAGTTTCTTTGTTTTTATACTGCAGTTCTACAATAGAGATGTTGGCTAAATACAGTAAATCAATTCCTCAGATGGGGTAAATTATTGTGACTCAGTTAAAGAAGGTACATAGGCTACGAATCTAGTCCTAGTCAAAGAAAATAAATCATGTTTTGATTACTGGCTTTTCCCTGTCTCCCTGTTGACTAAAGCAAAACTGAGAAACCCATATTTGTTAAATTAATTTCTTTGGCTTCTTCAGTTCACACTGAACTTCAGTACTTTGTCAAAGGTCCTGGTTTTCTTGATCCTAAAATGGTTTTAGGCATGTACAAGTAAAGTATTAAAATGTGTAATAGACTAATTAGTGGAACAGTAATTTGTTCTCATTCGTGTAATTTTAGATTAGGATCTAGTCATTCAATTGTAAATTTGTGGACTGTTAGCTGAGTGGCCACTGGTACCATGGGAGTTCTTTTAAAATATTATAAAAGGAATTATTTTTCAGGTTAAGGTATGTTCTTTATTATGTAGCCCAATGCAGGGAGGTGAAAGGTGAAGGTTTAGAGCTGCATAATTTCTGACCGGCCATCCCTTACAGGACAGATGTGTCATCTCCTCTCCCTCCTGTATCCTCTGAAAAGGAAAGCAGGAGTTGGAAATCTCTGCTGGTTTCCAACAAAAGAATTAGTGTGGAGACTTTCAGCGTAATTCCTGAGTTTATTGGTAGTATAGCCTCTGCTGTAGAGATTCTACAGTAGCTCTGCTCCTCGCTTCCTTCTTGGTTTGTTGGAGGGCTGGAAGAGAGACGTGATGTGATGCGAGAATAGCCTTCCCTCTTGATACCAGTCAACTCCATCTTGTTCTGTGGAGTCTGTGACTATTGAGCAGAAAGTTGCGGAGGAGTCCTGGAGATTTCTAAAATCAGAGATGCTCACTGTTTATATTGCAGAGCCATCTTGGGCCACCTTCAGGCTTGCTGTTCCTAGCTCCCTTGTTCCTTGCTATTCTCAGTTTAAACAGAAAGAAGACTGCATTTACACATTGATTGAGAAAATTGTTTCTCCTGGAAAGCAGTAGCCAGTCTCATTTTGAAAAACTAGTATGAGCAAATTAAAGGCATAAATTCTAACATTTTTAATTCTTCATCCAGCTTGCAATAATGACCAGGGTCACTAGTATGAACCTCCTACTCACTCCTCAACTTGTATCAGTTTAAAATGGGTTCTAGGCATTTGTTTCATACCTTGTTTCAAATGTTGCTGCACTGGCATTTCACTGAACTTTAAATTAAATGATGTCTGTAACAAAAATTATGATAGGAAGCTTCAAAGCATAACTGAGATGCAATTAAAGTTGGTTGTAAGTGTTTCAACTTTTGAATTAACAGCTAAAGAAAGAACAATTCTTTGTGAAAGTTATAGTGAAAAACACTTCTCCTTTCAGCCAACTGTGGACATTTTATGTATATATATACACACACATGATCAGTATTGATGTCCCATTGAAGCATTAGAACCCAACACACTGTCAGTAAAAAGGAAATATCTAACTGATCAGTGTAATGTATGTTATAAAGGCAGGCAAGTAAATGTGGTAATGTTCATGTGCAGTGGTACCAACCAGCCAGGGATGGTGAAGTAGCAGGTGAAAGAGTAATCAAGATGCAATTTACGTTCAGATATTAACCACAGTTAGGATTTCCTGGTAGTACTCCCTTAGCTGAAAGTGGCACTTTATTGTCCTTAATGTTACGGATTTGGCAGTGAGGTGTGTTGAATGTTCACAAAGTTTTTGAAGTTAGGATGCAGAGGCACATGAATGACAGGGAACAGTGAAAAAAGGAAAGTGTTGAGATTGATTGTCGTATGCCATGTTAGTGCCAAATTGCATGGATGGGAGAAAGGCAGGAAAGGAGGATTTGGTAAAAGGCAAAGAAAAAAGGAAAAGGAAAAAAAAAAGGGGAACAAAAATGAAAGGAGAGTAGCCTTGCTTCAAAATAGAAGTAGATGGGATTTAAAGCTACTTTAGAACTGCATCTGTATATACAACCTCGGTGAGGGATGGGCACTGAGGGAAGTCTGTAAAAGGAAGGTTCTGCTGCTCAAAAGCTTTTGGGACAGCAGCAAAGTATAATAGCTACCCTATGAGTAGTTTAACTCTTTGTTCAGTTGTCCTTACCTGTAGTTTATTGTTCTATGGAAATCGGTGGAGTTGCATGCAATTTTAACTGCAATACTTTTTTTTTTTTGTCAAAATATTAGTCAGATTGTAGTAAAAATCTGGCGAACGTCTGATGGGATATTTCAAACACATTAAAGGAAAACTAGGTATCTCTCATGTTGCCTATCTAATGTTTGCACTTGTGTCATATTTAACCAAGCAGCTAATGCCACTCAGAATTGTGTATAGCACTTTTCTTCCTTTTGCTGGAGACAACAAAAAATTGTTAAGCATTTTTCACTGGAGGTGTTAAACCAGTGAAGATTTGGCGAAATATTTTCTTTCTTATCAATTCCCTAGTGCTACCAGTCCTTAACAACTGACTGATGCTGTTCAAGGCCAACCACTTAAATGAATATAAGCTACATAGTAGTTACAGATCTACTGCAGCTCAGTATGCAGCATGGTAATGGTCCTGTCAACTGAATAGTGTTGCTCAGAGTAGTTCACTGGATCAGCCATTTCTGACTGCATGCATGATGTAAAAAAGATTACTTCAGGGGCTAACAACACTTGGCTTCTAGAGCTGTCAGAGTACATTTATTAAGCTCTTAAAAAAAAAGAAAGATAAAAGTGTTCTGATTCCTTGAATCTAGTTATTTTTCAGAATGACAATGTCCTAGATGCCTGAACTTCCACCATAGTTTGAATTAAACCATAAATAGTGACACTTCTTCTCTTATTAAAGTTTTGGGATCAACTTCTCATAAGGGAGGTTTGTTACTTTCAGGATGCGACATCAGAAAAAAAGTTGTTACTCTCCTATGTGATGTCAGAGAAAGGCACTGCTGCATTATTCTGTGCTGCAGTTCACTAAAAAAGAGTAAATCATTAAATATACACCATAAGTCAATTTTACCTCACAATCTGACAAATTTATATCTGTCTTTAACATGGGAGCCATTACATGAGATATCAATTACTTCAAAAGTCATCTTTCACATTTACTGGGCTTATGCTGATAGAGATGCATGTAAAGGCATCCTTGTCTTCTGCACCGGTACCTGACGGAGTCCCAACAGTTCCCTATTGAAGCTCCTCTTCCCAAGACTGTAAACCAAGCCCTAGTCAGAAGTGCATCATCTCATGCAGCTAACATATTTTGGTATAAATCTTGGTTATAATTTACATTGAAAAAGAACAGATCGATATTTGAGTTTTATCAGCTTGACTCCAATTCCCTGAAGCATAAAGTTTTTTAGAACATCAAAACAAGTAAAGAGCATACTGAAGTGCAAACCAGATTTGTTGGAAGAAGAGTTGAAAAAAATTAAATATAAGTTTGGGGTTGACATAATCCAGGTTAAATCTAAAAAAGAAAAATACTTACTTTTGTAAAATGAGAGGCTATTTTATCACTCAGAGAATGTCACATCAATTGTAAAGCCATCAGCCTCAAGGCTTGTTGGTGATTGCTTCATATTTACTGTTAGTCCAGCAATGGAGATGGTACTTTTACAGTCTTTGGACAGACTAGTGAGTGTGACATTTAAAGTGTTGATTTTTGCAGCACTTATGTTAATTGTTGTAATTTTCCTGATGAACCACCATTCTGGTTCCCTGATGCAGCCAAGATAGTTTTACATTTTCTATGCAGGCCTCTTTGCCATTTGGTCTGTGTAGTGTCAGCTTCGAGTGCTACTGAAAGCAGACAAAATTGCAAGCAAATTGCATCAGATTGCCAACATTGTGAAAAGGTAAATTGCTTGCAAATCTATTTAAACCACTGCCCTATTTTCATCAGCTTCAGTACTTGGTATTCATGATTGCTTAATTGGCGACCTTTCCTATTGTGTAGTGCTTTATGGTGTAATGGAAAGCGATCTTTACCAAACCAATTACCCTTTTTTTCTCAGCACTACATTATTGCTGTGATTGCAACTGCCAGTCCTTTGTAAATGAACTTTCTGATTTCAATGATGTTTTTAAAATGTAAGATAGAAAAAAGTGGCATTCATATTGTGTGATGTTCTATTTTGAAGCCTCTTTGTAGTCACCATTGTCTGGGAAAATGGACTGAAGGGTTACACAGTACCTACAAATATCCATGTAACTATTATTAATATTATCATAATGTCTCTTTTTGTACAGCAGCTCAATTAGGAAAGGATAGGAGAAATATTTTGTCACCCTGTCAAGTGCACAGGAAGTGCTTTTGATGCCTCTTTTTTGACACATACATTATCTTCACTAATAATACGAGATTCCTTTTTATAACATGGAAATAAATATACAAAATCTTAGTTGCTGTGATAATTCAAATCACTACACATTTACAAAATGTATTTTTAAAGACTCTTAGCTTTTCCAGACGTTTAGGCATAAAATATTTTGAAATGCTATGGGCAGTATAAATAAAGGTAAATGTAAACATTTCCTTGTGCTAGAACAGGGATGCCAGGTATTTGTCTTGTAAACACAGACACAGTGAAAGAAAAATATAATGCACAAGCTGCATGTTATCTGGTTTAGTTTCAGCAATCATAGAATGCAAATGTTTGAATGTGTTCCTGTGCAGAAAATAAAGTTGAATTCTATAAAGATGACCATTCTCATTTATTTGTATAATGCAGGATACAAAAAAAAAAAAAATACAGGATTCCAAGACTTCAGTTTGTGTATTTATTTATGTGATTTAGGAAATTATATCGTTACTCATAAGTGGCGACACGGAAAGGGCTCTACAAGTAATTTAGTCATTCCCTAATATGGTACTGTAAGTGCAAATGGATGCATCATTCTACCCCCTACAGTTAAGAATTCTGTTGTAACGACAAAAAAACTGAAGGGATTTATTTTGCTCTTTGTCCTCTCTTTTCTTTTACCAATTAAAAAAAATCTTCCGAGCAAGCTTTCTGATGATTTTAGCACTTTTGATGCAATGTAGTGGCTTATTTACAACTGTACTCTCAAGTAAAGCAAAGTGCTTCCCCAATTATCTTTTCTTTTTTTTTTTTCATTTGTAGAAGACAAATATCTCTGAAATCTACTGTATGGCAGTGTGATTCTGTTTCAAAATAGTGCAAAATCCTTATTTTCTCTATTTTAGAAAATGGCAGAGGTCTTCAAATCTATCCTTGCTTTATAAATTTGCATATTGAGTTACACATTTGAGTTCCTTTCCTATATGCATAGCACAGAAGCCTGCGTACAGTACTAGTGGTCTCCATGTGTAAGTCATCCTGTTACAAACACACATGCGTCTGTGCAGGCACAGATACATACACAGTGTCTCCCAGCTGTAAGTAACTTACAGTTTTCAGGGGTCAAGAGGAGAGGAAGCTGTCCATATCTCAGCTTTTGTAGAGGGAAAGAACACAGCAATAAAAAAAATATCACAATATCAAATTTAATAATTTTCAGAAAAAAAATAGATGAGGGAAATGACTGAAAAAGAGGAAGTAAAGAAGAGAGATTTGGAACATAGTCATGTTAATACTACATACACCTTGTCAAGTATAGCCTGTTACCCCTCAGATTACTCTGCGGGTATCGTACAGGCACCCCTGAGTGCTGAAGAGTGATGGGATAATCTCAGAATGGTATTCCGTTCCTCAAAAAGCAACACAATGCTGGGCCAGCAGTGAATACGCGGATGACCAAACCTGGCATTACTGATGAGCAGAAGTGAATCACTGGCTGAATAAAGCTGGCATTGATGAGGCCAAAAGGTGAGGAGGGGGTTTTCACTTGGTGCGGTGAAAATAGTATAGCAGCAAAGAGAGGCCGTGGGCTTGGGATGGGGCAATATAGCTTCAGTAAAGAATGAAAATAATGGAAATGGTGGTAAGATTCGGATAGACTGATTCAGTGAGATGAAGGAGAGAGAGGAATCCAAGGTAAGTCTTCGGTTTTTGGAGTGAGCTGAAGGGTTTGAGAGTTACCAAGTGTATATAGAGAATGAGTGAAAATGCAGGGAGTTTGCTACAGAAACTTCACATTGATCGTTAAATGCTGTATGGAGGTGAAGTTTCCTTTCCGTATTGCGAACTGGAAAATTCTAGATAGTGTAAAGTAGATGAACAGAAATAAGGAAGTACTGTGTAAATCTTGTTTACAGTTCCCTGTTAGTAATTAGTTCTTTGTTGAATAAAGTTCTTTAAGTCTTTGTTGCTGAGTTGATTTCAGTGTTGACTCTTTGCCTTCAGTGCTATAAATAGAATAACATTAACATAGTCACTGCGAGCAAATATTGTCATCCATGACTATGCTGTTGTCCTGAATACACCTTTAAATGAATATATTTGTTGGTGAACTACCAACAAATGTAGAGACTTCTGCCCCACTGCACTGATATGTTTGCGTATGTTTATTAAAAATCCCATTGACAAATAATTCTGGTTACTTAATCTCCCTTATTACACATAAAGATTGTAAAATAATTATAAAATTAGGGGACAGAAAGTTGTCACTATTTTGAGAGCTACAAGGATCCATGAGGCTTGCAAAGTAAGAGGAAATAAATACATTCTTAGCCATTTTATGGTGGAATGTCATTAAGCCAGTGAAGGCCTAATGAGATCCATCCATTTTAAAGAACTTGTGTATGTGTATATAGTGTGTATGTTCTGGTTTGCAAGATGTCTACAATGACTAGGAATTTGGCAGCATGACCTCTGTGATGAATGTTTCTGAGCTTCGCTTTGCAGACACTGGCTTGGAAGTGTACGTGTCCTTGCTCCTTACCTTTTACTTCCCAAAAAGGTAAGTGGGCACATCATTGAAGTTTGAACTGAGTATGGGTGACAGGAATCAAACTACAATTTCCCTCCAGAATTTTTCTTATGTCTATATAATGCTATTGTATTCAGAATAACTATCCCAAGATTAACCCTACAAGGAGTATCTGTATGCTATTTTTATAAATGGATGCTATTTTTTATATGGATGTACAGTTTTTACAAGTTATTTCATGCAAACAGAAGCTTCTTCAGAGCATGGTTAATATGGAGTCTTGAGGGAATTTATTTTCCTGTGCAAAACTTAATGTTTAAAAAGACAACCACTCTATAAATCTTGTCATGCCATCAGAAGCTGGTTAAACATTGCTTAATTAAAAAATTGGGGACAATTGTGAAGATTGTTCAGTTACAGGTCAGAGGCTGATAATAAGCATTGAGGCACTGCTTTGTATGACTCTTTAAGTTTGTAAAGCTTTTTGAGATCCATTGGAGTAAAAATGATACACAGATATAAGATATCGTTTGTGCTAACTTACAGTTCACATAGGAATACGTAATCTCTCATGAACTTTATCAGCATGACACGACAGCAAATTCTATCACAAAATTTCCACATATTCCTCTAAATGAAAAGAGGGTGTTCCTCGGTGACAATATTTGGTTTTATTCCCTCACATTTATGCCCTAGACTAAATTATAGTATTTTGTTTGCAATTTTTTTGTCATATCATGTTAGCCTAATACACTACTAATACATTTTAATACAAAAATGTTAGTGCTCTACTCATCAGATGATAGAGTACCTTATCACATTAGCCTGCTATGACTTTTTCTTGTGGTATCAGTTACTACTCTATAATGACCACAATTGTTCACACTTCTGCATTTGAGACCCCACCTAAACTCCATGTGATGAAGTTTTACAGCTGAAGGGGTAGTGTTGATTTAGTCAGCAAACTTTAGTAGGATATTTGCAGGTAGCTGTGAGTTTAGTCTGCTACAGTGCAATAGCTATGCCTGAAAAGTGAATATTTTTGTTTCTAACTTCTAAAAAAGCAGAAAGGAAAAGTATTCTTGGTGTAAAACAAAACAAACTAAAACAAAACTCTGCTCCAACCAGCAATATCAGAGTAACTGGAGTTTCTGCAGTAAATGAAAGAGGAAACCTCTCTCAAAAGCAATAGAAGAATCTCCTTTGCCTCCCTACTCTTCATTTTCTCTTTTCATCTTCTATTCTCCTATTCAAATAGATATATAAACCTTTAAAGGAAAAGGAAAGGCAAGGAAAAATCCCTGTGGTCTCTTTCCTACAAGCTGTATTGGCATCTCAGTGGCTGCAGCCTCCCTGCAAGGGCTCTCTGGTGACATTCATTCCTTGCCATGGAAGGAAACAGGGAGAGTTTTGCTGTCCTGGACCAGCCAACCTCTCATGGTCATTCTGACACCAAACAGATGAAAACTTTTATTTCTCACTCCTTCTTTTTTTTTCTTTTTATGTTACCTAGGGCAAAATTTTATTCCTTGGCTTAAATGAAATGATAGGAACCTTGGTGTAGCATTTGGATGAAATGTAGTGTTATAGCAGCGGAAGTCAAGGAAACAAGTGAAATACCTGAATATATGGTGTTCTGCTCAGAAATAGAATCAGGTACATTTTAGTAACACTTTAAAGGTACAATGTTAAGCTTATCAGACCATCTTGAAGCTAGTTATTACTCCAGTTAACCTATCCATATCATCATTGTTTTCTCATCTGTTCATTCATGGAGCATTCTGAATGTGCGAGACGCGCTGGACAAAAGAACGCATTAGAGAGGTGAAAGAGGGAATGTGGTGTGAGGGACGCCACACAATGCATTAGGAGCCCTTTGTGCACGGAATTTTGCAGGTACCTTTTTGGGGTCTGGCTGCTTAAAGCAGCCAGAGCCAGATAGTTGATGCTATGAGGTTTCCATTTTGATGTGGTTGCTGCTTGGGGCCTCTCTTCCTTTCCAGCTGGGACTCTCAGTTCCCTCTTGCCTTCCCTCTCACCTTCACATTCTTTCCCAGACCTCACAGTTGTAATCCAACGTAAGGAGTTGTCTGATTTTCTGCCTGCTTTCAGATTTTTAGGATTTGCATACTTTAATGCGTCTTTTAGCCCAAGATGGGTGTTTAAACCAACTCATTTACAGTTATTTATTTCCCAGACATGATCTTGGAATTCTTCCCTTGTAAGTCATGGCTGGATGCCTTTGCACTTTTTCTCTAGCTGAGGAGGAAATTTGTAACTTTAGTCAAAATAAAATTGCAATAGGACGGCCAGAGGTGCTCAGTTGACAGAGTTAATGACTGGAAGAAAGTCCAACACTTGAGTAAGATCAGTATCATCCAGGATATGCATTTTGGCCCTTGGTGACATTTTTTGAAAGACACTTTCTGTGCTTCAAATTGTGGTATTACTGATGGTTCTTTAGGTTCTGTGCATAAATGATGAACAGAATAAGGTTGTTAGGTGAGCAAGTTTACAAAGCATTGGGAAACCAAGCAATTTTTTTTTTATTCTCTTCCTTTCTATTTATTGGCAAAGTACCTTTCCTTTTGCTACAGTGTTGGTCTACAGTAACAAAGGTAGAAATTACTGTTTGATCATGCTGTTATATTCTGCAATGTCACATGTTTTTCTGCAGTAAGATCTTCTGACCATATAGTGCTTTCTGAGGAGTCATCACAAGTTCTGTCAATGCCCATGTGCATCCTTTTAAAGAGACAGTGTCATATGAGCTAGATCATCTATGCTGGATAAAGGCTTCTCAGTCCTTTCAGTGCATAAATTAGACATAGTGCTGAAGAAATATGTCTCCTGTTGCATGAAAGGTTTCTATTTTAAAATGAATGCTCTGTGATTAATCTTCCATCTGCTGATTCCTGAAATTCCTGAAAGTTTGCTATTATTGTTTTATAATTTAGCTTTAGTAGCATTAAAGTCAGCACACAGATTCAGGTTGTAAATATTTTGCCCAGATTTAGAAACTAAATATTCATCCTGATATGTAGTTTGTTTGTTTGCAGCCCACAAAAGATGACTGGGCAACTTCGTGGTTGCTCATTACTTCAGAGGAGTGGATCTACCTCAGAACAGATCAGATCTAATGGGACAGATTCCTCTCCAAAATTCATCAGGAAATCAGTCTATTCCTATCATTAACAGGTATTGACATTGATATTAATAAGTGTTTACCCATAATGATTTTACTTTCCTAACCCACTTTCAGTATCCCTCTTTGTAAAGGAAAGCTGACGGCTGGTAGGATATTCAATATCTTTTCACAGAGCTCTCTAATTACTGGTAAATCCAGTAACACACTTTTTAATTTCTTTGTGTAGCTGTATTGTGGTTTTATAGATTGATTGTAGCTTTGCCTATGTGTGCCCTCAGGCTCCCGGAAAATGAGATTCATCATTTCAATGAATTTACACTAAATATAGCTTGATCAATTATACTACATTTCAGCAAAGAGATTATAGGAGGTCAACAGACTAAAGTATAAAGCCATTTTTTAAACACAGTGTAATTTCCTTCGGATAATTGTCCTGTCTTTTGAAAGGAAAAGGAAGTGTACATGTTCCTTTACTCCTGAAAAAACCTACTGGTTAAGCAACAAGAATTCCTGGAATTTAATGGGAATTCTGGTGCAAATCTATGTGATACAGTTAGTAAGTAATCTCAGCAGCACTAGTAATTAGTGTCCTGGACTGGAAGGCTGGTGATTCGAGACCTCTCCTCCCATACTGAATAGTTGCTGTAGGACATGGTGTGCTTCTGCCCAGGTCTTCTCTTTGAATATGCAGATTTCTGGACACTCAAAAAGTTCTCAGTGGAATTAGAAAGAACTTGCATGGGCTCCAAAGGTCTTTATTATGTTTCTTATGAGTAGACATAGTGGACAGTATTCCACACAGTGGAGCTGAATGTGTGCAGTGATGTCTCAGATGCAATTTATGGAGCTATGAGCTTTCTTGAAAGTGCAGCAGACTTCAGGGCAATGTACTCCAGTGCCTCTGTCTCTGGCCTTGTGCTTCTGGGATGCTGAAGTTTTGCCAGAATGGGCAAGGACTGGAATACCTTTCAGAACTGTCCGTATTTTTGCTTTGGTTGATGTGGTCTATGTTGTACAGTCAGTTCTACAGTTAGTTCAGGTATATGAAGATGCTGAGGGAAATATGATGTGTGTGATACTGCATGTATTGCAACTCAGCTAGAAATATTCATTTTATGCAGCTGGCAGGTGAAATTCAAGGGATTATTAAAGAAAAATTTTGATGAGTAGTTGCGTATTCTTTCCGCCCAAGGTCTGTTGTAGCATTTGAACTGTAAACTGAAATGACAGTCACTTGCGTGACAGAACACCCAAGAGAGCATGCCAACAGCAATGCCACCTGTTATTCCTTGTGTGCCTAGTGAAAAGACACATGGTCCTACCTGTGTATAAGAAGATATAATCTATTTTTTCTTTCACTGATGCAAGAGATTCCAGCACAGATACTATGTGTACATTGAAAGGTAAATATTTCCATGGTTGTGTGTTTCACGTGCTGTAGCAGTAGCTATTATTTTCTTCAGGATCTTATAGTATTTAGCAGTAATTACTTTTAAATGAAATATTTAAACCAATGCATATAATTTAATTACATTTTTTTTTCTTATTTCTTAGCTACCACCAGTTTAAAAAAAGTGAGGTTGTATTATTGACTAAGAAGCTTTAGAAGGTACATAGAACACATTTTATTTTTGACCAAGTTGCAGAGCATATATGATGCTTTTCGATGAACACATTTCTTTATCTGTGACAATAAAAAGCTTTTTACTGTAGAAAATTGTATCAACTTGAAAATTTTTTTTTTTTAAATTAAAGGAAATATGATAATGAAAATATTATTTCTATAAAGGGAGAAGAGTACAGGAAGTATTCTGGTTTACTAGTGAGCATAACTTTAAACCTTCATGAAGAATGTTGTCTGCTACTTAGGAGACTGACAATATAAATGCATTTGATTATAAATTTTATAACTAGCTGTGAAAGTGAACCTTTCCTTTTCAGAAGCTGATGTCATTTCTTTTGCTGCTGCAAGTAGTACCTATGAATCTCAGATACACAGATTTAGACAATCCAATGAGACTGGAATCCAGAAAAAAAAAAAATTCACATTTCCCTCACCTGACTTGTGCTGTGTGAATGCAGCATCACCAGAGACCTCTCCTCCTAGTGTAGCTGCCAGATCAGACCTCCTCTCACTCCCAGTGCACAGCCTGCAGACTGAACAATCCTGCCTACCTTTAGCAAGGGGTGAATTGGTCTAGGAGTCTAAAATATGTCTGGGATGAATTGCCTTCCAGGGTCCAAGGTTTCTCTCCACAGATTGCTGAGGGAGGTTAGATGGTCAGCTGAGGCACGTAATTTTTAGAATCCAAAAGTCAAGCAATGAATTTTCTGTTGTCACACTAAGAAGTCTGCAGTAGAGCCGGGGGCAAGAACTAAGCCCTGAGATCCAGTGAGAGGCTTGTGCTCTGGATAATTTACAGTGTCTTTAAAGAGTTTGCATCTTATATGTGTAAGTACTCAACATTGTCTGAAATTAGGTTCCCTGAAGAGACTTCAGATTAGACTGACAGAAGCAGACACATCCTAGATTACTAGTTGTATTTGAAACATGTAACCTAAAACCTGACTTTGTTGGTGGAGTTATTAAATTATTATTTTCTATATTAAAAACTTGGGTATAGTGAGCTCGTGGTTTCTTGGAAGACCAAGGCTGTTCAGTGTCTTTTTGTATAAGGTAATGTGCTGATCAAAACAAATGTCCATGTTAGTGTCTGCAAATGCAAACGTGAAAAAAAAATTGATTGAATTTAGAACTTTCCCCTATCTTCATTTTGGGATAATGCTGAATTATTCTCAGATTTATGCTGAGAGTGGCCAGGTGCTCGGATACCATGAGCTATCCCGCAAAAGAGGAGAATTAGCAGTCTAAAAAAGACAGAGACAATATTGAGGGGAAAAGACACCTGAAGGGAAAATAAGTGCAATATCACTCATGGAAGATGATACCATTCTAATTTCTTGAGAGTTGGTTCCACCGTGTCAGATAATCACAAATAAAGGGAAAGGAGAAACAGTAAAATAAATCAGTGCTGGTCATACTAGTTTTTGAAACCATAGTAATTTACTGTCATAGTACTTGAGGGCAAATCGTCCTGAAGTCTCATAAATAAATCACGTAGTGTTTGTTTTTCTGCATATGGTCATATTTCTGTTTCAGAGTCTGAATTGCAAGTCAGCTATCATTTAATCTTTCTGATAATTTGGTATTGGTTTTGTTTCTTCATCCTTGATTCAAAATTAGTTCAAAAATTACACGTTTTTACTTCCACTAGCATGAAGAATTAGGACATGGCATCACAGCAGAATCCTCTGCTATGGTGTGTATTTGCAAACCTTTGGCAGCAGCTTCCATTCTGCTGGCACAACTAAGAAGAGTTCATCTTTTTTCTTATTAGTTTTCAAAGCAATGTAATTGTGTACAGGAACCTTAATGATCAGGAATGTAGTAAGATCAGGTCAAAGTTTTGAAAGTGCTGGCTGTGCCTTCATGGATGTCTTAGAGGCAGGTTCAACCAGGTTCATTTTAACTTACCTAAGAAACACTTTTTGTTTTCACAGACCGAAAAAGATCTCACGTGAAATCTCCAGTGTAAATAAAACCCTATTCAAGTAAGAAAGCAGTACAGCCTGTGAGACAGAAACAGCTGTTTTACTGAGTGATGTTAAAATAAATGTCTGTGGATGGATATCTACAGATTCTTATCTCTTAGGAGTGTATGAGGCACTCAGGCTTGTTCCAAGGTAGAGGAATGTTTTACACTACACTACCAGGCACCCCAGTTATACTACATAGATATTTAAGTCCTTTGATACTAAGTATAAGTGGTTGTACATTGTGATAAGCTGAACTTCCCAGTCCTCCTAATGAAAGCAAAGGGAACAGAGGATTCTGAGTTACGCAGAAAATGTGTAATGTCTAAAGGGATCTTCCCCTTCAGTATTTTATCAGATGATAAAAAATGAAAAAATAATCCCAAAACCTCACAAAAATATGCCAGGTTTTGGGACATTCCCTATCCGTTTTAGCTCTTGGTCCCTCAGTTCTTCTTTTAGGTGCTGAAGTGACCAAAAAGAACTGACTGAAGGACATGACAAGCTTGATTTTATGAAAACCTGCTGATCCTCAATCCTTCTCAGATACGTGCTAGTTCTTTCTCGACTCTGGTCTTGATTTTCTCCTGCAAGCGAAATGTAGCAAATATTTTGTAAAACAGGTCTCCCATTTGAGCCCACGAGGGACTGGCAGATTGTGAGGCCTGTAGGGCAGAAGAGACCTGTCTTCCTCCTTCAGTGTAAAAAGTCAGTTGGGAGGCAATCCCCAGGTACAAGCTAAATTGTAGTGTGGAAGCAAGTTAGCTTAGCCAACAACTACCTAAGCATCACAGCTCGTGTCTTTTCTGTAATTATTGCACTTAATGCAGCTCGTTACTTGCACAAAAGAGATTCCGGATACAGCAGTTTCCATGGAGGGCTGTTTGGGAATGTGGAGGCCCATCATTTAGCTCTGATATTGTTGGGTTGTCAGAATTGATCATAGCTCTTGACGGAACACCTCTAGCTTTTTTTTATGGAGTGCATCAGAGTGACATTTCACATTGTTTAAGTAGGAGTGATATGTTAGTTTATATTTTATCTAAAACTGCAGAGCAGATGACCTCCCTCAGGGTCTAAATACATGAATCCTATGTGCATGTTATAATTAATAGTAGAGCTGGGAGAGAAATTCATAACAAGGGGCCGAAGAGCTGGGCAGAGCAACTTGTCAAAAAGAAGGAAATTCCACTACAGATTAGCTTATTTTTAAGCATGTCAAGCTCTACATACAAACATGATATATTGCTTCCTTGTAATGTCTGTTTAGGCCCAGATGCTTGAGGCACTGTCAGAGAGTGCTGTAAATTTTGTCTGAGTCAGGGCAATTCTGATTGATCTCTGAGTGTAAAATCGATAAGAAGACACTGTCATTTTCTTAAAGGATGAGCTAGAAAAGGAAAATAAATTAAGACTCTACTGAATGTCTATCTCCAGTGCTCATTAATTCAGTGTGGTCTGTACTCTGTTAATGTTATGTCCACAGCTTTAATCTTCCAGGTGCTCTTCCTGCAGATAGTCGACAGCAGCCCTTTATTATGTTATGTATATTTCATCCACATGTGGTGGAAATAAAATGTCTGCCCTCTTCTTTCCCTTAGCTCCTGATTAATCCATTTTATTATTTTTCAGAAATACATCACTTGGGTACTGATTAACTTAAAAATGGAAAGCCATTGTCTTTCTTGCATGTCCTTCATCAGAACTAACACACCGGCTGCTCATTTGTCTTGAGTTGTTACAGCAAATAACGACTACCAAGCATTTCCCCTTATGTAATATACTTCGGGAAGATTAATTTACTTCTGCTCTTTTCCTCTATTTCTTTTTTGTCTACTAAGACTTTTTTTTGACATGTCTTTAACTCCCTCCCAGCTCCCACTCTCTTGCTTCCTTTTAAACATTTTTACAGCATGCACCAGAGCTGTGGTGCTAAAATTGACCATTCTTCAAAAGAAGTCATCCAGTGCTGCTGCAGATATAAATCCATTCTGGACTAACTTTCTTCTGTTTGCACTTGTGAGTAAGAGCACAGGGGCTTGTTCCTTAAAAATAACAATAGGCTGTCGCTTGTCGCTTTAGTCTCACAACCTTCTCATGCACAAGTACTCATGTTGGAGTAAATAGATCTACTAAGGTGAATATAAGCTACTCAAAAGAGTAAATATTATAGGATCAGATCCTGTTACACTGAAACATAAAATTATTTTTATTGTTAAGAAGTCATTTTCCCTTCTATGTGTGAATTTTCAGTGTAGAAATAGCTTCTAAACATAAACAACGGTTCATTTTATGCTTCTGTTTCTGCTTCAAAATGTTAACATCGGGACCCAAAGGACCTTACTGTCTACACATTCAAATGCAGTGGCTATTAATGATGAAGCATAACATGTAAATACTTTTGACAAGAAAAAGAAATATTTTCTATCTTTTTCTTTTTCCCCTCCAACTATTTCTAATAACTAAAAATCCTCTTTACTTACAACTTCATTATGTAACTCTAGGATACCTTAATTGGGGAAACAGACAGAAGTAGTTAAAAAAGAAGACCTCTTGGCTTTGACAAGCTTTTAATTCATATTCATGAAGTGTCTTATTCCCATTCCTTAATAAAGCACAACACATGCCAATTAATTAATTTTCATGGAGGGGTCATTGGTGAGACTAGATCTTGGCCCGTCTGTTTCCTAGTTGAACAGGCTTCACCTAAGCTAAAGGAGTGGATTCGATGATCTCATCAGGCAGTCTGTAACATTTTATCTGAAAATTATCCATCAGAACTTTTTCATGTATTCACTGAATTTTGAATTTTTAGGGAAGCTCATAAGAGCTTTTAAAAATTGCAATAAATATATCTAGAACTGAGTATGTTCAGCTAAACTCTAAAATGTTATGTCCTTCATCTATGTTTATCTTTGAAAAGGTCTTTAAGTCAATCCACAGGTCTTTTTTTTCTGGTTATATGTCAAAAATTTATACCTTGAGGGTAGCTCACTGCAGATGATAGTGCTCCAGAAGAGGTTGAACTTTGATCCAGATCTACTGTTCTTACCACAAGTCTACCTTCCAGTAAAATCTGAAGTATGAAAATTGCTTCCCTGGCATCCAGTGTCAAAACATCTTTTACAGTAGTTAGGTTAAATTGTGGATTGTATCACCCTTGTGTACAAAGATGAGTGAACCAACTGCCTGATTTGCACTTGACTTGCATGGCCCGATCCCCAGGTTCCTAAAAAGTCCTAACTCCATTAGGTTAGCAGGAACACTGTCATTGATATCCCTGAGATAAGCAGGTAAAGGTGGGTCACGGCCAAAAAGCCTTCAGGGCAGAGATAGAATATATGGTCTTCTGTAGCATCATCCAAGCCACCCATCAAGATAATCTTGGTTTTTAAGCAGAAAAAGCTGAAAACTTCCTTCAGACAATAACATTCCATATTAGGAGGAAAATTATGACAAACTAAATGCAGAGGGTAGCCCCAAATACAGAATTGCCTCTGGGTTAGATAAACACTGATCTGATTGTTGTCTGAATTACAAATCTGTAAACCCCTCTGACAACCAGCTATTTGCAAAGGCAATAAGCATTTCTGATAGGAAAGGATTTCATAGTGGTTATGCTGCCTAGCCACATATCTAGATCAGCTGAATTTGGGAGTCAAGTCAGAAAATCTCCATCAAAACAGAATTGCTCCAACTGAGTGTTATTGAACAAGTGTATTTTTCAAACACATTTTGAATGTGACTGAAATACAGCGATAAGTTTATAAACTGTATCATAGTAGACATTTTTATACTGTCCTTGAAAAATGCACCTATAGTTGAGTGGATGGAATGGATTTAATGGTAATATATAATAGAAATACACGTAGTAAATATATAAAGCTATGTATATAATGCACATACCAAATGACAGTATATGTATATCCCAGATTGCACTATATTTATACCAGGACCTCTGACTGTTCTCCAGAGCTTCTGCTATGTGTGTGCTTTAAACAGTCAGACACTCGAACCTGTGCAAGTTCATTTACCCTCAACAGATTCAGAGAATAACTTTTGACGTCCCTTGCAAGTGCCAAAATTTTTAAATTGTGCCTGTATGTAACTGAAGGATTGAGCATGCATTTTGGTGAGCTTATTTTAGTAGAGAGGAGCAGTTCTAACTTTAGATCTATACAGTCAGTGCATATGCAGAAAAAATATCTATGGATTTTTACACAGAAAAAAATAATACAAATAATCACACTTCTATTACAAGAAGAAACAAAATTAACCTCATTTAAATTAAACTAGTGCTTAAGTGATAATCCTGCTGGCTTTATTATTAGTATTCTTACCGATTTAAGTGATTGAACTTAATATTTCCTGTCCTGTTCTACCATCATATGACTAAGCTAAATAAAGAGTAACCGATCCAAAAAATTGGTGCTGAAAATCTTAGTGTAGCAAGTAGGGTGATAGAAATGTAGGACTGGGCCAAGAGACTTAAACAGTCTATATTACTTCCAGGAATAGTAAGGGGTTTACTAAAAAATATCACAGGCGATTGCTAGCTGTTTTCCAACCACAACTCTTGACAGGGTTGACTACTTCTTTACGTACAAAATAAGAGATGCTTTTACAGCTATACCAAGGATTTGTTTATGAGTCCTTTAAAGTTTTGTTCAGTGAGACTTCTATGAACTACATGGAAACAGTAAAATCCAATTAAGTTGAATCAAGCTAATTAAAACACTACAAAACCAGGTTAGTTACACATAGCATATTGATGTGGATCTGTTAACAAAGGGATAATAATTTAAGAGACTTAATACGCTCTAGTATCTATGGCTACTTAAGGGTTTGGGATTTTTCTGAGTGCAACCATGACCTGGTGTTCTAAACAAAATTATGTAGATGGGAATCACTATTAATTTTGAAAACAGAATATTGCTGTACAACTTTACAATGAGGTGTTAGTTATAGACAATGAATAAACAGGTATTGATAGAATGTCACACATTTCGTCATGAGATTTTGTTCAACCATGTTTAGTTTCTGTCAAATAGATTGGGGATAGATAGCTGAAAAGGAAGGCATGCAAGTTGTTCTGGGATGAAGAATAGAGAGCCAAAGAAGAGCTATAAGAAATGGATATAGAAATTATTTTAAACTGGTGAATTAGACCCAGTGGCAAAAGCTAAGTATGAAATAGAAAAATTAGGGATTTACATACAAATCATAAAATGAATTCAGGAAAATTTGAACTTTGACATGGTTAATTCAGCTGAGTCTCTCATATAGATCTATGAGATTTACCATTACAATGAGAAATCTCCATAGGAAGGGTTTGTGCAGTTTGTGGCAGCATTCATTGCCTATCTTGTTACTGTCTTGGACAATCTAACATTTCTCTAATAACTGTAGTTATTAAATATCTGGCAATAAACTTTCAAAGCTGTGAAATTTATCCACAGCTTTTCTATAAACACTAGTGGAAATAGGTAGCTGGTATACCAATCACAACATTTCATAATGCTCAGCACAGAGCTGTAAGAACTTACTGCTTTTCCTGAGTAGTAATTCATTGCTTCTTACAACGGATTCATGCTTCTTACATATGAATATCTGCAAATTTATAAAAGGCTGGGTGCTATTGAAACCAACAGGTTAGTTTCCTTTGGCTCCAGTGGGGTCAGGAATGATCTGAGAATGTGACCAGACTGATGCTCTTTATGATTGTGCATACTGAGAAGTATTAACGGGAACGTGTTTTACAGTATGTGTACTGCATGTGCTTCCCTTCCCAAGAAACCTCTGAACTACTGTACAGTTATATAGCCACAGATACGGAATCCGTATCCTTTTGGTTATGAATAGCACCAGTAAATCAACATACAGCAATACACATGTTTTTACTGTATCATGAATCTCCTTTTCTCTTAGAATATTTGAAACAGCGGCAGATGATTTGATTTTGTGAATTCTAAAGCAACACTAGTTACAAGGTATTAACTTCAATAGTGACTGTTCTTGTGAGAATCTTGGTTTAGTGACTTTATGAAATCATCATAACATCCTTTTCCCCTTTGGAGTTTTTTTCTTAAACAATTTGTCCTAGTTTTAGACACTCATTGAGGAGCAGTTGAGTTCTTGTGCTGAAGCAGATTTCACTTGCCGTTTATAATTCAAATCAAGGTACCAAAAGAGAAAAAACACTTCTCTGTAAATCACCGGTATTAATAATATTACATATTTGAATCAGTTGCCTCTTTATAAGGTACTCTTTTGAGATACTCTTTTGATACAGCATTGTTAAAATGAATTGTAGCCATGCTTTATAATACAGGTATTGAACATTCATCTCACATATGCTGAAATAGCAACAACAGGCATTTTTCCGTCTCTTCTGGGAATCACCAGCATTTGAAAGCACAGCTGTTGCTTCAAGTAGTTTTGCTGTCGGTCCTTAATAAAAATGGAAAGTTGCTAAGAAAGAAACAACACTGAAAGCAAAAAGAATCAGCATCGTGGGAAGAATAAGCTCCTCTGCCAAACACATTACTTAAAGAGTGTATTACTATGTAATCATAGAATGATAGAATAGTTTGGGTTGCAAGGGACCTTTAAAGGTCCTCTAGTCCAACCCCCTTGCAAATTGCTGGGACACCTTTAACTAGATCAGGTTGCTAAGAGCTCCATCCAACCTGGCCTTGAATGTTTCCGGGAATGGGGCATCTACCACCTCTCTGGGCATCCTGTTCCAGTGCTCCACCACTCGTATCATAAAAAATTTATTCCTTATATCTAGTCTCCATCTACTCTCTTTTAGTTTAAAACCATCACTCCTTGTCCTATCGCAACAGGCCCTGCTAAAAAGTTTGTCCTTATCTTTCTTATAGGCCCTCTTTAAGTACTGAAAGGCCACTATAAGGTGTCCTTGGAGCCTTTTTTTCTCCAGACTGAACAACTCTCTCAGTCTTTCTTCACAGGAGAGATGCTCCAGCCCTCTGATCATTTTTGTGGCCCTCCTCTGGACCCACCCCAACTGATCAATGTCCTTCTTATGTTGGGGGCTCCACAGCTGGATGCAGTACTCCAGGTGGGGTCTCACCAGAGTGTCATAGAGGGGGAGAATCACCTCCCTTGACCTGCTGGCTGTGCTTCTTTTGATGCAGCCCAGGATAAAGCTGCTGGGCTGCAAGCACACATTGATGGCTCAAGTCCAGCTCTTCATCCATCAGTAGCCCCAAGTCTTTCTCAGCAGGGCTGCACTCAATCCCTTCACCCCCGAGCCTGTATTGATACTGGGGGTTGCCCCAACCCAGGTGCAGGACCTTGCACTTGGTCTCATTGAACCTCATGAAGTTCGCATGGGCTCACTTCTTGAGCTTGTCCAGGTGCCTGGATGACATTCCATCCCTCAGGTGTGTTGACTGCACCACTCAGCCTCAGCTTGGTGTCATCTGCAGACTTGCTGAGAGTGAACTCAATCCCACTGTCCATGCATTGATGAAGATATTAAACAGTACTGGTCCCAGTATGGACCCTTGAGGGACACCACTTGTCACCATCCTCCATGTGGACATTGAGCCATTCACCACTACCCTCTGGATGTGACCAACTGAACAAATTCCTCATCCACTGAACAGTCCATCCATTGAACACCTATCTCTCCAGTTCAGAGAGAAAGGTGTTGAGGGGAACTGTGTTAAAGGCCTTACAGAAGTCCAGGTAGACAACATCTGTAGCTCTTTCCTTGTCCACTGATGTATTCACTCCATCATAGAAGGCCATTGATGAAGTCATGCTGACTGTCTCAAACCACCTCCTTGTCCTTTGTGTGCTTCATTATAGCTTCTAGGAGGATCTGTTCCACAATCTGCTCAGGCACAGAGGTGAGGCTAATAGGTTGGTAGTTCCCAGAATCCTCCTTTTTACCCTTTTTATATATGGGTGCAATGTTTCCCTTTTTCTTGTCAACAGAGACTTCACCAGACTGCCATGACTTTTTAAGTATCATGGAGAGCGGCTTCGCAACTACATCAGCCAGTTCCCTCAGGACTCTGGGATGTGTCTTGTCAGGTCCCATAGACTTATTTATATTCAGGTTCCTCAGGTGGTCACAAACCTGATCTTCTCTTACAGTGGGAGGGACTTTGCTCCCCTAGTCCTCATCTTGCAGTCCATCTACTTGAGAGGTGTGGGAAGGGGAGTTACCAGTGAAGACTGAGGCAAAAAAGTTGTTGAATACATCACTCGCCTTCTTATCTGTTGTTACCAGTTCACCAGCCTTGTTAATCAAGCAGGGTATACTTTCTTTGACCTTCCTTTTCTGACTGACATACTTGTAGAAGCCCTCCTTACTATTCCTTTCAACCCTTGCCAAGCTCAGTTCCAGCTGTGTCTTGACCTTCCTGATTCCATGCCTGAACAACCAGGCAGGGTCCCTATACTCTTCCCAGGATACCTGTCCCTGCTTCCACTGCCTGTGGATTCCCTTCTTGCCCTTTAGTTTGACCAGCAAGTCTCAGCTCAGCCATGCTGGTCTCTTGCGTTCCTTGCCTGCTTTCCTACACCTGGAGATCGAGAGCTCTTGCACTCTATGGAAGGCGTCCTTAAAAATTTGCCAGCTCTGTTCTACTCCCTTGACCTGAGGGCAGTTTCCCAGGGGGTCCTGTTGGCTAACTCCTTGAAGAGCTGGAGGCTTGCTTTCCTAAAATTCAGGGTTCTCACTTTACTCTTTGCTGACCCATTTCCCTCAGGACTGCAAACTCCACCAGTGCATGATCACTGCAGCCCAGCTGCCTCCAATCTTGATGTCACTGATTACCTCACTTGCACTGGTAACCAACAGGTCCAGTATGACATCCCTTCTGGTAGGGCTGTCTATTACCTGGCTTAAGAAGTTATCTTCAAAGCATTCCAGGAGTCTCCTGACTGCCTACAGCTTGCTGTGCCACTTTTCCAGCAGATGTCAGGGTGGTTGAAGTCCCCCAGCAGGACAAGAGCCTGCAAGTGTGATACCTCCTGTGACTGGAGTAAGCAGGCTTCGTCAGTAGGCTCCCCTTGATTGGGCAGCCTGTAGCAATCACCAACCACAAGGTTCCTTTTGTCACCTCAGTCTCTAATTCTCGCCCATAAGCTTTCAACCTGTTCATGGCTACTCTTCAGAGACATGTCTTCACACTCTATCCATTTCTTGATGTAGAAGGCAACACCTCTGCCTCTCCTTCCTCACCTGTCCCTTCTGAACAGCCTGTAGCCATTGATAGCCACACTGCAGTCATGGGATTCTTCCCACCAGGTTTACATAATGGCAACTAGGTCATAGCTTTCTAGCAGCATGGTGGTTCCAGCTCCTGTTTGTTGCCCATGCTGTGCGCATTGGTGTAGAGGCACTTCAGCTGGGCTGTCAGCCATGTCACCTTCTTTGAGCAACAGCCCTTAATTCCTTTGAGGTATTTCTGACTAGAAAAACCTCCCTACTAACTGGAATTAAAGTTTCTGGCATAATTTGTATCTTGTTCTCCAGTGCCAAAAAGCTTTCTTAATTTTACCTTTAAAGCCATCTTTTGATTCTCCAGTTCCTAGCTTTATCCTGACTTATTAAGACTGTATGTGACATGTCATTAATGTTATTAGGGTGCTGAATTGCTAGTTGATTTCAAAGATGTAGGGGTACAGTCAAGTAAGTATCTGTGGGACAAGAGGCATGCCTTCTAAAGCCTCTGCAGAATCCCTCCACACTTTGGGGAAGTGAAGTCTTCGATCACAACTGAGGCACCAAAGTGACTTCACAATAACTGCAACTTTACATTGGCTCTCAGCATGTGAACAATCAGAGCTGTGTGGTTACTTAACTCGTCAACCTGTCTCTCAGTCTTATTCCTAGATCCATAGGTATATCCTATCTCTGTGACATAAACCTACCACAAGCTCACAAAGAGTAATATAAAACCTCAATCAATAGTACTTTTATGTGAACAGGATCTTCTGATCAGGTCAAGATATGTCATACTTCTTCCATATAGCTAAAGCATCCCTTCATCTTTGCCTCTGTAGGGTTGGCTGATGCATAATAGAGTGCTGTGAAGAAGTCTGATAATGGTGGCCATTAAGTTCAGCCTACTCCTTTTGAGTTAAGAAGCTTCTTGATAGGAAAGGGAGGCCCAGAACCCATCTAATTTATACATTTTGATAGATTTTATCATCAGGAAATAATGAGAGTCTAAGCAGAATAAAACTTTTCTTTACTGTGCCACAGCCTTGTCCTGCAGAGCATTTGCAGATTTTTGAGCTGGTGTTCAAGGTTTGTATTTTTAGCTTTGAAAGATGCTGGATGTCACCTCAGGCATCTTGTAGCCTCCTGTTCAGTTTCATTCATAGCAACAAAGGAAGCCTTCTTATCCCAAATGTGATCCCATTTAACTCTTGCATGAGATAGTAATGAAATTTGCTTCCTTTACCATTAATTTCAATTCTGTGTTTTTCCCAGCGTGTCTTTTCTGAAGTCCCTGCTTAATTGTACTATTCAGTGAAGCTAGTGCTTTCAGTAAATTTATCTCAGGACTAGCTGCTGGGCGGCATTCCATTACTGTGATGACATTGGTGATTGTATTGCCTAAAAGTATGCCTAAATAGAAACTTATTGGAGCAATGTACGTAATGAAAATGCTTCATCCTCCTATGGGCTCTTCATCTGAAGGTGCCTGCAGTTGTCTCATCAGTTGAAAACATCTCTAACAAATTCATAGTCTCATTTGTAAGATGAACACATCCTTGTTAATTCATTAATTTTTTTTTTGGTAGAGTAAAGCTCTTGCTCATGGTTAAAATGAGCAGATTGTGCTTCAAGCACTTAGAGCAGATCCAGAAAAGGAGAAAAGGATCTTGTAGTGGTGGTTCAAATGCAATGTAAGGACAATATAGGCAACTATATCCAAGTGATCCCCAGAAATCCTGCTTGGACGTGCACAGAATTCTGTAGAAGCAGATCCACATGTCCGTAGTTATCTTGGTGCCTATCTCTTCTGTAAGCCTGTTTGTAATCCAACTTTTGTGCTCCCTTTCCCAGGCCCAGCAGGAGTGCCTCTTCCCTCTTGTTTTGCCCTTCCTCTTTCCTTTTTTTCCTCATAGTTGGCTTTTGCATCCTTGTCTCCACAAAGAGTACAGAAAGTAGCTTTGACTATAAATTGGCTATTTGGGCAGTTTTGTTGCTGTAGGAAATTAGTTTGAGCTCACTGGCATCTAGGATTTTCTTCCAATGAGAGTGCTGTAACCAGTAGAAAGTGTTGCATTTGCCTGCGCCAACCAGGTCCTCTTTTCCCGGAGAGGTAACCTGGATGTCAAGAGAGAAGGAGACTTTTTGACCCCTTGCAACACCATGCAACATAGCTACCGAACACGGTGCAGTCTGGCCTCCAGACCTGTAGGAAAAGTGCTTATTAGTTGCCTGAGCCTGTGGACTGTATAAGGTTGTGGCAGCTTCTATGTGCCAGGCCTAAGAAATTGAGGCTCTGAGATCTGGCTTGTCTTTTCTGCTCCTAGCATGGGGCATTTTGAAGTGAAGCATATTCAAGAGTCACCACATGTGAGCCTGTATGTGAGCCTGGCTCTAAGAACTTGGACGAAAGGCATCCTTTATCTAAGAGCTGAACGCTGCCTTTGCCATTTGAATGTAAGGAGTGGTAATAGCAATGCAGCCCTTAATGAGGTTTGATATTTCCAAATGTCATCTCTTCTGGTTTCACGCACGCTTGTTGATTGTTCTAACATCTTAATTAAAAGTGTAACTCTAATAATGAACTTATTTTTAGACTGCTTCTCTGAGCGGTGCATTGTATCAAAGGACAGGCAATTGAGAAAGCAGTTAGCTGTGGATCAACAGTGACACAGAGCACTTCTGTAGTCGCTGGGGGTCAGTCAGCACATTTCTTTCACACTGGGGCTAGTCAATCACTTTTGTTTTCCAGATTAATTATGTGACCTTTTATTAAAAAACGAGGCACTCTGGTTTCTTGCCATTTCCATTTCACTTGTGGAAATAGACTTTGCCTGGGTGAATTTTGCATCATGACCTTGTATACATTGGGGTTTTTTTTTGGTAAGGAAGTGAGAAGAACTCAAATAATCTAACAACCTAAGGTGGAGGGCTGGTTTGTAATATCTGTATGTCTATAAAGAAAGTTGGATGATATAAACTCCTGTTGCAGAGGTGAATATTTCATGTTAGGAACCATGCTAACATCATTGTCTCCTTTCTCTTCACATTCTATACTTTTCTGTAAAAGCTGAAGCAGTGACTTTATTCAACACCTGCGTCTTTAACAGCCAGTGCAGTATAATTACCTTTCTTGAATATTCTATAGAATTGTCAAACAGCAATTTTCTTTTACCAGACAAGCTTTTGAATAATACCGTTTACATACAGAGCTTAACATCTCTTACTTTGAAAATCTAATTATAAGTATCCAAAATTTACTACATGTTTGCTTTTTTTTATAATTCAGTCTACATAAAATTGCTAAAACACAGCACCTTTAACATTTATTCTGGAGGTGAATTAGCATACTCTTTATTGGACACTGTTTCAGTGTTAAATATAATTTATTCTGTAACAACATTTTTTAGTTTTTCTTATTGTGTTTATCTTAAATTTCCAAACATAGGTACAGAGCAGTTGTAGTCCAAGAAGTGAGGTTATTGATAGGGGTATTTTATGTTCTTTTACTGTTTCTTCATTCACTAAGAATTTATTTTTTGTTGGAAGAGGAATATATCAGCATTTCAGTGAGATAATCTAGGAAAAACACTCCAGCATGTATTATTCTCTTTCGTGTATTATTCACAGGATATTTAATGGTATTGCTGGTTGATTAGATCAGACTGTAGATAATTAGCCAGGAAATCTTAGAGGAAATCATGGCTTGAATTGTGTAACATACATCATCCTAGTCAGGCTACTTTTGCCACTTTTGCGGTACAAACAAGATAGACAACGGTCTCTACTGTCTCAGGCAGCACAACTTGAGCATTCTGTTAGGAGGGTGACGTTAGGATAGAAAATTAACATAACATTGTACTATTTCTTACTAGTGCAAGCTATAAATTAATGTTATGAAATGTTATGAGTGTATCTACAAAACTACCTCTTACAAAAATTAAAGAGTATCATTGTAATCTTCCAAATGTCACTCTGGGAATTCCTGTGTTGCTACACACTATTTTCAGCATATGGTAAGCTACGTTTTCCTTCGCAGTCGCTCTTCAGGATTTCAGCTCTTGTTGCCAATTTCTGTCCAAGATTTCTGTAAATCTTCTGTGTCCTTTTTCTAAACATATTCTGTTCTTAAAAAAAGAATCCCTCAGCTATTCACTCCACAGCTTACAGTTAAACCCTCTTCAGCTTTTCCTTTCAAATATCGTATTCTATGAGTGCATATAATATGCAAGTTGAAAAATATTTTTAAAGACTATTCCACATCTCCCTGATATCAATCATATTATGAGACAATTGCTTTATTTATGATTCTCTTTCATTTTAGGCAGGTTAATGTAAAAATAAACCTTTTATATTTTAGTTCTATTGCTAAGTTTGGTGCAGCTTTTTTGTTTGAAGATCTTAAATATGCCAATGTCATCCCAAATTTTTAAGGCTTTTGAGCAGATTCTCTTCGTGTTGTATAATATCACGTCCAGTTTAACTCTTCACTGCCTCTTCCAGGAAAGAAAAAATTCTCTGTGAAGAAGAACATAAATACGTTCAAAATACTGCGCTTCAGTTAAAATATGTATTTTGGGTTTGTTACTGGGAATAAGTGATGCCTTCTAAATGCACTTCTTACAACAAGTTTCTGAAAAGGTTTCTTTGAAGTGATCTGTTCTGAGTAAAGTGTGAATATATGCTAGCAGTAAAAAATAAGTATTTGAAATGCTGTATCTTAAAACAAATTCAGAACAAAGAAGCAGCACTGTTTTCCACAGCGACAGCTTTAATTTTTATGTGGTTTACCTCATAAGATCTTTCTTTTTCTGAGATTAAAGAGTAAGAACAAGTTTTCTCCATTACAAAATTCTCATTTAATCCTTATCCACACTTAGTTTATCAAATTAAATTGGACAAGATTGATGCAGGGGCTTTTTAAGCCGGACATCATGTGTAAAATCGCTAGACAACAGATTTTAAAGGGTGCCCACCACGACTTGTCACATCATCTTTCCTCAGCCTCAGCTGCCCTTGCATAGTCTTATGCAGGGTCAGGATTCTTCTTGGTGTTACACTATGGACCACTGCAGCGAAACAGAGCTGCGACACAGTCTCCAGCAGAGTTACTTATTACGTCCTCAGCCCCCTTCACCTGCCCCAGCCATTCAAAATAACATCACACCATAAAATATTCATGAACAGCCCCGCGCTCCGGCGAGGGCCTCGCTTCTGCAGGTGGCTGTTACATCAGTAATTGCCCGATACTTCCCTCCACAGCGTAAAATTGTTTTCATTATGTGTCATGCACACAGAGCTAAGCAAATCCCTCTTGAGTGGTTTCCCAAGGGCTAGAGGGAGGTGGTACTTAACTTAAACAGGCGCTTTTGGCTTAGATTTAAAAAAAAAAAAAAAAAAAAAAGAGAGAAAGAAAAAGCAAGTGAAAGCTCATCATTAACTCTACTTCTAACTGCAACAAAAAGCAGAAGCTCATGCAAAACTCTCATAAAGATTATCCTAAATGTCTCAGTTACTAGGAAGAGCTTTAGTGGCTTTAGCTGTTCTTACGATACTTAAAGCTGCTTCAGCCAGAGAAGAGAATAACTTTCCACCTGACTGAAGTTCCCATGGTTTGCAGTGCAAGGCGATAAGCAGGTTTCAGCAATAAACTCCTGCATTGTGAGACAATAATGCACAGTCAGGTCCCCCCATTTTGATTCAAGGGTGTCTTTTTCTTTCCCCCCTGTGGTGGACTAATCACAGCTCCACTTTGTTTAATTGCAGCAAAGAGAGAAATGTGTTTAAGAAGTCATTCTGGCCCTCTTTAAATGAATGCTCAAGTTCTTCAAAGACAACAAACAGGATGCATAATAAATAAGATTTAATTTTCAGATCAAAATAGGCAGAGTTAAAGATTTTATTGACTGATGTGGGAGAGGGAGATGCTTCTGAAAAGGGGGAGGAAAAAAAGGAAGCAACAAGTGGGATTAAAGTCTTGGGTTTTATGCAGCACAAGCTGGTTTTGCATGGTGGGAGGATCAGTACAGGAATAAAATCTTTCCAGAATTAGTGGTCGGTAGCCTGCCGGGCACTTTGCTTCTGATAAAAATGCCTGTAAAACTATGTCAACCCCTTGATAATTGACACAGATGCACCCACTATAGTTTTCAAACTAAGACCTCGAAAACCTTGGGCGCGATGTATTGTAAATTATGGCTCGGGGTCATGAACTCTGGAGTGGTTGTGGGGGGGAGAGGGTTGGACAGAAAAGCGTTTATCAATCAAAAGTTTTCTTTCTCAGTTTGACATGACTAAGCTACAGCCCAAGTGATTGGGAGAGAAAAACTTTTAATTCATTATTTTTAAAGCTGTGTTGTTCTTTTTTTCTTGCTGTTCTTCTTCTTTAAGTTTGATATTGTGATCACTCCTTAAAGACAGGCATACCTATACCAGCAGAAATTAAGTAAACTCATGACAAATTTCTTCAGTCCTCTTCTTTTTGGAAAAAAAAAATAAAAATCACAATTTATTGGATATGCTATTTGCAGCATACAGTGAAGCTATTTTTAATTTGCTTCAAATTACATACTACAATCTCCTATAGGAAAGAGCATAGACTACATTATGTGATATACTCCAATTAAAAGTTATATCATCTATGCTCTAACTTTCCTGGTGTGAGTCTCCCAGGCTGATTTTGAATTCTGTCAGTAGAGAAATGGATCTGCTTTTCCTTAACATCTTATGGCTAAACTGCTATCGGCATGGTTTGGTGCGCTTTCATTGCTAATACTCACAGTTGCTGGTGACTGTGATCTGTGAGGTCTCGTAATTTTGAGTAGGAACTCGGTGTGCATAAAATGACCTTCAGGAGCATCTGCTGTGGGCTTTTTTCCCCCTGTGTTAAATCGGATATGTGAGGTTATCTGGGATAGTGAAAAGCTATACTCAGAAAGTATTTATTTTTTTTTATAATGAATGATGGAGTTCTTTTTGCTTCTGGTAACTATAGGCCTTTTCTGAATACAGCAAATGACTGTTTCAAAATGAAAACCACTATGTGTTTGAATGTAGTATTATGCCTAGTTGCTTTTTGAGTGAAAGGCGGCTTTAAAAAGTTAGGTATATCATTGCCAAAAAGGGCTAAATAGTATTGTCAGCATTTTGAGAAGGAATAGGTCCTTTTTTTCCTGAAACTCCATTCTGGACAGCTGTTAGTGACTTACCAAACTTTTCATATGGATATGTATGTTAATGACAGGCAATGAACTGGAGATGAAGAGACCCAAACACAGACCGATCTCTTCAGTGCACATCAAAAGCCTTTACAAAAGGAGCAGTAAAAGAGGCAGTGATGGTGGAGCCTTCACTTTTGTACACTGAATTAGTTCTGCAAGCAATGAAACTGATCTTTTCTCCTTGCCAGAAAAGTCTGGTGATTTTTGTGAGTGCTCATTAGCACAAGAGGCATTTGTGAAGATAATTGACTGACGCCGATACTGCTGGCTGTCACAACAGTGCCAGCAGTCTATGTGCGTTTTAATAGTTGTATTTTCCCCCCCTCTTTCTTAGATATAATGCTTTCTGAAGGATACTGGCTCTCTAAAGATCTACGAGCCCATGTGAAGCAGGGAGTTTAAAGAACCCCCTGCTCAGAGAAGCTGTCTGTCCTTCTGCTCCGCTATCTCTCCACTTGCGGGGTACGTGGGTGTGCATGTTTGCCCGTGGGCTGATAGGTGAAGGGGCTACGGAGGCAGAGATGATGCAGATGGAGGCAGATGAGAGTTCCACAGCCTTGCATCACTTGAATATTGGAGCCTCGCCTTATAGGAAAGTGTTGCCGGCACAGAAATGGCAGCAAAATGAAACAAGCCATACATCTGGTCAGCGGGTGAACAACTCATGCAATATTGGACTTTAACTAGACAAAGAGATTCATTGGGGAAAAGCAGGTTGGTTGGTGGCGTGTATACTTAGCCTCATGCCATATAGCAGTCATACAGCAGATCCCAACTGTATGCACGAGCAGCGTGCTTAAAAACACACATCTTGCATGTCATCAGATGGATTCCAGAAGTCTCCCATTTCAGATTTGTTCAGGGCCTGAGATGCTCTTTTTAGCGGAGGACTGTCAGCAAGTGCATATGGCTGGGAGCTCCAATATTTACCAGAATGCTCTGTTGCATACGGCTTCACCAGCACAGCTTTGTGGTATTAAGACATTTTTTCTCCAGTGTAAATGGAAACTGAATTTAGCCTGCAACCTCTTGTATGTTAGAGAATTAATTATGATCAGCAGTGCCAGACTATATTTTGGTGTTTCTGATGACAACAAAAAACTGAGAAAACAAGTAAAGCACTTTAATGATTTTCTGACCTGGTATTTCAGTTATTGCAAAATTCTGAACTGGTGAAATGAACCCAGGGAAGTGTTGCTTTCAGTACGTCTCCAGACTCTAAAATATTTTGAAAGAAACATGTCCGAATTTGTCAAAACAGCCTTGTTAAGCATTTGAAAAATGTAAACTTCATGGGCTTTGGTTTGAAATATTAGCTACTTTAATACTTTAAATCCCACCGTCCTCAAATTAAAAGGTCAAAATAAAAGTAGAACATTTTGAATTCCTTAACACAGAGTGTTGTACCCCAATAAATTTTACTTGTCCATAATATTTTTTTGAATTTTTGAGATTTCAGGGCCTTTTAAATTTCAGTTCACCATGGGAAACCAATTTGAAATCCCAGATTCTCACAGGACAGGGAAGTTGCTTTCTTGACCACCCATAGAAATAGATCCCAAGCATTTATTGATGTCAGGAAAACTGAAAATAAAAAGATAGCAGCTTGTTTTCAGAGCGTAGCTCTGTGTTAATGCTTAGCACAAGACAGAATGTCAAAGGTCTAGATTCTCAGAAAACTAAGCTCCCTGCTTGTCATCTTGAATTTCTATTTAATTTGCTTTTCTAAATATTTTTCATTGTATTCTTCCACTACAATACAAAATCTAGATATTTCTGAATACAGATCTCTCGAGTAAAGCAGTTGACTTGAAAGTTTTTAAAAAGGAATTTCAACAGTGATTTCATGACCTAAAACAAATGTTGCATAGTTGTGTCACCATTTGTGCAAGTAAGATCATGCTACAAAAGACTGTAATCCATATGTTCATTAAAGTCTAGCAAGAACCTGGTTTTGTGTGCGTGTGCGTGTGTGTGTGTGGCTGGAGTACCCACTGAGGTCTGTCATATGGTTTTATTGACATATTAGGGAATGCTATGTTACTTATGAGCAGCAAAAACTACGTAGTTCATTTTCAGATAACAGCTAATGCAACTGTATCTCTTGATTTTCTTGTGATCTGTTGTGCAAAACAGACTTGTTTAATTGATGCTAAAAATAAAAAAGATATTTAAGGCATCTCTGAGGTCAATCAATCTCTAGTTATGACTGCAGCTCTAAGAAATGCTGAACAAAGGAACTTAAAACACATTTTAAGCCCCCTCTGAGGGTTGTGGGCTGCTTATTTTATAGTACGTAACAGTAACAATTACAATTTTATCTCCAGACCTTCTACAAGTAGGAACTGTCTATTGCCTAGGGAGATTTCTTATTCTGCTCTTTAAAAACATCTGACTCCGAACTTGTGTTAGTACAAACTACTGATTCAGTAATATACAGGACATTATTACTAGTCTCCTGAGGACGTCAGTTTGTGAAAAGAACTGCATGTATGGATTTGAAAGATGAATCTCTAAAAGTGACAAATGGGAGAAAGTATGCAGAGATTTTAGGTAAGATTGTTAATGACCAAGGTGTCAGTGCAGCCGTTTGAAATCTGTAGTAAATTCAAATATGTCTCTATAGACGGTATTGTGGGTATTTCCATTTAATAAGAGATTTAAATATGATTGTGTGGTTATACTTAGAACCATTTAAAAAGAAATAAGAGTTGCACCAAGTTAGTACCTTTGCACGCACATGCACGCTCTTGTAGTAGATGGGTTGATTTCCTGCTGACAAAATGAGGTTAATAATGTATGTCACAGCTAGAAATTGTATCTATGATGTTAGCCTAGTGTTTGGAAAATATTTTATGGTACATTTCAATGTCATTTTTTTTATCAGCAGGCAATACTCTGGGGGCAAAAGTTCTCAGAGCTGGACACTGCTCAAAGGATACTTTACTGTGAGCTGTGTCTTGCTAGAATCATTTACCAAAAAAAAACAGATATCAGGCCAGCAGTCTCTGAAAAACAACATTTTGTACCTTCTGTGTTTAAACATACAAAAGACAAATGAAATAACAGACTTCCTGATACAAAACGGCATGGGGAGAATTTTGGTTTCAATGCATTTTTTAAAAAAGTTTCTGTATTTTCTTCAGCATCAGGTCGTATTTAATGTCATCTTTTTGTGCCTCATGACTAAAAATACATTAACATCCTCTGTTTAAAAAAAAAAAAAAGACACAGAAGCACAATTTCAGTTCTGATTACCCCTGAAAAGCAGAAAACTTGACATGTCAGCATTTCCTGCAACATTATTTTCTTAAATTGTTACATTTAAGAAAATGCTACTCTCCAAATAGCAGTCAGTAAGAGAAACAGAGCTGGGGAAGGGACAACAGGATGTGTCAGAAGCCAGTCAGCCAGTTCAATAACTAGTTAAATACTTCTGTTCAAAAAGTAGCCAAGCCTTTCTTCCTTTTTCTGTTTGTACCTGACTAATCACAGTCAAGCAGTTTGTTAGCACTGTCATTACAACTTCCAGAAGTGACCAACCCTTACCCACCTCCTCCTGACATGCGCATACTCCCACCTCAACAACCCAGCCAGAAGTCAGGCAGACTTCAATTCCCACCACTCCTCCCTCACTTCTAGCATATGTATATGATCACCCTACAACATCATTGATCTGCTGGCAGCACAAACCACCGTAATTTTTATTCACCTTGGCACAGATGGTGAAAATCTAGTGCTTTCTTTAATGTGTTAGCGTTCAGTATCCATTGATGGTCTTAGAATAGCTTCTAAGGAGTGATCTCACCCGTACCATAACCAAACTCTTGTGTAGTACTGCAGCATTTGGGGAAAAAAAAAAACGTCGCTGGCAAACAGTTTATTCAAGGTACTGCCAAGTGATCTTTTTGCTTCCTGGCAGTGAGCTGGACAGTCACCCTCCTCCTCCCTTCCCACTCCTGTGGCAGAACAGTGGCCATAACCTGTGCTGTAATCCAGCTACTTTGCAGGCATGAGGTGAAAGACAGGGAGGAGGCAGTTGCAGGCGGATCTCAGAAGGGTGAGGAGTCAGGTAGCAAAAAGCTGGGCCCCCATCTGCTGTGAAATAACAACTCCTGATATGAAGAGCTGAATTTTAGAGCACAGGAGGAAATAAAAATCAAATTTTGAACCGTAGAGGCAGGCAGTCATTTGGATCTGGAATAATGTGGTTGGGGAAATTCATAAGTCAGAAAGCTGGTGTTCCAAGTTCCTTGCAGATTGAGACATGAATTACACTCTCGTGTTACCCTGATGAAGTAAGAACATTGAAAATGTAAGCCTAAGATTCTGACGCAGTGCTTTCCCCTAGATTTTGCTGTATTTTAATTACAGATTATATAATTTTCATGGAACATATAGAAAAAAATATTGGGTAAGACCTTTCAAAGGGATGTCTGTTTAGATTACTATATGAAAGCCGTACTCTGTGCTATTTACCGGAAATTAAATGAAGATGAAGATAACATGTGGCACTGTTAGGTATTATCATTACCTTACTGGATATTTCTAGAGTAGAGTTTGTCTTTTTTAGGGATGTGACATGTTATTGAGGACCTGGAAGCTGGAGACTTGTTCTGCAAGTGGAGCCTTCTGCAACACTTTCCCCATGTGAGAAGCTACAAACACAGGTGGAATAAAAGTTCCATCACTGTTTTTTGAAATGTTGACAAAATGAACTCCAGTTTTTTAGACAGGAAGTTAATTTGGTGATAAAATGTCCATTATGAGGCTGAAGAAACACATTGTATCTTCACAGATGCTATGTGGCAGCTGTATTTCAGATAAAGTATTAATGGGTCAGCTCCAGACAGTCTCTTGGCAGTCAGTTGAGTTAGCAATACTAGAAAGCTCAGTTTATGCTTTTACTTCAAGCAGGTTTACAGGACCTTCTGGTTTTGTTTTTGTGTTCTACATGGAGACTGCTCGGGCCCATCTGAAACATGATCTATACTACAAATGACACTTGCTCCTAAAGAGAAATCGCAAGGCTTAACAAGGCAGCCTATTTAACAAAGATGAGATATTGCAGACATATTAGACATCTAAAGTTACTGGACGAACTTGATGCAGAAAGGTTATAGGCACATAGCTGGCATCTGACTGCAGCCTAGTCAATGAACTTAGTTTATTCCAAACAGTGTAAAATTTTTTCTCTCCACCAGCCAAGCTTTCCTTGAAGGTCTCTCATGTAAGCACAGACACTGCCTCACTCAACTTAGTACATGAATATGTTAAGAACAAAGTCTGAGTGGGAATAGCCACAAATGGATGACTCCACACACAGTGTGCATTTTCTGTTTGTACCAGCATGCCCCGGTTAAAGTTGCGAGGTCCTGTAACTACCACCAGATCTTGCTAATGTGCAACATATTCTGCGTTTTGCTGTTTCCAAATTTAGCCAAAAGGCCTGTGTTTGTTTCAATGAATGTCTTTCTTTGCACAAAATATTTCACAAATGCCATTTATTGCTATGTGCTTGATTCTTTGCAGGTTTCAAGACTATGATTTAATATCTTAGATTGTCTAAACAAAGCCCTACTTAAAATTTGCTCAGGTTTGCTTAGAAACCCAGAAACCCTGTAATTATAGGGAGAACTTGAAGGAGAAAGCAGTTTCATTAACACCAGAAACTACTGTTTATGCCCATGAACTGTGTAAAACTGCAGTTTCAGATATCCTGCTGAAATAATCCTTCAGTGTTCTCAGTAAGCCAAAATTGTAAAGAAGTGGTACTTCCGTGTGACCTCAAGGATTGGACCCATTGTTTTCATGTGTGATTTTGTCCAGCCCCTTATTACTTGATTTACAACGTCTGAAGTACAGCTGATGCAGCACATCCTACTCTTTGCTGGCCTCCCTCTCTAGCAAAGGACCAGAGATGTCAATGTGGAGGCAGAGCTCCTGAGATGTCCATGGGGGCTCAACCTGTAGATGCGGGGCTGTGCATGGCCTTCAGTTTGTATTTAGCTAACTGACGGCTTTGTTTTTATTAGGAATATAAATCTACCTATCAACCTACCTATTTACCCTCCTTGGCACAGGCCTTTCATGTTCCCAAATATAGTAATTAGGGATATGCATTCTCCAGTATGTTGTGTGGGGTTTTTTTTACAGTGCCTTTGAAGGATGCCCAATCAACAGTCATGAGGCTTCAGGTCCTCTTTTATCCACAGAGCCATTTCTGGTTTAGGTTCTAAGCAGGCATTATTTGCACATATTTAACTTCAATGAAATCGGTGTCTGTGCATGGCAGCTAATGTTGGGGAGAAACAATGAGCTGGATACTGTTTGTTTGTTTGTGTTTGTGTTCATATTGAGGACGAGGAAAGTGCAACTTCATTAAATTAAATTAAATTTTATAACAATCAAATGATTTAGGTAATAAAGGGGGGCAAAGAAAGAAAATGTTGAATTTTAATAGCTATAACCTGTAAGCAGTGCTTTATCTTGCCGCTGCTGTTGTAAGGACCAGTAATTGCAGCCGTCTAGACACAGGAACAGATGCAAAGTAGAGCTTTATTATATCAGACATTTGCCCTACTACGATACAGTCTAATTGCCCAGAAAATATATTTCTACATGAATTATTTCTAATTTGATTCGAACTAGACCAACTGTTATATTTTGCTGAACTTCATCAAGTGATAAAATGGAGCACTAAATTTCACAACAGTTTCTGTTATCAATCTTTTTAGAGAAAAAGATGAATTATTTGAAACTTAAAATGGCATGTAGTCTTTGAGCAAATAAAATAGCTTTTTTTCTTGGTAATTAAATTTTTCTTATTTCTTTCACCTGTGTGGCTTGAAAAGGAAAAGCAACGCTAACGCAAATTTATGATTTGGTATGTTATGTCTACTAGTGTTGCATGAAAATATTTTAAATTGCAAGTTTAAAATGCGATTAGGAATGATGCTGTTGTGAGAGATGTAAGCAGTTTAGTTTGATTATCTGAAAAAGTCAACCATTTAAATCAAATATTTTTTTTTCCTCCCAATTGATTTTGTTTTCTTTTGAGAATATTAATGCAGAATCCTGAATTTGTTAATAAAATCTGACAAACATTTTGTGTATTTCCAGAGAGTCTGAACCAGTGGTCTACTAAAAATGGGTAATCTATGTGAAATAAAGATAACTCTTTGGATGCCCAGGTCCGTTGTTTCAAAAAGATCAGATTTTGTTGTGATGCATTTCTGTTCATTTTGCAGTTTGTATTCATACATTTGTCCTATTTTCTTTTTGCATTTTAAGAAGGGTTTAGGAAATGCAGGGGAATCTCTCGGTGGTTTTCGCATAAAATGATAATAGTAACTCGCTTCCTCCTCCTTCCCATCCCCCCCAAAACAGAGCATACTACTGAAATTATTTAAATTGACTGAGCCTTTTAAGCAAGTAAACACATTTTAACTAGTTTTTTTCCCCAATCCTTCCATTCATGCCCACTATAGAAATTAGCCTTCACTCTTCCTTCACTTACACATGGATACACACACTTGCATGGACACAAGAAAAATTTCTTTTCTCCTGTCAGCATTCCTATCCAACAATAGTTAGATTAGTGGAAATGAGGGCCTCCGCAGAGAAAGGACATTCAGCCACAGAAGGCTCCCTGCAGGAACAGCTGGTAGGGGTTAATGGCTGCTGAACCTCACAGCCAGGGCCTATTCTCTATTGTGTGTTCAACTCCTGGGAAGGAGGGAGACTTGTGACAGCTTCTGGGGTGCATGGGATCAGAGGTATAGCAGTTAGGTCAGAGAGGTAGTGTTCGGGGGGAAAAGGCTAGCCGGGAATTGCAATAAAAACGAACTCTGCGGCAGGGACGGTGGTGGCTTGAAATCTGCAAAAATTGGGCGCAAATTGCCACAGGGAAACAGTAAAGAATTATTCAGTAATGTGGCTTCTAACCTTTTAACAACTGTGATATGAATTAAAAGAACAATTGGAGGGAGATGGGGGATGAATAATTCATATCCGAAAGTGGATGAAATCCAAGTCGGAGCTAAACATGCGCCGCTAATGTATGTTATTTACGTTTGTGCACTAACCCCTTAGAGTTCAGCTCTCTGGATTATGGTGCGAGTGCTGTGGCCGCCGTACCAAACACACCAGTCAGGAGGTACGAGTGATCGTTCAGCGCACAGCACGCTTAAGCTTAAATAGAGAATGATTAATAAGTATATGTTTCCCCTCAAAGGAGGTGTGTTTGCCACACCATCACGGCGTTTGGAAGAAGCCCTCTTTGGAGGACTGGCAAATGATGTGCTGATAGGTCAGGTCTCTTTTGGGACCAGGGGGCTCCTGGGGTGGCTCCTCTACTCCCTGCTTGTGCCCAGCACGCATCAGGAGAGAACTGCTCAACAAAGTTGGGAAGCAACGATTTAATGGACTGAAAAGGTTACCTCTGGGAAAACACTGGGATGTTCCTGCCCTCTCTGCCCCTCCCCATTTTAGGATAGTTTGGCAGGATGCTGTAGTTTTAAAGGGACCTTAGAGGGAGCTGTATTTCCTCTCTGACAGCTGGTTCGTCTGCATGCAGTATGTGAAAACTTCCTAAATTAAAAGAAGTAGCGTAAAATAGCAAAAAAAATATTAAATCGACCAATTCTGTGTGGAAACCTCCTCTCCCACTGCCTACCATAGCAGTAACCTTTCTATTTGTTTTGCTGCTCTTTCAGTATGGGAATATCTGACATTCAGTATCATAAATTATTAAGAGCGGTTGGGCATTTTGTACTTGTAAGTTATAGCTTAAGCAAGAGAATAGCAAGTTTACTAGTATTGCAACTCTTTTGCCCTAAATCCACTGATTCCCTACCCACATTACATTTCTAGATAAGATGTGTAGGTGTTGGGAGACATCAGCACAATTTTCACCCAACGCAGCTTGAGTGAAAAAGTTCTGCTGTAATTATCGTTCCTTTTTGTTTGTTTGTTTAATCCCAAACTGTAAAGCCACTTAAATCGTTTTGCCTTATGTTTTTCTTCTCTGTGTGAGCTTGCTTAAAGAAAAAAAAAAAAAGAGCGCAAGGGAAAAAAAAATAAGTACCATTGAGATCCTCACTTGCAGCAGAAGCATGAAAGATACTGTCAGTGAGCTCCCAGTGAGTCCTTTGGAAGCAATACAGATGCAATACGCTCATTAAAGTTCTTCTATTTGGATTGTAATGGCTGAATGAAAACGTATGAGCCAGTGCCTGAGGCCTTCTAAGAATATTTAAAATGCACTGAAGTGTGTCATGCCTTAGTACACCTTGACACAGTATTGCAGCCCCCAGAATGAGGATTGACAAGTACAGGTAAAAACAACAACAGAGACATAACAGAACAATAACAAAAATGCCTCCCTGAAGCACCGACACTGACAGCTTGATAGAATAAGCAAAAATATCACTGAAATGACTTGCAGGCAGGAATAAATGAAGCTTCCAAGCACTCATGAGAGAGTGCTGGGAACATTTATCCTGCTTTACTTTGTGGATACTGAATCGTTGAGTGTAAGAGACTTACCCAGAGACACGCAGCAAGGCAGTAGTGCCTGCACCGCAGTCCGTAGTCACGCTTTCTGCTGGGTGGGACAGGCACACCTCAGAAAAAAATATCCCTTCTCCACGTATTCTGGTATGTCCTCTGTCCGAATGAAGACCCTGATTCTACAATCAGCTCTGCGCATGGACAGATTTCAGCATGTACCTAAGTGCGGGTTTGATCCTGATTCACAAAGCTGTGTTAAAATTTAGAGAGCGTGCAGAGCCTCGAACTAGAGGTTGAGACTTGGACTTGGGGAAACATAGATCTGCACTGAAATGTCCATGCGTTGGATGCCTGAATTGTTTGAAAACAGTAAGGATGGACAATGAATCTGGAAAGAGAAACAGGCAAATCTGCACAGCTGGGCTAAGATTTCTCAATGCATTATTTCAGTTCATAGACAATTTTTTACACTTACTATAAACATCTGAAAGCAAGACTGGCTCAACTCAACTATAACTTAGAACAGGGAAGTTAGCAGGTGTGCTTGCAATGAGATGCATTCAAATTCCCATTTCTTTTAATACAAGAGAAAGTAAGAATAGAGGAGTTTGTTGACCTCTTTGTGTTTCTATTCATATTGCCAGCGTAAAAACACAAAGGGGTATGAAATTAAGAACTCAGAAGGGAATTATTCTGATGATAGACTCTCACACTAGGGGTTTGTTACATTTAGTTAGCTCTTGATCTCCCCAAAGTGCCTCAATTGATGCCAATAATTTGTTGTCACATTTTTTTAAATGTAGATAATTCAGTTTTATGAAACAAATTTAACAGAAGATGCTGTTTACAAAACCGCAATGCTATTTTTAATGCTGCTAGTTCAAACATCATGTGTGATATTATGTACAGGATGTGCTATTGAAAGGGTTAAGCTTTTCTGACTTTGAGATACAATGAAATTATGACAGGAAGAAAATTGTGCCATTTTAGCATGAAAATGCTTGTACAAATACTGTCGTTCCTTCCTTCTTACTTTCTTTATAATGCCTCAACGATAGCTAAGATGACAGACATTTGACAGGTATCTGTAAGCATACAACCCAGGCAGCTCATTAAAGTTTTTCTTTCTATGCATCAGCTTTCACAAAGGCAAAAACCCATTAGCATTGACTATTTTGCAGATTAGAAGAATTAAGGGCTTCAAACGTTGGCTTATACCAAGCAATGTCATTTGTGAAGTGATGTTTGCTTTATTATTTCCCTTTCTCTCCCTCTGAAACCAGACTGACATGACTTTAGCTCAACGTAGGGCGTAATGTGCAAACCAAAGGACTGGCTCACCGATGAAAAGAAACACATTCCCTTTTATACATGACTGGAATGGCAAAAAGGGGAGACTTTACATGTACTATTTAGGCTCATTAGAGTACTGATTATGATAGTTCTCCGGTGTAATCTTTAATCGACTTTGACACTAGATTTGCCCCGTTACAAATCCTGTCATGCAAATTAAGTCATTTGTGTTGTTTGATATGGAAAGATCTGCTATGAAATGAAAGATTAGTTCACAGATGAGGCACCAGAGACTGCTGCCCTTGTGCACCGTGCAACTGATTACAAGGATGAGAGCATCCATTTTTACACTGCTGTTAACATTTAGGAAAGAAGATTAAATTAAGACAGTTTATTTCCTTCTTCCCGCATGCAGTTATTTTAAATAAGATTTCATAACCCTCATTTTTATGGTATACAAAAAAGGGAAGGCAGGCTAAATGCAATACCATAATTTCAAATAGGGAAACATATTTTTGGAGGAAATGTGGATGGTGGGTTGAGTATTTTTTGTATGTCCTTCAATGAGATACGGGATTTTTTTTTAGTAGTAATCAGATGGCAGAGATTTTGCCATCATGTACAAAACAGTAATGAAAAGCTGCTGTAAATTTTCACATGCTAAAAGCCTACTCTTTTGACTCAGTGGTGTGTAGGATATATTTTGTTATTGTTATTTTTTCCTATTGAATATTTGTATCTTGGATTGGTTATACTGGCTTGATAGGAAACATCTACTTAAAGAATTAGGTATTTTTACTACTTTAAAACATATCTTGGGAAGCAAACATTGCACATAGGCCCACTAAATATAAATTTAAGTAAAATTTATGTTCGTGATGAATGGCTTCAGGCCAGCCAGAGCTGGTGTAAGTTTTTAGGACCTCTTATGCTCGACTCACAGTGTTTCGTTGGCACAGTTCATATACCTGGCCTTGATTTAGGCAGGCAATCCCTTCCTGGTCATAAAGAATATCAAAGTCTTTATAAGGATCATTTGCTCTGTTCTCTTGGACCAAATTGTTTGATCTACCTGAAGAATTTCAGACGCTTAGCTACTCTTAACATTTCCCTCTTTAAAAAAACCATCATGTTTACATTTTAAACAGGAGATCACCTAATTTCTTCGAGATGTTGGGAACTGTGGGTATCTCTGTAATTTCAGGCTGATATAGCCAGAATCTAAATAAACCAAAATAAATGACGAAATATTCACCATATTCTGGTTTCATTAAGCATTTTCAGCGAAGAAGCAGCTGTGCAAAATTTTTATATGCTGCTATAGCTGCATGGGACAGACATACGCTGCTACAGCTGCATGGGATGGACATACAGAATCTGCCTAACACCGTGGTTCAGGTTGGAACTCAAAAAATAAGTTGCGTATTTTTAAATACTGCTGCGTATTTTTTAAGGCAATGGATTACTAAGCATCTCTAATTAAATGTGGTCTCATTTTGTCCTGACTATTCTCTCTGCCTCTCATTTATAATCTATTTATTTTGTTCTTTTTAAAACTATATGTTAAAAGAAAGCACCACCACACTTTGTCGTTATATTTTGACATAGGACAAATATTTAATATAATCTGAGTGTTCTCCTATTGTTTGAATGAATACGGAAGCTGCAGTTACTTAAGATTTCCTTGAATTACCATGATACAAACTGGAATAATCCTTGGAAAGATTATCCTGCTTTTGGATAATTTAAAATAAATTTTAGTCTTTAGGTTCAATACACCTATTTTCCTTCTTGTTTGCTCCAAGACTTTGTGTGCTCATTTGTTTCAAGATCAGTTGTGCTAGATATTTCTGAGTTACTGTCCAAAGTTGACAGATGCCACAAATTTCAGACCACCACCAATGACTCAAATAAGCAATAGAATATTTTACTTAATCAGTAATTTAAGAATGAAATAATTGAAACCTATCAAAGATATATTTATTTTAATATGATATATTTAAATTAACAAGTATGTCTTTGTCCCCTTAGTGTCAGGTGACAGTCTTGAAGTGTGTAAAAAATACACCACAAGGATTCACTGAAAATCCTAGTTTTAGTATATTTTTTCCTCTTTATGTCAATGAAACCATAAAATTAATATTTTTTAAAAAGTCAGGGTTTTAATGTGTTGCATTTAAAAATTCTATATGTTTTAACACATAAACTGTGATAATGGAGCTCAAAAATAAGCATTACCAAGTATTATATCACTTAGTTAACATTTGAAAAATGCAGACATTGGCTATGTGTGCTGTGTTATTAGTGTACAATTATAGTATTAACACAAAATAGGTTGGGACATGCTTTCATAAAGATCTGTAATACAAATGTACACAATTCCACAAAGTGCTATTGACAATTCAAAGACCTGTTAGATTTCTATCAACATCCTGAGGTATTGGATTTATTTCTTAGTTCTGTTTGAGAGCAATGTGTTGTCTTCTATTAGGCAAATAGAAGACAAAGGATGCAGATGTGTCATTTTTTTTTTCCCCAGGCTCATTTGCCCTCACTGCTTGATGCTCCCTGCATTACAGTAATGGATTCCATAAAATGTAATAAGGAAAAGGTGTACTTTAATTAGCCAAGTCGTGCTATGAATAAACTCTGACATAAATCACTTCTCTCTATTTGCATATATGAGTTGTGTATATTAACAATTTATATGGAGTTTATTGAAATGCCTTAAGGTGTTTTTTTAGTAAGTGTGAAGCCAGACCTGGTCAGAAGAAACCTCGAGACATTAAACTATTCAACTATTGCACTGGCTGACTGGATATAAAAATTAATGAGAAGACTGGAAGCATACAAGAGTTTTTTTAAACCCCAAGGTAGAAATCAGAGTACATTAGTTAGACCTATTAAACTGTGTAGTAGTTCTCTGAGAAAAATGCTAGAAGCTCTATAATTTAAGTTTATTTAAAAACAGTTTTGTTTAAATGGATTTTCATGGTAGTGGAGTATGTTAGGTCATTTAGTATTTTTTTTTTCTTCTGTGAGTGTTACAAGTCTATTAATGGAATCCTAGGGATTATAGACCTTTTTTTTTTCAAATGTATTCAGACCCTAAACAACAAAGAGATTTTCAAAGGCATCAAAACTGTTTAGATGCTTAATTCCCATTAGTTATGAGATGAACATATGTGGCCCTAAAGTGTTTTTGTTTGCCTGTGTGCATTTGAGTGTGTGCGTATACATGTCCAGGACACCACTAACTGTTGATGCAGGCAGGTAGGCCAAAGTCTATATAATTCTTAAAAGACATGTTGCTCTATTGGTATGAGTAAAAGCTCGCATGCAAGTTCTTGACTTGCTCCATTCAGCACAAGCTTCTCACGAGGTCAATAGACCTGGCTGCCTGAGGAGTCCCTTGGTGCAGTGGAGTCCCTTGGTGATGTAAAGGCTGGATGGCACCTCCACCCCATTCCTTTATCTTTTTAATGCCTTCTGTAAGGCAGGTCCACTACCTTCTCTAGACAAAGGTAAGGATCCTTCTAACTTCCAACTTGTATTTGTTCATGGGCTATTTATAGATATTTGTTCTTGTGCCAGGTTTGTTATCCATTGTAAAGATTTCTTCCCTATGTTGTTGACCCAACACGCCCCGCCCTGGATTCCAGCCATCTTCCTGCTCATTCTTCATTTCACTTGAGTAAAAACTTCAAATTCTTCTAATATTCTAATTTAGTACTTGTCCTTTTTTTTTTTGCTCTGTTGTCTCAACGTCTTTTCTGTGTCTGTTTCAGTATGTGCTCATTGCTCTTGAAAATTAATGCGCAAAATCATACACAGTGCTCCAAATGAGATCTCAAATGTAGCCTGTTCAATGGTAGCAATATTTCTCTACTTTCACTGATGTATCTTGGCTGATGCATCCTATGATGTATATGTATTATGCTTGGTGACTCTAGACCTTCCTGAAAATGTTACCCTCTTAAACAGTCATTGCCACCTGTACAGCAACACCTCTTGTTAACAGGCCACAAGTGGATGCCCTTGCATACTGCACCATTGAATTTGGCCCATTTGTTCAATCTAGCTTTCTGCATGGTTTCATTATCCACCTTTTTATCCTAATGTGTCCTTGGTGATTTACCCGCAAATAAAGAATATGCATTTGGAATCAGATACATATGATGTATGTGTTAATAATGGAAAAAAAAATTGGATTGGAAAAGATTGGAAAAGACCCCTGCAGATTGCCAAGTCCAACCTCCTGCTTAAAGCAAGGCTAACTTAAAAGTTATATCAAGTAACTATGGGACTCCTACAGTTCAGTTTTAAACATGTCTAAGGATGGAGATTTCAGAATCTATGTGGCCAACCTTTTCCAGTGCTTATCTGCTCTGATGGCAAAACATGTTTTCTTTATATCCAGCTGGGATTTTCCTTGCTGCACCCTGTGTCAGGTACCTTCCATCTTCCACTACAAATCTTTGAGGAGTGTCCAGCTCAGTCCTCTCCAGCCTCTCTTTAGTCAATGGAAGACATCGGTTGGGTTTACCCCTAGCTTCTCTGGAAGCATAAAAAAAACCATCCTCCTAACAATTCAGTTTTTCTGAACTCCAGTTTGTTCTGGGGAGGCCAAAACTGGTCACAGTACACAGCTTCATTAATGCCAAGTAGAGGGAAAAAAAACCCCACCTCACTTCCCTTAGCCTGGTGGCTGAGCTCTTCAGCAGGTTCCTGAGACTCATTTCTGAAGATCTGCTGCGTAACTAGGCACGCCCCAGACTGTAACAATGAAAGGGATTATTCTGCCCTAAATGCAGAACTGTGCATTTGTCTGTTGAATTGCATAAGGTTCCTAATAGTTTACTCCTTCAGCTTGTCAAGCTCCCTTTGTGTGTCAGCTCTGCCCAACAGTGTATCAGCCCTTCACCCTCAGTTTGGTATGAGCTGTGACATTGCTGAAGGGTGCGTAGCATCCCATTGATCGTTCCCTGACAAAGATCTGAGATGGTGCTAACCTCACATTGACCTTTGAGAGATGTCACCTGTAACTGGCTACCAGTTAGATTTCTAATAGCTAACTCCAACACTTTGAACCTATGATCAAGCCATTTTTCACCCATATTTCACCCAATCCAAATCCCAATTTGATTTCAGGGAAATTATGGAAAATGATGTTGAAAGCCTTGTTAAATTCAAGGTAAATTACATCCACTGCTGTCTCCTTAGCCACCGAGCCACTCATGTCATCACAGAAGGCAGCTAGGTCGGGTAAGATTTGCCAGTTATAAATCTTTGCTGACTGTTACTATTAATTTTCCTGTCTTTCACGTTCCTGTAAACAGCTTCCATGAAGACTTACTCTTAATTTTCTCAGGAAGTTAGTGAGGCTGACCAGCCTGGAGTTTCCTAAATTCTCCTTCTTGCCTATTTTGAGAATGGGTGTAATATTTGCCTTTTCTTGGTCAACATAGACCGCTAGTTTTCAAAGATGATAGCAAGTGGCCTTGCAATGACATTGCCTCGCTGAGATTCATCTCATTTGGTCCCGTGAACTTGTGCATGTCCAGGTTATTTAAGCAGTCCTATATATACTGCGAGCACCACTATTTTCCTCCAAAATGATGCTATTAGGCACAGGGAACTGGAACATCTGATGCAGGTCTTGCCAGTAAACTCTGAGGCAAAGAAATCTTTAAGGACCTCTTTTCTGTGTCCTATGTTACAAGATCACCTGCTTTGTTCATTGTCAGGCCATCATGGTCCCTGGTCTTCCCTTTGCCGGGAATGCACATGCTAAGCCTTAAAGGAGGTTTACCAGCCTGCTTTTACCAGGCAGTCTACAACGACTACTGGGACATCCTACTTTGTTGGCTTCCCCTCTAATCTTAACCCATAAGCTTTCAACAAGGTTCTCATCAAATTCACAGCAGAATTCTGGGCATTCACTGTCTTCCTCCACTTACCCAATTGTTGTGTCAGTCTGAATTTGAGTGGGATAGGAACATAAGAAGAAGTATCCCCTCTTTCAGCATAGAGACATTTCCCCTAATAACAATGAACCTAAGGAGTAGGTTGTAAAGATGGAAATAAAATCTAAGTTGTATATTTGATTGAAGCAGATGGCATCAGCAGTCCTGATGCTTTGTATCTATATTTTTCTCACAATGAGGAGACAAAAAGATGAAGAGACAGATTTCTTCCCTCTTATTTTTTATTTATATTACCTTAGTGCTCAATGTTTGCAAGTGAGCTTCAGGTTGTGAACATAATATGGAGCCAAGAGCTCTGAAGAGATTTCTAACTTGTGCAGCCTGAAAAGTAGGGATGTAGCAGACAACCAGAATAAATAGTCATGGAGGGCACACTTGTTCTGTGATTGGTCTGTGAATGGTAGGGGTTTTCTTCATCTGTTAAAAAAGGGAAGTGCTAGTATGAAGAACAGAACAAGTGGAACACATCCTCTTTGTCTACTTGCCTTCTAACTTGTTTGCCCTCTGTTCCTGTAGTGCAATTAGGGATCTATGTTTTTAAGGTGCTGTGAGTATAACTCATAATCTACTCGCAATATTGAAAAAGGATTTTTTTTCTTGTGACAAAATTGGTGGGAATATGTGACGCTTTTTTCTTCACACAGCCTTCTAAATGTACCTTAAGAGTATTTAGTAAAGGTTTGGCAATTTAATACTCAGTAGTTAATGGGAACGCTTTATTTGTTGCAAATCACAACCACTGTATGCTATGGATAAGTAAAGTAGACAATAGGTGGGCTCCCAGAAGAAAAGGAGACCTATGATCGGCTTCTCAACTGATACCTACAGGGGATAATGTAAGGACTTTGCAGCTTTAGATCTTCCCTTACCAGCACCTCCACTCACTTCCCTTTCCCCTCTCTTCTCCAGATTCCCATAAACAGGGTTTTTCTCATAAGCCCAATAACATTTGCACTGGGACCACTTGAAAAATGATTGGTATGTTAACCAGTAGAATTGCAACCTTCTGACTCGAACCAGTAGAATTGCAACCCTTCTGACTCGATTAACCGTAGTAAGGAGCAAGATACTGACTCTATAAATATTGAAATTAATAGGAATTTAACCATTGAAATATAAGGTAGCAAAATTGCCCTTTCACTGACTTACTCCAACCATAAAATAAATTAGTGCAACAGGCAGGAAACACACAAAATAATCTTTGTCAGTCTGACCACATTTCCTATAACTAAAGGTCTTCCATGCATTTATGATATGAAGGATGTGTAGTACAAAAATTAAGAAGTCTAGCTTTGTGTATGCAAATATAAATTATAGTCTACATAGCATGCAAATTTTGATTTAAAAGTTCACAAAATGAAGTCCTACTCCAGAAAGAGTCCTTACAAACATCAGTTCTAAGCTTAAAACAAAATACTGAAATACCAGATTGCCAAATATGAAGTATTTTAAAACATCTCATTTATTTTTGCTAAAGATTATTATAATTACAGGCTATCAAGGTGGAAGGGTGCCACTGAATTGAGAATGAATACTTGAATAAATAAAACACAAGAATCTTTTCAGCTATTGAAATGTCTGTGTAACTCCTATTACCAGAGCTGCAAGCACAAAGTGCAGCAAAGTGAACTCTGTTGCATTTATACATATATCTGAAAGAGCAGAAGTGGTGCAAAAATATACTAAAAAGAAAAAAAAAAAAAGCTAAAACAGGGTATGCTTAAATGTCATGGAAAATTCTGGACCATGAGGACTTCAGAAGCCGCAGACACACTGAGGTTCCAGTGCCTCCCTGGCCAACATGAGACATTCTATTTGCTGTGGCAGCAGCCAGGCTGATTCCCAGCCTGAGCCACCTTCCACCACCTCTTCATGCAAATCACTGCATGGCTTCATGCAAATCACTGCATGGCTTCATGCAAATCACTGCCTGGCTTCATGCCTTCCTAAGCATCATTCACTTCAAAAGGCACTTATGTGGCTTCTATGTAAGGCACTTCAAGAGATGGCTGCTCTATGGGCTACCAGAAGCACCTGATTTAAGACAAGGATTTTACACCCTCAACTCTCTGGCATTGCTGTTTTGAAATTCTCTGATATATGTGTGTAGCAGTAAAAATGTAATGTGCATTGTGGAAGCAGAAGAGTTGGTAGAAACAACATGGCAGAAGATCTTTTCACTGTATGTCGAAAGCTGAACAAACTGTAATAGATAAGTGTATAGGGCAGAAGTGACATCTTCTTTTCTTTAAAGTTACATTTTTGTGTAAGTGGAAAAAAAAAGGAAGCTTAGAGGAAAGAGTTTTAGCCCTGAAAAATCATCAAATCGAGTCATAATATATAAAGTACTATAAAATATGAACCCACTATGGCACTACAGCAGTAACTTGTATGCAAAAGACAGAGTAAAGGATTGATAATTATTTATAGACAATCCCTTCTGCACCACAGCTGAAAGCAAAGGCACTTTCAGGAGAGGGCAGAGGGTGTAGATGTTGCTGGATATCACTGAAAGATGGCCTGAGACTAGAAAAGTAGTATGATACTTTGGTCTCATGAGAATCAAACTTGCAGTTTACAGAGTAGGTTAGACTTTAGGCTAAGTTTTTATTTTGGTTTGAAAACCAAGTATGTTTTGGTCTGGCTAGCTACTGTCAGAATCTTCAAACAGTATTGGGTTTGTCTTAGATGACTAGGTTGTCATCTAAGATGATAATCTTAGACCATCCAGGAGCTGTGCTAGTGAAAAGTGCCTTCATTAAAACTGGTCCTGAAAAGCAGAATGTTTTGCCTCTTAAAGGAAATTATTGGGTCAGGTTCAGCTCTATTGCTTTGAATGTGAACCCTTTACAAAGTCACAGCAACATATATTAGATATTCCAGTTTGAGTACTGAATTCCACACTTGAGCACTGTGTATACGGAGATTGGAAGAAAATCAGTATTCTGCTAGTTTAGATACAGGTTTGGTTAAGATCAGAGATAAACGGCAACACAGGATTTGACAGGAGTCCAAATCAACTCATAAGAAAGTGCTGTACTTAGAACATGCACACTGTGTTCAGTAATAGGAAAGACAGCAGAAGAGACTGAAGATGACAACAGCAAACTGGAGACAGTGCACATGCACAAATATGTAAACACATGTGCTTCATATGTAAATAAACAAAATAAATAATAAATATGTAAAAGGTCTAAAAAGAGGAGAGATAACATGGATGAAATCCTCATGGAGTAATAAAATGGATGTGATATTTGCTGTTGATTCAACAGGCTAAGATTTCTCAAGGGATGAACACATACGTTCTCAGGTAGTGTTACAGGGCAAGCTTGAAATGATTCGTACACATAACAGATGTAAAATGAATCCCTGGACTATGATGTCCACGGCAGACCAAATTGAGGCTATTATGTTGTGAGTTGTTTAATTGTTATACTACAGGGAGCTAAATACCCACTAATAACAAGTTCTATTTTCTGCTTTATAGGTCATTAATTGGATGATCTTGTCTGCTGGGTATGAAACATTTTCCTTGAGTATATTGTGACTTATAAATGTGTAATTCTAGCTCTGAAGTGTCAGAACTTTTGAATGATTAGTGGTGTACCTTTAGAACTTTAATCAGAACTCAATTTAATTAATCTTCTTTAAAAATGCCTTTTGCCATCCTCAAAAATTCCTGATGCTCAGTATGTGACAGCTGAATTATTTCAGTTGCAGTATCAAGAAAGCAGTTACTTACCAAACTGGAATTTCTTGCTTGCATTTTGCTTGAGTTGTTGAAGACACATTGCAACAATTAACTTTTCAGTTATCATTAGACAAAGTAATTGGGATGTTTTCAGTTTTGCATTGTTCTTTCCTTAACTCTGAATACTTTTACCTATAGATAATGTTATGCTTTTCTTATACATAATTATCAGATAGCTATAGATAGAGATATACATTGATATATCCAAACACCTTTTTATAAAGAATATGAACATACTTTTTAGAAACTGCTGAACCACTTACGATGTGACTTTCTACTATGTCTCTGGTGTTGAAAGTAGGTAGGGGAGCTGTGAAATGGTAGTAGACAACAAAACCAGAGCCCCTGATGGCTGTTCTCCACTCTACAGAGCAGGAGACAGGGAGCAGTGACAGAAGGTAGGGCAGCATGCATGACATACATGATAGAAACTTGCATCTGACTTACCGGTCTGCAGACAGCTCACCTTGAGGAGTGATGAGACATAACTTTCTTCCTGTTGGTTTTTGTTGCCTTTTAGTCACCTGCGTCCTCAACAGAGCATTCAAGGTTTTATTTTCATTATATTTGTTTAGGAGATGACAATGCCCTTTCCAACTGTAATGCTTTTTGGATCAGGAACCTCAGAGCTCCTGAACTGATGGTTACTTTTCTTATTGTAGATAATTAAGGAAAATATGTATTTTTAAAAAAATTATAAATAGTCTTCCACATAATTATGATTTTTGCACATTAGAATCAATGCAGAAAAAAATCCTTGCAAGTTACACATTTACACTGTATATTATGTATATACCATGAAAAAGGATTTGGGAGGAGGGTGCATTGAAATAAGCACCAAATACAAAAAACTGATATAGATGTATGTTACTAAGAGAGGAGATTAATTAAAGTTTGGACAGGGAATGTATCTTTACAAGTCACTCTTTTCCTGCAAGTACAGTGTTTTGAGAACTGCTGCTAAGTCTCCAAGGAAACCACTGCTATTTGTGAATCTGTTTAGTGGTGGAAAACTAATTTTTACCTGCTTTTCTAAGACTGACAAGTCATGACAGCTCTTAGAAGTCTGCAAATCGATTATTAGTCAAGCCTTGCTGTATTTTTAGTTACCTTTTTTTTTGTGTATTTAGACTGAATCACTGAACTACACCACAGATCAGAGGTGGAAAAGTCTGTTGTGATTAGAAAAAATACAAATCCTAATTCTCACAACAAAGCTTTTAGCATAATGGTATTATACTGCAAAATTAAACCTCCTGTTTAAGTCAATTATCAGTATTTCACACAAATATTAATTTCCTTACAGAGATTTGCTTTCAAAGCTGCATATGTCATTGTACAGAAATACATGCCATGAGGATGGACTGAGCACATACTAGATGGCTGCTGTCACACAGGATCTTACCCTCAGTGCCACCCTTGAGTAAACAAAAATATTTTTTTTATGTTAAACCAGATACCAATAGTGAGAGACAGAGCATTAGAGAAACATTTTATTTATGACTTGTAGTGGACTGCTATGTATTCCTTCTTTTCCCATGTTCCTCTGCCAGCAAAGGGAAGTTGTTGACAGCCCTGAGTTGTTAAAGGCAGAGTTTACTGTTTTCCCACATGACAGCAGAGGTGAGATCAGAGCACAAAATATCTGTACCGGTTTACACCAAAGAGATCCCTCTAGCCTCGCATTTTGTCTCCAACATCAGCTGAAAGCTGTTGTCCACGGAGTCATGTAAGTACAAGGCAATCACACAGTGAGGTCCTCCACAGAATATCCTCCCAGTCTCCGGTGGGAGGGACTCTCCTTGTGTCCTTGTGTTTCATAGCTCAGAATGGTTTTCCCCTCTCTTAATTTGTCTGATTGCTTTTTAAAACCATGAAAGCCTTTAACATCTTCAAGATGCAATTCAGAAATTAAAAAGAGGACTGGCCATGCAGTTCAGGCGGGATAGGAATGTGTAAGAGTGGCAAATGTGGAATTAACCTGTGGGCTGGATAGGAACTGCTCATGACCATGATGATGAAGTGGTGACCGGATGATAGTAGAGGTCCTGGTTTGGTCATCTTTGCACTTTGGCCAAATGGGAAAACACATGTAACTTCTATGCTTGTCTTGCCATGTTATATGTTACCTTTCAGCTCCTCTGTAGGACTTGGAGTTGCCTGATAAGTGATGTTACTGCTCTCTGCACACAGTGTGGAGCTCCTTGAAGCTGCAAACCAGCTGTGGTTAATGTTTCCTATAAAAAAATATTTTTTAATACAGTCTTAAAAGAAGGTTGTTTATTTCTTTTAGTATATTTTTCTGTTTCATTTGTGGGTGTATCAGAGTATATTAGGATTCAAATTTCCTCACTTCCAATGTGTGATTTTCCCCTTAGATACTCCCTATGCCTTTAAGAATACTGTGTCATAAACTGCACATAATCAAAAGACAGAGGTGGGGAAGAAGAAAGCGACAGAAGTAACAGGGCTGTTGACAAGAGAGGTGACATTACTAGAGATGGAGATATGGAAACTATTAAAGTATAGATGACTCTGGTGTAAACTTCCTCATGCATAAACTGAGCATGCAAAAAAAAATGCTTAATTTTTTTTTTATGACAAGCTGTGAATTATATACCTGAAACCATGGTAATTTAATATTTCTTAATCCTGACAAGCTTATAAAGTGATATTCTTTGTGACTTATTTTGCGTTTTTGTTATTTCAGTGGGAAATCTAAAGTATATTTTCAGACTTGGTCAGATATGCATAATTATAGTCCATTAAAAACTTCCAAATGCAACAATTATTATTAAAGCTTCACTGTTATTTATCCAATTTTATGTTGTTATCAAAGACAATTAGTTTAAATTTTGTTCTCAGAAGTGCTCATGTTGCACTCAAAAATCTCTAAAATCCAAATACCTTTCAGTATTCATCTGAGTTTCTAAGACTTGCAGATATGTGTCATGTATGTACATTAACACTAACTCAGTGAAGATAGTGGAGTTCTGGGATTAAATACTGGAATAAAACAGAATAAGGTCTACTAAAATCTCCAGGGCATCAAAGAGGAATCAGAAAGCCTCTGTCCCGCCAGGTTTTGGCTCATCTTCTCTCTCCTGATTTGCTCTCCCTCGTTGTTTGCACCACTCCCTTGGGGCAACAAATGTGCACTTTTTTCAAAGTTTTTTAATCAATGAGTCCAGAAGAGAAAAGTTGTTAATTGATGTGAAGGCTGACAATAGCAAGCTCTTGGTAGCGTGACCTTGCTTGCTAGGTTGAGACATAATCAAATGCCAAGCGAGTTTGAGAGTCAGATGTTGTGAAACAGCCTGTGCTAGAAGCAAGTGACTCCATTAGCCTGTGCTAGAAGCAAGTGACTCCACAGTCATTGCAGTCCCCTGAGAATAGACACTTTTTCTGTCTTCTTTGGCACTCAGTGTGTCGTCTGGTTGAGCTGTTAGAAATAGCCCTCTGGCTGAGCTCCCAGGACTGCTGAGTCCTGTGTCTACCAAAAGCATCGGGTTCCAGTTGGGCTTGGATACCCTGGTCTTCCACTGTATGGGATACACATGATGTTTCTCAAAGGCTGTATTGAATAATATCTATGATGAATTTATAGGCATACTACATAAACAGATGAAAGTAGTGATGTCTAAAGTCTCAATAAAACCAGTGACAAATACCGGATTTTTCCCCACACCATACCTACATGTTTGTAAATCTAGGTCTTGTCTCTGCAATGGTTACTCAATCAGATTAATTCCTGCTTGTGTTGACTACCATGCAGTTATCCCAGCCATAAATTCAGCCTGTTGACTTTAGTGTAAATGCTTTTGTGAATATGGCCAGTAGCACTAGATGTTAATAATTATACCACTATCCACAGAGCTATTTCCACCACAAAAGATGTCAGAAAGCCTTATTAAGCCATCTAGTTCTGCCTCTTTATTTTTCCTCTCTGTCTTAATGTGTCCATCAATGCTGATGCAATGCAGTGTCAGAAGCAATGCAGCCATTCAAGTATTCTCTTCTTCTGTGGATGTTGATGAAAAATGAAAGCTCTTTGTACCTCAATATTGTGACAATGAAGGAATCTCAATGTAGCAGCTTTTCCGTCCTGCTTTTTTCTTATTTATTTTTGTTAAGAAAATATCTTTCTAGTATCTATATCAAGAGGAGCGTGGCCAGCAGGTCGAGGGAGGTGATTCTGCCCCTCTACTCTGCCCTGGTGAGACCCCACCTGGAGCACTGCGTCCAGTTCTGGAGTCCCCAACACAAGAAAGACATGGACCAGTTGGAAAGGGTCCAGAGGAGGGCCACAAAGATGATCAGAGGGCTGGAGCACCTCTCCTATGAGGACAGGCTGAGAGAGTTGGGGCTGTTCAGCCTGGAGAAGAGGAGGCTCCGGGGAGACCTGATAGCGGTCTTCCAATACCTCAAGGGGGCCTACAGGAAAGATGGGGAGAAGCTGTTCAGTAGGGCCTGTTGTGATAGAACAAGGGGTAATGGGTTTAAATTAGAAGGAGGTAGGTTTAGATTAGATATGAGAAAAAAATTTTTTACAATGAGAGTTGTAGAGCACTGGAACAGGTTGCCCAGAGAGGTGGTGGATGCCCCATCTCTGGAATCGTTCAAGGCCAGGCTGGATGAGGCTCTGAGCAACCTGATCTAGTCAGGGATGTCCCTGCTTCTTGCAGGGGGGTTGGACTAGATGACCGTTGAAGGTCCCTTGCAACTCTAACTATTCTATGATTCTATGATTCTATTTGCCTCAACAATTAAAATATTCTGGTCACTTGAAAAAAGTATTAAGGCACAAGATAAATTGGGAAGGTAAACTTTTACATCATTCTGGGAAAAACAAAACCTTGCTTCTTGTTAGCCATTGAATCCGATGCGGCTTTCTTGCACTTGTTAGTTGATGAGGACTCTTCCAGTTTGTAAGTTATTGAAGGCCCTTTATGGCCTCTGGGGCTCTGAGCATGAATTAGCTCCTGATAGCACACATTTGTGTTAACAGGTCAAAGGGTGTACTGTCAAGAAATTAAAAAGGAAAATCTTGTTGGTTTAATGTCTCCACTCATTAAGCTACATACACGTCGGTTATTGTTAAAGTTTTGTTCCCTAAATTTTAAGCTTTGTATGAAAGAGAGCAACAAAGAAGGGTCTAGTTCTTTCTCTGTTTATGTCTATTTCAAAAACCTTTCCAAAGTCATGGCATTTTTCAAAACTATATCACAAAGTAATTCCAAATTAATATCCTGTATTCCTTTTCAGAATCATAATCCTCCTCTTTGTAACTCCCTTCTAACCCTAAGACTTCTCACTGTTCCGATTCACCCTGACCTGATCAGAATCATCACATGGTTGTGCCTGCCAAGATGGTTCAGAGCACAGAGTTGCAGCCCTGCTATGTAATGTTAAAACAGATCTTTCTGGATGTGTGTTTAATCATTGCTGTTTTGCAGGTCAATGGCTACAGTTCCAGTGGGGTCAGGCAAGAATAATATTTAGAAATATTTTGTGTGTAGCCAGACAGATCTTTTCTGATTGTGTGAATATCTTGCTTTGGAAGCTGCCTTTGCTACCAACTCCACTACTTACCCACTTATCATGCCCTTGTCCCCAGAGTTGCCTGGCTCCCTTTTAGGGGATAGACATTTAACTCCTTTCACATCCTTCTCATTGTGATCCCCAGACTTCCAGTGTATTGTTTGTAAAACATCCTTGTTTTCACTTGTCTGACATCCCCTTAGGTACACAAATTCCCCTCCTTCCCCCCACATCCCAACAGTCATAAACTACAGAGGCATCCAACGTACCTTTTTGTGACTGTTTTCTTCCTATGTTTCATTCAGATATAGCCAGAAAGATCACAAGCAGAAAGCTTGTAAAGTGATTAAACTCATTTTCTTCATTTGCTGTGGCGCCAGCTTGCTAGGTTCTTTATAGAAACTAGCTCAGTCATGCGGCAGGTTGAGCTTGAGATTCCTGATGCAGATCATTATGCTCCCATAAATTATCTCAGATGTACCTGAGCCAGGGTTTGAACCAGACATTGACAGCAGAGGTGTTTTTCTCTCTTTGCTATCCTGCACCGCTTTGGTCTTGCCTGCAGAATGGAGAACAAATTATTTTTTTGAAGAGTTTATTATGTTTAGTACCACTGTCTTTGAAAGGCACTCTTTACTTTTAAGCCAAAACTATTTTAAATAAAATTCCTACAGTAGCCTAGTCTGCTGAAGAGTTGGAAAGAGGTGTTTTCTGGGTTTAATTATTAATTCAATGAATCATAATCTATTTTAATAAAAGATTACAGTGGTCATACAAGGTAGTATTTACTTCTGATGAGCTTATGCCTGTGTGGGTGTACAATTTATTAGCAGCTCTCAATGGAACTGATTACTGAAATAGAAAAAAAATATTTGAATAAACTTTTTATTGATATATTTAGTACTCAGGTTTTAAAGTGTGTTCTTTGATAAATGTGTTGTGTTACCCAATTGCAAATCTTCATGAAATTTCTCTTATAAGAAGTAATATAATTATATAACACAATGTGCTGAAAGCTTATACAGTAGTAGATATTCATCAAGTGATTTCTGAAATTTCATTAAAAAAGGAGAAAACATCAAGCTTTTTTCTTTGTCTAAAAAAACAGATAAAAATGCTAAAAACAAAATAAAATTTTTGATAGTAATCTTTGAAAAGGGAAGGACTTGGGGGTACTAGTGGGTGAAAAGCTCAACATGAGCCGATCATGTGCGCGCACAACCCAGAAAGCCAACCACATCCCCAGCTGCATCAAAACAAGCGTGTCCAGAAGATCGAGGGAGGTGATTCTCCCTCCTCTACTCCGCTCTTGTGAGACACCACCTGGAGTACTGCTTCCAGGTCTGGAGACCTTAACACAAGAAGGACATGGACTTGTTGGAGAGAGTTCAGAGAAGGGTCACAAAGGTAAGAGGACTGGAGCACCTCTCCTATGAGGACAGGCTGAGAGAGTTGGAGCTGTTCAGCCTGGAGAAGACAAGGCTCCAGGGAGATCTTATAGCAGCCTTCCAATACCTAAAGGAGGCCTATAAGAAAGGTATGGACAGACTTTTTATAGGGCTTGTAGCGATAGGAGAAGAGATAAATAATTTTAAACCAAAAGAGAGTAGATTCAGATTTTTTACAATGAGGAGAGTGAAGCACTGGAACAGGTTGATGACCCAGGGATGGGGCATCTACCATCCAGAGAGAAACTGGAAACATTCAAAGCCAGGTTGGACAGGGCTCTGAGCAACCTGATCTGGTTGGAGATGTCCCTGCTCTTTGCAGAGGGGTTGGATCTTTAAAGGTCCCTTCCAACCCAAACTATTCTATGATTCTATGAAAACTAGGCCAGTTTCACATGTTCCAGTTTTCAAATTTCCAAAAAGAAATTGCCCAACTTTCAGGGAAACCAGGTGTTCCTGGGAATCTTTGAGTTTAGTTCACAGTTCTACTTCAACCAAACTTTTGGGCTGTTTTGATTTATATGTATGTGCATTCCATATTTTTTCAAAGAACCTTGAAAAAGGTTTTACACATAAATAAGACAAATGAATCTAAGGAGAACAAAGTAGCTCTAGTAATTATACTGCTTTTGCAAGGCACTAGCATTATCATGAGCATGCTCAATGAAGTCTGTACCATCCACGCACAAAAATCTGTTAATCAGATAACAATACCTTTGGATTTAAAAATAAACCATAGACTGATCCAGAATGAGTAAATATGTCCCTACCATCCATGGAGATATGGAGACTGAAAATATGGAAAGATTGACTCAGCTCCCTGGGGAGGATGAAGCAGATATGGCCTTACACCTTCCACATGGAAATGGGATGTACTAGGTACCAGCTGCGCACAGACCTTGAAGCACACCTACAGATATTTCAAGCTGGGGCTGCTGAAGTGAAGGGAACTGAGAAAGCTGGGTGATGCTGGTGAAGGATGTCATGTTAGAGCAGCTGTGCTCACCTCCGTACTGCTTTGCTGGCACTTTCAGGTCAGAACACTGAGTACATTCATGAAGTAGCTTGTAGGGCAGGGAGGAGAGCGAGGATTTTCTTCGCTTCCTCATGACCTGATCTCTAGCAAAATAAGGAGACCAATCAATTCCCACACATATACATTTCAGCAAACTTGAGAAAATTTTCAGCTCAGACATTTCAGAGGAATCTATTTTTGTTGTTGAGTACTTTACTACTCTCCTTATAGTAGGATTTCTGTGTGCTTTCTTGGAGACTATACAAGATATTATTCTGAATGTCAAGATTTAATTTTATTAAAACACATTCTCTGAATTTGTACTGTGCCATCTTTACCCATTTTCTTTTTAATTTTTAATTTTCTTTAAAAATAGATACAAATTTACTCAAATGGTAGAAAAAAGGGTAAGGAAACTCCTTACAGAGACATAAGAAGAAAAGCAATAAATTTATTTTATATTCAGAAAGAAATTGAAAAAAAAAATCAGGAATTCTAGCATAGGGGAGGGCGGAATATCTGATCTGAGAAAAGGGATTTGAACCCAGGCTGAATCTGAGGTCCATTTATACGAACAAGAAATTGAACTCAAGAGTTTCATAAACTGCAAGTGCACTAGCATGACAGCAGAGGTTTGATGGCCTATAATGCTTTGTCAGAAGCTTTTCCTCTCAGAATTGTTAGAGTTGTTGCCCGTAGAAAAATAAGTGCCCTTCAGGACATGGTTCAAGTATAGGAGTAGTTTAGACTGTCTTGTGTCTGAGAGGACAGAAGAATTTATCAAGAAAACTGTATAGGTTTTTATGGTTGACTGAAATTCAAATCCTGGAATTGAAGGTGGAAAGTTGATGTTTTGACTCAGGCAAACCAGAAGGGAGAGGTTTCTGCTGCATTTTAGCGAGGTGAGGTGAGTTTCCTTTCATATAAACCAACATTAGTCATGTATTTCTAAGAATAACATGCCTTGCTGTCATTTCAGCCTGGGATTATCCATGACAGGCAGACACCTGGGAGACAATTTCAGTGAGCAGAACATTCTGTAGTTGCGGGAAGTGTTTATTACGCTAAATCATTCTTTCTCACTTCATTTCACATAATCATAACTTTTGTGGCATTTCCTTCCTTGACCTTCAGTATAGATCAGAGGACACAGGTGAAATCAAACACACTGTTTATGTGGGTTTCGGCCCTTCCAATTAAAGGATTTTTTCCTTGCAGTTTCTCCACTCTTTTTCCCTTCCATATTTCAGTATTACTGTCTCTTAAGTTTCAGTGGCCAAACTTAAACTTAGCACTCTCAGTTTTCTTGAGGAGAACACATTCCTCTTTCATAGATGTTATCAGAAAATCTTCTACAAGTCATTACATTTTGCCCAAATACTGTGGGAACAGTCTCTCTTTTGCACAGGTGCATAGTAGATATTTTATTTCCTTTAGGCAGGAAATAAAAAAGCAGTCAAGTATTTCAAAGTTTAAATTTTACAAAAAAAAAAACCAAAACCCAGAAAAGTTAGTCAAAATTGACTGCATCAGACTCTTAAGAAAAAAAAAGATGTTGTTCCCACAGAAATAATAGTTGACTAGTATATTTAATTGAGTTATTTTATTTTTTCTATCATTCACTCTTCCTGTATCACCTTTTGCCTCCGTCTCTTACAATCATTGTTATTCTTGTTTTTCCGGATATAGTTTCTCCTTTTCCACATCCCAAATGGTCAGCTCGGACTGCAAATAGTTGATTTTCCTGTTCTCATATTGTAGGTAAAGCTTTCTTTGTTTTGTCTGGATGCGCGAAGGGAAAGACACTTGCAATAGTATAGCTTGTACAGGACACCATAGTCAGCCTTGAGACCCATTACCATAGCAAATATGCTCTAGCCAGAAGTTATACTTCACTCCCAATCTCAGGTAAAATTAAGCCAGATCCTGACCTTGAGCCTCTGGTTTGTAGAAAGCTTTAAATGCTGGGCTTGTGCCAGTTTAACCCCATTGTAACAGTTGTAGGGTCACAGGGAGGTGACAGATGTTATCACACACTTCCTACTCTAGATGATTAATTATGAAGAGAGGTCTTTGCATGGACTAGATCTGAAAATTTCAGATGATTTCCTCAGCGAGGTTCTTGGCAGACCTACAGGAGCATCTTTGTTGATTCAAGCCAGCTACTGTCTGTTGTGTTTATCACAGATTTCCTTAGAAAGCATAACCACCCAGGCTGATAAAAGCAATGAAATTTCAGTATAACACAGTGCTGGAAATTTGGATCTCAAATAAACAAATACTGCCATCAATATTCCCAGCACTATATGGCCGCTCTTCACATCAGGCTTACATACCGTAATTTTATTTCTTAAACTACAGAGATAGTGCTTAGATGTATGGATTTATTATCACATTTGGCATATATTATTTATAGCATAAGAAAGGTGAAACATCTTGCAGCATGCGTGTAAAGATTAGGATTTATTGTCCAGGAATCCTTGAACAATTTTATCAAAAGCCCATTTCTAGGTGGTGTTTTTCTGCAATAAATCATACAGCAGAAATCTATCAGTGGACACCAGTAGGAGATAAATGAGAGCAGAGGAAAGAGGGTCATCACAGCTTTTTTTTTTCTGTATCATGACCTGTCATTGGCAGAAATCCATTTATTATCTTATACGAACGATTTTTTTCCCTTACTCACTGGGTTTGCCATGCTGGGGACTGTTACCTAAAATAAAATGAAAATTTCAGAAAATGTAAGCTTTCAGGAATCATGAAAATAGAGATAACTTAAAGACCACAGGTGCAAAGAATAACACTACTTCTACTTATCTTTTTTTTCTCTCTATCTTCCCCTTTCTCTCTCATTTCTCTTTCCTACACCCTTTACATGACAACAAATTGTTTTGAAGTTTTCATTATGGAAATAGAGGAGGAGGAGGGACAGGATCATAAACTCAATGCTGTGGCAGTATATACAAGAATTACTAAACTCAACTGGTTGGTGTATGCAAGGAGGCAAACGCTCTATTGCCCAAATAGAAGTGGGCAAGCTCTTGTGGAGCTGCATTTACCCCACTTAAAGTTCTTCAAGAACCTTTCTACCATTTTAATGAAATAAAGTTACTTTTGTCTTTAAGTAAGGAACAAGGGGAGGGCCATAAGGATGAGGGCTGAAGTGTAGCATATTTTTGCCAGGTTGAGATTAATCAAGAGGGAAGGAGCAATGCAACCTCACATATCTCAATGAATATCGGCAACCAAATTTCTACAGGGTCCTTGAGAATGATCCACTCATGTTCAAAGCATCTAGTGTGGGATTTGGTTAGTCAATGGGGCTCCCACTCAGGCCAGAATGATGCTTGTAGCAGTCAGGCTTCTGGGAATCGAGAGAAAAGGCAAAAGAAACAGGTCTTCTGGAGAGCATGGGTGAAATTTTTATAATACAACAGCAAAAGCTTTAATGTCAATCAACATCAGGAGGGATTGGTACATTTTAATTCTTTCCTTTGTAGAAGTAATGCATCACTGGGGCACATACTAATTAAGATACCCAGGTTGTGCTCCTTCTGGAAAGCCTTGGTTATTTCTGCTTTATTAATTTGGGATTTTATCACAGTGTGGAAGTTTTATATGATTCCTCATCTCTCTGATCTGTTTACCTTTTGGACATGTGCCACAAGCATTTTTCTTTCCCTGGGCTAGCTAAAGAAGCACAAATGCTGGTGGGGCCTACATTCTCCTTTGAAAATAAATGAAATAGTGAACTAATGGTCGTTCATTTGTGCAAGATAATGGTTCAGCTGCTCCTTGTGAGCAGAGACAAAGGTGGGACTGTGTAAGCCTGATCAGACCAGCTATGTCAGTTTATGTCACTGTTAGGAGGATATAGCTGCAAGTGAATCACCAAAATAGGATTTTTCCTTCCCAATGCTGGACTGTCAGCTCTACACTACAGTGAATGAGATAGCCATCCTTGTGGAAGACAGGTCTCACTGTCAGGTAGATCCATATTCTGCCACAAAGAAAGGCTCTTTCTAGTACTGGACTATGTACTATAGAAATGAAAAATCCAGATTTTTTTTTAAATTATTTTTCTTTCTTTCTTATCAGTAATGTTCAAGTTACTGAAGCAATTTGCCAAATGACTAGTAACTATAACAATTATTCTTCAATGATCCTATCACAAGAAAATGCAAAATGTTATTGTAATGTGTAGTTTACTAGGTTAATACTGTGTATTTACTTAATTTACAAGGGGGGAAAAAAAGAGAAAGACCTGAAAGTGAGAAATTCAGACTGATGAGAGAAACAAAAATTTAAAAGCCAGTCAGGAGAAATCTTTCTGTTGTAGCTAGTGGAAATTTATTGTTGACTTCATTTGAGCCAGGAGTTAATCCCACATTCCTATTTGAAAAGTTTTTTATTTTTACTGCAGTAGTAGAAAAAGGTTACTAGTACTCAGAGACCATACAGTTCAAATATCTTTTAGCTGTAAATATATTTTACGTTGAATACACGCAAATCTTGTTTGTATGAAAATTACACTTTCTTGTTTGCTCTGTATGATCAGTTACAGTCCCACAGGCAGGCTTAATTTTAATGAGTTCTAACACTTGTGCAGATTTTTAATCTTTCTGGATTAAACTTTCATCATTTTTTAATCTTTCAAACTCTCCTTGAAATATTGTAGTTTTAGCTCATTTTCCTTGCTGCTTGTGTAAATCTTTTACAACAAATAAATGAATACATTCAAAGTAAGAGAAATATGATACAGTAAAAGAAGGAAAGTCACCATGAGTATTAATATACTACCAGAATCTATTATTTTTTCTTTCATCTTGACTTCACTATTTGCCTTCAACATGCAAACTCTGTTCAGGCTTGTATTAAAAATTGAGTTGTACTTCATAAAACTTCAAGAAATCCTTTATTTTCAAATCTAAGATCGTTACTACTCTTTATTTGGCTCACTTAATTTTTAACTAACTGGAAGATTTTATTCCTTGGAATTGTAACAGCTACAGACATGAACAGCAATTTATGGCTACCACATCATATGAATGGCTCAACATATTTACTCACATTTCAACTTTGCAGTAAATTCAACTAAATAGCTTAACCTGTGTGCAAAGCAGATTCTTCTGAACATCTAGGACTATTATTTGAATAATAAAACAATAATATTGTACATATTATATTATAACATAATCTTATGTCTGTAAATTAGGAAAGAAAGGACAGGCTACAGGGCAAATTACAAGTTTTTAAGTTGTTAAGACTTGAGTTAGTCTTAAATCCATGTATTTCTTCTTCACTACTGGATGAAAATAAGCAGTAAAATAAGCAGTGGTTTACATTGCTGCAGTCTAGCTTCTTTTGGGGAAAGACAGTTTGTGTCTTTCCTTTTAGTATTTTGGTTGAAACCTTTAATTATAACCAATTGAATCTCCTTAAAGATTAGGGGGCCCACATAGACAGGTTCTGCATACCCAGTTATTATCTAGAGCTCAACCACAGACTAATGTGGGTGAATTTTCTATGATATCATGCACTTTTACCTATTATGAAAACTTAAGATACATACCACCTAACCTTTCATTTTAATGTTCACACTGGTTTTAGGTATCTTCTTCTTATAAACACTACAATCAAATCTTTCATTGAGACAAATCGTGTTCCACTGGCTATAAGTTGGATGCAGCAGCATTGGGATTGTTTTGAATGGGAAGGAGGAAGAGCCTTGGAGGTGTCTGCAAGGTGATTATGGAACTTGGAGAGTTACAGGAATTAGGGGAATTGCAAAGCAATAGTGGGAAACCAATTCAGCAGGGCCTTGAGAAACTTCAGTGCAGATAGCACCGAGAGTGGGCCTGGGATAACCTGGTCTTACATGCCTTGTCTGCCCCACTATTTTCTGTCTAGAGCTCACATAGAGGATGAAGAGGTGAAGAGATACTTCACCTTGGACAAATACTGCATACTCTTGCTGTGTGCAGCAGTGATGAGAGGCTGGAGGGCTTCCCTCCATCTCTGTAGGAAGCCCCCATGGTAAAGTCAGCTTCCTGGCATTAGTCTAGGTAAAACTTTTGGCTTCCCTTTCCATTGTAACCATTTAAGCCTGTGTGCACTTTGTAAATAATTTGGGTAGACAGGAAGGTTCAGAGATAAGTGTATCTGTGTTTTCGAATTAGATACTGTCAGGTTGATAAGAGTCATGCAAGTCAAATTCCTTGGCTTCTTTTGTTTCACAGCCACAGAAATTTATTTAAAGCAAAGGTCCCTCATGTATCGTCCCAGTGAGACCATGTTGTGTCTGTTTTGCTTAGTCTGCTCCTCAGGAGAACAGTTTTGTGGTCCACATCCCACTCCTGATGTTAGTGCTTACTGAGAGATTTCCATGCATAAACCAAGGTGTAAATGCAACCCAGGAGCTTTAGGGTTCATGTGAGTGATTTAAAAATTAGTTAGGAACTAGAAAACCATTCATCCTTCAGATATCTGGCACTTCCATGTGAATCTTCTGCAGTGAAAGACCTCAACTTACATGGGAACTGGAACATTGAACAATTTCCCCATCCCTGGAAACGTTCAAGGCCAGGCTGGATGAGGCTCTGAGCAACCTGATCTAGTTGGGGATGTCCCTGCTCCTTGCACGGGAGTTGGACTAGATGACCTTTGAAGGTCCCTTCCAACCCTAACCATTCTATGATTCTATGATTCTAACAGAAAGTGGAAGGAAGTCTGTGGGTCTCCAGCCCCTATATGAATCCATAGAATCCCACATTAGAGAATGACTTTGTCTTTTGCCACTCACAAGCACTAAATTATCTTGGGGAAATATAGGTGCTAGCAGTTAAATTATTGTTGTCCTGTCAACATCTATTACTGAGATGCCATGAGCAAACTCTATATGTTGAGCTTTATCATGTAAGGCTTCTATGATGTCCTAGCTCCTTTCTGTTGGCCTCAACCCACAAAAGGGCAATATAGAGTCTGCTTAAGTCACATGTGCAGGTATCTCCTTCACCCTTCACTGTATTCTTTTCTACCCAGTATTAAAAAACCAACCACCAAACACAGCATGGATCTCCTCTGGCTTGCTCACAGCAGCTGACCTGTCCTTCCTTTAAAAGTGTTAGGTTGCCTGCAAGTTGGGAAGGATGCAGAACATCCAATTCACTTTATTTTTCAAGTAGGCTTACAAAAGTGTTTAGATCACTGCATTTTTAAAGATAGAACAAAGTCAGAAAAGTGAGTTTCAGCAATAAGAATTTGAGGAACCTAAATTATTTTCCACTTCTAGGATTTTTTGAAGGAAAAGTGACTGGAACAGATAAAATGCTAGAGTGAAGATTAGAACCGTCTGTGGAAGGCTTAATCTAACCGTTTAGTCACTGTTCATAGTAGTATTTTTTTTTTTTAAAAAAAAGGAGGACAGAAGAAAATTCTCCAAGTCAAATTTGTCACGATATTCAGTGCTCTCCATTCCTTGTGTTTTACTGGGAAGGGTGCCCCGGTTCTCATGGCACTTTGGAGAATGCACTTCAACAATAATTTTATGGCGCAGATCTTTAAATATTTCTCCCTTGCGGTAGCCAAAAGGCCTGTAGATGGAATTTGTGTAGTGAGGGGTAGAATAGATCCCTTTGTTAAAAAATGTGACAGAGAATCTTCAGGAAAAACGCTGATGGGATTGTAATTTTAACGCACGATCCTTTGAAAGATAAAATTACAACTCTGCTAAAGGTCTGCATAGAGGTGTACTAAATCCAATCTCCTTTAACCCACACCAGAAGTGCTAATGCAGGATCACGGCCATGATTTACAATATCAAATAAATAGATTTGTCAAGGCTTTTACTGCTACTGTGGAAGAGATCAGAACGAATATTCACAGTTAATCTATTTTTCCAAACTTCCTACCTCTCACTCCCAGAGAAATGTCACGGCGGTGTATCACGTTTCCAGCACTTAGGGATCTAATTGGGATATTGTTCTGTACACGCTGTTAGACACTGTAGTGACAAGACGAGCCTCAGCCAACACTGGCAGCCAGCCAACACATACCTTCCGCGAACAAAGTGCAGGGCAATTAAAGCATAAGCGGCAAAGGAACGCTGCCGAGAGAGAGCACAGAAATAGCCATCAAGTAAAGCACTTGGAAAATATATTTCTTTGGCATATTGGAGAGTTATTGTTCCATCCATTCATTTTGTTCCCTTGATGTCTTCCCCTGAAGGGGATCTTTTTTTTCCCCTCTCCAGTATTTTTATGCTTTAGAGAAGTTTGACGATTCCTTGGTGAGTGGGGATTTTTTTCAGGGGGGCAGGGAAAACTGATTTTTCTATTATGAGAGTTGAGGCAAGAAGGAAGACAAAGAGCTTTGGGAAGTGTGTTATGAAATAGAGCTTTTTATAAAATACGTGGACTGGGTGTGCTACGTACACGTCATGTGCTGCAGAATGTCACATAGAGCAATCAGACTGCACACAGCTATGTATAAATACTGAAACAAGGCCTGTTGTTCTACTCATCAAAATGAAAGCCCTTAAAAAGTCACATGTCTCCCCCCCCATCCTCCAAACAGGTCTGCACTACTAAATTGAGTTCACAATCACCTTATTAGTAATTTGGGCAACCTGTGTTGAATATCTAATATCCTAAATATTCCACAAATAATCCTGACACTGTGTTTGGTGACGTTCAGTAACAAAACCTAGCAGAGATGGATCATTTATTACCTCAAAGTGTGTTTGTTTAATAGACGGATAAAAGACTGTTGGAGGGGGAAGGGGAGAGTGAGCTGAGGAATTGGTTACGGGAGTTAAAGGATACACAAATGTGCAAATATCATTTCCATTCTCACTCCCAGGGCAAGTGGCTGATCACGATGTACATTTTCCTTTCATGCAGATCTGCTCAAATGTTCTTTTGTAGCAGGTGTGTGTGTTTGCAGAGATCAAAACCATGGCCTTTCCTGAATCTCTGTCTACCCTGAATAGTCTTGTAGTCTTGTTTGTGGATATTTTTTTTTCCCCTCAGAATACATTTCTCTAATGAAGACCTGGTCAGCTATTTTATGTTTTCAAGGTATTTTTTTTTTCCCCATGTAGATATACAGAGAATTGTTTTTTTAATCATTTTGTTGTTTGTGGGCAGATTTACATACTGTCTCTGTAATAGCAGCAGCAGGAGTTACGGATATAAGCTCCTAGGCATATGGACAACTATGGACATATATATTAATCTGAACCTTTCTAAAAGTAATCTCCAAATTCTTTCCTAACATGTGTTTCTTTACATTATGTCTATGTCAGGTCATCATCAGCAGATGCAGCCTTTTTTATTTACATTTGTTTTGAAAAACATTTATTTATTCTGTGGGAAGAAAAGGTTATATTGCAGAGGTCAGACTTTTATCATTTTCTTTTTATGGAGCAAGCCGTTGGGATGTTATAATGGTATGTCAGCTAAGCACCTACATGGCTCTACAAGGTCAAACAGAGAGTTACAACAGGCATATTTTATGTATATATCTTGTGAGTGTTGTCGCAGTACACTCCGACCCCCCCTAATAAACCATTTTACTGCTTTACAATAATACAGCTTTGTGTTTCATAGGATTTTTTTTTTTCACGTTTGAATGAATGCTAAATTCATACAAATGTCAATAATAAAAATTTACCAAGTTCTTCCTGGGGTCACTTAATGACATTGTTAGGATTCTTAATGTAGCTACTAGGTGAAAGAGCTGCCAGTAGCGCATAAAGAATGAGTTGTTCTCCTCCTGCCATAGCCCAGCTGATTTACAACCACTTTGTGTTTGATGTTGGACAGGATAATTTCATCAGTCTCCAGCCCTTGTGATCATGTCCCAAAATGACTAGTCAGGTGAAGCCCTAGCCGAAGATTGCTTGTCACCTGTAGGAAGTAGCTGTCTGCTATGAGTAGTCTTTACTCATAAATGTAATCATCTGTTAGTTATTCATTGAGCTATACTTCATGGTCTAGATGTAGTAGTGAGGATAATATACAAACACCTCACAAGGAAAATGCTTTGAAACAACAGACGTGTCCGTTGAAAACCTTGTTTTTTTACAAGGGGACAGCATCTTAAAAGGAAGTAACTGGCTTCTAAGTTCATCTTTGAAGGTTACTTCAGAAAACCTGTCAAAACCTCTCCCCCTCCCCAAGTGATTCACTGCAGCAAATGGCCTGCAGTTAAAAACAACAATTTCTTAAAAAAGCAACACTAGCATTGTTGTAGTGATTTAAGGCAGTCAGAGCAAGACAGGTATAAACCTTTGGTGTGCTATTGTTTTGAAAGAATTCGTGATGTTGTGGTAGAGATATCTGAGAGAACAGTATGATAATGCAGCCATGTCTATGGGGGGCAAATTCTTATGTATTTTGGTTAAATTCCTTGAGATTGTGCAGGATATGTCTATTTCTAGTACCAGTCACATTCAGACATATAATTTGGCATGAAATAACTAACACTCTTCCATTTTTGATATTCAGCTGGGCTTAACCTGACGTTTTTTCTCTCATTTTATAATAAATAAAAATCTTGTTTCGGAAGAAGAGTAGCTAGTAAGAATTCTGTAAAAGCATTATAAAATTGCCAAAAAGAAAAGCAGTGCTGTTATTAGGCCAATACTGCTGTAAATGATAAATTAAAAAGGCAACATGAAGAGGCTGAAAAGTAGTGACAGCTTCAATGAGTACATTTTCTCCTTTCTCAGTGTGAGATCACAGTGCAGGAATATATGAACTTCGAATCCCTTTGTGAAATTTGTGCTCATTTTAGCTGTCACTGCTGCAGGTGATGAGCACTCACAACCTGTTGTTTCTGCTTTGTGCCTATAAAAACTCAAGGGATAAGTTCTAGTAACAAAGGAGTAAATATTCTGATAAATATAATCACATGGCTAATGTGGCATTCTGGATAGAATTCACAATGTGTATTGGAATTTATCCAAGGCTTGTGATATAAAAGACAGACAGATATTTAATTTCTTAAATTGTAGTTGGAAAAACAAGTGTGCCATTTTATATGTTTCACTTATGTTATTATGTCAGGATGCTTCCAGTGTTAGAATAGACACTATTTTTCCTCCTTGGGTTTATTTCTCAAGGTCTGCTTTCATTATTCCTTTCACTAAAGAATTATAGGTATAGCTCCTGAAAAAAAAATCTCAATTTAAACCATAGTTTCGAACAACTGAAAATGCAGAAGACAGTGGATTGAGATTTCTGGTTTGTTTTATCAGGAAGAAAGAGGTTGTTTACAAATCTTGGATCTAAAAAATATGAGAAATTTTGAATTTTGAAATCAGAGAATATGCAGACTTCACATCTGGTCTGAGATCAGTTTCTGATTTACTTGTTTTTTTGCTTGAATAATAAAGGTTAGAACTCAATAGACCCATAGAAGAACAATTCAACTTTCCTTCCACAGAGCAAATTTTCAAACCATGTTCTGTTAGTGCAGTTCTTTGTGTTAATAATATACACATCTCTTTAAAAAGACCTGTATTTTAGAAATGTATGTAGGGAGACATTATCTGTTTTGTTTCTAAAACTCTCTTGTCTATTTGATCCCTTGCACTTTTAATTTTGCTTCCCTGGCTTAACATTTCCATCTTTTCTTTTTATGCCTGGAAGTTCCCGTGGCTTGTATCAGCTTTTGATATGATACAGAACTTCTTAGAGAAAAAATATGTGCTACTGTGGCTGCCTTTTAGTGCCCATATGTGCTGCTGAGCACACAACAGAGAGTAACAGTGCAGGAATAAATATTTTTTTCTCATTGTTTTGCCTTAAAAATAAAAATAAAATGTTATGTATGTTTTCGTTACTAATGGAATATTTCCTGCCTTGTGGGTTTGTATTGCTCTGGTCAGCACAGGGATAGAGTTTTATCATTGAAAGGGGGAAATCTTTCTCAGAAATGTAGCTTATAGTAGACACCCGATGAGTGACTGCTCCCTGACTGCTATAGCACTAGCAGGCACCATGGTAATAAAGGTGTTACGTTTAATAAGGCTTTTCCATGTATAGCAAATGAAGACAGAGCCTTTGGCAATTGAAGAAGCTCTTTCTAGCACCCAGTGTCATTTATCTCCTATAACTGGTGTGCACAACCTGACCTGCGTCATGAATATTCCCTATTTAGCCTTGCAAAACATTGCTTGACACAAGCCATACTTTGTAGTTCACTCAACAGTCTTCCATGGAGGTGTTTTAAAAAAATGCTCAGTGCTGTTTTGCTGTAAGTCTACCAAGGATAGTGAAGTTTTAATACTCATTCCATTGTCTTACTGCATGCTTACTGCCAGAGAAGGCCTTGGGAGACTTTCCAGTGGAGTCAATTGTCGCTTATAGTTTGGTATTGCCCGACCCTTTCACAAGGGATAGTGCTGTTCCTGGTGTTAGTAAGTGGCTGGCAGATCAGATCCCCAGGAAATACTCCATTTTCACTCAGATTGAAGTCAACAGCAGTTTCTCTGAGATCACCTCCTCCTCATAAGAAATATGCAAGTGTCATACACCTTCCCTTGACAGAGGAGTAATAGAGATTGTCTAGTAAATGAGAGAACCAATGCTTACAGGAATGTGGGTCTCATATCTCTAAAGTAGGTAAAAGTAAAATTTGCCATAGATTAAAATAAAAAAAAATTAAAAGCAGGTAATCTATAACTTTTTGTTACTGTGTGTTGAAATAGCACAACTGTTACTGTCTTGGCTGTGATGACTATCACTGCCTTCCCAAGCACCAAGAGGCCGTGGGAGGTGTTGTGGCTAAGTGCCTGTAGAATGTGGCTGTTTGCCCTGGGCGCAACGGTGAGTCTGCAGAAAGGTGCTGTCATGCTGCAGCTACTGCTGCTGGGACAGGATGGCTTTCCAGGAGAGGCTGTGGCACCCAGTATTATAATGAGGAGTAGCACTAGCGCATGTTCAATAGTCTCCGCAATACCAGAACTGAATCTTTTCCAGCAGCAGCACTGATGGCTTAGGGCAACACATTGTTAGTACAACTGAAAAGCCCCCTTCCCTTCCCACCCGTAGATGAATTTGTGTTTCCATTTAAAGTAGTGTACAGTTACATGTGCCTTTTTCTAATCAGGATTCTTCTTCTGCAAAGACTTCTTTTCTGTGACTTTTCCTTCGAAGACATATTTCTTTTTAACTCCCATATAAGCTATTCTATCTGTACTTCTTTTCCCCCTTTTTATTCTCTTCTCTGCTGTCACTGAAAAGATGTGACTGCGCAGGCAGCAATGTCCATTTTTCCAGGCTGATTTCATGAGTGATACCAACTCTTTCAGTTGTTTTAGGTTAGCTTATCAGCATCAGTGTAAGACAAAGAGCTAATTCTACCCTGATCTGGAACTGGCAGTTTGGCAGTACTGATTTGCTGAATCTTGTGATTTTGTTCTGGATCCAGGAGACTATTGTTGTGTAAATATTGATCTAGATAATCTCAGGTGAAAGACTGACCTCCTATGGATAATAATGATTATTACTTTGACTATTCCCAATATCAGGCACTAAAACCATCAGAAAGTTACAAAACGTAAAGACAGTGAGATACATGGCCACCATAAAGAGATTAAATGAACGAATCTAAACCACTATTTGCATGTATTGTTAATAAGTATAAGTTATTTTGGGAAATTAATGATAAAGTAAAGGTCATGTTATATACACAGTACCCAGGATACTTTATTTTCACTACTGAAATCTTTCTACGGAAAATCTTGCTTTTCTCTACTTTTGAATCACAGTGTGATTCCTCAGAGAAAAACTCTGAGGAAAAGAGAATTAATTTCTGCTTCTAAACCTTGCAGCAGCAGAAAAACAGCATCAGCAGACTTAGAAGAGCCCTTATTTTAGAAGATATTTTCTTACCTGATTTTTAAACATTTAAAAGATAGGTGTATTAGTCTAAATTAGTCATCCTGGCCTTGATTTACAGGAATTTATGAAGAGGCACTACATATCAATACATGGTGATTCACCATATCCTAAGATAGGCCAGATGAATCATCTTTTGGAGGTGTGCGTTGCTCTTGATGACTACAGAAGTAATCCAGCATATTTAGCTCAGCCATAGGCACCTGCCTTTGAGATGGTCAGGTCAGGGTGGCTGAACTCCACCTTTTTGTGCCTGCTGTCTCCAGCTCTTCCACATTTGCTGAGTGGAAGCGGAGACCAATGGGAATGTAAACCGTTGAGCTGTACACCAAACATCTCCCTTTTCCTAGGCTGTAAGCTACTCACTGGCTGCTGGTGAGGGTTTATCCCAGAACTGAGGTCTCCCACTTCTGCCCATGTGCCACGTCTGCAAGTCCCAGAATCTGCTGTAATGCTTCAAGCAACATCTTGCGTTAGTAGAAAAAGGAAAATTTGCTCATCTGTCATTCATGAGATATGGTTCATGACTTCCCATTCAGCCAGTTTTTGGGTTTAAAAACACATTTTACTACTGAGACTTAGAGATGGCTGGAGTTATTTCAAATGCTGTTAGTATGCAAATAAATTAGCTTGTTTTGAATGTTTGCTATTTTGGATAAATTGAAAAAAAAATTACTGAAATGAAAAATAAGTCCCTTAATTTGTATGGTGATATGCAGCTGATGAAGACATACTGAAAAAGATTGAAACAATAATGACATTGGTTTCTGCAGTGTGAATATGATTTTTTTTTCCAATAACAACTCCTTAAGAATTTTCACTATTTCTTGCAAACATTTAATAAGAAAGATTTTAAAATTAGTTTATTATGTATTTGCCTAGGCCTGTTCAGTGGCAGTGTAATCAAATAATTCTGGTGCTCCGCACAAGAGTAACTGTTTTTTAATTCTCATGTTACGTACGATGCCTACCTTTTCCAGTTTGCTTTGAGCCAGACGCAGTGTTCTATATAATAAAAAGTTAAGAATGCAAAAAAGAAATTTTAAAACTAACAAACATCCAATTGATAATGTAAAAATATATTTTTACGCATGATGGAAAGTTAATCTTTTTGCCTCAGTAGGACAACACTTTGCCTCCTTGTGACTCCATTAGGATGTTATCACTTCAACACTCACAAACATGCTCTGGTTTGAACCTGTACAAATGCCAGCCTTGAATGTCAGCTAATATTGCTGAGATTGTTATTAAGATTTTTTTCCAGTGCTGTGAAGGAGGTAAAAACGCTGGACACAATGTGCTTTCTTGTCCAGAGGAGGCAAAAATGGTTACTTGGGAAAAGGTGAGGAGTCAGTCAGCTGCAGTGGAAAAGTATTGCATGCATTAAGCAGAGAGTATTACAACTACAGAGGTTTTAAGAGTAGATTTTATGTTGGCATATGAAAGGATTTTGTAGAAAAGTTGTCTCTGAAGATAGCAGATGAAAGAATCATTTTTCCCAGGAAGCAAAACACTGTTGTTATTGTTAATATATCTTTCCAGCTCTCATCATGCTGTGGTTACAGGCAATTTTCATAGTCATTGCACTTCCATTGCCTTTGGGCTTGGAAAGACAGTCATCCTTAGCTATTGTCTCTTTGGCGATGTCCTTGTCTTGATTTTGCTTTGCCACCTCTTCCTCCTCAGATTCCCATCACATTAGCCCTTGTTATCCCCTGGTTTGTGCTCAGAGGAGAAGGAGACAAGGTCAGCAGCAGGTTCATTCTAGACACCTTCTTCCACCCAAGCAGGGCAGAGCAGCACCGGTCATGCTGCTTGGTGCCTCCGTGGGAAGCAGGCAAGGACATGGAAATGGCAGCCAGCAGGCACCTCTACTTCCTTTGGAAAAACACTTAAGGAGCCCTAGGTGGTGACTTCAAAGCCCTTTTATTCACTGCCCAGAGGAATGGATATTTTGTAATACAAAATGAATCAAATTTCAAAGCCTGTAAAGGTCAAAAGAAGCCTCTGGCCAAACAAGAGGAAGAAGCCAATAGGAATTACACCTCTCCAGGAGAGGCCACTTTGACACAAACAGCCCTTGTGAAGTCGCACCTGCAAAGAGTTAACCACAAACCTGAGCAGTGTCTGATGGATGGGAAGCTATCACTCACCCCTCGACAGGCAGGGACCAGAAAGGCTGGGCTGATGCAGTTCCACTTTACCTGCTTTTATTCTTTAAGCTTTTAGTTAATGCTACTTTAGGCTCCTTTGGGACTAACCTCGCTTGAGATAGGATTGTGAGCAGCAATTTTCACTGCTGCTCAGGCCAGGTCAGATACCGCAGGTATAAAAAGCCCTGTGTGGTGACAGTACTCGCTCTCCTTAAATAAGCACAGGAGATGCAAAGTCTGGAAGAACTAACATAAGAACTCGTCACAGTTCAGCAGCCTCCTCCTCTCCCCAAATTAGTCCTCTTCAAATTACAGCTAATATTATTTCTATTTTCTCTATGGAACAGCACAGACCTATGTGATTTTCCAAAGGAATTGATTAAAAAGTACCCTGCTGTCACTGTTTTAAGTTCTTGCCACCCTGGGTGGAATACAATGGGTAAGAATAAGCACAATCATGCAAATATTCAGAATAAAGGGTTAAAGCAAGACCTTGGGTTGGCTGCTTTACTCAAGACCAATATGGCACTAATGTCTGTTCTGTTAAAGTCCTTACCTTATCATCAGATATTCTAGCCATTTCACACATTTCAGGGTAAAAATATTATTTGAGAACTTTTTATTTTTCTATTTTAGTTTTTTTTTTTTTTAGTATCTTGCTACCAGAAAAAAAAAAAACCAACAAAAAACCAGGCATCAGGAATGTATACAGGTTTCAGAAAAGACAGAAAAATGGCTTATAAAAAATTTCTTCTGTAGCTTGTCCAGAATTAAAAGTGTGATTTTAAAACCTGTTAACTTGCAATCTAACCAATATTTGTTGCCTTTTGATTACTTAGGTCCCTTGACTTTAAAAGCAGACTATCTAGTTGTGGTAAGGAAAACTATCAGGTCCAGAGCCTACAGTCTTGGTTGGACATTGGGAAGGATGAATTAGTGTTCCTGTGTTTCTGAGCACTGTAGTTCTCTATCTGTTGGCCACAGAAGAAGCCGTCTCTTTCTCTGAGGAAAATTCGACAACGGCAAATGTCAAGTCCTTGCACTGATTCAGGCTGTGGTCTGCCTGGCTGGGAAGCAGCTCTGCTAGAAAGGCACAGGAGATGTTGGTAAACACTGGGCTGAACACGAGCCAGAGGTGTCCTCTGGCAGCAAGGAAGGGCAACAGTCTCCTGGGCTGTGTTTACAGGAGCAAAGCCAGTGGATTATTATCCCCCTTTAATTTGCACTCTGTTTAACCACATATACAATACTGCATCCAGTTTTGGACCTCCAGTACAAGAGAAAACCGGGGCTGGAGCACGTGCCTAATGAGAAGTGGCTGAGGGAGCTGGGCTTGTTCAGCACAGAGAACTGATGGCTTCAAGGGGCCTGACAGCAGCCTGCCAGGGCCTACGGGGAGGTTACTGAAAAGACAGGTGCCTGCTCCTCACAGTCATGTGTACTGAGAGGACAAGAGACAATAAGTTGAAAAAAAGAGACATCCAGACTTAATGTAAATAATATTTTCCCCATGAGGACATTCCAGCAGTGGAAGAAGAGGGGATTTGCAGTCTCCATCCTTGGAAATTTTCAAGACCAGACTGGATAAAGCCCTGTAGCAACGTGATTTGACATTTAAGCTGGCCCTGCTTTGAGCAGGAGGTTGGGTGAGACACCTCCTGCAGTCCCTTCCAGTCTCAGTTATTCTGTGAGCATGTGATTATTACCCAGCAGTGGAGCTGCTCAGCGCTGGAGTTATTTCAGTGGTCAATAAAACTCTCCCACTCACTTCCCAGCTAAAACATTATCTGAAAACTCCTGCACCCGAAACAGTTGCATTTTAATGGCATTTTAAAATAAGGAAAATACAAAACCAAAGGAAAACCCCCTAACTTAATCAGCATACAGCTTGAAATTAGTTTGTTGAAGACAGCACCCACCTTTGCTTGAAAATAATGGGCAGAAGAGAGCACAACTGTCATCTGGATCAGGTTAAACAGAGGCAGCATTTTTGTTGCCCTGGCCTGTGTCATGGCCCTCTATGGGAACAACATCAGCACCACCACGTTTCAGCTGCCACCGCAGGGTGCCGGCAAAGGGATGAGAAAGAAGCAGTGCATTGTGGCTACCACCTGCAAATCTCTCATTATTGGCAGGTACTTTGCAATGGAGTACTAGAACAGGATAATTGCTGGAGACAGAATTGGCAAGAGCAATATATGGGAGACACATTCAATTGCACATGAGTATGGTAGGTGAACTATAAAAAAAGCAACCCTGCCATTATACGTTGAACAGCTGGCAGCTCTGAATCTTCCATTTTGTTTACGGCAAATCGGACAAAAGGCTTGTAGTGTCGGCAGTAAATAGCTTGGGGACACTATATCTTGTAAAGGTGTTCTGGATGCCTTTATGAGCCGTAGCTCAAAGTTCTGTGACAACAACAGTGAGGCATTACAAGTTTATTTGCAAGATTAAGTCTAAATGTCACCCCTAGAGTGCAGTATAAAATCTAATTAATTTTTTTATTCTTTATCATTGAGATCAACATTCTACATAGGAATTTGCATTTCTATATGACCCTTGTGTAAGCCAGCTTGCATGGGAGGGGGACCAATTTTGGTCTTGAGATTCATCAGTAGCGTTGTCCATGCTGCTCAAATATTCCATTTGTACCAAATATTCCACTAGCAAGTATAATTCTGCAGCCAGCCTTAGAAGGAAAATAAGTACTTCTATGAGAAACACCTACATGAAAGTTACTACTTTTCATTAAACAACATTTTGTTACGAATTTGTGTCTTACAGGTGCTCTGCCATATGGGTTCCTCAGTATCTAGTTTTGAGAAGGGACTTTATCCTGCAGTCTTCCTCTCATTGAAAGCACTGGCTGGGCTTTTCAACCAGATATTTTAACAAACTTTGGCTCCAAGTTGTTGATGGTTTTATACTTCAGCTCTTCTTTGGGTTGCAATGAGTCCATTCATCAACTTGAATATTTGAAATTGTTATTTGGGAATGTTATTAGGTGGGCAAAGGTGCAAACAACTGCAGAGTGAGGACATAAGCCACCAAAACAGGAAAGTTATAGAGGGGTTGAAAAAGTGGTTTAAATGGTAAAAAATGTTTTATTGTGCCATCAAATCTGAGATTCAGACCCTTCTCCATGCCAAATTTTTGCCAGACATTAAAAATTCAAATCTCACTCTTAGACCTTCTCCCTACTATTGTCTTACTGATGAGGAATATTCTCTATAGAAGAATATTATAAAGGGGAAAGGTGCTGTCCTCTGGCTTTCTTTCTCAGATCAGGAATGCCTGCTGTGGAGCTGGGAGAAGACAGGCCATAGACACACCAAACAGGGAAGCACTCCAGATCCATGCTGGGTGCAGAAGGAGCTGGGAGAGGAGGCACGGTGCAGCTGTGGGACTTGAAAACCAGGCAGCAGTCATGTAGGAACATTTTCTTCATTCTAGACTCATCCAGTCTTTGTTTCTAGAAATTTCTGTGCTGTGTAAAAAGTCCACTTTTAATATTGTTAATCCTCCTGTGGTACAAGCACTATTTCCTCAGCCACTCTTTCTTTACCTTTATCCTTTTTAAAGACATAGGAGGGCTTGGCAAAAGCGGCAATCATTTGCTGCCACAGTAGAAAATTTTTCACATGATCTGCGTGTGCTGTATGGGACAACCTGCTCTGTCTTGTCTTGTTTTCCCCTTTATCTAGAATGAAAGTAATTCAATCAGATTGATAGAAAGGTCAAATCTTTCTGTACGGGTAGCGAAAGCTCAGACAGTTGGCATCCACTTACACTGCCTCTCGCATGTTTCTGCTGGGCTGAAATACTCTACCCCTATATTAAATCTGCGGATTTGCGTCGCTGTTGGCTTAGGAGGTCCAATTACTTACCAGATAAGCAAGTCTCTCCTGTGCTACTGAGAAGAGCAAATTTTTCCTCATCCCTTCAGCACAGCACACTGAGGGAAAACACTTTAAAAATTGCAGGTAAGGTCTTATTCTAGCCAAATTTGGATATGCTACACAAAGGTATGCAGAGAGCCAGGACTCCTGACCCACAGCTTTTTGACCACACAGTCCTTAAAGGTTTTGGCAGAGGAAGATTTGTAAGCATTTTCTATCTACTACATATTTTCTGGGTTGAAATTGCTTTGGATACAGAGAACCTCGTTTTAGAGGGAGCCAGTGATCTCTGAAGGTCTTACATCCGTTTCTGTATAAAGACTCAGAGAAAAGTCAGCCTAAACAGAGCTTTCAAAGCTAACAGCTTTCCTGATTAACTCCTCTTATTATCCAACATGCTGTATTTTCTAGGGGAGAAAAAAAAATCTCAAAGATAGGAGAGAGTAAAATTGAAACAAACAAAAAAAAAAAATCACACTTTGAAACCCATCCCTTTGGCAGCTGTCCCTTGTTCATTTTGGCAGACGGAGGGTTGCTGGCAGGACTAGTGAGGTAAGGGTAAAAGACAAATGGTTCATCATGAATCCTTTAACTAAGCTGATATTTCAACACAGTGCATGCCAGCATTTTTCTTTGGCATACGCTTTATAGAACATACATGTCAAGCACATCAGCATTGTTAATATATCGGCATTACCTGGCTTATTATTCATCTCCTTCTCAATCAGACCCCAGACTTTCAGGAAAATATCACACAGTAGAAGTCTATTTATTTCCTAGCATTTTTTTCCCAGCATTTTTTTCCCTGGATACAAAAACGAAACTCTACCTATGCTATCATAATTAAAAAAAAAAAAAATAGCCTTTTAAAATTAGCATATTATTTATCAGGATACTATCTTTTGGAATACCAATAATGTAATTAAAAACTTTCAAGAATAAGGTGTGTCAAACAGCTCAACTGTTTGGGTGAATCTGTTCATGTAAAATAAAATAAATAAGATCAATAATTTTTAAGAACCTAAAAAACCCTTGGCTTTGAAGGTAATTATTGAGTTTTATTATACTATTTGTCCTGAAATCTACCTTCATTTTTCAGGAGCAAAAGTGGATAGATCAAGATGTACGGCTGAAAAAAACATCTCAAATTCCATAAGGAAAAAAAAAGCAACCTGCAAGCTGCATTTAGTTTTCATTACAGTTAACGGCAAAATTCATATTGACTTGAATGGATCCAACACAACACACTACACACATGGCGATTTTTAAAGCTAGTAAATTTTAATTTAAAAAACAGATGCACTTACATACTGAAATAGAGGTTAAGTTAATAATTTGTTCATTCATTCGTTTCTTCTTTTTTTTTTACTTTCATTTTTTAAAAATTTCTTTCTTTCTTACTAAATACCTAAATAATTATCTCTTAACGAATGTTATTTTGTGTTCCTAAAGGTCCCACTGGTGGCATTCCACCACATGCACCTCTTTTGTAGCAAAGACTGCAGTTTCAAGGAGCCAGCCCACAAGGACTTATCAGCCGCCAAATAGTGTGTCTGCATCTGAAATGGTGAAGAACATATTACCACAGCTGGTGGTCAAGAAGACCTCATCTGACATTTCCAAATTAAATTTGCTAATGTTTAGCTGTAGAAAATCCTTATAAGTTCCCTTGCTCCAATACAACAAGAGACTGCGAAAATCACTGGTGAGGTAGTAACTGAAGGAAATGCAGTAAGATATGTGTGATGCAGTATATTGTTTTCTGGCCAAAGAGCTTAATCAGTTCACCTCCTATCTAACAGCCTGCCTTCATTTCTCACCCCTGCTAATAGAAGATTAAAATTGTAAAAGCAAAATTACAAATTTACTTTGTGAAATGCTGATTATGACTTTAGGCTTTATTGCAGGAAAATTTGTTTGTTTGCAAGAAGAGACAAAAAAAAATGAAAGGTTTGAATTTTTTTCTGTCCTTTTTGAATTGATTCTAATGTTAGGATTTATTAATAGAAGGAGACTGAAATGTGAGAGCCTAAACAGGCAATATGGAAGAGCTCAACAAGCTATAGAAAGAACGAATAACAAACCGTATATTTTTCCTGCCGTGACAGGGCACTGCATAAAAACACCAGGGGATGGATGCGAACAATGTGCTGGTGAGAGCGAAAATAAACGAGAGATGACAGCATAAAGAGAGAATGATGAATGTATTAACACAGGTAAAAGAGTTAGATAAAAGATCACAGGGAATAGGAGAAAATTCACTCTAAGCAGATCTTGAATAGTCTAACAGGAGGCAGTGCTATTGTTAGATGGGGATTTGATAGGGAATGTGGTGACAACAGAGAGCGAGCGAATCTTTGAGTTTATGTGGATACATTTATATTTATGCCTCTGGGTATAGATATTTATACTAAATATATATTTTGATATCCCTGTAATAAATTTATGAATCCATATGATAAACTGTATTTACTGTAGTTAACACCCTTTGCCTTCCTTACCTGTGCTATTTTCTCTTTTTCTTTTCAGCTGGTGATTCCTGTAAGCAGCTTAGAACTGCTGTCAGAATTGTTGAAACCTGCCAGATTTTTTTTTCCTTTCTTCCCAAACACCTCCAGAATTTTTACTCCTTTCTTCCCAAACACGTCCAGAGATGGGGAATTCTCCTCCTCTGCTGCATTCTGCTTTGAAGTATCTGTGTTGAACTACACCATTTTGGATAAGTTTAGCTTTAAAAGTCTAATTTCCCATATCTCTCAAGAATAAGAAAGGAATAGGGGAATTGAGTTTCTTATTATAAGAAAAACTGGCATTAACATAATAGGTTGATTTGATAAAAATTATGTTCTTAAAAAGTTGAAAGAAAGACATTAGTCTATGAAAGAAAGTTACAAAATCAACCTAATTTTTGTTTAAATCTTGATTTAAATTTCAATATATTTGTAACAATAAATCTATTGAGGTCATATATTTTTAACTACTGGCTACTTGCCCAAGATTAGTCTGTAAAACTGTTGTTCTTCAGCAGTTGAACCAGCAAAGATGCTGAAAAACCAATCGACCTTAGTATGCTTTATATTGGGCCCTTAGACACAAATAGTTCAACATAATTTTATTTTATTGGTTGTTAGCACTCTCATGTTTCACCTCTTATGGTTGCTCAATGAGTGGCTCTTTTAAAAACCTTTTTCTTTATGTCATTATTTTCCATAGAGTAATATCAGAGATGCAGAGATTCCTGATTGCCTTTTTCAAAATGCATGTCATATATTTGGGGCATTTGTTTGACATTGAATGGAACACAGCATCACTACCTAGAAATCTAGGAGAAGAACTGAAGAACACCAATTTCTTCTGATGTTGTAACTAGCTTTTAGAGAGGTTACTCAAAGAGAAAGAAAAAAAAAATACCAAACAACCCCACTGCACATACCAATGCACAAATTAGGCAAAATTTGCTGTGACAGTTTCAGGATTGCCAAACATTTTTCGGGGTTAGAGACTTTTGTTTTATATTTTCCCTCACAAGCAGCATCTTCAATATTGTATGTCAAAATTTCACCATTCAGTGGCATTCATCTGTTAGCAGTGATTCAGTAGACAAACCCTGCTTGGCGAGTCGTCAGTGAGGGATATCATATTTACACAAAATTACTTGGCTGAAATGATCAGTCTCAGACAGATTAAAACTAGGCATTATTCACCGATAATTCTAAGCATGGGAAAAGGGAGCCTGAAAAACACCAGAATTTGTGTATTACAGTATGAATGGAAGTTTCAGAAGACTAGTCAGAAAGGATTACTCTACAAAAGAAAATGTTTGTCTTAGAGACTTTTTTATTGACCTATGATATGCTTCTGGTTTGAAAGACATGTTAAACAAAGAGAGCTCCAGTCTTTCAAAACTCTCCCAGCTCTATAAATAACTCCACATAAAATGTACAGTATGTATAAACAGCATGACAAAGATTTTCTGAAAGGATTTTCTCTGCAGTAAAAGTAAAGTCAAAACATCCCATTGATGGTAGTTATTTTGAAGAATTCCTAAGAATACCAGTGCTTACGAGTTGGCAGACTCTCCATGAGTGAGAGGGAGTATAAACAATGAACTTTTATGAGGTTGTAGCCATCCCAGCAAGATTGAAACACAGCTTGAATGGACCTTAGCCAAGAAGTGACTGCTCAGCATTTAGTAAAACTTCAGCTAAGGGAACTGCAGAAACAAACCAAACTGTTCCAGCAGTAAAAGTATCTGCCAGTAACATTTTTTGAGAGTTCACCATCTGGGTTCTGCAGCCATTAATCAGACTCAATGTGTCACTCCAGCTGTTCTTCAAGGCTCCTCGTGGTCAAAGTAGAGTAGTTGTCAGAAAATAAAGCAGAAAAAATGAGAGAGCGCAAACAGCTGTTGAAAGCAGGCAAATAACTCCCAAGTATTAAATAACATGCAATTGCTTCACTAATCTCCAGAATTCAGATTGTCAGCTCACAAATCTCAAAATATCAGTTTTCCATACTGCATATTGCTATTTTATTTGACTATTTATTTTTAGTGCATTTGGGTTTTTTTCATAAACGCCTTCATAAATCCCTTTAACTTCTATGGGAAATCAATCCACAAAAAAAAAACACCCCAAACAAAACTATACCTTTATTTTCTACAGTGTAATGTCTATTTGCTCTAGGCATTGGCTCTTACTGTGGCAAGCACTTGTTAAAATTTGGTCACTAGTAGTGGAGACTTCAACTGGAGCCGAACTCTGAAGCACTCTGCCATAGTGAATCTCACACCTGACCAAAAATTTGGGCCACATTCAAACATGTGCATATCGTTGAAATATTCCTCTGAAAATGGAAATTATCTAAGTAGTAGCTTGAATAGGAACTGAGACAGGAAAGTAGAGGTGCCATAGGAATTTCAGAAGAAACACTAGAAAAAGTAGGAAAAGTTACCAAATGAGCAATTCAATATCTATGAGCAACAAAATGGAGAGAACCTGTCCCTGGCCGTGCGGAGGGCATGTAGAACTAGGGAAAGGAGAAGCTGATGCTTGAATTAGAAAATCTGATACCCTGAATGGATTCAAATGTAGACAGTCAGAAATAAAATCCAGAGCCATAAGTAGAGTTGTGAAAGTTTGGGGGGTGGGGGGGTGGGGGGGTGGGGAAGTGGCTCGGTTTAGTAAGCTTGAAAAAACAGAGAACAGTTTCAGAGACTTAAGTGAACAGGCAAAGAAAATAATGGATTTCTACTGCATTAAAAAAATCTAGTTATAGGAGAATAGAGTGGGTTTTCTGTACAAATATGGTTGCTTTCTTTTTCTGTCTTTTTCATTGCAAAATACCCCTAATATTTATTTCACATTTTTAGGAGTTTTCAAATGCCTGTGTGGTAAAAATATCTTTTTTTTTAAAAAAAAAAGTTGACCTTGCTTTGTCAATGGTTTTAATAAAAAAGATGTACTGGCATCCAAGGTTTGTTCTACTGTACAATTTAGATGTAATCATCTCCATATGATGGCTTTACTTAATGTCCAACTATAAATAGCCTGGCTCTGCTGCAGGAAAAGAGTGTCTGCAAAAATAAAAACATAATTATGATGACTATTAATTTTTTTAGGTATTAACATAATAGGGTCTTTTGTTCATTTTTCTTTTCAGCGTTTAGAAAGATTTATTCTATTATAATTATTCAGTACTCAGTTTCTACAAAGCTGAGTTGCAGATGGTAGAAACTGTGTATAATAGTTCAACATTCTCTCTTCCTGGTGTTTTCAATAAATGTTTCTGTTTCAAGATTTTTCAGTAAAAGAATGGTAATCACACAATCACCAAATCATTTGGGTTGCAAGGGATCTCTCTAGTCTAACGGTACACGGGGCAGTACCATTTTTCTGCCATTGTTTTGCATACTGCAAAACAAACTCAGGGCTTTAAGATAAGGATAGAATGAAAGAATGAGAATGACACAAATTTTGGCAGGAGGGGTCGTTAGAAAGCCAGTAATTCTCTGCTAAAGATTTGATTTGATTTTCAGAAGCAGCAGTTAATCTAAGCATTATAAAAGTCTCTAGCTGCATTTCTCTTGAGGCAGTTTAGCAAGCAAGAAGCCTTAAAGTGCCGTAGTGTGCATTTTTAAGAAAGCTCGTAAATGTTTTAGTAACAATCTCATGGAACAAAAATACCGAAAACTAGGGTGTTCAACCCAAAAAGTACTGAAACATGGGCTAGGAAATTGGAAACAAAAATCTGGCAATGAAATTATGCTCAATGACTTCAGTGAGGCTAAAATTTGAACACAAACTTCCTCAGAAACTTCTCTGGGGAAAAAAGAATGTAAACAAACCCATGAAAGTCATCAAAACCCTTTACATGAGAGATCCAGACCTCAGTGCCGAATGCCTTGCTCCATCCAGCAGAGAGTAGGATGCTCGGATACTTTGGAAGGTCTAGATTGTGAAGGAAGATGAGAAATGGCAAAAGAGAAACGTAGAAGAGGAGGATGGGAAAGGCCCCAGTGGCCTGTTGTTGCAGGCAGCTGTGTCATAGCATGTCACAGCATTTCTTTTACAAATTTTCACAAAAGCTGGGCACATCGAGGACATCAGCCTGTATCTCATGCCAAATAAGATTTTATAGGTGAGATAACCAGATGTTCACTTTAAGTTTGCAAAGGGAAGCTAAAGAAGAACTTTGATTTTTTTTTTTTGGTAAAATACGGTGAATGAACTGGAATGCATATTAAAAAAAAAAAAAATAGATCTTTGTCTTAGATACGCTACCAAAGGCATTATCATCACTCAAACTTGTCAGAAAAAGAACATACTGCAAAAACTCACATGACATTTTAAATGGATTGGCTACTTTCGTGAAGCTGTGATTTAGTCTATCATCACTGTTAACTGGTGTCTCACCTAGGTACTTATTGGAGAGCAGAGGGATTCAATATCATTTGAAAGACAGTTTGGAACAGCAATAACTTTTGCACACAAGTCATTTAGCATTGGCCAAGAGAGTTTGTAATGTCTTTCCTACATCTGTGTAGCCTTTAGAATAAAAATGGAAAACGCTTGGCAAAAAACAAGCAATAAAAAAACCTCCCTCACTATATAACAAATAAACAGAAAAGGCTCTTTGAGTAAGAGCTGTACAAGCACTTTACACAAGGCGCCATACAAACATACTATAGCATTTCAACTGAGTATCACAGCTTCTGCCCACTAGAAAGCTTGTGCATCTTGGACTTCAATATCACAAATATTGATATTGACATCCTGATCAAAGTAATTGGACAGTATTCTGCCCAGTTGGCCTTGCTATCAGAGAATAAAGCCTACTTTTCATTGATTCCTACTGATTTCATGCCAATATGGAAGCATGGCATAGATATAATGATAATGCAGCGTATTTTTGTTTTGAAAAGGACAATCTGTCCACTCTTGTTCCCTCTGGGGTGGAATCGTAACCAGTGCATCCAAACAGAGAGGAGATGGCACTAAATGAGTTCACACGTTAAGTGGCATTTTACTTTGTCAGATTCCTCCATAAGTCATTAACAATTTTGTTCTGCCTCATAGTTATTAACCCAGTGCCTGCAAAGGAAAAACCATACCTATTCAGTGAAAGAAAATGAAGGCTAAGTAACACATATATTCAGAAATTAGCTGAAATATTTATTTCCCATATTACATGTAAACCATGCACAGCATTGTGGGCTTACATCTGTTTTATGCAGAAGTCACAAGGATTACTGTAGTAAAATCCCAAATCAGAACTAATTCTTTAAAATACTACTCTTCCCTTTTAATTCTTTAAAATACTACTTTTTCCTTTTCATTTAATTAAATACATGCTTCATGACTCAAATACATACATACAAGCTTCATGACTCCCTTAAGAGTCAAGATAATTAAAGAAAGACCTATATTTCTCAGTGAATCTCCGAAATGTTCTAAGGAGTGGATAAGAACCATTTGTAATTAACATGCTAATTGCTTGTATGCAAACGGCTTGTTGTTCGAGTGGTTTAAAAAGTGCTTGAAAACAGTTTGTTTGCCTTCCCTCTTAAGCAGCCTAAGCATTCCCACTTGCAGTCTTATTTACATTATTAATCTGCTTAGCAAATATTTTTTAATAGCTAGTGCAAATAGAAAGCGTGGAAGCCTTGTTTGGAGAGCTCTTGTGAAGAGTGCTATTTGCTCCAGTTCAAGCAGATGAGCAGACAATCAGGCTGAAATGTGAGTTTTTCAGGCACATAATAGACCCTTGGCTTATCAAAGCCTCTTATCTGATTGGAAAAAAATCAAAGGTAAACTTCACAGCTCATGGAATTAAAAGACAAATGAGATGTCATAATTATCAAAGTGGCTAATTTAGAAAATTAAGCCATTCACATAGGTGACATAATTGCTTGTCACAATCACTCTTTTTCTCATTAGCCTTCTCTTCAGCACCTACCATACAATGGAACATTCTTTAGTCTTGGAAAATATTGCCTATACTGTAATCCCTTAATAGCATAGCCCCTGAAATTAATGCAAAAATATACTTAACAGCTGCATTGATGCGATATATTTGTGTGATTCTCTGTTTGATCACGTCTCATACTGTAAAATTTGGTATTTTGAATTTTGAGTATTTTATTGGGTCTTTTTTGAGCTTCTTTTAAAATTACACAATTTAAAATTAATCAGTTAATTATGATGGAGGACTTAATAAGCCAGCATGCCATATGCAAATTCTTTTGACAGGATTATGCTTCCATTACGCAAGGTGGCTTTAACATATAAGGATTATGAGGTATATAATTATTGCGGCTAGAAGATTAAATTGTCCTCCTAAATTGTGAATGTATAGGAAAAATATTTTTATCCTCTGTAGAATCATGTTTCTTTCTAACATCTCATTTTACGTTTGTTTTCCGTCAATTTAAAATAACAGCCCAAATATTATTTCATATAAGAAAGTCATTTTCAGGAAGTAGTTACACTTCCTTGACAATCATATTGTTTATGAGTCAGCAAGTACAGAAATTATTAAAGACAATTTCTAAGAAAGGAAATGAGTCTGGTTTGCTATGCGAGTTTCAAGGCATGACATTGTAAATGGGCAAGGTTAAACATTTTGGATTAAAAACATGACTGTGAGATTGATTAGGGTCCTACAGTCTTGTAAAGTTGGTAGAACATAGCTGACATGACTTATAGTTTGCTGAATTCAGAGAGATTACATTGATGTCATTCATTTGAAGAGATAGTTCATCCTGGATGCATATAGTGAAGCTGTCAACCATGCGTTTCACAAATACTCATGTGACTAACATGTTTTGATTAGACCAACACTGAACGACACCATCGAATGGGTCATGTGTCTGAAGCACTATGACATGCGAAAGTCAAAGCGTGTGTTTAAAAACAAAGAACAAAAATTGGAAAGTAAAATAAAGCCAAACACCCAAACTGATCTTTTAAAGCTTTCTGTGTGTCTCTCCTCTGAATATCTGAAATACTTAACATATCCAATACTGAAACTCATATCTTATAGCAAGTGATTAGGCTTCTGACTATAATAAAAGAAAGTTAATATGCCGTTAGCTTAATTAGAAACAATATTGACTTTACCCCATATGAATAGACTCCTATACAGTTCTGCATGAATGTGCTTATTTAGAAATAGGGTCCATCCTGCCCTTTCTTCTCAACCCATAGTTGGGCAGGATTTCAACCTAGCACTCCCAGAAGGGAATTGGCTTCAGCTGAGTTCCTCAAAAGCAAATGAAAAGCAAGAAGTCCTACTTGCAAGAAAAGGACCTTCTTAAATGGACCATGGCAGGCTTCAGAACACCTTCTTGTTTTAGAAAACGATATTAGGACTGGCACTTCTGGTTTTATTGAGCCTGACAGCATCCCAGTTGTGTGCCCATGTCTCATTGCAGGAGTAGCCATTTCGCTTCAGCCTTCCTGCCCAGAATAGGCAGGAGATGCTTCAGTCTCCTTAGTCCCTCAAACAAGTGTTGGCACTGTCCCTTTCCCCCTGCCTGCTCTGTAGTTTGCTCCCTTCTCAGGAGGATTGGTTTTTTCTGTGTCTTTCAGTTCATCCACAACAAAGGCAGGCTTTCTAAACTAACTTCTTTTTTTTTTAACACATTCCCACTGTTCATATGCAAAAAGAGCTATTTACAGGTCCATACAAAGGTAGCAAAACCTGCACATAAAACATTTCTTTTAATTTCCTCTCCACTATGGAAGTCCTCTGACTTTCCCACCCTTTTTTTATCTCTGCATCCTTTTGATCCCCACAGTCTCCTTTTCTCCTCAAATTCAGGTTCTCTCTCCTTGCCCAGAGCCCTCTTTCTTTAGTTTATATTGCCTGGCATAGAGAGCAAAGAGACCACTCTCATTTTAAACAGCTCTGTTTAAAACAACATTTCTTCTCCTTTCCTGCTTTACTCTGTTGCAACCAACTAATCGACCAGCTATGCTCTCAATCCCAAGAGCAGACATGACACGTTAACTCCCATGCCAGTTAATATCCACAGCTATCTCTGCATGACTTGCTCAGTCTCTGTCACGCTCGTTTGCCAAGGCACTTGTGCCACGCTAAAAACTTTTTCAGTCATCCTTTAGCTGCCTCTGAATAAAGTATGTGGTACATGACACAGACCCTGCCAGAAACTCCTAACATTGGTGGTTATAGTTACATGAAGGGTTCATAAAGTCAGAATGTGTAAGTTACGCATACATTTCCAGACTGTCACAGGGAAGAATAAATATTAAGCATCTGCTATTTTTCTAGAAGGCATTTTCTTGCAACAAATATTTCCCATACCTATCTGTCTCATTTGAGGGAGAAGGAAAAGAGGTTGAAGGTTCAAGGCTGTTCTGTTCTCTCATCCTTCCATCATCTGCTAAGAGGAAGGTTAGGTTCTGATCTCATTTATCGCACTGCAAATTTCTGGTGCAATTTCATTGAAGCAGCTCAGCCTCTACTGGTTTAACAGATTGTGGACACTGGCCAGCAGTGTTAGATTTTAAAGTATCAACACTGACCCTCAGAAGTGTCACTTCATTCAATGGCAGGCACAAAATAGTTATGTGACAGACCCAAGTGACAGTCAACCACCACAGGAAGTGGCAAACACTCAATCTTTTTCCTTTGGTATGGCATTCAGTATTGGGAGTAAGCTTTCTTCTCTAGCTTTAAAAAAAAATGCCGAGTTGAACATCTGCAAATGCTTTAAAAAACAATCAGGCCTAAATAATCAATAAGGACACTCTTTGTGATTTGGTGACTTGTTTTCGCCCTGTTCCTATAACAACTTTATATCAAAAAAATTGCATTTAGATGGCTCTGAGGTTGTGATTTTGGTAGAAGATGGATCTTGCCATCATGAGAGTGCAGGTAAACTGAAGATTAAATAAGTAATTTGTTTTATCTGTCCTTTTGGAGTAACAAATAACTTAAGTATATTTTACAGAAATCACAGAATTATCACCTAAGAAAATGAAGACTAAAGTATCACAACTGAAAATGGTGACTGATTATCACTATCCCATTATCGTTGTTCCCAAATACGCAGTGCTGTCCTCTAGAGGCCGTGTTTAGTACTAAATAGCCCAGAGTTCATTAACCAGTAGGATAATTCAGGAATTCTTCTTGTGGGAGAGCTGGTTCCAAGAAGAATTCCTCCGTGTTTAAGGTATCCCATATTGTGATGACATCCGAAGAAAAGAGTAAGCTGCCTCATGTTGGCTGTTGAGGAAAAAATGTACGCATCTTGCATGTCTCTGACTTCACTAACTCATGTTTGCAGTTCTGTATTCTGTACCGGATAAATCACACTCAACTTTCTCACAATACTTTTGAAAGAAAGCTGGCAGCAGCCAAAAGAAAATGTTTCTCCCTCTTCCTTTCTTCCCCTAAACTTCCCCATCAAAGTATTAAGGGTATTTGAGAGGTATGTCATACACCTGACTCGGTAGCTGGCCTTTCAGAGCTCTCTCTGCTAGCTTCTCCCTTCTATTCTTTAATTACTGAGCTAAGTTTACTTTCCTTATTGTAATATATATCTGAACTAACTTTATTAAATGCATTGCACTGCTCTGGTGACCTTCAAATCACTGAAATGATTGAGTACGAACAGAACAACAGTGTTTGGAGAGAAAGAAGACTGAGCCCCACTGCAGTTGACTCTACATCAGAAATACCATGATGCCGTGTTCCATAACGTTTTTGCGTGTAATCTCCTAACAAATCACAAAGCAGGAATGAAAAATTGACTTAGATGAAAAACAGAAGCAAAGATGGGGAAAAAAGAGCCAGTGGATTCCATTTCACTGACACTGAAGGCTTGTATACGCAGAAGTACAGCTCATTAGCGTTATGCTCGTTATGAATGAAACTGTCCTAAGGCTGGACAGAATTTAGAGGTCATTTATATTTCTTGAAGAACTGGAGTTGCAGACAAGGCTGAGGAGCTGAACTGTCATGTATTTCCCAATGAAGGTTCACCAGACGGTAGGGAGTGATGGACAGACCATTTCTCTAAAAGAGTCAAGGTACTTGAAGTACCGTGAGGAGGAGCTGGAAAACCACATTGTTCCTAAAAGTTTGCAGGTGCATTAGGAAGCTGGAAGAAACAGAGGCATCTTTTGAAGGGAGGACTGCAGTGACCCGCCTGCTGCTTTTTAGCTTTTTGCCAGCTACACCCAATTGCTCAGAATATTTTGTCACTTCTTACCAGTTAAATTTCCTTTGCATACATTTTTTATACCCCATTCATTTGTTATGGGTCAAGTGCAGCACTTGCCCTAATGTGGCTGGCAACAATCAAACTTTACATGGGCTGCTAATCTTGGTCTCCTGTCTTTTGATATTCTTTTTTCTGACAGAAAAAAAGGTCTCAAGCATTGTAGCAGTCAACAACAATTTGGAAGCAGGTGTCGATTTCCTCCTCTTCCAGTGTCAGAAATTATCATCTAGATGGCATGTTGTCTATAGAACTCGAGTTAAATCAAACTGAGAATTGGCATTTTTCTCTTCCACTAGACCTGCAATGAGACAAGGTCAACTGGAGCAATACATACACCACACGCACTGATCCTAGGTGGGGAAGCTTGGCTTCACAGGCAGAGCTGTTTAAAGAGCTGGATTCAAAAAGTTACAAATAACTGTAGTTCATGGTTCTGTGGTTAAGTGAGGGAGACTCATTGAATGCCAAATGAGAAAGTTAGGAGAAGTGTCTATGGAGACACTGAGGCAACTGAGAAGCCAACTGAAAGTGTGATGCCTCCTCTTCATCCTTTCCCAAAGCCCAGAAGAGGGTACTTGAGACAAATTTCCTGATGAGTACGACAGCTTTCAGAATGGTGCAGAAACTTGTCCTTGGCATTGCACAACTGAGAGGGACATGTCTTCTGTGTAAATAGTGTCCTCTGTTCTTTGTTTTGACGTTCACTCCAGTTTAATCAACTAGGTTTTAAAGCACATTTGCTTTGATTAAATCTCGGATTGGCCTTGCAATAAAGATAGTCTCTCCAGTGGCTCGTTTTGGAAACCCCCTGAACAGTGATCAGATATATTTATGATGCCCTTTAGCTGTATATTTGATTTGCTTGACATAAAAAGGGGCGGGGGGGGGGGGGGGAAGCTCCTGACTCTTTAAACATTTCTGTGGTTGTTACTGTTGGCCTGCAGCCACATATTCTCTTACATGGTGGATCAAAGACACCCATGCTGCAAGAGCTAGTCAATACAACACAGACACTACTTAAACATACTGCTCAAAACATTCCTGTTTGGTTTTTTTAAAGGGTCACAATCCGGAGGCAGTTTATCTTATTACTTAAATGAAACACAGCAATTTTTCTATACTCTGACATGTCCTTGCACTTTTTTCCTGAGGAAAAAAACGGAAGCATTGATAGCACCCTAAATATGAATGAATAAAACAGTTGAGTACATTATGTTTTAATGTTTTATTAACTGTCTTTGTTGTAGTTACATGAATCTGGGTTTTTTTTGTTTTTTTTTTTTCCCCCTTACTTATTCTCAACATTATGATATAGAAAGCTAGAGACCACAAAGAGTTAAATAGTAGCCTATGCTGGGTCCTTATTTAGAAGGAAAAGGTAGTTGTTTTGACGTAGGTCTCTTAGCAACTAGAAATTTAGCTCTTTGTTTATTATAAAACACTTCAATTTTGAAGGAAATAATTTACATTTCTCATTTTAGTTGCTCTCCTTGTCTTCCTCTCCATCTGCCTTCATGGAGTCTAAACCAAAATTTTAAAGAAGTTATTTCCAAATATTAGTTACAGTATTCTGAGTGACAAGAAAATCTTAATACTTACTGTCAAGAATTTTTTTTTTTTTGTTAATGGTAGTTTAAAGGATCAATGCCTCCAATGTGTAACACTTCCAAAAAAGAAAAATGTAATATTTCTTATTAAATAAATTTCACAATTTATGGTTTTTAGTGCTTTAGATTTGGTATAAGCTACTATTTTAAGATATGGTTGATAAAATTAATGAAAACAAAGTATCTTAGTGCACAAAATCATGCAATTAAGGCAGTAAACGACATCATTATTTTCCATTGAGCCTTCAAATAGGTTAGAGTACCGGCATGTTTAAACACTTGATAGATTTTTTTTTCTAAACTGAACCCTGCATATGAGCTAATGTATCTTCCTGATGCAGCAAAGACTGCCTTTGTGTTGGAAAATTTATAGAAAATTTTTCATTTTGCAGAAAAATCCACTTATATCTATTATCAATAAAAGCAAGAATGTAACTTATACTTCCCTCCATTAAGATGAGATGGCCTAATCATTGTTTCAGCTGAAGGAAGTGAAAAATAATTTAGTGTGAGAGCAGATAACTTATGAAAAAAAAGCACAAAATGTAAAAGACCAAAATCAAACAGTGCTGCACACTGGGGAAAACTAGTCCCAAGTATACTCCAGTGGTGTGAAAACTGTGGAAAGGAAAAGCTTATGTGTTTATTCTGGTTGTGATATGTTTATCGGTTGTACAGAGAAGGGTGTCTTGGTCCCTGCTCTATGGCCTTTGAGCCACGAGATTATGAGCCCACATTTCAGTAAAGGAGTTAGATCTATCCAGTTTGTGATTGAGGCCAAAGGAAAGCGGTGGTGCTGCAGCCAATCCAGAAGGAGGATAGTTTAGCTAGAAGTAGAGGTGTCGAGGTCCATGACTTGATTTTATATTTTTTCTTTTCAAAAACCGATTATATGGAAGGAAGATTCCAGCTGCCTATATGGAATTTTTTTAAATTAGACAAGTCACACATTTGCATACAATAAAATGTGTGCTTTTGTATTGTAATACTGAAAATATTACACTCAAAGGCTTAATAAACTTATGATAACAATTGTAAACAATATGTAGTTGCCATTGATTGCCTACTGCAAACTTACAGCTGTATGTGTGCCTGATCAAGCAGTTACCTGAGTAGCCATAATTAGTCCCATCAACCTATTAATTTCATGCCCTTGAAGATGGAAAATTTACACCAGTAGAGTTCTGGGGACTGGGTCTAGTGTTGGTGTTCATACTGATCTGCTGTTCAGAAATATAAGCCATTAAGAAGAACAATAGGTGAACATATTACTGGAGTTTTTATTGATTCATTATTTGTTTTTTTTTTATCATTAGAGGATATTATGACCATGTTACTAAAACAAGATCTATTAATGAACAATTTAAATTGTTTTCTACTTTTTTTTTGGGGGGGGGGCTCAAAAAAGGAATATTTAGTAGTAATAACATTTCTGAAATTTTCACATAGCCTTTCTAGAAAACTTATCTTTCCTAAGACTAAAGTACAATACAAATTGGTTGAAATACTTGAACAGATTATACCGTATTACAGAAATCAATAGATGCTATAATGACAGTTGCATTCTCCCAATGCAAGATTTCAGAGGTAACTTGTAGAGATGCATTTCTTCTGTTTTGCCATTCACTTACTTATTTGCATGACAAATCAAAGCCTTCCAGAGTTTCTATGTTTCTATCTTCCTTACAAAGATTTTTTTTTTTTTTTAGTTTAGAGATATTGGCTATGAGTCACATTCCTGAAAGAAGAAACATCTGCTGGTAACTTATTTTCCTAATGACGTGCCTGAATGAGATCAGAGATATGTGAGTTGAGTTTGAAAGGTGCAAAAAAGGCTGAAATTCCTAATAAAAAGGGAAAAGAGCAACCGGATTTCTCTTGTGTCCCACAATCTCCTGCTCCAATTGAAAGATTGCTGGTGGGATACTGCGATACTTGGGTGATTTCTCCAGTTTTGAAAAGTCAGCTTGAGGCTGTCAACACACAAATCTAGTTGTGTGTACAGCTATTGATTTCCTTTGCAACTAAATCCTGACACTTCTTGTATCATAAGGATTAGACTACCTCAAGGGAAAAATGCAAAATCTGGCTTTCCTAATGAATGCCTGATTAAGTGTTATCCTACCCATTCCTAAATAATTAACCCAATCAGGAAGTTTGCTTGGCACATTCTCTACCTGGCAAGTCTGGGTGCTCTAGAAAAGGAAAATGCTATTAGTTTGAGAGTCCACCGTAATACAAAAGGAATTAAAAATTAGCCAGCGAACATGGATACAGCAAAGAGTGAACTCCACTGCAACAAAAATGTCAGAGGCATGTGACGAATGCCTCCAGCCATCTGCTCCCCATGACCAGATTTAAAGCTGTTTTGGACAACAATGTGGCCAGTTAATCTGCTGGCCAGGGTATTTCTAGCCAATGGCAAGTTGCCATGGGCCAGCTGAGGCAGTGTGTGTCTGTCCTGCACCATGGGCAAGAGCATTCCAGCTTTGAGTCCTGAACAGGCTCCCAAAATTGCATCCTAATATTAACATCACTGCAGCTAATACTTAGCCAAGTGTTGTTTTGCACATCATAGTACAGAGAAGCTTTTGCCTGTTGCCATTAAACCATACCTACTCCATCTATATTTCTCATTCAATAATAGGAAGAAAAATGATGTAATCTGTTTCCAGTTGCTAAAAGATCTTGGTTAATTATATTCCTCCAAAATGTAAATTAAACATGCAATAATGACTCTGACAAATGAAAGCAAAGAATTTTATCTTTTCAATAGTTTTATTATTAGGTATGTCCACATCGGTTTAATCTCATATGCAATTAACTCATTCATATAGCTGTGCAATTAATTTGTATATGCAGTTCTCAGACTCTTCATCAATAACCTCTACGAGCTCTACCTCTGGATTTCTGTTACTGAAATAGGAGCAAAATTAAAACTGTGATGCTTATCGAAGTCTACATGACAATGACTGATAACCCACTGGTTTGACAGAGCAGTGAAAATGGGACATGCAGCCCTCACAGGGGGACTCTCATCTCCCAGACATGAGAGTCCGATGTAAGCATGCAGATTTTGTAGGCAGTGCTCGTTTAGAAAGGCAAGATACTTTCTACACTTGATTTAACTGAACCCAGCTCTACTGTCTTGCCATCCACTGTTGAAAGATGTAGGATTTGATTCTGGTCTGGAAGGTTTTTTTTCTATTTCTTCTTGTAAAACTGAATATCTGCCACATTGAAATTCCTAGGCACCTTCTTTAACTTTATCAGCTTTGGTTGGTGGAAGTGGCTGAAATGTACAGTTAAAAAGTAAGTTGAGCATGTTCTTTTAAGTACTTAACTGCAGTCTTCAGGCTTTGCATTTCTAATTTTAAAGAAGTTGTATTCACAATTAATCTCATCACTTTTTGTCATATGATTTATTTGTGCAAATGCTATTACTAGCTTTCTGATCTGTTGGACACTTGTAATTACTTGAAGTTAGTTGTCAATCTTCCAAAAAATAATGTAATTAATTAATTAATATAATAAAATACTGTTTAAAGGAATAGCATGTATGTTTCTTTGGTGCATACTGTATTTCATCCACACTGCACATTCATCTGAACCATTACAGACTAACTGGTTGCCTTTTATGTTAGGTCGTAGATGATGCAAGATGTGCTGTCATACAAATAAAAAAATGTCAGACAAATGGAAGATATCATGGCTCTTGCAGTCTTTCTGATGTGAATAGGCCAAGATTTCACCCATAATGACTCTGCAGAATTCACACCTAAGCTGCTTATCTTTGCAGGAGTATGTATGGCCTATGTAGTACAAATGACTGAAGTGATCCAAAAGCTCTGAGGTTAGCACTCATGTAGCTGAAATTATTGACTCATGTGACTATCTTCTCTACTTGATGAAGTTGATTCTCTTGCAGTTTTCAGACTAATGCTAGGTGAATGAAAAGCAGCCCTTAAAATACAGTGAATCTCATGGGGTAGCCAGCCATTGTTCAGCATTACTTACTCAAAATGCTGAATGCATTGTCATGTCACTTCAGTGCAAATAGTTATTTTCCTGAAAATCTCTTATCATTCACTGCTTGTTAGTCACTATCTGTTCCAAAGAGTTTTAGAAAAAGAAATATATGTGACCAATGAATCACACACACCCGTTAGGATAATAGACAAGATTAGTGAATAATTCACTCAATGAACTAAAGTGTATTGCCATAAACTCTTTGGCAAATTGTGACGAACAATACAAATAAATGAAAGAAACAGAAAAATTATCTAAACAATTTTATTCTTTTATACAGGAACAGAAATTCTGTGGGCTCAGAAGTACCTTTATTTTATTATTCCTCCATGAGGAACAAAGAATATCTCTGACACTATAAATCATAATAACGTCTGAAATGCTTTTAAAATGACAATCAGTTTTTAAACTAAGCTGTGAGATAAGCAATTATCTTCCTTTACAGATGGGTAAACTAAGGCACAGAGGAATTAAATAATGGCTCAGCCTCATCCATAGTCACTCCGGTTCTGTTTCCTGCAGAAAAACACAAAGAAAGCAGGTTTGTTCCATATTGGCACATAGTACACACAACCAAAATTGCATGCTTGCTGCAGGTGTAATTTTTAAAATGTTCCTAAAATCTGACAATGTTACACGTACATGTCTGTATTTCATATGAATCCTCATTCTTATACTTCAAAATACCTTCAGAGCATAAAGCAGACACAGAAAACTTATGTAGCTCCACAACCAAAAACTTAATAATTTGAAGCACCTTAGGGTACAGAATAAGAGTCTCTCCCAGTCTAGGAAACTTCACTCAAATCAGTACTGCATTGGAGTGCACTTAGAATTCATTAATTAGAAAATTGAAAGCCCAAAGAACTCTTACAATGCTAAATTTCATCTAATGACCAGCCATACATTGATTTGGAGGAGTTCCTAGGACAAAGTGGATTCTCAGAGTTCTAATCTTTTGTCTAAACCATGGAAGTCTAGCTTTTACTATAGAAGTAGGAGCTTCAGATCGACTTCGGTTCCAGCACCAGCGTGCTTCTGTCTTCTCAGGAGAAAAACTGTAAAATACGACTGTCTTATATTTGTAAAGCTCCTTTCTGCTTGTTAGTATACTAAATTACTAGGGCTACATAATTGAAACGTGGGACATCTCTGCACCTTCCTATGTCTTTATTGGTTAATTTTATGAGGAAACACATTCAGTGTCTGATTAACTGGTCATTAATCATTGATGAGTGTGAAACTCATTCTTCCAGTAGTGCATTGACTCCCCTATTTCATATGTGATAATAATGTTCTAAATCCCCACACAGCTGAGGTATAGACAATTTGTACACGTCCATATAAGTAGAGATACACATGCTAAAGATGAGCCTGTTGTTTATGTGGTAGAACTAGCAATGAATTATGGCTCCTAAGAAACAGAACATCATGTTTCTTTCTCCAAAGAATAGGATTGGCACAGACCTTTGTAATACAGGAATCTATTTCTCACGAAATGAAAATGGATAATTTACAGCATTCCTAATCACACAGAAAATGCCTTGTGTGAAATGCCTCATATGTGTTAAGAGATTATGGATTTGACAGTGTCAATCTATGATCAGGCACAAAAAATATAGCGATTGGATTCAAGGAATAGAGTTTTGCATGACAGGAGCTTGAAAAGGCTTGCATTTAGAAATTCATGAGAGGTTTCAAGAAAAGACTAAAACATATTTCAGTATTAAGGTACTAAATCACAGTTGAAATTTAAGTGAAATTATGGAATTTCACTTAAAATGTTATTTTCACTTCATTTGTCTTACTAAATGACAGACTTCCTTTTACTTTGCTGAAAGACTTCCTAGCATTTGATTCTTTTGCGTGAACCAGAACAAGATTTACAATTCAGCCTAAAGACCATGAAAATTGCTAGCTATTTCTAGTTTAACAGACACATTTCACCCATTTCAACTGAGATTTTTTTTCCCTGATTTGGGGTTCATTCAAAATGTAAACTCTGTGAAAACAGAAATGGGAAATGTTTCGTTCAGGCCAAAATAAATGTGGACACAAGCCCACACAAGACACAAGGGCTCCTGGAGAAACCATGCCAGTTCTAGGCCTGATGTTGTTCAGACACTCTAATGAATTTTGAAGTTATTTAGCCATCCTCAGAATTTCCACGTGTGTCCTTACTAAGTAGTGAGAAATATTTTCTTCAGAACACCCACAGTGGCTTTATACACAGTCCTGCTCCTTGTGAGTATCTTTCATATGAAAATCTAGAATGGGTAGATTAGAAGACTTTTCCCCCCTTACAGATCTCAGCAAATGCATTAGATTTATTTCATGAAGTCTTTGGGTTTACTGCCTTCCATCTCACAAGATACTCATGAAAGCAGTCTGCTGTGAATGAGTTAGTTGTCAGCAGTGTTCTAAAGGTAAGTGGTAAGTGTTAATATCGCACACATTAATATTCGTACAAACATTGAGCAGAAAAGGAAGGAGAGGGGAAATAAATTAACTGACATCCAGATCAACTGGTTTTGATCTTGATGAGTTTATGAAATGAATTAAAATTCTTCATTTGCAAGATTATTTAAGATCAATCTTTCTGGACATAATTACCATCTGATTAATATGAATAAACTAAGCAGAAGAACAGACATTATAATTTCCTTTCATTCTATTACATGGATGATCATTGTTTCAATGTCAAACAAAATTAAGCGTTGGCCTTAAAAAACTACATAGCAATCTTAGGATGCATTTAAGATGATAATTTTATGGGGTTTGTTTGGCTGATGGTTCATTTTTAAATAATGTCATGTGCATCTTTAATATCTTCTGAAAACCTCGATGACAAATATCGACACTAGGCTGTGCTTTAATACTGTCAGATTTTTAATTTCAGAAAGTGTAAACATTGCCAAGTTTTGAAGGTCTGAACCAAGGATACTGACATAATTTTCGAAGGCATGGGCAATACCTCAGCACCTCCCTTCCACATAAAACCCAGGGGTCTGACACAAGCAAACCTCTCTATAATCCACTTCATGCATAACTATCCTCTCACACATCCTTCCCAATTACTCGTGAATCCACACGAACTGTGTTTTGCATGCGAGGTTCGGGTGACGTGTTTCATTGCCGATACCATTTCACCTGTATTTAGTTCCAGTGACATGGAAAACACTGCAGCCAATTGTCCTTATTACAGTCCCTGTGTATTTCTCCCCAGTGCACTTGCACAGGGGGAAGATGTGAGCATGGAGTGTACTTAACTGCCAGGCTGACTGGCTCTGTAATGTAGCTTCAGCATGGCATAAATTAAGCTGTCATTTTTTTGGCAGCAAGTGCAGAGAGGCGATTTTCCTGTACTGTAACATTTGAAACAACAATTTTCTGGCTCCAGGAGTAACTGACAGTTCTGTGTGATAAATGCTCAATGTTTGTGCTTCAGGGGCTGCAGCTGGAAAAAGTCTTCAGGGTAAAGTATTGTCTTTATTAGTAAATCGAGCTTGCAGTCGCAGAACACTAACATTTCCTAACTCCTTCCAAAGAGCCTGTCACTCATACCCTAAAAAATTGTACTTAAAATTTACTAGGTTCCATCAAGGTATTTAACTGTGTTGCTGATATGCAAAACACTTTTTTTGATAATGACTTCAGACCTGTTTTCATTAGGAAGATTGCTTAGCCAGAGAGAGATGGCCACCGGCATTTTATTGGCGACATGTACGAAGATGACAGTTTGAAGGACGGCCAGGTTTGGAAATGATCTTGGAATGCTTGGCCAGATTCCAGCTGATGAAGAAGGAGGTGCTGACGAGGTGCTGACGGTATGAAGGAAGGAGGGAAGGAGGGAAGCAGCCCTTTTCCACCACACCACTAACACGGGACTCTGAACGTACCCGGTCACAAGCTGCAGGGGAGCCTCCCTTTGCTGTCTGTCAGGATGCAAGGGTAGGCAAAGTCATTTCACAGAGGGGAGGGAGGGAAGGAAATTGAGGAGTCACCTGCATGAGTGAAAAGTTGTTTTATTAAACGTATGAATTTTCCAGTATTCTCCTGTTTCAGAAGTGAAGTCAATTTTAGCATCACTGTTTTAAGGATCCAGAGGCACATTCTGCATTTCTGGTACAGCAGTGAAATCAGGAGAATTACACTAGATTTGCAGTTGTACAAGTCAAAGTAGGAATCAGCTCAGTATATTACACCGTCCCTTTTCTGCCATTGCTAAAAAATACTTACAGCACTCCTTAATTAGTCAGATATTTTGACGCCTGTGTATTCCTTCATTACCTCCAGCCTGAATTACTGTTGTTCCTGCTAACAGGGGCCCTGGCAACCCCTGTGAGCAGACTACACTGCATGCTGCCTGTCACTCATTGTCATCCATTTCAAACATTTTGGTCACAGTGCTCACATTTTAAAGTCATTCCTTCAATGTCTAAGTTCATGCTGGTTTTGATTTTGAGATCTAGCTCTTAACTTTAAAGTGCTATTGAATCCAGAACTATAAACTGCATAAATATCCACACACTTTCCTTGTCCCTCCTAGTCTCCACTTGCTTGGGTCTTGACTGAGTTTCTCAAAACTACCTAAGAGATTTGGATGGCCAGTTTCCACTGAAATGAAAGCTTTCTAGTGGTGCTTTGGGAAGGCTTGGCTTCAGTAGCTGTATGCATGGGAGATTTCAGTCTTGGCCTTCCTGGATCAAAAGAGGAGGAAGAAAGAGAAAATGTGTTTAAAAATGTTCATCAATGAGGTCAATTGATGGGATCACTGCTGCCAAGGAAGATAAATTACCTCCTCTAATTTTTAAGTGACATCTAAATACACTGCTGCCTTATCAGGTTTACCTTTGTTCATGTTTGTCTTTGTATGTTAAATTTCAGATGTAGTAATATGAATTGGCATCCGACTTTTACTGTAGAGGCACTCAGTCTTATTGATATAATTGAGTAAATCTGTAGGTGCTTTCATTACAGACTCAGATTTAAGAAGTTTAAAACTCAGTCATAAAAATAACTTTTGATTAAGGCTTTGTAGACATGATCTGTTTCCAGGATTCCACTTTTAAAACCTTACTTTTTTTAAGGACTTCCTTATCTCTACCTCTTCACTCAGCTTTCTCAAAATGATAACTATCCAGAAGATTTTTGTGAGCATTCATAATAATAATTGTTAATTGGTAGAACTGTATGCTTATTATACAGTCTTCAGGGAGGACAACAGAAATTGTCTTCCTTTGTGCCTTTACCAAAAACAAGATAGTGCTTTAGCGTTAAAGCCGTTATGTTTTCCTTCATTCCCCAAAATCCAAATTTTGCTTTTTGACATGTGTTCCAATAAAAGCACACACAAAACTAGACAGGGACCACCTCCAGCTGGTGAAGCCTGCAGAAAACTTGTGCTGCTCTAACTTACAAAAGGTTTAGTGAATCAAGGCACTATGATGCACCTGCTTGTGTTCTTCCCTTTTTCACTTATGGAAAGTATTTTGTTTCAGGGGATAATCTGATTTGGAAGCCTTGGGCTCTTATATTCTGATAAACTGTCTATGAATGGTTATATATTCTGTGGCTTAAATGCTGAAAAACATATTTTTCCATCAGGTAAAAGACTTGCTATTCTCTCCCCCATAAAAAGTTAAACTTCTTAGGTTACTGTTATCACCACCTCTGCCCAGTCAAAGAAATGCTGAAACACTTTGTTATCTTTAGGATAGTAAGGCCTTTACAGTCAGCCCACAGATGGGTGCAGCAAGGCCGCAGCTGTACATGTGTAGCACTGTACATGTCTGGCGAGGATGAAATGAGTGAATGAATGCAAGGCCGATAGCTATCTCCAAGGTGTCAGCAGTATCCCTAATTTAAAGTTAGTTAAGTATATTCTTAAATACTGCTCAAGCTGGCGAGCTGGAAAAGCATAAATAGCAGACACCTATATGCTCGTGATATTTTTTTAACAAGAACTTGGACTGATTTCCTCAATGACATACAGTGTCTTTTATAATCACATATGTAAATGTAAGGGTACCTGCGATACAAGAGCGCACATCATGATCATTTTTGAAAGACTGATTTGCTTAAGACTTGGGAAGCTCACCACTTCAATCACAGTGTCATTTTCTTTGCCTTTATTTCAAGCAAAAGGCACTATTGTAAAAAGAAGTATTCCTAGGTGATCTTTTTTTTTTTCCTGAACAGTTGATATCGGATCATAGTGCTTCCAAATTTAAGGTTCTGGAACAAGCTGCACAGAATAAAAATAGTGGGATTTCGTGCTTAATCAGGTTTTAGGTTAGTCAAATAGGCTGGAATTCACATAATTTTAATGAATTAGAAGATCTTTCTCTAAATGCGCCAAGGGAACTCCCAATTACGTACATTACATACATACACACACCATTCCAAAAGAAAAGTATGGACGAATCACACAGAAATAAAATTAATATGGAAACTCAGACTCCAACAATGCAAGCTTTGTATTCCAATGCATTAACTGTAGCTTTACTTAAAGGTACTGCACAATAATATTTATTCTTGCCTCTGAAAGATAAACAAAATCTATTTGCCAGGTCTAGAATATCAGATTATGCCTCTGCAGCTTTTATGTGAAATTTTAATACAAATTTATTTAATACACAGTCTTCTATCTTATAACTCCAAATCTCAGGAACAGTATTTCCAAAAGTCCTGTTATGCATCTATTTGATGATTTCATTTTCTTTTAACTGGTCTCTCTACCCCAGGAGTATCAAGTATACTAGTTTAAGCTGAATTGCCAAGTGTCTGCTATTTTCCTCCATATGATCAGCACTGCTGGGCTTTAGTATTACCATGCTTTGTCAAAGTTAATATAATGGCAAATGATGAAGATGCCCTTTGGCAGGAAACATTGCTAGCCCTTAATAATAAACAATTTCTGCACCTCAAATTGATGCTATACATGAGCAAGTTTAGTCAACCCCTGAAGAGAACCTGTACCTTCTCATTACAGGGCAGCAGTAGTGAGAAAGCAATTCACCAAGCCATAGGGTTGGCAATCACCCATATTTTCTGCTATGAGTAAATAACTCCAATTGATTTAATCATAAAAGAATAACAGGAAAACTACATTGATTTCCAAATCCCTAATGTGAACATCAGAATATATTGACTAAGTTGCATGTAAAAAGATTGGATCCATTTGTATGAACTGGAGAAATATCAATATTTGATCATTACTCTAACAAAAAAAATATGACAATTTGCAGTCATCTCAAAATGGGCTGAAGTAGCATTATGCAGTGCTATGGTTCAGTCTACAGGGGTGAAAGTGATAATACACCATGGTATTCATAGGCTAAGAAGAGAAAAAATCCATATTTTCTGGCAAATGCACCTCCTATTCATTGTAATAGGCTACTTACGTAATCCTGTAGCACTGACAAATAACATAGTATCGTTTTTATTAAAGAAATCACCTACCAATAGAAGACTTGCTGTTAGTCCTGCAACCGTGCTTACCACGGCAAGTGATCAGTGCTAGCCAAACTGAACTGCGACAAAACAGTAAAATAAAAATATAACTATTTTTAAAAAATGCTAATATTTTCCCTGTGGAGATGTTGAAACAATGATTTTTTAGCTCTTATAACAACCTAAATTGATCTTAATTTGCAGTGAAAGACTCTATTTCATTTATTCTGTTGTTTTGCTTTTTCTTAATCTTTTTTTTTTTTTTTAATTTAGGGTGAGTGTCAGGGCTGTAGTGCTCGTTAGTGCCACTAATCAACTGGAAGTGAGAACAACAAGATTTCTGGGGTCAGCCAGTCCTTTGCAGACAACTGTTAAAGGAAGAATTCTAAGCTGCACAGAAGTTAGCATCTTTTCCCATTTAAGCTAACAGAAATTTTGCTCTTGCATTCAAAGATAAGTTTTATCTGAAGACATCAACTGAAAATCCTACAATTTGGCACCAGCTTTTTACTGCTGGACCTAATGAGCACAGCTACACTAGTGACATAGTGAGCTGGTGCAGGATTTTTTTTAGTGGAAATTTGCCTTGTGTTGATAGGAGTCTGTTGACATGTGCTTGAACATACCACTAATGCAACCCAAACAATTTTCCCCGTTGGTGGAAGCAAGGCTGAAGTGCTTTACATGGGTACCATGTAAAGCACCCTACGTATGAAGCAGAGCCAATGTTTTCCAGCACCATGTGTGCACAGTGCAAGCGTGGGCCCAGTGGCCTAAGCAAGCTTCATTGCCAGTAGAGCTATGAGGCAGATATCAACTCCTAGATTCAAAGTGATTTGCAGCAAATCAAACCCTACTCCTTCCTTCTATACACTTCGCCAGTTACTAGTGCAGACATTCCCACATACCTTCTTTATGCATTACAGCTTTGCCAGGGGATTTTGAAGAGCACTCAAGAGCACAGGAACACTCAGGTGGAGCTAGAGTAAATAACAAGATGTAGCTGCACGCTTAAGGACACCCGGCAGTAGAGGTTATTCCAAAATCCAAAGTTTCTGACCTTCAGGAGTCATCAGAGAAAATGTTCCCCTACTGCCAGAATTAGCAGCTTTCTCTGCAAGACAAAACTTGCTGAAAGTAGACAAACAAATTTCAGGAACAGGAAAAAAATGCAGCTAACCTAACATGAAAGCCCCTTGGAGGAGGGTTGTGAAATAGGGAAAAAACAAAGGCAAAAATAGTGACTTAAGATATTTGGCACACAAAACCAAATACAGGACAGGTAAGAGTTTTGAGAAATGAAGATAGCAAATTTATGCGAATTGGCTGAATGTTTATGTGAGTCCAAACATCTGGAAAATTGCAAGTTCATTTAGAACTCAGATTTGAAGCCCTTGACGTCACTGGAAAATTCTCATTCATTTAACTGACTTTGGATTAATTTGAAAAAACTTTGTTCAACAGAAAAGTATTGCAACATTAAATAGGAACTGCAGGATCCACCCTGTCGGATATCTTTTAGCTGGAGTGTTGCAAGTAGCTAGCATACACTGTGCCATTCCTAAAACCATCGAGATGCATGATTTTTCCTAAAGAGATGTGCAAAACATTTGGGCTTCATAATTTTTTTCAAGCATAATTGATGGCTGTAGGTCTGTTCATAAATAGGTGAAGATTTTGTATCACAGCTCTGTAAGAGAATAAAATGAGCATTGCATCAGTCAGAAATATTCAAACTGCAATTGTATTTGTGATAGCAGTGTAGCAACACATTGCCATTCTGTGCTAGGTGCAAGTGTGTGGAAAATGGCTTATGGGACGGTCGACAAATTATACCTTAACTGTGAGCAAGCTATTCATTTTTTTCCAACTTTTAATAGAAAAAGTTTGTTATCGTGATTTGGAATATTATGTAGATTGTAGCCTAAAGATATATTTTATTTAATGAAGTAAATAGACATCCAAGAAGCTGTAAAACCAATAAATCTGTGTTATTCAGTATAGGTGATAAAAATCTCTTGTTTCGATGCTGCTTAATATTCTGTATGTGGATAGTCTAGAGCAACACATAATTATTATATTAATTTTGATGACAAAATAATAACTTAAAAGACACACTAGATATGCTAACCTGTCATCTTTAGATGTAGGAACTGAATAGAGTATATAATTGATGGGAGGTATGCATTGAGAATTAATTAATAATAATCCTAATAATTCTTTTTACTATGGCTATACTGATCTTAGCAAGCCAAAGTCTTTGCGTTTTTAGCTGGTTGTCTCAGGGGCACCATTCATGTCAAATTCGTGTCAAATCCAGTTTTGGTCCTTCGTTCTTGAAATTCATGGGAGTTTGAGGCATGGTGTTTGAGAGGTAACAGCTTTCTCTCTCTCTTACTTTCTCTCTAACTTCAAACATAGCTTTGTTTACCATGAGTTGAGACAGTTACATCCTCAACTGGATAGAGAAAGCAAAGATTACAGAATTTAAGAGATAGAGGCAGTATACATTTCAGTTATTATTTAAATATCTCATTTAAATAATATAATAAACCTAGTGACAACTAGGTGACAAAAGTGACAACTTTTCAACCTTCAATAGTAAAATCTAAAATTGGATCATTGAGCTATTTCCTGAGTTCTCTGTAGGGAATCAGCTGGAAGAGATGGAGAATTTAGAATGAAAAAGACCTGCTGAACCTCTTATTTCTTGTCCTGAAAGTAGAGCTCTCCAGAAGTGCATCAAAGTGCTTTGCCCAGCTAGAATCCATACTGAGATGAGGTGCAAAAATTACAGAGAAAAGTGGTATAGTCAGCAGCGCTGTGGAGCTGTCATGTTTTCTGGGAACCACAGGTAGTTGCAGCATGACCCTTAGCAAGAGTCTGCAGCTGAACTACGTGGAGGTGGTTGTGTAAGGCATCTATATGCACTGCAGTATGAACCTATCTCTGCTAGAAACAATGATTGCAATTATTTACTTTCGTAATTAATTTCTGCTGGGAAATACAGTAGCTCCTACACATGCACAGAAATCCCGGCAGAAGAATACCAATCCAGCTGAAATCACTAAGAGTGATTCCAGAGAAAGTCACTGCAGATATTTGTCACAGTCAGCATTTGGACAGAACACTGGGACCATGAGAACAATTCATGGATGCTTCCATGGTCAGTGCTATGGTGTGAAAGAAAGTGCCATTTCAGTTGGCCAGTGATCCAGAACATGAAGCCACACTGTTGATTAATTATCTACTCTAATACTCTACTCTGCCCTGGTGAGACCCCACCTGGAGTACTGCGTCCAGTTCTGGAGCCCTTAACGTAAGAAGGACATGGACCAACTGGAGAGGGTCCAGAGGAAGGCCACGAAGATGATAAGAGGGCTGGAGCACCTCTCCTGTGAAGATGACAGGCTGAGAGAGCTGGGCCTATTCAGCCTGGAGAAGAGGAGGCTCTGGGGAGACATTATAATGGTCTTCCAGTACCTCAAGGGGGCCTACAGGAAAGATGGGGAGAGACTGTTTATTAGGGCCTGTTGTGACAGGACTAGGGGTAACAGTTGTAACATAGAGAGAGGTAGATTTAGATTAGTTATTAGGAAAAAAATTTTTACAATGCGAGTTGTAGAACACTGAACAGGTTGCCCAGAGAGGTGGTGGATGCCCCATCTTTGGAAATGTTCAAGGCCAGGCTGGATGAGGCTCTGAGCAACCTGATCTGGTTGGAGATGTCCCTGCTTCTTGCCGGGGGGTTGAACTACGTGACCTTTGAAGGTCCCTTCCAAACCTAACCATTCTATGATTCTATGATTCTATCTACCGAAGGGGAAAACATTCTCTACTGAAGCACTAATGTTTTTGTGAAAATCCATTGCAAAGAAAGCTAGAATAATTAAAAATGTATCTGCTGTCATCTCTGCCATATTGCACTAACATTCATTTAAAATTAAATGGTTCTTCAGAAAAAACACCAACCTTGAGAAAGTATTTGTCACAGACCCTTGTAACTGATGCAGCATATGATTGTATACCAATTGTTTCTAGTAGTCCAGCTTTGAATCCATTGAATACTGGGAAAATGGTACTCCAGAGTCCTTTAAGGTTTAAATATGAAAAATACTTGGAAATGAAGTTTGATTGATCATTTACTAGACATAAATTCAATTTTTTTAAAACCTAACCTTCTTACTTATGCTTAAGTGCCACAAAGCTATTATATATTTAGTTAAATAAGAGCAATAAAGAACCATAGAAGTCTGTAACACTAATTTCCATGTTTGTTGCACCATTTTAGCACTGTCATAAAACTGTAATAGCTTTAACAGAAATACAATCTGCAGCCACATATTTTATTTCCAATGTTAAAATAGAAAAGGCAAAACAGGCAGAACAGGCTGTCTTTTTTTTTTTTTTTTCATTAGCTACTCTGAAATATCTAGTCGTTAATGTATTTCACATCCTCTTTTTTATTGAAACTATTTTGGCAGCTGGGACACCTCACATTTATTTCTTGGGCTCCGGCTGTGTGAGCTGGAGCAGCAGACTCATTGCTGTGTCTCCAAGCCAGTCTTTCCCACATCCTGATGTTCTTCTTTTTCCAAATGAGTATTTGCTTTTTAATTAACAGGCAAACAAACAGAGAAGGAGGTTGCTTGCTCTAGAACAAGGAATGCCTGCTGATCAGCATCCTAGGACAGCTGGTGCAGGGTGGAGAAGAAGGAATTTAATACGGAATTGAGTTTGCTTTCAGAGGTTGATCTCTCAGTGAGTCCCTCCGCAGGACAGCCAGCCACGGCAGAGACTGCAGGCTGGCCTGGGGGACCCGCCTACCTTTGCATTACGGGCTTTTGGCAATGTGTCCCACAGTGCTGTGGGAAGGGCGAACTCTCCAGCAACCTACTGCTCTGCAGGGTGGGGCACATCCCTTCCACTCCACTACTGGGTGGTATCTTCCTATGGCAAAGTGGCCACACCAGGAGCTGTGTTAGCATGCTCTACCGCAATCGTTTGCAATCCAATTTGTGAGTGGCAGAGCATTTTTGAAAACTGTCAGGAGGCATAGCTCTGTAGGCCGTTACATTAACCCACACAAGGCTGTTGCTTACTCCACAGTGTTAAAACAGGGTAAGCAGAGGAACTGCAATAGCCAAAAGGAGTGTGAAACAGCATCGTTAAACTACCTCTCCCAACAGCTGATTGCAAAAATCCTCCAGGGATGTGCCAATAGCAGAAATCTTCCCAGGATAGTTACATCGTTCAAGGGCCTTATACTGCTGCTGCTGAAATGGCCAGGAAATCATTGGCCATTTCAGTTGGATTCAAACATCCAGTTCAGAATTTCCGTATTCTGTACTCTAGCAGTGAGTTTACTGTAGGAACTTCACCTTCATTTAGGACTTTTCCTCTAAAACATTTAAGTATGGCTTAAGCTCTCTTCTGGAATGGGTTGTTTATGTGAAGTAAAACATCAGCTTACCTGAAGAATATCGCATGTTTAAATTATATTTGAATGTGACTCACTATGCACAAATTTGAATCAGTTAAACTGACTATTAGTTACCCTGGGTATTTATTCCGTGGTGCAGACTTGTACTTCTGCTACCTCTCTGAGACCATTATTTCACCTGGAGAATTGGGGTTTGATTTTCACCAAATCTATTTAGCAGCTACTATAGTTACCAGACAGGTGATAAATGTGCGACATGTCCCCCAGGAGCGTGTTAGCTGTGAAGCAGTACATTACCAGCATGCTGCGACAACAAAGCACTTGCTAAGGACGCAGCAGTTCAGACTGGAAAGGATGAGCCATCGCTAGTACTCGGCTGATCTTCAAGAGGCTGTGCAGGGTTTTTGTCAGTGCTGCCCACCTGTCTTACCTCTTCACATCCCACTCTGTCACAGCTGTGTCAGCAGAGATGGAGGATAATGTAAATGTGACCTCGAGGTTTATAATTTTAAATACAGTGGCAGTGGCACACTTACATTTATACTCCTGCAGTGCCAAAGCACTTCTATTACCATAAAGATGTTTAGTCTAGAATAAATATTCCCACAAGTCAAATAAGGTAAAACCAGTACAAAACATCTTGATGCTAGCATAACTGCATCTATACTACCAGTCTTGATACGACACTTCCAAAAAAACTATTTATGCCTGCATAAGATCTGTGCATTCCCAGGCCTTATTTTTCCTGAATACCTGACTTGGAGGGCAGGATGTTCTTTGAAGAACTGCAATGTACTGAAAAACCAACGTCAAGCTCAAAATAGGAGAGAGGAGGAAAATAAAGGTAAAATACACGTGTGGCTTCCATAAGTGCTAACAATCTGAAGAAGCGATCTTTAACAGACTTATTATTAGCTGGCAGGCTATTGAATAGCATCTCCTTACACAAGCCATTTCAATGACACTTAAACGAAGTCAAAAACAAACAAACAAACAAACAAGAGTAAAAAACCTCTCAGTTTACAAAGCTTCTAAGGGCAAATTTTCACTGCACTAGTCATAATCACAAGTAACTGCAAACGTAAGATAATTCATACAGATAATCATCCTTTGGGAAAAAAGCGCCGGTCTGCACAAATGTGATTTGAAAATGTTTTCCTTCACTTTGCTTCTACCCTACATTCACTTCTGCGTTACAGGCAATACAATGTAAGTGCTTGTCTAGCAGAGTTATTTATTTCAAAATAACTCAGATCAAGTAGAGGCTCTTTAATTTAAAATGTGCGTGACTGGATCCCATATTGTTTACTTGATCGAGCTGCTTTTCTTCCTACATGCTGTCTTCCTGAGCTGTAAAAATTCATTCACAGCAGGGAACCCAATGGCCTTACCTGTCTTTAATTTATGCAGCTTCCTAAATCGTGCCATCATTGCAGGTGTGGCCAGGCTTTTGTTGAGGCTTCTTAAAAAAAAAAAAAAATTCTGATTTACCTGCTTGAATCTGTCAAGAGTCCATTTGTATGCATGCAGCTAATGTGCTAGAAATAAAAGCCGCAACCTGTCAAATAAACTCCTGCACCTGTATGAAGCAGTTAAATTGTTCCATCTACCATTATTCTCGGAGATCAAAGGGCCCTCACTGTGAGGGGCTCTGAAGAAATAAAGAAAATGATAGACCTACTTGTCCTTGAGCTAAAAAAGAAAGGGTAGGGGAAAGAAAGAAAAGTGGACTAGTTCAACTACCTGAAGGAGCTTTTGTTTGGCATGGGCACAACATGAACGCATTCTTTCACATTAAGACTCAAGAGGAAGAAATTCATTCACCCTTATTATAGTGACGTAGCTGTGGCATTGATGTGTTTTTAACCTTGAATAATTGTTGTCTCTAAAGCTCCAAACAAGTTTTATCCTGTCCACAGGTCAGTTTTGTTACAAAGGCCAATTAGTGGTGCTACCTTAGCCTGCAGCAAAAAGCCAAGTAATGGTGGGGCATGCCCCATCCAGAGGTGATGAATAGCCTGTAGAGCTATAATTTGAGAAGGGGGGAGGGGGGCTTTGAAGCATTTACCTTACATGGAACTCCATTGTCACTGCAGGCTGTTTGATCTTTAAATAATTTACTTAATGATCTCACCATGGGAGCAATTGGCAGAGCAAGATTAGGTTGTAAGGGCCTAATGGACATGGGAAAACTTAAAATTACTAGAAGAGAGGTATGTACAGAACTGATTTTTTTTTCTGTGTAGATTCATGATTTATGGGGGGGGAAGATATAAATTATAGTATTTGCTTGATGCGTTCTGGCAAAGGAAACAAGAAGAAATTCTGTGTTTGGCGAATGTTTTAGGGAACTTTAATCCTCACTCTGTTAATCTTTGTGGTTTTGTTTTGCTCCTCCATAAAAAAAAAAAAGGAGACCCAGGGAAATTATTGTTTTATAAAAGATTAATACGTCGGCAATAAAAACCTTTGGCCACTGTGAATAGGCTGTTGTTAAAAGGTCATGGTTAGCATAATGTTTCATTTTTGATAAATGAAGGGTTGGAAAGTCTGGGGCCAAAGCTTGTAAATGGGGAAAGTGTAGCATGATGCCTTTTATTCAGTAAATATTACAAAATATGAATTATTAGCTCACTTTGTAATCACAGATTAAAACTGTGCACCATTTTGTGGATACAGGATTTGGGGTATTCTGTAGCATCCTGAAGGTATAACATTAGTTACCAAGGCACCCTTTAATTAATTGCAGATAACAATTTTTGCATTCCTATGGTACTCCACTCATTTGTGTAGGGAATACTAAAAATATAAAAGAAAAGTTAATTAAACCTATAGGAGAATTGTAGACATTTTAACACAGATCACTATATAATCACTCAATATCTGCCTTTGTGGATGGATACCTTTATGTGAAACCAAAAGCATTAGGACGAGTTTGAGCCATACCTATCTATCACATGCAGTTTCTAAATCTCTCTATTTTAGATAATGAAGGACAAGCATTTAAAATGTCTATATAAATTCAAGTGAAATGTCTATATAATAGAAAAATAAAAAGGGCAACAGTCTTATCTGCTTTGTACATATGAATAACTTATAAAAAAATTCTTACAAGATGAGCAGTTTCTGGGCCTGATACAGAAAGTAAATGACACAGTACCTCGTATTGATTTGAATTTGTGTGTGAATTTAGAACATTACCTTTATTACTAAAGCTGATCCAACCTCTCTTGAGAAATTTTAAAACTTAATGTCTTCAAAGTTCTCACACTTTCAGTTGTTCTTTCCCTTTTTCCAGTGCTCTCTTTCCTCTTTCTGAAAACAGAAAGAGGGGTAAGCCTCAGTAAATTGCAAGGGACTACAGTGAAAAAAAAGGTAACTTGTGAGAAGGGCTGAAATCAGAAAAAAAAAACCAAACCACAAACCACAATCCTTGCAGTTTTTCAAAAGTATTTCAAAGAAACAATAGTTTCAGCATTAAGATTTGCAATAAAAGTGTTCTGCTGGGGGAGAGTGGGAGTGTTTTTGACAAATACAAAGCTGTTGCCTGATGCAACTCATTGGCATGTGCCTTCACTGCAGATCTAAGATGTGCCCTTACCACTGTTTAATTAAAATTGATGTCTTCATGGTGCTAACTCTGGAAGCTTGCTACTGAAAAGGTGTTAAAACCTCGAGGTGTAACATGCCAAGGATAAGTCTGATAGTCTCTGTCCAGTTGTTTCTGTCACTAGAGCTTTGACTTTATGGACTTCTTGGTTGACTTGTTGGTTGGTCCAACTTTTTTTTGGTTGATGAAACTTTTTTTTTAATTTAAGTTGTAACTTAAACAAAAGAAATGGTCCAAGAAACAATATTTCTGCCTCATATGAGGCCATGACAATGGTTAGAATTTATATTGGATGGAAGGAGATAAAAATATTACTGTTTAGTGCTGCTGAGGCATGAACATAAAATCATGACTTTGAACCCAATATGCTTTTCATTGTCAGAAGAACAGGAATAAAAGGGAGAGGGTAAATGGGGTAGAGTGTCCAAAGCATATTCAAATATTGAGGGAGCAGGAGTGAAGGGAGTAGAGGAGGATGTTGCTCAACTGCTGTGGTTTTGAGAGGGAGGAGACTGCACACTGCAGCACAAATGCTATCCCCAGCCCCTAGAGCTAGCACAGTTCACCTGCAGATATATACCTTTGGAAACAGCTGGAGCAAAGAGAAGTCTGCTCCACACAGACTCTTTATTTGTTGTCGGACTAATAAAAAATAGTAAACGTGCTTGGGAAGAACTAGCACTTTTCTGTATGGCAGTATAAATGAAAGGATTTCATTGCAGGAATTGGTAACCAGGAGAGCAGAAGTCCTTCTGCAGGTTTGGAGCAGGAAAACACTACACAAGCGTACATCCTCTGATTCCTCTTTCTTTCCATCCCCATTTTGTGATGGGCACAGTAGAGGTCTTGACTCCATGTCCATCCTGAACATAAACTCAGGATACAAATCTGTGAAAGCTAGGCAGGGCTAAGTTTCAGTTACTTTATGTCATTAATAGGGAAAAAAAAAAAGATGAAAAGGACCGGAATCAAAAAGATGCTTTTAAAGAATATGCTTTTTAACCTCTCCATTCACTGACATTCCAAGAATTTCCAATTATTATGTACAACCAGGGAGACACTCTTGTTTTTCTCCTCCAAGGAGACATATTGAATGTACTGACATTTTATATATACATACACACACACCTGGAATGTATAAATAAATAAGGGAATTCTGGGCAAATACAAACACTTGTTGATACAAGACTGGGATACAAACTCAGACATGCATAAACTGATCCACTCTCCTTGAAGGAAGTAGGAGTTTTGAACACTTATGTGTAGCTGCCAAGCTTTGTATGGACCCATGTGACATTTTATTCAGTATAGCTAATGAGATGTTTGCCTATGTGCAAAAAAAAATGTATTCATGGTAAACTGCCTCTTTAAAGAGTTGTGTGGTTTTAGTAATAATGAGAGGCATCACCAGACAGCCTTCATGACTGATATCCTCCAGATTTTGAAAGAAGGCAGCCTGGTAAGATTAACAAACACTAACAAACTGCGACAGCATACCTAGGGTGGAAGGTTTCCTCCAGGGACAAAAAAGGGTAGATCAGACTCAATAGATCAGCCACCATTTGGCCTCTTCGCTGAATCTGCCAATTAGTGCAGAGCATTATGGCATGTTTGTGTTGTGGCAGCTAGAGAAAGAGACCTGCCAAACTCATTCTATACAGAACCCCAAACATCCATTAGATGCAAGATGCTTTTCATCCTGATGAGTTGGCTTCAGTTCAAACTAATGGCCAACTGATGAGAAAGTTCATTAACTCTGAAGCATTCAGTCCCTCAGGAGGTGTAAACTAAAAAGTGGGGTCCTACAGATATATACAACGTAAGAAAAATGATGTTAAAATATTGAAATTACAAAGCTAAATACTTTAATGATAGGGAATGGGAGAATTAAATTTACTTCTCAAATTTTCATGTTGTCTTCTTTTGCACATGCACTATAATGCACTCTTTAATTACAGTCTGTCATTTCTGCTTTTTCCGACCTGTATTGGAAGGCCACAAATCCTCAGAACCAACCTCTTCCATTGAATGTGGTAAGTGAACGAGACATAGCTCTGCCTTATTAAAGATCCATGTTCTTCCATTGCTGGATATCTGGTTTATGATGGCAGTGTAATAGACACTGTATGAATGCTGAAGGTATGCAGATATATGGACAGCCACATGACTTCCATTAAAATTAATAGCATTTACTGCGGAGACGCACAAATAGAAAAAGAAAGCCATGAATGTGTAATTTTTTTTTCTCCTTCCCTTTACATTTACTTATTCTTATCAGATGCTGAGGAACACTTGCTTAAGTCCACTTGCTTTTCACTTGTGCTTCTCCAGTGCTTCTGCAGTGCTGTATGCCCATATATTTTGGAGTGTAACTGTTAGGTGGGTCTGAGCGAACAGAGAGAAACCAGAATCCTAAAAGCAACTGTTCCTTTTGGAAACCTTTTATCTACTATGGGACATAAGGCACTAGTAGTCAAGAGTCTGCAGGTCAGGCATGTTGTAGTCTTGCACAAGCAGTCTAGTGGTCACGGAAAGATCTCTGAAGTTCCCTCCATAGCCATCACACATAAAGGAGTAAGAGTGGAACCTTGAGGAAATTAAATCCCTGGGAAGCTCAGAGGTACAGAAATACAGATTTGGCTCATCTGGAAGAAAGCTTGGGCTATGCAAACATTTATTAATTGTTATTTAAATATTTTCTTCACCCTACTAGTGCATTTATATGAGCAAAGGTGTCTGCATATGGATGTGCAGGAGTATAACCTTGTAGAGCAAGACAACCCATGTAGCACAACTCCTGGGAATTCACTTCAGCTGCAAGCACAAAGTGCTGTATCTCCTTCAGCTGTCAGAAGTAACATGGCACACATGGAATTATCCATCCACAGCTGCTATGTAGAATGTAGCAACAAGAAAAGATTGTAAATAAAACAATCTTTACAGACAGCAAGTTACAAATCTGTGCCTAGTCTTTGCTCTGCCTCTGCTTTGCTTTATCAGAGGGTTCAAGGGCTGGAACAAAGCATTACAGAGTTAAGGAACTCTCTTTGGACAACAAATGCTCCCTGGCCATAGTGAACCAGTCCTTTAGTGCTAAGTTCAAGACAAAATAAATCCTTTCTACTCTGATGTGGATATAAGTGTCAAGTGCTACTTATACAAAACACAAAGACGGTGTGCACACTCCCGGGGCATGGGCAGCACGGCAGACAGCATCCATGCGTTCAAGCTACAGCAAAAGGCAGAAGAAAAGAAGAGTGGGATGAAAAAGGAAGAGGAGGTCATTAAACTACTTGGCCAACCCAGGTCACCCCATGGCCTCCCTGCAGCTCAGGGACTGCCTCTCCCAGGTCTGGCTCATCCCACTAGACCTCTCCTCTACACCAGGAGATGCAAACCCTACGTGTGTGTTTCTAAAGTCCTGAACAACTCAACTGAAATATAGATTTGACTACTCACTTCATAGAGCCTCTTAGCCATGCAAATATGCCATTTCTTGACCTTTGGTTTGTCTCCATCTCTGTTTTCACATGTATATGTTTTTTGCCACATCAGCAAACCATATTTTCATACTACTTGACCAAAGATAAACATAGTCCTGAAAGTCACTGGACATGTGAAAGCTTTCTCTGCACACTTTAAGGGATGTTTGTGGAATTTATCAAGGAGAGATGAAGATTATCAGAAATCAGAGATGATTGCCCCTTCTGTCATTAAGGTCTAACAAAACATGATAAGGATTTCATGAAGTGTGACACACTGTAAACTTTTAAATTTAGGTTTACTTATGTTTACCAGTTGTCTACAGAGGGGTTAGAAATTTCTGTGTTTGCTTTCTAATAAATTATTTTTATATTTAAAAATATTTCTAAAGATAGTTTTGTTAGGTTAAATAAATACTTGACATATTAATAAGGCAAGTTTTTTTCTTACTTGTGTGTTTGTGGATGGGCACTGTCAGGCATAACAGGGTCCTGACCTGCGGAAAGTAGGATGATGCTGTTCCATTTTCTTCTTTCCATCCTGATTTGATTTGAGCCCATATGAGGCTGATTTTGTACAACTCAGCATTTTTTACATCTTCCTGTCTTTTGCTTTTCTCCAGAACTCCACACAATGAAATTTTTTCCTTTATCTTGTTCAGTGTAAGAGATAAAGCATCTGAAGTGTTGTCAGTTTTGCATCGCATTCATCATGACTATTTAATCTGAACTTTTATACTGACATAAGAGGTGGTGCAGTGTGGGTTGTACCCTCTTGTGGGCAAAGAGAATTTTACAGTCTTCCTTGGCATGTGCAGGCTCCAGCTTGGTTTCATTTGAACTGTCTTCGTGGGGAAAAAAAAAAAAAATCAATCACATCAGTATCTAGGACCTAGGACAGCATTTTCAAACTTCGGTGTCTAAAACTGCACCCACTGAGCACTGAAGGGGGTCTATATGATAGATGAGGACAAACTTTTTAGGAGCACCTGTAGTGATAAGACAAGAAGTAATGGTTTTAAGCTAAAAGAGGCTAAATTTAGACTAGACATAAGGAAATTTTTTTTTACAATGAGGCTGGTGAAGCACTGAAACAGGTTGCCCAGAGACGTGGTAGATGCCCCATCCTTGGAAACATTCAAGGCCAGGTTGGACGGGGCTCTGAGCAACCTGATCTGCTTGGAGATGTCCCTGCTCCTTGCAGGGGAGTTGGACAAGATGACCTTTAAAGGTCCCTTCTAACCCTAACCATTCTGTGATTCTATGATTAATAGAGGAATCTTAAGAGCTGCAATCCAGAGCCCTGCAAGAGCTAAGACTTACTGGGCTACTGGTGAAAAGCTTTTAGAAAGCCATTTTATGGGAAGATACTTGTATAGTAAGGGGTGTTCGTCTGGGCATTAGCCAGAGGGAGGAATCTGCTAATCTTTCCCTGTACTCTTTAGTTCCACAGCCCTGTGGGGAGCTAATCAGCCTACCAGTGAGCTTTGTGTGTTGTGCCAGGTCTGCAGGTGTGAGAGGGACTGCTGCAGTTGGGTAGTGTGGGCTTTTCTCTGTTGGGTCTGTCATACATTGAACCCCAATGCCATTGCACAGAGCCCCAGTCCCATCATGAAGAGTCCCTAGCCTGTCACATCAAGTCCATATGCTATTGTGCAGAGCCCAAATCCCATCATGTAGAGACCAAGTGCCATTGCACAGAAACCTGGCCTCATCATGTAGAGCCCCAAACCCATTGTATAGAGCGCTCATCCCATCTGAGTGATAAGACTGAGCAGGAAGGTGCTCTCTGCCCTGTGATCCTGATGCTCCCCTGTCCCTTGACCAGTGAGAGGTGATGCAATTCCCATGAGGGCCCTGCCTAAGCTCTCTCATCACTTGGAGAATGAAGGAGTAGGCAAGTTCTTTTCTATTGCACAGTAATCCCACATTCTGAAAAGAGTCCCATCATGAATCCACCTCCATAGACTTGTTTAGGTGTCTGTCTTGAACAAAATCTCTAAATGTCATACATTATGCTCCTCCAATGCATACTTACTTTAAGTTATATTGTATTAAAAAAAGAATTTGTATTTTTATTCTATTATGTTACAAAAAGAGGCAATTTAAAATGATACAAGGAAACACAGGGCATAGTCAGATATTTAAGTATAATTATATTTTGCAAATTCTAATAATCTACCTTCCTAGATTAAATCATGCAATTAATACTATTCCCATAAATTTTCTTTAATTTGCACTGGAACAGCTTATCATTATAATTTTAAGCTGCTAAATTCCATGATCTTAAACCAATCATCTCTTCTTGATTGAAGGTACCTTTTAACATATGAAAATATTTAGCTTCATTTCACAATCTTTGTACTAGATCAAAGAGAAATAGATATGGAATATTAATCATGTTTGATTAAACACAGCTATACATTTTTTCATGAATTTAAATTTATGCTGACATTATCTTGATCGAACTGAAGTATCAATCTAAATAAAAATAACTCCATTAAAGTATTTTTGGTTTAACAAATTTGAACTAATATAGTTGAACAAATAATTTAGGATCTGTACATTTAACTTCCTTCTCTTTGATAATTGCTTGCTGCTAACATAGCTAAAATCTCACAGAATCACAGAGTGGATGAGGCTGGAAGGTGCCTTTGGAGATCATCCAGTCCAATCCTCTGCACAGAGCAGAGTCAGCCAAAGCAAGTTGCCAAGATCCACGCCCAGTTGGGTTTTGACTATGATATTTGAAGAACAGAGACTCTACAACTTGTCCATTCTGTGTTCTGAAAGAGGCAGAAGGCCAGTGGCAAACACAAAGTATGATCATATCATCAGTGATTTTGTTTTAGTGTAGAAATGAAAGTGGCTCAAACAAGGACTACACAGTAATCACCTGACTTGAAATGTTTAAGTTGGAAATTTTGACATACAGAATAGTTTTTACTCTGTGTATATTAGCACCTATAAATGTAACATGATTCTTAGAAAGAATGCCATTAATAGGAAAAAAAACCCCAAACAAAACAGGATCATGTTAATAAATCTTTCCGGTGTCTGTGATTTTTAAGAAATGTTAGGTTTAGAGGCGGTTTATTTTCTGCTCTGCATTGTGAATCTGATGTCATTTAAATACATAAGAGCCCTATTGTTCTGTCATTTATGCCCCGTGCACTTCTGCTTTTAGCATGATTAAATAAAAGAGACACATACCAAAGCTTTCTTGTTTGAATAATGCAGCATCAATATTTTACATCTTGGGCTGCATTTCAATTTTTTCCTCAGCAAGGTGAACACTTGAAAAGGAAGCAACCATTTCTTGCAAAAGTGTCAATTAATTTACATTCTCCTCTTTTCCAAAAGAGATACATGTCTCAAAAAATACACGTTATTAAGTAGTTGTCATTCTGTTGTAAACCGGTTCTCCAACAGATGTTCTTATTCTTCAGTAGCATAAAGCAAGCAAAAACGTATTTACTTAGCAATTCCATTCTTAACACTTTCACTATGTTTTTTCAATGGATGAATTGTGCTTTTACATTCAGTAAGGAGCAGTAGCACTTTGGATGGATGCACCTGGATGGACCAAGAGCATGGCATGACATAGGGAGTGGAGGGGTTCCGTTGCGTGTTACGCAAAGTACATATGTTCGTGTTCAGGTTGGATTCAGTTGTGGAGCTGATAGCTTCTGATTCTTCAGTTTCCAATGGTTAATACGCTTTAGGTCTTCAACAAGAGCAGCATTTACGTCCCTCTCTCTTCCTTAATCGAGGCTTCCCTGTATGCAGAAGTGTTGATATTGTAGAGATACTTCTGACACTCATTTCACTAAGTGCCTCAAGACCTCCACTTTAGCAAGAACTATCTTTTGAGCAGCACAGAGCTCCCTTGTGCTCTGTTACTTACCTTTGGAGGAGCTGTTTCCATGAATCTGTCCAGCTACCCAAAGTAAGCATCTGCAGTTGGGTCTGCATCTGCACCATTTCCAGCAGATGCACCCTTCTGTGATGTCTTCTGTGACCCTAGAAATAGAATGCCAAGAGCTGCATGCTGGTCTCTTGCATTGCAGTTGATGCATCCTTATATCAAACTCGTGGGCTAGTAGATAGTTACCAGTAAGTCAAAAGAGAGTTTTGAGACAAATCAAGTGTGCTAAGATTAAAAAAGAGATAATTTTCCGAAAATACTGGACCAATCTCAAACATAGATCAGAGCCAGTCTGGTTTCCTTTTGAGAAATTCCATTAATTCCCATCAGATGCACACCTTTACGTCCATGCAACAGTACCTGACAGGATGTGGCCTATAACATAATAACGTTCTGCCATTGTTTTGCCTCAAAAGCCTGGGCAACTCCAGTCTGCAGTCAGCAGATTAGGTGCTTAGTGCCACGCCATTAGGTAACAACTTCTCACATCTTTGCAACCTGACTTGAAAACAAGTAATCTTCTTGTTAAGTGTTCCCTCAAGTAGTATTAGATTTTTACACCTGTATTTTATAGTTCTTTTCCAGGACAATGAAATAATGCTGTTCCTGTATATTGGATCATTTTTTCAATTTTCTCTAGTACTTTTTGTAGGAAGTTCATTACGATTTCCAATACTTTTTGGAAAGTAAGGACTATGACAGGTCACCTAAGTGATAAGTTTGTGCTTGTTTGTCAAAGCTTAAAAATAAGAAACCAAAAATCACAGAATGTCAATACAGCTTATAGGGACAAAATCTGTCTAGGATCGAACTTTTTAATAAGCAATTAAGTCTATTTGGTTAATAACACAGTATTTGCAATGATTCATTCTTACATCTATCACGAAATACATAAAAGTTTGGAACTGAATGAGTTCATTATTAGTATTTAGTGTTTAATATTTCATATTTAACATTTAGTATTTAATATTTAGTATTTAGGTTTTGTTATTCAGGCACATTTATTCTTTATGCCAGAGAGGATAAGACTGATTTCTGGCATGTGTATAAACCAATTCCCATTTACTTCAGCAAGAATCACTTTTGCAAGAATCCGTGGGCATAATTTAGTGCAAACATGAAGCTTCTGAAAGCAAAATAAAGTACAAACTTCCAAAGTATGCATTTCATTTTAGCTCAGGACCAGTCAGCTGGTGCTGTAGGATTATAGGACACATGTAATGACTTTTTAGAAAAGTTCACAGGATACTATATGGACCCATGAAATTCCCTTTCATTGTCCAGGATCAACAGCCTTTTTTTTTTCTCCTTTTTTTCTTCCTCCCTCTTTCTTACTGTGTACAGTTAACAGCAAAATAGAAACAAATACACAAATATAAAATATATGTAACTATACCTTGTCAAATATGTCTATCTCTTACTGCCTACCTGTCATGAGGCATTATCTTGATAAATATGTACATATACCAGAGACTGTATTTTATTATATTTGGTTCTATTGTCTAAGTCTTTTGCATTACACAGCCAGAAATCCTTGAAGTTAAATGTCCAGTCTTTTGAAACTTAGAATAAAAAGTGTTTAAATACTTTTCCATTTACTGAAGTGTTTTAACACCTCTCATATTACTCAGAGAAAAGATTTTCTTGAGAATTAGGTTAATGCTCTACAAAAAAAACCCCCTGCTTTTTAAAACCTTATAAGAGGGGTCAAAGACCAGGAAATGCTCTCACTATAATTCTCATTTTCAGCTGAATTGGCCATGGCAACTGCACTAAGAATGCAAGTTTGAATTTCATTATGTTCCAGAAACCTGTAACTTTGCATTATAATGGCTCATGCGATAACAGAAGGAAATTGCAAGCATTTTTGATGTAGCATATTTTAATTTATAATTTAATAAAGTAGCATTTTAAGTTAAGTAGTTACTTTCAAATACAACAAAAAATGTTCATTTGATAGCTACTAAATGCATCCCTTTACATTTTACCTGTAAAATGCTCTGTGTTTGGTGACAGGTTAAATGTATACTATACACAGGGAGCCAACATTTGTCTTTGTAATACCGCAGCAGCCATAGCAATTTTAGCAGCATTCTTATTATTTTAAGCCGTCTCCATTGTCTTCTAAAGACCATAATTAGAAGCTGAAAACTTAAGGCAATCAAACTCAATAAGCTCTCATTATGAACAAAATATTCTACTGTTGCTCAACAAGTGACCAAATGTAGCCCAACATGATAATGCATTTTTTCTCAATTATGTCTCTTTAGATCCAATATTAAGTCATTTTCAAAGAAAACTTTCATTAATTGCATTGGAAGTTTTGCCTGAGTAATGCTGTAGCACTGGTCTTTCTGGTGATTCTATTTGTTCAGCCATAACTATTCTCTAAAAGCTTCTTATAGTATGTTTTTTTATTATGATGGCTTTTGAGAATACACTTCATTTCCTGGGGAAATGACAAGGGAGCACATCTTTAGTAAAGACTGTTGCCTTACAGGCAGTTTAAGCAACTCACTGAAAAGCAGTAAGTCAATGCTCGCGAGTGGGAGGATGAGAAAGAAAGGATATCTACAATTGTGTGGAGTAAAATGAAGTAGTTCTGGCATGCTTGGAGATGCCGAGACCTCCCAAGCACATGCGTAATATTGGTAGTGTTACAAGCATATCCATTTGCACAACTACTTTTGTCAGAATCGTGATTTAACATACCTTTTAAATTTCAAAGGGAAGTTTCAAAGGCTGAGCTTTTTTCCCCGAGAAAGCTGTGCAACCACTGCTACACAGCTGCTCCTCTAACTGCAAGCCTGGCATAGCTTTCTGCTGTTTCCAGCTCAGTGCAATGTTCAGAAGTCTTTCTCCAGCTGGAAAACTCCTGGGTTCTTCCAGCTGGTCTATTATCTCATCCAAACAACAGTGAGAGAAACAGAACTTAACTTCACTCGGAAATGCTGCAAACAAGGTAGATGTTACTAAGTTTAGCTGGGATTTATAGCAGGTGTATTGTGCAAGCAACAGAAAGCAGCTCGGGTTGGACCTGCAGAGGCCGGATGGGACGAAGTGCCACATCAAACCATGTCCTCCATCTCACGTGCCTGGGGGTGATCTTAGCCACCAGCCACATCACCACCAGCAACACGTTTTGCTGAGAACGTGTGTCCTATCAGGGTGCATCCATCCCCAGGTCCCAGCCTAATGGTTATACCAACTGTTTCGACACCCAGAGTTGAAAGAGACAAATGTGGTGGACTTCCCTGCCAAATACGGCCTCCATTAGGGACACATCAGGTAAAAGTGGTAAATTTGGCTGGGTCTAACACACCTGACCAGGCACTCCCTCTTAGGGATCTGCTATCCCCTCTTGGAGATGTGGGCTCAGAGAACTTCCTGATGCTAAGAAGCAAGAAAGGCACTTTTCAACCTGATATGTGCAGCCTATTCTTCCGGTGAGATTTGGTCAGACTTATAGGCAAAAGGCAGAGCAGACAGTACCCTTAATCTCCCAGGTACAAAACGCATACACTACCTGAAAATAATAAAGGACCAGTCCTGTTGCTCTTTTTTGGAGGTGTCAAAATAGCCTGGAATATGTGATTATAGCCACTGAACCTCCTCCAAAAAGCAGCTACAGGTAAAGAGTTGTGTTGTGTGGGAATTTTTTTCCAGGGAGTCTGAGGTTTATATAATTTATGGCTGCTTAGTAGAAACTAAATCTAGGGAATCAAGTGGTCTGAAACCAGCCTTCTCTCTCCCCAAGGGGCATTTATGCAGTCCAAAAGATGCTTCCTTCTTGTTGAGAGATTATTTCTGGCTAGACACTCTTCAGAAGAGCCTCACATCACTGAAATAGGCTCCTGCTGCGGCACAGTGCTTCCTCTCTTGTGTTCAGGGTACGCTGGCAGCAGCATCGATTTGTTAACCTTCGAGTAGATTAGCCTAATGGCCAATGCAGGGCAAAACGTATTTATATACAGAGTAGTGTCTGGTATAGAGAATTAGCTGAAATTTGTATATGGTCTGCTAACGTCAAAAAAGCGCTAGTGCTTCAGAGCTTCTGAATGGTATTTTCATTTGGATAAATTAAAGTTATAAATATCAATATTAATTAAAGTTATATTAATTCAGTGTGCCAATTCTTTGAGATTTGTAGGAAAAAACCATGGCATATTTCTGCAATTCTAGGGACAATCTGGTTCTCATTTATGAAGACAGGTCCAACTCCCACGCTTTCAATTCTCATCACAACGATTTTGCAGATCAAACAATATCTTCCTTTCAATTTTTCTTTCAAAATACCTTTATTCCTTGGAAACAGAACAGAAAGAGAAGTAGCAAAGCTGATGTTAGTGCTTTTCTCTTTAACTTGATCTCTGAGAATGTCAGCAAGAACATTAAACTGTGAATGCACACAAAATTGTGAAAGAGAAGCACCAAACACGGTGCCTTAGCGTTTTCTGTGGGAAACTCTAAGCAGATATATCTACTGGGTTTCTGATTTGCAGCCTTGTTGTGTTTGTTAAGTGCTGGAAAGAAAAAAAAACCTAGCCGGAGAATCAAAGGCAGAAAGATATTCTGTAAAGTGGCAATATCTAAAAGCCTGATGTTGTAAATGTTCAGAGTTTGGAGCTCCCTTTGAAGTGACATGGAATGCGTATGATACCTGCCTATTCATTTAGCCACTGATAAGGTCCTAATTAGCACAGCACTCCCATAGCACCTCCCATATAGTGAAGTATAGAAATAACCACGTCTTTTACTTCCTTCCTTCGCAGCTGTAAGAGAAACATCTTTTGGGGTTTTTATTTTTTGCCAATGTGTGCATTCAGTGTACTTGTAAATACCTTGCTAAGCAAAAAAAAAAAAAAAAAAGAAAAAGAAAAAAAAGAAAATTTGCTTTTATTCCCAGGAAGTGGTGGATTCAGCAGTCATTTGAGTCACGCGAGGGAATGAGTTCTGTGGTTTCAGGTCAAGCTCTGCTTACAAACTCTGGCCTGAAGGCTAACACTCTCCTCGGTTCAGTGCAATGTAGCTGCCGCAGTGAGTCATGATTGCTTCTCCTTCCAGGATCAGGCCATCAGACCCTTACATCCTAAAAACTACTTCAATGGAAATGTTCCAGCACACAGGAGAAGTGCCTCCTGAAAGCAAAACTGCAGGATCAGGCCCTTCAATTTTAAAAAATGACATTTAATATGGACAGACAAAGGCACCGGGGAAGAACACACTGACTCTCTGTACACCTGGAGGAGGGACAGCAGTACAAAACAAGCTTTTCTTTAACCACAATGGCAATCTTCTAACAGCAGCACCCACTCAAAAGCATAGAACTCAGAGGTTGATAATCATCTTTCAGTTCAGGTTATTGCATGCAATTTTTCACATTCATTCAGTTTTCTTCATACTGCTCTTAGTAAAGTAACTCCCTTAACAATAAAAGCTTTTATGGCAGCCCATTACACAGGAGAACTAACCACTCCTAGTTTTTTTATTGACTTCTTAGAATATTTATAGCAGTCTTTGTTCTCCTTGCAAGCTTATGCATCTGGGTGTGTATGGAGATTTTTCTTCTTTTTTTTTGGCAATTGAGTATGACAGCCAAATACATATATTTTTACATTTGTAAGGTTTTGAAGTTTTATATTTGTTTTCCTCTATGTATTATTATTGGCACCAAAGCCAACATTCAGCCTGCTCCTCATTGTTTAGCACTTGAATATTCAGTGCTGGAAATTTTATTCCAAAAGTTGCCTGACATAAAACTTTATTTGCCACCATTCTACCTCTTCCCAATAAACTGGTTACACTGTGCACACAGAGATGTTTTGATATTTGGCTCCATGCTAATAACGCAAAGAATTTGCTTGGTGTCTAAAGGAACAGATTAAATTTCCATTTCAAGAATGTGATAGAAAAATCTCACATTAACACAATAGTTTGGCATCCTTGTAGAAATCACCTCAGCAGTGACCAAAACTATCACAATGACTTCTTTCTGCATAGCATTTTGGACCCAAAATGGTCCTAAAACTTTTGATGTAGCTTACACAGAAGAAAAAATGGCACCAAATAGGAATCTGTTTTTGAATACCACTATCCTGGTTTTCAGCATTTTTCATTTAATTTTTTATTCTGTCTTTCATAAACAACAATATTTTGTTGTTTACACCATCCTCACAAAACTCAGATTGAATATTGGAATAGATGGAGGAATTCAAGATATACATTGGCTTTTCTTTATTTTCCAGTATAATGAAAGAAGAAATTGTACAAACTGGAGTGATGGAACTGTTAAAATTAAAAGCAGAATTCATTTATCATTTCTCATTTACAGTTCAGAAAATAATCTTTGTACTAAGAGTTAAGGCAACACAAATAATAAATAATAATAGTAATCATCTAGTAAATACCTTCTTGAATTTATTATACACATACTTACTGAATAAATAATTAATAATTGAAATTATCCCTTTTTTAATCATCAAGATTAGAAAGCTATGCTTTATTAAAGTAAAATAAAGATACAAATTGCTGATATGATGTTAGGTTTTTGTAGTGTTCTTAATAAATACAAGAGTGTAGTAATAAATGCATTTTTCATGGTATCTTTCACAGAGACACATTTCCCTGGAGCTATGCTGCCACTGGAATGCCACTAGGTAGGTGGAATCTTAATTTTCACTAATAATACCAAGCAAGTTATTTGGGCCTTGATAATATAGAAGCTACATTTTGCTGTGTTGACCTGGGGTAACTTCTTGGAATGGCTTTATTAGGTGGGTATATGCTCCCTACTGTGGGGCTACAGAAATGCCTCATCTCTACAGTGATCAGAGGTTTTTAATAGGGGAATAGCGATTGTGTGGTTATCGCTACATTTGGATTCTTGAAAGCCCCACTGGCTCAGTCAGGGCAGTCCTTGTTCCTCCTAGAGATGAAGGTTACAGGCCATTTCTTGGGCTCCTCCTCTCCCTTGCATCTTGTATTCCCTGGGAAAGGACATGAGCCTCTTAAGTGACACTCTACATGTCCTGCAAGCTGGGGAAGAGCCCCACTTGGCCCTGGCCCTGCAAGCTCATGGGTCAGGTCCGGTGGCTGCTTCCTGGCATGGAGCTGATCTTCGGGGAAGATCTCCAGTGACCCCCTGAGCTAGTCCCAGGATGTGCAAAGATATGGAGTTCAAAGGAAATTGAGTCAGCAAGCACCAAGCACCTTCACTGGCCTAAGCCACCTTCCAGAAGTTCACATCTCGTATGGAAAGCTTCTTGTCCCTGTTTCAAGACACAAATCACTTCTTAGGGTTCAACTAAAGTTTGTCATCACAAGACAGCAGCTGCCATTCCGTTGTCAGAAAGGACATAGAGTGGAAGCAGCTTTGGTGATGTAAGTCGCCTCTTTGTGATGACTTAACTCCTCACCTCAGATTTTGCTTGCAAACTAGTACTGGCTTCTGTCTTCAAGATCAATCAGCAGTTGATACACCATATCTGTTTCACCACGTCTAACTGGAGAGAAAAGGTGTGGTGTGTCAAAAAGGTCCTGAAAAACCCACAGGGATCTCTTCCATAGGGGTGAATCTTGTCCCTGCTCTGCTCCAGTAAAGACAGGAGACCTCTCACCATTGTGCAGAGAGGTGACAGACCTCACTGAAAGTGACCTCCCAGGTACCTCTTACAGGAGCCTGGTAAGGTGAAACTTTGCATATGAGGAGTCATCATCTGTGCAAAGAAGTAGGAAAGATATAAGCAAGATGTAGCTGATATGAGGGAAAACATGAAGCAGAGAACATGGCAAGCTCGCTGTTCACTGGACGAACTGCCATGTCAGATCCTTGTCCTATTGTTTAAGAACTTAACCAGGTGACTCCTCAGCTGTGCTTGTCCAGGACAATGCAGCTCAGACCACAACAAATGAAGTACTTTTGCAAGAGTATAAGACAAAATGTTGACAAGTTGCAGAGTGACTTTTGGGGAAGATGAGACTGTAGAGACTTGCCACCAGAATAGAAATAGGAGGTGATGGTGAAAATTAAAACAACAAAAAAGAAGAGTTGTTTTATACAGGCTTTCCCATTAGTAGCACCTTTGTGAAAGACACACAGGAACTCCACAAAGTCCCTCAGTGTCACTCATTTCATGATGTAGTTTATGCAGAAAGTATCTGGATCCTGTAGTGATGGTAGTTGTAAAGAATAGCTGCGAAACCCAAACCAGACGGCAGATCAGGCAAATTGGCTTTGGGAGGAACAACCACCCGCCTTAACCCAGCGTACCTTTTCAGTAGTCTGAAAGAACCCTGTAAACAAAACCATAGTTTGGATATCAGTAGACAGATTAACTACAGGCATTTTCATGCTGCCATTGCACTGCTTTTTATGTATTCAGCCAAATATTTCTAAAAGGGTTGTGACTCCTCCCTGTTTGAATTAAAACTCCTAGAAATTCAGAATGCTAATACAAAGTAAAATTCAATAAGCTTTGCAAAATGCTTAAAATTATACTATAAATATTATTTAGACATATTTGTAGGCTTACGCGTAATGAGTCCATGAAAACAATAGCAAAATACTATTTTGTTCCTTCAAACGTTTTTAATTTTCATTGTGCCATTACATTTTTTGGATTGAAGTGAAACAGAGACATGTTTAAAGGAAGCATAATTGGGCTTTTTTGAAATTATTATTCTGAGAGTTGAAAGAAAGAAAAGTCAAAGAATGTATTAGAAGTCAGAGTTAGAAGGAAGTCAGGGAACACATAACCTTTCAAGATTTTAAAATGCGAGGTATAAATAATGTTTGTTTCCTGGTAAATAGCAATCATATGCATAAAATGGGAATGAGCTGTAGAAAGAAATAAATAAAGAGAAAGTCTATTCATCTGAAATCCTAGGAACTTTAATGTTGTGGAACACTGTTGGACTGCTTCAGTTTTGCAAGCGCTTTATCTCAGCTGAAAGGTGAAATTAGCAGCTTTCTCAAAACCCTGGGAAGCTATTGTGTCAATGCTACAGGCTGGAGACCACTGTTTGATGCCAGTGCCACTGGTTTAGATGAGCACTGCAATCAGGAGTATTAAAAGTGAGTTGGTGAAATGTGTTGCATGAAGCAGTGGAGCTGCTTGCAGACAAAGGATCTGAATGGGGCTTTATAGACGTCTATAGGAGTATAACAATGTCAAATATACCAACTGATGAAGCTGAATTCAGCAAAATTAAAATAAGCAGGCTGGGAAAAAAGCTGGGGAGAGAAGGGAGATGAAGGGAGGACATTTGGATAAAATAATCAATTAATAAAATTAATTGTAAAATTCAGACACAGCTGGGCAAGTCCCTGAAATATTAATACTCTAAGGAATAACATATTAAACATGTCTCTCATAAGCTACTACTCATGGTTTTCTCCACTTTAACATGAGACTGTTTGATTTTTAATCCGTCAAGGTATTGCTTTAATTTAGGAGGAGATTACCTCACCGCTCATTTTACCACCAAGAAGACGACTGCAATTTACCCCGTGTGGTCACTTTGCTTTCTTTTTTTCTTTCGTTCTTTTTTTTTTTTTTTAAATGTCATCAAAGTATCTTCAGAAAATTTATAATCTTGGATTAGCCTGTGGTCTTTGTCACATTCATGTAAATCTGAAGTAACTTTGCTAACAGGTAGTTCTGTTTTTCAGGTAATTTATAACTTTTACATATTTTTTTCTGACACAGAACAGCTGAAAGCATTCTGCGCAAGCCTGCTGAAAAGCTTGTGTTGGAGTAATTATATTTTTGCTACTGTGTGAAGGAGTCGAGGTATGATATTCTAAAGATCATTATCAGAAATGATGGGAAATAAATAATCTTTCTGCTATGTGATGAGGTTTATGAGAATATCCCTAGACAACTCATTACTTTTAAACTGACATGAAAATCAATTAATTTTAATAGGGAATAACAGATTATGTGTTTAATAATTCATCTAATTTCATGAGGCAAAGTGAATTAGACAATGCAATGTAAATCTAATAGCAGTTGTAACCACATAATTTGACTGTTTGTCAAGAGCAAAGCATGGTGAAATGATCAAGAATTACACAGAGAGAAAAACACTAATTGTGTGTAAACTGAGTGACAGTTACTTGTAACCCTAAAAGCCTGCGAGTTCAGTGTAATTATTTCTATTAGATCTTTCCCTAAAATTGTCCTGTATCATTAATTATGTATTCATATTAAGCAGGCAAATTAATAACTAATACAAAATAACTTTCTCGTGCTTTCAATTTAGAGATACTATTCAGTTGCTAGAGATTTTATAGAGTGAAACTATGTGAAAACTGTTTTATAGTCTGCATTAATTAAACAATAATGACCCTGAGAGCAGGCATTTCTGCCTGTTAATGACCAGCTGGAAGAGTTGAGGACCTGACGTCAAGCAGGGGGCCCTTAACCTGAGTGGTCATTAATGTTGGGGAAATGCCCGACCCCCGGGTCACTGCTGCTGTTAATCGAAGTCATGATAATTGTTATGTTATTTTTTTTTTTCCATGGACAGAGAGCAGGCATGTGCTTTCCATCTGAGTGACATTTATTTCAGATTAAGGAAAGCAACAAAATAGGAAAGAACAAAAATGAAGTCTCCTTGTGCCACACGGCACCCACCCTGCTGAGTAAAATGGCAGCCGCGGGCAGCCGCCTGCTAGAAACGTAGCGCGGAGCACCGGCAGCGAGACCGTAGCAGTCTCAGCTCACATGTTACAGGCCACATGATTGTGTTAAAGCACAAATATTATATAGAGATTGCCCTTGTATATGTTTGAAAATATATGTGTTGAAATACATGTTGCCATGGATGCAGGTTTGTCTTTAGAGCAATGGTCTCTGCCTGCAGGGTAATGACACGAGTCACCTATAGAATCAAGGAGCATCACACTTCTGTGTGTTAATATGAAAAAAAATAAAACATTTTTCAAAACAAGTCAGAAAGACCCAAAGTACTTTTCTTTTTACAAAAAAAAAAATACAGAGGAATCATAACTTTGTGGATTATTTTTCTTGTTTGTAGCCTGGAGAAAAAGTCTTATTAGTGGAATTACAGCCAGAAAACGTGACCTGACCTATATAGAATGTGTGCTCCCATCCCTCTTACCTTTAAAACAGTTTGGATTTGAGGCGCACAGGTCAGCACAGGAGATGAAGCAGCTGCCAGGTCAGGGTGTGAAAATCCAGCAGCCACCTATGCCAAAGGAATGGAAGATGTCAATTCTCCACATACTCTACCAAGAGCAGTGAAAAACTTTGAGGAGATGCTCAGACATTTGTTTTGTTACAGTAAACAGAAAGATGGAAGAAGCAGGGTCTGGATACGATCCTGGAATTGCAGATCCAGACAGGAGAGAAAAATATTCACATCCAGGGCTGAAAGGGCTTCCTAGCAGTTTCCTAACAAGACAAGACACCACCTCTTGTGAGTCCGCTTCTCTATACTTGCTTCCCTCGTCCCAGCAGCACGGCCTACTTCATGTGTAGGAATGAGAAATATTTACACAATATTTGCCTCTTGAGAGACATGCACTGCCACACAGTCTTTCTCTTATATCTTGAATTAAGGGGAGAAAGAAAACCTTAAGGTGCCAGTCTTTTCTGCTGGTTCCCTTGGTTTTGGAGACACCAGAAGAGAAAAAAACAAAGCTGGAGCCTTCTTGCCTGCGTGTGGCCCACAGTATTCTGTCTTCTGGGATGTTGACCCTATGAGTTGTACAGGGGGAAGCACAGCATAAAAGTGAAATCGGAAAGATATACATATAGGCTGAACAAAGAAGAAGGGGTAAACAGACACCATGAAAGGAAAGCATATCTTCATAAGGTTGGAGAATGCATTGGTCTTCTCTAGCAGACCTGCCTGTCTTCCAGCCATCTGCCAAGGAGTAGAGGAGAACTGCTTCTGAACTCCACTTGGAGGCTCATCAAGTCATGTGTGCAGATTTGGTGCAGTTTCTTGCATGCTACTGCTTAAAATAGTGCACCTAGGTGCAGTAACTGAAAGCTGGACGGAGAATTTCCATGGTAGTTGTCTATGAAATATCAGTTTCACCAAAACTTCCGTACTTGGCCCTTAAAAATTAGCTTCGTGTTCCTGTTACACCTATTGCTCAAAATATGCTGATCTTTCAGTTTGAGAAAGGCCCTTCGCTAAGTGACCACAGCTGAGAAGACTTTCAGATTACATAGGACCTCTGCACCAAGATCCTGTTTTGGCTGAACACATTTTGGTCAGCTTCTAGCACTGGTCTGCTGCACGATGAGAGTGTAGCATCCCAGATGATACAAAGAGCCAATTTTCTGTTTCCATACATAGGAATTCTGAAAGACTTCAATAAAAACTACCATTAGCAAAAAATAAAGGAACATAAATGTGTTGCTAAAAAAGTTTATCTGCCTAATCACCTCTGCTGTTTTTGAAATTAAATGCTATTTACTGCTCTGTCATGTAATGCGGTGAGCTAACTAAAGCCACGTGTTCAAACTACGCCTGCCAATGTCTCAGAAAAAATTTGCCTTAGCTAACCAAATGCACCTGAGTAACTTTGTTATTTGCATGCATTGGTATTTGGCATTTGGCATTTGCATGCTTTAGGTATCCTTTCCCAAGTCTGTTAGTAAAATGAAAATTTGCTAAAGAGAAAATTGTTAATATTTAGGTCAAAAGTAGTCAAAAGTAGACATAGTGTCAAAAGTGTCAAAAGTAGACATAGGAAATTCTTTACATTACAATAAACCATAAACTCAAGCCCAAAGATTTTCATGAGAAAGGAAAAAATTTGATAATTAGTCTTTTGATTCAGTCATTGCTGCCCTTATGCTTTTAATCATTCTAAAACCTAGCACTAGGTTACATACAGAAAATCTAAGCAAATTGTCTGAAAGTCCTGAAGGAATTTAAAATAAATGCTTAAATGAATCTCTCATTACTGTCATGCGACAAATGCTAAGATGTATTCATAGCGATGCACACAATTAAGTTTAGAAGAATTGTATGAGGTCAGTTTCAGCAGATTCCTATCGATTGTCCTAGTTAATAAAGAGTTAAAAGATGAAGTGAGTTTTTAAAAAATATAAGTGCTTTAAAGGTGCTAGAAAGGAAAAGCATAGTACTAAGTGGTCATGTGGCTAGTGCCATTCATCTTGGTAGTGACTATCTGTCAAAAGTGGCAAGAGCCCCTGTTAACAGCCCTGACCTGTGCTGTAATGAAGGGAGAGTGCACAGCAAAGTGTCCATTATCAGGCAGTTGGGAGCAGTAAATTGGTGCAGTTTGCCTCAATCTTGCAGCAAGTTGAGATGTAAGATAGGTGGGGATCAGCAAGCAGCAATTTTATCCTATGATCATTTTTGTCAGATCACATCAGAGTAGGAACTTAGTCAGATTCATTATTTCAATTAAATAAGTCCCCTCATTAAGTGACCGCTGGCATGAATGTTTTCTCTTGTCCTTCATTTATAATCGTGTATACACACCTGCTAATATTTGGACAGGGACCAGTGATGGAGAAGCAGGAAGGTAAATGACACATTAAGATGATAGTCAGGTACAATCAAACAATTCTTGCACCTTCTCAACAGGGCTAACAGCTTGCAATAAAACAGGCCACCTATGTTACCTATACACTAACCTACAGTGCTTACATGCAGTTCTAACTAGGAAAATCCATTTCAGACTGCTTAAAAAAACAAAATGTAGAAGTAAAATTCCACCTGTATTCAATCCCATGCAAATGAATTGATGCTAGTGCCATTTTCCTAGGGAATAACCCCCAAAATCCAGGTGATGCCCAATGGGATGCTCTCGGGTGCCCCGACATGAAAATGTTCTGGATGAACTCGCAAACTCTCCAGCAGACTTAACCCTTAGGGACCCTCCAGTAAATTAGATAAGTAAACTGAAGATAAATGTACTTGTCACCACCACTCACTTCTCCCTTCTCAGCAGCAAAAGCCTTTCAGATCCGCCCACCTGTTTTCCAGACACTAGATCACATCATCCATATTCCTACCCCATAACCGAAAGAAGGAATAATAAAACTTCTGTAATTCACATAATTCTGTACAACACCCCGTCATACCCTTCTGCCAAATCCTTGTGAAACATACCTGCCCTCTCTGCCAGCTCCCAGCCACACAGGTAGATTGGGTGATGGCCAGAGAGGTAAAGCTCAAGTCCAAGTGGTATTACATTGCAAATGGCCACAGCTTTGTCCTGAGCAGTACCATTCCCCAAAGATCGCCTTCCACATGTGGGTCAGTCCTATAGAACTGAATAGAAAGTGCTTTTTTTTTCCTCACAGGTGCGTTAAATCAACGGTTGAGTGCCTTTTTCCCTCTTAGTCTATGTCAGGAGTGCAATACCCAGCTCTAAAGGAAGGACACAACTCTTCTGTTCTTTGTCATTAGAGATAAACTGGAAATACAATCTTCTATATGAGTAAAAGTTTTTGCAACCTTTAAGATGCTGCGCTTATACCTTGCCTACCGCAGTAAGTTTCTGAAATTTGATAAGAGACTAGAGAAAATGCACCTTGACTCTCCTTTTATTGTTGTTTTTCTGGTTTTCATTAAATGAAATTTAACTAAGCATTTGCTAAAACAAAGTGCTGAAAATCACTGCTTCCCTCCTGGCATTTGTGTTCCTCAGAAAAGCTTTGGCAGCAGGCTAAAAATACTTATAAAAAACCTTGATCACAACCTTCTGAAGACTGAATCTGTACAACTAACGAAGTGATTATTACTAGCAGGTACTTCACCAGGAGCACATGAGACCTGAGAGCTATAAAAGTAAGCAGTGTTGAGCGTCTCATCTTGGGACATTGCACCCAGCAAACAATATATTTCTTTCCTGGGCTCAGAGGCACATGTAGCTGAGCTTTTGCTTAGCACGTACAGGCATTTCGTGCCTCCTTCTATCTCCCACTTTAATATAGTTATATTCTTATCAGAGGTAGTAGCAGCCTCCTGCAGTGCTGCAGGGTTTCTGTCCTGCTGAGATGTGTGTTGCAGAATGTGTGCATATATGCACAGATATAAGCACATATAAAGAAGAAAAAACCTCTTGAAGCATCAAATTTACATGTAAATCTGACTTTGATCTTCTGTCTGTGCATTATAACACCCCCAATAATGAAATGGCCGGATAGAGAAATTCAACTTTGGGGCACCCCTTTTCCACTGGATGGACACAGAAGGGCGCAGAACATGTAATTAGGCCATTTTGTAAAATCTTGGTGTTTCCAGCTTGAGAAAGCTTGATCTCAGCAGCCTGGATAATGTTCTTCTAACAGAGTCGGCAGTGATGTATGCAAAGATGTGTTGTATCTCTGTACTAGGGTGTTACTTCGACTCCTACAAAATCACAATTCCCATGTAAGCAGACCCAAAGCTGTCTACCCTTCTGCTAGTAAGCAGACATAGAGCACAGAATGGAATCAGGACAGGACCTAACTTTATAACTTTTCATCATCTTGGACACATTTTGGAGGCAAAAGCATCAGAGGAGGATTTCAGAGCTGGAGGGAAGGGGAATATTTCGGTCCTCCGGAGTCCTCACCAGCAAGTGAGCTGTGAGGAGCAGCTTGGAAGATCTGCAAGCTGAACCCATCCTGAGCTGGGAAATGCAGAGACAGGAGTTTGGGAGGTGATAATAAATAGAGATGATGGAAGCTGGTAAAAGATGCATTGCTGACATAACATAGAGGTTGGACGATATTGTGAAATGCGGATCTCTTCCATTGTCCTAAAGTGTCCCTCCCAGACCAGTGCTCCCCTGTGCTCAAAGAAGTGCTGGCACAAATCAAAAAGACTGCTGCTATCTCTAAAAGCAGGTAGAGGATATGTAGTAACGAAGTCAGAAGAAACTTAATAACATTAAAAGTTTTCTGGATATTTTGATAGGTTTTAGAATACCTGGTAGGAACATGGTCTACTTATTGATTTTAGATCTTTAACCCAAATTGAGGGAAAAAGAATTAAAAAAAAAGAAAGGTCAGTGACAGTTGTAATCTAGCCCAGGGTACAACATCAGGCTGAATCTGGTAACCACAGCATGAAAAATTTAGACGGAAATTCAAATCTAATCTGTCCAAAAGCAGGGTGAGAATTAGTTTTCCTTGTGGTATTAGCATAAACGTGTGCACTGAGCTAATGTTGATACTGGGATTCCCACCTGCAGGTGCAACGAGATCCTTGCTTCATTTTTCCTGTACTGTAAAGCTGTTAGCATTTCTCAATGCCTTACAAGTTACATGTGCTAAGTATCAGGACCACCCAAGCAAGAACCAGGATTTATATCTCATAACTAATTGGTCTGTGTAATACCTGCAGAAGAGGAGTTTTAGCTTGTAAAAGGGGGCTGGTCTTTTGCACAGGCTGTAGTGTACAACCAGAAACATGGAGTTAGAGGCACAATGGTGAAACACAAGTGAGGAAATCGCCACTGTTCATATAGTAGGTAAAATTCATTTTGAAGGGGCTAGCACCATCTGTTACTACTTCTATAACAACTCTTCCTACAATTTATCGGCTCAAACAAGGCTGTAAAGGGGAACAGAAGCTCCTGCTTTCTCTGTGTACCTTTGCAGAGCTGTGGGAAGTGAAGGGAAATAAAATTGTCCACATTAGTTGTTACACAGGCAAAACTGTAATTTTGGAGGGGGGGGATGTTTGCCTTAAAAGCTGTGTAAATCAGCTTGAAACTGAATTAAACAGGTGGCAAACCACCTGTACATAATGATTAACTGTGCTTACACAATAATTTATGTGAAAATGCTGTCAAATTGTGATAACATCACATCTGTTACTACTGTAGTACTGTGCAGTATATTTGTATGTATTATTTCTTTAAAAAAAAAGTTAGGTATTATTGCCCTCTCTTCCCTATGTATTGCATTGAGGTAAAGTATTTGCGTTAGAAAGCTTAGTAGTCTGCCTACTGGTGTCAGCTTTGAAGTATCTTATTTGTCCATATTTGGCCATTGGAACAAAAAATTCTGAAACTTTAAGTACTGCAAAGTACCTTAATTAGTCTGATAAACTATTATATTTTTAGCATTTAAAATGTTGTTGAAACACCTTACTACTTACAGGTATTTACATTTACTACCCTGCTTATATTTAGAGTGATACTGGAGTTTGCTTTACCTTTGAGAATATTATAAACAAAAAGATTTGGGCTTTATTTAAATTCTATTCGTAGAAACAAAGGCAGATTCTTGCCAGCCAGTATCTCTAAGTCTGTGAATTTACACTGTTACAAACAGAAGCAGAATGAGAGTCAGGCTTCATGGCATGCGTTTCCATCCCATGAAGGTATTTTAACCTGCACATGGAAGTACAGTGTCAACACAACAACTTGTGAATTTTGGCTAATGCGACCACCTCACCACTCATCCATCTGACCACTCAAGTGAAAGGCTATGAAAGAGCTCCCATATTCACACAGGTTTACACAGGAGAAGCTGAAATCCAAGTCAGTTTATTTGCATAGATAGGTTGAAATGAGCAATGATATAGGACCTGTTTCATGAGCTTTTCAGCCCCTTTGTGGAAAGGCTCCAGCTTCCCTCAGCTGGATGTGGCAGTCACCAACTCGTTGTCAGTTCAGCCGCTCACCATCAGTGTCCAGTTGTACCCCACCTCCATCCCAGTGGGAGAACTCAAGTTTGGTGGCACTCTTACATAGCTTGCACAGTTGGAAGATATGACAAGGTGTTTGGAAATGGCAAATCAGATTCATTGGATTAGAAAAAATAATAACAACTGTACACTTTAAGGAACTGTTACTAATGGCCAATAAGATCCCGTTTCTATCATAGTAGCATGTTCAATTCATTGCACATTTATATAGGTGTAAATGACAAGGTAAGGTGTAGAGAATAGCAAAATATTTTAATATTTGAAGTAACTAACCCAGAGACCTTCAGGTTACTGCCTCTTAATGAGTTTTTGTAAAGCATCACATCTATGTATAGGTTTTCTTATTAAATAACTTTTAATCACTGTAATATTATTTAAAGGCCTAGCATAAATATGTATTTCTCTCATAAACTGGTGACTAAACACACTGGTATATCTAACCAGGGAAACCAAAACAGGGAAATTTGTATAATGAGGGAAATTTTATTATAAGCCAATGTGTTATTAGTCTTTTTAAATTATATAACTATAAGCCTAAAATTACCTTTTTCATACATTTGCATATTCTCAGTCATCTTAAACTGAAACTGTTGGAGAATGAGGGTCAAACTAAGAAATGCCATAGGAATCTCTTTTATACAACACAAAAAACCCCCATTTTTTTAAAATTCAAGTCTGCAGGGAATCTTACTAGTGAACACTGGAACTAACTACGGATAATTCTTTTAATGTATGTATCATGCATTTGTGAATGCCTGGCTAATAGCATACCTTTATGTATCTTGGATTTAGTGGCATATCTATAGTAGGGAACAGCACAGTTGCACTACTCACTACATTGGTTTTGTGCTAATTGCCTTTTCCCATAGCAGGTCTCCGTGGGCTACATAAATCTTAGCCAGGATTATCCTGGCTGTTTCAGTCTGTGGCATAGCTTTGACTTCACGCCATAACGTTAGAGCTGACACGACAGACCCGGTTCCTGATGTCCGCATAGCTGCCAGCTCCGAGGCATCTTGGCGTACCAATCCACAGGGCACTTCTCAATCCCCTGCTCTTGTTTATCTTCTGCAGTTCTTTAAAAGCAGGATTTGCCTCTTCCTTTCCAGAGAAAAACCACTTTGTCAGTCAAACTGTAATAGGGAATGGTTTTAAAAATCCTTACAATCAGTATCTTTTCAGTGTTGCTACAGTTTTCACAACTACAACCATACCAAGGATTTTAAAAAGATACAAGAGCAGAAGATGTCATAATTTATTCCCATTTTTATTTAAGGGTTGATTTTTCAGTGCACAAAAGGGAAGAATGGGCAATGAGTGAGAATTGGGCCCAAACTTCATGCCTTTAAGAACTTCCATAATAATTTAAATCATGCCTTCAGCAGGAGGGGCAGCATCTTTTGCAAATTTAGCTGCAGTGGTTCAGGGTATTATCTGTGTTGGCTACTCTTTGCCCCACATTTCTGCCAGAGGTTACCCTGAAGAAGCAGAAACAGCAAACGGACCATCTGCTTGACTCTCACTATCTCAGTTCCCTACCTCAGATGTTAACACAAACTCACTTGTGTTACAGGTTCAAGATAATACACCACACCAAACTGGGGCGGCTGCTTGAGGCACACGTTACCTTCTAACATCCCTGCTTCAATCCCTAGCATCAATCTCTAGCTTGTAGGCTGACTGGAGGGCTGACAAGTAGCATTTCCAAGTGCTGTCAAAATGTTTGCCAGCTTGTCTAGCAGAGACATCACATGACAGTAATTTCATGTATTTGGGGTATTTAGCCAGCCCAAAGTTAAGTGTCTGGTTTGCTAGTCTTAGGCTTTCTCTGAAGAGAAAGGCAGGCACTTAGAGAAAAGATTTATCCTATCCTGTAGCATATATCTAGGACTATCTAAAATGAAGTGCCCTTTGGAGGTGCTTGTCTCTCTCCATTGCCTGTAGGAGCCAAAATAAAAAAAAAGTTATAGTAACACAATTTTTAAACAACTATGCCAGTGGGTGCATATCTGTGGGTTGAGAACCCCTCTAACAGGGTGCCAGCTTAAATAAGGACAAGTTCCACAAGTGCGTAGATGGTCACAATTGTGAGCTATACTGAAATCCAGCTTATGGTTTTTTAGCATGCATTCATCTTGCTGAGGATTTAATTTAAACAATTCTTGTGATGATTTATCTTTGAAAAATTGAAAAATTGTATTGCCTTGCTAGCTTACAGGGATAAAAACTTCTCTTCAGTTGAAATTAAAGTAATTTAGTTTGGGAGCACTACAAAAACTTTTGTAGACATTTATTTGTCTTCATTTATACATTACTTTTATGCATGTCAAATAAGTATTACAACTTCGAGAACAGCACTGTACTGAGATCATAACTTGATGGAGTTTAACTAAGCCCTTCATGTTCTTTCTCTGGTGGTGCTGTTTTTAATGGGAGAACAGATAAGGAAGAAAGCACTTGTTATAAAAACCTATCCTATTATGATAATTAAATAATGTTATTACAAAGAAAGAAATTAGTGCATGAAACCCTCTGAAAATTAAAATTTTACTTGGGCCTCCCACAAGATATCACAGAGGCCCAGAGAGGAGTTTTAGTAGTTCCTCATGAAGAAAAAACATGCTTGAAATAAGAAATTCTATTGCAAGGAGCTTTTGGATAGCTTGGAGAGTGTCTGAAAGATATCCCAGCTTTACAGCATACCCAACTGAGGGCAGACAGCTGCTGGGATAGAAGTATCTGAAATTACCATAATTCTTCCCAGTTTGATTTTTCCTCCCTGATTTGTAGGCATGAGAAACTCCAGTGCACATAAAATTCCAGTGTTTCGTTTGGGTATAAAACTAAGCTCAATTCACACAATTACTTGATCTTCCTTTACTGAAAAAAAAAAAAAAAGGAAAAATAAAGTTCTGCAAAGTATATTCCTGTATCAAACTGGATGTTTTATAGATTTTCTTGAAATTCTGTATCATTGCAAAAGGCCCTAAGTTCTATCAAAGCTTTGCGTCAAGGACTTACATCCAGGACCTAGTGCAAGCCTTTGCAGAAAGCTGAATTTCAGCCTTTGTGAGCACGCAATCTATAGACTCTCACTTTTTTGTTTAAGTTATTTCTTTTAGTCTTACACTGAATCTATAAAAATTATTATTGTGGAGTCAGAGCTGCTTTACTATAAAAATTAATTTTTCACTATGGAACAGAACATAAACATGCACCCATTAAACTTCCAGTATAACATTGATGAAAGCCTCCTGATATTCTGCAAGTCTACAAACAGAGTTAAATGATGACAATATCAGTACCTTTCTATGTGAATTTCAGCCTCACCCCATCAGTTTTCAAAGTCTTCATTAACTGTTTTAAAATCACACCCTGAAGGTGAGTATAAATCTATGCTATTTGTGTATTTCATGTCTTTATTGTAAAAAAAAAAAATTAGTCTCCAATAGCAGCCACATTTATTTTGCTCAAAAAATGTGCAAGAAGTAATTAAAGCTTTTCTACTATACCATAAAAAGATAGTTATGTCATTTTTCTAAGTTAGTCCTGATCATTAATACTATAATGCCAACAGAGAGATTCTTATGTGCGTGTACCCCTGGAGGCACCTCTCAGAGAGCTCTTTGAGCAATAACAACAACACAAAGGAGATTTAATCTTTATGAAAACGCTGCTGCAAACTCTCTGGGTTATCAGAACAGGGCCAGGAGTCCCCTTGATACCAGCATCCATGATGGAAGGATGCATACGTGCCACTGCATCAGAAGCAACGCACTTTTCATGTAGTTGCATGTGTGTCGCTGTGCCTGTCCTGTTATCCACAGCTCCTGTTTCTGTATTGGTGGTTCTCTGCATTCACAGTAGAACAAACAGCCTAACAATCAGTTAGGAGAGCTTCAAATACCAATTGCAATGGCAGCATTTCCAGTATGATTAAAATTCTAGCCTAACTCACATTTGATTTGGGGAGTCACTACTTCTTAACAGGATAAATGGAAGAATCCATTGAAAAAATGCATAACATGTATTTTCTGTCTCCAGCTGAGCCTATATAGTCAGTTGGCCTCTGGACCCTTGGATTTTATATCTATCCCATCACTTTCCAAGCTATAATTCACTCCTTGTCTTTCAACACTATGCTAACATGAACAGGCTTTTTTTTACAATACAAAATCCTCTGACAAATACATTTGATGACTCATAATTGTTCTGCTTTGTTTCTTGCAGGGATGCCAAGAGCATTATGTCCGTTGTACAGGAGTTGATTGAATTTATTAATTAATGCTTATCATTAATATTAAGAATGTAAGGGGTTTTTTTCTAAATCACTTCCTCCATTGTACATTGGGTTTATTTTTCATAAAAATGTAGAACAGATGTAAATCTAAAAAAATCTACTCAATCGAGTGTTCAGAAAAGACTAGAGGAAGAGGCCTGCCATTCTCAATGACACACTGATTTGGAAGCTGTCGTTGCCCCAAAAGAATGGGTCTGTCCCTTCTCTCTGTGGATACCTCCACCTGTTCAGATTTTGGAGCAGAGGTTTCTTGAGGACATGGATTGCAGTTTGCATCTCCTCTGGTTAATTTCTTTCTGCTACAGGAAGAGTAGAAAAGGTCCTGCTACCTTGGCACTCTATGGCAGTATCTAATTCATCCACACTGCATGAACTTTGCTTTTTCCTGCAAGTTAAAAGACATTAATGTCTTGATGCACCTAGCAACTCTGTCATGCTCACGTTACATTCACCCATAAAGATCCTGCTTTTCTCTTGAAACTGGCATGGCAAATCATTAATGGTTTGCATTGCAAAAATCTGTGCTGATAGTGTAGCAGCTCTTCTTGGTTAAAAAAAATGTTTCCCTTCATCTAAATCTCTCCTCTGCTGCCTGGCTGTCTTGTGTTGAGAACCAAGAGCAGCATCCCTGAGAGGATGAGAGACAGGAGAGACACCCACCCACCTTGCAGACACTCAGGAAGAAATCCCAAAGAAAATGTTATCTCGGCTTGGAAGTATGATCCCCCTTTGGGACCCGAGCTAGGATAATGTGTCTATACATTAGTCCTTGCACATGGTCACTTTTGAAATTATGCCCAGGATGATTACAAGACAAAGTCAGGACTAAAATGCGCAGTGATCACGGAAAACCAGCCTCTCTTGGGATTATCTCTCACAAATGTGACATAACTCAGTCCCTGCTGCTTAGATCAGGAAAGTTGAAATGAATGACCTTTTTAGTAAGTCAGTTTTCTGCATTTGGTTTAAACAGGAAAACTCTGGTCCCAGCTGTAGAGCTCCCCTCTAGCAGTGAGAACAGTGGGAATAATATAGGGTGTCGATTTATGTGGGAGGAGGAGTTGACCCTTAGTCAGAATGGATTGGAGGGCCATTGCCCTGTGCTCTGCTCTGCCGAGTTTGGAGGCAGAAGTTCATTGCTGTTGTGACGACTGCTATCGGGAAGCTGAAGTGCCCTGGGAATTTCAGATCGCTCTTCCCAGGCATGAGGAGTCACGGATGCCCGCTGGCACCTCGAGCTTTAGCTCCCCACCTGACACAGGACCTCATGAACTTTGTGAGCAGCAGGGGCCTGGAGAGTGACATTCAACCACCGGCAGAGTTCAGGCAGGGTGTGAAACAACCCACAGCTGGCCATCAGTCACCAGAGCTGGCACAGACCCTGACCCCAGGGACTATCGCCAGATAATTGCTTTAGACCAAATGCTGCAGCTTATTCTCTAGCCGTGGCTACCCTACATGCTAGGAATGACTTCTTTACAGACTTGTTCCATGGTCACCTCCCCTTTGAAGGACAACCACAGCCCTACTGCTCTGTGGTCCTTATATAACCTTCCTATGAGGGGAGAACATCATCTTCTTCTTCTTTTTATTTTTTATTTTTTTTTTAGCCCACCATCTGCTCAGCAACTCTGAATTATTCTTCTTTTACACTTATTTATTTTTTCCCTCCACCCTCTCAGAAGCATAAACCTATTTTCTGGCTCTGTGTAACTGATTTAAATGCTTACTTTTCTAAAGTACCAAACAATTTAATGGAATCCTTCACTACTGCATATGCTAGTTATTGTTATTGCTACATTGTACTTAACTACATTTTTTTAAACCATTTTCTTATTGATGGGTATTTCAAGCCATTCTTTCATAGCTATAAAGGACACAGTCAATTGTAACAGATGTAATGTAAGATATGTTTCGTCTTTTGAAGAACAAGATAAGGAAGCACATTGCAATATATACTCAGGTTTTGAAATGATAGAATATAAGAATTGGAGTGTCATGAACCTAAAGATTACTAATGGAAAGGCTACTTAGTTTTTAATGCCATATTTTCCAAGATGATGTGGAAGGAACAATATGCAGTAGGCATAGCAGTGCTAGACACTTGGAAACAATGCATGAGTGTGTATACAAACCTGTTTTGATGGTTAAAAAAAGACATACATTGCCCCAAACATAAGAAGGACATGGACCAGTTGGAGAGAGTCCAGAGGAGGGCCACGAAGATGATAAGAGGACTAGAGCACCTTTCCTATGAGGACAGGCTGAGAGAGTTGGGGCTGTTCAGCCTGGAGAAGAGGAGGCTCTGGGGAGACCTGATAGTGGTCTTCCAGTACCTAAAGGAGGCCTACAAGAAAGATGGGGAGAGGCTGTTCAGTAGGGCCTGTTGTGATAGGATGAGGGGTAATGGTTTTAAAATAGAAGGAGGTAGATTCAGATTAGATATTAGGAAAAATTTTTTTACAATGAGAGTTGTAGAGTACTGGAACAGATTGCCCAGAGAGGTGGTGGAAGCCCCATCCCTGGAAACATTCAAGGCCAGGTTGGATGAGGCTCTGAGCAACCTGATCTGGTTGGAGATGTCCCTGCTCCTTGCAGGGGGGTTGGCATTATCAATAAATCCCAGTGGGTACCTAATAGCATCTTTGCACATATAAAGACATTTTGAAGACTTTGCTTACAGTATCAGTCCTGAAGAGCAAGTTGTGATGTAGGAGTCCTGCTAAATAGCAACAGGGAACTTTCAAGCCCCTGCTCATCCTTTGCTGGGAGATACTGAATGGAATCTGCTTCACCTGCCTGCATGCTTGGTTGCGGGAATTGTTACAAATGAATCCTCAGGAGCTCAAGGCTGAAATGATCATCCATTTGTTACTTGCCATGTTATCTCTGCTAAGCAGTGCAAATGAATATGAAATTCACTTCTGCATGGCTCCTGAAAATGACAAAACATTTCTTATCTAACCATAGAACACAAAAGAAGATCCATAGTTGCTAATGGTACTGACATGTAATCTTGTCTGACATTCTTCCTACAAGCACTTATTAGTAATTTGCTAAAGAGAGGACATACGAGTAACTGGGGTCAGTTAGTCATTCAATTTGGCTAGATTTCCTGGATTTCATGTTTGGATCCTGTGAAAGGCTAATCTCTATATTTGAAACATTTAAATATAATGTAATCATCAATGACACCATATAAAAAGAACCAGCTCTTGTTTATCACATGTATTTCCTAATGTCCATAATCACTGCTTGAGCCCAAGCCCCAGAATTATGAATTTGTCATTTGTCTCCAAAACTTCAGGTCAAACATGACCTATAGTCCCTTTTTTTTTTTTTTTGGGGGGGGGGGGGTGGGTTACCATCTATTTCTCTTTCCCCTTTTTCTTTGTATTAAATTGCAGGAAAATTGCACATTTTTCTCTTGGTCTTTTAAAGGCACGTGGAATAAATACATACAAAGTATTTTTCCATAACAAGTCCTCAGAAAAAATACCATCTGGAACATTGTGCTAACTATAAGCTTTCTTACTCACTGGTGTCACGGCTGATGTGGTGGGAAGACTCAAAGGACTATCTACAAGTATTTTAAGTCAATTCCTCTTCTGATCCAGTGTGGTGGCTAGAGGAGGAGAAGCAATAAATTATTGTAACAGAAAGCAACTTAATTCATTCACTCTTGGAAACAGCATTAACAGAGATAGCCCTTACAGGCTGTACCCACAACAAGGAGTGTGAGGCCAAGAAGGGTGTCTACGTGGAGTAAAACAGTTGGTGCAGAGGACCTGAAGATCTCATTATATATGTTTCCATTTTTTTTTCTCTTCTGCTCTAGTCTGGTTCTGTGATCTGCATGCCTACTAGCAGTTAGAGCACTAGCCACTCTGCTAATGCAGTTTCCAGTTTAGTTTCACTCCAAAAGGAATGTGCTGTGGAGAGATTGCACCTCAAGTAATTACTGTAAGCTCACAACAAATGTTGGCTTACAGTGCTGCTGTGAAGTGTTGCTCACAACATCCATGCAAGAAATTTCATGCTTAGCCCTACATGAATAACTACTACTATTTGCAGGAGTCAGCAGGACTCATTCAAGCTTCCTCCGATGGTGACGGATGGGTGAGTTCATACTGACAGACCCTGTGAAGACAGGAGTTACAATAGTGTTGAAGTGTGGCATGCAAGTGCTTTAGGTAGTCTTAAAGTCTTAAAAGAGCTTTTAAAATAATCTTAGAATATCCCACTACTATGGGAAAGGAATTTTTCTAGAAATTATATGAAAGTTCAGGAATTGTGCTAGAATTTAACATATTTCTCTCCAGATGGAGCCTCTAAGGTAGAAAGTAGTTAATGAACAGTCTGATGTCAAGCAGCAGCTGAGGGGACCTGGTCCTGAAAACCTACTATCCTTGTGCCCAGAACTGCTGTTTTGTCTTCCTGACCAGCCTGCTGGAGCTGACCCTACTCTCAGCAGGAGATTGGACTAGGTGATCTCCAGACACCTCTTCCAATCTCAACAACTTGGTGATTCTGTCACAGTTTCTCTGATCTGTGTTTCACCCACAGGCTTTATAATCCTGGAAGAAAATGTAATAAAGATCTAACCATCCTTGATTTTGGGTTTTTAAAAGCTAAAAATATCATGCATCACCCCTCAGCGGTGTGCTGAGGCTATAGTCTTAGGCTCTTGAAAGTCACACACACACAAATATCAAAGAATTCATCTTCATGTAGGTTCTTATGGAGCCTTAATTCACCCCCTAATAGGAAATATGTGTGCTCATACATGCAGAGTGGCACCCTTAAATGCTAAAAGGTCAAGAAAACTCGTCAAGAAAATCTTTCTGATCTGCCACGATCTGAGTTCAGAGACCTGCTTCACCTAACACGGATTAAGAGATTAGATACTAAGTCAAGCAGGAGCAGTAGAGATGTCACTGATATATGTCACTATCCTGAACTCAGGTGTCATGTGGTGAAGCCAAGAGGAACTGAGAAAGCCCTATGATTGCTAAAGGATATCCATGAGATTGAGACGGTAGTGTACATTCAGTTACTAACTTGGTTTCTTCAAAGATTGCCTTTATTTTAAATAGTGTTTTCCTTTTGATTTAGAGGGCAATCTACTTAAGTTGTGTATATGAATCAAGGTATACAAAAGCCATTTTTTTGGTCTACATTTTATTATTTTGTGATCTGATTTAAATCTATTATGACTTAATATCTGGTTACATTCTATATGCCATTGACAATGGATACATTTTAATCAATCAAACTTCTCTGCAATTTTAAAAACTTCAGAGATTCTACTTACATGAAGCAGTAATTCATGCTCTGGATAAATTTAAGCTCTAATCTCTATTCTTGTATCATCATTTTTTATTATTATCATTATTTTATTATTACCATAATAAACAACTATACCTATTTGGAAGAAAAATTAGTTCTTTCCAATAGTGAAGAGAAAGTAAACAAACCAGAAATGAAGCAAAAGCCTATGACAATGTTGTATTCATCTTCCTTCTATTTAATCTGAAAGAATGCCCCTTTTGTGCTCACACCGACGTTGTAAATATTATCATTAAATCTTGTATTAACATGGGCCTAGCCCACTATGGTAAACACTACCTTAGCAGGAGATTTTTACAGGGTTAATCAGTTCTATGGTATTCCCTCTAATTCTATTTATTCTTTTCATACCAATCCTACCCGTTTAACATTCTTTCCAGTACTTCTATTCTTACATCTTTACAGTTATTTTATGCTTTTTCATATTAATCTATTAATGAACAGAAAGTATTATTCTCTGATTGCAGTGTCTAATTCTGTCTCAATTACAGATTTCTTTTATTGGCACCAGTACTCTGCCATATTTTCCAAAATACATAGTCCAACTAATTCTTGTTGCAGCTTACTTCTCATAAGGAAGGAGCAAAAGGAGAGATACCTAATGCCCCTCTACTCTTTTTTTTTTTTTTTTGCTGTACCACCGCATAGCAGAAAACACCTGAAAAGGGAGCATCTGGCTCTCTCTCATACATTTAAAGTAGTTTTTATAATCTTTTTGAGACTGACAAAATATTTCACATTTTTTGGTCTTACAGAACTTTGAGAGAAAGGAAATTATTTGCTCACTTCAACAATAAGAAAAAAAAACAAATACACCAATACAGAAATTGCACCTAGAGTATTTCCAAGGAGGTGATTAGATCCAGCTCCATGTGACAAAGATCCAAACAGCCCTTGGGACAGTCAAACTGAGAGCTGAGCTGCCTGATTCAAGATCTACTTCTCCTTCCACATAAGAAACACCACAGAAATTCAAGACTAAGTGAAATATGCCTATGATATATGTCTAGTGACACAATTAAATGGGTTTTGAAAGTTCTTGCTCTGGGAGTTATCAGGAGGTGACAATCACTAGACAAGCTAAAAAGTGTTTATTGCAACAGCGAGGCTCTCAAAGTGAATTTCACTCTTAAGAGCTTATTGCCTAAATAAATTCAGACTACATAATCCAGCAAGAGTGTGAAACACTAATTTTAGTGCTTCTATAAAATGAAGACCCCAAACTCTGGAAACAGAAAACATGGAGTGAAAAGCATATCTGTTCAGATTAAGGAGCTGAATTCAGGGCTTGACTTTTAAAATTCTGAAAAATCCACTGGTGGCTATCATGGACACTTGAGTGCCTTTACCTGCACTCTGAAGTAGGACATCACCCCATAAAGTAGCCAAGGTGACAGATCTGTCTAAGAAGTTATAAATTTAATATTGCACTTTTCTTCCTCAGTGCTTTTGTGTTCAAAAATAAATTATTTGCCTTTCATACAAAAATTTTCAAAAATGCTGTAATTTCTAAGCTCTAGTATTGAAGCTCACTGTGCTGTGCCTAAATGTCTTATATTTGCTGTCTCACTAATTAACATCATACAGAATATTGGGATTCCTCTTCCACTTAGTACATAACACCTGTTATTGCTAATGGGAGTCATAGTTAATTATTAAAGAAGAGTAGATCTCTATTCATGCTGCAGTTTGCAGTTCAGTGGGTTAAAAAATATAGCACAGTCTCAATCTTAAATTTCATAGATGATATGCTGGCCCTGTTGAAGTAAATTAAAATTTTGCCATTGATTTCCAGTGGTGAGTGTTCCACAATACGGGTTGGTACTGTAAAAGAAATCAATATTATTTTAAGGCTTTTACTGGCTGAATTCTGTTTATTTTTAACTCCCTTGTTTCCTTCATGTAGACCAAGAAAAACTCATTCAGAGGACTTTGTGGACTGATAGTTTAATGAATATGATTTAGACATGAGGCAGCAGCTTAAATCATACGGCACTTTTCAAATTTCCCTTTTATGAGCGAGGTGGTTTTAGCATAGCAAAATGAAAAATTCAAATACACTCCCACACAAACCCAAGACTATCAAACAAGCTAAAACAGACGTCCCAAATATTTTGTTGTTATGACCTGGTTTTGTGTGAACACACAATATATAGATATCCTTTACTTATATCTGCCCTCTCCATCATTAGACAATCAGCAAAAGTGGCTCATTTTGAAAGAGTATTCAAGAAAATGTAGCACAGAAAATCAGTATACCGGCTGAGATCCTGCCTGCTCAGTTTTTGCCTAGAATCACTTTCCCTAACAAAGATAATAATCCCTGAAAATATTAATTTAAGGGATGTACTGACATCATGTATCTGTATATGTACTTCACTAAGTTGCTATGAAATTGAACATGTATTTTTATTTTACAGTATCCTAATTTTCAGATTTACAACATGCTTTTAAAAAAGCATAACAATTTTATGCTTATTTTCAATTTACAGGGAATTATTCAGTTCAAAATGTCAGTACAACAAGCAGGTTGCTTAAGATAATACATGGCATTTGATATGACAAGATTACTTCAGCTGCTGTATATTAATATGTATATGTGGAGTATAGTTTTGGAAAATTAAAAGGTAATTTTTTGTTTTAATTTAAAGATATTTCTTGAACAGCTTTGCTTTTAAGTTCTGGAAAGGCAGCCTGGCTATTTTCATATTTTGTAAAGTAGAAAGAAATACATTTATCAGTATTAAATGTAGCGCAATATACTTTACATAATGACACACAGAGTAGGCACTTGTATATTATATTTTAGATAATGTTGTCCTTGCATAATTTGTCCCACAGTATACACAATTTTCATCAGCAAGGAAATTTATCCAACATATTTGCAACACCCTTACACTCCAAATATTTGGACCACTCTGAGATGTTAAGGGAGTTACTTCATGAGACAGATCACACACTCTTGTTTCTCTGTGAAAATGCGGTGGTACCTTAATGAATGCTGAATTGCAGTGGAATTCCATGCGAGTACTTACGACATTCACAAGGCTGTGGAATGAGTTAATTATGATCAGTGTTATTACAGTGAATACCTAATGAATTAATAATGCTGGCAGACTTAAAGTGAAGTGTTACCGAGGACTGTGGTAGAACATGTAAGGTTAAATATTATGTGATGAAAGGCATTACGCACTCAGCGGGAAGAAGCAAAACTCAGTCTTTGTAGCTCCACACTCGCAAGCACAGTATCTGCTTAGCATCGCGCACGCTGCCTCTTGGAACAAGTCGAAACCACACTTCCTTGCAGGAACAAGTGTTCAGCAATGCTAGCCGCAGTTTAATTTTCCAGGGGTAGAAAACATACCCTGTAGAGAAGCAACATTTTGTAGCAGCACTCTGAAGCTCTCCTTCTCCTCCAGAGAGTATTTTTCTGGGTATCTGTAACGTTAAAACAGTTCGCTGACAGAAAGCTGGAGACAGAAAGAACACCTGACTCTCCTACAGCATGCTGCCCCGAGTCGTGCTGTTGCTTACCAAACACTGTGGGCTCAAGCTGGAATGAAACTGTGAAATACAACAACCTGACCGTACCTAATAAATTATTGCTACATAACCTTCTGAAGATAACCTGCCTAGAACTCATCGTGAAATTTTTGTTTAGTTATAATATATTGCAACAATTCAACAATTCATATCTATTATAGATTTCTAAGATGCCAAAGCATAAATGGATTTAATCAGACATAATTATTTTTATGCTCACAACTCAAAATATGAATTTATGGCTATTTGGAAGCCAGTGGGAATTGTTTTTATAAATTTTGAAACAGCTGTTGGCAAATGTAAGTGTTAAAGCACAGAAAACAGCTTTTAACTTCTACTCATCAGGTTTGCAATAAAGGAATCCTCGTTCCTTGCGAGGGCCAGACTTGGATCCACGTACACTTCCAGCAGCTTCACTGAAATCCCTCCATTCATTCCGCACTCACAGGCACAGAAAAGAGATAAGAATTTGCCCTCTTAATTTTGATTAGTTCTGCACTGGCCCTCTTATTGTCTGTAATTACAAACACATATTATACAGCAATTATATGGGGGATTAATATAGATGAACGGATAAAATGAGGACTTTACTGCACTTTTTTTCTCTGCCTTGATCCCTAGTATCTTATCTTTATCGAGAGATGCTTATACTGCCTAACGCGTGTGTATCCACCTTTACATGTGGATCGTATGCTTGCATGTTTTGTTAAAGAGGACCAAGCACGTACTTAAAATCATGTCAGTGCCTAACTCCTGTGTTCGCCAGAGCTAGCACGCATCATCACTTTCACAATTTTATTTGTAGAGTTTTAGCAGGATCATTCTATTTTACACAAATATATGCATTCTACCTAAACGTACGGTAGTTCCGCATGCTGTACTCCTGCCAAGTTCTCATAGTTTGCATTCTATTTGAAAATCTCAGTTTACTTTTAAGTAATTTGTGAGGTTTTACATTGTATCAATGAATAATTTTGTGTTACATCTTTACTAGATTACTCCACTCTGCCTCAGGGCATTCTAGACAGATAGTCTAAAAATATCTAATTTTCTCTAAAGAAATTCCCGTTCAAGTTCTAGATTTAAATGCAATGATTTTGATTTGAAAATAAGTGAACAACAGAAATCAAAATGATCAGTAAAATCAATAGCACAAGATAGACTACTGCCAGGAAACGAACTTGTTTATGAACTGGAAGAAATATTGCGTATGGAACAGCGGTGATGTCTGGCCTGTCTATACTTATGATATTCAAAGTAATCATTTTTAAACAACCAGCAAGAGTAAAACTCACCATTATTAAGTAAGTACACTTTTAATTCAGAGTATGTTACAACTTTTACACATAATTTACAATTTTGAAGATGTAACTAAGAAATGACTGTGTACATCGCAAGCTTAATCCTAGTATCTGACTTCATCAAATGATGGGGTGCTCTTTCATGCCTGTACTCTGTGTTATTGCAGAAATCAGTAGCATTTCCAATAAATTGTAGATTGACCAGTACTAAAGACTCTTCGAAAACCACACTCGGTCATCTCCCACTCAATCCTTTTAAGCTTCTATTAGGCTCCTTTGAAAACCATAGAGTGCCCTCTGTTGATCAAAATATATTCCTTTAACATATTAAAGCTCTCACATAACAGATGTTACAGTTTCATCTTTTCCAATGCTTCAGTTAAAAAAAAAATGCTAATTTTGCAAAAGTGAAGGTATTCACTTAAAGACTGGTGTTAGAATACAGAAGTATATTAAAAAAAAAATCAAACAAACAAGACCTACTGCATTACTAAGTATTTACACATAATACTGATGATTAGAAAGATGCATACCTCGCCATGCTAGTTGAAAGTAATTTCTTTCCCTGCATGTGCATAGGTATGCACATGTATGTCTGTTGGTGCCAACCATCCCAGACATAGTTATATACATTTCTATTAATATAAAAATAATATATATTTTTTTTAAAATGATGCAAACATCTATGCTAAATGCCACAGAATACAGAGAGCAACAACAAAAAAAAAAGTGTAGTAAATTGTGATAACTTAATCCTACCATGTTCTCCGAAAAAGCAAAACACCTGAGAGCAGCTTTTAGCTCCCATGTTGTCTCCGCGTGACACAGAGAAATTGATGGTCTGGCTTGCTGGTGACTCTTTGAAACTAAGTTTCGAGCAAGCCTTGATAAAACAGTAAATTTTATTGCAAGTTTTGAGCAGAAATTCATAGAAGGATGAGAACAGTGGGACTTTTTTCATCTTTTTTCTTTCTCATCTGTTTGTTGGCTGAGTGAAAGCATTTTTGTGCTTACGACTGTTTCATACGTTAATTCATTGAGGACGTCAACACTGAAAATTATTGATTTGCATTAAAAAATCTTATAAAATAATGTATCATCTGTTGTAGTTTATTGAAATGCTGAGAACTGACTCATACTTCATGGTGAATGTTGAGATAAATAATACTGTATATTCAGTATGTTAGTTAATTAAATAGTTCAGTTTATCTTGTGTTTGTATCATTGTACAGATAATGATTCATTTGTAGAAGTAATTGTTCTGTGCTAGTTTGTAATAAAGGAAGACCAATTTCTGTTCTTCTGTAGCCATTTGAAGATGTTGTAAAAAAAATAATTACATAGTTTAATTTCTTTTACTGTCTTATTACTTCAGTACCAAGTGTTGAAGAAACAGGTTCTAATGCTGAATGTCTGTGTATTCAGAAATATGGTGGTAACTATAAAAGCATATAGACAATTCACCTTTTGAATCAGGATAAATTGCTAGGAAATACAATAAATTAACATTAATTGCCTAATATAAAACACATAGACTTAAACCAGAAATCTGGAAATTAAAGAGGAAAAATACAGAAACTCTGTTTTGCCATGATATTGCCTCTTGCTTGCATTGTATTTATTCTCCGAATGTGATTTTTTTCTAATGCTATAATTAAAACATATATTCATGAAACTGAGGTTTTATTAAATTGAGAATATGGTAATACAGAATCTTTTAAAGTACATTCATCAATACCATTTGGCATATAATCTTCTTTTCGTCAGGTCCATAGATTAAATCCATTTCAGCTGTGAAATAAAATACCTCAAGTATATTTTTGTGGAGAGAAAAAAAAAAAAAAGACAGAAAAAATGTGAAACGAAAAACACCACAGTGTTTTTTAAAATTGACAATATAGGTTAGCATTCATACTGATTGTCATTTACTTTCTTTGGAATCTTAATGATTCTATAGTTTCATACACACTTTTGGTAACTACTACTGAAAAGTAAACTAAATTTTTAAAATAATATTTAATAACATAGAGAAAAAATAACTAGATTAATACTCCTTGCATTTTTTTAAATTAAAGTCTCACATTAATGATAAATAATATAGAACTGTATTGCCTAACTAGAAGGGGAAAAAAATGCTTCGGAGTGTATACATTTAAAATAAGTTTCCTTTGGCTTGCCAGAATAGTTTTTACAAATTCCCTCGAAAATAATGGAATTAATAAGTAGAAATTAGTTCCAATATAGAAGGTTCTAACTGCAGAATATTCCCATGACAACGCAAAACGCTCTGTATTCCTGTGCTTTCTACCTGTCCTAGCAGCCACAAGAGGGCACTCTGCTTTTTTTCCTAACTTGGTTCAACTGCTCTCTGTAGTTTATGGATCTCCTCCTTTACCAGTAATACCCAAATTTTTTTTTCTTTTTCTTCCCATTTCAAAGATAACATAGTGTATTTTATCACTTTATATAACGAACTGATGAAATGACAGGCTCAAAAATCCTTAATGAGTTACTATACTTCCACAACTCGATGAGCTCGATTGGTATATCCCTACTGCAATTGCACTACTGGAGCTCTCACAAACACGTTTTGTTGTGTTGAATATATATGATACACGCAAAAGACCACCAACAAGATTTTTTTTTTGGAGAGACTGAACTCTGGGGCAGCATTAAACAGAAGCAGGACTCAGTTTTCTGAGTCACATCAGAAGCGGGTGCAGAACTTCTGTAGCACCTGGGAAGGACTACACTGGAGGTCTGCATTTTTGCTGTCAGGCTGTGCCTTGACTGCAAAGTAGTGTACAGCCAACAGCTAATTGTAAGTTGTAGTCCTTGTACCTGCCTCAAAATATCTATTCTATTAGTCATTTTAGATGCTATACATAGCAGTCCAGCCATGGCGGTTTTTTTTTCTGAATATATTTTCTACTGTAATATATATTTTCTGCTGTACATAATAAGTAAGGAACATTAACAAAAGTTAATAAGTATATCCCCAACGCAGACACAGAAGGCTGCCTTGTGTTTTTGATATCCTAGACTCTATACAACTTTAGATCACACAAGACTAACCTTCCAACTAGATTTCCAAGTAAGCTTTCCAAGAATAAAGCTGTCTAGGAAAGGCACAGGGCAGACCTTTTGGCACCCACGCATCACTCCTTTTCAGAAGCACAACATGCTTTTACGTGAGAGCTGCATCGGAGTGAGGGGCGTGATGCTGGTGTCTTCCACCTTTTCAGCCTTTTGACAGTCTGTCTCCATATGGAAGGTCTTTCTCCACATTCTGTCATTAACAAAACCACAAGTAAGCTTTGTCCCTTTAGCTGGGCCTTTACCAGACCCATACTGGGTCCTGGTATATGGTGTCACACAGAAAGATGGATAACATTCACTCTATATTTGTGGTTTATCTGTGGCGTATTTTAGATGTTAACTATCTTTCCACCAAACTTCAGTTTAGATGTTCAAGAAAGTAGATAGGATTTCCCCCATGGAAACCTTCCCTCTGGAAACCTTCAAAGACATGTCACTCTCCACACTGACTGAAAAGCTCGAGCACTGCTTTTTAAACTTCAAATTGCTTAAATTTCAGTGTCAAGTTGCGTGCCTGAACTAGGCAGTTTCTACATGCAAGATTTTGTAGCACAAACTGCTAGAATAGCACCCTATGGAGATCTAGAGGCATAGGAAAGGGTTTTATAAAACAATGACAAGCAACAAAGAAACATGAATTTTATAACATAACTGGTGTTTTCTGCTTGGCAACATCCCTGGTGTGCTGCTAGAATGATATCGGAGACCTCAAGTGTTCACGGACTATTAAAACATAAGTATGACACTTTCATAGCTCCCACAAGGGTTGTACTGTTCATTGCATGAATGGAGTAAAAGGTACTAAGATGATGGGGATATTACAGTAATATCGTAGTATTATACCTGTGATCAACCCAGTCATAAGAGATAGAGAATTAAAAGCACAGTTACTAAAATGGGAATGTCAAGAGGTAGACTGCATAGTACTTATTTGTTTTTTCTCTGTCTTAATAATTTCAGTTTCTTGAAGCAAGTGAGACACAACCAGAGCAACAAGAGATGCTTAATATAGTCGAGTGCAGAAACAGGTATGTTTTTCTGTATGGCCTCACGTATCTTCATCCACTGACCCTACAACCAGTCCTTGCAGATGCGCCTCAGGTCACTATTTCTGTAAAGTATTTCACAGTTAGATGTTGATCACATAATTGGCAAAATAAACTATGGCATTCTTTTCCCTCTGGAGGAGGAGGAGAAAATGAATTATGGGTTTGATTTGGTTTGAAGGTGATTTAGAGGGGTAAACCTATTTACGACATCATAGCTGTTAGAAAGTCGAGTCATGTCAGTGGTTGCTGGGTGAGACTAGATTCATCCAGCTGTTGCTCTCTATTTTTCTGTAATTACTTGTGGTCACTCTCCACCCAGCGAGTCAGCCATGACAGGACATGACATGAGTCCAACGCCTATATTGGCAGTAGCTGCAGAGATGGAGACCCTCCAGCCCACTGTGTGAGTTAGCAGCTGTGTATTGGGTCATATTTCATGTTGGCAGCATTTCTTCAACCAGCTGCTGTCCTGGCCTGGTAGCTATGTTCCTCTTGCTTTAAAACCGATGCCGATGTGACTCCCATCTACAAGAAGGGCCGTAAGGAGGATCCGGGGAACTACAGGCCTGTCAGCCTGACCTCAGTACCTGGGAAAGTTACGGAGCAAATCATCTTGGGTGAGATCACTCGGCATATGAGTGGCATCCAGGGGATCAGGCCCAGCCAGCACGGGTTCACGAAAGGCAGGTCGTGCTTGACCAACCTCATTTCCTTTTACGACTGGGTGACCAGACTGGTGGATGAAGGAAAGGCTGTTGATGTGGTCTACCTGGACTTCAGCAAGGCCTTTGACACGGTCTCTCACAGTATTCTCCTAGGGAAACTGGCTGCCTGTGGACTGGGTAGGTATACCCTTCTTTGGATAAAGAATTGGCTAGGGGGCCGTGCCCAGCGGGTGGTGGTTAATGGAGTCAAGTCCAGCTGGCAGCCTGTTACAAGTGGTGTCCCCCAGGGGTCGGTACTTGGGCCCATCTTGTTCAATATCTTTATTGATGACCTAGACGAGGGGATTGAGTGTACCCTCAGTAAGTTTGCAGATGACACCAAGTTGGGTGGCGGTGTTGATCTGCCTGAGGGTAGGGAGGCCCTTCAGAGGGATCTGGATAGGCTGGATCACTGGGCTGAGCTGAATGGCATGAGGTTCAACAAGGCCAAGTGTCGGGTCCTGCACTTTGGCCACAATAACCCCATGCAGCGCTATAGGCTCGGAGCTGAGTGGCTGGAGGACTGTGAAGAGGAAAGGGACCTGGGGGTGTTGGTGGATGCTCAGCTGAACATGAGCCGACAGTGTGCCCAGGTGGCCAAGAGGGCCAACGGCATCCTGGCCTGCATTAGAAATAGTGTGGCCAGCAGGAGCAGGGAGGTAATCATCCCCCTGTATTCGGCACTGGTGAGGCCGCACCTTGAGTATTGTGTTCAGTTTTGGGCCCCTCACTACAAGAAAGACATTGAAGCCCTGGAACGTGTCCAGAGAAGGGCAACAAAGCTGGTGAGGGGTCTGGAGCACAAGTCTTATGAGGAGCGGCTGAGAGAGTTGGGATTGTTTAGTCTGGAGAAGAGGAGGCTCAGGGGAGACCTCATTGCACTCTATAGCTTCCTGAAGGCAGGTTGTGATGAACAGGGGTTTGGCCTCTTCTTCCAGGCAACAAGCAGGACCCGAGGAAATGGCCACAAGTTGTACCAGAGAAGGTTTAGATTGGACTTGAGGAAAAACTTTTTCTCTCAAAGAGTGGTAAGGCACTGGAACGGCCTGCCCAGGGAGGTGGTGGAGTCTCCGTCCCTGGCAGTGTTCAAGAGGCGGCTTGATGAGAAGCTACAGGATATGGTTTAGTAGCTGTGGCAGCAATGGTAGTGGGAAGACGGTTGGACTAGATGATCTTATAGGTCCCATCCAACCATGTGATTCTATTCTATGAAAACTGACCCTTCTCTAAGTTATGGACAAAAAAAAAGAATGAGCAATCTGCTTATGTGTAGCTAAATATGAGCAGTTCTGGAAATAAAGACAACCAGTGCTTGGAGAGGGGACGATCTGATCTGTCAAAAGGCCACACTCAAGCTTGAGTCTCCTTTCCTTCACCCCGATCACAGAATATACAACAACTGGAGGTTTGATTTCCTCAGTTGCAATGCTCATCACCTGCGCTGTTTGAACAGAGAGAAATTTTCCTTGCTGTACTACCACTGCATGTTTTTGTCTAATTTTTGTTCTTTGATAGCAAAATCATCAGGAAAGGGCAGGGTCTCAACAACAAACAAGGCACTGGTGGCAACTGCTGGAAGTATGCTGAATTAGACAGACCAATCTGTTACTCTGGTAGATAAATCTTTTCTCTTGTTTGAAACTAGAAAACACAAAGTTGAAAATTGCTCCTGGCTCTAAGTAATAAAAACATAATATATCCTCTTCATGCGGAATCCATCAAAAGGTAAAAGTATATTAAGTCTCAAGTCAAATGACTTCCCAATTAGCCAGCCAGGTTTGTATCCATGAAAAATGCAAATTACAGATGAGTGATGAGATCTTGTATGCATTACTGTTTTGCAGTCTCAGACTTTTTAGCTAGAACGGTTGTAATAAATAATGCTTCTGAGCACTCATGCTGTGAAATTGCTTGCTGTTGTGAATACATCTCTTCACTACCTGCAGGTACAGCAGTGAAAGCACCAGCACTGTTAATCACCCCTGAAGCAGTGAAAGAGGAAAGAAGGGAAGATCCTTCCTGGCAATGTCTTTCTGAAACCCCAGTGAATTTAGATGTCATATTATGTTCAGGAACTCAACAGTGCACCTGCTTAGAGACTTGATGTGTCAGATGGTCTTTCCTCTGCTCTAATCCCCTCACTCCCTTCCTGTCTCTTAGAAAGGTCGTTATTTAATACACGAAAGAATTCTGATTGTTTTTTGAGTGAGCAGGCAGAGATGTTATCACATAGCTATCTGTGAAGTGACCAGCCCTGCAAGTTCTAGGTAGTCCTTCCCAGCAGGCAAGTGGTGGTGGTGGTGGCTGCTACCCAGCTCAGCAGTAGCTCCTCTCCTCAAAGGCACTGAAATGGCAGCCTTGAAATGTAGGTCTGCCTCCGATCCACACGCATCACTACTCAGAGTAAAAACTTTGCTCCTTGCAGGGGGGTTGGACTAGATGACCTTTGAAGGTCCCTTCCAACCGTAACCATTCTATGATTCTATGATTCTTTTATCCACCTGGTGCTTTGGTCACACCACAACACTTGTCCAGATGTCCAGCTAATGCTGACAGAATTTAAACTCAGTAGCACATATTTGTGTTCTTTCAAATTCCAGAGGCTTTAAGGATGGTCACTGCCCCCACTGTTGCATGCTGAATTGCAAGCCACTGATTGTATATTTGCACTTTAACACTTTCTCTTAGAAGTAATCCACCATCTCCCCGGGGAGCTGCAGGGCCTCCCAGATGATGTCTGCATCTATTGCTATTCTGTTTACTCTCCCCTTCAGAGTGAGGGTATCATGCAGAAGTTAGACTCAGTCTAGTTTATGATGCAGGTATTTTTCATGTGACACATAAAATATTGCAAATATGTCTAATGTGTTATAGAAAGCAGTTGTATATAAATAATTTTTGTCTTTAATCCCTTCAGTTGATGGTCTCCTTCTGATTCTCCAGCTGATTTCACACCAACGTCTAACTTACACCCTCTTATTTCATGCCTGCTGTTAAAGTTGGCAAAGTGAACGTTGTATTATGTTGGAACAATACGTGCAAAAATGTTTGATAAAACAAGTCTGACAGTTTTGTAAAGGGACAATACAGCTTAGAAAATCTACCAGTGGCAACCTGCATATTTCCACCTGTATGTTTCAGTTTTACAAGGAAAAACTGTATATCCTTTGCACAGCTCAGTAGATTTCTTTTTATACGGCAACAATCTTTATCTAGATTGCTGCTACCAGTTGTATATGGGACATGCCAGATTTGTGGAAGAGTAGATAATCTTTACACAACAATGCTTTGGTGTTCTGTATTTTAAAGGGAGAGAGAGCAAATTGAAAAACACAGGAGGTTTTGTAAAACACACAAGAAAGTCGAAAAGGATGTTTGTTCCTCTGTCTTTCACACGTTCTGCTTGGTAGCTCTGTTCTATAGTTCCCCTAGTTGTAATACGGGACTGCTAGTATTATAAGCCTAATACATTGGTCTGGAGTTATATTTCACTCAGCCTTGCGAAGTGCTTTGAGAACCTTGCTGATGTCAGCAAAATACAAGACAGGCTTTTTTCTCTCTCTCTTTTTTGTTATTGTGCCTGGAAATCATAATATTCAAATAAAAATAATTTATATTCATGTTTCCTTTGAAAATAAAGAAAGATATTGAATATTTTGCAATTAAGATCGCTTTTCATTTGCAAAATTTGCCAGCAGTCAGTCCTCACACATAGAAAAATGTCATAAGACAGATCTATGACTTACTTATCACTTAATTTATCTTGCACACAGATATTGTTCTTCATTTAAAACACTTCTGTCAGTTGTATGCAATAGTATCTCATGTCTATGTATATTGTGATAAAAGAAAAACCACCCTAGAGTGTCTACATTTCTATTACCTCAAGATCTGATTTTTTTCAACTCTTCTATTAAACAGAATAGGTCTGATTTAACAGCAGGATTAGGCAGCTCCACTAAAACACTTGTTACTGCAGTAGAGGATGTTCTGTTGTGCACTGCATGCTCTTTTCTTTCTCAGCCAATGCTATCTTATTTGTCAAGTAACACCAGGACAGTGCTGCACAGCTTATGTGATAGACCCGTACTTGAGGTGCATTGCTTCAGCAAAGCTGCAGAACTGAAATTGTAACATCACTGTTGGACATTCATAAAAATCTAGAGATAGTTTTAAGTCTGATAATACAAGTATAACTTTACTGTACTGACCTCATGTCCAGTTAGTAAATTCCATTCTGCACATCTTCATTACTTACTGGTTTCAACTGAGTCTAGCTGTAGTTTTCAACTTGTGGCCTGAGGAAGTCTAAGCACGGACAGACTATTTCTGAGCCTTTCAGAAAAGCTATATAACAAAAGGAAAGTAATTGGCATTAAATTAGATTAACTTTGCAGACATCTACCTCTTCAGAGGAAGACATGGGAGTGCAAACTTAAAAGAGTTGAAAATCATTGGAATATACTGGATCACATTTAACTAAGTGCTGGATCCAGTTTAACTCACACTCTTTATAGAACATCTTTAACACTCCCAAAGGTAAGCAAAGGAATATGAGAGTACCTCAGAATAAAATCCTGTAGGTCCATCTGATTAAACAACTACCATAATCAACCCATGGCAATTGCATTCAATAATGCACACATTTATTTAAGTGGAGATCATGCAACTGTAGATCAAAGCTTCAATATTAAAGTAGCACTTACAGCAAGAGTGTAATCTTACCATCTAACAATATTAAAATGAGTTTTGGCCTAATCTTTATGTGTTAATCCTACTTTTGAAAACTATTTTCTATGCCATTTGCAATGGAGCTTGGTCACATCCCCTAAGAAAAAAAGAACTAATATTTATATATTGTATTTCCATTCTCTATAAAATTAGGAAATTTTACATTAAAAGTATGAATTCCCAAAATTTCAAAAACACACAGAACAGTGGAAGTACATTAAAATAGAAATAGGATTCAAATGTTTGAAAGGTAGCACGGAGCTGCTAAGAGAGGTTACTGTTATTTTCAAAAGCAGAAATAGTAAACCTATCAAAACTCATGAAATTCAGTTAGTTAAAGCCTCCGTCAAAAGAAGTGTGGCCAGTAGGTCAAGGGAGGTGATTCTCCCCCTCTACTCGGCCCTGGTGAGACCCCAGCTGGAGTACTGCATCCAGATCTGGTGCCCCCAGCATAAGAAGGATGTGGACCAGTTGGAGAGAGTCCAGGGGAGGGCCACGAAGATGATAAGAGGACTAGAGCACCTTCCCTATGAGGACAGGCTGAGAGAGTTGGGGCTGTTCAGCCCGGAGAAGAGGAGGCTCTGGGGAGACCTTATAGCAGCCTTCCAGTACCTAAAGGGGGCCTACAGGAAAGACGTGGAGAAACTCTTCAGCAGGGCCTGTTGTGATAGGACAAGGGGTAATGGTTTTAAAATAGAAGGAGGTAGATTCAGACTGGATATAAGGAAGAATTTTTTCACAATAAGCATGGTGAAGCACTGGAACAGGTTTCCCGGAGAGGTGGTAGATGCCCCATCTCTGGAAACATTCAAGGCCAGGTTGGATGAGGCTCTGAGCAACCTGATCTGGTTGGAGATGTCCCTGCTCCTTGCAGGGGGGTTGGACTAATGACCTTTATTATTCTATGATGACTTATTATTTATTCTATGATTCTATGAAATATTTGTGGAAGAGAAAGCAGAGGAAGGAAGAATACTAGTAGAGGTTGATTATGGTCAGCCAAACTCACCATTTTCTCATAGGCTGTGTATACAGCTCCTGCATGTACCACAAGGGGAAAAGCAGAGGCCCACAAAGGGTTGTCCTCAGTGAAAGAGGAAGGAGACCTTTGTTTACCTTGCCATTATTACGTACATAGCTCTATGCACAGAGGCAGATGGTGGGGAACAGCTGACAGTACAGTTTATACTTGTTCGGACGGCTCCCGAGTCTCCCCTCACGCCACACCGTCAATGCTGAGAACACAAGAGTCTCACTCCCCATTTGAATCAATTTCCTTTTGTAAAATTATTTTAACTGGTCTTTCTTAAGACCTGTCTGCATGGTAAAGTTAACAGGAAACGCACAAGGCTTTGTTTTTTAACTGGAAAATAGTCTGCTTATAGCAACTCTCATTTGACTTTGGTATTATCTTTTCTTTTGCAGCATTAAAAGTGTATTTATTGGAACTAGATGATGCTAACCTTAAAAAAAAAATCAATGAGGCTGTATCTAAATTTTTTCAAATGTGATACACAAATCCTCACTGCTCACTCTCTTAACTGACCAAAAATCAGATGACTGTGCCAAAGTAACACCAGCTCAAAATGAATCTACACTGTTGCTCAGCTCCAAGCAGTACCTAGTAGGATTTTATATTTAGACTCTGCATGCTGTGAATGAAGTCAGATAGCTTTTAGTTGTCTCTGTAGAGTGCCTACAATGTACACTACACAACAGATTCCTCGCTATCTTTAGATGACTCATCTATAAAATAACAAGCTTTTTTGAGTTTCTGTTAACTTTTTAAATATATAAAACTATGAAAAAGCATTTGATTTGCAGAAATTGATGATGCAAATACCAGTACACATCAGGATCATAGATTCATAGAATCATAGAATGGTTTGAGTTGGAAGGAACCTTAAAGATCATCTAGTTCCAACTCCTCTGCCCTTGGCAGGGACACTTTCCACTAGACGAGGTTACTCAAAGCCCCATCCGACCTGGCCTTGGATCAGTGGTGCATTTTCAAATTTTTGCATTTTAGTATTTCAGTCAGTGTGCTAAATAACCAAAAGAACTACAGCTCTGAATAGGGAAATTTCATTTCACTGAAATACCTGTCAAAATTTTCTATATGATTTAATCCAGATGTTCAGGAACTTGCATGAAAAGTTAAGTATGATGGATTACAGGGTCCTCTAAGTTCTTGTTTTCTGGAGGGAAATAGATTCAAAATATCTGGAGGTTAGTAACACACAGGAAGCAAAACGTGGACCAATCCTGAGTAATCTTGATACTGAGTAAACTTCACCATCCAGATGCTGAAAAAAAGAGTCTTCCATTTGCATCCTGAAAATGAAACATTAACCCATTAATCACTCCTTGGAAATACAAATAATGGAATTTGGGTCTTTGCCTGTCTTGCATCCAAGACTTCAGTTCAAACTTTTCCCCTTTAGATCTAGCCCAAACATGTCTTCTTGAATAAACTTATTCATCTAAAAATCATTTATACCATCAGTATTGCTCATGTTATTAGTGGTTAGAATATGAAAAATCAACAAAATTTCAATGTGTTTGCTTTACAGAATGTTTATTTGGTATACAATAATATCAACTACTCTATGTTCATGAATATTTATTTAAATTATAATATACCTAACAAGTTAATTCATATTCCTAATTTTTATATTTTTAACTCTTTACAGAATAAGAGATATCAAATTTTTTTCTATGATTTGGATCAACTATGCTTGAATGAAAATTAGATTTCACTTCAAAATGACCTCAAACAAAACCTGAGATAGAAAAGTCAAGGTACGCATATACAAAAGGAGGTGAGGAAATGTTGAGTACAACACAGCATATTGTTATCTGATTTATCAAATCAGACATCATGTATTTGAGAAGTCCCTTTTTCAGCATGTTCTTCAGGATTTCAGAATTAGTAAATTCCATCTTTTTTTTTTTCTTTCTGGATGACGACAATATTACTGCTTACTCTCAGATTTTCAGCTTTGCATGAACTAGTCATTAAATTGACCCACTATAATATTCCCTCTGTTTTCATGGGAGATGCTGCAGCTGTCCAAAGCCAGTTTGGTGCCTCAGCAAAGATGCATCTCCATGTGCTTACCCAGTGCTGTTACCGATTCTGCGCTTCGGATGATTTAGAAACTTTGGCACCAAAAGCATGCTGCTGTCAGCTACTCAACAGCAGGTTATCTCCCTTGTGGCTAAGTTGTGCCACAGATAAAGAGACAATGGAGGAGAACTCCAGCCAGGCTTCAGCCACAAGGCTTCCTAGCTCGGCCGTGCCATGGTCAGTGCACTGCTCCCCTGCATGGCTCCGGCACGGCACAGTGGGGACTGGCGGCTCTGCAGGACCGAGACACTGAGCCACCTGCACCTGCAGCCTCTGGCCAGCCCAAACACCTCAACACAGGAGCCTGGCTGAAAGCATATTCATTGAACACAATATTGTGAGCTCACACATAGAGCCACTGCTAACCCTCCATCAATAAACATCCCACTAGAGTGCGGAGGCACTGAACAGCAGTTGTGCTAGGTCTGGGCAAGTGTAGGACTTTCAGCTTGGCATTGGTCCTGCTGGACCTGAGCTGCCACGAGCAGTCTTATCACCACTGGAATATCCTAACCTCCATGTATGTCTTTGAGATTGTAAATCTTTCAAGTTCAATTTAGAATATGTCTATAGACGGTACTAATTTTGAATCACCATAATTTTGAATTTAAGCAACTGTGTAAGTTCTTATTTTCTGTATTTTTACATCATCATTTGTTGTACATACTAGCAAAAGATTACTCCACCTATTTAGGCTTCCACACCTTTCTCATCATTCTGACTACTGTGTGCATCACATATTAATCATTAGGATACAGAAGAAAAAGCCTCTGTGAGGGGCCAGTGATATACTACTCCAGGACCCTACCGTCATCCCTGAAATGAATGACCTGCAGAGACAGAGTTGTCACATACACAGATACACTTTCCCATTAGCAAAGATTTTCCAGTAGCACAAATGTATATTATCTTTAAGGCAAGATTCCCTGGAAGTGAGTCACAGACAGGTGTCCCAGCAAAAACTGAAAGGGATCCCAAAGATCAGTTTCAGGCTGGGGATATACCAAATACAAAGGATTCTGGGTGACCCTGATGAGATTTTACCATTCTAAACCCTCCCATAGTTGTATTTCTAGAGTCAAAGGTTTGACTTGTGATCTGTACAACACATAAAATACTTAACACAGGCTCTGGGTTTTTTTTAAGCAGGTCATAAATTTATTGCAGTCTTATGGCATATCATTCAGATTGATTTATGGGGCACAGCTCAGATTTTTTATAGCTGAATTACCAAGCACAAACCAGGTACACCATCCCATTAAAAATGAATTTACTATGGGAACTGCACACTGAAAGTTAAATAATGGCTTGATTTTCAAGCTGAAACTGAAATATTTGCTTTTCTGCCAACTAATCCAAAACATTCTATGAATAATTGCATTACCTTTGCTTTCAAAATGTTATTTATTTTAACTGAAGGTCATAGTATTTGGGGAAAAATTACAGAATAACGAGCATTACTTTACATACTCTGACCTGTATGTCACCACTGTCACACCTTTGCACCAAAGGGTATGTGTCTCTTGGCAAAAGAATTCAGTTACGCTGTTGGAGTTCTAAAAATATATGTTTATTTTATTATAAAGGAAAATTTACATCTATATACATACACAGGAATAGGTGCAATTCATATGAACTGCAAAGTCATGAATGAGTTTCAGATCAACAAAACGTAGAACAAAAAAGTTCTTCATCCCAGAGAGAGCACATCATCATAAGCTGTTTAGTTCACATTTCATAGGAAGTAATATTTTAGTAAATGTCCTAAAGCATAAGGATAAAAAAAAGGGGTGATGTTCTTTTTTTCGTATTCTTTCTCCCACCAGTCTTATTTACTATCATAAATTCAATTGTACAGACCTTTAAAGGAGAGATAAATGATCATAACAGAATTTAAAATGTTATAAGAATGGCCCAGTGTAGATATTTCTCAATGTTTCTATTTTTCAGTCTACAAGGATAAAAGCAAATTCCCTACAACAGTGAAAATATAGGATCTCAGTCTGACTAGCAGATACAGTCTTCATTTTTATTTCTAAAATTTCCTGAATATTAAATTTATGATGTGCTTAGCATTGAAGAAAACAGTCACTTTGAAAAGAAGTCCTATATAGCATTTTTCATTAAATGGTATGCAAAGCTTGCCTAACACACCAGAAGTGATAAAATAAGAAACCATCAGATTTGGATGTATAGTGGCTCCTAAAATAAATGTGTATATGTATATTTATTATTTTATATACATATATATTTATAAAGAGAGTAAAGGTAAATAATTTTCCCTCCTTACCATTTTCAGTAATTAGCAATTACTGAAAATTTTGCTAATTTTCAATAGAGCGGGACAATTCGAACTTCTAAACAAGTTATGACAGTAACTGAGCATTTGAACTGCTATCCGTGCTGCTACGTGAGGTGATCCGTTGACCTCGGCTGAATCTTGCCCAACATACTAATTCATAATGGAATCTCTTGTGAACTGAAAATAAGTCCCTGGTCTTCATCTAGAACCTCATTTTGTTCATGGTCATGAAGCCTTGGAAGACCAGAGGAACTAATTATGTGGCTATACTTACTTTAATACACAGGTAGTATATATTTTGTTTTGTTTCTCCCCTGTAGACTACCTCCTTTATTCTGTTTCTTAAGCAAAGGGGTCCATTTATCCACACGCGACCCAAAGTCCGCTACCATAAACTCCTCCTACACCATCTTCAAGCACACAGTGCCCACTGACAGCTTATGAAGTGGAGCAGTTGCCGACTGAATGCAAAGCAACAAGTTGCCTTCTCAGTTTGGTGCAGTAGAGCTGAATTATACTAAAAATGCACAGAGCCCACAACCAAGGGACTGACTTCCTTACATACTCTCGTTCTGCACTGCTGGCCTTTGGAGGAAGTGCTTGCATGTCACAGAAGCACTTGTTTGATTCCACTTTTTCCCTCTCTGGTATACATTCAGTCAGGATCTATGTCATCTACCTGGTGTAAGGGTATGCTTCACGTGTAAAGGATAACCAGCACGTTATATGCAGAAAGAACAATTAGTTTCTATGGGTTCTGTCTCATTTGAAAGAATAATAGTAAAAACATACAGAATCAGCTTTGCCTGATCAAGCCATGACTCTCCTTCATCCAGATTTTCCTCACTTTTGGTCTGGAGTGGTCCCATTCAGCTGTGAATTTGTAAAGCACTCTGGATTACCCCATGTCTATGGCAAGAACTCTGCAGTCCTACTGCCAGGTACTGTATTGCCAGAGATTAATTTGGTCTGATCTTCCTAACATAGGGCATGGAATATAATTTGTGCTAGGCAGCCTGCACACTGTGTTGAAAGGAGACCATGAAAACAAGGGCCAAAAGCTGAAAGATTTTTTGTGATAAAAGACTACATTAGAGGGACCTACTAGACAGTGAACTCCATAAAGACATACATCTGTCTTTATCTACAAGTGATACAGTGTACAAAAGAACAGTTATAAACAGTGCAAGTGTGATGTGCACAGAGTACTTGAGTGCTTGTAATCCATTGATTTATTACACCATTTGACAGTAGTTTCCCAGTAATGGGTCATAGCTGTTAATTATGATTTTAAAGTGCAATTGGAATGAAAACAGGACTTCTTCTCTTTAATCTGTTATGTGTGACACACTATGGTAGTGTGATCTACTACTTGTGTTGCAAAATACCATGATTGGCCAGTGGTACAGAAGATGCTATAAAAAGAGGTCATAGAGCTAAGTTATTTCATACCCTCCTTTCTACCTTTCCAGCTGTGTCGGCAAGTCTTACTTTTATAAGTATATATTCTTTTTAGAGTTACTAATTGCTTGATTTTTATTTCTGAGCAAATAGTGACATTAAATAAATGTAAAAAAAAACCTTTATACAACACAAGGTATGTCAGTATTTATAACAGTGTAGGCTTTAAAAATGTTGCCTCACATTCTCTAGTTATAAAACACTTCACACAGACAGAAATTGTAAATTATTCTTTCATAATGCTTAGCAATAGGCATCTGAGTCACCTACTTGGTGAACTTGATGAAGTTCTCAGGGAATTTGGGGCCCTCAGAATCAAGTGTACAGAAGAGACTGTCAGTCAGTGGGCTCAAGCAAGTAATGTCGGATAACCAGCTACAAAGGTCAGGGACCCACCAACTGCCATGCAAAAAAAGAGTTAATTTATGTTCTATTTTCTCAACTTTCCTCTCCAAGACTTGCACAAATAGTGAGGAGGAAAACTCAAAGAATAGCTGGTGGGACAGGAAAGAAGAGAATGTCTTTGGGAAAACTGGATTCCAAGTGCAAGGTTCCTTGGAATAGCATGTTTCTGCATATCCAAAGATAGAAAGGGTTTTCAAGTATCTCATTTTGTCTTTCTACCATTGGTCTCACAAACATTAGCCTGGAAGAAGCTGGAGAACTCACCTTCCATACTCAAAAAAAAGTAGTAAGGTCATTTCAGAATTATATATATAAATATTCATCCCAAATCTCAGTCTCATCTTGTACCTTCTGTCATGAATCTATAACATTCTTATTTTTAAAATTTTCCTTACTATGAGAACAAAGGTTGACTTAAGCAAAGTTGTTGGCAGCAGAGATCAGCAAAAGAGGAGACTGGACACAGTATTCTGGACACAGAATTTATATTCAGAAAGTGAAAAAAGAGACTGCCTTTGGAGAACTAACATGACACACAACCAAGGTGCATAAGAAAGAGAGTATTTAATCCACTCACTTTCTTTCCTGGTATCATTTTTGTAGCTACCTTCCTAAATGGGTCCATTTTTATTGCAGTTTTCAGCTCATTTTCAGAGCAGCAGCCAATGATTTCTCCACAACTCAATTTTGCATTCACAGCCACTGATTATGTAAGAAAGAGCTCAACTACCTTGGGATATGCCAAGTGTCAGCTTTTCTAGGTATCTTTTTTTTGTTGTTGTTGGATAAAGAAGAAATACAGTGACAGTCTCCAATATGGGGTGTGGGGGAGAAAATTAATACATTACTGCCCAAATCTCTGCTCACTTCATCAACCAGAGGGAGAGGGTGACCTTGTTTTCTCTGCTAAATTGTCCAATTGCAGTTTGAACTCCCATTTCACACACTTGCAGAGCAGATCCACTGTTCATCTGTTCTCACTTGTTAAAGTCTCTTTGGCTAGTTTTCCTTATGTGCAATTCATATCTTGTGAAGCTTTTTTTTTTTTTTTTTCCTTTTTTTTTTCAGGGAAAGAACCTGTTTACAACAGAGCCAATGTACAACTGATAAGAAATGAACCATATGCTCCCTAAATTACTAATTCTGCTTACTAACTAGAAGAGCAGAAATAGTGTTAAAGACTCTTTGCATGAAAGTCTCTTACTTTCTGCTGCCATTTACTTAAAAGTCAGAGCAATGGTCTTTTCCCGTCATCCTGACCCGGTCATTAGTGTGGCAGGTGGTTGCTCTCCAGGACCATGGAGAGTGCCCTTACCCGCCCCGAGGGGCATCCCTCTGCCCCCAGGACCTAGTGGAACACATTTCACTTAAGTAAGTATTTTCTGAGGGGGGAAAAAAAGTGTGTGGGTATGGGTATCCATCCTGTTAAGCTGGAGACAAGGCAGATATATGTGCTGGTGATTTATGGGTGAAATTCCCATCAGGGAATCTTTAATTTTTCTCAGTTCACTATAGACTCCACACTTCCTGCCTGTTATTCTCTGCCTGCAATGGTAAAATAGTTTGCTTCAGGAGATTTTGAAAGATAGTCCAGTTTTTATGGACTTTTGAAGTCATATAATGAAATAGAACTTTTCAATCTTTAGGTTCCAGAGAAAGGTCTTTGAGTCCTCCTTTCCTCCCACTGAGAACTTCATTTACCTTTGCTTTTATTGTTTACATCCCTCATTCATGGTCACATAACCCTCTTGTGGCAACAACAGCAAATGCACACATGACAGAGTTTTACAGAAAGGATAATGTGTTTTTACCTAGCAGCTACACTGGACAAGCCTCCTCTCCAAGGACTGTTAGCAACACTCCGTAGATTCCATTGTGAAAAAAGTTTGGTTTAAATATTAATATATATAATTGTCTCTGAAGATGAACTCTGGAATCTATTCAATTTTGGAGGATTCTTTCCCCAAACAATTTTCCTTTTAGTGGTTTTACTAAGTACTTGCAAAAATCTCAATATTGGAATCACTTGAGAGAGTCCTAAAAACAGGACAGTGAGTGTGCTAGGATACATGTTCAGCAATGTACCACAAATTTTAAATTGAAAAGTATAATTCAGAGTACTTTGCATGTCACAGTTTCATTGTGATAATCAACTGGGAGAGCTGAGGTGTCTCCTGCTTTTCAATGACTTTCAAGAATAAACAATGCAGAGCCAAGAACGCACAATGGGATTCCTTTCAATACTTAACCAGAAAACAAACCCACGCTATGTCTTATCAGAGGTGTTATTCTTCACTAATACATATAACTGAAATTGCTTTAGGCATTCTCATAAAAGTGATTGTAGTTATAAAGAGAAACATAAGGTAAGGGGGAAAGGTTCAAGAGCTGATGTTTTCTCTTCTTTAACTGACAGGTTTCTTGAATACTGAATTGTCTTTTTATCTCATACCTGTCAGACAACTTATATTCCAGCAGATAAGATTTCTGAAGAAAAAGAACTCTGAGCAAAATTTAACCAGTTTACTAATTTGGTGTCAAATATCTGACTATTTACATACAAGGAAAATACCAACTCTGAAAAAAGGCTGCTACAAAAAAAAAAAAGTGAGCAGAAAAATGGCAAATTTAAAAAAAAATACATCTTGTATGTGGATAACATATACAAATACAGTGCACATGAAAACACACATATTATGTATATCAATCAGCATGTGGATGAAGGACAGACCAGATGATCACTTTACATCTGTTCCAATATTCCTCCTCTGTGATTTGGTGTGTATAAGAGTGCATGCATTCATGCATAAAACATTCTTGTCAACTTAGGCAAGGACATGACAGGCATTTAGTTAAAGGTTATTAGTGATTTTAAAGACAAGGTGCAAAACAGGACTGCAGAAAAGATTTTTTTATTTTTATAGAGAAAGAAGAGAATGCTTCATAGGACTAGGAAACAACAGATTTGAAAAAGTTCCAAAAGAATACCTGAAATACCAGATCCTTTTCTAAGGTCTTGAGCAAAAACCCCTTTGTAGTTGTTGGCATTAAAGAAATGCTATACAGCTTGAGCAAACCTAATGCTTCTATTCAAGACTGTCTCAAAGGAATGAAACCAACTAAAAGATTAGATGGAATCTGAGTTTTAGACCAGAAATTCATTTGTAACAGGATTCCCCTTAATAGCAAATGCTATTTAATATTATTGATGTGGGCGTTACGGTACCCAAAAGCATGTCAACTCCTCGAAGAGCTCTATAATTCCTTTAGTAAGACGACTGTAAAGAAGTTCGCTTCCTTTTTGATAACTGACCCAGAGGGAACTTACTGAGCTCAAAGAGAATGCACAGATATAATTTTTCTCTAGTAAAGGCAATATACATAGAAGAGAAAGCACAAAGAATCTCACTTTATTGTCTTAAATAGATGCTTGATTAATATGTATATTTATGAATAATGTTTATTTTTCTAAGCTGTTGACTCAGCTTTACTTAAGTGCATATTATCATATACAATTCTGAGCAAGTGATGGCATAATCCTCTATGTTACATAAGCTTATCCCCAAATGCTTTCTTTTTGAGCTAGGTGCACCAGAAAACAAAAATAATTATGTATTAAAAACTGCAGAAATGTTGGTGTTGACTTGAAGGAGTAAACATAACTGTGTAAGCCAATACGACAATGCATTGGACACAGTATAGCCATTTAGCTTACAGAGAAACACAGGAATAAGCCCTTCAAAAATCAGAATGAACCTGTGAATCCTTTTTTTTCTTTTTCTTGATTCCTGGATATTGGTTAAGTCTGTAACACGTGCAGACTGTCAGGAAAACATCTGTTATGGGACAAATGAAACATGACAGAAAAATATGCACCTAATTTGCTTGGTATTATAGCAATATTTTGTATATGGTGAACAGGTGCATACTTCTATTTATATTTGTAGTTACTCTGTTCTTGTGACACCTTCTCTGCTTCTGAAACCAGGGACTTCCTAATAAGTAACAAATTTAACTCCTTTCCCCTCCTCTTTTTTAAAATAAAAAATCTTCTGTTATTTCCTGTTGGCTTTTACTCTGATATATCTACAAAATCAATCTGACTCTTCTTTGATGTACTAAGACCTATGTTCAGAATATAATCATTCTTCTTATTATCAGTTGTAAGTTTTTTCTTTAGGCATTTTTTTTTCTGAACAAACAGTATTTCCAAGCTGTCAGTGCTGCATACAGTACCTCTTCTTTTTTTTTTTTTTTTTTTTTTTGTATTTTGATATCATAGTTATACACCAGAGAAAAACAACACCTGTTTCCAAAGTACAGTACAGATCAGGTTTACAGCTTGCAGCATATGCATATGCACACATAAACTTGGACAGGTACAGTTTATACCCGTGCTTTGCAAACAAAACCACAGGAAGGACTTCCCATTCTGAGGATCTGGTTATCCACAAATACTGTCTCTCCTGCCTGTGAAATGCAGACAGAGCAACAGACTTCAGAGGATGCTCTCAATTGCTTCAAAATGCCACTTTCTCCTGGGACTGTAAGAGGTCAAAAGTTTCATAGAAAAAAAAAATAAAATCTTTACTTTAGAACAAGGTACAACAGAAGCATGAAGACTAGTCTTCACTAGAAAACTTCTAAATTTGTTTTGCTTTTCTTCTGCATTTTGATGTCATTCTCCTCCAGGACTCTTCCTGTAAATATCTTTTTACTCTGAAGCTATACAGTACAGTAATTTCTTCCTATATGTTCTGTTACAGCAGGGTGCAATTGATGTAATCCTCTTATCACTGATTAGAAGTTCCTCAGTGGGGAACATTGGTGGGTACCAAGCCAGAAGACGACATTTTGTCAACAGCCCATTACACTTACACATCGATACCAGCTTGTTGACATGGCAACTTGAACTTCATCCTTCTGCTTTATGTAGAGTTATTATCTGCCATCTACTAAGCTGACGCTGGAGTTTCACCCTTTCACGGCAAAAAAAATACAGATCACAGCCTCCAGTGGAAATAGTTTTGTTTTACCAAATGTCACAAGAAGGAAAGCTTGCTCTGTACTAATGCACTGTACTGTCTACCAAAGACAATTAAAATATTATTCCTGCACTTTATTCTCTCCATAAACACACAGCCCATTTGTTGGTTGCCTTGCAAGCTGACTTATAGTTGCCAACTGTTACTGTAGGGACTTTCAATCCAGATTTTTAATCCTATGGATTCCTGATGTAGATCAGAGAATCTGATCTAATCAGGGGACAAACTTTTTACCAGGGTCTATTGTGATAGGACAAGAGTTAATGGTTTAAAACTAAAAGAGGGCAGATTTAGATTAGGAAGATATCTTTTACAATGAGAGCAGTGAAACACTGGAACAGGTTGCCCAGAGAGGTGGTGCATGCCCCACCCATGGAAACATTCAAGGCCAGGTTGGACAGGGCCCTGAGCAACCTGATCTGGTTGGAGATGTCCCTGCTCCTTGCAGGGGGGTTGGACTAGATGACCTTTGAAGGTCCCTTCCAACCCAAACTATTCTATGATTCTATGAATAAGCACTACCTTTACTTACCATCAGCATTTCAAAAATATAGCCAATGCCATTGTATGTGGGAATTAGATAATTCTTTCCCCTTTATGCTTAAAACAACAACATCTAAATGAGTAGGTGTCATTATATTAGTCTCTAAAGCTCTATACTTCTGATAAAGTTCTTTCACCCCAAATAGTGTGGAGGTTATGCCAGTTTGAAAATGTAGCCTAAAAAACCAGCTACCTTTGATGCTTTATTGATTGCTGGAATGTGCTAATTCACCATTCTCACACATTTTACCCTTTGCACTTCTACTGTTTTGATGCTCTGCTACCACTCCTGTCTTATGATCCTGCCCCCAGGTGATATTCCCAGACTGATCATAGTCTGCCAATGTTCTTGTCATCCCTTTATCTTCAGATCCACTTGCTCAATTTCCTTCCAGCCTGTATAGTTGGTTACTTCCCAGCTATGCTTTGAGAAGCTCCTCCTCCAAAAGCAGCAACAATTGGAATTTATAGATAAATAAATAATTCCAAGCAGCCTTGGTATTTACAGATAAAATTTTTTCTGTTCAACTCTCTCTGACCAACCGCTGGCCCTGAAACAGCTCAGACAAAGAGTTGTGCAGTGACAGTTTGGCTCCTCAGGTGTTGAGACAGGTAAGATTACCCTGGAACTCCCTTCTAGACCTCTTTTATTACATTTCTATATTTAATAATGATCACATTCTTTGTGATATCATATGCTAATAGTTGCACACATTCTTCTCTATCGCAGCACAACACCTGTCAGAAAGGGGCAGATACAGATCAGGAAAGTGAGATTACTGGTACCTCCCTCCATTTAATTGGTGAGCTTGTGGTTTTCATTTGTCAGCTTGCCAGGCATGAAGCTTGAATTATATGAAATAGCAATCAAAAATGACTCTTATGTTAAACTTCAGAAAACAAAACATCAGCAGACTTTCTCAGTACAGACCTATCTACAACAGCCGATGACACCAAGCTGTGTGGTGCCGTCGACACGCTGGAAGGGAGGGATGCCATCCAGAGGGACCTTGACAGGCTGGAGAGGTGGGCCCGTGCCAACCTCACGAAGTTCAACCAGGCCAAGTGCAAGGTCCTGCACCTGGGTCGTGGCAATCCCAGGCACAAATCCAGGCTGGGTGGAGAATGGATTGAGAGCAGCCCTGAGGAGAAGGTCTTGGGAGTGCTGGTGGACGAGAAGCTCAACATGAGGAGGCAATGCGCCCTTGTGGCCCAGAAGGCCAACCACATCCTGGGCTGCATCAAGAGGAGCGTGGCCAGCAGGTCAAGGGAGGTGATTCTCCCCCTCTACTCTGCCCTGGTGAGACCCCACCTGGAGTACTGTGTCCAGTTCTGGAGCCCCCAACATAAGAAGGACATGGTCCAGTTGGAGAAGGTCCAGAGGAGGGCCACGAAGATGACAAGAGGGCTAGAGCACCTTTCCTATGAGGACAGGCTGAGAGAGTTGGGGCTGTTCAGCCCGGAGAAGAGGAGGCTCTGGGGAGACCTTATAGTGGTCTTCCAGTACCTCAAGGGGGCTTATAAGAAAGATGGGGAGAGGCTGTTCAGTAGGGCCTGTTGTGATAGGATGAGGGGTAATGGTTTTAAAATAGAGGGAGGTAGATTCAGACTGGATATAAGAAAGAAATTTTTTACAATGATGAGAGTTGTAGAGCACTGGAATAGGTTGCCCAGAGAGGTGGTGGAAGCCCCATCCCTGGAAACGTTCAAGGCCAGGCTGGATGAGGCTCTGAGCAACCTGATCTAGTCAGGGATGTCCCTGCTTCTTGCAGGGGGCTTGGACTAGATGACCTTTGAAGGTCCCTTCCAATTCTAACCATTCTATGATTCTATCTTGTAAAATACCTTTTTGTCTCAGAAAAAAATAAAATTAAGGCAGCCAAGAACATTTTTTTCAGCCAGCCCACCCAGTTTCAAATGTAATAGTGAGATATACACTAAATAGAAAAAAACAAGCCCTATAAAAATGCATCCAGGGGAAATGAAAATTAAGTTGGCATACACTTTTAGAGATAAAAATGCATTTATCTTTAATTCTGAGCCAATTTTTTAAGAAAGCCATTTCTAAAAAGTTTCATTATGTTTTGTGAATCAGTGAAGGGTGATTTAGGTTTTGTAAGGTGAATTTCTTTGCTAGTGTGACCAAAGGCTGCACACTGCATACAGCCCAAATTAATCTTCCCTCTGGGAGTTAATTTCATGAGGTTGTAAATTAGCAAATGTGCAGAGGCCACTCTTTCCCCATGCATGGTTTTACCTAAAAAACACTTCTACCTACCACATCCTTCTTATTTCACTCTTTGACCCTTTCATTTGAGTGAGGTTATGAGCAACCTGCCAAAGGGAGTTTGAAGGTTTCAATCAATCGATCAATACCCGTCAAGAAAATAAGTTTCAGAGAAATACTGAGAGTCTAAGAGAGCTATTTGAGGAAACCTGAGGACTGTATTATTTACGATCATCACAATGGTCACTTACGTCCAAGACAATATGCAAGAGAGTAGAAGAGGAGCCCCACTTTCATCAATGCCTCTTTTGAAGCAGCACCAAACTGGAATAAATATATTAAGCACATGAAACCCAGGTGCTTCTAAATAACCATTTATCACAGCAACATTGTAGCAAAAAAAAGCATCTTCTCTTCCTTCTTTATGCTGTGAAGAAAGGCTGGATATGGCAAACTGACATCCTGTCTTGGATGCCAAAATATCCTTCTATAGCACTGCCCCTGGCCCAGTATCTATTACTCAACCAGTCGTGTCTGTTCCTATAAGTTCATTTTAATGCAAATAATGGCATATGGAACAAAAATCACCTGTTATTTCAGCACTGAAAAAAAAAATTATAATATTTTAACACTTTAAGTTACCAATGTAGGCTGTAACGTGGTTCCTAGTCTCTTACAGTTTTTGCATCATGGAAATATGGACAACTGGTGTAAGACACACTTTCTCTTCTTGCTTCTCACAAGTGCTTTCACTAGCCAGTGCTTCCATTATTCAGAAAGTGAGTAATAAAAGATAGCCAAGAATGCTTTAAAGTAGAGATTTCATTTTTTTGCAAGTATTTTTTTAAAAGTCAAAATTTACAGAGTGTGGTGATTTATTTTTGAAGGAAAATCCAAACTTGAGCCCTTATTTAGAATCCCTCTGTATTTAAGATTGTTACAGCAAGACTAACATTGTTTGCCAAGATCTGCAGTACCTGTTAAACCACTTATTTTTTCTTAATATTGTCCTGCAGCACATTCATCATTAATGTATGCAAAATTTGAATGAAATTAATTACATGTAAAGATTCAATATTTCTACCTACAATTCAATAGCAGCACAAAATTTCAAGTTATTAATCTTGTATTTCAGGTTTCCATGTTGAAATTTCCGTGGATCTCATTCCAGATTTATGCCAGAGATTAATTGCAAAAAGACAGCATAAGTAATTTTAATTTACAGATTAATATATCTTGGTTCTTAATCTCATCATAAATACTACATTCAACATATGTGACTCATGAAGCTACACAGCTAGTAAATTTTCTTGTGGCAAAGTGCATTAAAACTCTTTCTGCATACCTTTCTTTTACAGGCATATTAATAAGATTTTTTACTACTACACTGTCACATACTGCCTCTAGGATTACAGTCATTTCAGGAAAGAAGGCATTAATGTTATTTCCAAAGGCCATATTTGTACTTCTACCAAGTATTAAAGATTATATGAACATCATGTTATGGGGGACAACTCTCAACTGAGTAGTCTCACCTGCCATTGCAGTTCATAAAATCATAGAATCATAGAATGGTTTGGGCTGGAAGGGACCTTCAAAGGTCATCTAGTCCAACCTCCCTGCAAGGAGTAGGGACATCTCCAATCGGATCAAGTTGCTCAGAGCCTCATCCAACCTGGACTTGAATGTTTCCAGGGATGGGGCATCCACCATCTCTCTAGGCAACATGTTTTGGTGTTCTACCACCTTCATTGTAAAAAATTTTTTCCTCATTTCTAATGTAAATCTATTTGAAAACCATTACCCCTAGTTGTATTGGATTTAATGGAAACTGGTGGTGCTCATCACTGTGCTGGGAAGAGACTGAAGGGAACAAAACATTGAATTCCACTATAAGCTCTGTAACCTGGCCTGGGTTTGGATCAGATTCCATGTACTTTAAGGTAGAAAATCTCTCAATTACCTTTAGAAAAGCAGTTTCTAAACAAGTAAGCAAGCAAAAAGCCCTGTTTCACAGTAGTCTCTGTTGCTAAAAGGAGTCTGGTGCCCAGGTCCTGATCTGTGCTTAAGCACCTCCTGAAGTGGATCAGGATGCTCCTAGTTGTGTAGAATTTCCTGCGGTACGATAACCACCCTCTAGAGCTGTAGAATTAGTCTGTACAAGTCTATTGCTGTATTTTCCCTAGTGTATACAGAGAATAACAAAATGTTAAAGACCAGACAGCTATACAGTTAACATAAGTACTTATCACTTGTCTATCCATAGGTGGAGACATAGATCTTCCAGGGACCTGTATGATTTTCGTGCTGCAACTTGGTTTTTGAAAAGCAGAGGTAACACATACTTTCAGCAAACCCCAGCTCTCCCACTGCTCCTTGCCCTGTAGGAATGATGGATCAGGTAAAATGGGTAGCATTGACCAAGTCCCTGTTTCTTCACAGAATTCACCTGATGAACTGCTAATGAAAATACCAGTGCTCAGACAGCTCTACCACCATCCTGATCCTGTTTCTCGTCCACTTCGTGAATTTTCTGGAAAAAATAAAGTAACAGATTTTTATTATATCCATGTCATATCTTCTTCAACTTTGCCAGGCCTTTTTATGGTTTTCCAAGCCTTAATTCACTCTCCTACCCCTTTTTTGGCTGCCCTGCACAGTCAGTGGTTCACAAGTCACCTTGACATCAGTTGACTATTTTTCAGCACAATTATGATATTTACATTGATAACTGGAGGCAAATGCTTTAATGACATAAAATTAGGCAATTATAGTAAAGTTAAAGTCCAAGATGCACACTAAAGACCCAGAATAATCCAGATGACTCAAATGAAGCTAACGCATATGGGCTGTTAATCAGTAACATGACCTTTAAGACTATGAGGGACTGCTGTTGGAAAGCGCTGTCATTCTCTCCTGCTAGAGCCTGAAGGAAGCTGGCTCCTTCATTTGCCTTCAGACCTTGAGAATAACTGGCACACTGCAGAAAAAAAAGGAAAGAGTATGAGATTAAATGAAGAAACCAATAGCTTTTATTTACTTCCTACAATCAGGAGTGCTGAATTGAAAATCTATGTACTAACATTCCAATATCACCAGTTCTTCTGCATGCACTGCTTCATGATCTCATTACACCTAATTCTGACCCAGAACTGGTCGATTTACTTAATGCAGTTTCTGAAAAGGCAGTCACCAAAATTTGCAAAAATAAAGTATTAAAAAGTATTCACATCCTCACAACAAATACAGTATAACTGCACATACTTGAAGCTCCCTCACCAGAACAGCAATTCAAACATAGAGAATCACACAATGAACTAATATAAATGCTTTTAAGACAATTGGGGGATTTTGCCCAAGATAGGTATGACATATCTTTCTTGGTATTTGTGCTGGAATAGTGATTTGCTGTGCCTGTCTTCAGCAGGTGGGATGGCTGCTGGTGGGTATGTGTTAGAGCAAGTACAATCTATTTCTAAAGCCTAGGTTAGAAGAAAAGTCCAGAAGCCAAAAGTGCTGGTTACTGCTCATTCTCTTCTACTGAGTCACTGCCACAGACGCACTAGAAAATTATTTCTAGACACTACAATGTCATCTTTTTGCAGAACTGCCTTCCTTTCTCCCTAAATTTCCATCTCCAGACTGATTCATTCTCTGCACTTAGTGTCTGTATACAGAAGATATTTTCACCCTAGCTTTAGGCTGGTCTCAATTTTTGCAATTTTTTGCCAAGAGTTATTTTTGCCAGAAGTCACGTGTATGTGGGATTCTACCACAAAACCAACCTATTTAAAACCACTAGTACCAATAATAAATGCTAAAATTAAAATGGGGAGGAGGACTGAATCTAAAAATGTGGTCTGTTTTAGGCAATGGATCAATGTTTCTATTTTGAAGTAAATTATCTTCTGAATGTGATTCTGTTTGTCAGTAAAAGAGCATAATAGCAAATTGAGTAGATTATTTTTCAGCAAAGGACAGGTACATGAGTTTTGGTGACTGTCTGTCCCAAATTTACAGTTAGAACTAGAAACTTTGATCAAGGCTACTAGAAGATTGTAACTCTTTGAAGAAGACATTATAAATTTATGAAGTATCTCACAGATTTGATGTCAAACAACAGATAACATTTAGGCAGCAACTTTAAGACAAAAAAATCTTTTGTTTCCTTACAAACTCCTGACAGAAATTAATCTCATTGTTACTATTTTTTTTTTTTGCAGTATGTTTGAATAGCTTTGTTAAGTTAAATCAGTCAGTCACAGCTATATAGTCAACCTCTTTGTGTATCAATCTTTTCAGATGCTAGTCAGGTTCTTATCCCAAATATTTATCACATAGTAAACACTAACAATAAAGGGCCCGAGTATCTAAACCTATTGGCTTTCTACACAGTTGTGCTGTGTAAAGATGGGTACAGACCTGAGCTTGATAGAAAACATCATCTTTATATTTTTATTAGCCAAGGTTTGCTCTACTTGGATTAAAACAGTGATGGCAACTGTTTCACTCCTTAAAAAGAAATAATCCTTCTCTTACCTGAATAAGTGGAAAAATTATTTTGCATAGAGGGCTAAAAATAGCAAAAATTGAGGTAAGATCTAGTGAAGTTTATACAGAGGTGCCTGCGGTGGACTGCCAAGCATAAGGCAGCATGCAAACTGAGATGCTTAATAACAGCAATTCTAATAGTTTTAGAACAAAACTCTTGCAATGTTTATACTGCTGACACACATGAAAAATACAGAAAATTACAAGATGGCTTCTGCAGAGGCCACAAATGTTTGCAGTATTTTAGCCATCATCTTTCATTTGTGACATGTAGTTTTCCAGGATGCATTTATGCTAAAATAATATATTTATGTAGATGAAATGATTCCTGTTTTGCCATCAGCTTATTAGCTCCTTTTTCAGACAAGGCAACGTTGCAATATTCAGTTGGAAAGGAGTTATTTTCATCTATAGCCGTATAATGCCTGCAACCATGGAAATTCCAAATAGTTTCTGATATTTCTATGCTACCACATGTGTAAAGAAGAATAATCCATTGTTTACCTCTCTTCACTATCTTTTCCTCATCTGCCTGGAAGTTCCTAGAGGAGATACCTGTTTTCTCTCTGAAATAGACGGAAATGTTATGGCATATCCTCCCAAGGGAGTGGCTGTTCTTGTTCTGGGTACTTAAAGTGGTAGGTTTAGGTTTCCGTTCCTTACAGTGGTAACAAACACAAAGCTGTGGCTAAGGAAAGGCTGGACAGACCGTCTTGCCAAGGGAAAACTGGAGACCCAAAGGGCAGAATGTGGTTACTGAAGAGTCCTCTGGTGAGTTTTCATCACTGGGAGTTTCCCAGGGCTGTGTCACCACAGCCCTTCTGTGCCTCATGCTCTCCTGATCACTTCCTCATCCTTCAGCTTGTGCCACCTCCATCTCCCCACTCAAGCCTACCATTACTCCAAGTGACTATGACTTCTGTTGCTGCTTTGCACTTTGCCTGACTGGTACGGATAGGTTACAAGAGGAAGTCACAAGAAAGCTGTATGCTCCTCCTGACTCTGAAGAGTTTTACGTATGTGGCAAACCAGAGCCTATCCCAATATCTAGGGTGTGATCAGAATTTGGGCCTAGTCTAAGCCTAGGCTACTTTGGAGAGTATATTCTAGCCTGAGTAAAGCAGAGAAGAACTAACAAAATTACAATATTAAGAATTACTTTAAATTAAGTAAAAAGCCTTCATATTTGCCTTATGCAAATAGTGCAATCTGAAAATGAATGCAGCTCAAAAAACTGAGGCTTGTGTTTTTTTAACATGGTTAGGTCAGTCTGTCTATGATTAGATGTTGGTTTTATAGCCAACTGTCCTGGTTTTGGCAGTCATGGAGTTAATTTTCCCCTCAGTAGCCAGTGTGTTTTGGATTTCGTATGTCAAGAATGTTGATAAACACCCTGATGATATGAGCTATTGCTAATAAGACCAAGGACACTGTCTGGCTTTCCAAGTCTCACTAATGTGCAGGTGCAGGTAGCTGGGAGAGAGACAGACAGAGTAACTGACTCAAACTGGCCAAAGAGAGTATTCCATGCCATAAACATCATGTTCAGTATATAAGTGGGGGTTGCCTGGGGAGGGGAGCATCTCTTTCTCTCACTTGCTGGCACTGCTCCAGCCACTTTCTGGCTCCTTCTTGCTCCTTTGCTTCCTGCTCAGTTTTGTTTCCATGATTGCTGCTTGGGACAGGCTGCATTGGTCATTGGGACATCAAATAGTGAGAAATTGTGCATTGTTCATTTTGTATATTTCAGTATCCTTATATTCTGTTATTATTGTAGTTTTCCTTTGCTATTCTAGTGAACTGTCTTCATCCTAACCCACGAGTTTTCATTTCTTCCCACTTCTCTCTCCCATTCTGCTGAGGACGGGGAGGGTGAGCAAGAAACTGTGGTGACTCGGCCTAAACCACCAAAGAAATAACTGAAAGTGTTTTTGATATTCCCTGGAAGCATCTGCCTCATAAAATGAAAACATAATGTTTCCAGAAAACATTGATAAGTTGACTTTACTATCTGTCACTTGAAAATAATCTTTTGTGTTTTTTTCAATACGGTATACTTGCAACTTATCTCTTCATAATAATTGTTCTTCGTTTTTCCACTTCAATAAGCTAACAGAAGGATCCGGGTTCTGAGCTTGTCATTCCCTCTTCATTCACTCTTCCTTTCAACCAGGCACACAGAAAAATAACTTGTTAAATGCCAAAGTACTGGATCCTATCTTTTCAGTGCTGAAAAGAGAAGTCATTGGTTTTTTTAAATTTAAAAAGTCATACCTGTTACTCTTCCCCTTCAAGCCTAACCACACAGCTACAACTGACATTGCCTACAATCTCTTGAAACTTGCACTTCTTGATAAGTTCTATATCATTTTAAATACCTATTACATTGCTTTAAAAGAGAAAAAAATGCCCTTTTTTTTTTTTAACAGCACTTCATTAGTGCAAAATTAATCTTTTTGGATCCAAAAAAGCTGTCAACCTATAAACCTAGCCTTTCCTGCACCTTCTCTGAAGTCAGCAGAGAAGTCAGCTGGAAGGGGCAGCGGGATGACCTGAGCAGGTCCCCTTTACACACCCCAAGAGTCCAAGAGTGTCCCCAATGGGCCCAATATGCTTTGGATGATCAGCCACTCTAAACTAATGCCTTGTTTTATTTGTTTTCTATTTATTTGTCAGTTGGAAGTGACCTACAACAATCACCTAGTCCAACTGCCTGATCATTTAAGGGCTGACCAAAAGTTATAGTATGTTATTAAGGACAAATGTCTCTTAAACACTGAAAAGCATGGGGCATTGACCATTTTTCTAGGAAGCCTTTCGCTCTGCTCTACCTTGTTTTCATGCCTTCACTGACATATGTCTGACCTTTATCACTGCCTACAGTTACACAGGCCTTCATCCGGAGTGGCGATGAGAGACTAATTTGGGAGGAGATGTAAGAGCTGCAGTTTCAAGCACACTTGGTGGAAGGAAAAAGCCATGTCAGTCTACGTGGAACAGAAGCTAGAGAAACTGAAAAACAGCTCTGCTTTCTTGTAATTTCACTTCCCAGTTGCTCTGAACATCAGCTATGTAATTATCTTGGTAATATCCAGAGACAAGAGATACAGCCCAGTAGGTGCTCGCTGTGCTTTGAACCGTACCCTCAGTAGGTAGTGAGACTGCTGGCAGAAGACTTGCTTAGTCCTCAAAACCTTATTAGGCTTCTGTGAAGGGCTTAGGCTGCTAGTGTATGCAATGACAGAATCTCAGAGAACTAAAAATCACCTGTGTTAGGAAATGTGTGAAATGCTTATTAAAAAAAAAATAAAAGAAATATGTATAATAAAAAGGACACTGCTTGCTGTAAAAATGTTCATTACAGTATCTCCAGCTAAATAATTTCAGCATAAAGCTTATCAAACAACTTCTGAAGCTTCTTCTTGGTTAATTCAGTACCATATTAAATGTCATATCAACACAATGCATTCAGGCCTATCAAATCATGGCCAGAATTATGATGGGAATCACCCGAGGTACACTCCTACCAGCAGCTCCCCTATGTCTCTGTCTTCATCCTGATTGTCTTAGCAAAAAAAAAACCCCTTTGTTTTTTCACTAAACCTGCATGGAGGGTGAAGTTATATTAAACAGGGTGAGTTGATGAAACCACTCCTCACCACTGAAAAGGAAAACGACTCTTTGTCTTTCCCTTCCTCCGTGTTCCCCAGCACCCACCCGCTCCCACCACGTAGGTGGCACAGGGGACCTCTCTGTGACCTGTTCAGCTCAGTAACCCAGCACAAAAGCCCAGAAAAAAAAAAAAAAAACCAAAACACAAGAGCATATTCTGCTCAAGTAGTGAGCTCAGTTAGCTCTGGGAGGGGACTGATGAGTATTAGAGCAAGAAGAGAAGGAGAACAGACTGTGCGGTCGCCAACAGTGCTTATAGAAGAGAGATGTGTAAGGAGGCCCCCTGAGCACAGGAGGAGCAAGACCTCCCCTTCTCAGGGGGCAGTGAGATGTTAGAAAAGCCCAGAGGCTTATGGAAACACACCCTCGAAAATTTCATCCTCATTTTTTTTCAAATGTGTCAGTGTTTACTTGTGCAAGCATTGCCAGGAATAATACTAATGAGAAGGAAGAAAGATTAAATACAGTGAAAACAGATTGTCTTCGTAAAATCACTGGAAAGGTATTATTCTGGACAAGTAGAAGAAAAAAAAAACCACTGCATATGTTCGGCACATATTGTTCTTTTTTTAATATATTGCTGCTTTCCGATAAGTTTCATGTATTTAATTTTTTTTTGTTGTTTCAAGGTTACCTAATACTATCTGTCTTAAATTCTGGCATTTAAATCTAGCTCTCACCTATTAAATCAAATACTCTGAACATCCTGAAAAGAATAAAATATTATTATAGCACCAAATAAAATAAAAATATTTTTAATAGAAAATATGTTACCCAGAGGATTGGTAAAATAATCACACTTACATACTGATTTTCTACACACCCTGAATTTCATAAAACCAGCTTTATTAATAAAATGTTATTAATAAAAAATGAAACAAAATTAAAAGCCAGTTCTTCCATCATGAAAATATAAAAAGATTTATTGAGGTAAAACTATATTCTGTAAAGTAAGATTAGTGTGTATTGTCTATTTTGTCCGCCTTTAATAATCTTAATGCTTAAATAAAGACACTAACAAATAATTACATGTTTTTGAAGATCCACAGGACAACCACCTATACATCAGTCTGAAAGTGGCTTCCAACAGGCCATAAGGGTGATGTTCTTCATCTCTTTCTACTTTGCTGTGCATGAAGCTGGTTCACACAAAGCCTGACAACTTCTGTGGCCTACACACTGGACAACACTTTTGAGCATCTTGAGAGTAGTCCCTGAGGTCAACCTTAGGACCATTCTCAAGAGGAAATGTCAACGCATCCATGCATGTATATGCACACCACATATACGCCTGGGGAAGATCATGCCTATAATACCAGCTCCAAAGTCCTATTCTGTTACTAGGGATACTTAAAAGTCCCAGAACAAGGTATGTCAATGTCCAGGTTTTGGCTGGGCTGGAGCTAATTTTCTTATTTTCTTCTCAGTAGCCTCTGTGTTTTGGATTTAGTATGGGATTCGGTATGTGAAGAATGTTGATAAACACACTGATGTTATGAGTTGTTGCTAAAGAGACCAAGGACACTGTCTGGCTTTCCAGGTCTCGCTAATGTGCAGCTGCAGGAACCCAGGAGGGATATAGCCAGAGCAGTTGACCCAAGCTGGCCAAAGAGAGTATTCCATGCCATATAAGTGGAAGTTGGCCAGGGAGGGCAGCTCTCTCTCTGTCACTCCTTTGCTTGCTGCTTTGTTTTGTTTCCATGATCGTTGCTTTGGATGGGCTGTATCAGTCATTGGGAGATTGGGTCCTGAGAAATTGTGCATAGTTCATTTTGTATATTTTAGAATTCTTACATTTTGTTATTATTGTAATTTTCCTTTGCTGTTCAAGTAAACTGTCTTCATCTCAACCCACAAATTTTCCTTTTTCCCAATTCTCTCCCTTATCTCGCTGGAGAGGGAGAGAGGGAGGGTGAGCAAGCAACTGTGTGGTGACTAGGTCTAAACCACAACAGTCAAAACAAAGTATATTCTATCTACTATATTTTTGTATGTCACCTGTTAGAAATTAAACTTCCTTATTTCTTTAGACTGGTCTCCTACAGCCAGCATAGGAAATTAGAAGTCCTATCAAGAATTCCTTTCATGTCAGGGAAAATTCCTTCGGAAAATATTTGTTCCACGCTTTAAGCACTTCCATTTTAACTTTCCTTTCTTAGCTATAAAATATGCTTGCAACTCCCCTCTAAATATTCTAAATATCTCCACTAAATTGATTTCATGTAAAATAAAGCTACAAAATTTATTATTATATTCACAATATGATCTGAAATGCTGAGAAGTATTTTAACACTAATATAGCAAAGCAAGCCCATCACACAAAGATAATAGCATCCCATTTTTTCACAGTTTAGACTTAACCTTAAAATTGATTATTTGTTTTTTTACATGCTATACATTCCAAATAGGTGCACAGGCTGACACCACACTGGCTTTCTAAGTAACAACAACAACAACTTGTTCTAAAGCAATGCTAAATTAATCTATGTAGTCTCTTTTTTTTTTTTCTATTTTTTTTTCCCAGAGGAATGTCTCCACTCTCCTGACTTCAGTCCCTCAGGGCTTCAGCATAACCCAGTATTCCTTAATCAAAGCTTTTTTTTTTTTATGTCATGGATATTATTCTTTTCGAAACTTCACAGCTTTCATTTTCATCAGTCATAAAAGGCATCATCGGCATCAGCATCTGTTTTACACCATTTCCGCCCTCCTGTGACCTGTATCCAAAACTCCCCTCGCATGAAAATCTTTCTACATACTCAACAAAGTACTCTAAACTCAGCTTTAAATGAACTGTTTGTTGCAATCTTATTGAGATAAGAAAGTCCTATAGTAAGGAAGATTCTCTTAGATTTGACAGGTTTAAGTTCAGTGCCTTTCTGCAAAGGCTTTTCTTACCACTTAAACATCTTTTTTTGAATACAGACTTTAACATCTCTCTGCATTAACATCCCAGCTATATGGTGGGTAATAAAACTCCTTGATTTTACCAGAGTGTTGTGAGCATAAGAATGTCAAAAATTAGAGGTGTCTCACACATCCTGGAATAAGCATTTAGGAATAAGATCCCTTTTGTGAGTCCTGTGGGGCTCAGATAGATTACAATGTGCAGAGTCTCAAGCAACTGTTCAGAATGTATGTGTGTGGGTACGTATGTATTTTTTATGAACAATAGAAAAATCTTGATTAAATTCTGATGCAAAAGCGGAATTGTGCAAAAAGAGGCACTATACAAAAATAAGCTATTGCTTTATTAATGAAGAAATAGAAGTAATAATGAAATTAAATTGAAAAATTAACACTACAATGGGTGCACTTTTTACTATTCAATTAATTATTAAATACTATAAATAGCTTAAGCTTTTGTCAGTGTTCCAATTATGTTTCAACTGCATATTACTCTATTATCAGTGGTGTATCTGCAGTGAATGAATACCTGAATAACACTGCCTTCCAGCTTTTGCCTACATTAGTAATTGCAGCAACACTGTTAACCACAGTTTATAGGTTACTTACTGATAGGTATTTTCACTTCCTCTGCTTGCAAGACAGACTGATCAGCTTCAAGGGATGGTTTCACAACTCTAGTAAACTGAATTAACACCCAACCACAGCTGATGCACACACTGCTCCCTGCCCTTCCCACCTTTCCTTTCTGCCCCAGCGCTAACCACTCACTCCTGTGGCTCACAGCACACCAGCTCCAGAGCTAATGGTGCATTTCTGGGAGCCGCTGTCAGTTTGCAGTGGGTTAGATCAACTTACAGCAAAGCCTGCCTACTGCCACAGCTGGAATAAGGAAGGATGGGGGCTTAAGGGGTCAGGAACATGTGGATGAGGAAGAGTGGGAGCAAGGGCTGGAGAGTAAGGCTTTCTTGGCCACTGAGATCACTTTCATCCACCGCTGTCCCTTCTCTCTAGTATGTTCCTTCACTAATCATAGAATCATAGTTTGGGTTGGAAGGAATCTTTAAAGGTCATTTAGTCCAACCCCCCTGCAAGGAGCAGGGACACCTTTAATTGGATCAGGTTGCTCAGAGCTCCATCCAGCCTGGCCTTGAATGTTTCCAGGGATGGGGCATCCACCACCTCTCTGGGCAACCTGTTCCAGTGTAAAATAATAATAGTAAATACAGGCTAAAAAGATCATAAAGCAGGGCAGGTTTGTTCATGCTAGTAATACTTTCAGTGGTTCTTTTCTGAAGTGTGTACAGTATTTGCTGATGAGTCACATCTCAGACATATTCCTCAGATTTTGGGATCTTCTTCCAGTAAAACTAGAAGAGAAAACACTTGGGCTAACAGCAACTGTGACAGGTTCTCCCCAAAATGCTGGCACAGATGGCCCAAATATCTTCTCCCCAGAAACTAAATAGCAGGATGTGGCAACGATGGCCCTTAACATGTGTGTGTGTGTGTGGCTGGGACATACTGGTCTGATTAAGAATTGTTTTTTCTTGAAAATAAACAATAAAATGTCTAAAATAAATTTTTAAAGAAGCTGACAGACTTTAGACCTGAGGTTTTTAAACAATATGAAATGTCAGCCAAGGAGCTTCTCCAAATTACAGAATACCTTGAGACTCATAAAACCAGTGAATAGCAATGCCTGATCACTCAGTTCAGCTTCTGACATAAGAGGAATGGCTGGGAGCAAGGCCAAAGAGTGAATTGGACCAGCTATCCTCACATGCCATAGTAGCTCTCCAGGGAGTGTTACCGTGTTGTAGCAGTTAAAGCAGCACTATCCTCTCCTTGTAAAAATCTCTGTCAGCAACATGGTAGACAGAGGATCAACTTTCAAAAATGTTTTGAGAAGAAATGGTAAATTGTTTCATCCTCACTGCTTATTTGTAGGCTCATCCACATGTTCTATGAAATTCAAACCGTGTGCTTTAAAATTCCTATGAGGCCACTACATGTCCTGACGCTGCTGGTATACAATATGTCATGCAGAGTCCTTGTGAGACATCCCCCATTTTGGGCTTAATTCTTCATTGTGTATTACTTAAGCTAACTCTGCCCTATGTGGCCTATGAAGAGTAGGTCAGACTAATTTTTTCTGTCCGCATTTCTTACGTGAATTTCCCTTTCTAGCATATCAGTCAACTTGTGCTTATATACAAGCTGAAGTGAAAACCAGCATGGATAAACATGGGGCTTGGACTTGACACAGGAGCTGAAGTAGCAGCCATAAAGTACTCATGGAGGTCATGCTGCCAGCAAAGGCATCCAAACATGGGACGCATCTCTTTTCAGCTATGCTGCAAGTACAGTCTCACAGCATGGCTGAGCCTATTATGAAGGAGGGAGAGAAGAAAAGACATCATGATAGCAAGGAAAATTGGTGTGGAGGCATTCTGCTAATCCCACAGTGAAGAAGTGGTTTCACGCCTCTTGTAGCTGATCTCCACCACTGCTGAAAGGCACAATTCCAGTCTCTGCATGGCCACCTCTTCTCACCTTGACTTTGTGTTCGGGCTGTGCTGCTTCATCAGCACAGGCAGCTGAAACAGCTTGCTGACCTAGCTGAGAAAACACCTATTTTGTGATTGTTTTTTCCAGCTGGGTTAAGTCAGCTTCTCTGACTGCACGGCCACACAAGTGCTGGTACTATCACAAGGGTGTCAGTGGTGATGCACACCGGGGCGAGAAGGAGAACCATTCTTTTTGGAAGAGCACCTTCTCAAATTGGCTAAAGATAGCTGTGAAAACACACAGCTGAATATGAACCCAGCGCAGGTAAGTATGTAGCTGTGAATCAGCACATAAAACTAAATGCCAAACCCAGAAGACTTTATTAAGACTTATAAAGACTGCTGATACAAGGAGTATCCTGTAGCACTGCAGTTGCTAATGATTAGTGCTGCAACAACCAGTGACATTGGTATAGATCACTGTGATTTGCAAGATCATGGCTTTTCTGACTATGAGAGGAGTATTGTCAAGATCAAGCAAACTGAGAGAAAGTACAAATCTTAAATATTTTCGAAGTCTTTCTGTTACTAAAAATCGGAGATTATAAACTCTGGCAAAACAAGAATAAATTTAAAATAAGAGTTGAAACTAAGGAACTTCAAGTATGTCCTCTGATACAGGACAGAAGAAAAGATCAAACTGGCATAAGATCCAGCATGCCAGTTTTATGCTTCTAGAGGTGCTTCCTGCTTTGTTGTGTCCATAGCCGGCCACCCCATCTTTACAGAGAGGCTCTACGGGAACTTTGCACAAAGCATATGCTGGTCATACGAAACAGAAGGTGTCAGGTTTGGCTTTGGTTATCCCTGTCATTCCTCTTCTCACTCTCTGTTTGAAACAGGAAAAATAGGTAAGGTCAGCGTAGGGACAGGGACCAGGGAATTCTACCTGCTGTATAATTTGTTGTCAAACCGACAAAACAGTTTAGCCGCTCAGAGCCAAATCTTTCATCTACACCACGGTGCGATTACAGTAGCCACTGCCCAGCTGTCTCCTGCCTTTGCCTCTCCCTCCTGACTGAATGCACACATTCCCACAGAGGGACACTTAACGGTACCCAGAGAGTTTGGTTCTCCATGCATGCTCTTTAGTCATCTCAGCTAGGCAGTGGAGCAGTGCTCACTCCAGAGCTGTGAGGTGCCCTTGTGAAGCCTGAGGGCAGACTTCACTCCAGCGAGAACATCTTTAATTTTTTCATACACAAAACATACACATTAAAACAGAAAGTTCTTATATCTTTCTCTTAATTATCTTTTAATTATTTTTTTCAAGTATGTAAAGAGAGAAACAATTTCCATATTATATTTTATGTTGAGCTTATAAACTTGTTTGACAAGCTTAATGTTTCATTGTAGAAAAAAAATACAAAAGATATCTTTCACTATCTAGTAACTGAATTTTGCAGTGCTCATACATTTGTCATTGCAAATATGTATTTCAGCAGGAAACCACATGAGATGAATTAGATTTCCTGTTCAGCTTAGAGAGTAGTAGAAGGATACTGATGCATCTAGCTAGTTCAGAGCTGTTATCTACTCTTACAGGAGATACAAGTCTGACATTAAAACTCTTTTGTTGGTCCTCATCTAAGACTAAGGTGAATGAGCTACATGGTGTCAAATTAGTTGTGTCCACTTCTGTGAGCCGCTTGTTGCAACGTGCAGCTACCGAGACAGCAAAGTTCAATCAATTTGCAGCCTAGGAAAGCTGCCTTTGATGTCAAGCAAGTGTGCCTGTGTTGTAAAATAAAAATTTAAACATACAGCTATAAATTAAGGTGCTTTTCTAAGTCAGATGGAGAGCTGTTCATGGCCACATTCTTTTGCCAAGCAGGAAGGGTTGAACGCTCCTATTTTTCAGCAACAGCTTCTTACAGCATCACATAATTCCAAGGAGTATCCAAAAGCAATTTCCTTTTTTTCTCTCACATAATAACTAAAACTTGATAGAAAGAGAAGACTTCTGTTATGATTTAGAATGTGACTTTTAACACTTTGGAGGTGAATCTTAGCAATCTGCATGAAGCTCTTTATAAAACAGAAAGCACTTTTTACATTTTCATCATAATTCAACTCAAAAACAAAACAAAAAAAACCAGTGAAACAAAATATGACCGGTGTAAAATGGCATACTCACTTTCTTCACTGGGTTGTTGACATATTTTTCCTTAAAACAGAAGAAAAAACAGACTCAAGTAATCATTGGATCTTCCACAACACATAACATCAAATGGGGACAGCTTTGCTTACAAGGCCAAAAGTAAATGGGTTCTTTCCAGAGAGCTTTAAATTTCACTAACAGAAATCAATTACATTTGTAAGCTTCCAATTGTATTTTTAATTTTTTTTCAGTATCTGAAGTCCCATCTGTGGCAGAAGAGCCATTCCGTATTAGGTTGTGTGATAAAATTCACCAGAACGTCCACAGGGGAGCTCAGAGAGACAGTGGCAGAAGGGGAACCCCAGGAACATCACAGGAGCCATCAGCCCACTGAAGACCCACCTCCACAAGCCCCAAGGAGAACACAGACACAGAGTGGCAGGCGGGAACCTGAACCAGGGACCACTGAGGAACGAACACCTTGCCCAGGCCCCATCAAGGGCTGTCGCAGCAGAGCCTCAGCCCCAGTGTCCAGGTGAAAAACCCATCATGACAAGGAACTGCAAGTGAGCAGCTCTCCGGGTCGCCTTTCAGACCAAGCAGGGTTGCTGCCCGGGGGTGGGATACACCATGGGATGCAGGAGAAAAGCAGTTTGGGATCATACAGGACTTACTAGGAGATGTTTAGGGGAGAAATCAAAGGGAGGAAAAGAGAGAGGTTTAGGTGATTTGGGGAGGAACAAGAGTGGGAAAATTGTGGGGCAGTGAGATAAAAAGAACCAGTCATGTGTAAATACTGTGTATTTCAGTATTTCTGTGTCTTACTACCTGTATCCTAACATTTTCTTTGCCTTTTTAACTCCTTTTGCCCATTGACTTATTACCAGACAACTTTCAAGTAAGCAATTTGGCAATCAGTACTTTATGATAATGTAGTTTCAGTAAAGAAAATTAGTAAGTATTTAAATAGCTCCTTATAATAACCTTTGGCAATATTTAGAAGGAAAAGTCTGTTAAAGTTACAAAGATTACTATTACACTGGTCATACAATTTTCCTTCTGATAAATTATTCTACTTTATTCTTTTCTGTCTTGTAAATTTTGTCTTTTACAATGTTTTCCGAGCTAACCTCTTATTAAAGCAAGAGTCAAATATTCATTTTAAGTAGAGTCATGACTTCTACGTTCACTTGTCATCTAAATATTTACCTGTAGTGGAGTGTTTCTAGAATTAAACATTCATAACACCTCATTGCCATCACTGTCTTCAAGAATTCATGGAAGATGAGTGAGTCTGAATAGAGGAGAATATAATATTATCTTCAGAAAGAAAAGGGGAATTGGCAGTCAACACAATTTCAACATCAAGAACAATACTCTATAAATTATTAAATAGCAACATTAAAAGCACCTGACGGATCAGTGAAAAAGAAACACTCAGCAAAGATTTGTTGCAAACAAAAGTTTGTTAAACTACTGTATTTCCTTAATTTAACAGAGTATGTGGCCTGCAGCAAAAGAAGCAGTAGAAGTGATGTGTATGGACTTTAGTGAGTCTTTGGGCACTGTCTTACACGACATTCTTACAGACAGTGTACAGAAATATTCTGTTCTGGGCTAAATTACTACATGGTACATGCACAATTGCTTGCAGAAAATAATCCAAGACTTAGCAATATTGTGTTTTCAAACAAAAAGGATGTATAATATAGAATTCTGTTACTCTAGTCAAGATCTGATATGATGTAACATTTTCATTCATTACTTGGATGATGGAACAGAGAGCACACTTATAAAATTTGCACATGATGCCAAACTAGAAAGGCTTGCAAGGGAGCTGAAGGATAAGAATTCAAAATTACTTTGACAAATGGAAGAAGTGGTCTGCAACCAATAAGGTGAAACTCAATAAACACAAATACCAAGCACTACACTGAGGCAAGAAAAAATCAAACACAGAAATATAAAATGGAGAATAGTAGCAGCACTGCAGAAAGAGACTTGGGTGTTACGGTAAACCACATATTGAAAATGAGTCAACAATATGATGCGTATGCAAAAATAGAAAAACTCATCCTGGGACATTTTAATAGATGTGCCATATGCAAGACAGGGTTAGTAATAGTTTTTCTTAACTCACTTCTCAGAAGTCTTAGTTTGGTGTAGTTTAATAGGACACTACAAAAAGATGTTTAAAAAAAAAAAAGGAGATTTAAAAGATGGAGAATGATTGAAAAAACCTTCCAATATGTAGGGATCCCATTGATATTCATGACACTGAGGACAGGATAAAACCTAACTGGCTTCAATTGCAGCAGGAAAGGTTTAGGCTAAGACAGGAAAAACTTTCACAACTAAGGATAGCTATGGACAGGAATAGGTCATCTGAGATGTGGTATAATCTCCACCATTCAGGTTTCTAAGAACAGATCAGGAAAATACTCGTCAGAGATGCTCTGTTCCTTGGAGCAAGAGGCAAACAGTATGGGCTCCAGCAGTTTTTTTCATTCTAGCTACTGTTGTTACAGTATCAAAGAAACAGAAACTTTTAACTTAAACTAGCTTTTTTATTTTAATACTAAATATTTTCATGTCAGTTTCTGACAGTGATTTGCCTTTCTTATCTCCAAAAAGAAATTCATGCCCTTGTGGTTTGCTCCTTGTAAGTAGTAACATTTGCAGAGAGGTTAGATCTGCTGCTGACTTTGATCCATTCTCTAAAGACAGCTTAATGTGTCTCTTGATGCCTGCAGGTCTTTGATTCCAAATATTTATCTTCTTTTGGATTTATTTCTGGCCACTTGAATTTCACGTTTCCCCACAGAGCCCCTCTGATACGCACATCAGCTACAGAATTCAGTTGCCACTGTTCATAATGCTTCCTCCTGGCATCACTGAGGTTGCTGTTAATTCTTGGTAGACTTACTCATTACTGGAATAAATCATCCAATGCAATATGTTTGCTGTTTTTACCATTCTATTGTGGTGTATTTAAACAGTTACCAAGTTCATTCTAAGAATTTTGTTTTCTTAAATATTTTGCCTTTGGTTTCATGGTTTTATGCCTCTTTCTGCAGTTAAGATCACTACACTTATGATCACTACACTTATGATCACTATCTTGCAGCTACTGTGACAGAGGGAATCAGCTGTAATTACTTCTTAAATCAGATCTTGTTTGTTACTGAGGACTCAATCTCTTGTGCACCAGCAAACTTACCTCTCCTTAAAGCAGTCATCTGTGGTAACAAGAACTTGCTACTCTTAGCTGTATCCTTCAGTGGCACTTGAGCCATGAATCCTGAGTACTTGCAATAATCTGTTACTACTACTTTACTTCCATTTGTACCCTTCTTTGTGCACTTCTTTTACAAGGGTCATTCTTCTACCACAAAAAGCACTGAGATTTGGATCTAGATAAAAAATGTAGTCTATGGCTCGCGTTCTCACTTCTCTCACCTCAGAAACTTCATTAAAGTAAAACTGTACCACATTGAAGAGTCGAGATTAGAAAATATATTTGAGACTATCGAATGTGCTTGTTTTGTCAGTTTTCTTTTCTATTAGAGTTTAGGGGTAAAAATTCTACCTCACATTCTCCCATACACCTGCTGTACTTGTAGACTTGAATTTCCAGGTATATCCATTGATTTTCTCAAACAAGAACCAGCATTGTTATTGACATGTCTCTCATGCAGCATTTTTTACATTTATTAATATAAGACTTGAGCAGAACTGAGTCACTGGTAGCACATACAAAATTTGGATCACAAATTGCACATTACACAAAGCATAGGATATTCTGCTTATGCTTATGTATATTGTAGGCATATTGACTAATATCCTACATTGTACTGCATCCCACTTTCTCATCCTCTGGTACTTGTAAGCTGCCAGCCCTATTTCACTGCTGGGAATAGGGGAGAGGGATCATGGTTCTGTCTTTGACAGACCCAATAGCGTTAAAAAATTCACATAAAATACCATAAGCCTGTCACCACACCCACCATCAGAGCCTCTCCATTTTTGCAAGATGAATTGAGCAAGAAGCACGTATCTGGGCACGGCAGCAGTGTTTTCAGTGGCAGCACAGATGCATGCAGACTTCCTGAGCCAGAAGCGCTGTTTTCTGCACACAATGGGCCACGTAAAACGAGACAGCAAAGTTGGAGCTGCATCAGGCATAACTTTCTGTGTAGTCAGATACTGTCACTGATGACAAAGACAGAATCCCTTTTGGTGTCACAGCTAGCTCTATGAGAAGAGTTCTGCAAATGCAGGTGGGGCAGCTCAGCAGTGAAATGAGATTTCTAGGATAGGAAATACAACATTAACAGAAGATTTGTGAAAAGTTCAGCCCTTACGTGGGGCTAGTATGACTATATGACTAGTATAAGCACGTTGCTGAACAAGTAGAGGAGGATAACTAGTCATGTGGAGACCTAAAGAATCATTCCACTATATCAGTGCTCTGGCAGCAGGCTGGGACTGGAAAATTAACAACAAGCAAGGTTATTTAGGAAATGAAAACAACCATTTTGATAAGAAGTGGGATCAGATTTTTCTTGGATACTTTCTCAGCTGCATCAGGGTCACTGAAGGGGAAAAAATACTCTTTGCATATTCAGGTCTCCATGCTCTAGATCAAAAGGAAGGAGTAATTGTGTTGCAAGCTGTTGTAGATAATCATGGGAGACAAAGCCAGTGTCGGGTGATTGAGCAAGTTGCATGATACCTGCGTGTCCCAAAGCTCTCTCCCAGCCATGCTGACAGAAGCAGACTATGATCCCTCAAGCTCCCAGCACATTGAAATCAACAGACTGACCCATCAAGAGCCACTGGTGATTGTGCCTGCACCCCAACACCCAAATTCATTAGCTCAGCCGTTGGCAATCATCTCCACTGAGGCCTTTTCAATTACTGCTTAAGTTGCTGTCACACGGTAGCTGGCTGTGTGTTCTTCTCCAGCTCAAAGAAAAATCATGGATCTTCTGTCAGACTTGATTCTACCCATAGCTTTCCTACAATTTTTTAACAGTATCTATCTCCTAATTGTGAGGATGTGCATCCCAAGTTTTTTCCTTCCCTACTTAATTTAGCACTAGTTATGGTAGGTTATGCCACATACTTGGCGATGGGGGCTCTCTTGCTTGGGAGAAAGGAGAAGGCAAGATGTCTGCAGAGATGTAGCTATGTCAGAAGTTAGGGACAGGAGGAGAGAAGCCAAAGACACTTCATAACAATGACAAGTAGAGTCAAGTAGCTCCTCAAGTTCGAACAGACTTTGGGCAAGACTTTATTTTAGCCTTCAAACTTGCAATAGGTCAAGCATAGAAAAGTGTACAGAAGAGATGATCACTCTCTTAAGGTATGCACGTCACCTTCATGCTGGGTGACATGATTTTGGGTGGTGAAAAAGCAGACCTTTGACTAAGCCAGGGGAAGCCCATCAATGAATGTCCTGAAGTTGATGTCCATGCTGTGTCCTTGGACACACGCAAGTCCTGGATCGCAGCTGTGACCTGTTACTGTGACAAGGAATAAATTCTGATGTCTTGAGTAATGTCAAGTGGATTCCACTTTTCCATCCTAAGTTAAAAGCTGACTTTTAAATGTCTGGTGCAATGTCACCCAATAATCAGAGTTGATATGGTAACAGGGTAGGGAGTGCATGGGGCCTGTCTAGAGTCATGTTATTGCATAAATTCTGTTTGCAATAAATAAATACTTCATTCAGTGTCTGAGACATACCTGTTTTCTCATAATTACCCCCACACGACATGAGAAAATCCTAGGAGAACATCAGGTGAGTGAGAAGCAGGTGCAATGGGTACAGACACAGTATAGAAGGGAAGGGGAGCTTTGTGTTTCAGGCTTGGACAAGATAGGGCCGTGACAGGCAGAACTGTAGCATTCATTTTCACCATTAGTCTTCCTGGATGAGGGATTCTTAACCCAGTCCTGCGCTGTTTGAGGTCTCCCAGGCCGATGCATTTGCAAAGAAATGCCACTACAGAATAATTCACGCCTTGAGTTCCCATGGCATTGTCAACAGATGTTTTCCACAGAATTCAAGCAGGTCAAATACCTCTGACTTGGTCCACTTGGGATGATGTGGAACAATGCCTCAGGAGCGCACTTGCCAAGTACACAATTTCCACTCTGGCTCTGGTCCAAGCTCTGTCTGATCAGTAACGCTATGCTGTCACCAAATTCTTCAAAGCTGCTGTTGTTGCAGCCAAGACAGTTTACAACAAAACACCAGATTCCAGCAAGGGCTCAAATAAAAGAAGAAAAATATGCACCCAAACTAGCATATATATAGGGAAAGTGATTTCTTGGAAACATTTGCGTTCCACGACAAAGCAGTATCAAGAGCAGAAAGGGAGCATGAAAGAATTGTCAAAAGAGGCTTTGCACTGGCAAAGAAGGTTCATTCAGAAATGTGGACATCTGATACCTGATCTTGCATAATCCTGCCAGATAAAGATTATTCCTTCATTTGTTTATTTATATATTCTTACCTCCACCCCCACCTTCAGTCAGAGCAGTCTTACACTAGTTCAACATACTGTGTCTGAGGGCTGCAGCATTTTTAATCTAATACTAGCTACCCTACAGCTGGATTTACAGTTTTCGTGAAGCCACCATCTCATTACTGTCTCTGCTGTTTACAACTCCTGGCCTCTCCGCTCTCTCTGTCCAAACGCAACCTAAGTAAGTGCTGGCAGATAGTAGAGAGGATAACCAATGAAACAAGAGCACGCAGCCAGCTGTCCCTCCCTCCCCCTTCACGCCCCCCTCTTTTTTTTTTTTTCTTTGTGAAGATATTTGGGTGTTGCTCTGTACAGCATTACAAGCCTCACTGTGCTCAGTAGAGCAATGCCTAAATACGTTCAAAAATCTCAGTCAGTGTATTAGGTGAAAAATCAATGAATGCTAAAGGATAGCTTAGAAAGCAAGCCAGAAGTGACATAAAAGAAGATACAAGATAGTTTGGAAGCTTAGAAAAGAAAAAAAAATGCAAAACACAGGTGGAGAATTTGGCTGGAACAATATTTTTGAGGTGGAGAAAAGAGCAGTTTTTAGAACCACGAAAGAAAGTAGCACAAAATAATGGGAAAAGCAAGGTCCAGGGAAGTAACTTCACAGAGAAAAAAAGTTGGAGAAAATAAAGAAAATGAAATCAGGGTACTAAATAATGTCATCAAAAGTCTAGAAAACCAGAAACAAAACATAGAACTGACAAACAAGAGAGACAGAAAATTGCACATATGGATACAGAGAAAGGATAATTAAAATATTAAAAACAAGGAGCTAAGCTCTTTGTAATTAATTAAAATACATATACACTGTGAGAGATGCCAAGCAGTAGAGACTCAGCATTAAATGGATTTTCTTAGTTTGGGCTGTTATGCAAAACAGCCACCCTCATGTGATACTATGCCAAGCTACATCTTGCCAGGAACCTCACATTTCAGTGGGTCTCTGCTCACCCAGGCATTTCCACTCTGTGCTCTCTTCCTGGAGGTCAACACACTTCTAAACTTCTGAGCCTGAAAGAAGACGGTGATGAAAACATTCTGCTTAATGTTTCTCTGTTTATGATATATTTGTTTAATCCATTCCAACAGCAGTTGGGACTCCTGTGTCCCATCCTTAGACCTAATCCTACTTCCAGGTAACTCAGCAGGTGACTTCTACTGACTTCTATGAGAGCTCACAGAGAGCAACCACTGTCAGGGTGCACAGCGTAGGTACTGTTTCATGTGGGAACAACGCCGAAAGAGGCAGGTTCAGAAAGCTTAAGTTGGCAGAAAGAATTTGAACAAGAGTGACATTTGGAATTTGGGAAAGAGTAGGTGGTATAGGAGTAACTGTGGATGGTAAAAATATATAAAAATCATGATGCCCCTACCGAAACCACCTACACCACCACCATCTTCTATCTGTCATTTCAATCACTTGCTAAGTTGAGACAGAGCTCTTACTCTTTGCACCCTAGAGCCAGATTTTCAAAAGCACTGTACCTACAGCCGCAGATACAGTGAAAGTTTAAAAGCTTATTTAGCTTATTTACCTTAAAAGTTAAAAGTTTAAAACACCAGTCTCTCACTAACAAAAAGAGTGCCCTTGCTAATATATTTGCCCATTCTTCATGCAATCTCTCTTTCATGAGGTGCAATGAATACACTGCCTCTCAGGGCCCTGAGGGCACAGGCAAGCTGTGGTGCCCTGACCACCCTTGCCCAGGACCCCCACCCACAACCCAGGGGCCAGGTCTGAGCTCTAGTGGACCTCCTGGCCCCAGACCCAGACCTGTGGCAGAGGTGGCCCTGTCTTCTGCTCCTCTGATGACCACTGGACCACTGGCAGGTCCCCATCACCACCCTGACCCTGCTCGGACATGGAGGATGGCGCACTGCCTGAGAGGGCACTGCCGTGCCGGGCTGGGCTCTCCTGGGCAGCCCATCTGGGGCAGCCCTGCTCTTCTGCTCCCCGGCACTGCCTAGAAGAAGGCACTGAGGTTTGGCTGAGCTCTAAACTGTGAGATATTACCATTTGCTTATCTGAACACAATTTATTCAACATTTGTAATATCATTTTCTGATGCATCTGCTTCTGACCTGTGCGTTCTGACTGTGTACACCATCCAGTAACAGCTTACGCCATGGTTTTTTTCTGACCATTTTCTTACTCTGCAATGGACAAGCTTAATATTTCTACATTTCCTTTATTCCAGAGGGTGTGCTGGAGGCCTGGGATGGAGGCTAAGGGTGTCCTCATCCCTTTGAAGGATGAAGCTGTCGAACAGCTGGTAAAGAGTCTTTGGCACTTTTGTCACTAACTTGTGGTTAGCAGGTGCTCTGTATTACTTGACAGAGAATTTGGGCATGTAGTACAGAAAATTTAAACTGACAGATCAGCACATGCGTACCACAATCAAATTTCTTCCAAATTTGAATGGGTTAACAGGCTTTGCCATGCTCCCAGCTTCCGCAGATCCACTATTTCTTGTACAACGCCACAACCACAACCAGTTATGGCTTAACCAGCTGCCTTTCCAAACCAGCTATGGCACACCAGGGCCTTCTCCCACAGGGAACGGGGACCACGAGAAGTGAGGGAAACCAACAGCACAACCATAAATTATCGATTTGTAATGCAACGACGACCAGCTTGGGCCAGCACAGGCTGCTAAGGGCTGATTCCCGCTCTGTGACTCTGCAGCGACGCTACGCAAAGCGCTGAGCAGAGCTGAGCTGACCTGACCCGACCCGCCACCCCCCTCCCTCTCCGCCCGGCCTACAGGGCCCCAGCAGCCCTGGCCGGCGGTTTACGGCGCCCAACGGCACCTGCCGGGGAGAGCACCGCCCACCGACCACCTCCAAGGCTCGCCACCCTCTCTGCGCCTGCGCCACCGCCGCTCTGTGCGCTCCGAGCCTGCACGGCGGCGCCCGCCCAGAACTACACATCCCGGCGTGCCCCGCGCGCCCGCCGCCACAGCTGAGCCAATGGGGAGGGAGGAGGCCAGTTCCCGCCTCCTCGCCCCCGGCTGCGGGAAATATCCCCAGCAGATGTGGAAGCGATTCCTGGGCCGCCTGCCTCCCGCTGAGCCGGGCGCGCAGGCAGAGAGCTGGATCGGAAGCCTGTCACGAAGGAGCAGGGGAGCGAGGCGGGGGGAATAGGCCCCGGCTTCCATACGGAAATAGCGGGGTCTCCCCTCCGCCCTCTCCGGCCGGGCTAGGGAAGGGAGGGGGCCGCCAGCGGAGCACGGCGCGGAAGGAGAGGGCCGCGCCTCAGGGGATGTTGCGGCGCCGCTTCCCGCGCGCTGTCAGTTACCGGCGAGCGAGGCGGGCAGGTGCCACCGGGTTGGCTCGCACCTCCCGCGGCCCCGCCCGCCCCTCGCCGGATTTGCTGGAGGCCGGCTCGCGCGCGCCGTCAATCAGCGCCCGAGCCGCGCCGGTCTCGCCGGCAGCCCGAGGGCTCGCGGCTCGGCCGGGCCCCGCCCCGCAGCGGCCGGACCCCGCCTTTCGCCTGCCCTCCCCTCACGCTGTCAAGCGCGGCACGAGCGGGGGAGCCGGGGCCGCCCTCCCCCCCCCGCCCCCGCCCGCGCCGAGGGCAGCCACCGCCCCCGCCCCGCCCCGCCGCGCAGCGCGCGCGCCTCGGCAGCCACGCCCCCTCCCGCCCGGCGCGCGGCACGGGCTGCCAGAAGACGAGGAGGAGGAGGGAAACGAGGCCCTTTCGCCTGCCCCGCTGCCTGCCGGGGCCGGGCCCGCGGGGCGCCGCGTCCCGCCCACGCCCCGCCTCCTCTGCCTCCGGCGTGGGGAGCGGGGCTGAGGCGGAGAGGGGCGGCCGAGGGGGCCGGCGGCTGGGCTCGGTTTCCTGCTCAGTGGGCGTCAGCCAGGCCCCGGCGGGCCCCGCCCCCGCCGCCGCTCGCCCGCCCTCCCCCTCGCCGCCCGGCCGGCCCGCAGCTGTCACTCAAGGCGGCGGGGCTGAGGCCGGCGGCGGCGGCGGGCGGAGAGAGAGGCAGCTACGCCACAGCCCAGCGGCGGCCATTCGTGGAAAAAAATAGGCCGTCCCGCTCCTCCCAGCTCCGGCAGCGACCGGCCTTCTCCCCGCTACCCCCACCCCACCCTCCGCCTCCTCCTCCTCCTTCTCCTCCCCCCTAGAGCGGCGCCTCAGCGGGGCATTAATGCGGGATGAGCGGTATGTAACCCCCTCCCTCTCTCCCTCCCGTGCACACCCCTCCCTCCCTCCGCTCCTCCCTCCACCCTTCATCCCCCCTCTATCCCGCCCTCCCGGGTTCCCCCTTTTCTTCCCTGCTTCTCCCCCTTCGTACCCCGGTCTTCTCTTGCTGCCCCTCCGCCCATCCGTGCTGCTTCCTCTTGTGCCCCCTTTCTTTCTCCCCTGCCTGCCCCTCCGACTTGCCTCCTCCGTACCTCCCTCCTCCATTCCCCCTTTCTTCGCTAACCCTCCCTCCCGTGCTCATCCCTCCCTCCTTCGTTCCTCTTTTCCTCCCCCTTTCCCTCCCATGCACAACCCTCCTCCTGCCCCCTAAAGCATCGGCGGCCACTGAGTGGCCGTCGATGCTTTAGGGGGCAGGAGGGGGAGGAGGGTTGTGGGTGGTTTTTTCCTGCTGTCTCTGGGAGAGGAAACCAAACCTCCCCTTTCTGGGTGTTAACTCTCCAGCCCCCATGGGTTGGGTTTCAAACCACGTTTCTTAGGACTCGTTCTTTTGTAATAATGATTTCCACTGTTGTTTTTATGAAGAGGTAAAGGCGACAAGCTGGGAATCAAAAAGGATATGCTCGTAGGTTTTGTTTTTGTATAAATGAAGGTGAATAATTAACCTGTTACACTTGATATTTTTGCAGATCAAAAGAAGGAGGAAACTATGCCCACAGAGGGAGAGAAATCTCCCGAGGCAGAGAATAACAACAATAACAATAAAAAAGGGAAAACTGGAGGCTCACAGGTAAAGCACAGACATCCAAATAGGGAAGTGCCCAAACTATTAGCATTTAAAATGAAATGTTTGGCTAACAGCATTTCCCGCTCAAGTCATCTTTCTTTGGGTTGGATGAAACATAGTTGGTTGGGTGCAATATTTTTGCTGCCTGGACGTGTTTTTTGGTTGCATTTTGCAGTGATCAGCTGCTTTCTATGCAATAGAAGTACTTTTATTTTTTTTCTTTATTTTAGGGGAAAAAAGAGACTGGATTCAGGATGCAGTTGAGGTCCTGGCTGTCACATATTCATTGATAATTGGGACCTTTATGTTTAAAGATTATTTACAGAAACACATACTTCCTTATTCAGAGCTGTAGCATTGGTCTCTATGTAGAAGCACTTTTTTTTTTTCTGCTTCCTGTGTGAACCTTAATGCTTCTGATGGTTCCTACTCACGTTCTTCTCCTGAATCTGTTCTGTTTTCTCTCTTTATGGATAGGATTCTCAGCCTTCACCTCTCGCTTTGCTAGCAGCCACTTGCAGCAAAATAGGAACTCCTGGTGAGAATCAAGGAACTGGACAGCAGCAGATTATTATAGATCCAAATCAGGGGTTGGTGCAGCTTCAGAATCAGCCACAGCAGTTAGAATTGGTAACAACTCAGCTTGCTGGAAACGCTTGGCAGCTTGTTGCTGCTGCTCCTTCTGCTTCGAAAGAAAATAATGCTGCTCAACAAGGATCTTCTGTTGCCTCGAGTGCACCAAGTCCCTCCAGCAGTAACAATGGAAGTACATCTCCTTCAAAAACCAAATCGAGCAGTTCTTCTGCAACAACCCCTGGACAATTCCAAGTCATTCAAGTACAAAATCCAAGTGGTAGTGTCCAATACCAAGTGATCCCACAGATTCAGACAACAGAAGGTCAACAACTTCAAGTCAATCCGTCTAATGCTACTGGTCTACAAGACCTACAGGGTCAAATTCAGCTTATTCCTGCAGGGAGTAATCAAGCTATCCTCACAGCTGCAAATAGGACAGCTTCGGGGAATGTTATTGCTCAAAACCTAGCAAATCAGACTGTTCCAGTCCAAATTAGGCCTGGTGTTTCCATACCACTGCAACTGCAAACTATTCCTGGTACTCAGGCACAAGTTGTAACAACGTTACCTATAAACATTGGTGGGGTGACCCTGGCATTGCCTGTGATAAACAATGTGGCAGCTGGAGGAGGTTCAGGTCAAGTTGGCCAGTCTACTGAGAGCGGAGTTTCCAACGGAAATCAGCTAGCATCTACGCCTGTCACTTCTGCCTCTGTTAGTACCATGCCAGAGTCTCCTTCCTCATCTTCCACCTCTACGACCACTGCCTCAACATCTCTCACTAGCAGTGACACGCTAGTAAGCTCTGCAGAAGCAGGCCAGTACACAAGCACAGCAGGCAGCAGTTCAGAGCAGACGACTGAAGAACCTCAAACAACTGCTACAGACTCTGAAGCCCAGAGCTCCAGTCAGCTGCAGTCCAATGGACTACAGAACGTCCAGGATCAGTCAGGTTCCCTTCAACAGGTCCAAATCGTAGGTCAGCCTATTCTGCAGCAGATACAGATCCAGCAGCCTCAACAGCAGATTATTCAGGCCATTCCTCCACAGTCGTTTCAGCTCCAGTCAGGGCAGACGATACAGACCATCCAGCAGCAGCCTTTGCAGAACGTTCAGCTGCAGGCAGTGAGTCCAACTCAGGTGCTCATCCGGGCTCCAACTTTAACACCATCAGGGCAGATCAGCTGGCAAACTGTACAGGTTCAGAATCTGCAAAGCCTTTCAAATCTTCAAGTTCAAAATGCTGGGTTACCCCAACAACTAACCATTACCCCTGTGTCTTCAAGTGGTGGCACAACCATTGCCCAGATTGCACCAGTAGCTGTTGCTGGTACCCCCATCACTCTGAATGCTGCCCAGCTTGCTTCAGTACCTAATCTTCAAACAGTAAGTGTTGCCAACTTGGGTGCTGCAGGTGTTCAAGTTCAAGGAGTTCCTGTTACCATTACCAGTGTTGCAGGTGAGTGTTCTGACAAAGTTTTAGGTTTGGTTTGTTTCTTGTTTTTTTTTTCTTACTATTGCAAGACTACTAGACAGTTTTAAATTAATGCTTTTTTCAGGATTTTCTCTAAGAAATGTTAAATGTGGGGAAATACCTTATACTTATCACTAAAATTCAGATTTTAAAATAGCTGACACTTCTCTTAAACATTGAGCTAATATTACCAGTTGCGTCAGTTGAAATGGAACTGTTTGATAAACTATCCTTAAATGATCCTGTTCTCCATCTTATTAAAGACTTGTAGGCTTCAGGAGTGAACATGAGACTTTACTGTTAAAGCTTTGATATGTTTAAAAAAACAACAACAAAAAGCTTTTTCCAGCTAAAAATCTCTGCATGGGGGATGTAGAATGAGAAAAGTGACTGTATGTGAACTGAGATATCTCGTGTCATGGCATGTGTTTGTAGGAACTATTGTATTCTGCACTAGCTCCTAAAGTTGTTGCCTTAAAATTTTGAGTTCTGCGAAGAGATTGAGTGGAATAAGGTATGCTTGCGCACAGCATAGTTCCTGTGACTTGTTTTTTAAAAAATAAAAACAACTGGTAACTGTACCTCATGCTTGCTGATGTACTTTTGATATGTGTTATGAAATGCCTTTTTGATTATGATGGTCTAATAGTTGAGAAAAGAGCTATTAAAAGGCTCTAGGCTAGTTAACAAAGCTTATTTCTTAAGTGAATTCTGTGCAAGGTCTCTGCAGTGTCCCAGAAGGGCAACGCTACATGTAAGTTTGCAAACTTTTAACATTTCAGGTAAAACTTGATTTAGGGCTTCTCTCTGACAATTTGATAATTGCTTACATAAGCTTGGGTTTATTCCATACAAGTAAAAGTCTTCTATTGTAGTAGTTAGAATAAACTGTTGTCTTAACAGCAACTTGACTATAGACAGTTTTTTAGTATAAAACTCTAAGAAAAAAATCATGTTTAACTACTGTCCGGTCTGCATAAACAAATCTTAGTATCATATTGACTCTTCATCTGGTTGGTTGGTTGGGGTTGTTTTTGATCACCATCTGCTACAGTGAGAAATGTTTAACTGGGCAAAGAGTTGTTCCCTTTAGCTGAAACATTTTTGAGGAGAATTAGGAGAATTTCGTCTGCTATGGTACTCTTCAGCACTTGATGGTATGTTGAAATACTAAGCTGGGTTGGATGCACTAAACCTGGCTTACTTAAGGAGTGCCACAGAAATGTTAATCTGAGTAATGAGAATTAAAATCTTGACCTTGTGTTTAGCTGTAATGGTTCAAAAAGAACTTTCAGTTAGCTGGAGCTGGTCAGCTACTGCAATATCTTGCAGTCCGATTTGCCTTGGAAAAGTTTTTTCTTGATGGGAAGGTGCTGGTTGACTACTATTGTTAGACAGAAATTCTTACTTTGGTAGGGAACTCTCCATAGAAAGCCCACTTTGGGAAAAGCCTGGATTTGGGGATGCAGGAAGAACCTTTCTGCGTGCAGTTTTTTTCCTGCTTGCTAATGGTGTACAAGTATTTAGTACACACTAATAGGTATAAAAACAAGAGATTCTGAATATTGTCATGCTCAGTTATCTTGACTGCATGTCTGCTTGCATGTGATGCCTTTGGGAAAATAAAGGGATTGAGATTTGTAACTGAGGATGAAAGAAAGGGAATGAGTCACAAGTATGGTCCCAGAGAAGCCAAGCCTTAATCATACAGGTTCATATGTTAACTAAACTTAAGCTTTGTGACCACTGAGTTCCCCTCCACTCCCCCTCCCAGTCCAGGTAGGCCCTATGACTGTTTCTGTAGCACTTTTAATTTTATGCTAGAAGCAGTGAATCCTTCAACCTTTCTCCACTCCTTCATATATAAGGTACTATTTCTGTTTCCCAAGGCTTGATGTTATGGAGAAAGAACAAGCTTTGAGAATGTGAGAGATTTAGTTATAGTTTATTTATCTTCTTTATTTCTACTTCTCTCCTGTGAAACTTCTTGATGCTACATTTTGGGAATAGGAGACATAGTAGCATTGAAAAGAGCGTGAAAAGTGTGATGTGCAGTCCTTGATGCTATATTAAGTATTCAAGGAAAGAATGGTTATGAAATAGAAAATTACAAATGTGCTAGAATCTAAACTTTGCTTGCCTCTTATAGGGGATAAGCTGTCTTGATCAAGGCTACTAACTTCCTCAGATTTGCTGGGTTTTATTTGAAATATGTTTTGTTATGATGGTTACAGGAAACACTTAAAAAAAAAAAAAAAAACAAACCACTCCGTTACCTCAACATCTGCAGACTGGTATTTCCATTCTTTTTCTGCAGTACCTAAACTTGTTGATGTGAACTCTTTTGTACATTAATTGAACTCTCCAGAAGTGGAACACTTGCTACAAATGTGCAGTAGAAATAGGTGTTAGAAATAAGCCATGTGGAGGATCTCCAGGAAGTGTCAGGGAAAAGACTGAGTGACGGATTCATCCCAGGCATTGATTCAGGTGCTCTAACTGTGTAAGGTGAAAAAAGTTACTTTGTCCTTCAAGCAAACCCAACTATCAAGCCAGCTGAGTCCTGGGGTGGGGGGGAAATCACAATAAGTATTTGTCTGAAATAACTGTTCTTTTATTTGTGTTGTATTTCTTTTCCATGAACATTGCTTTTCCTGGTTATTTCTACAATGGGGTAATATTTTCTTGGTTTTTTTTTTTATTAAGGAAATGTAAGCTATTGGGGAAAGTCTGTTGTTTTTTTTTCTTTTGGTGGGGGGAGGGGAGAGGGGTTGGTGACATAAATTCTTAATTCCAAAAGAAGCAAATTTCACATTGGGAAGAAAAATATTAAAATCTTTCAGTACATATTGTGTTTCGGTCTGCTTTCTATAACCTTTGTTACTTGAAGTCTCTGAGCCCAAGGTGTGTAGGCTCTACTCTAAACCAAACAAGATGAGTAAGTGAGTTTGGGGGTTTTTTTTTGTTGTGTTTTTCAGTTAAAAATTCAAACATTGCTCTTGGTAAGTATCACACTTTGGGTTGTATGTATTTGGTCTTCAAAAAGCAGGCCAAAGCAGATAAGTTCTTACTTTCTTACATTTTTTTACTGTGAAAATGACCGAGCACTGACACAAGTTGCCCAGAGAGCTTGTGGACTCTCCTATCATTGAAGATATTCGGAAGCTATCTGGACATGGTCCTGGGCAACCTGCTTTAGGTGGCCCTGTTTGAGCAGGGTGGTTGGACCAGATGACCTCCAGAGAGATCCTTTCCAGTCTACACCACTCTGCGATTCTGTGAATTTTTTCTGAGAAGATGTACAAAGTGTCAGTCAAAGGAGTAAATGTACAGAAGACAGCAATCCCCTCTGCCCCCATCCCTTTCTTAAAATAAGATATCCTTTGTCTTCTTAAAGCTTATTTTCAGGCCATTTTATTTATCCAGATATGTTAATTGACAACACAAGTGACTATGGGGAAGGAACTTGTTTTAGTACTAGATGGTTCTAAGAAAAATATATAGCTCATAAAACTATTTCGTTTTGGTGGACTAAGTTTCTTTGTCCCTCAACACATTGGGCTTGGAGTGTATTTGTTTTAGGAATAGCATGGAATGTAATATTTGGGAATGCTGAAGAGAATGAGGTGAAATAAAACAGACCAGTTAAACTGTAATGAAATGCTGAGTATTAATGGCTTCCCTGTATAAGTTTTGTGTTCTGCCTGTAGGATTTATTTCACTGGAGCCTTCAGAAGAGGTCACAAGCTGCTTCCAAACTTTTAAATTATTTTTGTTGACAGTAGGAATCTAGTGGTGGTGGTGTAGATCATGTCTTTTCAGAATAATTCCCTATTTCTTGTGGGGAAAAAAAAAAAGAATAGATCAGGCTTGTATCTACCTCAATTATACCTCTTGATGTAATTTTGCTACATCATGATGAAGGTGTTTATCCTATACAAAAGTATATGAGAGACTTTTGTTTTAAAAATAGTGAAAAATACTACTTGTATATTATGTATACTTAGTCCAAGTTTTGTTACTTGCTTTAGGCAAAAGTCACCAGATTCCATCACCTTGCAACTCAAGTTCAAGCTATTTTGTTTAAGATGAGTGGTGACATGGCCTGAATTATGGGGAATTTGGAGTTCATCCACCAAAATAACCTGGAGGAATGACTTCAGTTCAGTGGAACAATCTGTTGCCTGGCAATTCTGGAACTGGAGAGTTTTAAGTCTTTTGTAGGCATGTGCTGTGGAGTCTAAAACAGTTATTGATGAAAATAATGTCCAATACCAAGTGTTCTTATTGGAGCACTTGAAAAACGTAATGAACCTTGCCCTTCTGTTTCATACATGTAGTAATGTGAGTTACTAAGGCATTTTTCTCTTTGACCAGCTAATTTTATTTCACTAGTATTAGTTATGCAATTTGTCAGTACCTCTACGTCTCCTCCTGGTTTCTTGTGCCTTTTCTCATTTGCCTGCATCCAACTTAATTCTGTCTTCAAGGCTTTCTCTTCCCTTTCCTTCTTTAGTAACTCTTCTTGTATGACAGTCACTAGTTTTATGATTGCTGTTCAAAGACTGAAGACATTGTTTAGGTATTACTATCTTTCCAATTCAAACTTTGCAGAGGGGTTTGAAACATTCTACCAGGTCCTTTCAACAGGAATAAAATTATACATAAGATTAGATGCATGTAACACAGGAATAGTGAGTGGAAAAAGGGAAATATCACACTCATTTTTAAAAAGTGTAAAAAGGAGCACCCTGGGAACCACCAACCAGTCAATCTCACTTCTGTGCCTTGTAAGGTCATGGAGCAAATCCTCCTAGAAGTTATGTCAAGGCGTATGGATAACAGAGAGGTGATTAGAGACAGCCAACATAAACTTCACAAAGGGCAAATCATGCTTGACTAACGTGACGGTCTTCTACAATGGAGTGACTGTTGTTGATAGGTAAGGAAAGAGGAGCTGATATCATCTACCATAACTTCTATAAGGCCTTTGATGCAGTCGTATACAATAGCCTTGGAGAGATATAGGTTTTATGGATGGACTTTTAGATGGATAAGGAATTGACTGGATGGCCACATTCAAAGAATTCCCATCAATGGCTCAATCTCCAAATGGAGATCAGTAATCAGTGGTGACCCTCAGGGGTGTGTATTGCAACTGCTACTGTTCAATATCTTTATTAATGACTTAGTGGGATTGAGTGCACTCTCAGCAAGTTTGCGGATGAGATCAAGCTGAGTGGTGCAATTGACATGTCTGAGGGATGAGATGCCATTCAGAGGGACCTGGGCGAGCTTGAAAAGTGAACCCATGTGAACCTTATGAGGTTCAAGAAGGTCAAGTGCAAAGGTCCTGCACCTGTGTCAGGGCAATCCCCAAAATCAGTATAAATGAGTAATGAATGGGTTGAGAGCAGCCCTGCAGAGAAGGACTTGGAGATACAGGTAGATGGAAAAATTGGATATGAGCCAGCAATGTATACTTGCAGCCCAGAAAGCCAACTGTATCTTGGGCTGCGTAAAAAGCCACATAAAAAGAGAATCAGGGACCTCAGATCGGGGGATGTGATTCTCTGCCTCTACTCTGCTCTTGTGAGACCCCATTTGTAGTACTGTGTCCAGTAGAAGACAGTCATGGAGCTGTTAGAGCAGGTCCAGAGGAGGGCCGTGGAAATGATCAGAGGGCTGGAACATGTCTCCTGTAAAGAAACACTCAGAGAACTGGTGAAGAGAAGGCTCTGAGAACACCTTATTGCAGCTCTTCAGTATACAAAGGGATCTTATGAACAGAGACTGAGAGATAGTTTTTACTGAGGGGGAGCAGTTTTAAACTGTAAAAAGGGTAGTTTTAGATTGAACATAAGGAAGAAATTCTTCACTGTGAAGGTGGTGAGATGCTAGAACAGATTACCCAGAGGAGTTGTGGATGCGTTATACTTGGAAGTGTTCAAGGTCAGGTTGGACAAGACTTTGAGCAACCTGATCTTGTGGAAGATGTCCCTGCCCGTGGCAGGGGGGTTGGAACTAGATCTTTAAAGGTCCCTTCTGATCCAAACCATTCTATGGCTCTATGAATATAGAAGTCAAAGGTGCTTCTGACCCTATCTGATGCTGACTGCAGGTGATGCATACAAGAATAATCTGCTCAGATGCTCTTCCCACCATTCAGTGATCTGCAGCTCAGGTCTTCCTGAGCCACAAGTGTGATTTTTTTTTTTTTTTTTTTTTTAATATTTAATAATCCTAGGTGGATTTATTTTCTTCTGTGAATTTGTCTTTTTGAGTCTGTGTAATTTTTTTTTGCATGTTCAATACTTGTATGCAATAAATTGTGTCTTAAATGTTGTATAAGACACATTTTTATTTAGTGTTCTCAAACTCCTATATTATGAAAAATTAAATGATCTGATTCACCTTCATACCCCACACGGTCTTCTGTTATCTCTATCACATATCTTAGTTATTGAGGGAAGAGAAGATGTTTAGTTTGAAGTCCTAGAATATTACACTTATATTGTTGAATGGAAGAAAATGCATTTTCATGACAACATGTAACTTGTGGGTCTCCTTGCTCATGTTAATGTAATAGTGAGTACGTGTACAACAAGAACTCAGTGAGTTGTGTAGCTAAGCAAGGAGGGATGCCTGTAGGTGCTAACAAGGTGAAAAGGGTTTAAAATAGCCCCAGTATATACAAGCAAGCTGGCAAATATAAATACCAAGGGTGGAAGTTGAAGGCGCTGAAGGATGGTGGTTGCACGATCTTTTTTTGAATAACATCTTGTGTTTCCCTGGGTTTTCATTGGCAAGCAAGTTGCAGCAAATACCTGGAAAGAAACAAGCTGCAAGCTATGGAATCTGCAGTTTTCCACAAAAATAGAAAAAAAAAATGCAGGAGTTTTTCTTAGGTTTTTACTTCATAGTGTGTTACCTGGCATTCTGAAGATGTAGTTGGGAGGAGTATAGAAATTTAGCATACTTTTTCCAAAGTAATGAAAGGTCACTTACAACTGTTCTCAGGTTGCCTTGAGCTGAGAATTGTTGCAGAACCACAGTGTTCTAAATATTACAGCACTGGCATCCCTTTCAAATGCTTCAAAGTAATTATACGAGAAGCATTTAGTCTTCTAATGACAAAATTGTTTTGGTTGTGGGATTTTCTTAAACTGAAATTCAAAATAGTGGCAGAAACAGTTTAACAACAAACAATGCTGGGTGAAAACAAATGTTTGCCTTGGTGACAGTAGCTTAAAAATAAAGTATCAGTATACTGTTCCTGAACTTGATGCATAAGGAATGCACAATCTACCTGTTCAGCTAAATTGCCTGTGGAGAATAACCTGGTAAAAATGCCTCAGTGAAACAAGCCTTTTCTGCTTGACCTGTGAGTAGAAAGGCATGACTTCATCATTGCGTCTAGATGAAGTGGGGGGGGGAAGTGTTTCAATTACCAACTTTGCTCATAATTGTGAGGTGAAATAGGTTTCTAATGAGCTGTTTCTATGAGCTGTTTCTTACTTAAATGTAAGTTCTTAAGTCTTCAAAGAAGAATGCTTGTAAAACTGTATTTCCCTACTAGAGTATGTGGTCTTATAAAAATGTTTAATCAATACAAGTGCATTCTTTGAGAATATCAAGTTTTGCCATACCTTCTCTCATTCCCTGTTGTCAGAAATCAGAGCATATAGGACAGGAAATGAACTGGCTGAACTTTTGTGTTCAGAAAATGTCAAGCAAGCGAACTGAGTGATACTGCACATCTTCATCAGCCTGTTAGTATTTTTTTTTAAAGGTTCTTAGATCCACATTAAGCTGACCTTCTTTTTCTTCCATTACCACCTAGGATAGAGGGGCAGTGAAAAGCATATTCAAAATTTGATTTTAATAGCTTCCTCAGCCTAACTTAAATTATGGAGTATTTAGCTTCATATGATTTTGGTACTGGTAGATAAGATAAATAAATTCTTACTCTTTTAATATATTAAAAATGTTTAATGGCAATGGTGGTTATTGAAAAATCTAACTGTGTGTAGATTGAGATGTCATGTGCTAAGGGGAATACTAATTTCAAGTATAAACAATTATTGAAAACCAGCTACATTTTTTCAGTAGTCAGTGATTTTAATGGACAATTTAGTAAATAAAAGTTGTTTTATTTATATGCTGTAGCATAGTGGCTTTGGAAGTAGTCAAGACTGCATAACAAAATGTAATTTTTATAATGAGTGTTTTGCTCTTACCATAACACTTTCACTAAATCAATAGCTCTGGACATCTGCAGTCTCTTGAGAAAAGTAGCATCTCAGCACATGCTTAGATTGGTTGGGGCTATAGCTATATAGATTTCTATATGCATCCGTTCTTAAGAATGGAGTTTTCAGGGATGTTTAATACTACTGACAGTGGCTAACAGTCATATGCCTTAATCAACTGGTTATTGGTAGACCATGTTATCCCAACATGCATAATTAGTATTAATAGATTAGCGGACTAGTATTTTGTTATAAAGAGAAAATGATCAGTTAATATCCTTCAGCCAAAATGAGCTTGGGATACATGTTAGGTACAAGTCTGACTTTCCTTAGTTATAGAGTAGTTTCAAGTGATAATGTGACCACTTTCCCCTTGAGCAAAATACTGAAGTCTAAGAAATAGGGGCCTTGGTTATCTTGTTTCTTCAGACGTCTGACTAAAACATTGAGCTCTTCAGTTTGTTCTGAACCAAAAAGGAAGACCAGGTGAGATTAAACATAACATTTTATAGGGATAACAATGTTACAGAAGAACATGGCAGAACTTCTAAGGGTTTAGATATTGGAGATTTACATGGCCCTTCTTCTGTAATTATGTAATATGTGTAGCATTGTTGGTCCTTGCCTGATGAAGGCTGTAACAAAGTTACAGTTTTTACATCTTTACTAAACAAATTAATCTTTGTATTGGTTAGCCTGTCTACCCTTAGGCTGTTATACAACCAAGGTTTCTGTCTCGTGTTTAGTCTTGCTGTAGAAGGTCTTAAAAAATGTTTTCTGAATCTTGTTTTTCCTGATAATAACTTTTAATCACCTTGCCAATGTTTTTTAATTCTGAATAAATTATCAACTGCTATGCAACTTAATGTAGTTTTAAAGTCAACTATCCTCCCTTCTCTTTAAAGGATTTTCCATTTTCCATGTATGTACTTGCTAACTAATCCCTCCTGTGCATAGAGGCATATTTATTTTTTATCTTGATCAATATGAAGATAACATTTCATATAGCCAAAGTCTTTACTTCAAGGGCATTCATAAACCTTCTAGTCAATTGTAAAATATGTCACCTAGCTACCTAAACTGTAGTCAAAAACCCCACAAAACCCAACCAAAAAAACCCCACCCCTCCCTCACAAAAAAAAAACAAACCCAAAGAGTACTGGAAACTTAACTTGCCTTTTTTCATGTCAGCCTCTTTCTCTCCTTTTAAGATTAGGCTATTACTATTTCCATGGTAATATACACAAATTCAATTGAGATGTTGAAAAACACACTTCCTGAGACCAGTGTTTTAGTTTCTGTATGGCAAAAGTGTGCAAGATAGGCATTTTATTTATTTATTTTTTTTTTTTGTTACAGCTTGTCAAGTATTGAGCTCCTCTAGTCAGACTGTAGAGACGAGCAATCAAAAAGTTTGTTCCTAGTCCTATCCCTATTTCAGAGTTAAAGGGAAGAGTTGGAAAAAAGAACTGGGCCACGGCCTGTTGTGGCTATAAGCTGTAGAATATCCTGAGAGTTGGGGCGAGGTGATGGGGTAGAGGGAGGTGTTCCATAAAAGTAAGCTTAAAAACCTTCATTTCTTAGATATACTACTAGTTTCCATGGAGTGCATCTGATATTCTGCAGCTCAGTTGGTACCTGAGTTTTGCCTTACCTGTTTGCTCCAAGGTTCAGTATTCAGGGACCTACTTGTGTACTTGTGTTCATCTGCAGAGAAGTGTTCTTGAACATTCATCCTAAATACACTTTTCTTTTTGACTGTTTTTTCAATGACAATGAAAATCAGCTTTTTTCGGAAGGATCTCTTTCCTTAGCGGTAGTATAACAAGTTATTCTTCTGATTCCAGCTCCTTCTTTAGAATACCTAATAAATTAACCCTATTTTCTTTCCATTTGAAGCCACAGCATCCAGAACAACAGAGGCTTGCTTTGACTGAAAGCTTTACTTGGTTGTGCAAAACTAAACTGTAGCTCCGTGGTTTATTTTTGTGGTGTTTCTATATAGGTCTTTCTGTGTTGTATTTGTGGTAGCTCTTTCCTATATTTAATAAAGTAATAAAAAGAAAACTGGCTTTCAGTTTAATGAAAGATGCTACCAGCTGGGAAAACTTATTTTCTGTCTCAAAGTACTGAAGTGACTTCAGATTGTCCTAAAGCATTTCAGTAAAGCCTTACTTTTTAGAAGGTCGTTAAAGTACCTCCATGAAACTTGTTAGGCATTGTTTTGTCTTTGTGTTGCCAGTAAGATTATTGCACAAAATTAAAAAGACTTCAGTTTTTTTAAGGTATTTAAAACCTGCAAACTTACTTTTTACTGCCTTAAATCTGATGCTTTCAAGTGGTATTTTTCACTTGAAATTATGATACTGTTCAGTATTTCAGCATGATTATGATGCTGTTCAGTAATTTTTGAACACACTGAACCATTTGATAGGAAGCTTTTGGAGGAGAGGATAACAAGTTCTTACAAATCTTGTCAAAGTTGGCAGCAAGCAAAAGATCAAAATATAGAAACTTGCTGCAATGCCCCTGCAGGAGTTAGAAAAGACAGATGTCTAGTTGATGCTGCAGTTTGCACTGGAAACTTTCTGCTTGTAGTAGCATCTGCACACAATGTTGTGCTGTGGCAACCTAAATTTCTTGTAGTAGTTGGATGGATCCGATTCCTGTCTCTCCTCCAAACTATTATTCTCTACAGAATGTGTGGATTCCTTTCATCAGCCATTACACAGTTTCTGTTCTGAGGAATTATTCTTCTGTCAATTGTTTCTTCATAAATCTTTATAAATCACTGCTTCGGGGTAGAAGAGAGGGCAAAATTGTCTGTGTACCATTTAAGTAGCACTGAATCACATCGTCTTCTGGGTAAATATTGAAACTCAGTGTTTTCTTCACATATATTTAATTTTAAGACATTATTTGTGTTATATTCTTCATTATGAAACCTCCTTCCTAGTAAATTTTATTTGGGAAAACATAATCTCTGATGATAAACTATTGCCATAAACTTCTCCTAATTTTAAAAATCTTGTCTATATCTTAATCGAAGTATTATTTCTTATTATACATGCATAAAATATATTATTATCATTAAATATGTTGTATTATAAATATAAAACTAAATATATAAAAATATTGTGTTATTATAAATTATCTCTATGTCATTGTGGAAAAAGAATGTTAGAGTAACGGATATTTGCAGGCTGCCTGTAGTTGATGTATGCAGGGGAAGGGAAGAGGAGAAAGCTCTTTTTCCCTCTTTGCTTTGCATCAGTACGTTGTTGAATGGCTGAGCTGCTGCATCAGCTCTGATGCTTGTAGAGCTTTGTAACTCTGCAAACTGTCATTTACTTTACTTAGCTGTCCTTTAGTAATATACATTGAATTATGGATGTCAGTTGCAACCTTCTCTTTCATGTTTACAATAGTTGAACAAATTTTCTTTTTTGCAACATTATCCACTCTGGCTGTAGGTACATTTTGTAAAGCATTCCTCAGATTTTGCAGTAAGGTGCATGCTACTGATATAACTGTGTCATTAATGCTGTCATCTTTTTGACTGCTGAATGCTAGTTGCACAACAGCAACAGGAAATCTATACAAATTATTCTGGGGAACTAAATACCAGAAACTAGAAGTGTCTTTCTCTTAGTCTTAAATTTCTCTTCCTTCCAATATCCATTTTTACAAAGCTTGAATCCCATGATTTCTATGGATCATTGAAGTTAAGTCCTTTTCCTCCCTTTGCGCCCTATTTGCCTCAAAGAGTAGTTTTTCATGCTTGCTACTTCATGTGAACAAAAATAGGAATGCAGGTGCAATATGTAGTAAAAGGAAACTTGTTTTGACTTATGATGGATGGCCAGACCTACTAACCATGATCTTCAGTGGTCAGTCACTCTATTAGAAAGTACTTCCTAAGTACCATGTATTAGCTTTCTTTAATTGTCGAGGTGGTGTTATGTGAGTTACTATTTCGCAAATTATCTTTGAAGCCTAAAATTGATTGAGAGAGAGATGTATCTCCACATAGTAATTACTTAAAATTGTTGAGTTTTCTTGTATGAATGTGTTACAGACTCCTGTATATGGGAAAGTGTGTATGAGTTGTAACTGCTAAGATGCGGTTTTACTGCAAAACTGGAAAGCTGAGTAAGTAATGCTGAAGAACAAAGGATGTGCAATCTTTTACCTTGATAATCCTGTATCTTGTGATAATAACTAATGCATTTACTTTAACTGCTTAAATGGGAAAGATTAGTGACTAAAATCAGGCAGGTTCTTCTATTTGAGAAGCTTTAAAAAATTCTGTAATGTTGTTCTTAATTACATTCAGTCATAATCTTATATGCAATATTGCAGTGAGTGAGAGTCTTATTGCACTTGATTTGCAAAATAAATACTGTGTCAGGTTGCCCTGTTGTTTGCATGTTGGCGTGTGGTCAAATAAATGGTTACTACGCAAAAGGGAGAGAACTTAGACCTGAGAGAAAATGAAATGCAATTAAATGCAAGTTTGTATCAGTGTACAGTGTATCAGTAGTACAATAACATTTTGTGGCAACTTAATGTTATAATTTGACAGCATGTACAACAAAGTTCAGTCATACACAAGATCAATGATGGTTTTGTTTATCAAGAATGTTTTACAGTTTCAGGAAATCACTATTAAAGAAATCATGGGAAATTGAGAAAAACTTTTTATCTTCTAAAAGAGGTATAAATATGCAGTCACTGCTTTGACAACTCATGCAGAATAACATAGATGAACTGAAATGTGACTTTGTTCCCTCATGTAATGATTTGTTTAGACCTGTCTCTGAAATCTAATTTGAAACATGAGAGCTCTTGTTACGGAAAGATTTGATTCTGAATGGCCAAGTATAGTGATATCAAGTCTTGTGGTTTGGAGTATGTTAGGAAAAAGTAATGTCAAGTGATCTCATGATTGTAGCAGAATTTTTAAGAGGCTTTAAATGGTATTTTATTGCCACTAGTAAGAAGTCATATGGATTACTTTGGGTAGGTCTTTTTTTTTCCATCTAGAAAGTGTCAGGACATCATTATCTTCCTATATGCATAACATTATCTCAGCCATCGGTTTTCAGAACAAGCAGGCTTTGTTTCAAACAAAAAGCGAATTTGTATCTAGATCCTCTCTATTGAAAAATCCTCATTTTTATAAACCTTTAAAAGTTGTCCCCATTTAATTTTGTAGGCTGCTGACAAGCTCATATCAGCAGTTGAGTTTTCTCAGTATATTTTCTTCAGTACACTTGATTTAAGAAATAATGAAATTCCTTTATCTTCTCTTAATAAGTATAAGTGATGTAAAAGTTAAAGTCCTTAGTGATCCCTAGTGGATTCTAGTGTATAGTTTAAAAAAAAAAAAAAATCCCATACAACTCAAGACTGTAGCAGGTTTACTTTGAGATTTAGATCAGGGCATCTTCTGTAAGTTGTTTTCTGAAAATTTTCTGATTTTTCTTCAAGAGAAAATATTTTTCAACTGATCTAAAATACATTTATTTTACTCTCAAAGAACAAGAACAAAGACTTTTATGTTTAAGAATTTTTAAATGAGAATAGATGGGTTTCTTTCTATCCTGTATGGTACTAGTGTACTAGCTTCTTGGGATGCTCTTTAAGGAGTTCAAAACAAAAAATAAGACCAGGAATTACATTATTGAACTTTCCAGTGTTTTCTGATAACTGTGTAAATCTCTGACAGAGAATATTTATCAGATATGTGTGCTTCCTTCAGTTACTCTTTTACCTCAAAAAGTAAAGATTTGCTTACTAAATATTGTGGCCTGGATCTTTAAATAAGGCTATTTGTGTGATGTTTTCAGAGTTTCAGAACCTTCTGTTCTGAATTTAATAAGTGAAATACAGGGGAAGGCAGTTTAAAATAATAACTTTGTGAGAGTAATTTAAAGAAAAAAAAAGCAACGTTCATATTAGAAAATGTAATAACTTTGTTAATGCCATCTAAAGAGCAGTCATTTAATTACTGTTTAACTGAAACCATATGGATAATGTAATTGTCTGCCTGAGGAATCTTACTTTTGACATTTTCCCTTTTTGTATTTTTATTATCACCTTTACAGTTATTGTGAAGAATTTCTACTCAAATGTATCACTATATTATGTTTAATAAATAGATTAAGATTGTAGCTCAGTATGTGTATCATATACTTCAAGACACGCATGGTCCTCACATAGGGGAGGGAAAGTTCAGAGCAGACAAAATATGTGTCAGCAGTAGTACTCCATATTCTGAAGAAGTATTAGAAGACCCTTGTGTGGTTGGTCATCTCATGGCTTAGAAATGGAAAGCTGATTCATTTCGAATCAGCACAATGTATTGGATTTTTAGAAATGCTGAACAGGCTTCCCCATAAATGTGGATCGCTCAGATCCAGCAAGAGTTATGTGCTGGACATTCATCACTGTAGCGCTAGTCATGGAGTGAAAAATGGCGTTGTCCTCCTCAGGGTTCAATTGCCTCAATTCACATGTTACTTGGAAAGCCTTGGTCTGGTAGCCTGGGGGAAAGTTGCATTGAAAATTTAATACCAATTCAAGAAAATCAGAGGGAAAGGGAAAATTGAGAGAAAATTGTGCTCTTCAGTTGTGCTCTGACCTACAGAGTCAGCACAGTCGAGTAGATCCCAGGACTTTTTTTGCTAAAACAGGACTTTTTGAGATGGATGGAGTCATCCCTCTAACAGATTGTAATGACAAAGGATAATTCTTATTAATGTACTTGAAAATGTGATGGATAGTGAAAATAGCGTAAGAGGCTGCAGTTAAGTGTGGCCATAGTACCTACTACATCTTTAACTTTTGCAGTAACCATTCATAGACTCGTCATTTATAGTCCTGCACTATGAATTAAAGGAGTTTGCATCTTGGGTTTAGTTAACAGACAGGAGAGCGGTTTGTGCTCTGTGAAAGACTACGAGCTGAGCAAGTTCTTCCTGTTAATTTATTTACCTTTGGCTAACCAAAACCTGCAGCTGATTTTCAACACAAGCAATCACATTATCATGTTAAGACAAGCATTAGATATAACAAAAATTATCAACTGCCTTTGACTCTGGCTATTCATAGCACTCGGTCAGCGCTTCAGCGGCTTAACAACCTGACAAGGTATTGCCCCTGGACTAGCACTTTCTTTGGAAGGTCTTGTGTCCACTTCTGCCACTATCAGACGCAAGTAGATATTATTATTTGCTTTTATACCACAGCATTCCCATTACCCTATCATATTCTCCCTCAAGGATTTTCATGAATGCTTTTCTTCCTCATTAGAATATGGGAAATAAATTTATTTCCAGTACATAGCTATCCTGAAAAGAAAGACTTTGTTCTGTCCTAGATATATGGAGGCTCTGCACTCATGATTAGTCCTGTAGTTCTTTTGCTATGGTTCTTCTGCTGTAAATACCAGAATTTTTTTAGATTTTTTTTTTTGTTTTAGTATCTATTTGCCCAACAGCAAATGTAATTCAGACATTATCTCTTCTGGATTTGCTCTTGTTCTTTTCAGAGAACCGAAAGTAGTCAGCATCTGTCAATATTTGTGGCCTTCTTAAGAAAACAAGGAATTCATGTTTATTCATAGCTAGGCAGATCAGGTGCAAGTTCCAGACAGAAACCAAGAGAGATAACTGGGAAGATCTGGTCAGTGCTTCTGGTGAAAATAACCTGGTACTGACCTAGGCACAAGACAGATTTATTCTATTTCCTCTAGTCAACAGTGGCCTGTTAGAGGACAGTCAAGTCACTTTGGGAGGTTCTCTGTATATCATGTTCTTTAGTCCTAACCTATCTGCGTGTTTGTGGTGGTGTTAGATGGTGTGTGTTAGCTTTCATTTGTGGCTGTTGTTACGGTGTTATGCGACATAGCATATATTCCTCCTTAGCAATCGTGGAAATGAAGTAGTCATTATCGCGTGCTGTGTCATGTGTGAACTCACTTGGGAGCTAGGCTGTATGGACTTCAGAGAGAGTGTTCTTCTCAGTCTTATTCCCATTGATGGTGTTTGTTACGGATGCTTGAGAAGTAAGTTGGAGTACCCATTTGAATGTCTCTGAACCATGTTCCCTCCAAGGGATTTCTGAGTTTTAAATTGATGCTTCAATACTGAGGACTTTCAAATCTTAAAATGTTATAGTCTATTCTAAGGAATTCTAATTGGTCATTACACTCTCTTAATAAGTAAGTAGTATTTTCTCTTATTTCCCATTTGTATGAAGGCAGTGAATTTTTGAAAATGGCAGCATCTAATGATATTTTGTCCCATTCATGTTACTGGCAGGACTGGCATTCAGTGTTGCTAGACTGCATCTGGAAGTTATATCTCTGTGTCAGATTTAGTTTGGCACATGTCACAAACTGTATAGTACTAACTTTTAAAGCAGTTACTCTGCTGCTCAAGAAACTATACTTCTTACCTATAATTTGCTTTAATATCAAGGCAGTAACTCTTATTTTCTTTGATCAAGAAAGCCAGTGAGATCAATGAACTTATGCAATGCAACTGAATTCTTAATTCATCAACTCAATCTTAGAATTCCATTTGATTCAGTCAAGCTGCTTTTCCAGTCTTCTTGAAAACAGTCCCTTCTGCAAAACAAAATCATAGAATCATAGAATATCAAACGTTGGAAGGGACCCAGAAGGATCATTGAGTCCAACTCTCTGCTCCTCACAGGACTGCCTAAAACTAAATCTTGGTCACCCTTCTCTGGACACACTCTAATAGTTTGATGTCCTTCTTATATTGACGTGCCCAAAACTGCACACCATACTCGAGGTGGTACCGCACCAGTGCACTGTTGAGTGGGGCAATCACCTCCCTTGCTTGACACAGAGCTAGCTATGCTGTGCTTGATGCACCCCAGGACACAGTTGGCCCTTTTGGCTACCAGGGCACACTGTTGAGCCATATTCAACTTAGCACCAACCCAGACCCCTAGATCTCTTTCTGCAGGGCTGCTCTCCAGCCTCTTGTCCCCCAGTTTGTACATATAACCAGGATTACACCACCCCAGGTGGAAAATCCTGAAAAAGAAAAAAACAACGAAACTCTGGTGTGCTAGCTTGTTCAAGTCTAGTCCTACAACATTTCTTTGTGAAAGTTCCTTTGTGGCTCAGTGTTGACTCAAGACAGGTTGTAGGAAAAGTGACAATTCTGTATGTGACATAAAGCAACTTTTAAAATTAGCTAAATGTAGTTTTCTGAATGTAGATATGTTTTCAAAAGTTATTAGAGACATTAATTGGCAATAGATTTAACAATCTTTCTGTGTAAGATTTTAATGTTTTCTCATTTATCTCAGCTTTTGAGAAAAAGAAAGCACTTGTTAAACTAGTTCACATTTCTTAGTATCAGTCAGTTATTTGCAGTCCTGTACTTTTCTAATAACAAATTACATTAAACAGTGCTACCTAAGCTAGCAGGTAAGTCCTTATAGTGCCTCAGGAAAATGACTGGATTTAATATTTGTTTTGTGGCTTCCCTTAATTTTAGGTGGGTTTTTGTTTTATAAAAAGTATAAAGTTTATTTGTGCATTTCACTTATTTAAATGACTAATAAAAGGTACAATTCTTATTTTACAGGTCAACAGCAAGGACAGGATGGAGTAAAAGTACAGCAAGCCACAATAGCTCCTGTTACTGTAGCAGTAGGTGGCATTGCTAATGCAGCAATTGGTGCTGTTAGTCCTGATCAGATAACGCAAGTACAACTGCAGCAAGCTCAACAAGGTTCTGATCAGGAAGCGCAACCTGGCAAGAGACCGAGAAGAGTTGCCTGCTCATGTCCTAACTGCAGAGAGGGAGAAGGAAGGTAAATGTAAATTTTATCATACATATTTAGGCTTTTTATCACAGTTTGCTTCATTTGGGCATGAGAGCATGAGATTTTCTTATATTGCCTACGCTTTTTAATGCTTTCTATTAGCAAGTATGTTTATATATTTCTTTTTAGACAGTGGATTATAATACACGTATTCAAAAAACGTGTAGACGTGGCACTTCAGAATATTATATTATATTATAAGAAATTATATTTTAGAATATAATTACTTACTTGGTTTGAATTTGATCTTTTTAGAGGCAGCAATGAGCCAGGAAAAAAGAAGCAACATATCTGCCATATTGAAGGATGTGGAAAAGTTTATGGCAAGACATCTCATCTTCGAGCACATCTGCGCTGGCATACTGGTGAAAGACCATTTATATGCAACTGGATTTTTTGTGGCAAGCGATTTACAAGGAGTGATGAGTTACAAAGACATAGAAGAACCCACACAGGTTGGTCAGCCCTCTCTATGCAAGTCTGAATTATAGTGGCCATGGTTAAACAGTGATATCAAAGAGCTCACTTACTAGGATCTCTGAAAACTACTTTTAAATCTAAGTAAGTAACTTCAACAGAGAAAGTGGTAGAGCTGTTTTCATCAGTGCAAGCTGACTGTGAAAACAAATTAATAAAATGAGATCTGTTCAAACTGTTCTTCTTTACTTATGCTAGAAAAAGATGATGGTTTCATCGCAGATAGCTGATGTACATTAGCTAATGCCTGATCTAAATTTGGCAAATTTTCTTGAGCATGTGATTGGCCACAGACCAGGGTTGCCATTTTGTCACTTGGACTAGCTCTGTCCTTAGGGAGTTCATTAACCTAGTCCATACATCAGATTTGATCTTCTTGGGAAGTTTCTTGAAATTTTAAGTGAGAAGTATAAAGCAAGTTCTCTTTACAGTTCAGACTGGAAAGGTGTATCTTTTAGAAACTGAAAATTTTGTTAGCCTTTGTTTTTCTAGACCCAAGAAAGTTTCCCTCCCCCTCAACAACTAGCATCATAAGATAGCACTCGAAGTCTAAGCGCTAATTATCTTTGAACAGTGACAGGACTTTTTAGCATGGTGAATGTATCTCTCTTGACATCCTCATGGAGCTTTGAGATTCATGTTTCCAAATTTGCTTCTCATCACTGTAATCTAAATAACAAAAATATTCTTTAAAAATGGTATCAAGTAGCTCTTTCAGGGTTTTTACCTCTCCTACTCTGTCAGGTTTATATAAGTTTATGAAAATTCTCTGGTAACCTGAAATTCAGACTTCTCACCAGATAATCCCAGCATAGAAATATTTGTTGAGAATGTTTTAGTAGCAAAGAGCAGATTGCCAAAAGCCTGTGGCCTGGAAATCAGAGACGTAGAGAAGAAAAGATTGTATCCTTTTAAAGATACTTCCAATGTTGAATAGAAAAGGGTCAGATTCAAATGATCAAGCAAAAAGTGTTCAGTGCTCTCTTTCATTAACATTTTGGTTTTGTTCTTCTTTTAAAAAAGGTGAAAAGAGATTTGAGTGCCCAGAATGTTCTAAAAGGTTTATGCGAAGTGACCATCTCTCAAAACATGTCAAAACTCATCAGAACAAGAAGGGTGGTGGAACAGCCCTTGCTATTGTTACCTCAGGAGAACTGGACTCTTCAGTTACTGAGGTTCTTGGTTCTCCAAGAATTGTCACTGTTGCTGCCATTTCTCAAGATTCAAACCCAGCAACCCCTAATGTTTCAACAAATATGGAAGAATTCTGAAAGGATCGTTTATATGGACGCCTAGTGCTGCACTTAAGTTTACATACCTTTCAGGATATGGAAGTGGGCTGGTAAAGTGGATTACAGAGCAGGAAATCATGTTTTCAGTCATGACTTCTAGAAGTGTTACAGATTGGAGGGTCAGCATGGGAAGTGTACACCGGTGCAACAAGACAAAAATTTCAAAAATACGAACAGCGCAAATTGATGTACTGAATAAACAGATGGGGGAATATTATTTCCATACTGTACTTTTTTAGTTTTATGTCTGTATATCATGTAATGATTTTAAATGAACTTCCCCCCCCTATTTTAGCGTTGTATGTTAATGTGTTTATAAAATCAGATAATATCAATGTAAAACAGGGTGGACCTTGACTAGAATTAATATCATTTGATGAAGGTACATGGTTTTTAAAATAAATTTGTAATATTTTCATAAGAACATCCATTTCCCATAAAGCACACCAAAACTGAATACAGATTGAATGATAGTGGAAATATTTTAGGTTTTTGCTCAGTGCGTAGAACATGTCAGTTGATTTTGGCCGTCTTTTCTCAAGTTTTGGAATTACTCAAATAGCAGCTGGATAATGCGTGCTACAAAGTGGTTCTGTGTTGGACCTCAGATTAATTTTGACCACTACATTATAGTAGTGTGTATAAATGACAATCAGTAAGTCCTAATTCCTCTCTTTGTTTGGGGAGCTAAGGTTATGTAGAATTAGTGTATACAGTAGGAAAGATAAAACAGTAGAAAGATACTAACATAAGGTTTTACAAAAGTAATGGTATCTATATGTAGGACAACAAATTAATATGGCAACTTTTGTGACAATTTTTAGTATTTCATTTCATTATATTTTAAAACATGCATGGTCCTTTTCTAACTCGTAGGTAACATGAATAACAAAAACTCACTCTTCAGTATTTAAATGTTTTAATTTTGTTAGAATTCATGGAAATTAATCAGAAAATTGAGTGTCGTAGCTCATTCTCCAGTATCTTCTCTCTGTAAATACTAGTTATTATATTGTGGTTAATGTGCTGAGTTCTTTATGCTTTGACTTAATAGCCAAAGAAAAGAATTAGTTATCACATTTTAACCAAAAAAAAAGGTATTGAAAGTAAACATTTTCTCTCTTTCCCCCTAAATATTACTGTCATTATTTTCTCTTCAAGGATAATATGTGGGCTGGTAGAAAATACCTGTTACCTATCAAGTCTTACATTAAGCCTCCAACCACAAAACAAACTGGGGAAAGAGGAATTTAGTTATCTTTTTACTACATGACTTTTGATTTCAAAGGTTTGGTTAAATTTTCAGATGTGCCAGTTTAATAGGAATATAGAGGAAGTAAAAAACAATGACAGCAAAAACAAACTACATTTTGTATGTGAAAACTCCAGTACGTATAAGGAGGAAAGATGGCCAAATATTTCATACTCAGGATTTTTAATTACTTCCCATGTAACATTTTACACATACAGTCATTTGGTAATAATTCTCATGACCAGTTTTTAAAAAAATTTATACACAAAAATATTTTTTATGTAACTAAAGGAAGTACAGTGCAAGAAGGATAAGGGTTGTTTGGTTTTTTCCCCTGCAAATTTCAAAGGGAAGAATGTGTTTGGTAGCTGTTGGTTTGAGAGGCATAACAGACACCTTGTGCATTTCCTCACAACACATACACTTCTCATCTGAATACTTTATCAATCTTGTGGTGTTTTCTGTATTTTTGAAGCAAGAGAAATACCAATCATTGTTTACACTGTGTACACTTTAGGCCAGCCCTTTGTAGCAAAATACTAAGCTGAAGGTATTTTATACTTTCAGTTTACATAAAAAGCTTTGAGATGAAAGAAAAACAATTTTACACTGTGGTTATAAATTTCAAGTTTCTTAAAGCTTTTGTAGACTTGTAACAGAGTCTTTAAATTTTAGTTGGGTTTTGTACATTATTTTGTATATTTTATTTAAAGTACTCTTAACTGATGTATCTGGATTTAAAACATCAGAATCAATTAGTTGTTACATTTAATACAGATGAACATTAGGTAGTATTAACTGTTAATTTTATTATATAGGAAATGAAACGTCAAAAATATATTTTATCATTATGCTTCACAATCAGTGCTATAAATTTCTTTATGCAAAGAAAAAACTTTCCTAATGTTAATACCATGTTTCCTAGAAGCTAACAATTTTTGTAAACTGAGCATTCTGCACAACCATTTCATATATAATTTTTTCATGCATACTTACGTATGCAGGTAGGAAACAGAAGTAATTTTTAATCTGCAATGAATCCCGATTACAGATGTATCAAAATCTCAGTCTGGTTTGCTTCATAGCATCTCAAGTACATTAACTTGTGTTAGCAGGTGCACATTTTACCGCTGGAATTAGAAACATTTTGACAGTCTGTTCTGCATACCATTCTGAATCCACTTTTCTGTCTTAAAAGGATCGTAAATTTCGATGTCCTTTATCTGACTCAGTGGGATATAGCTGTTGTAAGTAATAGGGCACAGATGTGCAGTAGTATCTTGTTTAATGGCATTTCACTGTTCATTCCCTTTGCCACCATTAAAAATTTTGCTTTATTGTAATTATCAGTGCAAAGTGTATTTACCATGGTAGAACTCCAGTGTTAGAATAGTTTTTTTCTTACAATATACTTTCTTTGGTTAGGTTTGTGTATGTGTTGCCGATTACATTAGAAATTGGTGTTAAGTCATTATTTATCACATTCTTTCACGAGAGCAGTAATAAAAGTGTGTAATCTAGGAGAAAAAGTTAATTTGTCAAAGTTAGGTAAGCATGATGTTTAGGTCCTATTTCTCAATTTTATAACTGTTTTATTGCAACTATATTTGTATTTAAGTCTTCATTTTAATGCCTTGTGGTGTTTTTTTATGCATGTCACTGAATTGTCATCCCGCAAGAATTGATGTGCAGCATAGGGTATTAAATCTACATAATGATTTTGAAACAGAAAAATAGTTGATGGTAAAAATGTAAATGTTTTGCAAAAATTCCTTATAAAAAAATTTTGTAGTAATATTTCACTTGTAAATTTTTCTAAAAAAAATGGAAAAGGAAAAAAATGAGAGTAACATTTCCCCACATCTAGATTTTAGAAATTAATTCTGCCAGCAAAGCCTGTAAGGCATTAATTTGACACTTTTACAATGCTGATTTGTATAATTTTTTTGGTGGGTTTGGAACTAAAATAATGTACAAGTTGTTGCCTGCAATAACATTTTGCAAGTAACCTATTAAAATTCCCTTGAGTTTAAAAGGTTTCTTCATTTAATTACTCTACAATATAAAACAGCAATAAATTATGTTTGCATGATAATCTGTTCATCAAGAAGAACACTAGAAAGCAAATGCTTCTCAATGGGGAAAGGTTGGCAGCAGCTTCTGGATTTGTGTAATTAAGACCTGTACTTGCTGGTCAGCATTTCCCAACTGGCAGACTCCCAGCGGGGAATTAAACCAGCAGATTCTAGCTCAGCATGAATTCTGTGGGGTTTGTTCAGTTCTAGGGAATGGAAGTTACAGTTATTACTGAACATACCAAAGGAGTAACCAAAGCAAAAACTTTTCTGAGGTAAGGAGTATGAACATACACACACACACACACACAAATAATTATTTTTTTTTAAAGATCATTTGGTTTGAGAGAGAGATGAATAATAGAAGTGTTACGATTGTACTGTAGACAGGGAATGAATAGAACAAATAAATTGAAACCTGAAAGTACTGACTTCAACTCAGAGAAAATATACTGAGCTTTTCTTAGCGAAATGTGAAAGGGCTCTAGCATTGTGTTATACTACAATAACTTCAATAGTATACTAATTTTTTTTTAGTACTAAAATAATTTTGATGGTAAGCCTTACAGTACTTTTGCAATTATCAAGTAGTAGTATTTCACAAGGGAAGAAATAAATATCAAGAAGATAAATAAAAGAAGATAGGAGTTCAAATTTGTGGCTCCTAGGCTTGTACTGCAAGACAGAATCATCTTTCCTTTTTCCTAATTGGGACCTAAAATTAATTATCTTTATTGTATGTTTGATGAAATACCTGTTTGAGTGTCATTAGCCTCAGTTTGAATGCAATGATTCTAATGTCAGACAAACTTCTTAATTGAAGTCAAACTATGTAATAATTCAACGTAACTGCATCTGACCAGCTCATATGCCTTTATTGACAATTCTTTAGTATTGTGACACTGGCATTTTTATTGTGATTTACAAGGTATGTGGAGTTTTGAAGCAGTTTCTAGATTATTGATAAAAGAATAGTTCTCCACTTACACAGCCACTGTTGTGGTACAAAACCAGAAAATGTAACCAAATTTAACATAAGTCCTTTAAACTGGATCATTCTGCTCGGTGACGCATAGAATATAATACCAAATTGAGTCATTTTTCTACAACTTCAGATTCAGTACCTTTGCTATTAATTTAATTACATTTTATATTTATTCCATTAACTTAATTTTATGTCCAGCTAGGTAGCAAGTACTAGAGTGTTGTTTTCTGTATGTAAAATTCCTATTTAACTCATGAAACTTCTTACTGTCACCTTCACTTCTTTATGCTTTCTATGTCCCTGCTTCCCGTTCCTTTTCCTTTCCCTGAAGGTACTTGCATCATTTCCTAATGTCCTGAGACTCATCAGTGCACATGGAAATACTGTGGGGACCAACAGCTAGCATATACTATCCTGACTAGAATAACTTTCATGGGGAGAGGACAGCAAGATACCTTTTCTAGCAGAACTGCTTCACTCTAAAAATGGCTAGACGTTATTACCGGCAGCTGGATTGGCCGTGTAATCAAGTGATGTGAATGTCGCTAAAGGCACTTTCTTCAACTAAGCTAGACAGTAAACCACCGTGAACGGGGGATTTGGCTCAACGAGCCCATTCCATAATGCAAGTCATTTACCGTTAACAGAAACATTGAAAGTTCCCTCATTTTGCCATGGAACTGTCTTGTCTCTTCTCCAGAAGCATATTGGGATAGAAGATTTGCAGCTTGCAGAGGACTTTTAATAGGCTCTGGTATTTGGGAATTGTTCAAGTGAAATGTTTCTTCAAATCATTCTGCTAGCATTGCTGTGGTATTTTTCAGTCTGGTTTCATTTTAGTTCATTGGGTTTTTTTTTTTTTAGCAAAGATCAAAAATTGCATACTTCTAAATTGCCAGATGAAAGAACATGGGCATTTCTCTGACTTGTATGAGAAGTAGTGTGCAATGTAAGATTCATAACATGTAGATTCCAAGCTTTGTCTATCATTTCTAATTGTATATATGGAAAATACCTAGCCTTGAGCCATTTAGTAATTTCTTATAATACGTTTTTTTTTTAGCAAAACTTTTTCATTTGAAAAGAAATCCCTACAAAAATTATGTCAACCTATAGAGTTTTCCCTAGGAAGAAACCTTACCTGTTCTAAAATGAAGGGTATTGGAGACCATAAATATTCAGAGGTTTCTTTACTAGCAATACATTTTATAGCATTTCTAGAGTTTTTCACTTTCTCCCTTGCATCTGTCCCCAATGCTGTATCCTAGCCTAGGTTTCCATTGACGCCTCTCTTACTGCATTGTCAAATACTACAGCTTTTTATCTTAATAATCTCCTGCTTCTTCCCAAAACCACTGCAGAAACACATAGATTGGACAAAAGAAGTACTCTATCTCAAATATTTATGTTGGAAAATTCTTTTGGAAAGCGTTTGAGCTGAATGAGGTCTCTGTTCCATCCCCATGTATTATGGAAGCGTAGTCCAGGGTAGAGTTTAAAATGGAGTATAAATTTGCAGGGGAGGGCGTGTTTCTTAACAAATGTTTGTACTGCTGGTCTGAAATTCTGTTAATTTTTAAGCTGTTTTAAGTTCAATGCATAGTTTTGTGTCACTTGTATATATTTTAAAAGAAAGTCTGGACAAATTCTAGGAAGAACCCAATCTCAAAGCTGGCTGACCTTTTGGTGTTGACATGTTTGTCAAAGTTTTGGAAGATTTTTGAACAGCTGAAAACAAGCATTAAGAGAAGCATGCTCTCCGCAGACCTAGACACATTCAGATTTATTTAAAAAGTAATTGAATTAATGAGGAATTGATTTACTTTCATAGCTCAATTTACTGACTTAAACTACTGATGACGGGTAAGATATGTGTCTGCCCAGTGATGCATAAGCGTCTTTCAGGAGCTACTTGAAAGGTTTTTTAGTTTGTCCGTCTGCAAGTATATAAAACATTGTCCTGTTCCTAACTCCTTTCAGTCAGTTCTACTTCACTCTTACACATACACATCCTCTGCTTACAGTTTTAAGAATCTAAGGAACTAATACATAAAATTACACAGGTAGGTGGAACAAAGCCAGTAAACTGAAAGTCAAACCAAGTGAATTAGTGTTTTCTAGACACGTTTTACTTTTATCCTGTTATAATTTTTACTTAGGCATTCCAGGTTTTCATCACCTTCTTTTGTCAATTCCAAACAGGAAACTTCCATAACTAGAGGTGGAAGAAGAGTTTATTTAAAGGAAAAAAAAATGGTAGCTACAGCATAAACAGGATTCTGGTTGGTGTACCCTTTCTCCCTAAAGTCTTAGATTTTTATTGACAGCTGTCATTAAAGATTACTGCTGCTGGTAAAGGGAAAAGAAGTCAAAGTAATTGAAGGAGGCCATAATTATTTGAGAGAGGGTTGAGAGGGATAATAAAATATCTAATTAGCAGGAAAAAAAAAAAAGGTGATGTAAAAGAGCATATTACAAAACAAGAGACTAAAGAAGAGGAACAAACATGAATGGAATCTAAAATTATAACAGGAGTAGGAAAAGAAGTAGTACCCATTTTGAGCTAGAAGGAGATGGAGAATAGGTAGGTTTATCCCTTTGCAAATAGACATTTTTCTTTATACTTTTTGCTTTTGAAAAGAACACTGGTCATGCCAACAGTGTGGGCAGCTTCTTTCTGTCTTGGTGAGCAGCAGGAGTCACTGAGCACTCAGTAGACTCACTACTAAAAGTTCTTTGAAAGTGGAAATCTCTGTTAGTGCTGTTTTTTTTTTTTCTAAACTGCTGGATTTGCAGGCACAGTGGATTACATTAAAAGCAGAGTCCTCTGGGAGCTGTGAATGGACATAGTAAATGTCAGTCATCCTGAATCTCTTACCATCTGTTTACATTAAGACAGGCAATCAATTTTTACAGGCTGTCAAAAAACAGAAAGATTTTTCTACTTACACAGAAAAAAAAATAAAATTTCCCTCAGCTTTTTCCCCCTCCTCTTTTATAGCAGCACGAAACTACGCAGAAATCAAGTTGTTAAGCTTGATGGAATAAAAATACTTTGGTTTAAATGGTAAGAGCTTAAGACATGAAATAGAAATACTTTTAAGCTCCTGCTCTTAAATATGGGCAGAACTGATTTCACTGTCTTTGAACAGCAACTTTGAAAAAATTGAAACAATGTAATTCGGATGTATTATGGTCAATACAGCTCTGATATTAAACACAATCTACACTTCTACATTAACATTTATAAATTTCATTTCTGTTGAACTAAATGCATGAAGCTTCTTCTGAAACTGACTTTGAAACTTTAGGGTAGCCTTTTCTTTTTACACTCTAAGCTTTCAAAACTTGTTTGCCATTGTGGATCAGCTAGAAACCACTCTTGCTATTTAGCCAGCAATAATGAGTGATTGCACCTTTGTTCTTCCTTTAGTTATGACTGTTCAAAGCCTCTAGCTTCAGTTTGTTTTAGCATAGTAGCCTGTTACCACACTGTTAGAATAAAATTTCTTCGTCTTTTAAGAACTCTGGTCTGTATTAGATTGTTATGTACTTAATTGGCAGTAGCCAACTGATCGCCCAGTAGTGTGCATGTGAAGAGTAGAGAGCTGGAAAGCAACGGAATATGAAGCAAAGTAATATGTAAAGAAGTGTTACCTGCAAAACTACTAAATTTAATCCTGTCTCTATTTGTTCTCTTCCATTCTTTAAGTTCTGCATGTGGCCTGCAGAAAAAAAGAAAAAAAAATTCTCCTTGGTCTTGAGAAAGTGTCTAGCAAATACACATGAACACATGCAATGAAAAAAAAGTTGGCCGAGACAAATATTTATTGCAACCAACCCCTGCCAGTTCAATAGCAATGATATGTTGAGGAAAGTCAAAAGTTAAATTTATTGGGAAAAATTATAACAGATTTCAAATGTGTCCCAAGTTCAGAGACACAACTAAATACATTTTAAGAATAGTTTAACTTTGTCATACAAACCAAGGTGTTTTTGCATTAGTCACATGGGAAAACAACTTTTTCTGAAATGAGTAGCCATCTACAGCAGTGCTCTACAGTTTGGCTGACCAGCAGGTTGGCTGACCACTGTTAAGAGACAAAGGAATGTGCAATCTGGAAGTGCCAAACTGAAGAAATCTCAGAGAGAAATCACTGTCACATGCCAAATAAAACTGGCTTTCTTTGCAGCTGACGTAATTGACGTTTTTATCAAACTTCTACAGATGTTTTGCTTTCACTGGGTCGAAAACATGTATTCTGCAAATATCTGCATTTTGTTTGTGCTTAATCAGATACAATTAGCCAGCTCTAGCAGCCGTGAAGTTGGGAAGGCAAACACTAGTGACCTGTTTCTTCTTCCTTCTGCAAAAAAAAAGCGAACTAAGAATCAGTTTTAAATCGCAATGGGAAATATTTACTAAGCAGCAAGTGTAACTTCAGAAAGCAGCTGTCCTCACAGGGCTGTGTAAACAGGCAGTTACTTTTCACATGACCTTAAGTAAGTTCATTCATAGGTAAGAACTGGCCAAATAAAATCGTAATAACTCTGATGCTTCCTTGCAAGCCCGTGTGTGGTAGCAGGGCCCGGGAGGGCGTGTCCCAGGGGATGCAGTGCTGGGCTTCCAGTGGGAGCCAGACTTTTGTGGTCTGTTTTATTTCTAAAAACTTCCACCTGATGGGCTGTCCTGGCATTCCCAGGGCATACTGGGGAGTAAGTGTGGGCAGACAGCAAACAGTTAATGTGAACGTTTGCGAGGGAGGATGCTGAGATGGGGACCCGTATTTCACGCATTCCCGGAGGCGGCGGTGGGAGGGGGTGGATGATGTGTAAGTTTTGCTCCTTAAGGATCCGATGCTGTGAACGATCACAAATTCCTCCGAACCCGCCCGCGCTGCCGGTGCCCTCCTCCTCGCCCGCCCCGGGGGCTGCCGCAGGCGGCGGGCGGGCCGGGAGAGGGGGCGGTGGAGCCGCCCCCGAGCTCCGCGTCCGCCTTCGGCGGCGCAGGTGGTGGCAGCGGGCGGGGGCCCGGGAGCCGGGAGCCGCCATCCCCAGGGAGACGGGACCGCGGTGAGTACGGGGCGGAGAGCGGCGTGCGCGCCGAGGGGGAGTAAATCGCCGCGGCAGAGGCAGCGAGGAAGTGACCGGTTCTCTCGCCGTGGCTCCGCCAGGCCGGCCGGGGCGCGGCGGGTGAGCGGGGCCGGGGGCCTCGCCGTCCTGCCGGCCCCTCGGGGATGACGGTGGGCTTTTTCCGGGGAATTCAGAAGGTTTTTGTTGTTCCCCCACCCGGTGTGATTAGTGGGAGAAAGCAGCGGCTTTGTTTCTTTTTTAATTTTTTTTTTAATTTTAATTTTAATTTCGAGGGTTGTGTTATTGTGAAAGTCTGCAGAGCGTAGCGACCAGCAGCGAAGACGGTGAGAATGCCATCTCAATGAAATTCAGTTTCCGCCTGAAACAAAAAAAAAAGTTGTTGTTCTTCTCTTCTTTTTGGAAGGGGGATGGAGGTTGGACAAAACCTCAAGCTGATTCCAAATTCTTGGTTTGACCAGCAGGCTCAAAAATAAACTGTTCGTGTAACTCTTCTTTGCATTGCTGTGAGACTGCACTTGTATTTCTTCTCAAATAAGCTGAATACATTTTAAGAATAGTTTAACTTTGTCATGCAAACCAAGGGGTAGAAATGCTGATGGTTTACAGTGGCAGTCTTCCTCGCATCCTCTCCTTCCTCCTCCCTTGACTGTCTGTGGTTTTTAAGATCTTCTGTGCCATTTACTTTGATAAATGTCATTGATTTCTCCTCTGCTCTACTGGCTCTGTGGTATCTGTGTTGAGAATTAAAAATAAGAGAACTGCGTAAAGCTTGGTCTTGTTTCAAAGACCGTTTTGCCACGTTTTGTGGCAAAAGAGTTTTTTTCATGAATGTAGTGGCTGACTGGAAAATCTGCGAAAACTTTAGTTGTGTGTAGCACAGCTCCCCTTCTCCCCCTTCTTTTTCTACCGATGAAGTTATGCTTGTGCTGTGGCCAGGACTCTTGCTGTTTCTTACCTCCAGCTGCTGATCTATGCCAGAAGCATGCTGCCCTTCTCTGAGGAGGTTATTCCTCCGCTGAGGAGCTGCCTCAGTCCCTCGTAGCTCTCTGATGGCAGTCAGTGGGCCACAGCCTGAACGTTAGGGTCACTTAATACTCTCTGTGCTTGTTTGTGTGATGGGGTGAGCTAATCTCTTGTCAACATGGTCCCAGGCTGCACCCAGTTCAGCCTGTACTCGCTTATGGCTTTTAACTTTTTCAGGTAGGTTAAAAGTATGTGGCTTCAGTGAAAATTCAGATTCTTTATTTCCTAGCAAGCAGTGAAATTCACAGTAACTTGCACAGCTGCCAAGTCGTGAAATACAGAGGCCTGGCAAACACAACTTTGAAGAGTTAGTTTGCTTTTGGACATGAATACATAACTTATGGTGAGATTATGCTGTTGGAAATATTATTTTGGTTCCCACCAACTTAAGAAGGAATCATGTATATAGAGTTGCACAAACAGAGTTAGGTCTGTGGCAGTCTCATCTTGTGTCCTAAAATGCAACCTGGCTGGTATCTGGAAGTGTGACCCTCATTCTGTATCTGTTAGCTACAAAGCAGGCTCTCTGGATGATGAGAAGATACAGTTTTTTGGCAGAGCAGAGTATAGATGACTAAATGCAATTATGTATATTGAAATATGGTACCAATGAAAGGTGGTGTGGAGTATCCAAGGATAGCTTTCAAAAAGTGATTTGCATAGTCGTATTTCCAAGCCCAAAGGCTTGGAAAAGGTCAATGCATATCCACAGGGAAAGTTGAAAAGCACGTTTGGGAGGGAGACTAGGATGGTCATGTAGTATAGGTGTTCTGGAAAACATTCTTTGAATTTGCAACTTTCCTGTTTATGTACCTTGCTTTCTTCATTCAGTCCCAACGAAACATGCTGAGATTTTGACTTCTGTGATGCATCAGTTGCTGGAGAGCTCTGATGGGTAGCTGAGGCTCTCCTCATCTTCTTTAGTCTGTCTAAACAGTAGTGCAACAGTGACATTGTCAAACCAATAACCTGCATCTTTCTTGTTTCAGGTGCCACGTGAGGTGATGCAGAAAGCTGTCAGTGCTGTGAGGTAAACCACAAGATGCCTTGGAATGGAGAAAACCAGAAAGGACCTTCAGTTTGGGGAGCTGTCTCAAACAGCACGGTAGCTTTCATAGAAGAGGTATTTATAGCCAAATACTTGTAATAAAGCAGCAAAAACAAGGATGAGATTTTAACTGCACCAGAGACACCTGATGAAAAATAACTCCTATGAAAGGAAAAAAAGTGCCTTTTTATTAGAAGTAGCTACTCCGCTCTCTATAGACCCATCAGAGATGGCTTGTTGCTGGAGGCTTAGTTCTGTGTAGTGTGTCGCTCTTGTTTTATTTTTGTGTAATGGATATGACTGCTGTCATCCAAATTGTTTACAGCATGAAATATATCTCCTTGCCTGTGCTCAGCTCTCTATAGCCATCCTCGATGCAGTGATAGGTGGTGTACTTCTTGTCCAGTATGTGCCCTTGTGAAGGATGAGGGATGAGTCACCTCCCTTGTGGGCTGTGATGATGAAGTGCCCCTCCTTTGGGAGCCATGACATGGTGAAGCTACCGTGCCGGCAGTTAGGCACGCAGGGAGTCATCATCTCAAATCGTCTCTGTGCCGGCTATATGATGTAAAACCAATTTGTTAGGTCACATGATTAAAGGCTTTTACAGTTCATAAAGGAGGAAAGCTCATACAAAGGTAGTAAGAAACAGAAGTAGTATTTCGTCTTCTACCAGTTTTCCCAAAATTGTGCTGCTTCTGAAATGTAAATCACAAGAGATTCATACACAGGGTTTCAAAACTTGTCTTATAAGAGTTATTAGGATTAAGTGATTTTTAAAAAGTGCTTATATGAGATTCTTAAATAATAAGGCATAAGTAATTAAATTCATATCTATGCAATTTATTTTAGTTTACATGTCTTAAAGTTGCACAGAAACTTTCTGCTTTATTAACAACACTATGTAATAGACATTCAGAATTAGAGCTGGATACAAAATGTCTGGGGTTTTTTTTGTCTTGTAAAAGTTCTGGAAATAACATGAAATATTTAATTTTGAAGTGTAACTGAGTTTACACTCAATATCCTGAAGAAAAAGTACAAGGAGACTGTAATCCAGATCAGACTCCTACCTTTGCAATAAAAATTCCCTTAAAATTACATTTGAAGCTGTGCTTTAAGCTGATAGTGATGCTACACTTGGTACAAAAAGACAACATCATGGATGTGAAAGTGAGGTACTGCACTTTCCAGCTCCTGAGTTATGCCTGTGGTCCTGACTGTGATGACCTGGGACTCTTTCCAAAAATTTTGAGCAGTGTTGGCTCATCGAAATAACATATTTTTTAGATGGAAATACTCTAGTTCTGAGTAAATTCTTGTAATCACAGATCCAAGATCAAATTTTGGATTGAACAAGAGACCAGTATAGTGGTTCATGTCTGTAGTTGGGCTTCAGGAAACACAAATTTAAGACCAGGAGAGCCAAGCAGGTTTTACAGAGCAGTTTTAATACTTACCTCTGTGTTTCTATGAAAAATTGATGTTTCAAGAAGGGAATAACTGTGTGCCATTTATGCCACAGTATTACAGATCCTGTGTATAAATACTGATGGCTATGACAAAAAGAATAGTTTTCATCTTCCTGTCTTTCTGTACTTTGTTAGCAGCATTCAGATTTCAGGCTGGTCATTATCTCAGCGGTTTGATCTTGAGAGGCAGTGCTTATGAATAGGGGCAGGGACAGAACCACAGCCCTCCTGCCGAGAAGGAAATCTGCTCCTGATTGAAGCCCATGACAAAACTCCCAGCAGCTTCAAAGGAGAAGGATTTCAAGCACAGCAACCTGAATACATGTGAAATCCACTGTTGGGCAGTTTGGAAAGGTCAAGGTTTTTTTAAAAAGATTAGTAAGGGAGAGAAAAAGACTGAGAGCAAATTGTGACTGGCATAAAGAAAAGAGAAGAGGAAGTTAACTACTGAGTTCACAGTTCGTCGCTGAATCTGTGTTTATTAAGGAAGCTGATTTGTGTGAAATCTGATATAGGCATTCAGCTGGTTTAGGTATTTCTGCTTAAAATGAGAATGGGATTATTGCTCCTCTGTTTTGGTGTTATGGAAACAAACATCTAAGGTTTGGTTGTCACAAATGGCATCTGTAGCACTATTGTGGCTGTTTACTTAATTAGTGTATTCTGCAGAGAAGCCAAAATTTTCCAGCAGTAGCACTTGCTAAAATTTTTAACTTAAATATCTCATAACTTCCAGTGTCCGTGTGTTGCTCATCTGTGCTATAAAAGTCTTCATCAAAAAGTGCTTTAAAATTTTATTTTAAAGTTTAAATATTTTAAAACCTTTTGCAGAGAGACTAAATGAGGAAGAAAAGTTTAGAGATTTTGACATGAATTTAGTGCATGCTCAGTATATACACAAGGGGTTTCATTTGTATCTGTGATATTTAAATTTAGTCTCTGAACTCCGGTAACATATTATAGCCTTACTTCAGTGTTCAACAACAGAAAAAATAAACCCCCAGAATGTCGTTTTTTTTCTCCTATTTTCCATACTGGAGCAAACCCGAACCCTACCAGATTTATGAAGTTAATGAAGTTAAGAGCTTTATGATGTTAAGGGAGCATAACTTCCTTCACAAAGCTATAAATGAACTCATTAAATGAATGGCAGCCTTACGAGTCTCTAGGGAGCATACAAGCAGTGTAAGGCATGCCCTCTTCATGGATGAGATGGGAACTGGCCCAAATAAGAGATCTCGGGAAGGCTTTGATGACGGGAGGACAGGCTGCCATGGGAGCAGGGCTCCACTGCTCTGGAGCAGCTGGCGATGCTCAGGTGCAAGCTTGGATGGAGTGTGAGCTTCAAACTGCTGAAGAAATCATTTGTCACTCTATAAATTAGGTCTCGGGAGAGAAGTGATGGTTAAAACAGATAAACAGAAGCACTGCGCTGCTCATCATAGCTTCTCTAGCTCGTATTTTTGCCCACTTCCTTACACATCATGGTTGAGTAATAATTGCAAAGCAACAGGTATGCTGAGGCTGCTCGTGTGCTGTTTGTGTCTTCACTGTCAGAACAAGCAAAACTGAACCCTAAAAGTGAACCTCAAGTTTGTAACTACTTGTGTAAGAGCAGGCTTGCATCATTATTTTTTTTATTACTTCCCTTTCTGTTATTTTTCAGCTTCTTGTTTGTAAATCGCTCCAGCATAGAGAGGAGCAGATGAGACACGGTGTGAGTGTAGCAGCACATCTTTAGCTGCACCAGGCCCTAAAACTGAGTTCATAGCAAAGATCCATCTCCCAGAATTCTGTAACTCAAAGGGTACTTCTCAATTTTGATGTTTGGCAATAAAATACTTTGAGTCTTTTAAGAGCCTGAAGTGACTGAAGCCCATATGCTGATAAAGACATTTCTCCAAGAAGCTCACTTGGGGTACTGGTGTGAAGTTTTAATTGATCTGTCTATGGCTTGGACCTGATTCAGCAAATTACTTTGATTTGAGCATGTGCTTAATTTTAAGTGTTATGACAAATAGTAACATACTTCAAGTTCCTAAATGCTGTCCTGAGCAGAACCCTGTACTGACAGAGACATGGTTTAAGAAACAATGTGGAGAGAAGATAGGAGAGATGTTTATGTAGTGAAAGAAGATGAAGGGCTTAAAATAAATGTGTGAGCTAGAACCAAATTCATAATCAGTGTTATGTGTTTCCATCACAGAAAAAAAAAATATTTCCAAAGTATATCACAGGTGCCTATTTCTAGGAAATAATTTTAAACTTGAGCTTATAGCCTGCAAGTAAGCTGGCTTTAAGTGGTGTGTATTAGTGGCTATTAAACCACGGAAGGGAGGGTTTGTGCTACTAATAGGATTTGTTTCTCCTGTTAGGAAAAGGTATAGGGGATATGGAAACAGATTGCGAGTAGGGGGAGAAGGGAGCAGGCGTAGTTCTATTTTCTCAGGGAAAGAGGGGAGAGATAATAAACATGGTGTAAACCTCTTCTGAGTTTCTGAAGCTGCTCAGCATTCATTTTCAGCTGACTGAGAAGTAATATTGTCCCAAAACATAATTTCCATCTACAGTACAATTTGTCTGAGATTCAAGTACATATTTATGTTGACAGAAAAGGAAGATATAAAGCTGATTTTGATTCAAGTAGTCATGAGTTTGAGAAGTGTGGCTTGGGCTAGCTTGTTCTTATCATATTTAAAGAAGCTGTTTGCAATATGTCACAAACAGCGAACTGGCTGTTATTACTGATTTGTAATGTGACTTCTCCCGCTTTGCCTCCAGGTGTTAGGTATTTTAAGCAATAAGGAAAACTATACATCCTGGCCAGATTGTGTTTCCCAAGATATGGAGCATCATGTGGAAATAATGAAAAATAAAGCACAAATTGTGAAAGGACTGATGTCAGAAAGGACTCATCTTCCCATTCCCACACTTACAGTGAAGACTGACTTGCATCAAGTATATGCCAAAAATAAGTAAGGAAAGATTATTGTGTGACCTATGCAACACAGGAGGGGAAAAAAAGAAAAGGCTAAAAAAATAAGTACCTTATGGTTTTCAGTCTTAGATGTAAACTGGTAGTAAATTGCATTAGCAAGAATATAATTAAGTAGTGTTCCAAAAATAATATTTTTACTGCTCTATTTTTCTAAGCATTAAAAGGTGTTTTAAAGTATTTTCTGTGCAATTCATACATTTTAAATACTGTAATTGCTCTGTCATGTGAAAACATGAAGTTCCAGGAATTTATATTTTGGCTTTATTAATTTCACAGGCAAGACTTAAGCTGTCTGTAGAGTCACCAGAATTTGGAATGACATCAAGCTAGGCTTCCAGATTACAACGTAAGTTTATTCTGTTGAATTACTTTTTCAATGTGTTTCCAATAGATTGTATTTTTCTATTGCCTTGAGTGTTTAATGTGAACTGAACTCTTACCATGGAATGCATCTCGTTATTTTCAATGAGAGTGGTACTAATCTCAAGGGATGGCATCAAGAAGGAGCATGGCACTAATCATTGTGATGTGCATCTGTAACCTATAGAAACAGCAAAAACATGAGTCACATCCCAGAGAACTCAAAGTCTGAGTAAACCAAAGGCTTGATTTCAGTTTAGGACTGACTGTGTACAGAGGTGATTAATAAACAGTTGTTGGATAAGTAAAGATTTATAAACCTGTTCCTAATAGATGGTTTTTGAAGGCCCTGGTCAGAATCAGCTCCTTGCTCTCTGTCATGGCAGTGAGGTAGGTGTGCCAGGCAGAGTGGTGTAAGTAGGTATGGAGCTAAAAGTAAGTCCCAAGAGATGAATTGACTTAAATGAAAGCACTGATGGGGAAAAAATAGAATGTGAAAGGGAGAATATAAACTTTAATGTTCCATTAATATTTTATTAAAATGCTTTGCTGCGTATTATTAGTTCCTCTTTTTCTAAACACTGGCAAAGTGTAATAAAAATATATTAAATAAAATGTATTTAATATTTATGTTATCTGTAAGCATTCATTTAAACACCAAATTACCATGTAACTAACTTAATAGAAAATCAAACAGTAAAATGCAGATTTTTCACATCTGAAATAATTGCAGGAACAGTTCAAAGGATCTGCTGCCAATAATTTCTGAGAAGGTATTTGGCCATGGTTTTGATTAGTAAATACATCTGGAAGTGTGATCTGTGTTTTCATAAACAGCTTTTTTTTATCTCTGTCTTCAAGGTTTTTTCTGGTGATTTTCTTCTTGCCAGAACTAAATTCCAAATTTTGATGTTGTTCGTCTTTGAATATAAAGGGAAGTGGAGAGAGAAGAGCTCTGTACTATCACAGTACGATACTTGCTTTGCAATTGAGGGCCTTTTTTCATATTTTGCAGACAAGATCCTAATTCCAGGGCAGTACTACATGCTGTCGAATCAATGCTTATTAGGTGGTCACATCAGATTCATGACACTGTGAATAGGGGTTCTGCTGAACAACTTCTGCATGGCCTTCATCCAGACCCCCAAACTGAGCTGAACTTCTGAAAGAAAGAAAAAGACAATCTTTTATTTATAAGTAAACAAGTAGGTGATTTCAGATATTATTGTAAACATCAAGGAGAACTTTCTTTTGGTTTGCCTTTCCCCATGCACTCTGAAAAACAGGACACCAAAGTGATTTTTTTTGTCGGTGTTTTATTTATGCAAATAGCTCATAGTGGTTTCCCAAAGTAATCAGTTTGCATGAATTGTTAAAGAAAAACTGTTAAACATTAGAGGACAGTGAAAGTTAGTGATGAACGGCTCTATAGCTGCAAGGAATTCTGTTGTTCTTGTTTATCTTTTCTAAATTTCTTCTCATGATATTTCACAAACTCTGGAGAAAATGAGGTTGAGAACAAACCTGGGAAATTATTGTGAAATTTGGCTATGAAACTGTTACTATTGTTTAATGATAATAATCATAGCTGTTTACAAGTGAAACAGCTTGTTTTAATTGAAAAATAATATACAAGGTTGTTTACTTTCCAAATATGAAACATTGTTGGGAGCTGTGTTTAATCCTCTGCTTCTTCCATGCTTGTTACTAGCGATGTTGCAGTGTCAGGTGAGTGAACATTATGAAGATCTCAGTTCATTCCCCACTGAAAGCTTTTGAGGCCTGTCCGTGGGTTTCAGCGGGCATGGATCAGCCCTTATCTGCTCGTAGACTTGAGACATATTCATTAATTCTCTGAATACAATTGTAAGTTGCTTGAGTTCTACCTTCTGCTCTTCCTAGTCTTTTGACAGGCAACCATGATATTTAATTGCTTTATTTCTCCTTTGTTAATTCTAGCTTCAGAGTTGTGTTGTTCAGAAAATTACTACGATCTTAAAAGCCAAAGAAAGCAGCTATTATCCTGCTTCTCAGGACATTTTCAAGGAAGTAGAAGATGGTAAGGGCAGAGTAAATGAGATGTATATTTTGTCTGTGTTTATGTGTGTGCATGTGTGTGTTACAGAATAATCTATAATTTGTCTTGAAACAGCAGTGTCAGTCATGATGCTGAGATATATCAGGGCTGCAGGGGCATGCACATGTTAAATCAAGCTCCTTTGTGTGCTAAGCTGGCTCATTATTTGGGTTTTTTAAAACTTTATGTGGATGGTTTTCCTGTCATAAAAATATGTGATTTTAAAATCAATCAGTATGTGCATTTTCTCGGCATTGTTTTTGATTCTTTAGCTGCAATTAAATCTGTTGATAGATAAATTCTACTGCTAAAAGATATTAAACAAGGCAGTTAGCAATAAAGTAATATTTGGCTAATATACTACTTATATATAAAAATTAAACTTTAATGGATTATAATAAAATACCAGTTTCTATAATGTTATTTGGTTTAGGAGATACTGGCTCTGCAAACAGCTTACACTCACAAGTATTGTCTTGCCTGTTTTACTAACAGTTAAAGAGTTAACTCACTGTTAGAGTTTTGAAATAAAACCTTAAAGTATTCACATGTTTACATCTTTTTTTTTTTTTTCCATTTTTTTCTTTTTTAATTCCCAGTGTTAAAATTTTGGTTTCTGTATTGGGGCAATAGTTTTGTATTAGTGAATTTGAATATATTTAAGCAGTTTTTCTGTTGACGTGTGACTAGAAGAAAGGACTGAAACTTCCACCAAACAGTCTACAGTGACAGAGTGCAAACATTTTTGGGTCTCTTCTGAACTTTTGAGGCCAGAGGTGTGTAGAGTACCTACCAGGCAATGGAAATACATTATTCACCAGGTCCTTGCTGCCTGTAGAGGCTGGCGTTGCTCTACAGCCTTGATTTTACTAGAAGTTTTGAGCAGTAAAAGAACAGACTTTATCTATGTTGAACAGAGCCCAAACCTAACTTCTTGTATGAGTCTGAATCTTTCCCATGTCATCCCATGCCAGCAGCAGCCTGGAACACGCCTATTGTGCTTCTGCCATGAAGGGCAAAATAGCACAAGCTGCTACAGTCTATGAAAAGAAATAAGTTGTTGGTGTTTCCTAAACATCCAGCTTGAAGCCAACATGGAGTCCTCTTCCACTTTGGTGAAAAACCCCAAGCCATTGAACATAACACTGGAAGGTGCGGCGGAGCACACATCCCATTCCGGAATGTCCAGATGCACTTTCCTCTTGGTGCCAGTTCAGTCAGGAGTATTAACTGATTATCATTTGGCCTCCTGTAATCAGACCTGGCCTTTTCTTTAAAATTATTGCAGGCTTCAGAATTGTTTTTCTTTTATTCCAAGGTAGAATTTCACATTTCCAAGACCTGGGTATCTGCAGTGATTCCCACTTCTCCTCAGTCTGGTTGGTAGCAGTGAGAGGAGCAACAGACTCACTACAGGATGTTGTTAAGTATCCTTAACTACCAGAAAAGCATCCTTAACTACCAGAAGTGGAATGGGAACCATCCTATCCACCTGCAAAGCTTCTGTGCAGTTCCATAAGCAATCTTTGGCTGTAGCATGCCACTGCATATCTTTCTCTTTTAAATAAGTACAGGATAACTTCGAGCTCTTCATTGAGGCTAGGTTTATTTGGAAATAATAGTCTCTTAAACTGTAGCATTTTTCCCTTTTATGTTTTTACAGTACTTATAGAAGCCCAAGATACTGATCTGTGTCTGAGACTACTGGAAAAACACATTCAGCTCTTTTGGGAGATGGAATTCCCAAAGATCCGTAATTTAATCCCACCTTTATTTCACACCATCTGCCTGATACGAAACCACTCTGAGTTCTACAGCATGCCTGCGGGAGTAATAGTTCTGTTGCGGGAATTTTGCAATCTGCTTATTGACCACGTAGCCTCAAGTAAGGGCGGTAAACCACATTAAGTACCTAATAAATAAATATTAGCTGCTATGCAGTACACCAGTTACAAAGACATGGATTTAATCTGTCTGTTAGTTGTCTGTTAAACACCATAGCTTCACTATAGATACTTTCAGGCAGTATTAGATTATTACATTTGAAGTTGAGCTGAATAATGAGTCATCAGCTGCACCATGCACATACTGTGTATTTAAGAACGAAATATGTTTCTTGTCTAGAGAAAGAAAACCATTCTTCAGAAGCCCTATAACCTTCTCAGGTTGGATTGTTGCTCCTTACTCCCCTCCTTTTGATTTAAGTTTGCTGCCTCTTTTCTTGTCATGTTTCTTGGTAGGTATTTCCTTTCATGTATTGCAAAAAGCCAGTAAGAGCTATTCAAATCAAGAAAATAGGGAGTCTGCAAACAAGCTGTGATTGGGCCACCTTGATGCATTTTCTGTCCTCCTGTCATCAATAAGCTTTCCCCATGCTTCCACTGAAAACCAAGGTTTTGGTGGGAGTATAGGAACTTCTGCATGTTGGCAAGCAAAGCTGTTCTGTAGGATTCTGTGTTCTGGAGGTACTTCTGTGGGTCAAGAAACAGGAGGATTCCCTTCAAAGCCAGCATGTTGAACTTTCTAAGCAGCCACCAGAACCCTCGCTTGGGAACAGCAGGCAGGCAGCCTCCCTGACAAGAAAATATTTTCAAAGGAGAAACTGAAGAAGCATTGGAGCATGTGAAAGTAGCTAAAGCTATCTTAAACAGCTTTAAGTATTCATTCTTTAGTCACAGAAACAGATTGGAGAGTTACTTTGCCTGTGGCAAGGAATTTAAACCATGGGATTTTAGATCTGAGATCTTGTTTTCCAGATTTGATGTGTTCCTCAACTGCTAACTGAAGATTGAGGTATTACTTATCATCTATGTTGCTGGATAAATATACTATCTGAGACATGGGGGCTATTCTCAGTCATACAGGCAGCAAGATTCAGATTTCTAATATCCAGAATGCAAGACTACAGTGCACAGGAAGAGTTAGGAGTGTTGAGTAGGATGCAAACACTGCATGCTGTGCAAGGAGCAGACTAGGATTAAAAGTAAGAAAAATGACAAACATGTTTCCTACATCCAGCCCTTCCCAGGGTTTTGGAAGTTGCTTGAGTAAAGTGCTGCTATTCATGTGCTGCCCAAGGCTGGGACTTTCTCCTGAGCATGGCACCTGCATCTGTTTTTTTTTTCCCAAGTACTGAGAAGGAGTTATCTGTTTATAGCTAGAAAAAATGCAGTGTTTTAGGCTAGTCCTTGGGTGAGACAGAATAGTCTTCACCTCCCCTTTTAAATCTGTGCCAACAAGCAAGGGAAAATGAAAAATATGAGGTCAGGAAAGGAACGTAGAATGTTTTTCTAATATTGTGATTAGAGTAGTTGTGTAGGATGGGAGCAGTTATAGCTTCTGGTTCCTGCACTTGAGGGCTTTTTTAATGCTTTTGTGGTTCTTGGCAATCAGATGGTCCCACAGAGAGCCCAGCCCTGTGCAAGCAGGTCCCTTCAGCGTGAAGTGGCAAAGTCTTTGTAGACAACAATACTGAGCCTAAGGGTCTGCAGTCCGCCAGGACTCAGCTCGGGGAACCCGCGACTGGTTTGCTCCTGAAGAGAAGAGATGCTGCATGTTTCTAAACACACAGGGAAACAGCTATTTTCATCCCTTTGGGGCATAAAACAATTACTTCATTCAAGTGAAATCAGAAATCAAAGAAATTAATTTGGCACATGTTACAAAGGAGGTTAATGTGGGTTCAATTCTACTCCTCTGAGAAAGATTTATGTTTAATTTTCATAGCAATGTTTTGTGTTAAGGTAATAAATTATGTGTTTATACATGAAAATATATGTTTAGTAGTCCTTGCTCTTCTTTATCTAGGCCTTTTTTAAACTTAATCTGATAAAATTAAAATGGAGTTAAATTTTTATGTTCTGTTCATTTCCACTTGTATTTTAATCCTACCAATGACTCAACCAGCATAAAGCCTTGCTGGAATTAGCTGTTACTCTGCCACGTTTTTCGTGTTGATTATTTAAGATGGCACAGATTTTAACTTTTCATCTGCCAAACCGGAAGATAGAAGGTCAAATGAGGCAAAAACCATCTCAAACATTAGGTTTGTTACTGGTTTTTTGTTGTTTTTTTTTTTTTTTTATACAGACATACCATTACTGGATTTTTGTTCATCTAATCTAGGAAATTTTCATTAACGTATTGGTATTTCAAAAGCTGGAAAAGCTGGAGTTTTGTGAAATCAAGGGGAAAATTTTAAGCCAGTAGGTCTGCAGAATGAATGAAGAGTTTCTGGAAAATTGTGAAGTTTTCAGAAAGAGAACATAAATTCCTTCAGATTACAGTAACATGGTAATATTGTACTCTGCCCATAGACATTTGTGCTGCTATTTCCTTCTTTATTTAAAAGTATCTGTGAACTTGGAGGTTGTGAAACTGGGAATTTTATAGCACTGAATGGAACTAGGCATGAGAGGGACTTCCAGCACAGCTGGCTTCAGTGTCTACCACTTCCTCACAAACCAGAAATTCATTTTCTTAAGAAAAGATTTCTGGATGCTTTCTCCTGATCAGATGACTGAATTATATAGAAATGCTGTATGTGGAAAAGCATTCAGATGGCTCTCACCACAGAATTTGAGTGAATAAAATAAATTTAAATGAATAAAAGAGATCTGGATAAAGTGAAACAAAATCCTCCACAAACATTGCCCAAAATTTAAAAAAGTTAATTATTGACATACTATACACAGAACTGACAGTCAGTTCTATAAGCTTTTTTTTTTTCCTGAGTGTGAGGATGTAATTTATACACAGTTCTGGTGTAAATAACAAATCAGTTGATTCTACTTGAAAAATAGAGAAGGTTTTTAAAATGTTAGTATATAGCGAAGTCTTGCAGTAATAGCTAAAATAATTCCTAGCAGTATGTTCACTAACAGCCATGGTATGTGTAGCTGATAAAACAGAAATAATGTTTATTACTGTTCTTTTCACGGATATTGCTTTTTTTTTGTCATTTTCAATATTTTGGTGTTAATTCATAGCTATAAATATCTGTAAACTTGGAAAATGGTGTTTTCTGAAGGATTTAGTCCACTCTGAACACAAACTCAAATAAAGAAGTACGCTATCATGTTATGTAGTTGGCCTTGCTGCCTGCTGGCTAGAACACTTGGCCACCTTCAGAGCAAGCTCTGGTCCCAGCACACGGGGGAAGTATTGATTAAATTCTTCTCAAAGTGAGGAGGTTGGTGAACTCGGTTCTGCTCCCTCACAGGTGTGTGCCACAGCCGAGGGGGGGAAGGCAGCAGCGTAGGGGGTGAGGCAGCCCCAGCCCTAGCTGCAGATTTAATGGATGCCCCACGATGACTCTTCGTTGCCATCCTGGTCCAAAAGGTCGCAGCATCCCAAGTAGGATTCAGTCACTCCAAATAATCTACATTATAAACATACTTTTTCTAATCTGTTTGCTGACTGAACTTTATTTAAATTATTTTTTTTCTCTATTGGATGACAATTTTTTTTTTTTTTTCTGTAGCAGTTAGACCCACTCATTCCCCGCTGCTGCCAAATCCTCAGGCCAGCTGATTCTCCTAGCTGTATCCCTGCCACTTCCCGCTGCTTCTGACACCTGTGTACCCACAAGCCATACTGGGTTTGCACAGATGCAGACAATTAGGAGGTGGGCTCAGCCTCCTGGTGGGTGTAAGCTTTGGTGGTGTTCAGGAGCTTGGACCTACTGGTTTTGGCAATGCAGTAAGGAGAGAGAATGCTGCCTGTGCAAGGAACATGTATTTTGGGTATGGTGTTAATTTAACAAGCAAATTTTCTGAAACAGACCCAAATCTTAAAGTTATTGTTATTATTAAAATAATATATATTAATAGTAATAGAATTATAAGCAGAATGTAGAAATTTACTGTTCTATTAGATGTGGTAGGAAGTACAGTCTGTGTGTATGTGCGCTGTTTTTTTTTGCAAATATGTGATGTAACCTAGGTAATTAAAAATCCATAAGAATTCTTGTAAACCAGATTCGTATTAAATAAATGGTACAGGTTTAATTCATGCAGAAGCCTTGCAAAGTTGTTACTGTCTTTGGGTAAAATCCTGACACTGCTTTAAAATCCATAGCAAAGCTTCCCAAGTCTTGAGGTCAGGACTCGCTATACTCTACTTCTAAATTTCATTGCTCCTGATAAAATCCCTTCTGATCCATGCTAAATTCCTGCAAATCCCTGCAGAAAGCTACGAAGCAGCTTCAAAAAGGGGAAGTCAGTGGCAGTAGAGACTTACTGCTTTTTTTTTTTTTTTTTTTTTTTGTCTTCTGAGGCAGCAGGATGCTCTGAAGCATCTGTGGGAGATGTGGTTTCAGTACACCCCTTCTCAGGTCTGCATGTAGTTTGTCTGGTTTTGCCTTTACCCCCATGAAAGGTTCCTTGTATACTCACAATGTAAATGTAAGTGTTGGTGAGATGGTTGAATAACATTTTTAAGCTGCTAGGTAGAGTACAGCAATTATCATATTTGGCCAGACGGAGATTTAAGCTGATCCATTCTTGAGGCAGTGATTCCTTCCTTAGTGACTCAACTGACTTGGGGCAAAAGCAGCCTTTACAGCACATTTCTGAATGATCGTTCTGCATTGTAAGCTTGTTGACTTTCCAGCTTACTGCCAAGTAAAGCATAGCTGATGAGTGTTAGTTTTCAAGTTTGAGCCACTCTTGCTCATGCAGGCTTAGTGTTGACAGGAGTACAAGTGGAATACCAAGCACCAATTACTGTGCTGTTTTTACTGTCATCGCTATTTTTTTTTTCTCAGACTTCAGAAACAATTTGCTTTTGGGCTTTACAATACTAATCAGGAGCTTTATCAAATAATAGCTGTCATCTTAAACCTAGTTTGTTTATCAGAAGCGTCAAGGTTCATGCTATTCAGTGTATGATACATGAGTAGTGTCCAGATATTTCCAAAAAAGAGTTTTATGTACTTTTGAATAGGCAATGTGCAGTATGTGTTTGGTTAATATGTGGATGCCATTGCCCCAAACCCAGAACAGAGCAATAATCTGGTTTGTGCAGTGACTGGGGGTCTGAACCCAAAGAGGACCAAAGGATGCTTACCTTTCAGAGCACAGATATAGGCTTCTCAGACTGATTGTCTTTAAGTGGATTTTTGATGTGTTAAATGTAGATATTTTAAATACATATCACACTCAACCACAGAACTAAATCTGAATTTCTTTATTGGCTATGAAGAAATGCATGTAGTTAATCTGTCATGTGTTTTGGGTATCTGTGTGTGATTTTGTGCAATGTATTTAAGAACAAACAAACAAAAACCACATTAGTTGGGGAGGAGAGGATTAGAAAGGAAGAAGATTGTTAAATAAACAAGTTAATTAAATAAACAAGTTAATCCAGCCTCTTTACAAAGAGGCTGGATTTTATTTAAATGTCCAGCTTGGCTATTGGTACTTCTATTTTATTTTTTCCAAGTGGCTTGCAACAGAAAAGAAATTTAGCCAAGTTGTAAAGAAGAATATTTTTTCAGAGGTCATCAATGTTTAACGTATTCAACAAAGGAACATGTTGTACATGTTACTTTATGTGTTGCTAACAGGACAAAGCAGAAGGTGCTGGAGCCCTCCCTTTAGAGCCAGCATGAACTTGCATTAATATGCACCTGTATTTTCTGCTCTGGTATTATTTTTCCAAAAGTCCTTATCTGTGAACGTGGTTAATTACCTTGAGTATTAAGAAAGTACAGCTGTGCTATAGAAAATGACTGTTTTTCTGTTGCCTAATACATGTGATAGCTGTGGGTTCTTAAGATAATAAAATTAAATGTCACAATGAGTCAGAGTCAAAAGAAAATGTTCTCTTAGTGAGCTGTCTTCAAGTATTCGAGTAGCTGAAGTTTGATTCTCATAATATCCTACTTAATGATAATATGCTGAGATGATTTGGGCTTGTAAAAACTTTTTGAGAAGTTCACTGTTAATGGGAGGGTTAACAGGATGAAACAGCATAAAAGTAGGGAGTGATATTACCTGGCATAGATGGCTGTCCCTCTCATCAGGCTTCCTAAACAAAGGTGTCACTAGTACACACGTGTATTGATCTTCCACTGGTACACATGCATGTAGATCTGAAGCTGTTATTTAAAAACAGTCTGTATTGCTAAGCAAATGCTTCTTTTGTTAACTCAGTTTCTGTAAAAACACAAACCAAAAGCATCGCTGTTAGCATTGATCATTGCTCATCAATTACAACAGTACTGAAAAGCCTGAAATACAAAATCTCAGAAGTTTATTCAGTGACAGAGATGAGCTATGTGCTTAGCACAACCTTGGGCTGCCCATTAGCTTTTCTTCTCATTGGAAAGACATATATTTTATTTTTTTTTTCCCCCAACTTTATGGGAGTTTGAAGATGATTATACTGAATTTGAAGCCAAAACTCTGGGTCTTGACAGATGTCTTGCCTCAGTTCTTTGTGTAGGATTTCATGACTGTTCAAGTTTAGAATCCATGTTCAAGGTCAGTACCCATACACATTAAACTGTTCTTCACTTATTATTAGAAAAACAGTTTTGTACATTGCTTAAATTATACTTTATATCGAAAGAAGCTGTTTGTGAATTGAATGCCTTGGAGTACTAACAGGTATTTTAGCTGCAGAATCAAACTGAGATCTTTGATTCTGTCCTCATTTCACTGATGTTCTGAATACAATTTATTTCCAGAAGTTAACCCATAGCTAAGGCCAGATCTAAAACATCATTCAAACAGGGAGATCAGGAACAGAGAGATTTCCCACTCGCTAATGTTCTGTGTTTGCACTTGACTGCACCAGGCACAGAGAATCTCATGGCAGATGTGTCCAGGCTCTTCATCCAGTGTAGCATATGTAGCCTGAGTAGTTGGAGCATGTTTCTGCAGTAGTATGTATCATTCTTAAGCAGGAATAATTAAAATGTAAGATAGGGAACAACTGATTAGAAACAGTTCTTCAGAATACAATTAAGGAGTTGTCATATGTAGAACCTGAGCAAGTGAAGTAATATGATTTAGAAAGAGATAAGTATGTAAGATGTTCAAAAGAGTGATTGTCCTGAAAGGCACAAAGAGAACTCTCACATTTTAGTCACCCTTGATAAGGTCTCCAATGGAGTATTGTGCCCAGGTCTAGGCATTACACTTCAAGAAAGATGATCTGTTGATGGTTATTGAGACTAAAGAGGAAAAGACAGAGAATGGACATAAATCTTCACATACATTAGGCTTCTGCATACGGGAAGGAAATAGTTTGTTCTCTACATCCAGAACATAGTGAACTTAATTTAAAGCACAGAAGGTTCAAGTCTGCTGACTGGGAAAACCAATTTATGCTAGAATAGATTGCTAGGGGAGGTGATGAGCTCTTCATTATTGAACAATCTTTCAGGGAGGGCTAGAGAAAGGTCTCTTGGAAATGGGATAGGTATAGCAGACCTCATCTTGGGGCAGGAACCCAGACTAAATACTCTTGAAGTCTCTTTTAAGCATGTGTTTCTGTGATATTGTATGCATCACACTCAAACTGTGTCAAAATATTGCAAATTAGTTGTGGTAAGTATAAGGCAGTAATAACACCTAACTACAAATTTTGAGTAAATGAATTTTCCTTACGTTGTCACTTTTGGCATTGTTGGCAGTTAAATTAGTATCTTGCATTTAATACTGGTGTTCACCCTGTTTCCTTCCAAACTTATTTTCTCACTGAATTCAGATAATATACACAGTATTAAATCTACTTTTTCAAAAGGCGGATATCTTATCTTAACTTTAATCATAGTAAGGACAATGGAAGACAACTTGTCCTCAGAGAAGTCACTTCTGCCTCCCTCTTGTTTGGTAATTTTTTTTACTGCCACAGATGCTTTTTTTTTTTTTTTTTCCTTTTTTTCTTTTCTTCCCCCCTTTCCCAAGAAAACATTAATATACAATTAAGAATTTCAGTTTTTGTGAGACACTGGAGGAACAGGCTAGTTACTTATGAGAGGTAATACATCTGGAAAAAGGGGAGAAAATACACAGTTTAGAAATGTGCAGGGTAGGATTTAGAAAGTATCTAAAATGTGGGCTATATGCCTGCATCTGGAAATCCTAGTTCTGTACTTTCTAGGATCTAAGCTAAGCTGTCATGCTTTAGTACTCTAGAATACATATGTTTAGCACAATTTAAGAGCATTTTTGGAAATATGTGATCTGTTTATCAGCACATGGCACGTACCAATAGTATAGCTTGGTACAGTTCCAATCTTTGTACTTCAGAATGATTTTGGATGAGATCTCAAGTTGAGAGAAGAGTATTACAGAAAGAGAACTCTAATGCTTACTTTCATGTTTGTTTTCTTTTTCTTTTTAAGCTTTTAAATGTTTTTGGAAGCCTTCTGAAAAAAAACTTTGATCATGGAGATACTTAGCCAAAATGACAGTATTTTATTGGAAGGGTTTTATGAAGAACTGGATAACCGCAGATGTACATGTAATGACCACATTAAAAAGGTACACCACAATGCAAAAATAAAATATTATTTTATTTTTAGTTCATAATAGCTTAATTCTGCTGTAATAAACAGGTGACAGAAGAGAATAAAATAATTAACAAAAATATGCCACTTCAGGAAACCTTAAATGGTCTAAAGAACTGAAGAAACCAATGCAGACATTTTGGTCTTATTTCTCGTTTCTGTCTCACCCGTAAGTGTTCATAGTCACTGACTTAGTGGGGAGTTAACAATCTTTAAATAAAGCATTGCTAATCACTGAACTAATGTGATCTGCATAATATGGTCTCTTACTCAAGTAAATTTAACATCCATGTTGTGCATGTGTATGGTTGAAATTTTCTGGTATATTCTGGAAGCTTGCCGTTTCTGCATCGAAATGCACTCAGTAACACTCTCAGAATTGATTTTTAATAACTGTAGGAGATTTGCTCAATGATTGTGTGGATGAGTCATTAAAAAGCAAACCCAGGAATTTCTCTGCCTCAGGACAACACTAACATATCCCACATAAACAGTATTATTGTTCTGTGGTGACAAGACTTTCAAAAATACTTACGTGGGACCTAGACATCCAAGTTGTTTGAAAATTGTACCCAGTCTGTCCCTCCTTTTGTGATCCTTCAGCAAACATGTTTTTAGGTGGCAGAACAAAGAATGGAAATTAGACACACGTGAATTCAATTATTGAGTAATAACAATTCCAGCTGTCGACCACTGGCACAGCTTGTAACATGCAAGGAGGGCATATCCTCCTTCTTCCCCCAGTTTTAGTTGTTCCCAGTGTTCTCGCTTGCTTTATGCATCTTCTTCCCTCTAGTTCAATTTGATAAAGGATACATGGAACTTCATCTAAAAATGAATAATGTGGGAAACTAAAACTTTCCACCAGAATTTGTTTGTGAATTGCTATCATTAAAAGAAGAAAACTGATTAGGTGTGGTTTTCTAAGACTTACAAAGTCCAGAAGCTGCTTTTATTTCTGAGAAATATGTGGAGATGTTGACCTTCTTTGACCAATATGAAGATCAGACCTCTTGTGAACAGAAAGTTCAGGTGGATGAAATTTGTCAGTTTAATTTAGACGGACCTCTAATTAAGCGTAATCCTGAAAATAGCCCGCTGAGCATGAATTTTGATCCTAAGGTATGTATATATAATTGTAATTAAATCTGTATCTGGAGTGTCTCCTTGACTTCATATTCATAAAATGTCAGCAATATTCCAGAGCATGAGTAAATCTTAAAATCTTAACTCTTATTTATTGTGTTGTCTTTATTTTCCAGTTGGGAAATCTAGTTGCCCGATAGCTGCTCAGGGCAGAGTTCTTACTTTAAACAGTAAAGAAAGTTATTACAGTAGTAAATGGTTTCCCCAGAGACAGATGGAGGAATATAATAATGACAGTTAGCTCTTGCTGTGTAAAATGCAGTGGTTCTTTAAGTTATCAAACTTCAAACAGCCCTTAAATCCCTACCCTTAAATTGCTGAATACTAATTAAAAGATGTCTCCTGTATACTTTCTTATAGTTCAATCTTCAAAAAGATATTCTAATGCCTTTGTACCTGAGATTAAATGCAAAGTAAACAAAAGTCATTCTGTCGAGGCTGCTGAAAGGACAAATAGGATAAGATAAACTGGTTTTTTTTTCATTCTTGTAGCTACTGTCTTTATAGAGGGAGGTGAAGTATCTCCTGATGTTGAATCAGCCCAGTATTCCAGATTCTGCTTTAACTATATATGAGAAAAGGAACAATTTTGCAAAGATTTTTGATGGTGGGATATGTTAGCAAAGTATTTCTGTTTTTTCTTTTTTCTTCCCCCCATCCCTTGCAACTTGCATGCATATGTGTGAACACAGGCATGGCTCTAACTATCCTGTTGTTCTTGTTGAACAGAACTATTGCATGTTTGTCCAACAGAATCCCACTCACAGCTTATGCTTCAGCTTGCAGTGCTGGCTGCAGCTGAGCGTTAGATGCTTGGGGTCACTACCAGTCTGGATCCTCCAGACTGTGAGTCCAGTTGCTTTTTTGTAGGTTACCTTCTGCCCATCAGTCTGTTCTGTTCCGAGACATTCATGGTCCACATGGTTTCCCTTTCATAGTGCGTAGGTGTGAAAGGACCTCCCTCAAATAGCTGTCCTGCCCAGCAAAGTGCACAATATCATGTGTGGGATGTTAGAGGGATTTCACCCTGTATGTGTCTTTCCTGTCAACAGTGTATTGGAAACCTTGAACTTATCGCTCAGCTGTACAACAGACTAATGCAGACTACTCTGGAGCTAGAATATCCTCTGATTGAAATAAGAGCTGGGAATGATTGATGTCCAGCTGGAAGAAGGAGAAGAAAGATGCACACAGCAGGCAACAACCTGCTGGGACTCTGTCAAAGAAGTGCAAAAGTCAGAGTGTGATATGGAGCAGAGAGTTCAGCAATCAAAGGACAACGGTGGATCAATCCAGGTAATTATGGATGCTTGGATGGAGCATGCCCTCTTTTTCAGGAAAGGTAAAAAAGAAGCTCTCCTGTACCTGCATGACAAAGGAGAAAGACTTGCTAAAATAAACAGAATACTGCAAGAGGTTAGTTTCTAGATCCATCATCTTGTTGACGTAACGGCCAAGTGAGCTGGTTTTTTGATGTGGTGATGTGTGCGTTAAATATTTGATTATTAATACGTGGTCACTTAAATGTTTTTGTTCAATTATTTGTGTAATTGCACAAACTGCATAAAAGTTCTTTAAGACTGTCATCTGAAGACGAAAAGAGAGAAGAGAATAATTTTGGCAACATTTGAAAATAACTTTTGTGCTTTTTTAAACTGGTAGATTGGGAATGACTGGCAAGCTGCAGTCATGATAGTGCTGCTCTCTCATTTTTGTTACCCTAAGCTATGTTGTTTCTTTGATCCTCATGGGTAAAGTAATTTCTGCAGCTGGAGAAATTGTCCTGAAACATTTTTTTTTTGCACTAGATATAGTGTGAAATAATTTTGATTTGAAATGTGAATATTGCTTTCTTATAATTAAAAATATACAAAGTATAATTTAATTCACCAGTTTACTTAGGAATGCTAAATCAAATTATAATATCCTTGAATATGATCTGCTGCGTTACATGACTACAAGTGATAAGTCATACAGTGACTGAGTCGAAGAACTTAATTTGAATAAGAGGTGAATGCGGAAGCAGGTTTTTTTTTTCTCTGCACCATGTTTGCTATTTTTTTGAGGGACCTGCTTCTGCATCTCCTGCTACAACTTTTTGTATTCTTTATGAACGGACTTCTTAGTGCTGCCATCTGAAGAGTACCTTTTCATTCAGTTTCAGACCTGATTTTATTTGTATTATTGTCTTTATTTATACTATTGATATTTATTTTAAAAGATCAAAATAAGGTTTCTTTTTAACATTTAGTTAACTGTAGCAAGGGTTGATGCTGCAGTGCAGAACAAACATGCAGAAGTATTCTTACAAAACGTGGCTATTACATTGGAGTTGCTGTATTGTATGATAGTTTTCTGCCAACCTGTAGTCTTTTCAATGCAGGAATACCTTCATCCTTGCACTGAGTTGTGTTAGTGTAAAGGTGATTCCAAGGAGGTTCAGGAGTCTCTTACACTGAGCAAAGTACGGTCCAGGAGCACACTTGATACAAGAAATATTAGTGTCTTTCAGACATCTCAGCCACTTGTTTCTGTATATATTCTACCCCACATCCATTCCAGCTATAATTATGTTGGGTACTAAGTGAAATTGGGGGAATTAACTAAATTAAACAAAATATTGTAAGAATAGGTGGGAAAGGACTACAGCTGCAGTGGTCCCTGCTGACACTAAAAGAAGAGCTTAGTAAGCACTGGCTTTAGATCAGCGTGTGCAGAGGAGGGGTCTCTATTTGGTCTGGTTTGGGAGATGCACTGCACCGTACAGAATGTTAAATAGAAATGGGTAAAGTTCAGTTAATGCTTTTCGTCAGACAATCTAATTAGTCAAAATTAAAACTTCTCACCAACTGCACTGAGTTTTCTGGTCCACAGTAGAATTTCTCTTTCTATGTCTATCTGGTCCAAACCAGATTGAGGGGATGACTAGGAAAATAATGTACAATTTTTAACGTGTGCCTTAAGCTAGTCTTCTAGTTACTCTAAAATGACTTAGATTCAGGCTTCTCTTTCTTTTACTTTCTTTTGACACAGACAAAAAACCTGTCAAGGTATTTCTTTTCATCCTGATGGATTTTTTTTTTTTTTTTTTTTGCACAGTTTACTGAATGTTTTTTTTCTAGATATCTTGGGGAGATTTGTAGAATGCAAAAGCTATTTCCAGGTCGGCTTTAAATATTTGCAAATGTGTTAAAGCAGCAGGAGTGGAGCTTTCTATTTTACTGTGCGGAAGATTCCCAATACATTTTTGAATGAAGTTTTATGTGATTATACATAAAATGAGTTCATTAAGTTCAAGTAGTTTATGATTACCGATTAATTATTTTACAATTGACAAAAATGCTAGTAAAAGCTATGACATATAGTTTGTGGTCAAATAAATCCTCCACTTTAATTTTTTTATTGATAGGCAAGTGTTGGGGTATCCTCACTGTTAATATACGATTTTACTGATGTTTTTCTGCCATGTGTGATATTTTTCCTCCTAGATAATTTTACTTCATTAAATAGGAATTTCCTGAAAAATGGAATGCCGTTAGGAAGAGAACTGTGTCAGTAAAGCACAAAGTAACTCCTGTTCAGGCATCTGAGATTGCTGTTGTCAGAAGAAAATGCATTTTACTTGATGTACATTGAATCAGTATTTTTTCATCTTTTTTTTTTTTTTTTTTTTTTTTTTTTTTTTTTAATGAGAACATGATCAGTGACAGGTGTTATTACCAGTGTTTCATCAGGAGAAGCAGATGGAATACAGAGGAGGATTTAAAATGGAGGCTCCTTTTCAGTTTGATGTAGAAAATGTGTATGCTCCCCTCAATAAGGTAATGAGGAATCTCAGAAAAATGTATTTGCTTGTAATCTTTCGGTACTAAATCTAATGATATTTTGATGTGCGTATTTAAATGTTTATGGCTTGGTGGTTGGGGGGAGGTTTTTGGGTTTTGGGGTATTTTTGGGGAGGATTGTGTTTTGGAAGCTGGAATAATTCTAGTACCACCAAATCTACTTGTTTCTTTTGTTTCTTTTCCAATGTTGCATATGCTCACTGATAAAATAAAAAATTTCAGAATACTTGCTTATATTCTTTATTCATGTTCTTTTAAACAGTCAGCATGATGTATTCTTGAATACAGTTGTCTAAAGTGAAAGATTTAGCAGGTCTTTTTAAAACATCACGAAGGCACTTTATTATCATTTATACAACTTCAAAGTAAGGAGAAGTGGTTTAATTGCTTAATTAAGAGATTAAAGATTAAGAGATTAAGGAGAAGTGTTTAATTAAGAGATTAATTACAAGAGTATAAATTAACTGTTTTCTATGCAGCTTTACTTTTTATGGCTCAAATGCAGAGCCCTTTGTATGCCTTTTGGCTGCTTTCAGAGACAATGCAAATGCAGCTTTTTAATCTTTTTGCAATAATCACTCTCAGCTTTTCTTACGTTGAATCATATATACCGAATCCGTAGGTTTCACTGCCAGGTTTAGGTAAGCTCAATATACCTAATAACTGTACTTGAAGAGGAAAAGAGCATTCAATAAAGGCAAATCAAGAGCTCGAGAAGCTGGAAAAAGAAATGTTACTAATGCTGGAATCTACAAAACTATTTGAAGTAGCTTTTCCAGACTACAAGCAAAAGAAACAATGTTGAAAAGAAGTGCAGTTGCTCAAGAAAGTCTGAGATATTAGTGTTTATATTAACATAAGATTTTAAAAAAAAAAAATTATAAAGTTACAATACATTTTGAATGTTATACTTTTAATTTGATCCTAGAAGTGTTTATAGTTTTCATTTTTAAAAACTTGAACCTAATAGGGGTTTTTTAAGATGGAGTTTCATTTTGAGCTTTTTTAAAACCAATAGTTGAATAATTAAATAATTAAAATAATTGAGTAAAAATTTAGAAAGCTAGAAAATGTCACCTCAGAATTGAGGATTGTACATTAGAAAGCTGTACAAGGCCAGAAGCAAGAGTCCAGAATAGTCGGTGTACAGACCTGTGTGGGAAATCGGCCTTGTTAAGTTTTGTTTATCTCAAGAAGTTTTTCATAGGCAAGGTTAAAAATATATGTACTAGATTTTCTTTCCATAATTGTTTGCTTAGCATTTGTATTGCCAGGAGGAGGTACAGGGCAGTTTCTGCAACTTCTCCTAAGCGCATCTGTATGTTACCAGTGGATATAGATGCATGTTTAATAGTGCAAGAAAGGTATATACATATAGCTATCAGAAACTGAAGTACAAAACTGTTTAAATGCTTGGCTTTTGGGTTGAATTTTGAGAAGATGGATAATTTTGTATGCTTTCTAGGTAGTGGTTGCATAGGGTTGGAAAAAAATAAGGTCCAGGAGCTATTGCTGTGTGATGTGCTTTCCCCCTGCACCCATTTATCTGTAATATAGCAGAAGCTTGTCTTTACCAAATGTTGTTGACACTTTTATCTGTACTTTCTGTTTCAGAGTAACGTTGATGATTGGGCTAAAACCCAGTGGAGACAGATTAATGTGGAACAGATGGATGTGGAGCTCAGAAGGTTTGCCAAGGCAGGTTTCATAGCTGTCTCTTTCTGCAATTTATCTGTGTATGTGCCACCCCTTCTTCACTCTTCCCACCCACTTTGATGTTTCAGTGGATTTGTTACTCATGTCCCAGCTGAACGTTCTGGAACATGCTTTGTTTTGGGGGCTTTTCTTTAAAACTTTATTCTTCTGGATGAATTTCCAGTCCCTGTGGAGGTACGTGGTAAAACCATGCTGTCACTTCTCTGAATTGAGGCAGTATGTGAAAGAATGAGGGTGGGGTTTTATGACAGGCCCTACCAGATGAAAGTCATTAGTTTTAGAGACAGGTGGAATTTGCAGAAGTTTATCTGCTCTGCTCTTAGACATAGCTCCAGAGTGCTGCAAGTTGCAGTAAAGATGTTCGTTTTTAAAGGGAGGACACTTTCTCTGCTTGAAGTATTTGCAATATTTTGTTGATAGTAGCCCTGCAGAAGACAGTTCCAATGGGACAAGGAAAGTATGAAGTGAAAATAGCAACAAAAGCCCCCAGACTATTTGCAGGACACTGAAGGAACAGCTGTGATTCATAGAGTAGTGGTTGAGTATGGGAGGAAGAAAGCCTTGAACCTAATGTGTATAAAGTTTCTTCTTCTTTACGCATTTGTTTTATTCAGGAATAAATAGGTTTCACTGCCTGCCCAACTAGCAGTTCTTTAAGAGAACAATCAGAATTACAGCAGATGTCTTGGCTTAAATTGCTTCAAAATTATGTGACTCTACTTAGCCTGTTATGATACCAGGTGTCATATGCTGTGATAGAGGTGGTAAAAGTGAGGAGAGGGTTGAGATGACTGCATTCCCTTTCTGCTTTTGCATCATTCACTGTGGCACATACGCCAGGTCCTGGAATAGAGGAGGTCCTGATCACTGCCTTGTGTCATGTTCATCGTGCTCCGATGTGCATATGAGTCTCCTTTACCCCTCTGAATGGTGGCTTTAAATATTTTAAGTTTATGGATACCTTTATTTGCTGTGAAATAATTAATAAGAAAATTAAGCTTAAATTGTCAGGGCTGTGGTAAAGTGAACGGCTCTGTGTAAATCACTGTGTAAATGCAGTGTTAGTACAATTCCATTACTTTAAGTGCCATACTGGAAAGTATATTTCCAGACCCTTTGCTTTATCTGCCACATAAACCAATGACCCCAATAAAATCTTTCCTAGACTTGTGCTGACTACTACTGTCCCACACATCTGCACATGAAACAGGGAAGCAGAATCCTCTGACAAACAAGGTGGCTATTAATGGCAAGTAATTATTGCAATTATTTTAATCCTATTCCTTAGGAAATGTGTTCTTTGGATAAAGAAGTTGGTTCCTGGGATGTGTATAGGGGCTTGGAGTTAAACATAAAGAATCTGATGTTATCGCTGAGAGCAATACTGGAGCTGCAAAATCCTGCAGTCAGAGAGAGGCACTGGTTATCAGGGCATGAATGTGATGGGGGGAAGTATTCAGCCAAAGAGATCTCAGTGATGGTCTTTCATGCCCTACCCATAGATGCAACAGTACTGTTAGGCATGTAGTAGAGCCACTGCTGCCAACTGTTCAGTGTATAAGCGGAGCAGAGGTTCAGGGTTCAGACAAAGGCATCTCATGGCTTGAGAAGTAAATTTGTGGTCTCTGCTCAGACAAAAGGACCCAATTCCCTGAAGGCAGACCTGGCTTGCTCAATTAGAGGGTTCTTCCATACCTGGCTGTCTCCCTGCCAAGCCTGAAAATAGCACTAATTTTGAAAGGTTCTCCATCTCCTCTGGGACAGGGGAATACTTCCCACTAGTAATTCCTACTAAATATTTAAAAGAAAACCAAGCAATGTGGCTAGAAACTTCCCTGGATGGAAAAGAAAAAGAGAATGTTTGTTAATAGTTAACAGAGGAAATGATGGGCAGGGGGAAATGGAAGGTAAGAAAAGAAAGGGCACCTGAAATATCAACCTACTGGTAAATGTTTAAAGTGTTAATGCATAAGCAGGCTGTTGACCTGACAGTAGATAGGAAAAAAAAAAAAAAAAAAAAAAGAGGGGTACCAGAATTGGGAGAGATGTGTATGTTTTACTCACTGTTGATCATATAACTGGAGAACCAAATAAGTTGTATGAACCAAAAAAAAAGTTATTTGAATTTCTTAAAAATAATCTCAGTATCTTTGGTTCCTAGGGTATAACATGGACTAGCTGTTGTTTTTCAAAATTTGAATAATTCAACCATTTTGAAAAACCAAATTAAAGTTAAATTTTCAATCAATTTTTAACAGAAAACTGGAAAGCCGCAGAAGAGAGTGAGCATAACACTCACTCTATTCTCTGAAATAGAATGTTTCTATTACAGTATACCAAGCATTTTTCAGATACAATTTTAATAAAAGGACATTTTAAATTATTTTTAATATAGAAAGCTCCTAAACAGGCCAAGCACATAATTTTGTGCTTCCTTTTTTTTAAACAAAAATGGGAAAAAAAAAAGATCGACTGTGTTAAGTCTTAATTAAAATTTTAGAGTTCTTTTTTTTTTTTTTAAATTGATATCTTACAAAGCAGTAACAAAATGTGGGAAATACCCCCCGCCCCCCCAGGATTTCTAGTGTGCAAATACTGTGTCTGTAGCTTCCATCAACTTCAATGGCAGCTGTGCAAATAAACGTACCTTTTAGCATTATGTTATACAATATGCCACAGTATAAGACTGTTTCAAAACAAAAAAAAATACAGTAACAGCATCAATAAATATTTCATCTAGGCTGATTAAGTTCACAGTTTTGGTGCAAATCTGAAAGCATATCCAGCAGTTAAAATGCGTATAGCTTATTTCATTGTTTTTTGCTTGGATTCCTTTTGAACACTGTTATATGCTTATGTCTGATTTTTCTTATTCATTTACTTATTTTGCTCTCTGTTGTCTCTTTGCTTCATAGGTCAAGCTTTTAGTAGCAGAAGATACTACCTTGACAGATCTTCTGGGACTCCAGCTTCATAAAGTAGAAGATGAAGTCCAAAGTATAGCTGATAATGCTATGAAACAGTTTGGTACAGAAAAGGCAAGAAGTGCCTATATTTTCCTTCTGTTTTTGCAGAATAGCATGTAACAAACTATTTATTTGATTAAATTTTGTTTTGAGAAATTAATGATAGAAGTGAATGTTTTAATGTGACTTACCTAGGGACCAAAATTCAAAGCCTAGTGAAACTAGCTTCTTGTCTGTGGTGTAGTTTAGCATCATTAATTTAATTATATTTAATTCACAAAGTTCTCAGCTGCAAATATGAAATGTGATACGTATAGACAGGTGTTATTACTACTCTTGTTGTTCCTAGATTTTGGCAGAAATCAGATAAACATGGGCTGCCATGGGATTTTCTTATGAAGAGCACCACAGCAATTAAGCTTCTTTAATAAAAGTCAGATCAGCAGCTGCTTGAAACTTTAGATAACAATCACGTAAGGATTTAATTAATAGAAATGCCATTAGTATATCAATATTATTCACTCCCTTGATTCACTTGATTAGTTAAAACTTTTATTCTGAGTCTTTATTGCAGAGTTATGTTTTCTCCAGATGTTAGTCCTGGGAAATTATATGTATGCTATGTAACTATATATATTCTGAAAAAAATTCCTGTCTCCGTGTAGGAGTTAACAAAAATACTGCTTTCTAAGGTTATATTTTCTTAGATTTTTTTTAAAAATCACTTAATAATATGCTATCTGTTTGCAGTGTTTAAAGATGTCTGCTATTATGATATAGGATAATAACAAGTTACAGGAGAATTTGTTAAAATTTTGGTAGCTCTAGTTCCTCTGTTTGCTAAATTATTTTGATTAGCAGAATTTTTTGCTGTTTTTTATTTCTCTAGGTTCAGCTGCAAAATTATTCTGAAAGGTAAATATGCAGTATATTTCATTGAACAAGTGAAACATTGGCAGAATAAATTAAACATGGCAGATTCTGTCATTTCCATTTGGATGGAAGTTCAACACATGTGGTCTCATCTAGAAAGTATTTCACTGGGTATGAAGCTATCAGAAGACAGCTGCCTGAAGATGCAAACAGATTTGATGAAATCTACAGAGACTTCAAAGTTAGTAGAGTTAGTATTTTATGTCCGTTTATGTCTTGTATTTGAATTATTTAGACTGGGTAATGAAATAGCTATTTTTAAAATAATACCATATTGACAGTTTAGTTTGAGTATTTCTTTGATAGGCTTGTTTCTAACCCACTGAATTAACATTATTATGAGAGTCTCACACTTACTTCGGAGACTATCGGAACTGGAATTTGCATTCTTTATTATTAAAATCAAAGTAATTATTTGCTTTGTTTTCCTATCGCATAGACTGGCAGCTGTTGGTTCACACATTGTCACAAACCATGATTTGTGACAACGTTCTGCAGGTCATTCTTTCACGACTTTAATGTCTTCTTTTATTTGCGCTTTGTTAGCTTTTAACTCTCTGGAGCCGCATGCAGATACGATACTTCTGAGTTACAGAAATCCCTTCTGCCAAACTGCAAATCGTTTAGAACAATGGCAGCTGAAATACAAGTTTATGGTCCTCTGTTTATTATTTGCTGGAGGTAATTACAGCAATCAACCTAAACATTTGAACTTGCACAAAATATTGTGTCTTAATTGTTGCTTCTGATAAAAAAGTCACTGAACCCTTGATTAGTAAAGATAATAACTTGTGTAGTACCAGTATACCTGTAGTTCAGTTCATGTATGCCAGGGAAAGTTTTCATTATGTACATTTTCGAAAAGCTAAGATAAGCTAATGTTCTATAGGGAGGTCCTATGTTTAAAATTTCAAAGAAATTTCTAATTGTTTAAATCTGCAATTTAAACAATGTGAGCAGCAGCATGTCTAACTATGTGCCAAAAAAAAAAAAAAAAAAATCTATATTCACACCTTTGTATGAGTTGAGAACCCTGTTAAGAACAATGAAATTTATGGCATTTAACATCCATAAGTTTCTTCATGGTGCATGTTGAAAAAGAGATTGGGTTTGCATGCATAAGGGGAATTGTTGTACAAGCTAATGCTTCTGTTATGATCTGTCATTTTGATGTTGTTAGTAGAGATTTAATAGTGTAATCAGTGGTATTTGCTTTCCTCCAGTGCAGTTCTCTCTGTTCACTTTGCATTTCCTTCCTGTTCAGTCTAAACACTGTCAAAATAAGTGTTTGTGGATTTTTTTTTCTTTTGCAGAATCTAAAACAAGCTGATGAGATGCCTTCTTCCAGCTCTTTTTCCCCCATGCTTTTTTTTTTTTTGTCCCAGTGTAGTAAACAGTATGAAAGCAGAAAAAGGAGAAGTAGAAAAAAATCTGAGGGGAATACCACATGTTGCAATAACTTCCTTGTGCTTCTGTACAGTAGTTGGTGATCGACATAGCAAATACAAAAAAAGTGATGGAAGCTACAAGCAAACCAAAGGTGTGTGAAAAAGCTTTGCGGCACAGGTAAAATTTCCAGTATGGTTATGAATTGTGGAACAGTCAGGAAATGAGAGCTTTCAAGTCATATTTGCTTTCTGTACACGTGTGAGATGGTCTGGTGGGAACATTTTTGTGATTTGCTTCTGTTTGACATATAGGATTTTTATTGCTTTTTGTATGATCACTTACATTTGAGGAACTTAGTTCATTATTTAGGGCTTGCATGATGTAAAATTTTGTCAAATGTCTTTAAAATATGTTCCATTTGGATCAAATTCATCTTCTCGCCTTCCACAAAGAGGGAGCTGAAATTCTTTCTTTCACACTTGCAACAGGAAATAGTGGATTGTGTACAGCAAAGGACGGCCTTCCACACATGTAGAGGTATGCCTTGAACTTCCCATGATGTTCACTCTTCCTACCTGTAGAGGCAGCGATGTTCGGCGTCACAGCCTATCTCTCCTTGCAGGAAAAAGTTGTAACAGGAAGTTAAAATAACAAAACAGAAACCTGTTTTTCGAGATGTCACTTGTATTATGAGAGATACCAAGCTAATAGCTAAAATGTGTCAGTCGCAAGTAAATAAATGTGGAGTTTTTTCCTCTCCAGATAGGCATGTAATTTAGTATTTTGATTCTTAATAATTTTTTGTGTCAATATCAACATGTGTTTTTGTGTTTGTTATCCTTCATGCATAAAAGAAAATGTGTGCATCTTAAGCAAGAAGTCTTATTCTTTTCCCTTACTTTCCAAGTCCGGACTCTGAAAGGCTGAAGGGGAGTTTCCACTTAGCCAAACCTAAATTTTCAGGGACTTTTACAGCACCGTTCCATTCTCTTGTGTTCCTTGGTCTGAATGAGTAAAAAGAGCATTTTCTGTTTCAGTTCCTGGAAGGGAAACGTGTAAGACTTACCACCTTATCTGTTCCTTACAGTTGTACTTATCATTATAATTTTAAATCAAAAGTGATTTTTTCTGTTTTACTCTTTGGTCTGATTTCTTCCCGAACTGGGAGGGAATTTTTGGCTTGATGGAGATTAAAGGCATGTAATGTTAAAATCTTTGTGTTCTTTTCAGACTTTCTCTTTGTGAAAAAGCTCTGGCTGAATATTTAGAAAACAAGCGCATAGCTTTTCCTCACTTCTATTTAATTTCTTCAACAGACTGGCTAGACATCCTTTTGAAAACGAACACAGCCAAAACAGGTGAGCCTCCTTGCATACCATGGTATTTCGTTTTGTCTACAGGAAGGCAAGTAGCTAACCAGTTTTCCAGCTAACCGTGTGAGGAGATAGTATCATACAACTCCACCTTTCTGAGTGTTAATTTACTTTACAAATAGGAACACTTTGTATAAAGAAGGTAGTAAACATTTTCCTTCCAGCTAGGACAAGTACAGGGTGTTCAGCAAGGAGAGATGAAAACATCATGCTGAGGAGAAGTGTTCTAGATCCTGTGCTGTCTCTTACTGGAAACCTAGCTATGTGCAATTTGCATTTATTTGGAAGTTTGGATTGTAGGTTTGCAGGAATTAGAAATGGAAAAGGTCAAAGAGATCATCAAATCTATTCTGCTTCTGGCGCTGATAGATCAAATTTCAGGCATGCTATGCAGAGTGATGATAAGACTGAAAGATCTATGGTCTCTGTTAGACTGCTTCTGACTGAGCTACTGACCAATGCATGGGGAACGTTTTTGTAGCTATCCTTCTGTTTTCCTCCCTTGAACAATGATCTGCTACATTTTGTGACACTGAGACCAATTTGTATAAAAGCACAGGCACTTTGATGTATTTCAGAAGCTTTTTACTATGTTATCTGCAAGCCAGATGATACTTCTGGCCTCAGTGACTGTCCAGCCATAGCCATTCATTCTCTGAGTGACAGAGTTATTGGTGTGTCTCAGGCAAAGGTTTTTTAATGTGATGTGATGTGTAATGGAAGAACAGATACAACAAGAGGATGAAGGGCTTGTGAGACTTGAACACTGAGACTTTTCAAACATGATGACAGAGTCTTATAGCTTCTTTACATAACTAAGTCTCAGCATCTTGTTTCATCCACTTATTGCTCTGCACCATATATAAGAACAGCAATCAAGCAAGTCTGTTGTAGTTATCAGGCACAGAGCATGCTGGTGTGTAGACAGTGATCTTCAAACTCCACCATCTTTGGAGAGGTGTGTAGTTACACAAGGCATTTAGACCTGAATTGGCAGTTCGCGAAATAAGCACTAGCCATAATTAATAACAATTTTGAGACTTCTTAGTTTTATGTTGAGCTATCTTTGTTCTTCTGATTCTTCTGATGACTGACAATAGTGTAATTAATCCCAGCTTTTCCCATAAAAACCTCCTGTGTAGTGATCATGCAACAGACAGACAGATAGCGTCGCCATGGCAGTCTGCACCACCAGGGATATCCGAAGTACTCTTATTATTTATTCAATTGACATAAGTGTTCTAATACTGTGGAAAAAAAAAACCTGGGGTTTAATTTTTTTATCATCTTTAAAACCTAAGAATCAAATGTTGATTAATCACCTGGTTATTCAGTGCATCTTACTTGCTAAGATTAATTGAAGCATTATGCACTGAAAGCATTAGAATAAGAAACACAATTGTAAGATTAGTGCAAGGACTTGATGTTATCCAGTTAGTTGCTAAAAACTGTGTTAAGTTTTGCTGAACCACAAAATCTTATTGTGTATAGCAAATGTTACTGTGGTAGTCATCCACTTTTATAGAAATATGCATTCATGTAGCATGATTGACACAAATCTAAAGTAAATGGTTTCCTTATGTCTGAAATTTATGGGTGCAGGTGGCCCATTATCTTACCAACATCGCTGATCTGAAATTTCAAGAGAATACAGAGGAATCTGTAAATACTGTCCTTGGGAAGTACAGCAGAGAAAAGGAGTATGTTCCATTCTATGAAGAGTGTGGATGCAGTGGTCAGGTATGTTGAGTGACGTGAAATTTCCTTTATGGATTTTTGCCTTCTTTGGGATGTAGATTGACTAGAGACTTTCAATGGCATGAAATGCTGCCTTTAAAAATAGAAATTTGGGAAAAAAAAATTAAAACCCCCTTACAATTGTTTTTTCCAAGTTTCAAAACATTTATGGCCCAAAACTATGTAATAAACTAATAATATAATAAATAGTCTAGCTGCCCCTTGTATTTAAGTTGAAGGAATTGGTGGGATTTTTTTTTTTTGTTTTTTGTTTTGTTTTGTTTTGTTTTTTCTTAAAGAAGTCTAGAGAGTTAAGTGTTTAGGAGCAATGGAATAAAAAAAAAGTACTAAAAGCCACCGAACCGAGGAAGCCTATGGTTGCATGTTGCATTTCTCATACTTCCTTTCTTCTGCTGCCCTTTTATTTCATCTTCCATTGTACTTTCAGATCCTCTCTTATCCTTTAGCACACACCTCTCCAGACCTCCAGTTCTCTCCCATGTCCTATATCAGCTGAACAGGGTATTAGCTGTTTTTGAGCCTCCTGTTTGCTAATTGGCCAGCCAGTATGTGTGCTAACTGGGTAGTGGTAGGTCAGAAAGAACAGATCAGCAGCTTCTGAGACAATAACTTATTGTTCTCAGAACAGTGCTGAATGGATAAGCATTCACATTGCATAAAATCAATGTTGCATGTGGTTCTAATGATTGATTGTCTCAGCAGGGAGGCCTCAGACTGAATGGGCAAATATATGCAGCTTGCCTCTTAGAGATATTTTCTCCAAGATACAGCTACATTTGAGTGCATAGTGACATAGGAAAGAGTGTATTGTCTGTGTTTTCTGTTCTCCAGACACAAAAACTTCAGACTTTCATATTTGGAGCTCTAAGACAGTACGCCTGTGTGTTTAAGTCAAATGGATATGTAAACCAAACCAATGTCTGGTGGCTCGGTAGTTGGGAAGGGCTTCTCTGAGCAAAATCCTACTGAAGAGGCAGTAGGAGAGAGAAAATGGAAGAAAAAACCCCCACTCTGTTCAAGTTTGTAAAGAATGTTGATGTAAAGAAAATCCTTTGTAAAGATTAATGAGATGAGCTTCCTATATTGGTAGTATAAAATGTACTGGTTATGTTACATGCATAAGTTTATACATGTTTGGTTTGTTTTGGTTTTTTTTTTCTTCAAAAGGTAGAGTCTTGGTTGCAACACTGTGAGGAAACTGTACACAAAGCAGTGTGCCTCTGCATCATGGAGGTGATACTGGTCTATGAAGAGAAGCAGAGAGAATAGTGGGCTTTTGACTACCCAGCCGAGGTTGCACTTGCTGGTTTACAAATCTGGTGGGTTTCTGATGTAGAAATGGCATTTGGTGGGCTGGAAGAGGGGTTGGCATCAGCCCCGAAGGATTGCTACAAGAAGCAAGTGTGGAAATCCTCTTTCTGTTTAATCCAGTGAAAATGGTGTCATTAAAAGAGAGGGGTGTTATATTTAATAATTTTAATTCTGTAGCAAATAAGCTGCTACTAGCATCTACCAAAAAAAAAGAAATATGACTTTTGCTTCCATTTCTGTTGTCTCATGGACATTGTTATCACATCTTAATTACTGGGTTTTTCATGCAATTATTCTGAACTGAGGTGAAAGGTAAAAGCAGAGATACTGCCAAATATCAACCACTAAAGTGTGGCAGGAACAGAGTATGCAACCAATACACACATAAATTTTAAATTCATATATTTGTGTAAGGAAGCCCAAACTGTTAGTTGTATTTGTGTCAAACCAAACAGTTTACTTCTAATATTGTTAGTTTTAGTCTTACTTTAGAAAGGTACCTTCTGCTATCTGATTTTCTTTTTTTCTTCGCCCTTGTTTACCTCCAGCTTCTCTTGAACGTTTTTTTTCCTGGTGTGAGTATTCTTTCTCTTTGTGAAAACTTTGGTTTTCCTTTCCAACCTAGAAAATCCATCGAAAGGAAATACGAAATAGGAAAGAGACTTTAAAGCGGGGGGAGGTGGTGGTGGAAATCTGATAGAGGTGTCTAAAATTATCTCTGTAATAGAGAAAGTCGATTAAATATTAATCTTCTTCAACTGTTTCTCATAATACAAGAGATAGTAGGCAGTACCTGAAGCTATTGAGTAACTGTCTTTAAACAAAATAAGTACTTTCATACAGTGTACAGCTTAAAATACAGAACTTCTGGCTACAATGACAAACATATAAAAAAGGTCAAATCAAGGGTTAGCCAAATTTCAGGCCAGTTCATGGCTATTAAATATGATGATAAATTAAGTAGTGTGGTTTGGTTTTGTTGGGTTGATTTGGTTTTTTTTGGGGGGTAGGGGATTTCTTTAGTAAATTGTCTGATGTGTCTGTGGCAAATTGTGGTGTGTGTTCCCAGGATGTCCACCTCCTGGACTTGTTTTTTATGTTTCTTTGGGGATTTTTTTTTTTTAAACAATCTCTGCTAGCTTCTGTGAAAGGCAGAGATTGATCCACAATGAACCTCTACGTGATCTGGTCAGACTGTATTTCTGTGGTCACTTTGCAAGCAGAGCAGAGCACTGTCTCGTGCTGTTGCTGCTTCCTGACTGGTGGGAACTTGGAGGTGGTTCTGCTGTAAAATGTGTGGGCTAGGAAAGATGTGGACATCACTGCAGATGGCAGCTCACTGCCATAAAGAAGTGGAGCTTTGAGTGTGTTTAAAGGAAGACACCAGAAATACTTCAGGATGCTAGACAATTTAATTCAAAATGTTGCTATTGATATCTTCTTTATGATCTAATGCAGAAAACTAGGGACCTCAGTGAAATTACCTTCTGTTTTTGTAAGCATTTTCAAAATCTGTTAGGGCTTAGACTGCGGTTCTCAAATAACTTGTTTGCATTGAATACTACCTTCTGGGCCCTTAACTCTGCCTCAGTAAAAACAGCAGCAGTAGGTAGTTTTGTATATTATATAAAAACTGTACAGAAAGCATAGCGTTTGAGATCTCACTAATTCCCTGCCTGTTTTTAAGTCGGAGTTTTAAAACGCATACAAGCATGGAATTACATGCAGTAGCTATGTGTATTTTTCTTTCCTATCAAGATGAAACCTGAAAAATTCCATAGGATCTTTCTACTATACAACTCTGTGTAACCAATTCATATCATATTTTATGATCTTCCCTTCATTGCTTTGCCTATTTTTAAAATGTAAGTCACTGATCTTTCCCAATGTCTGCTTTCAAACAGTTTGATAATAAATGTTCTCAGACAATTATTACAATTTTGTGGAGTCTGATTCATATCTCTATGGAAATTGTAATAACGAAATTTACAGTTCGACTTCATGCACACCTTCTTATTCATCCATTCCTCCTACCCTGCCTAGCTGACCTTCTTCAGTATTTGTGCTCATCTGCATTGTCATTGTTCTGGAGATGGTTCAAATGTTTGTTTAAACTAGGATTTCTTCTGGCATCTCATGTTTAATATCAGTACATTTGTACATAGAAGACAGTTTTTGTGCTGATTTAATTAATGATGTAGGCAGAACTAATTTCTAGTAGCAGTAATGGTAGATGGTACTGGGATCCGTCTGGTCTTTAGAGGGTTACCTAAATCTTTTCAGGTCACTCAACTAAATGCTTTTATTACCATGCTGCTTGAAGAACTTTCCTCGGGTGATTGACAGAAAATCGTAACTAGTTGCACCATGGATGTTCACGCTAGAGATGATGTTGTAGAAAGCCTTGTAGCTCAGAAGGTATGTGTTTGGATCAGCTGTATTTTACATGCAGAGTTTTAGTTGCTTCCACAGGAATTAATAGTACTTAAGTCAAGTTTGGGTCTGGATCTCCATGTTGACACTGGGACAGTGGAGGTGGAGTAGGTATAATCATGAAGACAGCCTGCTTCAGAGCTGTGTGCTGTCTGTATTTTTACAGACTACTACCTTCTGAATTTAAAAATTACCTGGAAAAAAAAGCCAGGTGTCAACTTTTACCTTACTTCTGGGAACCCTTCAAACTTCTTGTAGGTTTTCTGTAAGCAGCAAGATATTTCCTTTAGCTTTCAGATCACAAAACTGAGTGCAGTCAATTCTTGGGCATTGTGAGGATTTTTCTCAAATGTCTTTACTTATTCTGTTTTCAGTTGTTCACAGTGTGTTTTTTCCCTCCTTTTAGAGGCATACATGTGCCTTTCTAGAGCAAGGCACTCCTCTCCTCTTTATTAGTGCATACAATTACAATTTTGAGTGTTTATTTAAATCAAAGTGCTCACTCTGTGTATAACTTTATTCAAGTAAAACTAAGGTAGCTAGTGCATGTTGCAGCTTTCAATGCACAAAATGTTTCACTAGATGGGGATTGAAATGGGAAAGAACTCTCATTTTCCTTCTGACCTCCCAGGCCTCAGAAATAAAATGGGTTTCTAAGATGGCATTAAGACAAGAAGAAACAAGGCTTGAGGAGTAAAATGAAACTCATTCTGGTCAAAGTAATATCTGCTCCTGGGCAAAGACTGCATTGTTTGTAAGGAGAGATCTTGGCTTATTAAGTGCCCATGTGTTCTGCTATAATAGCTCTGTTTAAAAGACCTTGTATTACACTTGCATCTGTATAGAAGCACAAATGCCTCGAGGTGCATCTAATCCTTTATAATGGCTTGTAGTAGTTGTTATTCATAATTGGCTAGGAATGAGGTGTGACACCTACTGCTGACAGCTGTAGCTTTGTGATGGGTCTCATTTCTCTCATCCCAATAGCTCCTGCCTGGCATTATGTCCGTGCAATGGCTTTTTAGGTCACCAGTTACAGAGTTTTTGCTTGGCTGTCACAGCTGTGCCATAGATGGGGATGACGCTCAGCAACACTGTTTTGCCAACACTTGCGATGCTCAGTTTCAGTACTTTTATGAGTACTTGGGAAATACCCCTTGGCTAGTTATTACACCTTTGACTGACAGGTAATGACTGTTCCTAATAACAGCGTCTGCTTTATCTGTTTCAGCAAATAAGAAGTTAAATGTTTCTTAAAAGTTCAGTGTTCTTTCATACCTCGTATGTAGTTTATAAGTTTATAAAGCTATTAAGACACAATATCTTTGAGCATGTGTGTGCATGTAGATGTGCATACTTAAGTAATGGTATGATTTTAATGTCCGTTACTTTTAAAATAACTGAAATATTTATTTCATAACTTAATGTATGTATTGAGTGTCTAGACAATATGAGTGGATCTATACTGAGGTTGATCAGGAGTTTTCAGCAAAAGAATTTTTGTGTGTGTGTGTTAAAGTCCAAACCAGTACTTTTTTTTTCACATTGCATACAATGAAGCTTTTTTTCTGTAAAGGTTTTGGCTCCAAAATTGAATTTCTTGTCAAAATCAGTGATGGAGAAAGATGCAGCCAGCAATCCTGGCTGGCTTAGTGCTTACGACCCTCAGTTGTGGGGGACAATTCTGAGGCTCAGGTTCTTGAAACATGGAAAGCAGCCACTACAGCCTCCTGTTTCCTGTCCTGTGTGACCACTGATAGAATATTCTTTCTTGCTAAAAATGTTGATGTGGTTGATTTTCATATCTAAAATAAGCACTTTCCAAATAGTGCCACATCATGATTTTACATGAACATGGACGAGGTACATTTGTGGTTTAGGACATTAAATTATAATGAGAAAGTGGACTAGGAATAAATCATCCACAAAACATAAGGTTTGAAAAAAAAATCCTCCCAACTTTGTAGATGTTCCTTGCAATGCTAACAATCACTTTTCTTACATTCAGGTGTTGTATTACTCTAACCCAGCCTCTCCACCTAATGATGAGCGGTACTCCTGCGGGACCAGCTGGCAGAGGTGAAACAGAGACCACCAAAGATCTAAGCCGTGCCCTTGGCATTATGGTGTACGTCTTCAACTGTTCCCAGTAGATGGATTACAAGCTGAGATGTTGTTGATTGGTACAGAAATTGTTGTTTAGTTTCTTTTTCATATGAAGTACATGCTTTCCAGAAAAAAAAATCTTAAATCTTTCACTTTTGATTTTAGTCTGTAGGGAATATTCATAAAGTTTTGGTCCAGAAAGGAGCTTGGGGATGCTTTGATGAATTCAATCATATCTCGGTAGAAGTTCTGTCAGTGGTGGCAGTACAAGTAAAGACTGTCCACGATGCCATTAGGAGCAAGAAAAAGAAGTGAGTATTTTAGCAGTGCTGCTTTATTGTTTTTTACAGTCTATAAATACTGAACCAGTAACATCTGTTCACGCAAGTATGCTATATTGTACTTCTATGGTGTACAAGTATATCAAGTTTACACTTTGAGTACATATGTTACTAGATTTGTGTTTGATTCAGAATTTCTTTGGAAAAAAAGTCAGTATTCATGTTGTGCCTGCCTGTACACTAATGATGAGGGAAATTAAATGTATACCTTGCCTTTTTTTTTTTTAGTCTACTTAAAATTTTAAAGATACCTGTGAACACACAGAATGTACTTAAATATATGCAAGAGTATTCACTGGTTTGTGGTACTTAGGAATCCTCGCAGCTGGCTAAACCTAGTAAAATGGCCATTTGAAAAGTGTCTAGCTATCACATTCTTCCACAGATGTAGGCATGAATGTGTTCATAGAAGTTTCATAACTACCAGTTGAAAATGAAGCCGCGTACTCTTACCTAGTAAGATATTGGATATAGGATTATTGAGAAGCTGTGAAAAGTATAGTGCACAGCAAAAAACTTCATATGCTTTTTGACACCGTAGGGCAGCCCATTCTCTTTTTCTTAAAGTACATTTTTATGCTTTGTATCTTAACACTAAAGTTTCAAGGAAGGAAGTTTTGCATTTAAAAGATCTGACTGTATTTCGTGTGCTGCACTTTGCAATTTTCTATTGAAATGGCATTTCTGAGAGTGAATTAGTTCCACAAGTGGTTGCTCCAGCATGAAGGGCAGTAAAGTGATGCCAGTTTATTCTGCCAAAGTGCTGGAGCTGCACTTTGAACTATGTGGTAATGGCCTTTGATTTAGATGGTAGAGGGCTTGCTTACAAAAAGAATTGTAATTTGCTCTTGAGTTAACACTTTTCACTGATTTAATCAAGACTTTGAGAAAAAAAAAAATTAGTCTCTGATTTAATTTCTCAACATTTTGAAGTTCAATGGGGCAAGCTGCAAGGCACTGCCAGCCTGTCTGGGAAGGCACAAGTATAGAGGTGCTATCTGGGATCTGCTTCTCTGAGCAGTAAATCTGTTGGATTTTTAAAAGACAGAAACTTAGGACAGAACTGGGCATCACTGCTGCTTCTGTGAACAAGTTGAAACAGAGGTACTACCTTTTTCTGTGTTAAAAGTACCTTAAGATTTTGGTGTGTTTTATTATTTCTGCTTTAGCCATGGAATTCCTGATGACGTACTCCTTCATGCTTTCAATACAGAAAGACCCAAAGTCTGCTGAAGTTAGGAAGCTGTTTGCTCAGTCACATCTCATCCTTTTGCCAGCCAGACATCCTGCTTCAGATGGCAGGACCAGGCGGCAGCAGCAGCAGCAATTAGCTTTGAGCCTAAATTACAGTAATTTCTAACAAGCAGTAAGTAACATCTGTTTACATGGAGGAGGTTAGGTTTGGAATTCATGCGCCTCTGCAAAGACTGTTGTTGAGTAAGACCCTGCAGTTGGGTCTTAATCATTGGAGGGAGACCCTGAAAAGCATCTCCCTTCCCCGCAAGTGGTGGCTTTTTTTTTATATTTCACAACTTAGCTGTTGCTTTACCAAGCATTCTCATTAATTACTACCATTACATTCAAGGCAAAGCAGGACTGGTGTGCACCAAGGGAATGATGCAGCCCCTCAATTCAGAACCTCACACAAGGGAGGACAGGGTGATGGGGACCCCTTCCACCCTTTCTGCTTTCAAACAGTCAGCAGCATTGGCAGCTGCATCTTCCACAGTCAACTAGATGTGGTATTTGACAAGAGAGCAGGAGGGATCACTCCCTGTTGCTACCAAGCATTTCATCTCTCAGTGGACTGCAAGAGGATGGAAAATGTATGCGATTAATTTGTCATTCATTTATTATTTTTGTTTTTCCCTTTTTTTTTTTTTCCATTTGGGAAGAGGAGCCCCCAACATAAGAAGGACATGGTCCAGTTGGAGAAGGTTCAGAGGAGGGCTACGAAGATGATAAAAGGGCTGGAGCACCTTTCCTATGAGAACAGGCTGAGAGAGTTGGGGCTATTCAGCCTGGAGAAGAGGAGGCTCTGGGGAGACCTTATAGCAGTCTTCCAGTACCTCAAGGGGGCCTACAAGAAAGATGGGGAGAGGCTGTTCGGTAGGGCCTGTTGTGATAGGATGAGGGGTAATGGTTTTAAAATAGAGGGAGGTAGATTTAGATTGGATATTAGGAAAAGAATTTTTACCATGCGAGTTGTAGAACACTGGAATAGGTTGCCCAGAGAGGTGGTGGAAGCCCCATTCCTGGAACCATTCAAGGCCATGTTGGATGAGGCTCTGAGCAACCTGATCTAGTTGGGGATGTTCCTGCTCCTTGCAGGGGGGTTGGACTAGATGAAGGGACCTTTGAAGGTCCCTTCCAACCCTAACCATTCTATGATGCTATGAAATGCTATTAAATAACATAACATATAACATATATCTCTACTGAAAGATAAAGTCAAATTATTGTTTTATTTGATGTGCTCTCTATTTTGGTTTTTTGTTGTTTGTTTTCTTTTTTTTAATTTTCAAATATACTTGCTACATAGCATTGACGTATTACCTTTACTTGGTTTTTACATAAAATAAAAAAAAAAAAACCTTTGGAATTAAGGTATGAACAGCTGCATTTGGGACTCCAGGATTCAGCGCTGTAATATCTCTTATCCATTGTACAAGGTGCAGGATAGGTGAGAAGTAACTGGTAAAGCACTAGCTTCCCATATTTACTACCTAATAAAATGTCACAAGGGAGAGAAGATATATTAAATACTACTAGCCTGATATTTCTTGTGCAAGCTATTATTCTATTTGCAAGACGAGTATTGGTTATGGTAGGTAGAAGAATATGTAATTTTTATATTTTACTGCAATGCATATAGCAGCCCTTGTTTGGGCTTATGAAGAAATGCTTCTTAGGGAGTAGTTTACTAAAAAAATTGTCTAACAGAGGGGTGCTTACTCTTTTCCTAGAGTATATGTTACTGATTTCTGTCAGAAGTATACTGCTGGACTAAACCACTCGTCTTAATTTGGTCATATTTAAATAGGAATGGAGAACAAAATAAATCTTTATATTTATCAGTAGCAAAAAAAAAAAAAAAAAGTGCTCTGAGGGACAAATTTGCTGGTTTATAGCTCACCCGAACACAAAATTCAGCATCTCTGCTACTATGAGGAAATTGTTTAGCCTTTGCATTATTGCTTTGTGTTACTTTTTTAATTGGAGATTTTTCTCATTTATGTCAGTGAAATGGCTGTGGTTTTGTTCTAAAGCTTATATTTAAATAAGAAACAAACAGTGAGACCTCCAAAGGCAACCATAACTTCATGTAAAAGCATTAAAGCCGTCCAAAAATTGAAGTCCTTTGAAAAATGATAGCATTTTTAGCAGTGGCAGGGTGTTGCATTTGACTTGCAGACCCTGTACAGCTGCTGGCAGTGTCCTCCAGTCCTTGCTGGCAAGCGACGCTGCTGCAGATTCTGCCTGCTCTGAGTTTGGGTCATACCTGTCTCGCAAGCCCTGCACTTCTCAGCTGCCTCCTTTGTGTACAGCAATGTTATGGAATACTAACAATCAACAGTGCCTAATTAGCTCCTTTTACTTTGAAGTAAGGTCCTTGTTAGCTTTGACTGACATTCTTAATTGTGATTCTCTCAAGCTGTGTTCTTAAAAATGTTTGCACACATCAGCCATTTAATTTAAGTGACTTACTCTTACCTCATTTAAATAACTAATCTGTGTCTTTGGATAATAGGATTTGTTTTCTTCCTTAGACCCTGTGCTGTGGTTGTCTCTGACACTGAACTGATCTGTGAAATTATGTTGGGTGCTGAAGGGTTTGTTGATGCACGCCTGTTCGCCAGGAAGTTGATCACCTTGTACACTCCCTGCAGGGAATTGCTTCCTAAACAGGTGAGGGTCTCTTTGGGCTTCTGGGTTTGATGTGTGTTAACACACATTCACTTGGAAAAAATGTGGCTGGACATTGTATAATAATAGGTATTTTTTATCTATATAGTCTTATCTTTTATTTGAAGACACTTTAAATCACGTGTCCATCCTTATTAAATGGACAGATATGAATTTGGAAGAAAATGCCCTTTCCTCTAGTCTTGGGACATTTGTAATGCGTTAATTTTGCATTAAATAATTGTATATCACTGCTTCATACCTGGGATGGCTGAACTACATTGTGCTGTTGTACAGTGTCTATATTAGAAATACATCTGTTGGAGAAGAAAAAAACCTTAAAGGAGAGTAGGAATTATTATGAATAACAAATAATGTATTCTATTTGGATGGATGTTTGTTTAAGCTTTCCCCAGTAAATACAGTGGAGGATTTTTTCAAAAATGGAAAGAAAGTATTGCTAAAAAATTAATTATTATACTAGGAAGAATTAATATTCAGAATAGTTATCTTAAAAATATACTATTTACAAGACTTGGAAGGTTTCTAATTTCTTCCCCATGTGCATGCTGTTTACTGATTTGCAACCGTATAATTTTTCACAGGACGTTCTTAATATTCAGTTTTATTAGTGGAATAAGAACTTGGAGAACCTTTCAGCCTTAAGCCATAAACTCGGGCAAGCAGGGCCATTATGAAAGCAAGAGCAACTTTATTTTCATGCCTGCATAATTTTGAAATTATCTCTAAATATCCTGAGGTTTTCCTGACACAGTCTTGCAATGTTTCTAGAGATAATGAATTTAATGTTGCATATCTTAAGATAGAAATATTGTCTGCTTTACTAGAATAGAGATTCCTCAACTCTAATGATTACTTTGTCCTGGAGTCATTTTCTGAATTCAGAAAAATAGCTTGTACAATTGTTTGCCATTTAAATATTAATAATAGTAATAATAATATTAACATTTGAAGCAAAAATGAGACTGCTCTTGTTTATTATTTTCATCTTATTTGTTTTACTTTGAATGAAAATGGGAGAAATCAAATCCCTTTGACTAAAATTCTGGACTACTGCAGAAAATACATAGCAGTTCAGAGAGCTCTGAAAATACTGATCCAGGGTTGGATGTTTTAGGGCTCTCAATATACTTTCGGGGCACTAGGATCCTAGCTGATAAAAACTAGTTCAGAACAGGGTTGTCAGGGCTTTCAGATAATATATTGTAGAGGAAGGGACTTCTGGTCTTATCGTGGTAAATAGCCTGGATGTCTTATAGTCTTTGTACACTGGGCAATCCACACAGCAGGCTGCTGTAAAGATGCATAGCTTGCTCTTTAACAACCCATCAGGCAGCAAACTAACAAAAAACTTCGGGGTGGGGGGAAATCTCGCCTAAATCTAAGCAAAAGATCATTAAGCTCAATATGTTCCTAATTTTTTCTATTCTCATAACCATCTCCATGTTTAACTTCTTTGCCTAGGTGGAATATTTATAAAATGTGGAGACTCATTTTCATTGCAGATGCTCAGCAACTTTAGTACTTGAGAAAAAAATGGCAGTTTTTCTTACTGATGATGAGCTGTTCTGAAGTTGAATATGGCTTTTTATTTTTCCTTCCTTGTGATACATTTTGGGCATTTGATTCACAGTTACGGAGTGCCGCTATCATGGAAAGTGATAGTGACATCTTTCAAAAATTGTATATTTTTATCTTGTGGGTTTGCTATTGTTTTTGTCCCCTCCCTTTTTGTTTTGTGGTGGTTTTTTTTGTTGGTTTTTTTTTTGTTTTGGTTTTGTTTTGTTTTGGTTTTTTTGTTTTTTTTTTTTTTGTTTCGGTAATAATAACTAGGCTGTATCTATAATGAAGTCATAGGTATGGTTGCAGCTGAAGTTCTGAAACCCTACCTGACTGGTAGCCAGTTTGAGTGCTGACAGTGAGGTAGTTGCAACCCTAGATGGAGTTTCGGAATTGAGGGAAGGGTAGTGGGTGCACACTAAGAAAACTGTAGAACACCATGAGTGATGTGATGCCTGCTAACATAAGGAGATGGTAGCCATGTAACTCTTGGCTGCAGCCACACAGAGGTCAGAGAGGAGCTGATTATCCGCACGCTTATCCAGATGCTCCTGTAGTAGCTGGTCCCGCTGCTGGTTGTACCAGAATTAGCCATCTGGGATCTCTACGTAAGATGCAAGAACACCCTTAAGTGTAGGTGTAGTCTTAACTAACTTCATGGTAGACCCCTTCATTGCAAAATTGGCTGTTGAGGTGCTCCATTCAGTCATACAAGCTCATACAAGCTGCTGTTCAAATTGTTTAAATCTCCAAAATGTTTCAAACTCCTTTTCTTTCTACGTCTATGTTACCTAGGAAGGAGAGGGAAAGAGATGAATGTTACACAACACTGGAAAAGGAGGAAGAGGGATTGAAGAGCCTTATGTGTTATGAAAAATTTGTGCCTTCTGCATTGGATATCTTCCTTCCCACTGGCAGGGCTTAGGGGAAGATAGAGGATTTTTCTCTGCCCTTCACTTCCCACATGTTTCTAGGCTTTTCCTCTAGGCTGAGTAGCTCTCTGTTTCTCTTTCCCTTTAATTTTGGTGTTGGAGCTGGTTGCAAAAATATGTTGATAGTCTGTCCAATCTTCTCTTTTGGAAACAGAGAAGTATTGCTAGCATCAGGTCAAATTAGTAGAAGTTTGGCAGCAATTTTTTGCTTTTGTTTCATCGTGGAGGTATAGTTGCAATTAATACGATAATACCAGATGGTGCAAATTATGCCATTTAAAAACAGAACAAAGTGGATAAAAAAATAGACATATTCAATTTTTTGTGTTTTCTTTACTAGACTTCCAACACTGGTCTAAAACCACTGCAAGACTACAAGGGAATAAAATGGTGTCATTTTACTCTGTGTAAACTGAGTGTTTTATTCTTAAATACTACCACTTAGTTGTATTTCCTGTGCTAACGTGACTAGTTAAAATATTTTCACAGGACCGCTATGACTGGGCACTTTGTGCTGTAAAGTCAGTTTTGGTAGTTGCTGGCTCGCTGAAGTGAGGAGACAAGAACAGACCTGAGGATCAGGTAAAATCATCACTTAAAAGCATCTACGAGTAGGAGCTGTTTCTGATTTTTTTTTACGTTTGAATAAAACCAGAATCCTAGAAAGAGAAGGATTTAATGCTTTTGCAATATGTGGTTTACTGTCCTTTTCCAGGTGCTTATGCGAGCCATAAGAGACTTCAGTTTGCTTAAAATAGTGACAGATGATATCCCAATTTTGATGGGCCTGATCAGTGACCTGTTTCCAGCCCTGGATGTTCTGAGGAAGAGGAACCTGCAATTTGAACAGATGGTTAAACAATCTACCCTGGAGCTTCTCTTGCAGCCTGAAGAGACGTTTGTTCTCAAAGTAGAAGAATTCATTGCCTTTAATTACCCCCCTTAAGAGTTTCAATCAAAATAATTGCAAATGGGTTATATTAGACATGAAGGTTACTTTTGAATATGTTACAGTATTGATAAGGTGTCCTCAGTGTCTCAGTATTTCAAAGGCATTTTGGCGTGGCAGTAATGCCCCTCAGTAGGATAAATAGGCCCATAAGGAAAAGCATGTCCTGTTCAAAAAAGCTGTCTGCACTGACAAACGTGTTTGTTTATGTGCAGTACCAAGCATTTGTACTCAGTAGCAAATTGTTGATGATTATTTATAGGAAGGAAAGAAGAGGAAGGGAGCAAATACATATAAATAAGAAGGTGTGGATTTGGAATGTGCATGGCTACATGTGACTTTTTGTGTTCTGGTATTTCTGTATGATATAATGCACATTGTGCTATACACATTAAAACATGCAGGTACAGGTATGTATACTCATAAGAATTAGTTGTTTATAAGCTAAACTTAAACACTAATTTTAGTTTGAATTACAGGTAGTGTGAAAAAGTGAAATGGTGATGGTTTTAAAATAGAGGGAGTTAGATTCAGATTAGACATTAGGAAAAAAATTCTTACACTGAGGGTGGTGGAACACTGGAACAGGATGCCCCATCCATGGAAACATTCAAGGCCAGGTTGGATGGGGCTCTGAGCAACCTGATCTGGTTGGAGATGTCCCTGCTCCTTGCAGGGGGGTTGGACTGGTTGACCTTTAAAGGTCCCTTCCAACCCAAACTATTCTATGATTATACAGACTACAGAAAAAATGTACTTCATTGGACTACCAAGAAAGTAGTCCACCCTCCTTCAAGGAACATCCACATCTGCTGTATGTGATAGCACACTCCTTTCCTTTATTAGGGTTTCTTGGACACTGATTTAACAAAGCTGGTTAAATGTGACTGACCTCAGGATTTATAAAGGATTTTCTGCTATAGTCTATCTTGTTCCATTATCCTGACAGAAGAGTGAAAGACAGTAAGCTATACCTTGGGGTATTATGAACTTTGCAATTAACCTTCTATGGAGTATTTTGATTCCTGCTACCTGGGTGAATCAGATGAGCACTGAGGAATATGAACTTGTTCCTGTTGCACTTCAGAAAAACAATGTGGATGGTCTTCACTAAGACAGAAATCCATAAGCAGCCAAGATATTTTTATTCTGCAGCTCACGAAACTATTTATTTGGAATAACTGTATTACTTTGGTGGACTGATTTTGTGTCTTACCAAATTATAGCTGCACAACTGTTCTGAGTGTGGAATTTACTCTGCTAAACTGATGGCAATATTGTGATAACTGTTCTATATAACCAGGTTGGCACAGTCCTACTGGACTGCATGGCTGTACAGCAGAATAAGATTTGCTCTCACTTGTTGAGTTAACTACATTCATTAATTTAAGCCAATTCTCTTCCCATTTTCTGGGAGACAAATGATGTTGCTTGATGTAGCTTCAGCTCAGCTGAGGCAAGTCTGCCAAGAAGGTGTAAGTTCATTTATCTTGTTAAAGGGAATAGGAACTTGAAGGGGGAGATAATTTTTGTGAATAGTTGTGTGTCTGTTTAGAGGACCACAGGGGAGCAGAGGTGTTCACTGTGTATCCCTTCTGTGTGGTAGGTTGTTCAGCTGGAGGAGCTACTGGCAGTGCGTCACTGTGTGTGTTGTTGGAAATGTAGGGACTGGAAAGAGTAAGGTACCTGCCTACATATGCAGCATGTTTTTTATCTTACATTGTAAAGAAATTGCCATGGCTATTGCAGAAAACATTCTGCATGTTGCCTTTGCATTAGGCTGCAGTGTAATAACACACTGTTCAGGCCATTCAGGCAGCCACATGATGTGCAATGGCAAAGCTTAAATGTTACAAGCAAATTCTACGTTTCATGTGTTGTTTGCACGTCCCAAAGTAAAATTAATCGTGGCACCAAGTAACGAGCATTCAATTTGACTTATCGACTAAGTAATACTTTGTTCTGGAAGGAGAAGCAAGATGTTTTAATTAAGTTTCTAGACAGAAATAGTGGAATATATTGCCAAAATACTAGACAAATACTTCTAATAGATAATGTTTGCCCATTTCTGCTAATAAATGTTGGCAGCTCTGTGGATTTTCTTCCCCATTCAACACGATCTATTGGAGAAGATCGACTGCAGAGTACAGCCATTTCAGAATGGATTCTCCCTTCCTATCCTTAGGCTTAATGGAAGTTTGGGGCTAAACTAGCACAGAGGCCATGAGTAAATCAATGTGAACAGCTGACTAAATGCAGGGATTTGCAGTCAGAGACCCAGTTCAGGAAGAAAGTCAAAGATTCTCATTGTATCAAAATTGTATTGCTAATGTGCAGCCTGTGCCTCCTCTTCAGGTGCTGAAAATTCTGCATCACAAGTACATGAACATGAAACAAAGGCCTGTTTGGAATGACCTTAACCCAAAAGCTCTGACAGCTGATGAACTGTTTGGTTTTATACACTGTACAACCAGAGAATGGAAAGATACCAAGTAGCACATATGTTCTTCTTACTAGGATCAGTTCCTGACAGCATCATCCTCCATCAGAAAGGGACAGTGCTAGAATTGGGAGAAGGTGTTAGTGACAAAATTCTTGCATTTTTCAGTGTTTTGATGCAGTGAGACATGGGTGCAGAGCACTGGTGGTTGTGGGAAGTCTGGAGGGAGGGCAGCATGCTAGTAGACAGAAAAGTACTAGCCTAAATGATGCTGATTCATCTGCCTTAAAGGGCGAGTTATTTTCTCCCCAGACCCATGAAACCTCCCATGTCATTAAGACTAATGACATACTCTCCTGTAATCAAAACAGAAATAGGTCATTATTGCATAAAATGCACTCATTTTGGTGAATCAACTGTTCACTGAAAATATTTTTGATTTTTACTTTGAATAACCATCTAATAAGTAAGTACAGGAAAAAAAAGCATAGGTTTGATGTTACAGAAAGCTTTTTGTTTCGGTGATGCATTAAGTCTTCTGAAGTTTTAATTGCTATGCAGTGTTGCTATTTAAGCATTCAAGTGATGGGATTCTACTGAAATATAATTTGCAGGTCTCCTGTCATCTCTTCTGAGAAAGCAAGCTAATATTGCCCATGAGGGGGCAAAATGGTTAGTTTTAGATGGAGATATAGATCCTGTGTGGATTGAGTCACTCAACACTGTTATGGATGATAACAAGTTGAGCAATTGAGAAGCAAACACAGTGGCTTCCCCTCTACCTGTTTTCACATTTTCTTGTTCCTTTATTTTTCTGGAGATAGTTTTTCAGTGTGCGTCCCTTTTTTCTTCCATTCTTATAATTTATTTGGTTTTTACTAAATTGCTAAGTAATATTTTACCATATGAGCAACACATTATATCTTGCCTATTTTATACAACAAAAAGGCTTGAAGTAGCCCTACGTATACTGTAAGGGTGATTGTGCCTCCTAGTGTACAAATTGATGTAATTCGAGATGTCAATCATAAGATGATTGAAACTGCTATTTGGAAAGCCTCTCAGTAAAACAGATTTAAGATTCCATGAGTGAAGTCTTCATATCACTGTAGTAAGGAAATCTAAAGTAGTCACTTTAAGAACTAGCAGCAGTACCCAGACTTCTTATTCCCTTTTTATTAATTATGTAGCTCAACCAATTTTCTTGGCTGTCCAAAATGCTGTAATGTAATGAAACTAAAATTTAAAATCTGAATGTAACCTTAGGAAGGTGATTGTAGTTTATCCCATTCTCTTAAGCTTTCCTGTCTTAAGAACATAAACCTATCTAGTGACATGGTCTCTGGTTACTCAGGAAGGTGTCTGTTTGGGGCTAGCCACACAGCCTACCTTTAGCTAATGAACAGAAAGTGGCTTTTCCAACGGACATATCAGAGCACTTAAGTTTAGGCTCCTGCTCTGAATAATTTTCTGTTTATTTCCATTGACTTTGCAGGAGACTTCAGCTCCCTTCCTTTTAGTAGCTCTCAGGACAACTCACATTGGTGAATGAATTAAACTGTAGAAAACTCATACAAGATCAAGTAAAACTTTTTGAATTTGTACTCCACTGTGTTTCTGAAGTAAAGAAAAAAAACCCAAAACAACTAGAGCCACGTTCGAATAAAGTTTGTTTAGCTACATTCAGGAAATAGCATATGTTTATGGTGTTGCAGATAATCCTTTCTTCTTTGTGGGGCTGTAATAAACACATAGAATCATAGAATAGTTAGGGTTGGAAGGGATCTTTAAAGGTCATCTAGTCCAACCCCCCCTGCACGGAGTAGGGACATTTCCAACCAGATCAGTTTGCTCAGAGACCTGTCCAACCTGGTCTTGAATGTTTCCAGTGCTGCCAGCAAACCTCCTTCAGCACGGGCTCCTCTCCATGGGGTCACAGGTCCTGCCAGGAGCCTGCTCCAACATGGGCTTCCCATGGGGTCACAGCTTCCTTAAGGCTCATCCACCTGCTCTGGTGTGGGGTCCTTCATGGGCTGCAGGTAGATCTCTGCTCCTCTGTGGGCCTCCATGGGCTGCAGGGGGAGAGCCTGCTCCACCATGGGCTGCAACATGGGCTGCAGGGGAATCTCTGCTCTGGTGCCTGGTCCTCCCTCTCCTTCTTCACTGACAGTGGCATCTGCAGAGCTGTTCTTCTCACACGTTCTTACTCCTTTCTCCAGGTTATGTTGCACAGCAGGTTTTTCCCTCCTTCGCTATGTTATTACAGAGGCACTAGCCCCATCACTGATGGTCTGGGCCTTGGCCAGTGGTAGATCTGTTTTGGAGCCGGTTGGCATTGGCTCTGTGTGACATGGGGGGAGCTCCCAGCAGCTTCTCAGAGAAGCCACCCTTGTTGCCCCCTGCTACCAAAACCCAATACAAGTAGTGAACTGACTGTCTGCTTTTTGTAATGCAAATTTGTCAGTAGAAATTTTGGCTACTGTTCTCTGACAGCATTTTATTAACTGTCACCATCTTTGATACTGTTAAGAACACTGGTTTATAGTGGCTTGGCTGTTTGTTTATTGCTCCTTTGGATCACAGTACTGCTTTTTAAACTTATTTTATATCTATGCTCCATGCAAATTAATTGTGAGAACCATGTTTTCTAAAGAATATGGATTTCCACGTGTAAAAGGGAATTTAGTTGGTCAAGGCACAATGCATTAACCTGAAAGCAATCCAATGTGATCTTTTCCTTTTTGCATTTGTTGAGCTGATTCAAAACTGTTCTTACAAATTTTAGTGCGAAGGCAGTCTTTTTATCATTTGTCAGTCTGTGTTTTTATTTTCAAGCAGCATTTCTGCTGTTTCATGTCAAAATTCAATTTTGCAGCGTTCCAATGTGTCATCAACATTTCAGTCAGTTCTAACTATCTGTGTTTGAGTTGTGTGCTCTTGGGACAAGAAACCTTCGGTGCACGTACATCCCAGAGAAACCTTGCCAGTAGGAGAATTTAATTAAACAGCATGAGTCTGTCCAAGTTGCCCACCGAGGGGGACGAGCAGCAGAGGACTGGTGAGGACACAGAGAAGCAATATCATCTCTCACTGCAAGCGTAGGAGTATAGAGGTAGAAACAGTAGGCAACAAACTGTCTAAACAGAATAGCTGTGAATGAGTAAACAATCGGTTTAGACTGTGTTTGACTAATACTGTGTGAACATGAGCAGGGGATAAAATTGCCTAATCCTTTGGAATATGAACACTTAGGCATGTGGCTGCTAACCTGAAGCATATTTATAGCTAGCGTAATGATAAGGAATTTTAGACTTAGGTGTGATAGGAACTAGCAGATGAGAAGGGTTATATTTTTTGTCTTCAGTTACATCTAGCCAGACTTTTCAGCCAGACTAGGTTATACATACTACTGTAGATATCTGCAATGCAAGTTATGTTGAACTTGGGTGACGCATAATCCTCAGTCTTGTGTACGACTTACACACTGGTATTTTAAGTAGTCTATTCTTAAACAACATTTAACAAATACAGAATCTTTCCTGCCACCTGCTTTTAGGTGGTCCAGCCCTCTGAAAGCAGGAGCACAGTATCATCTAGGTCCTTTCTTCCTGGAATAAAAGATGCAGTCAAGGAAAAGGAGTAGAGCCATATGCCAGTGTATTCAGCTGTCATGATAGCTCTTAGAAATGCAGCAGCATGATGACCTTTGCATGAACAAATAAAGATGTTGTAAGGCTGGCAGCACTTAATGCCTGACTTACAGCCAGTGCAGTAGTATTTGTGCATTGCACTAAAGGCAGTCACAAACAGTTCTCAGAAGTTAAGAAAAGTTTGTATTTCAAAGCTAGAGGGAAGAAATTTTGTATTTTTTTCAACTTCTCTCTGATAAAAAATTGGTTGCTTTCCAATTTTCTTTGCAGGTATGTTGTCAGCTGGATAGAAACAAGGAGATATCAATCCGAAAAGGCTAAATTGATTGCTGTCTTTGATAAATACATGCCTCCCTGCTTCGAACAACTCAAAAAAAAGTTTTAAAACTGTTACTCCTGTTTCTGAGAATAGTATGGTTTAGGTACACATTAGGATTAAAGCTGTTACTTTAAGAAACAGTATTTTTGAAAAATCCACTCAGCATGCGATCCTATGCAGGAGTGAAAATGCTTAAAATAATTGTGTACATGAAAAGTATGTGAGATTAAATTGAGAGGCTCTTGTGTATCAAACCTGGACCCTTCTTTTAGAGACCTACAGGGATTCAGAGGTTTTGTATTGCAGTGGTCCACTGTAACAAGGGGAAACGTAGTGTGTTCATGGCACTGCACGTAATAACCTGATTTCTCAGTTCTTGCGTTGCTTCTGTTAGTAACTTCTTAGGTAGCTTAGGGCTAGCCATTTCATCTCTCTATACAAGCATTCTGCCTCCCTCTAATTAAATGCTCACTAAATTCATTAGTGTTAGTTACTCTCATACTCTGATAATGAGGCCCCGCATTATTAAATGTTATTAAAGAATGGAGATGAACTCCATGTATAAATGATCTGATATTGCACATCCTTATGTTGACATTTTAAATTTACTTAATATGCCTTGTCATTCTAAACTCTTCTGAGTGTTTGCCTGCTTCTAAGTCGGTCAATATGGGAGGAGAAAACTAATTGAGTACGAGTATCAAGAATCTTCCATAACATACATGCCTGAAGAGTGTCATCTTCATATAATTTGCTTTAAGTAGTGTAGAATGAAGGTATTTTGGTACACTTTATCAGAAGACCTCTTCACAACTTTGACCTCTGAAAGGAGCTCCTAAATAATAAGAAAGCACAGCAAGGAATTGCACTACTTAAATTTAAATACCTTCTTGAGGTCACTGTCAGCTTCCTATGGAGTAAGACTCACAGGTCACTCTCTTCACTTATTTATTTATTGCAGACACTCTGTTCTCTGCTGGATTGTTTGCTGACCCCTGAAAATGTGCCAATGAATTGCCCAAAGAGCTTGGTGAGATGTATTTTATCTTTGCTTGTATTTGGGCATTTGGTGGGGCACTCTCTTAAGATAGGGTAAGTTAATGAAAATGACCACAGTATCTCACTGTGCTTGCAAAACAGATACAGATACACGTCTGCCTACATGAACAGACAAATACATACGTGTGTGTGGGTGGGTGTATATGCAGGATCATAGCTGCTAATACTGTTGTAGGGGTGTAGAGAATCTGATTTGTTGGCCTGTGATACTGTGTACTTTAGCTATCAGCCTTCATCTGTAAATGAGCTAACTTGACTGGAGGGAGCTGACTGCCTGCAGTGCAAGACTGTGTGCAGACTCATTTACCATGCATAGAGAAGCTGTGTTTACCTAGGAGACTGTAACCAGTTGTACTTTTTTATCTATACTAAAGTCCCTGGCTAAGCAAAAAAAAACCAAAAGTAATGTGAGGGTCATGCCTACCAGCATTAAAGCATCTAGTAAAGGGCTAGATGCTTTAGATGTATGTTTAATGGATTTATACTGAAAAATGTAGATACAAGGCGTCATAATGCATTCTACTTTGTGAGTTTTGGGTTTGTTTTTTTTTTTTGCTTTGATGCTACAAGAGGTTTGAAGAAGAAGGTTCTAAATCTCTAAAATTACTTATCAGTGCTTTCCTTAGATAGACCTTGATTTCCTGAGAAATATGTTGTCATACTTGCCTATTAAAAAGTGAAAAAAATACAGTTGGCTTTACTGCTGTTTAAATTAGGTTAAGCTCTTGTGAAGGAACAAATTTATATGAGTGTCATCTATAGGTACAGGAGCACCTTGTGTAAGTTGAAGAATCAGAAGCAACACATTATTGCATCAAGAGACTAGGAAGATCTTTTTGGTGATGTTAAGATCTGTTTTGCTATCCTTCAAAAAGACTTGCTGTTCTGTGGACATACTCAGGAAGGTCTTGTCTGAAGACCATCTCAGTGGTCTTACAGCTACATAAATCTAAACTGAATTTAGAAGTTTTAGAAAATAAAATATTTGGGCTGGATGTGTAGTGGGTTAGCCTTGGCAAACAGCCAAACACCCACCTGGCCATTCACTCACTCTCCCTCCCTCCTCAGCAAGGCAGGAGAACAGAATAGGCTGAAAAAGCTTGTGGGTCGAGATGAAGACAGGGAGATTGGTAAGCATGGGTAAAAGTACTCTCATGGGTAAAACAGACTTGATTTGGGGAAAATTAATTTAATTTGTTGCCAATTAAAATGGATATAGGTAGTGAGAAACAAAGGCAAACATTAAAACAACCTTTCCTCCTTTTACCCTTCCACCCTGCAAGCTCAGCTTCACTCCTTCACTCCTGACTCTTCTAGCCCCTCACTCCAAGTGGCATGGGTGGATTGGGGGTTGCGGTCAGTACACAGTTGTTTCTCTCTGCCACTCCTTCCCTCACACACTTTACCCTTGTTCCAGCATGGGCTCTTCATTGGCTGCAGTCCTTCAGGGTGTATTCACCTGCTCCAGTGTGGGATCCTCAGTGGGCTGCAGTGTGGATGCCTGCTCCAGCAATGTGGAGCTCCTCTTCCTCCTCTGATCTTGGTTTTCTGCTGTTCCTCAGTCTTTCTGCCCTTTCTTGAATACACCTTCCCAGAGGCATCCCACCTGTAGCTGAGGGGCTCAGCTGTGCCCTGCAGTGGATCTCTTGGAGCCAGCTGGAACTGAGGCCACCCTGCAGCCCCCCACTGTCAACATTTTGATGCTTGCAATCATTCCAAGATCTTATCAGAAGGCCTGACTTCAGCCCCTCAAAACAGCAGCCATACTAAGATACTGCTTTGATGTTCTTGGTTATTTCACCATAGTCTACATGTGTATGCCTGTTTTTGACATGTGCTTCATATGAAGATCTTGATGTAGAAATAGTACTGTAAACAATTAATGCACCATTTTGTAGCTTTCAGATTACCAAGCTGAATTCAGTTGCAGATGGCTTAAAAAGATGAAGGCAGTGAAGTTTCCATCCGAGGGCACGGTATGCAATTACTATCTTGATCCAGAGACGAGGAAGTTCCTGTCCTGGGTGGATAAGGTCCCAAGTCCTAATGTGGATTCAGATGCACCTCTGCAGGTACAGTGCACACCAGTGACCACACAGCTGAGCACGGCTAGGTGCAGTGGGGTCTTGCCACAATTTCTGACATCTTCTTAGATGCCCTGGAAGCAACACTTTCTATATGTATTTGGATAAATCCCTGCTATCCGGCCCATATGTGTTCAGTTGAGTGTTGAGGATTAATGATGAAGTGATGTTTTTATTGATTTTTATATTATTAAAGCACTCCTGAAGATATACCGTATTCAATACTTTAAGGGCTTATTCCCTTTTTTTTTTACAGTAGGAGAAATTCAGGCTCCAAGTCCATGTAATCATTGAAAAGAATGCCCACAGCAAGTGTACACCACAAATTGAAGCCTTAACATTTTTCTGTTGCCAGCTTTACGCGCAGGTATTCTTTTACCAGCTAAATTCCCTTCATACTAACAGAAGTGTATGAGCTCTAGGGGAAGCAAAATCCCTTTATCACCTTTCCACTGTGCTCTTTATCAGCTTACAAAGTTAGAGTTTTACTTGTGGAATACAAATTTTAGAAGTTATAATAGTATGATGTATACACATCAGTGGAGAAATAGAAAGCCTGAGCTATTAATTGTAATTACCTGAGTTTGGGGGTTTAGTTGTTTTTTTTCTTTTTTTTTTTTTTTGGTGTGATTTGCATAGAATATTCTCAAGTGCTTCATGGTGTTTTGTTTGCATTAACTTCTAGCTATTTTTTTTTTAAATTCTTAGATGAATAGGAATTTTCCTGGGGAGATTAGAAGTTTGTGGGCATAGGAACATGGATCAAAAGACATTATCCATTATCAGCTATCCTGTAACAAGTTCTCTTTAAGGGAAAGAGGTTGAGATGGAACCAACGCATTTCAGCTTCAACCTGATTTCAAAATCTTCCTAGTAGAAGAAATTGAATACAAATTTTCAAGCAGAAAAGCTGTGTAAAAAGTAATCCAGTAGAACATTTTGTTCTAGTAATTATGTTTGAGAACAAGAGAATGGTGTATCCCATTTCTTTCCTTTTTAAAACTCAGTCCTAGCCAGCGAGGCTTTTTAAAACTAAACTACGTTGTACAAGTATTTGATGTTTTTTCACTTTCCAATTTCAGGCAATCTTTGTTTACACATTTGAGAATGCACATCTCAAATATTTTATTGATTTACTCTTAAGAAAAGGCAAACCAGTCATGCTTGTTGGAAATGCCAGAGTAGGAAAAACAGTGTTTGTAGGCGATAGACTTGCTGCTCTCTCTGAAGACAAGCATGACTACTGCTACTACACAACATCAGCAGTGCTTCGGAGTAAGTTCCATACAGATACAAGAAACCTATCTTCCCTCAACAGCAAAGGTGAAAAATATTATGCAGTTATTACAATCTCATACAACTGTTGGCTACTGTCATTGCCTGAGTCTTGGCAGGCTCATTGCTTTGCACAGTGGCAAACATAGAGAAGTTGGGCAGGCAAGAGCAAAGGAGGAAGATGAAACTGTTTGGGGTGAATTGGCACTGACACTGTGCTCCCACAATTTGCTCTGGGCATGTGGACAAGTGAAAATTTTGCTTTACCTATGTTAATGAGAAGCCTTGAGCCAACTTTCGCTAGCCTGGATGTCTCTGCATAGTGCCTGTAGATGTACTAAAAAGGGCAGTCAGGAGTTGGACTTGCTTTTTTTAGCACTATGTGATCCCCGAGGAGGGTAATCCCTGTCTAGAGAAGTTTGGAGTCTCCATAGGTAAGATGGATGCAGAGCAAAGGAAAAGCAGAAGGGACTATACATTGGCCAAAAATGTTTTGCTGGTGCTAGGTTTTGGAACAAAAGGAGTCATTCAGTCAAAGTAAAATAGGCTTGTAAAAGCTGTCTCTCTTCTGCTTTTCATGAACACGACAATCAAGGGAGAGGCCACCTGTCAGTGGGTATGTCCTCTTTGCCTTCTTTTTTCATCCTTACAGTAATTTGAACTGATACAACTATATGGAAAACTGATGTGCCCTATTCACTGTACAGCTTTTTATAGCTGTAAAAAGCACCAAAGAAAGAAGTTGATACAACTGCCTTTTCCTTTCATGTATGTGGGAGAAGATACAGAAAACAATTTATTTGGTTTAAAAACTTTCCAAAATGTAAGGAGTCTCTAGATAAAATCTTTAGAAGTATTTAAGTTTGCTTGATGCTCAATTTAACTCCTTGTGCAATCAAATTTTTAATTTTTAGCCAATCTGCATTGCTGCTAATGAATCAAATTTTCACTAGGCTTAAAAAAAAAAAAAAAAGAAATCCACAAATCTCTAGTGAATAATTTTTACCCCACTTTTTCTTTCTTGTCCTCTCTTGATTTCTTCTGTATTCAGGTCATATAAACAAATAGCACTTTCCATTTACTTTGTACCTTAGTTTATTCTTTGAAATGTTTAGAAATTTATGTTAACTTGGCATCTTGCATTAACAGGACTTAATTGCCTTTTTGCCCCTCAAAATGAATGGAGAAATTTGGGGAAAAGAAGTCTGCTGTACATCAGAGCAAGATCATGAACCAATGTAAACGGTTATAGCTTCTTTAACGGGGAATCAGCCTTACAAAGTTTTCAGATATTCCCCTGTTTTGCGAGGGGTTTTTTAGCTAATGGTTGCCATTCCAGCAGCAATCATGACCAAGGCACTAGAGCACAAACAGGAACTGATGCAAGGAGCTCCCAGGCCATAAATGTTGTGTATTCTTCTTGCAGGAAACTTCTTAAATAAACCAAATAGGTGAAGTCACCGTCACAGGGGCTTTTTCTCCAAGTGTATCACACCCACCAACTGTACTATGACATAAAATTGGAGATTTTGTGAACCTTTAAGGATTTTCTGTGAAATGTTAGTAGTATTTCTTCAGATTTTAAGTCAGTATTGTAAAACATCCACCGCTCCTTCTAAGAAAGATTAAAAGATTAAAAGATGAACACAGAAGTGGACTCCTGTGGTTGTTTGCAGCTCTTCCTCTTGTCCGCTGCTCTTCAGTCAAGACCCTCTTGTTAAATGCTCTGCTAGCAAATCCCTCTGCTAATCACAGCAGGTGATGGACTGCATGACAATTTGGAAACAAATATATTTTGTTAGCTTTCCATTGTGTTTACAACATTTTTTTTTTTTGGTGAGTTGTGATGGAATGATTTTGTTCTGTCATGTGTAGCTCAAAATGACTACCTCTTTATTTTTTTGTTCATGTGTACCAATGCCTCTGCCTAGGAAATGCATTCAGCAAGTGATACACTGAAATGCCATCCTTGTGTGTTTTATGTTACCGCTCAAAGCACTTTTTTCAAGTAAATTATTGGATTTTTTTTTCTTTTAATGGATCAAATTACATAAATGAGCAATTTAAATTCTCAGTTCAAAAAGAAGAGCTTAAGAGCTGAACTTGTTGAAGTACAGTTATTCACTACATTGTCATATTCTTTCCATAGTTTAGAAGTTGAAAGACTTTTCTTACAGATCATATAACTTTTGATCTGCAACATTTTCTGCCAGCTCCCATCTTATCTGTATCCATATAACTTTTTTTGAGGTATCTGCTAGAGTGGGTGAGATTAGCATGTAGTGCTGGGTTTTATTTAGCATTCCCTCAAGGCATATGACTCACCCACTCTCCCTCTAGAACAGCAGAAAATTTCAAAATGTTACTTGATGGAGGCAGATTCTAATGCAAACTAATATTGGTATGTTAAGTTTGGGGTCTTCAATAGTACTAAAGTCTGGAACGGAGAATAAATATACCTAAACATTTATGTACAATGGAATTTAATACAATACATTTCCTTATTGTAATGCAACAATACTGTATTTTTAAAAATATAACAGGAGTAATATACTGTAATTGTGGACACTATTTAAAATATAGATAATGTTAAGGACCAAGAAGGAGTATTCCTAATTTTGGGTTTAAAAGTACCAGTGTACATGCACCTTAGCTAAAAGAAGAAGAAAATATTCTTTTACCTAAGACTTCAAGGTAGTTAAGATACTTTAAGCTTTTCATATGCACACAGTTTTGGCAAAAAGATTTTTCCCCTTTGTGGTAGAAAAGGAGGATAAGTACAGTAATGGCTTTTTTTCTCTCAAATTTATAATCATCCATTTGCAAATATGTTGAGGTTCTATCTTGTCCTGCAGCCCAACTTCACTTCTTATCCACTTATTTTTCTTCTCAACAGTCAGTAACCATCCTTTTAGCTGACTATGACTAGATAGAAATGCCCTTGGAAACATTTGTTACCTTCCATGAATTGGCCAGTCGAAATCACTGTTGAGGTTTGCAGATGATTTATTTCACTGTTTGAAGAATCTAAGATGACAACACATTCCATTTCCAAATGGAAACTCTTTGTAGTGATGTATTTGTTTATACTGTTTTGCCTAAGAAACAAAGAAAGTCCTGCTGCAGTTCTGACTTGCAGCAGACATGACATACAGCGTTCAGCTGTGACTACACAAGCATAGTTTCCATTTCCTACAAGCTCTTGTGAATGTGTTGCTTGTTTTTTTTAAAAAAAAAACAAGACAAGTTCAAAACCATATGCTAACACTTAAATATTTTTTGAAAATCTAACCTGAAATTTGTAACATTCAGTCTAATATAATGGAAAAAAAAATGAGTAGTCTGTAGTCTGCATTTTTTTTTTCCTGTTCTAATTATACATGGAACTGATAATCCTTTTTCTTTTTTTTTTTTTCCCTTCCTCACTCCTCTTTCTTTTTGGCAAATATTAAAGTAATAAAAAGTGTGGGCTTGGTTGTCTTAAAACCAATGGCAGGTATAGCTCAAATTCAATTCATGACACTGTTGACTAGACAAAATAATCTAGGCTAGATGCACAAAATTTCTGAGAAATCTTTTCCTCTTGCCCAGCAGTGTTGAGTGGGAAATCTCATGCATATAAAATTTGAATTAAACTCTCTCCTGTGCTGCAAGATTTGTAACCACTATCTTCCCTAAATATTTCATAACCACCTTTGGTTTAAATCTCTGCCCTGAAAGAGGCTGCTTACCAAAGATGAGTGCCCCATTTACTGCAATATGCTGAAAAGTTTTCCTTGAAGTCTGCCTATTACTGTAATTTCACTTTGTGCAAAACATTTATGTGGTCATTTAGACTACAAAAATATATGACATAGGAAGGAAGAGAGATGAGATTGTTAGCTCCCAGTCCTGCTTTAATATATTCTTAATGATTTCTGCAGGTTCTTATTTCCATGCACAAAATAGAAACAGTGCAATTGGAAACCAAATTTCCATGGACAATGAATCCTTCCTTGTGAATCTGTGGAATACTGCACTAAGTGGCAAAAGTTGAGGATCACGTCATACCAAAGTTCAATATTATAATAATGCTTAATACAAGTGGTTTTCTTCTATATTTTCAAGGTGACTTAGCAGCTTTCTATAGTTATTCCTTCCCTTACACCTCTAAGGAAAGCAGTGCAGTTGGATAAAAGTTGTATAAACTCAAAATTTATGTCTCAAGATTTTACAGATCAGATGAATACATAGGAGTATTTGAATTAATTTGTTCACTGTTGTAATAATTTTGTTATCTGATTATCTGCATTCAGCATCATGTAAGCATCTCATTTTGGGGAATAGACTGAAATTTAATACAATCAGTTTAATATGCCTCAGTATGAGAGATGCCACACTAGTTTTCTGATTAAATGTCCTCATTAAATGATATTTATTGTTCATATTCTTACACATTACGTATGATAAAGTCCTTGTTTAATCCTTCCCAAGAGAAGAGGAAGATAATCTACTTCACTCACTGCGTGCCAGGATGCCTGAGGGTTTCACATTCAAAGCATTTAAGTTCTAAAGGATGCAGATGGATATGCAGTGAGATTTTGAAAAGCTGTGGTCAACCAACTAAATCAACAAGACTCTTCTGAAATTCAGAATCCCAGTCTGATGTATTTTCAAAAGCACTCTGTGAGTTTCACTGTTAACTAAGGACTGCAGTAATTCAAAAACCCCTTGTAGGTGGTGAAATGTTTCAGAAATTTTATACAGCATGATTTTGAGTTCTTGATTTGTTTAGTTTCAACATTGTTTAGTATGGTAATTTTTTTATGTATGTTGTGTTACATTTCATAAATGCTTGAAAGAAAACTGGAGAAAAAAGCTGGTCATAACTATGGTCAAGTAGGAAATAAGAAACTTATCTATTTTATTGATGATTTGAATATGCCTGAAGTGGATAGATATGGAACAGTTCAACCTCATGCATTGATTCAGCAGCACATAGATTACAGACACTGGTGAGCATTTACTTCTTACTTAACATTATGCTATGGTTTTTGTATTGTGGTCCATGATGGGATTTCTAAACCACATAGGAACAGAAAGCTTCAAAGAGAATTGCTTAAACAGAGAAGCATACTCTCCGTAGAGGTTATAAACAGTTTTAAAAAATGTAAACATAAAGGGAAGGTGCTGTAGAGAGTCTTGTAAGGAAAGTATCCTTCAGCTGCTCCTGATGGAGCTGCTGGATGTTGACCCCATAGATTGACCTGATGAGAAGAGAGATATATGAGAAATATATTGATTCCCTAAATTGCACCTTGCCAAATGTTCAGATTATACTACCACCTATGCTTTCATCACCCTGTAAAGACAGCAGAGAAAATCCACAGAAACTTTATGGTACTTGTTCAAATTAATGATTTTTCTGTACCATGAGAAGAAAAACACAGATGACCACTGAGGGATAATGAAGTTGAGTTGGGCAATTAAGTTAATTATCTTCTTGCTTTCCAAAGGACAATGTAAATTTTTTGTCAGTTTGTTCTGGTTTTGTTAGTGAGGGGGGGCCTAAGGTGGTATCTTCTGTAGGAAACTGCTAGAAGTTGCTCCCCTTTGTTCAGTGGACTCGGCCGGGCCTAGGGCGGACCCACTGCTGGCCAAGGCCGAGCCAATTGGTAGTAGAATGTCTCGTGATAACGCCTCTGCGATAACGTATTTAAGTAGGGGAAAACAGGAAAAAGAGAGGGGAGAAGATGTGAAGCAGCTGAGCGGGGGGCAGAGAGGGGGAGGCGCGAGCCTCATGGGCCTTGCAGGCCTCACCCTCTGGCCTCCCGCCGGGCAGCCGACTGGGCCCAACTCGGCCCGGCCTGGCTGCAAGAAGTGGAGAGGAGATGAGAAGTGAATAAGATGTAAAAAGGATCCTGAGAGGTGTCTGCCAGCCTGTTGTGAGGAACGGCTGCAGACGCCAAGGTCAGTTCAGAAGGAGGGGGAGGAGTAATGTGGCTCCTGGCCAAGATTCCTCTGCAACTCGTGGTGAAGACCATGGTGGAGCGGGTTGTCCCCCTGCAGCCCATGGAGGTCCACGGAGGGGCAGAGATCAACCTGCAGCTCGTGGAGGACCCCACGCCAGAGCAGGTGGAGGCCTGAAGGAGGCTGTGGCCCGTGGAGGGCCCGCTGGGGCAGCTGTTCTGAAGGGACTGCACCCCGTGGAAGAGATGACCCACGCCGGAGCAGTTTCACGGAGGACTGTGGCCCGTGGGAGGGACCCCACGCTGGAGCAGAGGAGGAATGCGAGGAGTTCTTCCCCTGACGATGATACAGCGGCGTAAAACAACGCGTGATGAACTGACCGCGACCCCCATTCCCTTTCCCCCCCCCCCGTGCCGCTCGGGAGGGGAAGGTAGTAGAGATAATGTTAAGCCCGGGAAGAGGGAGGGGTGGGGGGAGGTTATCTTGTTCCCTGTCTCATTCTCCTGCTAGTTTTAGAAAATAAATGAATAGTTTTCCCCAAGTCGAGTCTGTTTTGCCCGTGACGGTAACTTTAAGGATTTCTCCCCGTCCTTATCTCAAACCTTGAGCCGTTTTTCTTATATCATCTCCCCCTGTTCTCTCGGAGGGTGGGGGGAGCGGGAGAGAGACTGCGTAGTCTGGTCCTGATCAGGGCTGAACTACGACACAGTTAAAATATATTAATATGCTTTTATCAGAGTCCATGGAAGGAGAAATTCTTCAGTTTAAAATCAACTGAACAGTGTTTGATTTTGTTTTGTTACAGGAGGATCTACATATTCTGTAAATACTTAACTCTTGTTATAAATGTGTATTAGATTATTGTTCCTAGACAAGTATGTCACTTATGCAACATGAAGAAAACGTGCCATACAAAGAAAACATTGTGAATGATCTGGTAGGTAAAGCCAAAAAGTAATGAAACGTCAAAAAAAAAAAAGTTAAATGCACATCTGTCTGTGCATTACAATTTTTGTTTCATCAAGGGTTCTGTTCACTGGCATGTAAGCTGTGATCTGACTATAATTGTGACCAAGGTGAGGCAAGAGCATCTGTACTGTTCTTGCATCTTCTAATGCAGATTTGGTTGAATCGTATCAGCTTTTCACTAGGTCATACTTAATCTCATGAAGGAATGATACCAGGTGTCAGATGAATATCTTGTTAAGGAACAAGATGTAAAGAGAAAAAAAAAGAAGTGACTGCTCAAATCCGAAGCATCTGTAGCTCGGAGGAATCAATCAGGTCTAATTCAGTGACATGCAAAGCTAACGTCTCAATGCGCTTCTGTTTTCTTCCCAGAACTATAAGCTATTCTAGCCTCGTATGTTTTTGTTTTATTACAAAGGTTTCAAACTTCAGATCTTAAAAGTTTCAACTGCTTAAAACTGTTGATGCTTCTTTCTTTTGAGTTCTATTGAATTGTTTCTTTTGAAACAAAACAAAACAAAAAATTAAAAATCTCCGTTTTACATAACAAATCAGATCAGGGAAAAAGCTGACCATGCCATTCAGGATTTTTGAACATAACCACTGAAGAATTCTGAAATAGATTAAAATTTTTGGTACAAACACATGGAAAGAAAGAGACTACATTATACTATGAAGTTCTGGGGAAGACTTGTTGATTTAAGCAGGGAATACCTGCATTATTTATGAGTTTTTCTTATACTGTGCTTTTTAAAAGATGGTAGCTGCTTGGCCTAGTTCAGTTGTGTGCTACCTTCTAAAGAAACAAGACAGTCTTCATATTTGGGCAATCACAACTCAAATTGCCAGCTACTGAACACCTCTTGTTTGTTTGTTTAAAGTGGCCTCCTTTTAATTCACCTGGAGCTATGTCATCTGGAGAGCCAGAAACAGTATCTATTGGATGATGCTGCAAAAAAAAAAGGCGTGATCTTTTAAGACTGACACCTCCTACTCTGTGATGTTTTCTCTAAGGTGCTTGATGACAGTTGTTTTACATAGCTCTCAGAGCCATTTCTTCATACATGCCTAGATGATCTTTGCTGGTTTTTTTCATACTGAAAGCTGTTAAATTTGTCTGCTCTTATCTATCATGGTTGTGTGCATTCTCAAATGGATTTGAAATTCCTTTGACTGTGTTGTACTCATCCAGGTTGGTTTGGAGCCAGTTTCATTCAAAAATGTCTCTTTATCATCATCAGAATGTTTTGTGAGAATATATTATCTTCATTTCAACAAAAATGTTGAACAAAATATTATGCAATAGAAATTGTGAGATTTTTCTTAATTTTAAATGTCCATCCTAATTTGATACTTCCATGGCCGTGATTCGTGATTTCTCACAGGGCAGAAATGTTGATTCTTCCACTGAGATTAAGCCTGGAAAAGGTACAGTATTTTGTCTCTACTATTAACCAAGCTACATTTCTTTCTCAGGTATGATAGGCAGAAGCTAACTATTAAAGAAATTCATAATTGTCATTATATTGCCTGTGTGAATCCAACTGCTGGCAGCTTTACTATCAACCCTAGTCTCCAGGTATGGTTTGAAGTGTCATATTATAGCAATCCTGTATTTAATACATGAGATAATTACTATTTAGCTTTTCACTGCAATAGGTAGGAGATGAAAGGGGATAAGAGAAAACACAGTGTCTGAAACTTAGTACAGGTTCAAAATCCTGCTGTTCTATAGCTAAATAGAAAGAGACAAACCATATCTATTATGATATTGAAATTCCTCTGAATTTCATAGCAATTGCAGTCTCATGGAGTCCTTCACCTGGCAGGTGTGCCCTTGGGGCTCGTAGCCAGATGTGCAACTGCTGTGGAACCACATCAACGATGAGGATAGAAGTGAAGTATTTTCTATGACACACGAGAAACTCTATTTTCACCAGGCTATATTGTTATTTAACACTTCATTGACTCTTAACTGCTGTCTGATGCTGAAAAATCTCTTTTTCCCTTTTGATTTGCAGAGACATTTTGCAGTATTTGCTTTGAAGTTGCTTTCTTCAGATTCCCTGACTACCATCTACAGTAAGATAGTTTGCTTCCACTTCCAGCGACATGCTTTTACTCCATCAGTAATCAAGAATATTCCAGCCATATGGCTTCATCAGGCAGTGGTTCAAAACTTCCCACCAACTGCTATTAAGTTCCATATCTTTAACAGGAGAGACCTCTCCAGTGTCTGCCAGGTTTATATCATGGGTTGATTTTCTACCTAACAACACTCTATTATTGCTGCTCTTTGTTATTTAATTATGTAAATTGGCCAGTGGACCAATGAAGAACAGATGGCCTTTGTACAAAGTAGAAGATAGTCCCTGCCCTGAGGTGACTATGGTCAGGTAGATTAAAAGGGTCAAAAGCTGAGGAAGAAAAGATATTTAGTGGAAATAGAGTAATGGTTTGTAAAGTTTGCTCTGCTTATTTATTATTTTGAGAAGAGAAGTCAGCATTTGTTCGGAGCGAAGAATAACTTTCTGGAGACTAGGTAGAACAAAACAGAGACTGAAGGAGCTCTGAAGCAGGGGCTGAAAGCAGTAGCCAAACATCAAAGGAGGGATTAAAGAGAAAAATGAGGAAAGAATATAATATGATCAGCAAATCCTGGTCCCTGTTGTAAAATCAAGTGAGTCTGGTCCTGGTATGATTTTACCTTCTTTCCTGTTCCTTGGAGTGCAGCTCTGTTCTCTTCCAGAATATTTATCTTGCCTGGCCACTCCATGGATCATCATGAACTGTTAGCAAGGAGACAAGGATTTGTCAGGTCTCCTATTAATACTGCCCTGTATAAGACATACTCTGTTTGATGGGGATGCACTGGCCCATCATGCACTTCTGCACCCATCCTGGCATGGAAGTTGTTAAGGAAGGAAGTTTGAGGTGACAATTGAGGAAGTACTAATTTTGTCATGATAAACTGTGTCCTGTTATCTTGAGTGGTATTGTGAAATGGGGCTAGTGAACATGTAAGGTTCTGGCAGTACTGATCCTGCCCTGTGTCCTGTACTGTACCAGAACCTCAAACCCTAATGAATCAGCTAAATGTGTGTCTCCAGTCAGTGGAGAGCAGATGTTTGTTTTAACTTTATTTTGCATGCTCAATTGGCTGGTGAACTTGCTAATTTAGAGACATTCTTGTTCATGTTAAAGAATATATAGTTAGAAGTATGATGTGTATTTGATATCTACCCAGTATTATTAATACCTTTTAAGGAAGACTGACTGATATTCTGCAGGGTAGTCTATTTTAAAGCCATTTAAAAAAAATTAATTAAAAAATAATATTTAAAATATTTTTTAAAAATTAAGATATTATGTTATCTTTAGGGCATTCTGTTTGATACACACAAGTGTTTACAACCAAATGATCTTCAATGTCTTTGGTTTCATGAATCAGCATGTGTTTATGGGGATAAACTGATGGAAAACACAGAATGTGATTTCTTTCATGACATGATGATGGATGCTATGCACATGTGTTTTGAGGTAGGTTGGTAGCTTGAAAGTATTTTGCCTCATATCAGCAAGTTAAAAACTGGATAGTGAAAGGTCTTATTTACTGGAACCGTAAGTAGCAGTAGCACACAGTAGGGTCTTTTGATCCTCAGCCCCAATGCAAGCATCTTCCTTACTGAGGAAAAGCAAGTGCCAGAGAAAGTGAAAAAGGGAAACCAAAGAAGCTTCTCCTTTGAGAAGATTCAGAGGTGGTCATTCTTACCTTGACTGTCATGTCTGACTAGCAGAGGACTGCCAGGTATCTGTTGCAGTGTTGGTAGTAACTTCAAGCAAACACTTGAGCCTTCCCTAGAATGGGGAGGTGGCAACCTGTCTGTGGGCATGAAGAGTCATGTCCTTCAATGGATATGTGGAAACAAGTTGCGGTCTTCATCTTCTGTTTCCTGAACCTGTGCTTCAAACCACAAGAATAATGTACTTTTATTTTTCTTTACTAATTTTTCCTTTTGTATTAGTTTTCTTTCCCTGAATAGTTTATCTTTAGTATTAAGTGTGTGTATATAAGTGTATGTATATGCAGGTATATTAAAAATTGAATCAAGTTACTTTTCAAATAATTTTAAAATGCAGTCTCTCTCTGGGCTTCAGAGCATGTCAGTAAAACAGCATGTACTTATAAAAGTGTGATCACTTGTTGGTTATCCAAATGAAAATAATTGTTATCTGAGTTAAACTATTAAAGAGTTAAGACACTGTAAATTGCAAGACCTATATGAAACAGATATGCAAGTCTCACTTTGGTCTTTGTGTTGTATGGAGATGAAGGTTTTCACAGGCCAAACACTGCACATACAAGCCAGGAAACAAGTATGTTTCTTCGTCTTGATGTTCTCAGTTTTGTTATGTATGCCTCTTATTTCTTTAACTTGTCATACGTAATAAAATATAGTACCTCTCAGTATTGTTCACTGTATCAGACATGGCACAAAGAAGACAAAATAATGTTACATATTATAGAATACTATGACATATATAGTTTCTTCTGGAATTAATTTGTGTTGGTGCCAATACTGAGAATGAATTAACTAGAGAGGACCACAATGCTGTTTCTACTTGCCTTTCAAAAACTCTTCACTTGAAAGCACACTCATTTTGCAATAGACAAAGCAAAAGAAACATGAACTAAAATGAACTTATTAAATGCATGTATATTTGATTTTTACAGAAGAGTTGGAGGAAAAAGAAAAAGGGAGTGAGTATTTGGATTTATTTGACAAAAAAAAAAAGGAAACTGGAAACATCAGCTTTTTTACTAGTAATTTTTTCCCCTTTCCTTCTAATTTCTATTTGCCAGTAAAAAAAAAGAAGTGAAAAGAAATAGAATAAGGATAGCAATGAGGACATCAAAATGGAAAATTTAAAATATTTGTGAGTGTTTGAACCTAGATTGAACAGTGACTTACTGTCACTTATTGTTTCTTAGTTTTAAATAGTTTAGACATGAACAGTTAAAGGTATAAACTTCACTAGTAGTTGTTTGGAGTCTGGCTGTTTGGAGGCAATGTGCAAATGCTTTGAGCCCATACTCACACTTACTTTTAGTCTTTCAGTGTACTCGCAGTGCTTGGGTATAGCAATTGCTACGCTATGAATCTTTTTTAATTAAAACATTTTTCACATGCTCTGTTTGGGACATTTTTTAACTATTCTTTTTCTCTGTCACTATATGATAGAATGTGGAAGACCAAGTGTTGCTGCAGTCTCTGCTGATCTATCACCATTTTGGAAATGGCAGAGCAGACCTTTGCACCAAGCCAGTGAAAGAGTGGGAACCACTGAGGAATATACTTGAGGAGTTCCTAGAAAGCTACAACGAAATCCATGCTTCGATGAGCCAAGTTTTATTTGAGGGTGCCATGCAGCACGTGTGAGTGGAGTATCTATAAAGGGAGCAAGCCATTCATAATGATGCTACCAATGTTTGTATGGAGTTGTTGCTTTTTACTGTTCAAAGGTCTTTGCAGTGCAGACTCATAACACTCTTAAAGGAAGGCTTATGCAAGGGCACCGTGCAGCAGTAGTCCTGCTAAATATACTTTATTAGTGCCATTATGGAAGAGCAGATTGTGGCTCAGTGTTAAAGCCAACCTCTGTTTTGTTTGTTTAAACAGAGATTCATCCTTTTTTTTTATTGCGCTGGACAGAAATTAACACCACTTATTTTCTGAGGCTGGAAGGATAATCTGTAACGCTATAGGTAGTCTCCCTTATCTTTTAATTAGTTAATGATGCAACAGGCCTTTATAAGAAAAGTAAAGTTTGTCTTTTATTTCCAAGAAAGGGAAAATGCTTTTAAAATTAGATTAATTCAAACAAAGGACAAGTAATACCTTAAGCACATAGTAAATGATGCCACTGCATGGCAGACTTGAAGTTGCTTTGTTGCCTAGCCTTGTACGTTTTCAAATCTAAACCAGCCCAGACTTGTAAGTGTCATAGGTTTTTTATTTTATTTATCCATACATTTTTCCATATGTATTCTTACCTTCTCTCAGTTTAATGTAATTGTTTTTTCTCATGTTGGGCAATTTACTAGTATCCATCATGGCCCAAAATTTGTTTCTGTTTCTGAAATCTGATTAACTACATTTGCTTTGTTTTCCTGTATGGAAGAAAACCATCCATTTTTCAGAAGATTAAGTGAAGATTTTACTGAATAAGTGAGGCACAGACTTCATTGTTGCTCCTTGTCATTATTTATAATCTTTCTTCAACATATACAGTTGTTCTGGTCATGTATAATATTGGTGATTTCCAGAAAGAGACCAAAGCCCATGCTGGCAGAGCTTAGTTTTGTTAAAGCAGTTTCTATTATTTGCAGTGTCAAATCGTTTAACACGGAACCTTTTCTTCTCATTGAGTTGGACTAGGATTTCAGTGTCATCGTTTTTCACTTTGCACATATTCAGGCAGGAGCTATATAAGAGAAGGCACTCTTGACAAAGCAGTCTATTATAGAAGTTTCTCTCCAAGAGGATTAAAAAAGAGCTTAAATTACAAAGATAATCATATGGATCTTTCATAGGGAGTGTAGATTTTGTTCTGCTGATTTAGAGGTTGATGTGATAATAATCAGAACTGCAGACAGAAGCCTTCTCAGGTATCTGTAGTTTTGCTTGAAAATGTTAGTAAGCCATTATCTTCTCTCTGAAGTCTAGTGACCGACAGTAGTATCCCAGTTTGGCAAACAAAGTGGCAGGGTGTCTTAGCCTTACAGTTTGGCAGTCCCAGAAAAGTATATGTGAAATTAAATCCTGTAAATTTTTTCCACAACTTTTATGGGTTGTTTTTTTTTGTTTTGTTTTGTTTGGTTTGGTTTTTTTTGGTTTTTTTATGGAACCATTGTGAAATCATGAATAAGCCTGACAAAGCTGTACCATGAGGTCAAAGAGAATTGGCTTCCAGTAATGTTTTAGTTGAACGAGTATCTACCTCTTTATGAGATGCAACCAGATTAGACACATTATTCCTTTATTTAAGAAGGTTCTTATCAGTATTTTTTCAGGGATTATTTTTTTCACTGGCATGAGACATAAAGAGAATGAGGGGGTTGCTTTTGGGGTTCTTTTCATTGTGATACACAGAAGAAAAATGAAACAAAAGATCCAATGTACTGTTGCTAAGCTCTGGTCTGCTGATTCTAAACTGTAATCCACTAGAAAACCCAGATCTGATTTTTAAAAAATGAAATTTTGAAAATAATTTTTAGATGCTTACATAAATTATTAAAATATTAATTGCAAGATATTTAAGGTCTCCAAAATAGTTTTTTGGGGGAAGAATTACCTCAATACTTACAATTGAGAACTCTTACAACTAAATACTGTCTAATTTCGGGCCAGATTCTCATCTGGCTTCATTTATCACTCCATGATCAGCAAATAAAAGCATGCCTTAAGTAGCCTGGGCTAGATATTCCAAGAGTAAATTAAAGTTTGATGCATATTTTTCATGAAGTGATTCATCATCCTTCAGCCTTTGAGGTGCAAACTGCCAGACATTAAATTCCCATGTGCTCCCCCGGCCCAGTCAATCTCCCTTCAAGTTAACTAGGTCTTTATTCTGAGTCCAGTCAGGTTCCATCAGGATCTTGGATGATGCTTTGAAGCAGCTCAATGTAAAGAATGAGCAACCAGGCAGCTCTGGTCATTGTAGAGGTCAGTGCAAACGTTCAATATTTGAGAAAGGAAAATAACTTTTCTTTCTGCTTGCTCAAATATTGGAAAGAAACAAAATGCTGATGTGAAGATGATGTACCTTTAGGTGTCAGGAGCACATTACTACAAAAATAGACAAAAAAGAAAGAAGGAGGGGGGGGCAAAAAAATCTTGTTGCAATACAAAGAAATGGAGAAACTTGGCTAGTGAGATCGTTGAAGTCTATGTTCCATTATTATTTTTTTGTCATCAAGTGCTGAATCGGTCTTATCCTAGAAGCCCCTGGGGGTTATGCACTTTTGATTGGAGTAGGTGGGTAGTGGTAAACAAAGCTTGTTGAGGCTGGCAGCATACATCTGCTCCCTGGACATTTTCCAGATTACACTGAAGAAAGGCTATGGGATCCAGGGCCTGGGGGTAAACCAATAGGTACTATTTGAGTCTGTTGAGTTCACTACTTTAAGAATGTGTTGTTTTGTTGTTACACAGGCTTGATAAAATCACAGACAAATCAGTGTGATTTACAGTAATAACCCCTGTTGTTCCTGTGGTTTCCAGCAGTATCTCATTTTCTTTGTCTCTGAAAAATAGGTGGTCAAAAGGTGACCAGGCTAGCATTTGTTTATATACCTCACAGGATTTTGGTACTTTCTCCACTTCTTCCAAGACAGCTACTTGACACACTACAAAGATGTGGTTGGAGTTCTGGTATTTAGAGGGAGATACACGCTGTCCTGTTTTGGAAAAGTGCTGCATGTCCTTCAGTGTCTTACATGGTGTCTAACTTCTTGTGCCCTCCTTCCCTGGGCAAATGAAGTGTAAGATGTGGGCTTAAGTGGTCATTTCCCTATCGTTGTTTCCAAACAGGGAAACTTCTAAGCCTCTGTTAACAAGTCTGAGGATTGCTAGCACAATAGTCCCATGCCATGTCTCTCTCTGGGTCATCCCTGTGTGACAGCAAAAGTGCACCAGGGCACTACTCAGTCTTTTTGTTTGTTTGTTTGTTTTAACATGACAAATCTCACATAAATAAATTCACTATATATATAAAAAATAAATTCACTATGTATTCACTATATATCTCACTCTGCAGAAATAACAGGGTTTAAAATGGATCTGACTCTTCAGTGCAATTCCCGACATTGTTGGTAAGGTTATGGCTGTTCTTGATGGGGACTTTCATGGCTGCAATATCCATTTTTTAGTACAATAATGTGAGGATTTCCTTGATTAGTAGTCTGTTTAGATCTTTACCACAAGGTCACGTCAAAACCTCAGTATTTGGTATGGAAAACAGAGGCAAACTGCTTTTCCCTTTGGATGGTATGCGGCAAATTAGCGATATGTAAATAAACTGAAAAAAGCAAGGAAAAGTAAGCAATGCATTGCCATCCACTAATATGCATTTCACACTTTTTCTGTATCAATGTTTTAACAGAATATGAATGATTGCTTCCTTTCCTTACAGGTAGATATTGCCAGTTTGTACATCAAGACTGGTGCCAAGAACATACCCACAGTGTTTTTGCTGACAGATGCCCAGGTTCCAGATGAACGCTTTCTTGTGCTGATTAATGACTTGTTGGCATCAGGTGATCAGACCAACACATTTCTTGAAAGATCTTTTCCAATGACAAATGATCTGTGGTTTCATTGAACTTTAAAGAGATTATTTCTCTTTCAGGTATTTGTGGGGGAGCTTTTATAGAGGCCAAGTCAACCCATCCAATTTGAGCATTGAGTTTGACTTGCTTAAGAAGGCGTTGCCCACTGAGGAGACAAATTGCTAAGGCTTATCATGCATAAGTGCATTGATTTGGGGGTAGGTGGGAATCTCTCTTTGATTTAATGTCATATTTGCTTTGATATGATTTCACTGACTTCAAGCAATGTCTTCATGACTGTGCAAGTGTAACTGACAGCAATGTAGTCTCACCCATGTTTTGAAAAATAGAAAATCTGGATTCTGAATGTGGGGATGTGGAGACAAAGTAGAAGAAGAATGGGAATAATACCATGCTGTACAATTGGAGAGCATCTTGAAGGATTTACTTTTTAAAAATTATTATTTATTTTTGCAACCAGGCTGGAAAACAATTTTCTAACAGCTTGTGAAAAAAGGAACCACTGAGGGATACATAATTTATGAGTGAACTTCCTATTAGGGAAAATATTTTTGTCTTTTAAAAACAATGTTGTTTTCTCTCCGTTATAAAAATAATTGTTCTTTTTAGATGAAAAGGTGTAGGGAACAGGAGGAAACTGTTACTTGATCTGTCTATTATCATAACATAGCTCTAGTTATGCACCTAAACTCTGTTGTGCTAAATACCATGTAGAAGATTATTTTCCAGGTTGTGTTGTGTAAGGCTTCTCCTAACTACCCCTTTGTCTTTTCACAGGAGATGTTCCAGATCTGTTCAGTGATGAAGACATGGAGGGCATAGTTACAGCAGTTAGAAAACAAGTCCGAGCTCTAGGCCTGATGGACACTGGAGAAAGCTGCTGGAGGTTCATCTTGAGTAGAGTGCAGCTGCAGTTAAAAGTAAGGCGTATCTCAGGGGAGAGAAGCAGTACCAAGCTGGTTAAAGTTACAACATATTTTGGTTGTCTTACAACCCTGCATATGTTGGCATACTTCTCTTGAAAGACATACTCTCCGATGTGTGACACCAAGTTTGCCTCTCTCACCTTGCCCCTGTAACACCCTTCTCAGTGTGGAGGTTTGCTGTACGCCCAGTTTTACTCCTAGGCCCAGCTGCTGACTTCCTGCCTGTTCATAGGAAAGTCACATAGCTGCTCTGCGTCTTAGTTTCATGGTCTTGTGTTTTGAATACAATGACGCATTTTAGAAAGAAGTGAGGTGCTGATGAGGAGTTAGTGGTGCAGTTAGTGCAATTGTAAATATGTTCCCTAATTACACATATAATGATTCTGTATGTGTAGTCAACGCTTAAACATTTGCACAAATGAGTGAAATTTCACAGTAAAAGTTAATTCTTTCTACTTTTCCTATGCCACTTAAAACTAGGAAAATAAAAATATCCATATAGATGTTTTCAGGTCAAAAGCCATTTAATAATATATGTTAATATGATAGCACAATTGCAACAAGTATCTCTCTTAGAACTCCATTTTAGAGGTAATGTTGACGTTGACTGTAGTTCTCTCTTGAAAGCTGGAAAGCAGAAGCTGGGAACACTGGTTTTAGAGTGGAATCTTTAGGAACTTTAGGTTTATGAAGGCTTCAATTTTATACATAGTCTGAAACATGTATGTAGCTGATAAGAAAATTAGAAGTCTGACAACCATTAACCCTTTAGAAAGAGAGTGTTTTAAAATAAATGTATGCCTTGTACTTTGTATATTAAACTGATTTGTTTGATTGGGAATGAGAAAATCTTTCCTATAGCAGATTATTCCACAGCAGTCGTCTGTGCGGGTTTTTTCTGCTTCTTCTGAAGTGTTTAGCCACCACAGATCTAAAGACCATTCCTATTTGGTTATGAGATTATTTCAAGTTCTTACACTTTATAACATACCACTTTCTCTTTTTTTTTCCTTATCTTCTCTCTTTTTCCTATCCTGCTTTAGTTTTGCTGATGTTCCCTCCTATCTCTGATTTTGTTTTCCATCACTTCTGTCGCTCCACAAATTTCTTCTGTAACTTAAAGGCCTGTGGAGACTTGTACAGATTCTAGTGTGACATATTCTGTATTGTTTTCACTTTTCCAGACTTGTGACACGGTCAATAGTGGTGCTTACCTTCTGTGTGTGTATATATATATATATATATTCAGTGCTATTTTTTTTGTCTCCGTTTCATGACTATTGCATTTGTGTACATTTTTTTAAGAAAAGACAGGGGAAAAAAATGTCTAATATCTCTCTTCATTTTCTTCTTTCCCATTTCTTTCCCTTTGTGTTTTCCTTATTCCCCCAACAATTTCTTCTTCTTTTTCTTTTTTTTTTTTAAGCGCTTTTTGAAAGCCAGCTTTCAAATGCCTTTTACCTTGCAACCGTTTCACCAGTCCCCCACTGTGCAAATTAGCACTTCTGGAGGCACGAACAGGAGATATCTATTCATGTTGCAGGGAAGCAAAGTGGAGACATTATAGTACTGAAGGAGACATAAATTTCATAAGTTAACACACTGGCAGATATATGTATGGACTTTTAGTTAGTGCTGGGTGACCTATCACCTCATCCTTTCCCTAGATTTGAAGAATAAAAGACTAATAAAACATGAAAGAGAACAAAAGGGGAGAATTTAGACAGTTTCAGAATGTTAAAGCTTAGTAAAGTGATATAGTCTCATTTCTCAATCTCATTTCAAAAACCCAACATCCTACATTAAGCCACATTTCGCTTGTGCTCACCCGTCATCTAATACCCTACGGTTGTGTTTACAATGAGGAATCTGTAGCTCAGGAACCCAAACTACACAGTCTAATTCTTTGAACCACCAGAGCTTTTTGGCTTTGTTTTAGTTTTGTTTTGATTTTTTTCAGTCTGGAACTTGCAATCAATTCTGTTCGTAACATACTAAGAACATGCTATGTATGTAGATGCAAATTTATGTCAGTGTCAGTTAAAGACAGTGGATTGCATCATTATAAAATATGGGCCCACAACTGAAATGTGTATGAGGACATATATGCACCTGAAGATTTCAAAAGTTTTTGTGATGAATGATGAAATAAATTAAAAAGGAAGAATGCAGCTTAAGCAAACAAGGCTGATGGCCAAACATTGTGAATGGTAATGTGCTTATCGTGCCAAGGCATTGCATAGGCTGAGAAGTTTCTAAGGCTCACAGTGATTTACTGGAGCTCCAGAAGTTTTCCAATATCCCACATGTCTGTACAGTCACTCTTAAACACTCCCCACATCTTTTTTTTTTTTTTTTTTTTTTTTTAATAAAAGCAAAGACCAAAAGAAAGAGCTATTTCTCAAAAGCACGGATATGAGGCATGGCCAGTTAGTCCTGCTGTCTCTTGACCTCCATCGAATTTTATTTTATTCTTTTGGTTGTGGCAACCTTTCAACATTTCCCCCAAAATGAGAACACTGTGCCTAACTGCCTTGCAACACACATCCTACACAAATGTACTTTTAAATGTACTCTTTCCAGTAAATGTACTCTTCACAGCATTTCATCTTTGCATGTTTTCTGAGTTCTAAATTTTCTCCTAGCTCATCTCAGTTTCCTTGGTGTTATTAAAAATTACTAAGTATCTAAAGCCATATGTGTTATATGGCTTTTCTTCTGAGCTGACTATCTGTCACTTAGTCCCTGTGCAGCCAGTTTTCTTCGTGAACTGCAGATCTCTACTACAAATACTTGCTCCCATTTCTTGAACAAGTTTCCTCATTTTGTATTTTCTTCATGTTTCAAAGTTCGTAGTCCCTCAGTGGCCGTTGTGAAGTCCCAGCATTAAGAAATAAGTCTGCTGGTTTTAAGGGAATACTATTTCTCCAGTTTCCTTCCAGTAGGCAGACTTGGCTGGACTACTTCAGTCATTACATCCTTATAATGGTCTCCTCCTTGCATAGTCCTGTCAGTATTTAGCTGGCTCCCTGTTTTCTAAGGAACTCAGCAGTGAAGCAGTTTCATGCCTCAGCCAGAATTAATGTCAAACATAGGCAGGGCAGGTGCCCTGCATCGCCACAGGCAGTCTTGTCTGTATTATTACTATTGCTTTGGTTTTAAATAATTTCCAAGTCCTCTTTCATCAGGGCATGTTAGCATTTTCCTTGTGGTCTGTTTCACTGCTGACGGAACGTATCTTTTATCTGTGAATCCAAGAGGAACTTGTGCAGCCCCACCACAGCTCAGGTTTTCACCAGCTGTTGTGGTTTTTCCTTTGAGGGCATAAATACACCTACCTCTCATCCTGACTGCTTTAATCCTCAGCCAAAGAGAACCGTGTTTTTAGGGTTTCTGGTTCTATTTTCAACTAATACTAGCCCCACATGTGAATTTATTTGTCTGATTCAATGGGAAATAAGGATTCAACTGATCATGCTGTCTATCACTGGATCGATCTCACCTCCCAACTAATTTCTGAACTCATCATTTGCCACCAAGGAGACAGGTGGATCAGGGACAGACAGGTACTGCCCTCCCACCTAACGAAGGCTTGTTTATGTTATCAAACAGCCAATTAGAGATCAAGGGTTTCTAAAAACAGCTGCTTTTGCAGTTGGCAGGCTCTTACAGAGTTCCTCTTTCTCTATGAAAAGCTCCAGGTTTTTCTCATTTGGATGTCAGCCATCTTCTTGAGTGCTTAGAGAGCTGATTTTTAAGGATATATCTATATTAGTAAATTTGAGGTGTATTTTGTGGTCCTAGGACTAATGGCATGAAATGGCTGGCATCCACATGGCTTGGCTTTTCCCTTGCTCTGCTCACAAAATAATGGTGGTGGCACAGAGCTGGTTAGGATTGATTCCTGGTCTGTACAGCTCCTTACTCATGCTGCAGCAGTGCTTAGTTCTATGTGGGAAAACCATGCAAGTGAGTGTGCTACCACTTAAATAGGGTGGACCCTGTCAGACTGGTGGTCAAGCATGTGCCAAGGTGCTCTTTAGTTCATTAGTATTAGGATACACCCTTGTCTGTCTTGCTCTGTTTGAAGCACTCTGTGAACCCAGAGAGCTTGCAGTCTGAGATAAGCAGGAGGAGGTTGAGCCAAAAAATATAGTGGAAAAGACACATCTGTAGTGAGAGTAACACATGAGTGTGAGGGTCAAAAGGAACATTTGAGAAAAGAGCTTTTTGTGTTCTTAGGAGTAGGGAATGCTACGTGGGAGTTGATATTAATTTCACATTTTATCAGTTCATTTGTCCACACGGATTGTCTTCATTACTCAGTTGTGCAAATTTAAATCTTAAGAACATCAGATGAAAGACTCTTGCATAGTCCGTCTCAATATCCATATTTATTTCAAAGAAAGGGATGGGTCTATCTTGGATAACTTCCTAAGTTTTTCTATTACCCTCATTGTAATATTTGTATCCTAGTTGGTTGTCTTGCAAGAAATGAAGCAGTTCTTGCATAGAGCATTTCCTATTCCTTTTTTTTCCTCCATCAAATTAGACTGTCATTTATGGCCTGGACAGAAGATAAATGTTTTCAAAGTATAACCTCCTTGCTTAAGCAAAGGTTGCTCAAAATGTAATAAGTAATAATTACTCATTTTTCCTCACAGCGCTCTTGTTATCAGATCACATGGCATCTTCATTATTCTGCGTGCAAAGCACAAGGTCCTTTATAATACTGGAAATTCACTGGGGGAATGCAAATAAACCCTGAAAACATGCATCAAATCCTTGCCTGATGTGATTTTACCAAACTTCACTAAAGCTAAAAGAGATAGAAAGGTTATGCCATGGTGAGGATCTGTTAATCTGCTTTTTATGCCTACTTTTTCAAGTATATGATGTATCCTGGTTTTTATTGGCCACAAAAAATAATTAACAAAGACATAGTTATCTAATTAGAGTGTTACATTATAGCTAGGGCTGTGCTGGAATTTCCTGCCTAACAATACAATATAGTAAAAATCACTCAGTTGTAACTTCATGCTTTAGAGAAAAGTAATGGAAATTTTAAATACTGTATTAAAATTTGAGTTCCAGAACTAGCTATTTCAAGAAGTTATTTGTTAAAGGATTGAGAAATTATTCTTCTAAACTCATCCTGACATGGTGATCTACAAAGTCTGTGTGTAGGTAACTAATTTTACCTATTGCTACCTTTAATTTGGATTTAATTGTTTCTTTTTTTCTGCAAGGTTTCTAGAACTCGGATCTGCTGCTGTTCTCTTTATTATTAGCTTTGGCAGATCCCCTCATCTAGTCCTCCTCTTATTAGACTTCATAGCAGTTGTTTTCATGTGTTGTTACTTTTTGCTTTCTAATCTGCACTTGTGAAATAACAGCTAGGTATTTGAGTACATCTGCATTGCAAGCAGAAGATTGGTGTATCTATATTTCATGTATACTAAGTTCACCTGCCTTTAAACTAGCTGTTTTCAGGGATGTTCTGACAGTTGAGTCCAGGATACTTACTCAGGTATATTTCCTTTTTCTTGGTCGGGCTTTCCAGTCGAGTAATCATGGTAGGACTAGTGTATGCCTTGTACTTCTTGCAAAGGCTTTCACTAGGACTCACCGTGTTTAGCAACTTGTGCTAGATGCGCTGTTGCTTCAACCGTTGCTCTCCTCTTTGTCTTCACTCATCACTGTTCACCTCCTTTCGCATACTCATTTGTTATGGAAGTTAACTGTTGAGAGGCTTCTGTGTCCTGTGGTTATCCACATGAGCTCCAGTAGTACTGTGCTGGATAAACATGAGATTAGAATAAAGATTAGAACATAGCTCTATCATGTACTCTTTAAAACTTTCAGAAATTCTTTTGGAGGGTTGGTCAAGGGCAGGGAGGGAACAGATGAGTATGGTTATGACTTGGTAAATCCAAAATCTAAATACTATGATAAAGTTAAAAGTAAACAATCCTGAAAGGTCAGTATTATCTTTTTGAGTGTCTGCAGTTCATATAAACAAATGCAGCTTCTTATAGATAGAAACAGTTCTTTTAAATCACTCCTAACAAATGAGATTGGATAGAGAAAGCAATGTCTCTCCTGAAGTTCAACATAAGGCTAATATAAATAGGGAATAAATAGTAATCACAGAATAATAGAATCGTAGAATGGTTTGGGTCGGAAGGGACCTTTAAAGGTCATCTAGTCCAACCCCCCTGCAAGAGGCATGGACATCTTCCACTAGACCAGGTTGCACAGAGCCCCGCCCAACCTGGCCTTGAATCATTGCATAATCATTCAATTCAAACAATTGTTTAATATTTAGGGAGGATAAAATATTACTTAGAGTACAAGACTCAGGAAAACACTAAATTCTGATTTCTGTTTGGCAAAATGTCCAAGACTTTGATTTGGACTCTTCTTGCAGTCCAGTACTTAGATAGTTAAGTCCAAATATGAGCAATGTGAGCAGTGTAGGAAGCTGTAGAAGATGTAACTTCTGGCTAGACTGTGTATGGTTTGCAGCTTTGGAGGTATTACAGATTCAGTTTGGCACCACTGCTGTAGCAAGGACACTTGTGAGAAGCACATCAAAGCTGGGACAGATATCTCTAGGCTTTCTGTTGCTGCTGCTACCATAACAGGGATAGTATGCACATCTGAGACGATGGCTGCTAGAGGAAGGAGAGGAGAAAATGAGGTGCCCCAAGCACCAATATTTCTCACCGTGCCTCTGATATTGTAACTAAACATATAATTTTATCAGAAAATGAGGTGACATGAATGAGAGGGGGAGAGAGAATGTCTAATTGAAGGATACATGGTATAACAGAGAAGAAATTTCAGAAAACTCACAAAAGTGTCCAAGGTCTTCAAGAATCACAAAACAAACCTAGCAAATTCTTCATGTATGTTTCTTATCTGATTCAGTTTTGGGATGGAAACCATTTATCCTTGTATTTTTTTTATTGTTTCTTTGGTGTTTGCCCTTCTTTCTCATCAGTCTGATAAAACTTTGCCCTAAATTCCAAGATCTTTCTGTTGTCTTTGTACAGTTTTAGTGCAGTTTTCATTACTTGGCTAGACTGGATTTCTACATGGACGTTTCTGCCATTTGCCCCTCCATGCTGAACACATTCAAAGTGGATGACATTGTCTTCTGTACCTTAGACCAACTTGCTGATCAACCTGTCTTTGTAAACCCTGGACAACCTGGACTCTCTTGTGTTTTTGCATGGATGTCTACATTTCTCCCTAAATTCTTGAAGATGGGAGAGAACATTATCTTCTTGCAAATATGAGAACATGCACTGCTGTCTAATTCTTGCAGGAGTCAAAGGTCACAAGTGATTTAAAACCAGTGGTTTCTCTTGCTAACATATTCTCAAGTACTTCCTAGACAAATGCGCAAGTCTCCTGTGGTTAGAAGAATTTTAGGTTCGTGTAAAAGAGGTATTTTTCTCTGTTTGATGATAAAACAGATCAATAGGGGTGCCAGAACAACTCCAGCAATTCAGAACTCTGTTTTAACATGAAGTTGTCCTCTGCATCCTATTCCACAAGACAGAGAAAAAATGTACTATGAGATCTTGTAGCTCTGGGAAACTGGTAAGTGTGTTGGAAATGGAATCGGTACTAGTGAATACTCTCCATTTAGAAATATAAAGAAGTAAATGGATTAAAAAATGGTGCAACAGGCAGTTAATCCACAGTGCAGTCTAAAGCATGGGTTTGGGGGTCTAATTTATTGAATATTTATGGTTCACTCATCAGTAGCTACCTCAGTGAATTCTTTTGTATTTTATGCCCCATTTAGTATTTTAGTCTGCATCATTTCTTTTCTTGTCTGTCACAACATTGGAGACTATCATTGTTTCTTTTTGCCTTCCTAGCTTCTTCCTGTTACCCTTTTTCAGGTCTTTCTTTTTTTTTTAAAGATTTTCACACCTGTTCTGTCTTTTATCACCTCTTGGTCCACTGTGGCTCCCAACAGGAGTCACTTGTGCTTTTCTTGCTGTTATGTTTTGCCATATCACACCCTTCTGAAAATAGCGTCATTGAACTAAAGCCTTCAATAATCTCAAAATTCCACTCAATTTGTGGGGCCATGAGAAAGAAGCTTTTTGCAAGATACAACCTGACCAGTGCTTGTGAACAGAGGCCATTGCTTAATTGATTTTGCTAAAAAGAGTGGGAATAAAAAAAGAACATACTCTGTCTGTGGTTCAGCATAAAATCCAAACTTAACAAAATGTATGAATGTCCTAGCAAACAGTTTCTGTTTGAGAGGGTTTTCAGAACAATGGTAAAAGGTTTTCTTGTTTTGACTTAGTTCTACTGAAACTTATTTATCTTTGCTTGTAACTAAAGGTTGATTGCAGAAATTATTGTCTTGTGTTTTCCAGTGCAGAGATGTATTTTTAGAAACTATGAGATAGTGGCAAGTCTTTTCTATTGTCCTTGTAATCTTCTCTCCAGATACCATAGAAGCTTTTTCCACTGTTAACTCATCACTTTCTCTCTTCTCCCTGACTGCTTAAAAACCCAGTGAGGTATTGTCCCAGGTCAACCTCCTCCTTTTTTTCACTCCTTTTTTTCCTTCTTCTCTTTCAACTTTCTGCTCTTCTTCCTTTTTCATCCCATTTTTTCTTAATATGTAATGTCAATTCCTGATTACTGCAGAAGCAGAATAAACTTTTCCCTTCCCTAGCATGACTTCCCTGACCGGGCTCTGCCCCGGTTCTTGTGGCTGTTGGGAAGCAATAATCTGTTCAGACAACATTTGGATATTTTCTGTTGGAATTAACAGTATAGATGTCTTCTGGTTTGAGAAGCCCTGTACAGCAAAAATAGTTCATTTCCTAAGAAGTTATTTCTTAGGAGAGACTCTAAGTCCTGTCTTAACAGCCTGATGTCTGTCATTTTGCTAATTAACTAAAAGCAAACACAATGGCTAAAAATGAGCTAATGGCAGTTAAGTAGGTCCACAGATATACCTGAGAGACTAGAATAATCCTTCCTTCCCAAATGCCAAATGTGAGTTGCTTTGTGTAGGCCCAGTGATAATCAGCCAATCACAGATTTATTTATTTTTCTTTGAGTATTTTAGTCTACCCTTGTTTTGGACATCCCTTTCCACTTTTGTAAAGAATAATCCCTAAAATTTCCCATACAAACCAAGATCCAGATTTCCTTTTCTTCTTGTTCTTTTAACAGGGTTGCAGTGCATATTAAAGTGGCAGGAAGCAGCTTGAATAGATTTAGCAACTCAAGAACAGGGTTTGTGTCACTGTGACCAGCTGAACGTGCGCCTTCTTGGTTGGCTGTGTGCCCACCAGTCCCTGTGGCCGCATTATTATTTATAGCTATCAAACCGAGTAACTGATACCAACGCGGAGCGGGGGGAAGGAAGCTGCAACTACATTGTGTTTGTATGGTGGAAAAGCAGCAAAACCTCTTTGCCGAAGGTAACATCCTAGCTGCCAAATTTGTTTTGGAGCCTCAGCAGTGCGCTGACTGGTGGCGGCGCTGGGCCATGGTTGATTGCATGCCTTTCTTTGATAGCTTGAACTTGCCATGTGATTCTCTTCTCTCCCTTTCCCTCTCTCCTCTCTGCAGGTCATTCTGTGTTTCTCTCCTGCCGGCTCCACGCTGCAAGCATCAGCTCGGGAGTTCCCAGCCATAGTTAACTGCACCGCTATTGACTGGTTTCATGAGTGGCCGCGGGAGGCCCCGCGCTCCGTCAGCAGGAGACTCATTGAGGAAGCCAAGGGGGTCAAGGTACAGAGTTTAAAGCTCGTCAGTTTTCTAAGAAAGCAACGGAGACCATTGAAAGATCGATAACTGAATAAGCTGACAAAAAAAAACAATGCTCTTTTTTTCTCCTTCTTGCACTTGTCCCCTTCAGTGGTGTTCAAGCTCACCCCTGCTCAAAGCTGAATTTTTATGGCAGGTTGCTGCCCGGTTCCTTCAGCAGAGTTGAGAACGCTGCCTAGCATAGGAAGAGAAGTGAGGGGAAAAGGAGAGAGGCATGTAATTCATAGCACTGTCTTTGCAAAATCATTGAACTGCAGGCTTTCTAGGATCTTATAGGTATAGAATTTATTTATCCCTTTTCAGTACAGTTAAATACATTCACGAGTGCTGTAGCAAGTGAGGCTGAAATACTGCAGTGCACAGCCAAGGCTAACTAAAGAAGAGTTTTCAGTTCAGCAACTAAGCAGGTGAAAATTTCCCATGTAACCATGTGGCAAATGCATTTAGAATTTTAATATCTGGGCAATTACTCTCTTTTTGTTTCTGTTTGACCTAGAGTGTGACTTGTTTGTTTTCAGAAAAAAAAAAAATAATGTATTAGCAAGTTTCCTTTCAGGGAAAAGGAATATTCTCATATTCTTCTAAGAGTTTTACCAAGCTACCTCTGTTGTCCCGCCCAGCATGAGACAACACTGTCGTGCTGGTGGTGAGACTGCTCAGGTATTTGCTGGTGGGGTAATTCACGTAGATTTAGAATCATAGAACCACAGAATGGCTTGGGTTGGAAGGGACCTTTAAAGGCCATCTAGTCCAACCCCTCTCCAAGGAGCAGGGACATCTCCAACCAGATCAGGTTGCTCAGAGCCCCGTCCAACCTGGCCTTGAATGTTTTCAGGGATGGGGCATTGACCACCTCTCTGGGCAACCTGTTCCTGTGTTCCACCACCCTCATTGCAAAAAAAAAATTTCCTTATGTCTAATCTGAATCCAATTTAGAAAAGATGTTCTTTCTTTCAGCAATTGCAGCTGCGGGAGTTTTGTTCTAGAGGACTTTTCTATTTGGGCCCATGTATTTATATAGGAGATTTGTAACCACGAGAGACTGGGGATTTCGGGAATGCCCAAGGAAGAGGGTTCTTGCTTAGGTCAACGGCAGGACCAGTCCCCGGGGAAAACTGTGTGTCGGAGATGGATGCGTTTATAGCATTTGTCCTCCACTCAAACCCATACAAAACGCACGGAGCGGTCAGGACAGGAAGGCGAGGGAGCTGGGGCAAGTCTGCAGGGATGCCTGGGGCTGCTTCCAGGGTACCCCGCCGGCGCTTTCCCTCCCCGGGGCTCGTCCCAGGCCGCGGGGGGCGGCGGGGGGGGGCGGCCCGGGCGGCACCGGCGCTGCGGCGGGGGACGGCTGCCTCCTGCCGGGGAGCGAGAGGGGCGACCTGCTCGCCCCCGGGTCCCGTCAGCACCTCCTGCTCTGTTTTAACCGCTCCTAAGCGGCTGGAAGTGGTAGGAGGACAGTTAGTTGTGGTCCGGTGGGCTGTGCGGGTGTTTTGCCCTTTGTGTAACGCGATGCCAACTTGCACGTTGCCACTTGTTTGAAAGGAACTGCTGGGATTACGTGGAGAAGAGAAGAGTAGAGTTTGTTTTGACTTAAATACATAAATTTTTCAGATCTTTAACTAACTTTATTATGCTCCTTTGAAAATACATCTACTCATCAGAATTTAGGCTTTTAATATTGAAACTGTTTTGTGAGGGGTTCTAAATTTATTTTTTTTTTTTTTTTTTGCTTAGGCTTTTAATATTGAAAATATTGAGTCTGTTTTGTAGGGCGTTCTAAATTTATTTGTTTGTTTGTTTCTTTAGGCTTTTCACATTGAAACTTTTGTGGGGGCTTCTAATTTTTTTTTTTCTTTAAGCATTACATTCCTCTATAATTCATTTTTTGAATATTTAGGAAATATTTCACTGATTCAAGCTGCTGCTTGTGAGTCTCCCTTTCACATTGGTGTTAACTGCTCCTGGTAAATATCTTTCCTGTTCCATTCCCAGCAAGTGAAATAAATGGCAACCCACAAAATAACATGACTCTTTATTGACGGTGAGTTGAGGTTTCTGTGCCATCAACATGTGTAAAGCAGTACTGGGTGCCCGAGTCATGTCGGCACGTGCAGCCCATGAGAGGACTAACAGACAAGACAGCGGAACGAAAAAAAAAGATATTAGGATGAGACAGGGGAAGGATTTGAAAGTGATGGAAGAAGTGAACCCAAAACAGAGGCGTTGAAATAACAGGGAAATTATGACATTGTTATCGGAGGGGAGAAGGGGAACTTAACCAAGAGAGACGGAAGAGAAGCAAAACTGAACCAGAAAGGTAGGAGAGGTGTACAGCAGAGTCTGAGGAGGAGTGAGTGGGAGGTGAAGGGAGAAAAATAACAGAAAAATAGTTAGTAAAGGTAGAGGGGTCAGGAGAGTTGCAGAAGTGTCTTAGGATAGCAAAAGACTGAGAGGGGCCAGGTGGAAAAGGACCACCCTGAAGGACATGGGGAATCTTAGCTGCAGTCTGCCATTCCCTCTCCATCAAAGATTTATGGGAGGTGGACTCCTCTCATCTCTAGTGCTGGAGGGTTAATAGATCATTTCGCTTGCTCCATTTTAGATATTTCAGGAAAGCCTTTTGTTTATTCTTAGTAGAGAAATCTTGTTAGCCAGGGCTCATGTATGCCTGGACTTTTGAAACATACTGTAATCGTGCTGTTCCTTGTGATAAGCAGTGCGAGGTCTATTACTGAGTGATTATTTTGTCATAAGTGATGCTTAGCTCCTAATTGTCCTTTTTCAGAGTTTCCAAAAAGACAGCAATAGTAATTGACAGATTTTGTTGTTGTTGTTGTTGTTCATCACTGTATAACAATATTACAGATTATTTTTAATTAGAGTAGCTTGAAGTTAAGCTAGTGATTTTTTTTCCTCTTACAAGTTCAATACAAATAAGACATCGTATCTACATTGCTTTAACAAAACCTGGAAAAATTCTGGGTTTAAATGGTGAGAGAAAGCCATAAAAAAATGCACAGTGATGGTGAGAGTTGAGAAGGAAGTCTTAGATTCTCCATCTCTTTATCTTCAAACCAAGTCTAGGTATTTCTTTGGAAGATACAGTTTACCCAGGGAAAGAGGGAGTTAAATTGAGCTCAACAGGGAGATGGTGAGCTTGCAGCATCAGTGTGTGCTGTGAAGGATGCTGTGAATATTCTTTCTGCCCTGTGTGAAAGTATCTGAACAGAAGGAACAAGTGATCCTCCCTAATTATGGTGCTTGTTGAAAATGAGTCCCATGAGCCCCTTTTCACTTGGAAGGACATTGGTCAACGTGTGGGGTAAGGACCAGAGATATTTGGAGGGAAATGGAGAATATCAGAAATTTAATCGATTTGGATGTCTTTTTTGATCTCTTGGGAGAAAAGTAAGGGAAAGAGCCCTCTTCTGTTTCAGTACTCAAATTGCTAGACGTACATTGTAAAAGAGCACAAGAAAAGAACACTGTGCAGCAGTTCTGAAATCCATGTGCTGGGCGTAATGAACTTACAAAAGTGCCTTTATACCTGATTTACTATAAAACATGATCTATACTAGCATTTTAAAATAATGTCTGCGTCTCCAAATTCAACATGACTTACTCCTTACTTTCAGCTGGTGTCATGTATCAACCCTGCATACAGAATAAAAGAATCAGGATTGTTTAATCCATCCCTTTGAAAATAATAGCAATGTACATCTCTGCCATCTCCTTTGAGCATTTTGATGTTGCCGTCTTGTATGCTGCTCCTCTGGTGCTTAGCAGTCAACAGCGCACACTATTAAGCAGACCAAGAATAAATTCTTTATGCTCTTATTTTATCATACTCCACAGTATTTTACAACATGTGGTGTGGCAAAGAAAAAGCCTGAAGTAACTTTTTTCTGCCTTCTTCCTTTGCCTCTAACACTCCCTGCTCCCCTAGACACACGCTTCCTGGTTACCTCTTCCTTCAGACGAATGCTGGCTTGGTTTTATTCTCATTTTTCATAACTGCCTGCAGGATACATGCAAGTTTAGTGGCTTTGGTCTTTTTTGCTCTTTTCTGGGCATGTTTCACCTAGCTCAACTTAACAGCAAAGGGCTAAGATTTATCAATTTGGTAATGACTAATTTACATCCTGAGGAAAGTAAAAGGGCAAAACTCCTGTCTAAACTCTACTCATAGCTTGCATTGGCAGGGTTTTTTTTTTTTTGCAGGCTTAAAAGTCAATCAGCCAAGGCTTAGAATAGCAAGACTGCATAAGAGAGAACAGACTTCACCCTTATTTTCTTTCAAATTTTATATAGGCTTATTGCTCAGTTGTCTTTAGGACTATTGAATGGGTTTGATTTGTAACAGCCTAATCTTGGCTTCAAGCTATTTTATGCTTTCTAGTGAGCTGCAGTTAAATCAGATTTTGTTACTGTATCGACTCTTTGTTGTTTGCCTTTTTTTAATACAGAAGGCTAAATTAGCAATAATAATTTCCTTTGCCTGCAACCCTGAATGGGCATATATTGAAAAGTACAATGTAGTATTAAAAAAAAAAAAACAACCTGGAGATAAATGAATGGCAGAATAAATAATTTATGCTAATGAAATTACTGCAATTAGTAGTTCCACAATGACCCTTTCAAAAGCCACAGCTGTTAATGTCAGGAAGTGCTGTCACCGCTGACCTTATCATAAGAGAAAGTGACAAATTGAAAATGCAGGGAAGACCAATCCTCAAAGAGGTCTGTTCGGGAACGATTAGTGTTTTCTGAAAACCAGTGTGAATTACAACCAGCTGCTCTCTGGCTCGGCGTGTCTCCCATGCTGTGCCATTTTGTTAAGCTCAATAACAATAGTTATTTTGCCCCATTGAGACAAGTTGTCTCGGGCCACTTCCAGCTCTACCGGAACCCACTTCTTCCCTCACTGATTTACAAATGAAACTGTTGTTAGAGGGCTTTTCAGGGCTGCTGAGTAGAGACCTCTCATAAGGATCATGTGTAAGGAGGTTGTCTTTCCCTAGGAAGAGTCGTACTGCAGGGTGCATGTGTGTGACAAACAATGAAAAAAGGGGAAAAAGGCTGAAATACGTTTCAGTTGGAAGCCAAGTGCTTCTCAAGTCTGCCTAAAATGTCCATTCCTGCTGACTAGCCTTGCTTTTACAAACAATTTTTTTAGATTAATTCGTGCTAGCTTTGCCTCAACTAATGATGTTCTGACTTTTTTTTTAATTTGTAAAGCAATTTATTTCGGCTTTTCCTAAATGCAAATAATTCTTTATTTAGTCCTTGCTTTAATTTCTGTTTTTCTAATCATAGGTGAAATAAGTATTCTTCTAAACTAGCTTTTAAAAATCGCAAGAAAATAATGAGGTTTCTTACTGAAAAAAATGGCAAGTCTTTCTGCACCAACCTGATTGTAATATTAATGATGTAGGCTTAAAACATTTAACTGCATCAACAGCCACTCGTGAGCAATTTTCCCAAAGTTCCCTAAGCATTATTGACAATGCTTTGGTAAATTATGTGTGACTTTCCTAAGAGTTGGTGTAGCTCATTTAATTCATATTAATTGATTTTTAGGCTTCCCTTGATTAATTGAACTGGGTTTGTCTTGTACAGAATGCAATAAATAATCATTAAAATGAGGGAGATGTGACTCCACAAATTATAAAGTTAAGTATGCTAGAAGTCATAGAGGACAAAATGGAAGTTGGTTACAATGATGGAGTTAAATAGGTTTTCTTAGTATTTCCCTATTAATTTTGCATACAGTAGTCTTGCTCAGGCATGTACATTAATGTATTCTAGAATATAGATAGATAGGGTCCTTTAAAACAAACAAAAGTGAATTTTGGAGGTTTCTTATTTCAACTTTAACCAAGGGAAGTATACTTTAACTCAAAGTAATGTAGTAGTACCTTGTATTTGCTACTACAGTTTAAAAAAAAAAATAGGAAAAGGACCTTTGAGCTTCAGACCTGAATCTACCTCTCTTCTTGCTGTGAGACATGAATAAAGACAGGCATTTTACCTCTGCGTTTGAACGTTGAACGTTTCAACGTTATTAACGTTGAAATGCATTAATAAATCACCATCTGGAGCTGTTTTAAATATGCCTGGACTGGTTTGGTTATCATATAGTACATGAAAAGAGTTTTCTGGTTTCACAGCCACACCTTCCTCCCTGTGATGAGAAAGGAACCCCACGCAGCGCTGTGCGGCACCCGACACAGCTCCCTGGGGCCACAGGACCACTCTGGGGTCCTTTCTGCAGCGTGCTGCGCTCTGCCCAGAGCTGGAGGTATCCTTTGTGGTTTGATGCCTGGGTGGCACATGGGGAAGGGTGGCACATGTCAGCTGTCACAGCTTGGGGTCACTCTGAACTCCAGTAAGTCACGACTATTTTTCTGATCACATACCCCTTGAAAAGGAAAGAAAGTCTGTTCAGCAGAGGAATGTTGCTGATTTTCTGACCTTTTGTGGTAGGTAGGTACTCAGCTTTCAGAAGCACTCTTCAGTACTCTAATCCTGCCCTCGTACCAGTTTGTTTATCGCCAACTTTGACAAGCACAGATAAGCAGGGACTTCTTCAGCTTCAGAAATCTAAATCATAGAGTCCAGTTCTGTTCAACCTGAATTTAATGGCATAAGTGCACTTCACTCCAAATAGGAATTTGATTATATATGAGGTGTGTGGAGTTCAGTGTGATTAGAGTAACCACTCTCTTTTATTTCTTTAACCTATATAGGATTTTTCTTAAATGTGATTTCCAAAGGTGAAATAGAAAAATCCATATAGTATTAATGCAGCATATAGCAGTATAGTGACTGATTTAATCACTGATTTTAGCTTTTAGCAGCATTTATTTTAAAAAAAAAAATGTTGACGCACTAAGCTTCTGTGGTGATGTAATGAATGCCAGCACAGAATTAATTAATTTATACACAAAAAAAAAGTTGGAGAAGGCTCATTTTGCTTTAATATTTTTTACATGCTGACAAAATTATGTTTAGGGTAGACTGAAGAATAGTTCTGTGAATGAGCCATCCTTAAAAACATAACCTTTTCTGACTTACATAAATATACTCTGATTTTTGAAACATTTCTTTGCTCCTGTGTTTACATTTGTTCTTGTTCCTTGGCTATGTTCAGCCACTCATCCGGGACTCCATTTGCAATTTCATGGCTTATGCCCACACCAGCATGAATATGCTGAGTGCCAAATACAGTCATAATGAGAGGCAATGCAAATTACTCCACTCCGAATAGTCTTCTGGAGCAAATCACGCTTTATAAGCTCCTCCTAGAGAAGAAGAGCAAGAAGATATCAGGACACATGGAGCACTTGGTGAATGGCATGGAGAAGCTGAAGGTAGCAGCTTTCCAGGTAAACTGTGGAAGTCACAACCTTTTGTTTCATACTGAATGAGATTAATAATGGGAGTTGGCTGGCTTACTCTCACATTTCAAGCTGAATACCTGCAAAAGTAAACAGTCAAAAGCAAAGGGTGACTGCTTTTTTAAAGTCTATTTTTAGTAAGGTATCCTATGCTAGTAAATGATTGAAATGCTCTTTTTCTCTGAATTCTAATTTGGTGATGACCAGAAGTTAATCTGACAATTTCAAGTACTGCATTTTTTGCTAGCAGACAGAGCTGCAGCTCCGATCTTGCCAGGCACTTGAACACTAAGCCATTTTTGTTCTGCGCTCCAGAGCTCTGCACAAGAATATCAAATGCAGCACCATTTAGTTTTTGGTTTTTTTTTTCAGAAAGAAAAAGATATAAAGTCATCTCATATAAATCAAAAAATAATGGGAGTGGAGAGATTTGGGATCTTTACAACCATCTGCTACAACACAGTAGTACACCTTTGTCTTCTCATTTCAAAATGGTCAAATGTTGAAAAAGTAGATTCTGTAGATTTTGTAAGATTTCAGGAGCCCACCAAAGAAGAAGAGCCCTCAAGACTTTCTGTGTGATAAAAGTTTAAACCCTCCAATATTTTTCTTCCTCTTTGTCTTATCACTTATCAGCCCTGTCCAGATCAGGTTAACAAGAGTCGACTCTGGTTTATCATGAATAACTGCCAGATAAAATGCTTGGAGAGATAGGAGAAAAAAAAAAAACAAACAAACAAGTATGTGAAACATTTCCTTTCCATGTGGAAAGATAGTGTTGCTGGATATTTTGAAACAGGTTTCTCGCCTGTCAGGCAATAAATTGCTCTTTCAGCAAACTAACAGGTAATCTTTGTTAATCAGTCTCTGAGTCTGTCTTAACCTTTCAGCAAACCTCTGCCAGAATTATCTGCTCGGAGTGATTACTAAGTGTTTCCCATAATATCCTTTTGCTTTTACATTTGCATCTTTGCTGGGTGCTACAGCAGGGCGTTGTCGCAGTGCTGAGATACACGGTTGCAAACACAGCCTTGGCACCTGGACAGACATCTGAGCATCTCAGGGGAGCTGCGGGGTCTCTGGTGGAAGCAGTTAGGCTGTTCTTATTAAATTATTTACATCATTAAATTCTGTGAGCTGCAAACATGGAGCTGTTAAATGGAAACAAAATAAATGAGGAAAAGACAACACTTAGTCTGAAACCCATGAAACATTAATTTTGTTTTTAGTTTCAGTTTTTTGAGGCACATGTGGTATGGTCTTTCAAGAACCACACCTAATGACCCTTGCTCCCGAATAACAGATTACCTTTTTGCCCTGTAGGTAGAAGATCTAAAATCTAAACTTGCTTCTCAAGAGGCAGCACTGCAACTGAGAAATCATGATGCTGAAGCTTTGATTGCTAAGATAGGGTTTCAGACCGAGAAAGGAAGCCAAGAAAAGGCCATTGCAGATGCAGAGGAGCAAAAAGACCAGTCTAATTCCCCCATTTAGTGCTGTTAAGCTATATTTAGCACAAAATAAACCTTTTTAGGTGAACAGTTTTTAACAACTTCCTCTCCAGGGAACATAAAGTCTAAAGAATTATTATACTTACACATGTAACAGCATTTCACACCATGATTACCACTTGACCTTTCTTTACATTATGCCTTTTCCCAACCTTTTAGCTGTTTTAATGAGATGAAAGAACAATAAATACTGAGCTCATTCAAGCATTTAATGGATGTGGATCTTGAGAATCAGACCTGTTTGTAGTACAGTAAAGGTCAGAGAGTCATCTCTGAGTACTTCAGATTTCTAAAGGCTTTGAGACTCTAGGTAAATCGAACAACTCAATTGATACAGAAGTTCATTCCAGTATCTTGCAATATTACAAGGTGCAAGCCTTGAAATTTAAGATTGTAATAGCATTCCTAATAATATGTGTCAAGTGTTGAATCTTCTTCTTTTTGTTCTCAGTTCAGCCTATTAATGCTAGTTACTGACATCCATATTTGAAACACAGAGGTTTACATGCATTAGTCCTCACCACAGAATTAGCAGAAATGCATAATTTCATCGGGATTCTAAAATTTTAGTCTACTGTTACAAGAACTGTTTTTGAAATAAAACACCAGCAGTATTGAATGCTGTAAACAGGAGTTCTTCTGCCTTTAAAGTCTGAAGGGCTCATTCAACTCTGGCATTTTGCTATGAAATCTTACGTGCATTGTGTTATTTATCAATACTGGAGACAGAAATTTTCAATTGACTCATAATAGTTGCTAATGCCTGATTTTGAGCTATGGAAACTTCAAGTTGCCAAGAACTTTGGAAACAGATTTCAGATCCTGATCAACAGGGAGGACTATACTATCTGAGCAATCAAAATGGTATTTCATTCTCTTCTGGTTTGTTTCTTAAAGATTTCTTATTATTAGGTGATATTTAATAATTTTCTAATTACCTTGTCCTAATTTTATTGAGAGAAAAGCTATTTTTTTTTAAATTGACATAAATAAAGACTGGATCAGGACCTTTATATTTCTCTGGATTATGCTAATTATGAACTTCAGCCTTTTGCTGATCCATATCTTATATAGGACTTAAAAATTGCTATGAAGTTTGAAGTCCAAATAGTGCAATTAATTAAACTTGCAGAAGCTGGATCCAACAGCTCAACATCCTACCAACCACTTTTCAGTGGTGCTTTTCCTCTATTGGTTTCATATGCTTCTAATGGATTTGGTTGACCAAAATACACCCTTAACACAATTCTAATTACTTAATTAAGCAACTAGGTGAAACATACAGGTGATTATTGTGGGATAATCACATCTTTGGGCCACTTTGTTTCAAAGATGAAGTTCAGCACATGACACTAATGATTACTATACTCCGCTGTTCATTGCTTTATTGCACTTCTGAAATGTTTTCATTGGAAATGAAAATGTCATTTTGTGCTACATTAATCTAAAACTATTTGATAAGGCTGATGATGGCTTCTAAATATTAATCTTCTGTAATTTTTGTTAAAAAAAATCAGTAAATGTGAATACCTCTTCCAGCTAAGTAATTTGTGAATACCCTTCATAATTGATTAAAATGTGTCACCCTTTAAAAATTATTTTAGCTTTCCTGTTCTATAGATTTCAAACTGGAGTTTATAAGGGATTTTTGAGTTTTACAGCATTAAGCCAGTAAATACCTTCTAGGTATTGCCTTAGAGTGAAGCAATACCTAAGAAAAGGTAAAGAGTGGAAGGCACTTTAGATCTGAGTCATCAGGAAAAGTGGGGTCACTCTGGATGCCCCATAAATGTGGCACAGCTATGTACCTGTATAGTAATCATCACGAGTTTGACTATGAACGTGATGCTGCTAAGGTTTTAAAGTAATGGGCAGTAACACTGCTGTCATTTTACTGCCCATTTGTATGCTCTGAATGATGGCAGCCAGAGTGGTTTTACAGATGAAGATGCATATGCCCAAATGGGACCTGCCCCTTCAAAGGAGGAAAACATGCGGAGGATGGTGTAGGTATATGGGTGATAGTGACTCTAGCTGAGGATTAGGAGCAGAGATGGATCCAGACTGAGCAGCTTTTGTGATTTTCCTCCCTCAGCCGAAGTATCCTCTTTATTTACATGGTATATTTGAGCCACTTTACTCATCGTCTGATTGCTAAGGGCACACTTCTTCTAGCTTTTCTAACAATTTAGCCATCGTTGAAGAGCTCTATACTGTAGAAGTTATTGATGTGATGGGGACTAAACTTCTGGAGACGGGGATGAAAAGCTCCACCTTTTTTGTGAGAGTATGTAAGATTTAAGAAATACTGTTCTAAGGCTTATCTAAAAACTGCTCTGTTCAATTTTTCCTACCTTAAAAAAATCCAAACCAACAAACAAAAAAACCCCAACTTGTCCCATATTTTCTTTGGGCATCAACAAGCAAAGAACAACAAAGCATAAAAAAAAAAGAGAGAACTATAATGCAACTTGTGTGACTTATATTAGCTGTTAATATTAATGGAAAATACAGTGTCATGTTAGATGCACTGTTTACTCTGAATGTAATACTTGTTCACCTGGTTGCATCCCTAAACTTTAACAGAAGGAGCATTTTAGCTGTTCTAAACTTTTTCCTTGATTTCAGTAACACGGGTTTCAAACCATGTTAGAGAAAAGAAAACAAACCAAAGTTGCAACTGTATATACAGTAATTAATTTTAAAAACATGTTGTGGCTAAGATGAAAACCAATAAACACTGGGAATTTCATCCTAAAAGCTACACTGGTTCTGTTCCACACTTTTCTTTCACAAGAGATAGGGGAGGGATTTAACTTCATTAGTAACTTGTCATTTGTAATGTAATGCCTATTGATTTTTAATCTTTATTTATGGACATTGTCTCTGTGTGTCCCATGTAATAAATGTATACATGGAAAGTAAGGATATTATTGTAAGGATATTAGATTCTTACAGAGGCTTGTTACTGCCAATGCACAATGCTTGATCCAAGTACTAATATCTTGATCACTGTTATATCCTCTTTCTCTGTAATTAGACTTTGTTTAAGCAAGACCTAGCAGGAAATGAGTTTGTGAGATGAGGTACAAGGATAAAGATGAACCAAATATAACTAACTTTAGCCCCAGGCAATGTATCCTTAAAAATGTATAGGATAATCTTCCAAACACGCAGTTGCAGGTGATACAGAACACCCTCCAGGGTTACTCTACCACCTAGATTTGCACCAAGGAAATAATAATTAGCTTTTAAACAGATAATTAAATCATTGCAGAGAGTTTTGGATGTGCTCAGATTTCACTTGAAACTCATGCTAGCTGGTGTAAAATCATTGATCTGAGCCACTGTTAAGCCAAAATAAGAGTTTGGACAAATGTGCTTAGATTGGTATCTGTTTAATTTCCAAAACTGAAATTAAGTAAGTACAGTGTTTTTATATAGGATGTTTTCTTTTCTCCTGTTCTCTCCCTTGTTGAAGCCTATGGTTTCAGACTTGGAACTGAGGAATTAAAAGAAAAAATTACCGAAAGACAGAGGCAGTTTTGACAAATCTGTTGTATTTACCTATACCCCAGTAATGCAGTGAATGTTGTACTGGTTACGGAAACCCCCAGTACATCACTAGAAATGGCCATTGGCTCCCTGGTATTTTCTCTGATTTTCTGAAAAGGAGCCCTTTCAAGGGGAAAATATTGGAAGAAATCTGTGCATGTCTTATGTTGTGTAGAAAGACATAGCCTCTGAAGAAAATATATGTACTGAGAGACTACTGGGATTATCTGAAAGTCCTATTAGGACTCACTTGCAATTTTTGTAATGAATGTGAGACCCAACTTCTTGTCTAATGTACACGTGTTGTATGTCTTTTTCAAGGTGTGTTGTAAGGTTGAGCAAAAATGTTGTGTGTTGTCCCACACAAATGCTGAATTAGCAACAGCTACGAGAAAACTGTAAGCCATCAGGAAAAAGCTTCTTGTAAGTACTACTTGATTAATCATCATTCTTTAATATCTCGAGCCCACTTAATTCTATTAGTTTTATTTTGTTTGTTTATTTCACTTTGTTTATTTTATTTTTATAGATTTTATTATTTCCTAGTTCAAGTATTAAAGATATGTTTGCATTAGGGATTATCACTATTTTTCCCACAACCCTACTGAAGAGCATTCCATAGTTTGAGTGGTAGAACATGAAGCTGTTTATTGGAAATGACTGCATTTCCTCAAAGCCATCTAGGCACATTATAACCAATAGATTAGTGAACTGAAGTGACAGTTGATATAAATAACTGGCTGTGATTTTTACAAGGTATATATGCCAAGTGTTTGTATGAGTAACAACCTATTTGAATATAGGAATAACTTCCAGAAAGGGCTTTGGAAGTTCATGCCCATCTGTCTTTATATTTGTCATTAAATGTATCATAAAAACGACATCACATCTCCTCTGATTTTTTGAAAGACCTCCAAATACATATACATGTGCATGCACACATGCACATGGAAGTGGGAACTTTGATTACAGTCTTTTACTGACAAATGTCTTTGCAGTTAATGATTGAATCAAAGGCCACATTTACCACCATTTGAAGTTTTGAGTGGGATTATTTTTTCTTTATTAAGTATTCATTTAATGGAGCAACTGCAATGCAAAGTGCTCTTGAAACAAAGACACCTTGTGGTATCTTGGGAGATGGTGAGTGGAAGGAGTTTCTCTACTGCAAGCTAATTACCCTGGCTTAGCAAAGAAGGCTTCAAACAGTTCAAGAGATATGGTATTAATTGGATTTAGAAGGCTTTGACTTGGCTTAAGACTATTTTTGTTGGTAATGTTTAGACCTGAAATCTCACAATTTATGATACCAAGCAACAAATGAGGGCTGAAACTTGTAATGTGGGGATTATTCTCGCTGTTTTCCTTTAAGGTATCAATTTAAGAGAATGCGCAAGATTCAGTTTTACTGAAACTCTTAGAAGTCTCTGAGTTAATGGTATGTCAGAATTTTGTTATTTCAGCAATTTCCTATTATTTCTCCAAGCTCTTCTTGTTCAGAAGGAGATGCAGATTTAACGGGTAAAAAAAGATAGCTGTTACCACTCTCTTCCTCTTCTGGTCCCCTCTGCGTCCCACCCCAGAAACCTCATCAGCTGCTGTAGCATGTATTTGGCCTCCATATGGTACGGCCTTAGCCTTGTGACCTTGGAGTTGCTCATTCAGATCAAAGCGCATTTGCCCTAGTGAAGCTGATATCTACACTAAAAGAAAGCTTTACTGAAGAATCACATATCTATACTAGTGGATGTTTATTAAGTGCAAGTACTTACTTTTTGGACAAAAATAGCCTTCTAATTTTTTTAATTAGTTTTAGTGTACAAGCAGTCACCCCTGCCCTGAAACTCATGGAATCTTTTATTGTTTTAATGAGTTCCTTAGAGAAGAGCACTAATGCATCTCTGTTCCTTGGCTGACAATATCTCAAAGAACTTTTTCTTGGTTTAGGTGATCTTCCAGTTCAGTAAGCCTCCAACTTTGAATCTAGTCCTGTCTTTTTGTATTTATTTACTTCCCCTTTCATCTCCTTATGAATTTTTCTGGAAGTGGTTAGCAGCAGTTTTTCTCTCAGTTCCTAGTAGGAAGAATTCTGCACCACAAACAAAGCTGCAGTTCCCTCTGCAGTTATCTGTTTCCTGTGTCAGGCCAACAGTTGTCCCATTGTCATTTAATATGAATATTTTTCCTAACCACTTTCTAAAATCCATACTGCATGTTCAACCAGGCTTACTTTTACCTGGGTAAAAGTCCCAGGTGGGACGATCCAGTTAAAACTATTATTTTTATAACCGATTCAGACCGTAGCTGATCAACCTGATGAACTTTTTTAAGGAGCTGTAAATGTAATTTTTGATTCTTAGGTAGGTATTACTCATAGCAATAATAAACTCCAGAGCGCATGAGGCTATTGAGCAGAAAACACTATAGCTGATGAAATTAATTGTTGGTAAACATGAAATAATACATATGGGAAGGAAAAATCTGAACTGTTCATGAATACTTCTTGATTATTTATTAGTAGCTTAAGGAAAAAGACCTGGGCCTGATTGTAGACAAAGTAAAGAAAACTTTCACTCAAATTCCATCAGTCAGAGATAAAATGTTCAGTTTAGTTAAGAATGAGATGAAACCCAACTTCACCTATTAGAGAACCTCACTGTACAGCTTCAGGAGGAATCCTCTGCATAGGACTGGCTATCTCATCTCAGAATAATCTTAAAGAATTAAGTGGGATTCAGAGCTAGGTAACGGGATTAATTTGGGGGGAAAATATGTAAGGGACTGAAATTGTTTACAGAATAGAGAAATGAAAATGGGCATTAGGAAATGAAAGAATAATGAAAAAAACAAGAGGCAGCAGTTACTACTGGTCACAAGGGAAATTCCATTGGGATGTAATAAGAAAGCTCTTAACTATCAGTGTGGTTGAGCACTGGAGCCCACCTAGGCAGGTTGCAGAAGCTGCATTCTTGGCCATTTTTAGCCCAATCAACCAGTCAGGTTGAATCGCCTCAGTCAGGAGCAACTGGATCCAAGTTGGCCCTGTTTCAAGCTCGGATTTTGACTGAATGATCTCCAAAGGTCCTTCTAGCATCTACCATCTTATGATTCCAAAAATAAAGCAGAAATTTAGTTCATCCAGTAATGTTTTACAAGAGGATGAAGTTCAGTAGAAGAATAAAAAGAAATACTTGTCTGTGCAGTGTCTATGTTATGTATGCTAAAATGTATTTGTAACTCTTAAGAAAGTGAGTGGTAAGAGAGTGTTATAATGATGTAGTAAAAAATGCTGCATGCATTTTAGGAAAACTTGCTTTTGGCTTGTTTCTTGTAACTGAGCTGTGATTCAGTCCAGAAATTTGAAGCTATCAAAAAGGGATTCAATTTTTATATATGAAGAAATTTGAAAAATGTATATGTAACTTCCATAATTCGTGTCTTAATCTATCATTTAATTACTTAAGATTATTCAAAAGTTTCAGTTACAGTGCAATTCTTTGCACAGGCCAAATGCAAAATGTTGTTCTTTCAAATGTCTTGCAAATTTCAGCTAGCAGTAGGATTCTCATCTTATTTGTCATGCTTTTTCCCATATGTGAGGTGATTGAAGTTACTCACTTCCATGAACTACTTTCCTATATGTATAGTATATCCAAATGGGCTATATTGTGCATAAGCTTACATACACTTGGACTAACAATGATTTATGTAATAAAATAATGTAATTTCTTGTTCATTGAGAAAATTTGTTATAAGTATTGTTATTTAAAGAAAAGATTTGAAAGTGATTGAAGTAACCTAGTTGTAATTACATGTTTAACTTATGTCTTACCTGATAGCCATGTGGCAGACTGGAAAATATCAAAGTGGCTGTAAAAGTTTAGTGCATAACATGAAGACGTGTGTGTATGAAAGCCATTCATAGTTTCCCCAGGATGGGCAACTAGCAGGGAAAAAAAAAATTGCAAGTTAGCACCAGAGCTTTAAATAATCTAGGAATGTTAGAAGGACATTTAAGTTTCCAGAATTATAACAAGTTTGGGATGTGACACTCACTTTATAAAATATTAATCCAAGAAGTTACAATTATAAAAAATTCCATGACGGCAAGATGCATTTCCTGTGATCATTAGTGCCCAGTTTCCTACCTGTGAGATGTTAGAGGATGAGGAGAGGCTGAGTTCACTAGTAAGGTTCAGAAGGTTGAAGGAGCTCTGCAAAGTGGTTCGTACAAAACAGGATCCTTTCCTGTCTTTGCACTTCTGCTTTTCAACAGAGTTACAATCATTAACTCCGTAAAATCCACCACGTTTCTTGGTTTTGTTTTAACCGTAGTTAGAGCTGGCATTTCACAGAGCCTCCGCTTAGCTTTCTGGGCTCAGAATTTTTTCTCCATTTAAACAAGTACAACATAGTCAACAGTGAATATCTTTAGTCTGTAGATTTTCGTCTGTATTCCATGATCCTGGACTGCGCTGTTCAGTCTTACATTTAAAATCAGCTTGAGTTGCTCAGCTGGAAACTTGTATCAATCCTCATGTTAAAGGACATGATGTTCAATGCAATGTCCTGTGGGGAAGACTGTTATGTATAGCAGTAACATTAAGCAGGATTAACTGATAAAAAGATGCAAATTCAGAATGAAACATTGACATTTTGCTGGCATCCGTATTTAGAGTGAGTATGAAGAACTGTATAAGTATTCACCGTGTGTCTTCCACTTTGCAGGGTTTTAGATCTAGTAATGTTTTATCAGCTCTGCTTTTCTAACCATGGTAACTTCTCAATCTGCTTCATTTAGTGTTTGCATTCAGTATTTTGTAACATGCACCCCTGCCCTATGCAGCCAGTTCCAGCTGGCTCACATTGGGCTTTTTAAAGGTGTGATTCACTGTGTAAGGGAGTCTGTGGGATAGGTATAAAGAGAAGCAAACTTGTATTTCTTCTGGAAAAGAAATGAACAATGCAGGCACCTCTCAGTGACAAGTGCCTAGATTTTATTAATTTTGCTTGCTGATAACCCTCTAATATAATAAACCCTTCTGATAATAGCTCATCAGCCTGTAAAATGCTCTTCTTCCTTACTTCGTCTGTATGCATCCATGGTCCTTAAAAACAAGAAGTCCCCTAATGTCAAAGGAAGGTCACTCAATATACAGACGTTCTTCTATATCTCTATATCTGGGCTGCCTGCTGACTGGATCCAGTCTGTGGGAAGTTTTCGCCTCACTCACCAACTCTTCTTCAGGAGTAGCGGAAGTTCTGTGCAGCCCTGTCAGTCATCTTCTGAGGAGCCAAATTTATTTTAAACTTGCACAAGGCCAGTACACAGTGCCCACAAGAAGAAGGAATTCCACCAGTGCAAGTTCGTCTGAATCTGCACGAAATGAAGCAGTACAGATGAGAGAGATTTTGTATGTCATGTATGAATACTGGCCTTTAGTAGTCCTCTTCATTCTGGAGCTAAACAAATTCAGTAAGAGCAATGAAGCAGTTACTCTTCTATCTAGTCTCTTTTAAATGCCTTTAAAAATGGTATTAGAGTTTTTCTTATCATTATCCAAGCATCAGTCCATACATTGAGTTACTCTCTGCCCGTCAGTTCATTTCTTGCCCTTTTCCTGTGTGGTCATTTATTTGGCTGTCTCTTTCCCATCTTCCTCTCTCCAGCTTTCTAAAGAATAGACCTGAGGGCAGAGTATCAGTTGTTAGCGATCTCTGCTCCTGCATTCACGGATGTTCTGTGCTCCCTGACTCACAGTTCAGCTTCTTTCTGTTGGCAAAGAGAGAGAGGAGGAGAGTTGTACATATTTTTCATATGGAAGTTTCTGTGGCCAGCAATTCTCAGAGATGATAATTGGTGCAGCTGTTAGTAATCAATACTACATCTTCAGCCTTGACAGCACAGTTAAACTAACCTCCTTTCACTTCTCCTGGCTTCCAGAATGTATCTTTAAACGAGAAATTAAATTCTTATCAAACATGGGCAATACTGTAATGAATATTGTCACAGTAATTTTTTTAATGTCAAATATATACAGACTGGTACTAACACAGTATGTCATTTTAAACATTTACAGTGTTTTAAAGGTGATTAAAAAATACTCTGTGGATGGTGATGCTTACTGATCCTTTCTTGCATGTTAAAGTTTTAATATAGGAACACACACATTTGTCCATCCAGTCAAACAATTGCTATATATTTACAGTAAATGGAAAGAAGAGCGGGTTAGGAAATAGAAAAAACAGATTGTTTCTTCACAAGCAAAAATATTTTTTAAGTATTTTGACTGAAATTAAATCACATTTCCATCCTTAAATAGACTACAGTTATCTGCTAAAAATATTTGTGAAAATTATGATTTCACGTTCACATATGTATTACAATAAGTATGCCTATTATATGCAAAAAAATAGAGAAGGAAAGGTGGTGGGTTTATTACTGTTAAGGCTGAAAAATTGGGCCAAGTTAATCCTTGTGGCAGATACGGTGCAATTTCTATTATTTATCATTGCAATCATTTTTATTAACGAATGAGAGCACTTGGATACAGTGAAAATACACTCTGTGCCTGAAAAGGATTATACAGGGGCACAGTCAAGCAGGCTTGCTATGGAGAGTAATGGCTCTCTGCTGTGATTTGTTGAGCACAGTTCCCTGGCACTAACTTTCTCAATAACATTTTTAAAACGTGTGAATTATCCCATAGCATTTAGGGTATTGGAGTATAAAATGCAATATGTAATCCTGCTGTTGCTAGCCTTAAACTTTGTTGATGTTACATCCTGTGAAAGAATGCCAAGGGAATGTTGTGTTTTGTAGTGACATCTTTTCTATTTAAATGTTACGAGGTAGGAAGTGCTCTGATAAAGGAGACTATAATGTACAAAAAAATCCCCCCAGTATGTTGGGGCATTCCTTATGGTTTTTCTTGTTGTAGAAGAATGTTCTTGTCATCTTTACTACCTGAGCCCAGAGTCTTTGATGGATGAGGTCATCTGAACTATAATCAGGTCTATGTTATCATGCAGGCAAACTTAAGATGCCTAGAAATAGTAATCTCTCTCATAAAAAAATAAAAAAAAAAAAGAAAGGCTAGAAAATTGTGTGTGTTCATTCTTTTTATCCCTTGCATGCTAGACTGATGAAGTTTTACTACAGCACATCTCTGTGAGATGCCCTTATGAACAGAAGTCCTCGTTAGTCTCTCAATTTAAGATCATCACCATTAAAAAGTGGATTGGCTGCCTCATTATCCTCAAGAAATGAAGCCAACCTTCTTTATTAAGCTCTCAGTTTTAATTCCATCTTTCCTCCTTTGCCAATTAATTTCTTATTTTTTATTTTATATATTATTTTGAAATTTCCTGATTGCACACCACCAATTCAAGCACTAAACTTGGCAGATGAGACCAAAATCTTTGATCCTGCAAAAACACCAAGCTTTCATGGAGGTGTGCACTCCTTGCTCTTGTAGCGATTCCTCCATTAAACCTGAGATGGGAAAATTTTGTTCTACAGTGGAACTCTCTGTTGTTAGTTCTGTAGTTCCTCTAGAGAACCAAAATAGTTTCAGGCAACTTGTCTGCTGCAGCCTCTGTTGTTTGCCTTGTCTTGTCTTTTTTCAAAATGATCTTTCAAGCTGTTTTTGTATTCAACTTTTGCCTTCCCTGATTATTTGTAAAAATAGTACTTTTCAAGGTGTTAACTTCTTAGCTTTTATCACTCAACTATCTGACTTTTTAAACACCTTTATTTTCATTAGGTCATCTTCATTTGCTGAGCTGGAAAGCGTTATCTTTTTTTCCAATAGAGTAGGAAAGAACGTAAGTATTTATCTTCCTGATGAAAGGGAAAACAGAGATAAACACGTTGTGGGTGGTTTTCCTCTTTTTGGTTCTTTTTGATGAACAAATGCAGTAGTTCTGAGTTTTTATTTTTACAACCAGAAGGAATTTGTCATTTCCCCCCCCCGCCCCATTTTGTTGATTAACTATTCTTGACCGATTATTACTGTATTTCTTAGACTTTTTCAGAAAGATAGCCTTGTATCTTCAACAACAATAACAAGATAGGTTCTCGGCCGAGTGTCTTTCAGCTGTTTTAGTTAAGTAGGCATTAACAGAAACAATTTTACATTATTTTGTGTAAAAATCCCATGTCATCCCAGCTGCTCAGTTAGAGAGTCTGGAGAAAATTCTGCAGCTCAGCAAATTACCAGTTGTATGGCAGGAGGGATGGAGACTTAAGAAAAAAGATCTGAGCACTCTGAGAAGGAACTTGCAGGCACTCAGTGAGGGTGGGCAGTGGCTGCTGCTGAGTTGAGGGGAATTCATTATGAAAACTCTGAAAGCAGAGGGAAGATGTGTTGCTGCCTTTTGAGCTGAGTGCATAGAAGTGTGGTTTAAGATCTTTGGTGAAGGTGTGGATTGGCATGCAGGAGATCTACTTGTTTTCTGCCACTGGTGAAACCATCCAGTCCGCCCAAGAGCAAATTGCTGGATCTTCTTATGCCACCAGGGTCATATACCAAATAAAAATAATTTTAAATGCTCTGGAATGCGTAAGACATAGTTACAATGGCTTAGCATGTTTGTTACTGGATCTAGCAGAATAAACTTGCAATTTTGCTTGGAACCTCTTGATCCTATGTAACGGGTTCGTAGGATTCCTATGCACAAAGTTCACCCAGCATATGCTAAGCACAACAGTATTTATTACTCTATTATAGCCTTGCATAAGCAGTTACTAGCATAAGCAGTTACAGTTCCTAGCATAAGCAGTTACTAGCGTATTATTTTCCCTTTGCGAGAGTCTTACCAACCCAACTAAGCTAGAGACACCGCTGAGCAGAAGGATGATGATCAGCGGGGTGAGAGCAGAGAAGGGAGGTAGGCGCAGCACCTTCAGGGTCCCTGTTGTTTGTAGAGTGTGCTCTGGGTCCTTTCTCTCTCCTCTGCTCCGAGCCGCCTCTGTTTATACCCTCAGCAGATTCAGTGGCAGAGCACTGACCAGGTGTTGATGCACGCGTGGCCAGCACACGCAGCAAGGCCAAGTATGTGCCCTGTTGGCTAACAGCGGTTCCTGGATAGCAGCAGCATCCTGCTCAATAACAGCCTTCCTCATTCCCCTCTCCGAGATAACAACCCTCCTAGCTCCCCTCTCCAAGGTCGCGTTCTCGCAGCTGTGTGCAGTTTGTAATTTCCCACAGTGGCCCTACACGGACCATCACTGAAATCCCTCACACATCCTACTGCAATACAGGCCACTGTAATCACACAGAAACATTTATCTTCATGTTATTATCTCCAGGCACCTGATCTTTACCATTTAAATAGATATGTGGTAAGGTATTCTTATGATGTTTTTGTTACAAATTGTTGTTAGTTAGCATACTTAGGTTGTGCCAGGAGCTGTAGAAAGAACAGGAAAAAACCCAAACCAAACCACTTTAAGCTATAGTGTTTACCCATCTCTTTTCTGAATAGGTTCTGGATAGCAACCTGCATAAGCTCACAGCTTCACTCGAGAAAGCAGTTGCAGGGAAAGTCCAACATCAAGATGATGTGAATCAAACAAACAAAACTATGAAGCTGGCCAACAGGTTGGTCAAGGGAATTGAGGTAAGAAGATTTTGCCTGAATGTTTTTGATGATGTGATACTGTGAGTTTTGAAATATTTGAAATATTTTTTTAAGCATGACGTTAAACTTACGGTTTTGAGGATAGTGTGGGAACAAAAGGCTGAGTGGGGACAGGCAACAAGATGACACTTATTATAAATAATTTAAATGGGAAAAAAACAAACCAAAACTCCCAAACCATAAATAAACCCATAATAAAATTCTGAGAACTAAAATGTGGTGCACCACAATTGCATTTCCTAAAAATCATAGATTACAGAGCAAGTGATATTAGCACAGTTGCTAGAGAGAAGTCTCAATAACTAAGTCACCACATTTATACACAACTGTGAACACATTGTGACAGCCTGGGCAGCCTCTAGTTAATGAGCAGAAAGACTGAATAATCCTCTAGGTCAGTGTGGAGTCGCCCTGCACCTGCCCCCGTTGCCCTTTAGATTGTAAATAAGTGGAAGGCACCAATCAGATATTTGCTGTTTGCTTTTGGTTTTTTCCTTTTGCAGAAACTACTAATTTTTAAATAAGAATGAAATGTATTTATGTTAAAATTATATATATTTCAGTGTGGTTATTACCTTTATTTGCAGACAAACATCATTAAAGCTAACACATGTTTTTTTAACGGTCAGTAACCATTAAAGTCAGCCACAGCTTTGCTGTGCAGTCTCTCCTAAGTCTTCACAGAAATCGCACTGTCTCAATTAATCAGCTAGAATTTTAATCATTCTTTTTTGACAAATAAGTGTAAATAACAGGAAATTAAAGGTACAAAGAATATTTACACTGTAATGTGAGTTCCCAAGGCAGTCTGAATAAGTATTTTAAGTTGGATTTCATAAAATCCCTGTGACCTTGCTTTCTAAGACCACAGAGTGAATATTTTTGTTCCTGAAAATCTCTCAGCAGAAGCTGGCAATCAAGAAGATTAAAAAAAAAAAAAAAAAAAAAAAAAAAAAAGAAAAAACCCCCAGTGCAATTAAAACAGATCTATTCTGATACCCAGTTCTGAAAGTAATATGCCTAGAAATGTAGAATGTGTAAATAACCTTTGCTTTGGTAGAAAAACAGTGAAGTCGGTGTTGTTGTCTGTGTATGAAAACTTTTGTTTCCCACAACACCTGAGACTGCTGGCCTGACCCTGCAGACCTCCAAAGCCTTTGGAAGCCCTGTGGAAGCCAATGGCCTTTGCCTATAGCTAGTCTCCAACTCTTGGATTTGAAGGTTTATACATAGTTAAAAGAAGTTTTTCTCCCAGGATTTGAGTTTTTATTAGTGATCTTACTGTGTAAGCTAAGTGGGAAAATATTTAAAAGGATTAATTGAGAACGTCCCATCTTTTCCTCTGAGAATAAATCCTTTTTGACTAGAACAGGAGACAGTTAACTTCTGAAAAGCATCAAGACTGATGATTTTGTCTATATAGCATTGACCTGGAAGCTCAGCCATTCAGACTAATAAATCAGGCAATTTATATTTAATCATTAACTAACTCCCGAGCTGAACAGCTGTTCAAAATTAGAAATGGGTCACCCCGGCCAGGATGACATTACAGGCAATCTATAATGCATTAGAATAAAATTATAGTGATTTTTAACTGTCTGGAAATTTATTACACATGTTCCAACTCTTAAACCCTTGTTAGCCAATGTCACTAGTGATTTATGGTGCTTGGATGGTATGGTAAAATTACTGAAGATTTAAATAGACAATCATTCTATGTTTAGTAAATCTTCAAATTTCAAAGCTATTTTGGAGAATGAGATGGGTGCTCTTTATTGTTTATGACTTACCAGTCAGTGACAACAAGAAGAGAAAATGGATAAATCAAAAAGCTCTCTTGTAAATTAATGGATTTATAGTCTTGTTGCCTTCAATTAATGGTTTAAAGAAGAATCCAATGGCTTCTGTAGGCAAAAATGTGTGTCTAAAATACTTCAGAACAAAACTGCTACATTACAAAGATTGTTGTTAGCGTTTTCAACAGGAGTAGTCCTTTACCTGTCATCTGTTGGGCATCTCTTATGAATGTAACTGGGGTTTAGGAGGCCTCCACACACAGAGTTCCTGCATTTATACTGAGAAAACATCTAAATGTTAATGCACAGTACTTTGATTAAAGATACTTCCATTTTCTTAGTGGATATTTTATATTTCTATTTTATAACAAAAGAGTTTGAGTCTTCTGTTATCGTAGAAATCTGTGTCTGTTTTTGCAGGATAAGATGCTTATTTCAGTAAATATTTCTGATTTTTCTGAAAAATATGAATGGAAAATACTACTTAAATATAAAATTTAACAATTATTTTATTACTTTGGTTTTGTACAAATAGAAAATTATTTTTTAAATGAAAGTTGTATATGAGATTGATTTTATACATTTTTAAGACTTTCGAGAATAAGCACATCTAAGAGTATTATTTGAAGCTGTCAAGGAGCTAGCAAATATTTTATATGAAATTATTTGAAGTAAAGAAGATGCTTTATTTTCAGTTATTTTCATTGATTTTGATTACATCATGTAAAGGACTGGAAAAAATGCGTTTTGATTACGGAGTGGGTAAAGACCAGTCCTCACAAGCTGTTCAGCAATTGTTCCTTCTTTCATGCTGGCTCTTTCTTTACTTCAGTCCCTCTGCTTACTGGAGAATGATTTCCTGAGGTTCTCCTGATGCAAGTGAACAAACTGTGAAACAACTTTTATTTTATCCTGAGAATTTTAAATGGTACAAACAAGGAAGGTTTATGACAGACTATTCCAATTTTACATCTAGAATTTCATCAGTTTGAAGATTGTTCTAATGGATGATCAATTTTTACCTGCCTTTCCATGCTGAAACTATCTGGGCATACATTCATGCATATATTTATTCCTTTGCTAGGAATTGTTTACACAGAACAATCAAAATCTAACATACCAAATACTGCCAGTTTGTTTTTTATACCATGGTATAAATTCCAGTTGAAAAGATGATGATTTGTTCTGTATCTTAAACATTAACTTTCTTTAAAGAAGATACTTTCATTTCTCTGAAATTCTTTAGTCACCATTTCAGCATTTTAAATAAAGGGTAGGCTGTCTTTACAGCCTAACTGGAATAAAATAACAGCTTTCCATATAGCTACTAATAAGAAATCATCAATATCTGAGGCCATTCCCAACTATCCATCCAAAATATCCTAGGATAAGCATGGTTAAGATGACCTCTGCAAAGTGTACAACGGATTCCAGAAATTGGTGCTCTCTGTTCGGGGTGGGGGGAAGAGAAAAAAAAAAATTGTAGACTTAAACTTTGACAGATTTGACAGAATCATTGAGCCTGGAAGGGACCTTCTGAGATATCTAGTCCACACCCACTGCTCAAACTGGGTCTGTTAGAACAGATTGCCCAGGACCACGTCCAGTCAGGCTTTGAGTACCTCCCAGGATGGAAACTCCACAACCCCTATGGGCAACCTGTGTGTTTGATGATCCTCATTTTTCCTCCTGTCAAAATTGCAAATCATTTAAGCTCTTAACTCAGTAAAACTTCTGTAGCTAGTAGATAAAGCAAGCCAGACAAATATGAGGGAAAAAAACATGCAATTCTTCTGCCCTTGCTTTGAAAAAAAAATGTGTGAGGAAAAAAAGTAGAAGTCACATCTTTGCTGAGGTCAAAACAATTTTTTCAACTCCTTTCTTCTTTTTTTTTTCTTTTTTCTTTTCTTCTAATATTCTTGTTTCTTTGCCTTTTCTGAATCTTGATGAAAATGGTTGCACTTCACACAAGACAGTAATAGTCTAGTACAATAATACTGTACCTGACAGTAGTATGCTAGCTGCTACCAGTGTCGCCATGTCTGCCATACGGCATCTGATCTAGACAAAAGCACCAATTACTGAAAAAAATCAGAAGAGAGAAGGACATACAATGCTTGATGAAGAGCTCCATTCTAATTTTTCAGATTCAAGGGCTTCAAATCACCACCAGGAGTTATAGATTCTTTCCAGCCTTACAGCCTTAGGAAGTGTCTCTCTTGCTAACAGAATACCTTTCCTGTTGTGTTTTTGTGTTCTGTTTTGTGGTCTTCTGTTTCTTTACTGTGGAGATTAAACGTTCAATCACTTTGAAGTTGTTCAGGAGTTTACATTCTTATTTTGCTTTGCAGTCTGAAAACATGCATTGGAGGCAGTCTGTCAAAAACCTCAAAGCACAAAACAAAACGTTATGTGGTGACGTTTTACTAACAGCAGCATTTGTGTCTTACTTTGGACCCTTCACAAAACAGTATTGCCAGGAACTGATGGAACATTTCTGGGTTCTTTTCTAAAGTCACAAAAGGTAAAATTTGCTGTACAAAATGGGAGTCGCCAGTGAAGAGTCTGGTTCTGTATTTAAATGTGGCTACAAAATACTCTTTGCAGATATTTGAATTGCTTTCCTCCGATTACAGGGAGGTTTTTAGGGGAATGGGAGAGAGAATGGTTAAGTTGTCTTGGACAAAAGAAAATCCCTTCCCTTTCCAATTCTCTATGCCAAATTCTGTCATTTGTGACATCGGTGTAATAGCAAATGTTACAGTGGTAGAGTGGCATAGAGATCTATACTGCTTAGCTTTTCAACTCCAGGAAGAGCATGTAGTTATGATAAACTCCACTTCCCTGTACATGAAGGCAATAGTGATAGTACTTAATCAATACATAGAGGCTGTAACCCTTAGAGTTTTCTCTGCAAAACTTTCTCTGTCCTTCCTCATGAAGCTTTGGACCATTCTTTTTTTCGTTACTGCTGCCAATGCTCCTCACCTCTTCCTACTTGTTTCCCATTTCTCGCATGCCACAAATCACAGTATTATATCACAAATAAAGTAGTTTATTCTCTGAAATGTGTGACATGTGGAACTCTTACCTCGATTTTAAATCATAAAGCTAAGGCACAGCAGATGAGCTAAGTTGCCTGAGAATACTCTGGAAATACAGTTAAAGCCAAATCCAAGCTTCCCACGGTCAGCGCCTTTTGTTTGCTTTGTGCAAGAGTTTAACAGTCACTAATTTGCATGGAGCTTTGTTTTGCCTGGAACATCTCCCTGTCCTTTTCCACCAAAAATTTGTCTGCAGATAAAGTTGTTTCTAAAAACCTCATTCTACCTTGCAGACTAATGCCGATAGGTAGAAAAAAAATACCCCTGTATATTTATTTTCAATACTGGGACTCTGGAAATAAATGTCATTCTTGACTCTTTTAAGAATCCTCTGAAATAGATTGGACATTTTTATAAATAAAAATAATCCATACTGCAAATCCATACTTTTTAAGATGCTTTCACTGAACAGCAGTGAGATAAAATACCTCTTTTCAGTTCTGGTTGTTTTCCTGCAAGTTGGGGAGATGGACAAGAGAGAAAATCATTTGGGAAGTGAAGTTAAAATAGATGTTTACTAATAGCCCTCTTTAGAAGGAACAACAACTAGTTCTATGCCATGAAGTATCAGTTTTATGAAGATATGGGGACAACAGATGTATCTATGTATTAAAATACTTTTATTGCATTATGTGAAAATATTTATTAGAAACCCTAATAACAGCCCAATGCTAGTGTTTTCCACAAGGAAGTAATTCAGCTCATGGAAGTGATTGTATTGCTTGCCTTTCAGCCCAGAGATTAAACAAATCGTATGTTCAGTCTTCTGGTATATTTAGATAAATGTGTTGCGCACAGGAGATAAATACATTGCATGCTTGCAGAGGGGAGCGTACGGCTGTTGGTCCTTTTCTGCCTGTATTTTCAGCATCAAAAATTAGGTTTATTTTGGGCTCTGAGATTAGAATTAGGGGTTAGACTATTTTAAGGTGGCATGTATTTTGCTATACTATGCTGACTGTGACATTTGTGCCACAGAAACTGCACTGGAGGTATGCTGCTATTCTTATTAATACTAGTAATTGTACAAATTTGGCTCAACTTAAATATATGTAATGATTTTCTTTCTAAATAACCACCACGTTTATATGCTGCTTTATTTCTGCATGCACTTTTAGAAGAATCTCCTGTCTACAAGCCAGCACTAAGGACTATACATGTCTAGGGAGGAGGAAAATTTTGAGGGAAGAGTTTTTAAACCCCTTGTGAATGGGGTAGAAATAGTTCAGGCTAAATAGTGATGACGCTGTGCTTTCCTTTCACGTATGGCTTTATAACTCCACCCAGAAATCACAAGGTAAGGAAGCCTGGGATAACATAATGAAGGAATTGGTGGGCATTTGCACTTTGCTTCAGCAAGGAGAAATTTAATCCCAGGCATCCGGTAGAGATGAGCTTTGTAATCTCCTTGTAATCGCCTGGGACCAGTTAGTATCCAGCAAGCGTGGCTGTCTAACGGCTGCTCTAGTGTAGGTGGAAACCACAGCTTCCCTCTTAGCAAACCAGCAATCAGATGAGAGCATTGCCACAGCTGCTGCCACGCAGGGAGTTCCGAGGCTGCCTCTGCCCCTGGAGATGGTCCTGTTCTCGGGCTTTTCAGCTTGTTAACACATAGCTGAACTATATTAATAAGATACCATGGGAATCCTGTTTTTACAATTTTTGTGTGGATAAGTACTGATTTATGTTCCAGAAATGCTCAAGAGCATACATGAGCATTGAATTTGCAATATCAGAGTCCATAAACACTGAAATTTATAATATATAATATTTTTGAACTTTAACGAACTATAAATATTTTTCATTAAGTAAATGTCTTAAATGAAAACACATTTTTAAAAGATCTGTTATAAATATAATAAACTGCTTCTCACATTTCCTAGTATATTCTTTTGCATCTGGAACTCCACAGGGATCCTGCTTACTTTTCTGCCTAGAAAGCCTTAATTTATGTCAGCCCAGTTGTCTTGTGCATTGCACTGAGTCATGTCTTGCTGCTTGGTAACATTGCTGCAAGATTATATTCCACTCTGATTCAAAGGTTCCTATTCCTGTGACGGAGGGCCTGGACCCGATTGCCACGTTGACGGATGATGCTACAATTGTAGCATGGAGCAACGAGGGACTGCCCGGTGATAGGATGTCAACAGAAAATGCCACTATTCTAACAAACTGCAAGCGCTGGCCTCCGATAATAGATCCCCAGCAGCAGGGAATTAAATGGATAAAGAATAAATATGGAGCTGACCTTAAAGTCGTGCGTCTAGGACAGAAAGGGTATGTGCATGCTGAAGAATTGACTTTCATGTTTACTGCCCTCAAGTTCCCCTAATTTTTGTAAGGGCTTGGTGTTTGTTGGAATGCACTTACTTGAAGACTTGATATATTACGACACTGCTGCATATTTATCCATAGCTTCATTTTCCATTTAAGATGGTGCTTGAAGGGGGACTTTTACTATGCTGTTTTCAAGCGTTGAGGAGGAAATAAAGTGGAAGTTGAGGTGCGCTTCTTGTGAGGGGCAAATCGCTTTTTCAGTAGCTAAGGTGCAAAGCCTGATGATATGACCGTACTTATAGCATTACAGTTTAGTCAGCAGAACACAGCCCATGCACCTTACAGAGGGAGAGATGCAATACAGTGGAGGGCATTCAAGGCAAAAGCCAAGATCAGGTCCTTTCCTGGTAAACAAACATGGGTTTAATTCTGATTGCTATTACTGAATTTTATGTAAGTTGATAGCACTTGCATATGATTGACCTCTTCATATTTTTTCTCATGTTTACTTTGATTTAGGGAGATGACTAGGTAAGATTTAACTGCTCCTTTTCAAAGGGCTGACTGAGTTTATTTTACTGAATTCCAGATATAACACCCAATTACGCAGCCCAGTAACTGGTCACAGTAATGCCTTATTTTTTAAATAATTGTTAATGATTTAACCTGTCTGCTCCTCTGAATGAGCTCTTTTTCCTCACCTGCCTTGATTTTTTGAAATTCTTTTTAAAGCCCTCACAAATAATTGTGATTTTTCATTCATAACCTGTATGAGGCTATATTGTCTGCTTATTTATCCTTCCACTGTTAACTACTCTCTTCTTGGTGGCTGTTGGAACAGAGTTCTCCCAAGTAATTCAGATTCTAATACTTCAAGAAAGTGTTTATTGTTTAGATGAGGATATACCAAAAGCTATAAGCTATAACACAAAAACATAAAATTAAAAAAAAAAGCTAAAAGATGTATATACTCCCCTAGCTGCTCTATGTGAATTCAAGTGTCTTCAATGTGAGACTATATCCTCATATTTGCTTATGAGAAAAGCCCCATCAATATATATTTTTTTTTTTTTAATATGAGAACTAGCAAGAGCATAGGTAGAAAGATGTTGAACTCAAAGCTGGTGAACTCTTAACTACTGGGAAATTCTTTGTGAACAGTGTTACATGGTTTAACTGTGCTCTTTTAGAAAAACTTCTCCAATTCTATTATATAAAAGAAATCTTCCTATAACCAGCATTTATCTAATATTTGAGTGGGTTTTTTTTATTTTTCATGTTAAGTTTTCTGAAGACCGTTGAAGGAGCTTTGGATTGTGGAGAGACTGTACTAATCGAAAATATGGGTGGATCTATTGACCCCATACTTGATCCCCTGCTTGGAAGACAAAAAGTTAAAAGGGGAAAGTAAGTATAATTGACTAGTAAGAATTTTTTTCTGGGACGACTGGATCTATATCGCTTTAATTGCCACATTTTGCTTACTACTTCATAATCCTTCATGAAATTATTTATTTATTTTTAAAATGCAATGGCTAAAAACTGGTGATGAGTGGATACTAAAGTGTTAGTATCTGCATCTGATTAGATAACACACTTATATTCTCAATTTGCAAATTGGACTTAAAGTACAATATAGACACATGTGTAAGTTTATCAACCCAAAGTGAAAATCTTCACTTTTTTTTTACTTCAAAAAAGGAACAAAGAAGAAGAAGCATATCATAGAATTATAGAATCTTAGAATTTTTAAGGTTTGAAAAGACCTCTAAGATCATAAAATCCAATCATCAACCTAAGACCACCATGTCCATATATTATAAAATACATAAATATATTATAATTTGTCTCAAAAGAAAAGAAAATACTTCATTTACATGTTAGGCATCTATAGCGCAAGGGAAAGCACTGGAAATTACAGGCTATATTTGGATTTAACAACACAGGGCTTTCCAGCTGCCATGTCAGCTTAAGAAAACCATTCTGCAGTGCATTGCCATAACTGTTTGTTGGGCCATGAAACAAATCAATGGCCTAGTTTAAAAAAAAAAAAAAAAAAAAAAAAAGTAATGCTAATGAGGCAAAACTGCTCTGGCAGAACCCAGGGCAGAAATAAGCAAGCAAGAGATGGGGACTCTCTACATCAGTATTGCTGCCAACGTCCTGATGCTGCATCAAACCAGTCCAGCTGATAGTGCTCATAAACACGTCCAGACAGATGTAGCAGTTCTGTTGCTGTCTCTTCACTTTTACCAAGAAGCCTGATCTGGTAGCACCAAAACTTGTTCTGACCTCTCCCTCCCAATGAAAGGGCGACAGCTGTGACAGCCCTCTGAGCTCTCTCTACCCCAGAGCTCTGTAGCTAGACATTCGAGTGGGATATTCAAATTTGAACTGGGTAAAGCAAGGCTGAGTTAATGTTCTTTCCTGGTCCTGACACTGCGGTGGCAGGAGTGGTAGATGGTACAAGGGAGGGCAACCTTATGTTGTGACCTTTTGTGGGGAATGTCTGTGAATCTCATCTTCATTCCCATGCCCCTTTTTTCTCTGAATTTTGAAAAAAATGTTTAGGAAATAAAATAAAAATATTTCCTAAGAGTCAATTAAGATACCTTTAGATACATATTTTCAGGATAATAATAGGAAAAATAAAGGAGCTTATACTTCGCACAAGAGAGTTTCAGTCTGTAATGTCTTCCATCACTTTTCATGAAAACTTCCAAGGTGATTGTTGAGTCTTCAATGCAGCTGTCAGCCTAAAGAATAATGTTGATTTGTGGTTGCATGAGAGAGAACTCGGTAAACCTCATTAAATGTTTCATCTGATGAACTGAAATGCCATGTTATTGTCTCTGCTAAAATGTGAATTTATTTTTAAGCCTGAATGTGTTTCTCTCTTCTATTCCTGTTTTCAAACAACATATCAACAAGCTAGGTTTTTCATGTTGAAGAACATTATGTTTATTTTGATAAAAAGTTAGAGATAGCATTTCTGAAGCATTGCTGGATGGGTCTCAAATGTTACTCAGAGTGTTTAGAGTGCTTGCACAGTTTCAGATTGTTAAAAGAGAACATATGAAAGAAAAGTTAAATAAAAATGATGTCTAGTTTTGGACAGATTACTCAAGCTTTTTCACCCTCCTTCACCCCCATATTTCAGGCACTGGTGACCGCACAGTAAATCTAAGCAATACATAACAGCTCAATTCTCCTTGCATATATGAAGCTCCTGGAAGATGTACTCTTGCCCTGCACTGTGAGATCTTGAAATTACTCCTCTTTCGTACATTTTTCTATTGTGGTATTTGAAATACTTCAGAGTAAGACCATATAGCTTGCTTTTTAGAATCTGTAGTGAAGAAATTCTACTGAAAATCAGAATTATACTGTTCTGAAAGAGAGTTCAGAAATTGTATCATCTAACAAGTGTTTAAGGCATGAGACAGAGGGATGTAAAACAGTAGAAAGGAGCTGAATTGAAAAGGACAAGGGTCACAGCAATATAGTTTTGCATTTACGTGGCAAAGACTTCCATGTCGCAGAACAGAGCTGTACACAGACACAAATACGTGAAGCTATTCAAATATAGGCTCTTCTGATGAATGTTTTAAGTGGCGTTGCATGACCCAGCATTCTGTGGCTCATTGAAGATGCAGCAGGTCTCCTCTGTGGGGCACTGGTAATATATATACATACCCCTATATTACCAAATAAGCAGAGTTTTCCTCATTCTGGATTAATTTCTGATATTTGTTTGTTTTAGTAGTTGTATCAAGCACTTTGATTTTTTTTTTTCCTAATAAAGAAAGACTAGAAAGGTATTTGTGATAGATATAGTGCAATCCAGCAGTTGAAGTTCATTAATAATTGGAATGTTGCAGAGTATGAAGTAATGAATACTAATTACTCCTTTCATGTCTGACAGCACCCTGTGGACCAATACATCAGCCCAGACTTTAATTTGGTTCTAGTAATGGTTTCATCAATAGTACATTAATTCTGTATTTGAAAAGATATACAGTTGAACCTGACCCACACAGTAGATACCACTGTCATAAAATGGCCACATACTGACAACAACTGGATAATTACAAATAATTAAATCCACTGAGCTTCAGACAATCCTAATTTTAAGTAAAATATATCTTATCATATCAATCGACAGAAAGCATAGCAAGGGAGATTTATCAACTTGTACTCCTTCCAAAGCAAATTTACTGGCCTGCATATTAGAGAACTTGCTGATCTGTGAAGCAGCTTCATAAAAGTGTCTCTCCCCTTCCTTGTTTACCAAGGTTGTTCTTGTGTTGGACTGTTGGATAGTCTATAACAACCAACTTCTGGTATTGTTTCTGAATGAAGCCTGCAAAAGAAATTCTCAGCTTCAGAGAACTTTGAATATACATAAAAATTTATATTTTCCTCAAAATGTGGGTGATTGTAGGGTGAACTACAGGTACTTGTTATCTCTGAAAATCAGACTTCTTTGTTAAGTGCCTTAGTATATATTTAGAAGGCTGGTCTGGTATGGATAGGCTTTAACATGTGAGTTTTATTGGTGTGTTTCCTATCCTGTCTCCCCAGCACCACTATTTTGGAGATCACTGGATATGACCATTAACTATAATAGATCAATGTCATTTTGACTCATAGGAGAGAAGACAGAGGAATAAATTCATTGTTCATAAGACCCCTATTTACATTCACATGAGCTGTTACACCTACTCATATCCTTTGCACATTCACAAAGTGGTAGTCATGTCTCTTCAGTTGCGAGATTAGGTTATTACAAGATTCTTTAAGATGTCTTGAAATTTGATTTATGTGCAAATGTAGCTTGTATGAACAAGTTTCCATTCTTATGAGGCATGACTATTATTCAGGAAACAGCAAGACAATTCACTCAGTTTCTCCACAGGGAGAAGCTTTCCTTGCCTTGAACATCTCGCCAGCTGTGCAGCTCTAAGACAGTGTTTTTCCCACTGAACTAGTTTGACCAACTTGCACAGTTTGCCTATTGAGATTGCCTAGAAACAGATCTATTTTGCACTTGTTTTCACCTGATTTATTCAACTTCATTCTCTACATTACTTGTTGGAGTTCGCAAGTAGGTTTGAGAAGGTTTTAATTTTAAGCAGCAGGAACTGAAAGAAGGCTCCTTCAAAAAATGTGTTTGTCCCCCTTTCTTCACACTGAAAAGTATTGTTTCCCTTTCCTTTCCTGTCCAAGAATTTATCATTTCTTTTCATTCTTGCTGAGCTGATCCAAAACATTTAGCTACGGTAAGGTATCCTACTTTCTGCCATTTAAGAGTCATGGCATGTTTTGGAGAACATCTATCCTGAAAGATACTCTTTTTAATTTTGAGTTGCATAAAAGTATCTGCTAAGAAAAGTTTTTGCATAAACTCTTGAGGCATTTCATGATATGAAGTCATGTTCCTATACTCAAGATCTTTTTGTCTTTCAGATCCTGCCTTTGAAAGTCCCAGGCATCGTTTTCTTGGGCAGCACATACACAAGGGAGAAGCAGTTCTTTGTGCCAATAACTCAGATTTTGACAGATCAGGCCAAACGCTGCACTATTTAATAGCTGACAGTTTAGCACTCATGTTAGCTTCTGGGATGTATTTATTTTTATATTTGCTTTTGCTAGAACTCAGTTATTCCTCAAAGTTTATATAGGATTTTAAAAGTGCTTTGCAAACTCTTTTGAATCCCTTGATCAACTTTATTTCAAGATCTATGAGAATTTCAACAGGAAAGAACTAGTGGAGAGCAATTTCTTTTTAATTTACTTTGTATATTCTTAGATAACAGCGAACTGGAGCTCACATGAAAGATGCTTTGACTGTTCCAGGGTAGAACGGTGCATTAATTCAGTCCATTCTATCTGCCTCTGCTGGTGGAACAGGAGATTATGCAGAAAAAAAAATTACCAAAAGTAGAATTTGTCTTTAGTAATTTCTTTGGCAATAATTTTTTTTTGCTGTGCCTTTTACCATGGACTTCCATGAATAATACCTATATCTGCTACATTTCTTTAAAATCCAGAATTAACCTCCAAACAGATACATTTCATTGAAAAAAATTGAGCAATTCTACTAGGTTTCCCCACCTCTGTGTTTAGTGTTGTTTCTTATACTCCTTGAAGCGTGTGAGAGCAATAACAAAACATTTATTTTTCCCAGTTCTGTAATTAACAGAAAACCTAGAATAGCTGCAGTAATAAAACCCACCGAGTCATTATGTATTTTTTGCCTTTCATAGATGATAATCACAGAAATTGGTAATTTATTGCTCCTGTGAATTGAGAACCCATAAACTGGATCCAGAACTCTAAAGCTTGTTACATCACCATGTAGGCTTTAAATATAGTGAGACTCCCTTAGCAAAGTTTTTTCCACTGACAAAGCAAACTGAAAATGTTGTCTTTTGTCAGATCTCTCCTTCGACCTTTCACCTCTGTGTGTGTGTATTGAAAGTGGAGCAAAGTTTCTCTCTCTCTGGCAAGCTCTATTGCTTTGTTCCCTGCAGCTGTAGCTGGTTTTTGAAGGTTATGGAGAGACCACAGTATCAGAATTGAAATCCATGTTGCAGAACTGGAAGATGAATTAATGTCCACCTGAGAAAGGTATTATGTGAAGGACACAACAGTATGGCTAAACTATTTCACTATTATACAGCCATAAGCCAGGATCTCCAGTAGTTTGCATGGCAGTAATATACAACGTACACGTCTGCTGTAGTCATGGGTTTCCTAGCATATTGGCTTATTTTTAGGCATTCACTTGATGTACATCATAAGTGACTGTCTTTTCTTCCTGATCCTTGCTGAAATACAGAAGGTTTTCAGCACACTATTTCATTTAGCCTGTGTTTTCCAGCTAAGGACATATCAGAAGCAGGCAAGGATGTTAAGAGCTGAAATATGTGTCTGTGACACTGGCCATGAACTATGATATTCTAAAAACAACGTTAAAATTTGTACAGAAAAGACTAGTTTTATTCATGTTCTGATGTGACTTCTTTGGATTCTGTTTTAAGTGTTTAGTATCTATACTGTTGAAATCACCTTGAGGATTGATTTGACTCAACAAATGTCAGTTTGAATTTTGCAAAAAGGGTTTATGTCTACCTATATTCCATTATATATATGTTCTATGGATTTTTTTCAAACAGAATTTTGTTATTAATGTTTGGATCTCCTTTCTTGGCAAAGAACATCCAAAACCATTGTACAGGCAATATTGTACTTGTGCTTGTGTGTGACAGGTGATGGCTGAAGATCAGCATCCTGCTCACTGTGCAAGTAGATGGCACTAAGTTGTGGCACCTGCTCACACCAGACCAGATGCACAGGACACACTTTAGTCTATAAGCAGTCTTTCCTTTTTTTTTTTTTTTTTTTTTTTTTGGTGCTGTGCCACAGAAGTAGGAAGATGAACTTCATGTTGCCTCACTGCTAGGCTCCAGCATGGTACTTCAGCAGTAGTAGTATTGCTGTACGGGTACAGGCTGGCACCTCTCGTTGAAGACAAGGGGTGAGGAAATGACATCTCTTCAGTAAGGGATCTTATTCAATGAATAATAGGTGAACCTAGTATAATTCATTCTTTCACCCAGCAAATAATGGATTTGGAACAAAAAATTTAGTAGGTTGCCTTAAAAAATGATTTTTTATTTGCCCTTCTCTCTCCTCTGGTCACTGTCAGTTTGTTATAAATATATGCATCTGCTTAGGTTTTTTTTAGGATTTGTTGCTAAGCTATTTCAAAAGATGGGAAAATGGGCTATATTTAAGGAAACATTTGTAAGAAGTAGCAGCTATCTCATGAAGGGTTGTTTGAAAACTTTCCTATGTTTATGGTAAGTAGTGAAGATAGACATTTACCCCTAAGCCACAGACTCTTCACTACAACAGTGAATAATCTACTCTTGTCTGCTGTGTATGCAAATGAAACTATTTCAATTAAGAAATGTTCTGTGTATTCTTCATATAATTTTGGTGTGTTCAATCATCCTCATTTTGTTTCTTAAGCTGGAGGCACCTAAAATTTGGTTTGCATCTACTTCCTATGCTGCCAAGATAATGCAGTACCCATCTTTTGCAATCTAAGATATTTGTGGTTTCTTAATTCAGTGAGGTCCTCATTCTTGTGCATTTTATTCCTTCCCAGATGTATTAAGATTGAAGACAAGGAATGTGAATTCAACAAGAATTTCCATCTCATCCTTCAAAGTAAACTGGCTCACCCTCACTACAAGCCAGGACTGCAGGCTCAGACCACCCTCATTAATTTCACTGTCAGTAGGGACGGGCTGGAAGACCAGCTGTTGGCTGAGGTTGTTAGTGCCAAAAGGCTGGACTTAGAAATATATGAGGTAAAGACTATCTTTTGATCTGTCCGTAGCCCCTTCTGAGAATTTAAGACTAGCATTAATATGCCTGTTTGAATCTGCTGTGCGGTAACTCGTATATTAGAAAGATGTTAAAGTGTAGAAAGTACTTCTACTAATTTGGCCAAACCCATACTCCCAGAGGGCTGGGCTTGACCTAAAGCTCTGCTAGAAATTAAAGTTATTGTGATCTTGTTCCCACACTTCTCTCAACTGATTGGTTTGCTCTATGCATTTAATTCACAGTGTAAGATTAAAGTCCTCTGCAATGCTTTGTGCTCCATTGATCTTGAGCCAATAAGTGTGAATAAAATTTCATGCTGGTCCATAAGAGGATATGATGGCACTGTTAGGACCTGTGACATTTGATTACTAAATAATAATTTATTCCCGAAAAGATGCAGTTCTGTAGCTGCTGCAGTCATAGCAATATATAGTAACTTATGAAGAGAAACGCTTTTATAGCTGGTTGTAGTCTTTGAGCAGACTGTGATCTGTGTGCTAAAAAATTAAAAAATACTTAGGGGTGTGAAATGAATAATATGAATACTTCCTATTTCTCTAGTGTGTCTTTCCAGATCTCTCATGTAATTTACTGTCTTCATCCGCAAAGACTTGCTACACCTCTTTGAGGTCCTGCTGCTTCATGCAAGGGCAAACTGGGTCAGAGAGTTTAATTACACCTTGATGAAAGAAAGCCATCTACTTGGGAATATGATCTGAAAACAGCTGGCCATTTTCTTCTGCATCTGTACATTGTTCCACGTGGGGCTGTATGCTTACAACGCTCATATCGCCTAGGGTTTTTTTGTGTGAGGGTCAGATTCTGATGGAGAGCTCCCCGTAGGACTAGTCAAGCCTTTTCACTGTCAGGTCAGTCCAACAGAGCAGACTACGACCGTGCCTTCACCCACTGCTTGCTGCCAAAGTGGAGTTCTCCAGTCTTGTGCTGCTGTTGGTTTCCTCAGCTGCCACGTAGGTTGCCACTTGCTATCTCTGGCAAGATTCCGATCCTTTTGTGTAGTCTGAAGGAGAAGGAGGCTAGGAGAGAGATAAAGTTGTGGTCCATGGTGATCTTGACCTTCTTGCTTTGGGTGTTCCAGAACCTTAGTTCTAGTGTACTGGGACAGAAGGTAAACTGTCTTTTTCAGAAATTAAATCAACTAATGTAATTAAACATTAAAATGTAGCTTACAAATGCTATAAACCAGTAATTTTTGCTGCAGTTGTTTAAATACAGTGTTTTCATTCTCTCTGCTTGTCAGTCCTGGGCAAGCAGCAGAACCATTTCAAGATGGAGTTGAGGCAACTGGAGGATGACGTGCTGCTCAGCCCTTCAGCTGCCCAGGGCAGTTTCTTAGATGATAGTGAACTTGTAGAGAAACTTGAGTCAACAAAGTTGACTGCATCAGAAATACAGTGCAAGGTAACAACAATTGGACTGTTTTTAACAACTTAACGTCACCTGCAAAATGTGTAGTATTAATTATTTTTAGTGAAATATTTCTGTGAGATTGGAATGGTCAGATTCCTTTCTGTCCAGTAAGTGCGTTCATGCACATATTAACAATTTCATATCTATTGTATGAAATGTCTTTTTTTTTCCTTTTGATTTAAGTGTTTGAGTTAGTACTGAAAATAAATGAGTATCAGCATGAAATGTGAACAAACATTCATATATGATTGCCTTGTTTTCACAAGTGAGCAGGCATATTGCTGTAGAAAACAGTCATTCCCTTATGTTTGCCTAAGATAAGAAGCTTGCTTACCTTAAATATTTGCTACTGCCTGAAATAAAGTCAGTTTAGTTCTAGAGTGTATCCATATTCTTTTTAGGATAGGAATGTTTTGGTAATTGTGTGGGATAATCATGGTCCATTAAAAAGCACATGAGACAACTGTCATCTTTGGCTGAAGCCAAAGAAAATGAAGCTCAAATTAACATGACATGAGAGCATTACAGTCCAACAGCCATAAGACTGTTACTTCATTAGTAACAGTCTGGGCAGCATCAACCCCATCTACCATTTTCCTCTGAAAGTAAAAACTTATCTTGCTGATTTGGTTTCAAAGTGCAAGGAAGAGAATCCTGCCTCCAGTAGGATGCCCAGTATATTAGCTATCACTCATACCAGATGTTTACTTTTGCCAGGCTGTGTGTCTGTGAAACACGATGTGATCTCGAGCTGATCTGGAACACTGTGCATTCCCACGGGTCTCTCTGTCGGCTGTCTCCATTTTGATGGTGTTTTCTGACTGTGCTTGTAGAGTTTACCTTCCTTTTCTTGAGCCATCCCACAGAGTCATGTTAGGAAGAGTTTTGAGGGATTAGGTATAAACAATTCAGTGTGGCAAATCTACCAAATGACCTAATGCTATGAGGAACGGAAATCACCCACTGCAAAATTAGCAGCTTGCTTAAGCGAGAGGTTCTGCCTGCCGAGTAAAATAAGGAAGCAGAAGAGTACTGCTGTTTGCAACCCTGGTTTGCTAAAAGTTTCCTCAAAAGCCTCTTGGCAGAAGTGCTTTGCGTTTTCCACTGCTTTGGCCAGCTCTTCTTAGAAGCCTACAGTTGGAAACCAAGTATCTTAAAAGCAGAAAAGAAAAAAAAAAAGCAGAATTCAAATAAATAAAAATCATTGTACTTCTTTTCAGGTCTGCGATGCAGTCTTTCACAAAGCAAGTAAACAGGCTGAAAAATCAGAAGATACTCAGTGACGTATCTCTAACCTGACAGAAGCTGTCACATATTCAACCTTTTATTTTCATGAGCCAAGGACTTTTCGAAAAGGATAAGCTCATTTTCTTGGCCCAAACAGCTTTTCAGGTGGAGAAAAATTTTCAGATCACTGGTGCTGATATTTACTGTGTTTGCTGTTTCTTCACTAGAAGGTGATGCCTCTGCTCAAACAAGTTATCTTCTTACCTTGTGGCTGTGCAGTTTCTCACACAGTGTGAGTGCTGCTTCTGTACCGATAACAACTGCAGAAATTCCAAAGATACTTTCATGTAATTCTTTTAATTTAAAATGCTGCAATGACATTATGGAGCTACGCTGAAGTTAAATAGCATGATTTAGATGCTTGTGGTTGGATAATTAGAGCTGAAATGTATGTGGTATGTAAAGTAAGAATTTTGTACATAATGCATATCCATATCACACTCAGGCTCTTATTTTTTTCTCTTAAATTTAGTATCTTATACAACCTGTGAAGAATTAGGGTTCAGTTTTTCCTGGGTGGCAGGTTTTGCCCTGAAGAGGTTCCTCCAGGTTGTATCACAGAGCTGATCAGTAACAGAGGTAGGAATCAAACTAGAAACCAAGGATTTGGGAAGAAGGTAAAAAAATTATATATTGAAGAATCCGATTTGGGGGAGGATAGAAAAAAAGGAATCACTCCACACAGTGTATAAGTGGAAGTTAAAAGCAGACAGAAATATCTGGAAGGGAAAGGAGAGAAAAGGGGAGAAGGAAAACTGGTGATGATTTCTTTGCATGGTGCAGATGGATTTGTTCATATTCACCTTGGCTTTTAGCACTGTGTGGCTAAACTTTTGTCTTCTCTGTAGCAGTGGTGCTGTGATGGATCATGAGGAATGGAAATCTTTGCCACATCCAAAAAATAAGCTCTATCACTATTACAGAGTAGACAGAAACCAGAGTAAAGGGCATAATAAACTTCTGATGTATTAAATACATTTTTAGATGGAAAGAGAAAGGGCTTTTAAGAGAGGAAGATAGATATATTTCTATCAGAAAGGAGAGAGAAAACATGGTATCATGGCCAAGGTGTCTCTTTTTCCCACTATATGTGGTAAAGTGATAAAAGAACTAGAAAAGCCCCTCTGTCATAGTTCAGAACCTGAGGAGTTTTCTTCAATAGACATTCAGCTAAAGTGCCTGAACTGATTCCGTGTAAAACAACCCCCCCAAAAAAACCACCAAAAAAAACCCAACAACAAAACCTCTTGGGATTTGCAAACTTCCCAAAACTTTGTGTCAGTTTGCAGTCTGAAGAGGGATTGGAATGGTGATGGAAACAACTGTGCATTATTTGTTCTTCTCTCTGTCTTTTGAGAGAGAAAAGGTATACATAGAGATAATTAGATGGGATTCAGAAATCTACTTTTTCAGTGGTATTAATATAAAGTAACTTGTGACCAAGTATGTAAGCTTAACTTGAGTGTGGAAGACTTACTTACATTTTTATGTTTATGTTGCCACAAGCTAAAGAAAAATAGCTGCTGTTGTTGGTTAGCTCATCTTAAAATTTGACTGCATTTGTCTTTCAGTACATAAATGAACAGCAGTTGTATTTCCTGTGAAAAGTTTTGACTGACAGGTTGTGTTTGGCTTTCATGGTGCCTTTTTTTAAGAGGTAAAGGAAAGTTCAGCTCTGTGCATGTGTAGGAGTGATTTTGAAAAAAATTCTCACACCTTTAGTGACTAACATATAAGAATCAATCCATTTGCAATGGATTTCAAATCAATATTTTTAAATATCGTTAAAACAAGATGTAAATTCTTATATCAGAGTTTTAGAAAATGCAGCTGTAGGAATTTTTGTTGCTTTGAGCTCCCTACTCAGTAATACTTTGAACTGTGAATACTTTAAGGCAGAAGTGGCTCTGAAGCAACTCTGATGACCTTTTTCATTTTTGTGTGCTGTCAAGATTCATCTAAGAAGTAAAGAGATAGAACTCCTTCAATTGGATTTCCTTCTTTGATTCTGAGTTGAACACACTTACAGGAGTCCTGTTGACTTCTTAACTACTCAGCCATGGAGTGCCATTAGTGTGGGTTGGGAAAATTGCTTTTCAGTTCTGAGTCTTTTCTGATGTTATTTCTGGAAGTGCTATAACTACACAATTTCAGATAAAGTCATACATTCCACCGTAATTTTTAGTGGAACTAGTGATGCTTTCAAAGAGACTTGTCTTTTCTTTTTGAGTGTATTTTTTCTTTAGACACCACGTACTGTGCTTTGTGAGGAAATTCTGTTTTACCATAATTTGTCCAATCCCCTAGAAATATAATTTTGATCTTTGTACTACTTCTTACTATAGTAAATGTCCCATACAAGGTTTCCAGTTTGTCATATCTTTATATTTAACAGTAAGAAAATGGTACAGCAATACTGACCAAAGTAAACTCTTATAAATAATATTATCCATATATATATATTAAAAATATGTAATTTAATAATTTAAGGTAAGTCTTGAGTCCCTGGTAATTGGCTAGGCTATGGTTTTTTACATATCCCAAAAGTATCAGTATTTGTCTTCCTGTTTCAGTCTTCATGCAGAAGGTACATCATCTATATTTGTGTCTTTGGAATGTTTCCAGGCTTGTGTGTATGTGCCCATACACATGTACGGGTATGGGTGTATTTTTACTACACAGAACAAAGCCTTCTGGAATCATCTGTCACAGTGGAGTATACATTACTATGGGAAAGTTGGGCAAGGTTTATTTTCAGCAGATTTGAGTTCAAAAGTTTCTTCCCCCCTCACCATATTCATGGTAAATGGCATGGATGAAAATGTAAGGTCATAAGCACTGCAGTATGAAGACATTTTTAGACCAAGCATTCCTCTGCTTGGAATAACGCAGGTTTCCTTTGTACTGTTTTCTACCTTTTGACTAGATGAGGGCCAGAGGGCAATTTTCTCCATGCTCATGTAATCTTGTGCCCCCTGTGACTAAATAATGGTCATTATACAAACTATATTCAATTGTATAGGGCTCTGTGGCTTTATACTTAGGATTACTATTCCCCACAGACAATAGTGAGAATACCAGGTTAATACAGCTGTGACCTCACTGTGCTCAATTTAAACTCAGGCCTCACAAGGTGAGAGGCTTGTGCGTTTACCCACTGAACCAAGCAGTTAAAAAACTGATGTGCTATCTACCACATGTTGCTCCCTTTTTCATAAGGGAATTGCTCTTTACCCCCTGTAAGAGTTTCTAAAGCTCAGTAACAATGCCGAGCATCTATCAAAATGTCAAAAGGTTCATTATCTTAAAACCAAGGGAACAGATTTCTGCAGGCTTTTTCTAATACCAGCAATAAGGCCGCTGTTGAGAGCTCGCAATTTTGCTTGTTGAAATTGTAAGGGTTTAGTGAAGTGCTTCAGAAGACGTAATATGCATTGCACAAGTGATAGTGAAATTAATGGGGGCATTATCATTCTTTTTCCTTTCTGCTCTGCTAATTTTCCTATCTCCTGCCCCCCCATCACTCACCCTTCCCCAATTACTTCTTTTACAGGAAAAAAAGCTTGGTTTCAGTGTAGACTCTGGAAGATTTCATAACATCTCTTTAGGACAAGGGCAGGAGATGGTTGCAGAAGAGGCACTTGAGAAGGCTGCCAGACATGGCCATTGGGTTCTTTTCCAACTGAGTGTCAAGCAGCAAGTGTCAGACAGACAGTCCCTGTCTCCTCAGTTGGAAGGATATTCCCAGAATACAAACAAAATACATGGTAGATTACAGAAAAAAGTTTCAAACAGCTAGTAATCTTGTTCCTTTTTGCTTTTGATTGTAACAGGATAAACATCGTATTCTTAGAGTGTATGTGATGTAATGGTTTTAAAATAGAGGGGGCTAGATTTAGATTAGATATTAGGAAAAAATTTTTTACAATGCGAGTTATAGAACACTGGAACAGGTTGCCCAGAGAAGTGGTGGAAGCCCTATCCCTGGAAACGTTCAAGGCCAGGCTAGATGAGGCTCTGAGCAACCTGATCTAGTTGGGGATGTCCCTGCTCCTTGCAGGGGGGTTGGAATAGATGACCTTTGAAGGTCCCTTCCAACCCTAACCATTCTATGATTCTATGGTTCTATGTTTTTCTGAACACTGTCCTCACCCTCCCAGGAGAAATAGGAAAGAGAAAACAGAAAGCCTCTGGTGGGTAGGTAGGACTGTCCTCAGGCATATACTTCCCCCACATAATTAAGAGCTTTTGTTCTGTTCAGTGGGCTGTAATGGAGACTTTAATAAACTGGGTGTGACTGCCCCTTGGGAAGCTGTATAATTAGCCTTGGAGTGCTGCTCTTCTGAGATAGCAGCCGCAGCTTTGGCCAGCATTGTATGGACCAAGAACCCACTCTGCAGCGGACAAAAAGATCTGTGCAATACCCTGAGAAGCTGCAGATCCTGGTGCAATGACAGAGCAGACAGGAGCACTGCAATTGTTAATACTACAGAAAGAAGGTGCTTCCCCCCCACAGTTTTATGCTAAATAGCCAGTGGATTTTTGTAACTATCCCTTTGCCCTGAAGCCAAACAAGAAGTGCATGTTCCAGGCCTTGATATGAAGGAGGTCAGGGGGACCAACATAAGAAAGACATGGACTTGTTGGAGCAGGTCCAGAGGAGGACCATGAAGATGATCAGAGGGCTGGAGCACCTCTCCTATGAGGACAGGCTGAGAGAGTTGGGGCTGTTCAGTCTGGAGAAGAGGAGAGGTCCGGGAGGACCTTATAGCGGTCTTCCAGTACCTCAAGGGGGCCTACAGGAAAGATGGGAAGAAACTTTTAAGCAGGGCCTGTTGCAATAGGACAAGAGGTAATGGTTTTAATATAGAAGGAGGTAGATTCAGATTAGACATTAGGAAAAAAAAAAAAAGTTTAAAATTAGGGTGGTGGAACGCTGGAACAGATTGTCCAGAGAGGTGGTGGATGCCCCATCCCTGAAAACATTCAAGGCCGGATTGGACCGAGTTCTGAGCCACCTGATCTGGCTGGAGATGTCCCTGCTCCTTGCAGGGTGGTTGGACTAGATGACCTTTAAGGTCCCTTCCAAATCAAACCATCCTATGATTCTATGACCAGATGATTCCCTCCTCTTCTGGTTTTAACCTCAGCAACATACACGTTTGACTGTCAAACAGATTGCCTGCAACAAATGAAGAGATGGGCTAGACTCAGTGTTGTCTGCCCATTAAAAAAAAAAATCATGGTGGAATTAGTGAGGGGCCTTGGTGTGCTAGGCACTGTGCAAACATGCACAAACTGAACCCTTTGTGGACACTGAAATTGGAAGAATTCTTTCACCAGTTTTCGCATGAATAAGCATAAAGAAAACAAGCATATAGAAAACTATCAGAACTAAGAATGAATTTCTACAGTTTTTATAGGAAAATGGCAAATAGTTTGTCTCTTTTAAATTTAAAATTTAAAAGCCAGCTATAGCCCTATACAGAATCTTATGTTGATGAGATTCTTTACTAACACTATAAACAGTGGAAGCAAAAGAAAAATTATTAAACTTCTCTTTCAAATACGACACTTGGGAAACAGAGTAAAATCTGAAGGAACAGTATTCTTTTAAACTGGCAAATTTTCTACTTGAGATAACATCTATGGGTGATTTATGTTAAGCAACTGTAGCGGTTATATGAGTAATATTTATAGAGTTCTAGTTAAAGTCTCTGTTTTTATTGGTTTCAGTAGCACAACAGGTCTCCTTTCCTAAGGGACATTTGGAAATAAAAAGGTACCTATCAACACTTTTGCTTCTGGGAATTACTGCAAAAAAATACTACCTAATAATCACTCATCACTAAGAAACCTGTTTCTCTGTCTCCTTCAAACCTCAGGTTTGTGAGTGCTCCCTTTAGGCAGCTGAGGCAGGTACAGCTAATCGATAACGCTGCCGGCTGTTAACTGCGTAAATGTATTCCTGTGTTCTTTGACAGGATACCCTTGAACTGTGTTCCAAGAGAAGGGAAATTTAAAAGCATTCTTTTTCCTCTGTGCTCTTTTCACACTTGCATTGCTGGGAGACTGAAGTTTGGCCCTCAGGGCTGGGATAGAACGTACCCATTCAGTGCTGGAGATCTCGCCGTTTGCATCTGCATCCTCTGCAACTTGAGAGACCCATACGGAGGTAAGAAGTAGTGGGCAGGAGGTAACCACATAAAAAGGTCATTTTGACTCAATCAGCTGTTTATACAGAATAAGGGGGGGGGACAATTCTTCTCTGAAGTTGTTATGTAAGTAGCTGATGTTACATGATGCTGCTGCTGAGTGTGAAAATAAACCAGATCAAAAGTGTGGGGTTTTTGTTGGTTGTTTGTTTTTGTTTTTGTTTTGTTTTTTTTCTGGTAGTGGATGCCTGAACTTTGTAATATAGGTCAAACCAGTTCCACATCAGTAGCTAAGGGGGAAAAAAATGCCCTTCATTATGTTAACAAAAACAGTGGTTTACATGTGCATATATGCCAAATTCATTAGGCAGGTAATGAAGCATTTGCACAAATGTAATTACATACAGCAATTCTGACAGTTCATAACACTGCATTAATAATCACCACAATTAGTTCTGATGATGGAAGCAATTTACAGCACGTCACATGTATAAATAATGGTGCATTTCCTGCATGTGTCATTATTATGTATTAAGGACGCCACCTTGTTGTGACTTTCTCAGTAATGTTCCCCTGGAGTCAAAGTTAAGGGTAGGTGAGTGATTTTATTTCTGAGCTACAGTGGATTTCTCACTTGTATCGTTAAATACTCAGCTGAGGTCATTTGTGTAAGTTCTGTATAGGCAGAGCCTAAATAATAGCAATAATTATTTATTACTGAATGATATAGGATAGTACTGAATAAGTCCTCTCATTTTAATAATTTAAAGAAATTTAAGAGGTATTTTTAAAGAAAAAAAATATAGGCATATCTCATCCCTTGATGATATACTTTTCTCCATCTCTCCCAACTTGTATTTACTCTTAGAAATTAATTTTCCTTTTTTCTTTTTATCCCTACTGACCTTTATTTAGCTAATAGGACATGAAACTGTTTTTCCTTTCTGTGGTACTTGGTGTCATATTGAAATAATTGCTTAATTTTATAGTGATGATTTAATAATGCTTCCCATTTAGAAAACAAGTCTATAAAATCAGTGTATTCCAACCCTTAGTTTTCTTTGCTAATAAATCTTGCTGCTTTAAGCTCTGTTTTTTTCAAATCACAATTCATAATTTTGATAATTAATTTTCCTAATTAATGGGAGGGAGGGCTAGAAAGGTCTGAAAGAGCAAGAAATATTTTATCTTCCCTCTTGATAATATTGCTTTTTGGCCCTTTTCATTTTATTGGATAGTGATTCATTATTCTGTGGCTTTATAAGCACTTTCTTAACATAGATACTGTAGAAAGAAAAGAAATAATAGTTTTTTAAAATGTGACTGTCTATATATATATGTGTACATGCACATATAAATACATACATACATATATAAAAATAAAGAAAATCTCCCAGCTTGGTATCATTTAACGATAACTTTGTTTAAGACAATTAGGGATTGACCAGAACACATAAACTGGAAAACTTGACTAGCCCATTAGCTAGTGGAAACTACCTTAATTCCATCATCACTTGTGCCAGTTTATGGTGCTTCCTTGTGAATATTTCATCTTCTTGCATCTCAGTTTTACTTAATCGATTTTCCTGTGGCTGAGATGAACTCCACTGCACTCACCTGCGATAGGTAAGATCTCCTCAGGTGAAGTGCAGGATGCCTGATCTGACTTCATTGCCCTGCTCTTCCCTTCCACCTTCGGATCCCCACACACACGTTCATGGAGTCGTTCAATGTTGTGAGGGGGATGTGGACTCCAGCCTCACCATATCCATCCACTCAGCAGTTTTCTAGAGAGCACAATGGCAATTATGCAAATCTGACAGCCCAAAATATTTCTAAGGCAAAATCCTCAGTTTTCTCACACCAGCAGTAATGTCCCTTTTATATCACAAGCTTTGATTATCCCAGTGTCATCAATGTCCCCAGAAGTGTGCAGCTGAATGAGTTTGTACTGAATTAGAATATTTACATACTCTTCTAAAAGACAAAGGAAAAAGCTATTTCTTGAGATAAATATATATGAAATTAGAAAAACATTGAATGTGTTTCATTTGCCAGCAAAGAGAAAAGCAAGTTTATTCTATCTGCAAGACTGTTTCATTCTAAATCCAAGTCATTGGCATTTTTCACAGGGACTCTCTGTTCAGGCTTCTCATCAGCAGCATGCAGCATTGCTTATTATACTCCAGTGGCCTGTTTTTTTCTTCTTTTTTTTTTCATTCTCTTCAAGCCAATTTAAAAGAAAGATGGATTAGACTTTCACATATTCAAATTGAAATAAACTTGTAGCAAGCAGGCTGGAATAGCTGCAGCTATTTTACTCGTTCTGTTCTGTCACATCATGCAATATTTAAAATGTATAATTAAGATTTTACTTGAATTGTTGGGAGGCAAATACTGCCCCCAAGGGCGTAAAGGTTCCTGTCTGGAAAGGCTTCATCACAAACTGGCATATTTTGCAAATGAAAGAGTAGCAAAAAGAAGCTTCAAACTCTGTGAAGCCAAATAAAACAGAAAGACAGTAGTTTCTTGGGTAAAATGTGTTCCCACTGTTAATCACATGCTGTAACAGTGGCATTATGACGAGAGTTCTACAGTCAACATAATGCTTACGTGATGTGGTAGTAATGGGATTAATATTAATTCAATTTTTACTGAAGTTCTTGAATACATCCCAAATTCAAATAATGTAGAATTTCAGTTACTGACTGCTTCCTAGGGAGGAGATATAAAAGACTGCAATCAGATACAAGTTTTCTATTTCTCCTCCAAGAAAGGCACAGTAGGTTACCTTCCTGTCACTCATAAGGATTATGTTTTTAAAGATCTGCATGGGAAAATACATGTGCTTGTTAATGAGTTATGTTCTTTTATATCATGCAGTGTTTTGAAAATGTACTTTTCTCTTAAAAGCTTTTTGTAAGGGATAAGGTAGAAAACATGACATAAGGCTCAGATCATAGTATCACAGAACGGTTAGGGTTGGAAGGGACCTTCAAGGGTCATCCAGTCCAACCCCCCTGGTAGGAGCAGGATCATCCCCCACTAGATCAGGTTGCTCAGAGCCCCATCCAACCTGGCCTTGAATGTTTCCAGGGATGAGGCATCCACCACCTCTCTGGGCAACCTGTTCCAATGTTCTACCACCCTCATTATAAAAATTTTTTTCCTAATATCTAATCTAAGTCTACCTCCCTCTATTTTAAAACCATTACCCCTAGTCCTGTTGCCCTACTGAAGAGTCTCTCCCCATCTTTCCTGTAGGCCCCCTTTGGGTAATGGAAGGCCGCTACAAAGTCTCCCCAGAGCTTCCTCTTCTCCAGGCTGAACAGATGATACATTTTACACCATTATTGAATTTTAGTCACAAACTTGATATTTTTACTCAGATATTTGCAGATATCTCTCACTGGATTGAAACAAATGAAATCTGTGTTTCCATGTAGTTATTTTCCAAATAAACTAAACCCAGCAATGTGAATGTATAACCATGAAGCTTCCTGAAAGGAAGCATTTGAATTTCTTTTATTTCTCTTAGCAATGTTTACTGTGAGCAACCTTGCTTTGTCCTTTAGAAAGCTGACTCATTTTATTCAGTGATGCATTCTGTTCCCCTAGGTTCCATGGGAAGACCTGTGTTACCTCTTCGGTGAGATCATGTACGGTGGCCTCATCACCAATACCTGAGACCGCAGACTCTGCTGTGTATATCTGCAGGAATTCATCAACCCACCTGTGGTAAGGACTTTCATATATGCCTGTAGCTCTTGAACATGGATGTGGTATGTTCAACTCAAGAGAAAGTGATCTTTCAGAACCAGAGCCTTGTGGGCAAGACCGCAAGCTTTCTTGTCCATGTGTCCCCACCTGTGGCAAGGTCTTGTCTGGCTATGGCGGAATGAATTCTCCAACTTATCACTAGCACAATGATTTGTCATGAGCCAGTTTTGTCTGCAAGGATTTGTGACTTGGCATATTGCTTGCTCAAATACTTCTGCAAGCACCCTTACTCGGTGACTTGAATTCAGTGTTTCGTAACACTGCTTGTACAGCCAGCTTAATGACATTAGGGGTTAGTACATTTAGGATTCCATTTTCCTAAGAAAACGATTCTCTTTCAAGGTGCTGCCATTTAGAAAGGTCTGAGTGGACATGGGAAAATATCCTTTATGAAACAGCACTGTAACCAACGTAACTGCTAGACTCACCAGTTACAGCAGTCCAGAATGGCAAAATCCCCAAAACTTACATTTACTGTTTGTACGTTTTCTTCTCCAGATAAATACTAGAGTGGAAACGTTACACATTTCCTTGCGGTTTCCTGTTTCCAAAATAGGAAAAGTAGTTTGTAAGATTGTTTCTCATTTTCCACCACCCTCTCACATATCTGTTTCTCTAGCTTTGTCAGATTATCACTCAGCTGATATATACTGAATTATTCAAAATTTGGTATTGAGTTTTGGTCCTGGGCAGCAGCTTATGTGGAGCATCCATGAGTCCAACGTGCAAGACTTCTAAACAGAAAGAAATGTTGGAACTTTTGAGGAGACAAAATGTTCCTTTAACTTTAGTTCAAGAAAGCCTTGCATGGGAACTACTTGAATATATTTTCATATACATACATTTATATAAAGTGTGTATGCGTATATATATGTGTATGTGTATTTATATATGTATAAAAAATTTTAAAAACAAGTGACTGCTTCTCCTAAGCTTCTAAAGTAGTCACTTTAGAGAATTGATTGCACAGAATTTGCTAAAAACAACTGAGAGATTTTTCAAGTGCCCTTTCCAGATTTGTTATTCTTCATTGTCCAAAGGTAAAAAGCTTATTTGGGAGGAAAAAAATGAAAATCAGTATGTTACGTGTGAGCAGGCCACTCGCAGAGCCTGGCTAAGTTGAGGAAAGTGCCCTTTTCCCCCTTGGCAATGCGGCTGAAGCCTGTGTCGAGCAAGATGAGCTTGCTGGTGTCTCCTCAGTCCCTAACGAGTGGGTTTTCGTATGTCAAAGAGCCACGCTCAGATGAAGGCAATTGGAAGTAACTGCTCCAAAGAAGATGCCCAAGAGTAAGTTGCCATGGAGATGGAAAGGCTAAACACCACTGTACTCCTGACCTCGACAGAGGCTGATTTCTCCAAATGACAGCTGAGGTCGCGAGGGCATGGTGGGAAGCTCATCCTGCCAGCTTGGGCTCTGTGTCTAGCCTATGGATAAGTAAAGAATTACTGCTTCCAGTTTAGGCAGTCCATTAACCTTCACAAGCCTGAACTTTCATTCAAATAATTGTAAAATAAGTATAGGTGGTGAAACCTGAGGAGAATCACTGCTATTCGTATGGCCTTTGGAAAGTTTAGAGACCCAACCCCGAGCGTGGATCTGCTGCTATTTTAAACAGGGAGATATCTTTCCAAGCTTTTTGCCGTAATTGGAAAATGTTAGAGCCTGAATTACCAGCAAAACCAGAAAACTATTCATTGACTGGCAGCCAAATGAATGCAAACAGGATGGCAACATCTTTCATCAGGGCTGGCGCTTTGTGTTCCCTGGAGAGATTGCCTTCTGGTTTACCTAATCGCATTGCTGATGAATTCTTGTAGCTATAAATTCATTCCACAAGAAGCATTAGAATAAACCACTGTATTTCAGCTTTGCTAAACCTCACCCGGGGTCTAGTGTAAAGACAGAAGGGCAGCGAGTGCCTGCTGTGAACCCCCGTCACCCGCAGCCTCCCTCCGTGTGCAAGACTCCCAAGAATACAGTAAAACCCGGTTTAAGTGCCAGCAGAGAGACTGGTAAGTACAAATTGTCTGACAGAATTGATCTTCCACTTGAGGTGAATAACAGGGCTTTTTTCAAAACCTCGGCACTACTTCAAAGCGGAGTCCTGAGACACAGCTTATTGTGGGCGAGGTTAGTGGTGCGGGTTCAGGCGCAGGTAAATAGCTGGTTGCAGAACAAAAATGACTTCAGAAATAAGTGCTTACTGGTGTTATTGTGAGCAGCAGCTTGTGGTTGACTGTTCTAAATGCCAAAAGCTGTTAAATTTTATTGTGATATTGTGGAGCGGACCCTGCATTAGGAAGAAATAGCTCCTGTGAAAAGTACCACTTAGAGCCAGAAATACTTTTCAGCAAAAATAACTTTCGAGTCTGGTCTGAATCCCAGACAGTTCTATGACAATAAGTTCAGAGAAACTCTTTGAATCCAGTGAAGTCCTTGCAGCACAGGAGCTGAGGAAGCTTGGAAAACAAATGCGATGATTGCTACAGCTTTTATTCTGTCCTGTCCTCAGCAGGAGGGCAGCCCACCAAGAGTACATCTCACCAAAGCCCTCTGTCTGCCTACTTAATTCTTGACCTGCTCCGAAGTCCCCAGTCTTATCTTTGGTATCCTGACAGGGGTAGAGCCTGCCTCTTCTGTGGGAACAGTGCAGCTCATAGCATTTGGTTCAATATTGAGCTGTTTGAGACCTTAATTTTTTCTGCTGTGAAAATTATCACCACTGTCTGTCTCATTGAGGCCAAAGCAGCAGTACCAAACCCCATGAAACACTCCTACATTTGAAGAGATGGAATGGAGTAGCATGCCCTTGTTTGCCTTCGAGAGTGTGAAAGGATGAACCTCCTCCTTTTAGAAGTTCCTAGGTCTCTTAAGCGGCTGGACCTCGGTCTGAAGGCAATGACTTTTTTATTAACAACACTGTTGCTCTTCTGTGTGTTTTTGGAGCTTTCTGTTGCTTTTTTTTTTTTTTTTTTTGAAATGAAATAATAGCTATTCTTTATGATGCCAATATGCTTTTTATTTTCTCCAAACAAAGGGGGAGTTGATGTTTTCTCCTCACATTGAAGTGCTGCAATCCCCACTCTTCTATGATGCTGTGCCAGACATGTGGACTAAACGAGCATATCCATCCACGTGCAGCCTTGCCCACTGGTAAGCACGCCACAGTAACAGGGCTTAGCTACAATGCGCAGAGCTATTCCAGTGATCTAAACCCAGCAGCTTTGTTCCATTTATTTATTTTGTCCAAAATTTATCTTAATGCAAGTCAGTTTTACTTTGAAACGAGTTTTGCAGAAATGTCAAGCACTTTTCTAAAGCAAGTCACAAGTGCTAGGGGCATTCAGCATCTTGCAGGATTCCTTTTCCCCTACACTGCCAGCAGCAATACCCACTTCCAGGTGGTTAGATATGGGAAAAATAGGCAGTGTTTTTTTTGGAAAGTCCTCTGATATCTCATGGCAATGAGTGCTGCAGCATGCCGTTACTCAGAGTCTCTGTCAGACGCTCTTGTGCTCCTAGTTTATACTTTGTTCTGGCTTGTTGGAAGTTTAAATGCACCACTGAAGAAGGTATCAGACAATTTGCATTTAGGAGGCCATCAACTGTTGTTACCATTTTTTGGCAGTTTCTGAAGGTGTGTTAACATGACTAATGGTGATGTTTAGGTTTCTCCCCAAGACAGCAAGTTTTACAGGACTGAGCATACTCACATTTTCTGATGCCAGCAACCTGTCTCATGCTGAGCACCTTCTACAATTGATTTTGGACTTACCTACCTCAGGGAAGAACAAATTCCTCTAAAACCATGACCTTATACTTACATAAGCATATACTTTCTGCTTACTTCAGCCACGTACCTTCTCTGTAGTCAAAAAGACTCATACACTTGAAGTCTACAATTTATTTTATCTTAAAAAGTAGTACAAATAAAGGCAGAAGCTATGGGTGCTTCTCTTTTAGGGTTACTGATCTTCTCATGCGATACGCAGGACTTAAGATCTGGACACAGGACCTTGTGCTGCCAGCAGTGGTGTGGCTTTCTGTCTTGTTCAGTCCTCAGTCCTTTCTAACAGATAAGCACTGATGGTTGTAAGGAACCAGGCCTATCATTTCACTGCCAGACATTTATTTTTTTACCATTACTGTTATTTATGTTTGTGATGCTCTCTGGAGCGTTAAGCACAGTTTAAATAAAAAGATAAAAACTAGCCAAATATCAGAATAACCATCTCCTGAATAGCAGGGGGAACAATCCAGACTAGTCTTCAGACTCCGCAGAAGTGTGAAGACAAAGCAGCTAAGGAAATAAATGCTGAATTTCATAGTTTAACAAAGGTTAAGAGTGCAAGTTTTCCTGCCATTATTATTCAACCAATTCAGTGCATATGTCACATTCTGGCTTATTCCTTAGTACTGATGCACTGTTACCAGGCTAAGCAGAAAAAAATAAATCAGTCTCCTGGTCCCCTTTATGCGGTTGTTGCCACAGCAGGGCATGAAACATCTTCATCAGTGTGTTGATGTCTCACTCTTGCCATGATCACAGGACATACACATGTATTTATTCTGAAGACCACAGTGAAGCCACCTGAGAGCTTGATAACAGGATATCTCAAACGCTGCATGGCCACCAACGGCACTCAGATGGCATTTGGCTAATCTGACAGAAAGGTGGCCAGGAGCGCCTCACAGGACACTTTGGCCAGGCTGCCATCATTCCGTGGAGCAGATGGGTACTGAGGGCCCAGGGAGCATTTACAGCCCAGACAGTGAGGTGCTTCTTGGTGTACTTAGAGGCAGACTGGGATGGCAGCATGAGGAAGGGGATGGCAGAATGAGGAAGGGGATGGCAGCATGAGGGCTGGCGGGCAGCTCCTCTTCTCCCTTGCTGCTCATGGTGAGGTCCCCGAATGGTGCTCATTTTGTGCCACAGGCATAGAAAAACACAACTGTATTTTTCACTCCTTTTACTGTCTCTCTCCCAGCTTTCTCTTCTGGGCGCTTGCTCCTGTCCAGGGCTGGGGGGATGTCACGACCATGCAGGCTAGAACAGATGTTAGCACAGGCTTGTTCTGAACTCAGCTGGAGAGAGGTGGTGTCTCAGAGTGTGGACAGCAATGCAATCTTACTCCCCTACTAAAGATGGGGTTAATTTGTTCTGTACTCTGCAGACTGTTTTGTTTCCAAACAAGTGCATTCACACAGGGTTTTTTTTCACTTTACTTCAGCTAATGGTCAAAGGAAAAAAAAAAAAAACCCACAACAAACCCCAGTCAGTCTCAGGCCTGTGCACAAGCCCAAGAGGGGGATGTTAACAGTTCTGACATTAAAATTACTGTCTGGATATTGAATTATTGAAAGTATGATTTTTTTTTTTTAAGCTGTAATGCAGAGCATGGCATGAAAGAATAAGTGGCCTTTGGATAAGGTGTGCTTGACTGTAGATGTTACCAAAAAGACCAAAGAAGATTATGGCCACCCATCAAAGGAAGGAGCCTGTATCTGTGGGTTTTTCATGGAAGGTAAGAAATAAGCTTAAATTGCTTGGTCTCAGTAACCTAGTTCAGGGACTCTAGTTTCCTTTTTTAGTTAGATAAGTTCCATCAGGAGTAGGACTAAAGTGTAGTGATCCTATGAACAGCACCGAGGAAGTTTAGGAATGGTGGTGGATTGTTGGTGTTGGTCCACTGTGACTTTCAAGTGCATACCAGCTTGGCCCTGCTCACTGACTGTACCTCCTGCTTTTAAGTAACTGTGAACTGAGTCTGAACAAGGTCTGCATTTGTAGTAAAGCGGCAGCTCTCAGAGGTTCAGAAGCTTAATACTGTTCCAAAGACTTTAAATGTCACCCCAATACTGACCACCTAGAAATTTTCTGCAGCTCTTAAGAGAAGCAGAATAGGGGAATAGGGTTAGTAGTTACTAGCTGTTGGTAATCTAGATCAAGTCATCTACACACTTGCAGAAGCTTAATACTATTCCAGAGACTTTAAATGTCACCCCAGTACTGACCACCTAGAAATTTTCTGCAGCTCTTAGAGATGCAGAATAGGGGAATAGGGTTAGTAGTTACTAGCTGTTGGTAATCTAGATTAAGTAATCTACACACTTGCAGTAAAAAAAAAAAAAGAAAGAAAAAAAAACTTAGAAAGGCTGTCAACTAAGTTACAGCTAATTAGAGAAAAGGTGAACAACTCCAACAGGCAGTTAGAGAAACATCCTCATTACTTGTACTCTTTACTAGACTTGAAAATAATAAAAGGAAAGCAACTCTTCAGGAAGGGACTTGCTACTACAGTAGGTAAACCCCAAGGGGAAAGTCAGGGGGACTGGAACAATGACGAACATGTCATTTGACTGTTGCTTTTTGTAAAGGTAGCCTGAATTTTTCAGAGGATTTCTTTTTAAAACATCTGTCACTCAAAGGGCAATACTGTTCATTCCTCCTCTGGGTATGAGGAAGGTATCAAGGAACTTTGTGAGCTGTGGTTGCTGTGTTTCTGTGTTTGTGTTGGTATTTGCAAATATAAACTTTCCTGTTGCTACATAAACACTCCTGAACTCCACAACTATCTACAACATTTCATCTGGTGGTTTATGTTAAAAGAACACACAACAAATCCAGCAGCTTTCAGAACATGCATGCCCCTTCAGCAGCACAGCACTCTTCTGTCTTCACTACACTGAAATATCTGTTTGACACTTCACGATACAAACATATGCCAATTACTCCAGTGTAGTTCTCCAGCTTTTGGAATACTTGACCATAAACTAGTGGATAATTAGGAGAAAAATCTGAGCACTTGACAGGCACACTCAGTCACAGGCATATTCAAAGTCCCAACTGTAAGCAGTTTGCAGTCCCTGCTTTCAATAAAAAGACGTGCTGATGAAACCAAAGTCCAGGCAGATGCTACGTACTCATCACAACATTCTTACAAAGAGATGCCACACAACACACCAACAACTAACTGTGTACACTGAATCTATATGTTCAAATGTAGCTTTAAGTATTTAGCAATAAGCAGGTGTTTAAACACAAATTATTCTGGTCTTGTCCTACAGAACACCACCTAAACCATGTGCCTACATTTATTGCAGGTGCCAGGTGGGACATCCAGCTGGGGATCATAGCTGAAGCCCAGATCAAGGAACTGACTCCAGCAATACCAGTCATTTTTGTAAGGGCTATTGCAATGGATCAAAGGGAAATTAAGAATGTTTATGAATGTCCAGTTTATAAAACCAAAAGTACAGAGACAACTTTCATTTGGACTTTCAACTTGAAAAGCCAGGAGAGGCCAGCTAAATGGGTTCTGGCAGGAGTAGCTTTACTCCTGGCAGTTTAGTAATAAGCTTTCAGTAGTATGTGCTGCTTTCTCAGTCTGCCTTGTAGTTATAGCAAAAAGAGATTAATATTTTTCACAGTCAACTGGAGCAGGAAATTTGCTTCAAAAACCCCACAATCCTCAGTGTAACACTTAAGTGCTCCATATTGTTGTTTCCTCATCCATCAGTGTTGTGTTCATGTGTTTCTTCATATAATGATTATTGATCTGCAAGCATTCCTTCATTACACCAGCTATGAGAAAGTAAATGGGAAGCATTAGAGTGTAGTTTGACTCACAAAATACTCCTCTTGATTATTCTTTATTCTCTCTACACAAAATGAAACAGGTATCTTACAAGAGTTTTAACATAATCATACTTCAATACAAACACGTTGCTTTTAAACAAAATTGTTTGCAAGTTTGGTTGTACATATGAAAAAAAAATCTAAGTATGAATGGTATGTATGTAAAAAGCAATCCTGAACTTTGTGATTTACACCAGCAGTTATGGCTGCTGTAAGGCAGTTGGTTCAAGCAGCAGGTGCATCACATAAAAACTGCTGGTGAGACATTCTTGTTCTTTATTGGGATGATGTTGAATTTTTTTTTTTTTAATTTTTTTTTTTTTTTAACAAAACACTCTTCCACTTTCAGGTTTCAGTGATTAATTGCACTTTGGAATAATAAAAAAAAAAATCATGCTCCCACGGGCAGGCTGCATCAGCTTTGGCTGGAATATAATGGCATTCAGATGAAAGCACCCTTCCCTTCTTTGCAGAGACAAGTTCCACAAACTACAGGTGGACGAATAGGTTCAGAAAGCAAGGGCTGGAAAACTGAATCTTTACCGAATCTTTACAGCCAAGTTGGAATATGAGGGTTTTTTTTTTCTTCAAAGACAGGCTATCCTTTACAGATAGCTGTTAAACACTCTTTCTGCAAACTTACATAATTATACAAATAAAAATATTGCTCAAATTGACCAAGTTCTCCATCATGTGGTTGTGTAGCTTTATTAAAAATTAACCACTCCAGGTTCAGGAGTGCCATTTCACTGAATGTATAGGTCTGTGCATGTAGATTTCTCTACCAAAACATTTTCCTGAGATCTTTTGCATAAGACCACAACAATTAAAGAAGTTCCCAACACAGAAATGCATATACTATACTCTACAATTCTATCTTATATAAAACATAGTAATAACCTTTTTGAAGTAAAAATTGTCACCATATTAAACCAGTTGCAGGCACAACTTGAGTTCAGTGTTCTCAATTGTCATCCGCCAGTTGTTTTTGTAAACTAGAAAACATGTGAGAAAACAGCATTAGTGGTTTTTAGGAAACTCAGGTTCCCCATAAACAATTTCCATTGCTGAAGATGAAAACTTCCAAAAAAACACCTCTATATACTTGAAGTAATCAATACTGATTTCAAAATAGGGAAAATCGTTTTAATTTCTTAAGCAAATAAGTTGTTTACACAGACAATATGACTTACTTTAATGCAGCTAATTTCACCCTAGGAGAAATCTCAAGTCCAAGAGATTCCTTTTGCACAGGTCCAGGATCTGCCCCAGGCCGCAAAGGCCAAGTATTTTTAAATGGCTACAACAGTTTGAAAAGGGACGACCAACAAAAAGGAAGAGTTTGAAAAGGCATGGCCCTCACCTTTCCAGGTACTCCTTGACATTGTCGTAGCCGTAGAACTTGGCCAAGTGGATGAGCATGCCCGTGGCACAGCGCCCGTCCTGCCGGCGGCAGTAGCTGCAGTTGCACACCCCACGGCAAGGAGGACAGATCCAGGCCTGCAAGGGGGTGAATGTGGGAGGGAGGTTAAAGGCAAGCCATGAGTAAACTTATATTTGCTTTCCTGTTGCTCAGACAGACAAGAGGATGGCTTCCTTACTGTGTGACTGTTCAGGGGAAGGTTACAAAAGCCTGAATCAGCCAGCCAGCCAACCTTGTTAACACTTTCCAAATTCTGCAGGTTTAAAGAAATGATTGTTTGCTTGAATACTTCTTACTCTGAAGACTAAGGCTCTCGGATTTGTTCAGTACCGATTTAAAATAGACTGAAGGCATCTGTAATGCCTCATGCTAACTCATCCTGTGTTAGGCTGACTGTAGTGAACTCCCTGGAAAAACATGGGTACCCCTTGTGACAAGTTTCTCTGGCTCTGCCTGATAGCATAGCTCGATTCCCGAGCCCAAATTACCCAACATGTAGATGAAGTCAGGCATCTCCCAGCTAGACATAGCGGCACAGGTGCTAACAGCATGCATTACAGCATAGCAGCCACTGCCACACTGGGCCAGCACACTGCAGCCGTTAGCTCCTCACTGTCCTTCAGAAGAGCCCAGAAACCCATCTCTAAAGCAGAGGTGGGGCATAGGAGGTCCCAGAACAAGCTGAGCACAGAAAGGATGATTCTGCCGCAAGGTTTTTGCGTAGCCACGAGCCTCATTCTCCGGCAGCAGCCTGTGGTCTCTCCTTGCTCAGTGCCTCAGAGGACAACAGAGAAAAGGGAACCAACTCTAAGACTTTTAGGCATCCTTCTCCTTTTTTCTCATATTTAAAAATTAGAATCTAAAACAAGGAACCTGCCTTGCATGCCACATTACTGAGAGCATAAAAATAAGACGGTACACTTTGGCATTTTTCTGAAAAGGGGCAGATTCCTTTTCTTAAAAGTTCGCATGCTTTCCCACCACTATCTGGTAAGCAAGTAGAGCTTCAAAGCACAAAGCTGAACAGACTGTAATCCATGCTCAGCACCTTCCACCTGAGTTCCAACAAGATCAGTGTCAGTCGCAACAGTACTACAGATCTTCTCTTAGCAAAAAGCTTTGAACACCACGTTATCATGAGCGTGTACTCATCACAGCTTACTAACAAAACTGTATTCATTACACTTTCTTTCCAAGCCCAAGAAATGGTACTTACTGGATCAAGCAGTGCTGATTTCACATCCTCCCCATATCGATTTCGAAGACATGGTCCACAAAACTGTCCCCTTACTCCTCCACAGCCTTGGTTGCGACAGATTGTCTTTGTATCAATTGTCTTTTGTCGACACTGGTGGCAAGTACTACCCTGAAGTTGGAAAGGAGGAGAAATACATATGTATGATGGACATCTTAAATTCTTGTTGGTGAACTTTCCTAATGTATCTGCCTATAGCAAAGCATAAACTTCAAACCAAAGTCAAATTCAGCAATGAAAATCTTAGTAAGAACCATAAGTTCTGTTATTATGATAAATCATATTGTCAATCTGGAGAGATGCTAGGAATTTTACAGAGACAATGCCCAGCCTCAGTTGCATTGGGAGTCTCAAACTACATGAACCTCATGTCACAGTTCAGATCCTTTCCTCTATCTAGGAAAAAGCTAAAACTATTCTGAAAATGACCCTCTTGACTTATCTCTGCAAGTACAATGAAGCATGAAAAATACAGTAAGTTGATCATCTAGATCTTTGTGACTTATAACAGCCAAATCCGGTGAAGGGAAGGAGGAGGAGTTCCATCAAAAGCTTTGGAAATGACCCAACACGTACAGAAATGTCGTTTCCAGGGGGTACAAGCAGCAGCAGAAATCACTGTTATTTAATGGTACAACCACCACCACATTTCTGTTAAGCAAGAATGAGAGATAAAAGGGATGTCAGCTCTTATCAGTGGTGAGTTATAGCTATAGCAAATCGCACTTAATAGCTCTACGGCAAGAAAGAACTTCTTTGCAGAAGCCAAAAGTTGGTGGGGCGTATCAACCAGCATGGGCAAGCCCACAGAAGCCTGGCAAGGTTTCCAAGTTGTGCCTGTTTAATACAGTAATGCAAAACTGCACTCTCCAGAACCTCAGGAAAGCATATTTTTTAGCAAACACCAGATGAACTGTTAGGAAACACTCACTTTCAAGCAAATGGACATGCTAAAGAAAGCAGCAGCCACTTACTAGAACTTTATCATAGATTTTGTCTTTAAAAGTGACTGCAATGTTGTCCAAGTCCTCCTCAGTAATATCTTCTACTGGACGGTGAGATGAATACTTTGATGATCTCCTCCTTTTGCGCACTCCACAACGCCCCTGCTAAAGAAACTCATCTCAACACCTTTTGTCTGGTGTCATGAAGACTCTGTTACCACACTTGGTGAAAAATTCTTTCATTTATAATGCGTATGCAGTCCAGAGGGGGCAGGCTACAGGCTCATGGACCATTGGAAGAATAGGGAATCGTCACTGCCTCTTTCTCTCGCTCTCCTCCATTTATGATTTATTCTGTTTACGTTCTTCCTTCCCATCATTGCTACTCGTATTTCCACAAATTCCTAATATGTTTTTCTGCTACTGCCTCTTCCTTGCATTCCCTGCACACCTGCACTGTAATTCTTCATACTCTATTTCTTCCCTCTCAAAATAAGAAACTGTAACTATCTGCCTTCCCATGCTTTGCTCCTTCCATCTCCTAGCATGCTCTTTCATTGCTTTCTCCAATGACAATCTCCACTGTCCTGCAAAAAAACCTTTACTGAAGCTTTAGGTTAGTCCTGCTATACCCAGCCCTTTGTTATTATCCTGTCTGTTCTTTGGAAGAGTCCTCTGCTTACCATTAAGTGCTCTTTTTTTCCCTTCTAAATATCAATCTCTTTGACCCCAATCCATAGATCATCACTACGCCCCTGAGGAGTCTTCAGATTTCACATACAAGTCTCAACTGATCTTAGCGTTCTGCCTACCCCAATCATAACACATAATTTGTTATTCAGCCTACATCAGCCCTGTTCTCATCAAAATAATTGTTTACCAGCCCAGGTTCTCATTCAGTGCTACTCTTGCCTTTTTTAATAGCCAAGTTCCCTCTATAATGCTTCAACTATGCCCAGCACTCATTCTTACAAGCACAACTGGGATCCAGTCTGTGCACATACAAACTTAAAGAGTCTTCTTCTTAAAGACTAAACAGTAAATATAACCAAGGCAAATAACCACCATAAGCCAAGGGAGGGAAGAAGATTTGAAAAAATTGGGAAGAATAAAACCTGCACTTTTAAATGGCTAGACAGTAACGTCAGCAGTTTGTTGGGGCAGATTCCCTTCATTCATTCTCAATTCAGCAATATCACTCCTCTCTATCTTCTCTCTGCTATTTCCAGAGAAGGGGTTTTGCTAATTTTTCCTGAGTCTGAAGAGAGAGAAGATCCGCTTTATTGCCTCCACCAGCCCCAATTCCTACTCACTCAAAGGCCTTCTACATTGTGGGCTCTAGTAGTTTTCAGATAATGAATAAAGACCATAAGTAAACTGTCTTATGTTTGGACAACACAGGTCACAAATACAGCCCAGTTAACGGATGAAAGATGAGGCAGGAAGGCCTGAACACAACTTCTTCTGTAGCTAATTCCAAACCAAAGGTTCTCATTAACTCTCTGTACGATGTGATGTCTGCTCTAAGTCCTGGCCAACAACATAAATGTTTCCTAATCCCTAACTACTGGAGATATCGAAGTCTGGCAAATACCACACTGAGTCTCTTCTTTAAGAGGTTTTGTTCTCTGTAGCTACGCAGTTGTTCTGCAAATTTAACAGTTGACACAGTAAATTTTTCCAAGGCAAACTTCTCTGGTGGACGAGCATTTCTGGTTGGGTTCATGCGACGTGTTATCTGCCCTTCAGAAAATGTCCTCCTTGGGATTTTCTTCTGTTTCTACAAAGAGAAGATGATTCCAGTAACTGTTCTTTTGGTTATGTTTGTAGTCTTAAACACCAGAAATAATCACAAAATGTCTGTTCCACACTTGTACTATTAGGAATCATAGAACTGTAGAATAGTTTGGTTTGTAAGGGACCTTTAAAGGTCATTCAATCCCCCTGCAACGAGCAGGAATATCTTCAACTAGATCAGGTTGCTCAGAGCCTCATCCAACACGGTCTTGAATGTTTCCAGGGATGGGGCATCTGTTCTTCTCACACTCCTTATTTGTTAAACCAAACCTCACCAGTTTCTAGCATATTTAAAAGTGTTCTCCCCTACATGCTACAACTTTAAACCACCACACTTCCACAGTCAAATTCTATTCCAATTAACATCACAGAACTACACCAACATTTTAGGTATGGCATATTAAGTTAGAAGCTGGTTCTCACTGTTCTTTAGTAGCTAAATGTTTAGATTTTCCCACTATCTGAATAGCTTCAAGGAATAATCCAAATACTTTTCTTTTCTATTTTTCAAATTGAAATGGCGTTAATAAGCTGCTTCTCCTACTTCCAGATTCCTAAGACCTGGAAATGACTAAAAGGCACAAGATACCTTCTTCATATTGTCACATTTGCCAATTACTGCATGATTGAATTCATGCAACAGAAGTCCAGAAAAACATTACTCTATAGAGAACCTAGAGGGGCTGGCAGTTCTCTGTTTCTAGCCAAGAAAAGTCAGTTGAAGTTACTACAGTATCATTCCGGGTTCACGCTGAAGTGGTTGAATTTCATCAGCATAGCTCTACTGAGAAGTGTGGACTGTAAAAGAAAAGCCTGCAAGAGGGAAATAAATGGGATCTAAACCCAAAGGAAAGCAACTAGTCTTCCTTATTCCCACATACGCAGACATTTGTCTAGCATGTCAACAGTATTTCTGGGGCAAAAGTGATTAAAGGAGCATCTCACCTTGATCTCTGTATTTCTTTATACATTATCTTACAGAATTCAATTTCCTCACGAAACCTCTGGTACTTAAACACTGACCAACAGTAAATCTATGTAAATAAAATGACCAAAACCAAAGAAAACCAGAATAAACTTGGTGAAAGCGTTTCATCAGGAAACACATTAATCTTAAGTCTAGCAAAACCAACTGTCATCTCTAGCCAGTACCAGAGACTTACCAAAGGAGTCGAGGTGGGGGTTTTCACTGGAAACAGGTCAGGTATGGAATTCAGTTCTGCCAGCAACTGGGCAAGCTGAAATCAACAGTGATGCCACATTGTAAACGCACTGCAAATAAGCAACACCTATCATCCATTCTTCTCATGCAATCCGAACAATATCTAAACACATGAAGTTTCAGTGCATGGAATCTTTCTGGAGGCACTTTATTTAAGTGGGGCTCATAAAAGGTGTTCATTTACCCCTGAATGAGCAGGGCAGCACTAACTTCACAACTCCTATTAACTCTTCCTGGGAGTTACACTTAGCTAGAATTATATCCAGTCTTATCAAAACAGCACTGAAGAAGCTGTTTTGACAAGAACATAGTTGAACATAGTTACAATATCTATGACTTTGCTGCTTGTTTTTCAGTGGTCCTTATTAGCAATGACTAGGAACACCCCCTTTTCTATTATGACAGCTAGTGCCGATTTCTCAAATGCTGCAAACCACAGCCAGTAATGCTACAAACCAATTGCTTTGTGCAGATACACACATGAATGCAGGTTCACGATCATTTGCAAAGCTGTAAAATAACTAAGCCCCTAACCATGTCATATGCTTTATCAGAAGCACTTCAGCAAGACAATCTGTTGCACTGTGTAGATGTCCTGGAGGTACATTTCAACAGAAGTAGTGACCAGCAGGTCCAAAAAAAACACTGAACTGATCTGGAAGGCCAGGATGAGGCTATCTTCTGAAAAGCTAGCAATACCAGGGGTGAGTCAGGCTGCTACCTGCCTCTGAGACTGCCATACCAATCATGAGATTAAAAGCTAGATACAGCATTTCCCAGTAAATACTTTAGTGTGGCATTTATGAAGAGCTATTTAATGTCATTACAGTACCGCAACTAGGATGCCACTGAATTCACAATGGTTGAACTAGAAGGAAGAGTGGAAGGTGAAAAGAGTGGAAGGTGAGAGGGCTGGAAGAGCAGCAAGATCCCACAACAGTAGTGAGGACACAAGACAGATTAGAAACACAGATACAAAACTAAAACAAGTTTTTACATGGGACCTGCAGGCCCACACATCCAAGAGGTGTACTTGAGCCCCAAGACTGCTTGGAAGCTGCAACTTTTTCTAGAATACAGTAAAGCTGAAGGAGCCACCCATCATCAACTCAGATCTGCACAGCAGCACAATAATTAAAAAGAGCTGGTGGCATTATGGACAGCAGAGGAAAAACATTAGGGAACAATCAGTGTCTTTCTTTTCCGCACCTACATGCACACATACACGCACTCCGAGTAGTTACATAGCAAAGCATAGCTGTAAGCATCACATCCCACACAACTAAAAAATTACATTTATCATCCTTAGCAGTTCTTAGCTGGCTTTCCAATCGGTAACTGCAGTAGATCTGTCAGACTCAAACGAAAAGCAGAAACTCTATTGTGCAAATGACACCACAAACCACCTGAGGGGACCACTTGTTTTCCTGACATGTTCTGAATATAAGCCTGCAACTTCGGCATCTGTAACTTTGTTCACATCCACATACAAAATGCTTGGTTCAACTCTGGTTTTAAGCTTGAGCAGGCTGGTCCTACTGGAGGCTACTTTAGGGGTAAATGGCTGAGTGCTGATGGTGGTCTAGGGTGTTCCCAGGTAGAAAAATTAAAACACAAACCACCATGAGATTTTCCCAAAGTCCCAGCACAGCACTAGCAAGGACCCCTAAATTCAAGTGTGCCGAAGCCAAGTAATTGGATGTAAATGTCAGAGAACAAAGCACTGTTTGTAAGTCTTACCATGGCTTTATTTTCTTTAATATTCATGGCTCTCTTAAGCAGAGCACTGGAACTTTCCTCCTGTGTTTCTTTAATGTCTTCTTCAGACTCTGAAGCAGAGCCCTCTAGTTTGTCCCACCGCCCACAGCTTATTTCTTTTGAAAGAGGCGTGAGGGACTCGCTGTCCTTTAGAGGCAAGGTAGAAAAAGCCTGTCCAGGCACTTTTTTCTCAGACGACTTCCTGGTGGGAAACTGCAAGGCAACACGAAGGCCAAAACTTCTTCTCTTGGGGGAAATTTTCTTCTTCGCCTCTTCCTCCTCTTCTTCCTCACTACCCAATAAATTATCATGTTCTTCATCACGCAAGTCCGACTCCATCGCCTAAAGGCAGAAAGAATCCCATGTGACATTATTGGCCATGACACAAGAAAGATCATTTTAAAATCACTAACTCTAGGCAGCAGTCTCACCACCCAAAGGCACTGTCATAAATTCACCTAAATCAACAAATTTTTAAAAGTTCACAGGACATGACTTCTCCCTGTGCAGAGACCCAACACAAAATCTATATATTAATACTGTCTGAGATACAGACACGGCTGTCTTCAGAGGAACAATCTTGCCTAGTGCAGTCATTCTACAAGCAGGGGAAGAAGTTATCACTTCTGATATGTCATGTTACATTAAAGAAAGCTTTTTTTCTCTTTTAAGACAACACACATTTTTCTTCAGCATGGAGAAAGAATATCACAGTGTATCAGAAACACTCCTACTAGGACATGAGGTTTACACAGAAGAGGCAGAAAAAAAATAAGTCGACATATACATCCACATGTAGGTAACTGCCTTTACCAGAACTCCTTTCTTGTTCACATCCACCTCGCTTGAAGCAAAGCCTTCAAACACTTCCGTTTCAGAGTCAGTGTCTTCAGTGAAAATCCTACGCAGTTCTTCACTGTATCTGGACTGAAACTGAACCCCCTGTAAAAATACCAGCCAGTAGCTGTGAGAGACAGTCAGATACAGAGTAGTCACACAGTTACAATAAACAACTTCTGAGGTTCAAGCAAGTACCAACTAGATGGCAGATACTGTGAAAGCATTTTGCGGGCAAAGCCTGTCAAAAGAAAAAGGCAGAAGACATTCAGAGTTTCAGCACTGAGTTATTTTAACTTAGCAGGATTTTTTTTTCCCCTCATTTTTAGCACAGGGCTTTAACTGAGCTGCTTCTTGGGGAGGAAACTTTCTTCTCTGCCTCTTCCTCCTCTTCTTCACTACTACCCAATAAAAATAAACTATCCTGGTTTTTTATGTGTAAATTTTCATGTTGTTTTGTATATTTTCTTCTGGATGTAAACAAATAGGCCTTGAATGGAAGAAACCACAACCACAGTGAGAAGGAACCCTCCTTTTTTTTAACTTAGCAGCAGAAATGACACTCTCCTCTGGGCTTGTTGCAGCAGTACTCAAGGCTCCTGGCGATGGAGTCTGCTCCTTCTCAGGCTGTGAGAAGTGACAGATACTAACACAAAACCACAGAGCTTTGAACAGCCTGACTAACATCTCTCTACCTTCCAACTGCTCAACTCTCTCTATTTTAATGGTGCAGTTTATTATTCAAACACATTCTAGGGTAGATAGATGCCAAATTTCTGCTTACAGACTAGGAACTAAAAAGTAAGCCCATTAAAAATAAGCTAACATGTCACTAAAACAGTCTTCATGATATGCACATTACACACCAATTAAAGACAATGCATTTTCTAAATAAGAAATACATTTCCATACTTCTAATCAGAATTAGTAGAAGACCATCTGTCAACTTGTCGCTGTTAGTCTCCCAAAAGATTCGTTCATGGTGAAAGCATAAGCCATGTTCACACCACACCTGCCTCTTGAAAGCCAGCAACACTCACTTAAGTTTGTTTCCCCAATTTTCCTCTGCTATTTCTTCCTCCCACGTGAGATACAAAAATGACCTTTCATACAATGCACTTGCTAAATATCTTTATTCTTCCTTCCAATTCCCTCCCCTCCTTGACTTTAATTACACACTTCTTTACATTAAGATAATATCTGGTGAAAAACAAATACAATAGATGAGTGCAAAAACTTACAGGGGAATGGGATGGGGGAACTACTGCACATGCTATTTCTTTACACTTAAATATCTCTTACAAATTATTATGGGTAATTGGAATGAGTTTTCTCTGAGCAAAATTACTTTATTCTTTTGTTGATAGATGCAGTGCAGCTGCTTGAGAAAGGAACAAACACAATAGGGAAGTTATGTTAAAGTTAAATTGCCTTTCTTGGAGGGAAACTAAAGTTCTTAGGCATTCTGTGTTTTCATGAAATTCCACAATGTAGGTTGGGAGGGTGGGGTGGGAAATAAGCTGTTTGTTAGCTAAAGTGACTAAAAATAACACACCTAGAGCTATGCTGTTACACCTATGAAGAATGGTCTACACAAGGTAAAATACACAGCAGGGATACCTATAGGAGAAATGTCTGAAACTCAGCACAAGTGCAGAGATTATGGGAACAGGCCTGCAGAAAGCCCTGAGGAAAAGCAGACACGCAGAGGTCAATACTTGTTAACGCATTTGCTTCCAAGGGAACACGTATGCGCTAACAGCTCATTCACCACCTCAGCAGGGCAGCTGCCTTGCCTCCTCTCCCGACAACTGCAGCTTTTTTCTGAACTTCCCATCATTTTGCTCTTACATCAAAACCTTTTAGTTTCCTGCCCAAGTACCTATGGTCTTTTTCAGCAACAGTGGTGTTTGGCATCATAAATTGATGGAACTCGGGATTAAAAAAATGTGGTTTTATTATAGCATTTAGTGGTAAAGGAGTTAAACTCAATAATGCTGGAGATTTAAAATAACTTTCAGCCCAAGGGAAACACAGCAATGGTGAGGAAGGCTGCAGTGCCAGCTGTAAATCTGGAACAAGTCTCACTGGGATGCTCAGTAACACATCCTAAATTAACAGTACCTAGCTCTTCCACCGCATTTTGCATCAGAGGATTTAAAAATGCTCTGCAGAAAAGATCATTATCATAATCTCCATTTCACAAGCTGGGAAACCAAGCAAAGTAAGGTGTCTGCAGTCCCCAAGCAGGCAGCAGAAGCAGAACTTCAGCTCCCCCTCCACCGTTACACAAAGCCACGGATACAAGAGCAAGCTACCTCCTGGTTTGCTCAAGTTACCAGTACTGTTGTCTAGCAATAAGAAAACAAAGCAGTTTACAACCACGTATATGTTGTTACTTTTAAGCAGCTCTACTTCCAAACAGCTTCCGCACTTTGTACAAGACTCTCTGAGGCTACAGAGGCTCAGAAATAGCACTTACTCGTACAAGCCTCTTTGCGTCTGTTCCCTTTGCTAACACTAGTCGTGTTCTTTGTCTTCAGCAACTCTTAACCAGGTACTGACCTGGTGGACTAGGAAAACAAAAAGACATTTTCAATTTTTTTATTAATGGAATGCAAGGACCCTTTTGAGAGCACAGCTGACAAGGATATCTTTTAGCACATTAGCCTATGTCTGTCAAATACATAATTACAAGCTTCTAAAAGACTAAAAACTAAATTTTCTGGGAGCCAAAACAGCACACCAGTTCTCTTCCAATATCAAATCATTACGCCAATCCAAGCTACTTCACCATTAGGAGAGCAGAGAACCAGCAAATCTCACAATTGCAGCAGGAGCTGATGGTTTCTGTGGGTCACCACCACTTAAACATCATTTTAGTGCAGAAACAGCACCAATATAAATTTCTAGAAGAAATATTTTGAAGTCTGCATGATCACAAAATCCATCTACTATCACATATTTCCACTGTCTTATGTATCTGGAGCACACCAGCCCAGGGTGGTAATTCTCTCTCCCGTTTGCTACACTTACCTACTTCACTTCAATTCACCTCCTAATAAAACTAATTTTCCTTTTTATATTATGAGTTTTTAAAAGCAATCATTAAACCCTAAAAAGGACAGCAAGTTTGTTTACACTTATTTTTAATACGAGGACTGAGCAACCTGATCTAGTTGGGGATGTCCCTGCTCCTTGCAGGGGGGTTGGACTAGATGACCTTTGAAGGTACTTCCAACTCTAACCACTCTATGATTCTATTCTATGATTCTATGACTGCAGATTCTGGGTTTTGCTGTGAGTTACGGCTTGCCTTGACATAGGCTCCAAGTACTACTGCACACAAAGAGCCTAACTGGGCCATGGTAACCCATTCCTACCTTTTTTCCTGACTCCGGGGAATAAAAAGTAGCACAGCTGCCCCCTGACAACAACCTCTGTTTGGAAGCATCATCTTGGAACCCCAGAAAATCTTCACTGTCACTCGGAGCATTAAAACCGTCAGCCACATCCTTGGGTATCTGTTTCTGATTCAAAACGAGAAAGAAGGTAAAAGTCAGACACATCAACTTCATAAGAAAACTCAAATTGGCAACAGTACAAATCTGTATCACAAAATATACTATGAGTAAACTGTACCTCATTTAGCAAACCTTCAGGAAATTCTGTACAGATGGCTGTCATCTCTAAATACAGACTCCAAAGCTGGGGCCAGAGAGTGGATGCAATATGCAAGGTGTTTAACTCCACACCAGCAGTACTTCCCAGACATAGCCATACGTGCATGCCTCACCACGTGCTCAGGGTACCTTTTATCCGTACTGAAACCCACCACTCCTCTTACAGAGAAACAATGGCTCGGAGGTGAGGAACACACCTTCAAATATAAAGCAGTGCTAAACAAATACAAAGCAACCTTATCATTAGGTCTGATAACAGTACTGTTAGGTGTTTTACCAGACACTTACTTAACTCCAAAAAATAAAACCAATGCAACCCATTCTCCTTCATCAGTACTGCCGCAGAGTTTTTTCCTGTGACACTCGGTAAGAAAGTGAACACCCATTTTAACCAAGAACATTTCTCTTTCACTAGAAGCCCCCGATGTTGCCCGTCAGGAGGAAGCACTGCCAAGGGCAGGCAGCGGTGCTTTCTGAGGTGACCGAGGTTACAAGTTCAGAGTTCAATAAGTCCAGTCCCAGCACATAAGGAGAGTCGTACCACCAGACATAACCATTCTCCCTGGCCACCAACTTCACCAAGCACTTTGGGTAAGCCTCTCCATGTAACTGGCCGGTAAGGAAGCCTTCAGACAGCTCCAATCTAGGCTTCCTTTGGATTCGGTGTATGGAAGGATGGGATGAACAGATCCATCCTTAAAAACTGAGGCAGAAGGCATTTTGCCAAGTTTCAGAACACAGTTTTACACATTTCAGTATCATCTGCAAAACCAATCTGCCATTCACAGAAATGCTCAGGGAGATCACGGTCCAAATCACTCACCAGCACCTTTACAGTTATCTTCTACAAACCCAAGACCACACATACACATCACACATGCTACTCTTACTTGAAGCAAGCCTCTCTGCTGTTTGCTGCATGCAAAAGCCGCACATGGATCTCCCACTGCTCTCATTAACTCTCAAGAATGTGAGATCAACAGTTGCCTGGTGCGAGGGTCTACTTCCCCATCCACTTTTGAACATTCAAGAGAACATCCTTGAGACGAACTCCAGAACTGAAAGCAGCCTGCCCTTGCCCACTGTCATAGACAACCAAGGTTGCTCATAGAGGGGCCCCATATAATGATTATTTTTTATTTTTATTTTCTCTTTTTTTTATTATTATTTATTTGTGCCAAGGCAAATGGCTCAAAGGAGGCTCATTCTCCAAAAATGTTGCTGACAAAATTCCACTTCGGTGAAAAAAGCAAGCAACACCTTGACCAAAGTTTCGCTCTCTGAAATAAGCTACAGTAATGGCCATACATTGGCTTAATTTTATTTTTGCTCTGCTTTTTTAAAGCTGATGTAGACTGATGCAAAACTGATTTACAGTTGCTTGAGCGAGAGCAGAATTCACCTCTGAACAACTGACCCTCGCAGGCAGATAACAGCATGACCCGATGCACTGCTGCAGAAGCTGTGCTGTCGGTACTCAAATCCCTTTGGATACTCTGTCACCCCCATCTCTTACAACAAACAGCCAGAAGCCGCCTCCGTCGCTGTGATGGAATTCGCTCAGTACAGAGCAGCGTTAAAAATGAAGCATTATGCATTTTAATGGAAAAACATACTAGGAGCTGTGAGGCTCTTTGCTAGGAATCAATTGCTTCCAGGAGCCACCGCATTCGTTCTTGTGCTATTGTACAGCCCAGTTAGTCACTGCTGTGATTACTGTATGCCTAACTAATTTCTTCTTCTTTGTCTATTACTTCTACATCTGCACCTCAGGAATCGTTATGGGGGTGTAATTACAGATTTTAAACAAGGGAAAAAAAATATTTCCCAGTAGACAACTTTTTTGATCTTTACGCATTCCCAAACACTAAGGTACCGATTTAAGTAACTTACTGCAGAATTTCAAAGATTTTTATTTTGTGACTTGCTCCCCACAGCCTGACTATGAAGAATCCCATTCAGTCATTGAGTTCCCACCTAAAGGACTTCGTTTAGTAACAGAGAACACTTGACACATATAAGGCAGACACACTTCAGGAGTTTAAAAAGAGCACCCTCATGACCAAGCTTGCTCACTGCCAGTATTTCTACACCTGAGATCCCGTATCTCTACACTTCAAATCAGAAGCCAAGTTTATTCCCAGAGGAAATCCATTGCCATCAGCAGACAGACATCAAAGACAAGCTTGCACCATACACCTCTGCCACGAGGGGTTGGTTCTCTGTTATTTATTGTGTAGTTCTGACAGGCATAGATATTTTTATTTTTAACTTTCAATTAAAATACATTTAGAAACTGATTTATAATCAGCATCAGAGCCTAGCACTTTAACTGTGTCAACAAAGTAGTATACAACAAGAAAGAAAAATGACATTTGCCTGAACACAAATGTCAAAATATTATTCTATTCTAAGCACTTAAAAGATGCAGGCACTTCAAGAGAAGACCTTTTTGCCACTAAAACCCTAAAAAAGGCAGGAAGGCAAAGAGGTGATGAACATTTCAAGCTTGCTGAGGGAAAATATTTCAATAGGAGCAGACCACAGGTTTAGACACAATGGTTTGCTGAAATGCTGCAGAGATGTGAGAAATACTGTCTTTTGAAGATAAAAGTTACAAAAAGCTAAGAACTGCAAATCCAGTCAAAGCTGGAAATAATTCAGGGTTGCTGAAAAAGTCAAAAAGTCTCATTTCCAGCAGGAAATTTATACCTATTGAGCTCACTTACTTTTGCACATAAAACACTTACTTGTTTAAAAGGCCCAGAAGGTACTTTTCCAAAGCAGCAGCAAACATTCCCCACTACAAACAGCGTACAATCAAACAACTGTAACTTCATTTTTCCAAAAAAAAAAAAATCGAAGTTCAAGACATCCCCATCTCTCAGTTTCCCCTTCTCTAAATTTGACAAAATACTGCCAGTACACCCAGAAGCGCACCTGAATTTGTTGGGCTGTAGGGAGGAGAGCTACTGCTCCTGCAGAACTGGGAGTAGGCAGCTCACCTGTTGCCCGTAGGGGCTGGCGGACCTGCCGCCAAGGGTGACAGAGATGGAAAAGGAGGCCAGGAGGGATGTCAGACCTTTTTCAGTGACGCTTACGCACTCACTATGTGAGTAATGGAAAAAGTAAGGCACCTTGAGGTCCCCACCACTTAAAACAACATTTTTCCAAGTGCTATCCCCATGAATTCCACCTGTCATCTCAAGTAAGGAGAAAAAGAAAAGTCCGGGGTGAGATGCTTTAATTTCCATATCAACAGAAAGAATTCTCATATCTCAAGTGAAAAAGCAACTTTCCCCATACCAAAGCCAAAACAGATGCAACTTGCCCTTCTGCGGCAGCCGAAGGGACCGCTCGCCTGCATGCACAACCTCAGTTTAGGTGGGAAGCATCAGAATTATTTCTACACCACTGTCAACCACATCTAATTTTTCAAGAGGTATTTGTGCACACCACTTTCATAGCCAATTGTCACACCAGCACAATCTTCTCTGACAATGACGTACCAGGAGAACATACTGTGTGAGAAAGCAGAGCTAGATGTAATTTTCTATTTTCGCTCCTACCATGGGGAAAAAAAAAAATAAAAATACCAGTTGGGCTGTGTTCCCTCATTCAAGTTTGCACAATGTATGGACATTCCTATTTGAAGCAGAGGACAGCTCACTTTGGTAACGTTCAAACTTGCTGCTTATTCTTTTCAGTCCAACTGAAATAATCCCAGCTTAATCTCAAATGCATACTCACACAAATCAAACTTGTGCGGTCACACCTTCAACATACACTGGAAAAATCTCTTGACTTGCTCCGGGCTCAGCACACAGGCAAGACCAAGGCATGGCACCCAAGGGTTACAGGCACTGGATTTGGCTCGCAGTCCCAACAGGGAAGCCCTCCAAGGCTGACAATTATGGTCAGTGCTACAAGAATAGAGGGCCCCAGTCAGAATGCCGATAGGTGCCAAACCACAAAACCAAAACTATTTAGAAGTCAAGATCCTGGTCTTTCCACTGGAATCATAATGGTGAATAGCATTGTGTGAAGCTCTATTTTACACATCATACAAACATCTGAAAGACTTGAAAGGCAGAGAGAGGCAAAGACACATATTATGGTGCAGAAGAATCACACAACACATGCCCAACAGGACTGTTAACAGCATCCAACCAGCCTGAGACTGAAGGGCAACAATGAAATCTAGGAAGGCAAGGAGGATCCCAGATGATCTCAGCAATTTCTCAGCAGCATCAAGAGCACAAAAATCTGAAACCTTCTGGATGGTGAAGTATATTCCTGGTACAAGCAGCACCAGGGTGAAAGGCAAACCAGTGTTCAGAGAATAGAAGGAACAAGCGATAAAACGAGCAGTCATCACACACTTTTACCATTTTTGCAGGGTGTTCTGGTTTTGTTAGCGAGGGGGGGCCTAAGGTGGTATCTTCTGTAGGAAACTGCTAGAAGTCGCTCCCCTTTGTTCAGTGGACTCGGCCAGGCCTAGGGCGGACCTGCTGCTGGCCAAGGCCGAGCCAATTGGTAGCAGAATGTCCTGTGATAACGCCTCTGCAATAACGTATTTAAGTAGGGGAAAACAGGAAAAAGAGGAGGAGAAGATGTGAAGCAGCTGAGCAGGGGGCAGAGAGGGGGAGGCGCGAGCCTCATGGGCCTTGCAGGCCTCACCCTCTGGCCTCCCGCCGGGCAGCCGACTGGGCCCAACTCGGCCCGGCCCGGCTGCAAGAAGTGGAGAGGAGATGAGATGTGAATGAGATGTAAAAAGGATCCTGAGAGACGTCTGCCAGCCTGTTGTGAGGAACGGCTGCAGACGCCAAGGTCAGTGAAGAAGGAGGGGGACGAGTAATATGGCTCCTGGCCAAGATTCCTCTGCAACTCATGGTGAAGACCATGGTGGAGCGGGTTGTCCCCCTGCAGCCCATGGAGGTCCACGGAGGGGCAGAGATCCACCTGCAGCCCGTGGAGAACCCCATGCCAGGGCAGGCGGATGCCTGAAGGAGGCTGTGGCCCGTGGAGGGCCCGCTGGGGCAGCTGTTCTAGAGGGACTGCACCCCGTGGAAGAGATGACCCACGCCGGAGCAGTTTCACGAAGGACTGTGGCCCGTGGGAGGGACCCCACGCTGGAGCAGAGGAGGAATGCGAGGAGTTCTTCCCCCGACGATGATACAGCGGCGTAAAACAACGCATGATGAACTGACCGCGACCCCCATTCCCTTTTCCCCCCCCGTGCCGCTCGGGAGGGGAAGGTAGTAGAGATAATGTTAAGCCCGGGAAGAGGGAGGGGTGGGGGGAGGTTATCTTGTTCCCTGTCTCATTCTCCTGCTAATTTTAGAAATAAATGAATAGTTTTCCCCAAGTCGAGTCCGTTTTGCCCGTGACGGTAACTTTAAGGATTTCTCCCCGTCCTTATCTCAAACCTTGAGCTGTTTTTTCTTATATCATCTCCTCCTATTCTCTCGGAGGGTGGGGGGAGCGAGAGACAGACTGCGTAGTCTGGTCCTGATCAGGGCTGAACTACGACACAGGGATACTTTGATTCCACTGAAGGTGAAGATGGATTACGCCTGAGCCTGTAAATCTGTCAGAGCAACAACTCCTGGCACTTTCAAAGTGGTTTCCCCTGCCCCCACAAAAAGCGATGGCAATTTTCACCCCAGTCAACCTACCCCTAAACCAAAGTACTCCATGGCATTTTAACAAATTCAGCTATTTTAAGAACAGTAGAGTATGGTTTCTACGTTGCTTTATTTAAACTGATAGTTTAGCTAAACTCATCAAGCTACTTTATCCTAAAATAAAGAACGCTCAACTGTCATAATCACACGGCAAGTCATCTAAAACGTTACCTTCCACACGCAGTATCTACCTGGAAATCATCCCCTACTTTTCAAAAACAACGTTAATAACATAAATACCAGCATGCTGGCATACGCACACAGTCCAAACGCTCTGTCAACTCCTACTATCTCTTCTTTTGTAACATCTGATCTCTTGCTGATCCAAACAGTAGTAACAATTCTAAATTAATTCTGCATAAATCAAGAGCATCCCTTTAATCTGTGGTGGTACCTAATTACTTTCCAAGCCCCAGCATTCCAAGTTAAACACTTTTGTACAAGCCACAGGCACACAACACATCCCCGCTTCATGTCTGGACTGCCAGTGTCCAAGCTTTGGGGTTAAAGCTTTGTCAGTCAGCAGCCCTTCAACAAGCTTCGTGTACTGAAAGTGCTGTGCAAGGACCTGTTAAATTAGACCCTGGGACGGGAAATGGAACTGCAGGTCTTGCGATTCAAAGCAATTTTGTACTGCTGACTTCCTCGGCAACTGCTTTCAATAGGGACGCATACTCACTTACCAGCTAATTTAACAGTCAGCAGATGACCCATGACTTCCAAGACAAGGAAATCTCCACCACCACATCCTTCTGGCTCAGCCAGGACTGAACGCACTGCTCACCAGTGTGCTGCGAGGCGGAGCAAGAGCCAGCAGAAGGCCTCGCTCAGCCAAAAACGAGCTCCCATGAGAAACAGGAAAGCACTGAGAACAGACTGTGTCCTCCTCCTTGCTGAGCCATAAAAGAAAAGTGATGTACACCTTTTAGCTGGGCAGTAGAGAAGTGACAGGAGACAGAAAGAGCCTCTCCTTAGAGCTCCAGAGGTGAGAAGTGCCACTCCCTTGGGCGTCAGCTGGGTTTCTTCCAAACTGTTTTACAGTGCCCTTATCGCCACTCTACCATTGAAGAGCCTGAGGCCATACAGAGGTAGAAGGTTTAGGAAGTCCCTGAGAGGACAGAGGTCCTAACAAACATTTCACTGTTTCTACAACCCTCCTGTTCCACAGAAACCCAAGTAACTCCCTAACCTTCCATCAGCAAAAGCTGACAGAGATGCAGACTTTCTTCTCCCTCCCTCCCTCCCAGTGCCTGGGAGGCTCACCCCCACCACCTCTCAAGACCTGAACCACACAAGCGGCCTGATGCACCCAAGTGCAGTTGGGACCAGACCATCAACGCCAGCTTGTGCTTGTTCTGGAGCCTCCAGCCTCAACGATGCTCGCATGGATTCCGGCGACTCAAAATACGTGTTTGTGGCAATGCGGCATTTCAATTAAAAAAAAAAAAAAAAAAAGAGGATGGAATTAAGGAAAAGAGAAAAATTAGCTATTTTAAAAGTGACATCCCCAGCCTTACAGAGGCTAATTAATTAACAAAGCTCCTCCCCAACAAGCAACGCGCAGCCCATCGTTGCAAACCCCAGAAGCGCCGGAGTTTCCCCCTTCAAAACCTCGGGGCCTCCCCCAAAACCTCTTTCCGTCTCCTCCCCGGCCCCTTTGCAATCCCGGAGCCTCCGCGCCACGTGGAGTGGGAGACTGGGAAGGGGATAGGGAAAGGGACAGGGAAGGGGACCGAGGCGGCGGCGCGGGGGTCGGAAGAGCTGCACGATGCTGGCGGCCGCCAGCATCGTGCAGCTCTTCCGACCCCCTCGCCGCCGCCTCAGTCCCCACAGAGAGCGGACAAAGGCCGCCGCTGCCCCGGGAAGGCGGAAAGCAGCCGGGCCGGCCTCCTTCCTCCGCGGCTCGGCCACGTTTGCCCGCTCCGCGCAACCTCCGGGCCTTCTCACCTTGCCGCGGCCCGCCAACACCGGGCCCGTAACCGCCGCTGCCGCCCCCCTCCGCCGCCGCCGCCGCTTCCCGCGCCGCGCCATGGCAGGAGGAGGAGGAGGAGGAGGAGGAGGAGGAGGAGGAGAAGGAGAAGGAGGAGGAGGAGGAGGAGGAGGAGGAGGAGGGAGGGAGGAGCGGGGGGCGGTGGCGGGGTGGAGCTGCCCGGCGGCGGCGGGAACGGCGGGATGGGGAGAGGGCACCCCGTGTGGCCTGGCTGGGGATGGGTCAGAGGCGTCCGGATGAGTTTGCTGGGGCTGCTGCTTCGCTGCTTCGGGCAGGGGAAACGGGTGCTCCCCACCTGGCACCCAGCATAAAATCATAGAGTGGTTTGGGTTGGAAGGGACCTTCAAAGGCTATCTAATCCAACCCCCCTGCAAGGAGCAGGGACATCTCTAACCAGATCAGGTTGCTCAGAGCCCCATCCAACCTGGCCTTGAATGTTTCCAGGGATGGGGCATCCACCACCTCTCTGGGCAACCTGTGCCAGTGTTCCACTGCTCTGTAAAAAATATCTTCCTATATCTAGTCTAAACCTACTCTCTTTTAGTTTGAAACCATTACCCCTTGTCCTATCACAACACGCCCTGCTGAAGAGTTTCTCCCCATCTTTCCTGTAGGCCCCCTTGAGGTACTGGAAGGCTGCTATAAAGTCTCCCTGCAGCCTTCTCTTCTCCAGGCTGAACAGCCCCAACTCTCTCAGCCTGACCTCACAGGACAGATGCTCCAGCCCTCTGATCATCTTCGTGGCCCTCCCTCTGGACTCCAACAGATTCATGTCCTTCTTATGTTGGAGGCTCCAGAGCTGGATGCAGTACTCGAGGTAGGATCTCACCAGAGCGGAGTAGAGGGGGAGAATCACCTCCCTCGACCTGCTGGCCCATGCTCCTCTTGATACAGCCCAGGATGCAGTTGGCTTTCTGGGCTGCAAGCACGCATTGCTGGCTCATGTTGAGCTTCTCGTCCACCAACACTCCCAAGTCCTTCTCCTCAGGGCTGCTCTCAAACCATTCTCTGCCCAGCCTGTATCTGTGCTTGGGATTGCCCTGACCCATGTGTGGGACCTTGCACTTTGCCTGGTTGAACTTCATGAGGTTCTCCCGGGCCCACCTTACCAGTCTATAAAGGTCCCCCTGGATGGCATCCCTTCCCTCCAGCGTGTCAAGCACACCACTCAGCCTGGTGTCATCTGCAGACTTGCTGAGGGTGCACTCAACCCCACTGTACATGTCGCTGACAAAGAAGCATCTTTGGTTCCTCCTTATGAACCCCTGAAAGGAGCAGTCTTCCCTGGGGGAATACGCTCTCATCCTCCAAATAATATAAAATATTAATCTATGCAGTACAGGTGTGAAGTGTAAGCCTTTTGAAAAACTCTTAAGAAAAAGGGAGATGGAGATGATGTAGCTTTAAATGGTTTCTGTGAGCATTCCCCAGCTTCCCGAGTCAACTGCCCTTAACTGTGCAAGTGACACCTAAAGGCAAAGTGATGGGAAGCAGAGCTCATTTCCAACAGGAAGTTGAGTCCAAATTTTAAAGTATCACAAATGGTGGAAAGTAAATCAAGTTAAAGAAGTGTAATTGGAAAAATGGGAATATATCAATTTTTAAAGCATTTTTTCCTCCATGCAATTTCCTATTTTATTATATTCTTCCACTCTTCAGCTAGCAGGAAGAAAAATGAACACAAAGACATGGAAACTCTTTTTCTGCTTTCCTCTGAATAACCTGCATTCCTCAATTAAGAGATTTAGATTTTATTTATTTATTTACTTTAACTTACAATATTACATGTGTCCCTTTATTAATCGAGAAAAGCAGCCCTTTGAGCAGACACATGGTCCCAAAGATGGGTGATGGGGTGAGGTGGAGGTCTATGTACAGCTTCCCCCAGCCCCACTGACACTGTGAATCTTCCCTTCTCCGATGCAACATGAAGCAGGTCTGGCAGAAACCTGTTGAGACAGTATTTTCCTGCAGCGGCTTTGGTAATGGAATGGTGCGCCTTATAATTTGGCTGCAAGTAAATTAACTCTTCTGATTAGGGCACGTGTTCTAAAGTTCCTTCTTTTCGTGTCTGAGCATTTCTCCCGTGGTGGGAGCCCACGATAACTGTCTTTATAGTTTTGGCATTGATAAAAGCAAATCAGATGAACAAACCTTCCTCTGTAGCTTGCCTTCAAACCCAATTGTGAATTGCCATGCTAAAAATAAATGCAGATTGTTTTGACTCTTTTAATACTTTCTGAATGTGATTTCATTAAATTGTATATGTATGTTTTAATTTAGGAGAGAGCTCCAAAACGCATTGTGCAGTCCGCCTATGAGTTCCCAGGCCTGATATTAAATACTGTACTGTAAATAATGATTTACAATAAAAGTCAGAGAAAAGTAACTTTCTTGTAGGAAAGTGAAGGAGAAATGAGAAATGGTCTTTTTCTGCTCCTCTGTGAACAGCCACCCTAAAATGTGGAAGAAGAGCCTCTCCATGTACCACAGTATCTGATCCTCAGTGTTACACATGGGGGACTACCCGTTTAAGCACTTCCAAGCCTTTATATTCTAGCCATATGGAGAGGATTTGTTAGACGTGAATGTGAGGAAAGTAGTTACATGCAAACAAAGAACCATTTAGCCAAAGCAGGCCACTTAAATACTGGTTTGCATTGCAATATCTGCTATAGAGGCACCTGCGGTTGTCACTCAGGCTGCAGAAATAAGAAGCTTTGGGGATGAGGTGGGGAGGACAGAATTCAGTAGAAGACAAAATGCAGGAATTATGTATAATATCAACAAAATTGAAATGCAGACTTCTTAAAATATGAAAGAATAAAAATCTCTTGTGCGATATGTTCCTGAACAACATGTATTTTACGTATTTCACTGCTGACCCTATGTTTGGTTCTTTCACTTGTCCCCGTTAAGCCTACATTACGAAGCACTTTGTTAAAAGCTGTCAAGTTGCTATCTCGGATTGTGAATAACAGATTTGAAATGGCTGTGTTGACTGTCCTGTGCTAAATTAGAGTGAATAAAATTGCATTCCATTACACTAGAAATATGCAGCTATTATGCTATTACAAATACATTATGAACCGCCTGGTAATATCTTGTGCTATTTTATGCAATTTGTTGCTTTGTGTTTCTCTTTTTTCTGTTAACTTTCCACTTCATTTTGTACTTTCACAATCCTTCTTCCTAGCATTTTCAAGCCCTTCATGTCAGGTATTGCTCTTCATGTTGCTCTGTTAGAAGTGGGGTTTTTAAAAATTTCGTTTGTTTAATTTGTCTGCAGCTGTACCTCAAATACTTCTCAGTGTGGATTTTCCATTGCTGAATTCCTGCCAATTTTCTCTACCTTTTTTCATATTACTTCAAAGTTTGTTTTTCTAACTCCCGATAGCTTTTGTGTTATTGCCTTGTCAGTAGGATCTCGTCAACTGCTCAGATGAAGTTCAGGTGGATTCCAGGTACTCCTCAACTTCAACCTTATATATTAAGCCTGAATTATTTTGCAATGACTGGGTCCAGAATAGCTTCTGACCTTGCTTATCATCCCATGAGAGTGTTGCTGGTGGTGTCTCAGTCCAGGTCTTCAGACCTTAAACTATATAATGAAACTCGTAACTTCTAACTTCTGTCTTAGGCTCAATGTGACCATTATAATCAGACTATAACTTTCCAAACAGGATGAATGTGTACTGAAGGAATTACAAGCTGCCTAGAATACGTATCAGGTATAGCAGATCCACCAGTTTATGTGGGCCACCTTGCTAACATGCTGATGCACAGTAAAATGACAGGACGGGACCACCATCTCTTTGAAGTGGCCTTATAAATGCAAAATTCGTTTACCATTAGTTTAGAATGAACAAATATCACTCTAGGTTATAATTCTGGACTTTAATGCTGTGAATTTATCAAGCTGGATAAATATTAAAATCAGTCCTTGCTCTGTTTTCACTGCTCCCTCCAACAGTCTCTAATTTGGGGGCCATTGTAATCGCAAGTAGGGGCTCTGCTCCCATCTTCCTGCCACCACATTTCTCTGAGACCTGTCAAGCATTTTAAGTAGCATGCACTTTCCCACACTTCTCAATGAATGCTGACATACCTAACTTAAAAGGATTACTTTCTGCTGAGAGGAATTGTAATCCTCTTTTCCTGCTCTGCAAATCCTCTAGTAAGTGAAAAAGAAAGGCCAAGATCTGTTCTGCTGTGCAGGGCAAATCACCATCTCAGAAGGTATAGAAGAAAACAACAAATCTAAGATTTACTTGTGGTCACGCTTGTCCAGGAGCTGTGTCCCTGACTATTAATTCATTGGCATTTTCCATCACGATTTTTGGTGCCTTGATATTTTCTGTTTCAGTTTCTGATAGCTGTATGAATACAGGCACAATTGCTATCTGAATGGTGCCAGGACAAAACCCTTCTCTCAAAGGTGTATACAAAGAGCCACAGATACTGAATTACCTTAACTTGAACTCAGTTTTTAATATTACATGTTCTGGTAACAAACCCCAGAAATGTACTTTTAACTAATACACAAAACCAAGCGGTTTTTCAAACTGCTGAAGGTCAATTTAGAGAGTATTTTCAAAAGCTGTTGCTGAAGATGCTGCTGGTGGTGAAGGTTTGTGCTCCAAGGGTGGAGTGTCAGTGGTACCCAGCAAAAAACCAAGAATGTTCCTACTACCTTGATTTCCACCCACCCATCTCAAAACTTTTCCTCACACCCAATGCTGGTGCAGCAAATTTGCTTGTGGGTGAGGCCGACGGCAAAATTTGGATGATCTCACCATACCATCTGAAACCGAAGCCTCAGGTTATTATCATGCAATAGTAGCCTGGATGCTAAGAGAGCCTTCCCCGTGCTCTCTCATAGTTCCCCTAAAAGAGCTGCAAGGCTTGGGGTGGGGGAGGTGTTACCAATAAAGTTTACATTGCTGGAAATTTCATTTTCTTGTTTCATATTGCAAACCGATATTTTGTTTCCAGTCCTTCATAAAGTAGATGAACGGGGATTAGCGTTCCCCTCCATCTTTCCATTACACTTATTAGACAGCAAACTGTACTTACCAGGCAGATGAACACCAGCTTCCAGCTTCTTCACAGGAGGTATTTTCCTTTCCAGTACACTACTGCTGCAGCGAAAAATACACACTCCAATTTATGAGAGGATCTTTGGTATCCTTTTCTTGATCTAATTCTGCAAGTTTCAGGTCAAGGTGAACAACCATGCCGTTTGCTAATTCACCCTAAAATTCCTTGTTGATATTTCAAGGTGTCATACATTTTTATTAATTCTTAGCTGTATTTCAGCTGACTCTGATGGATGGCTGCTTCCAAATTGCCTGTGAGAGGGCTGTATTAGTTTTAGCTAATTCCTCCTTGGGTAAATTCTGCATCATCGGCAGAGCTGGACCATTTCAGTTGAATATAGGAAATGCCCTTCTCTCCCCTACCTTCCCAGCCGTTCAACTGGGACAAATGAGTCTTATTGTTTCAGAGAAATGAGCTTTGGATTTTCCCTTCAGAGAAAGAGTTGTTTCGTATCCGCTGAGCTAGGGTCATCTGACCTTTCTCCTCCTGGTTTCTATGGATTAAAAAAGGGCTAGGAACATATGGCAATGCCTTTTTTTTTCATCACCATTCTCTAGGTGGTTCACTCCCCGTTTCTTTCTCCTATGTTATCTTTGTAATTTATTTCTGAGACTGATTTGTCAGTTCTTCTGTAAATCCTGATGAAGATCATCGTCCTTAGCAAATTCCAGATTCACCAAAGTTTGCCTGGCATAAATTTCCTCAAAAAAAGCTGCTACGTCCCTACCAATTGCCAGTCCACTTTGACAACTGAAACTGGGAAAGCAATCTGCTGACTTCTTGTACCCAAGAAAGTCTTTGCATGAGATCTTGTATGAAGAGTCACTCTTCATCACTTCTTGGGATGCTTCAGGTGCTATTTTCATTGCTTTTGGCAAGTTCAGTTTCAATTTCAAATATGTTAGTGAATATTTGAGTTTTGCAAGTACTTCTACCACCTGACATAAGAATTTCTCCAATTCCATTATATCTTGACTCAATGGGTTTTTCTCCTGGGCTTCTGGATCTCCCTTAGAAATCACCTGCATGATTTAAGCAATGAATTGAAAGCACAGAGGATCACAGCATCTTTCATTTAGAAGTAGAAAACGAAGATATGTGCTAGGTATTTCTTTGGTTGTCGTAGTTCAGCCCCAACAGGGACCAGACTACGCAGTCTCTCTCTCACTCCCCCCACTCTCCGAGAGAATAGGAGGAGATTTGACAAACAAAAGAATACCAGGGAAAAAAAAAACCAAACACGCAGGTTGAGATTGAACAAAAAGTAAATTTAACAGTAATGACAGAAGAAAACAATAGAGTGATGGAACACAAATACAGTATAATAGCTCACAACAGATCTCCACATCCAGTCTCTTCCAACTAGGAGGGCCTCCCTTCAGCACCCTCCTCACTTATATACTGAGCATGATGTCAGATGGGATGGAATAGCCCTTTGGCTAATTTGGGTAAATTAACCCCAGCTGTTAGCTAATTAGTTAACTATCCCAGCCATAGTGGCTACCAGCTTCAGTTCTCCACCCAGCTCAGGTAAATATTAACTCTATCCTGGCCAGAACCAGGACATTATCCACCCCTTATTCCATACCATCTACATCATGCCCAGATCCTACACTTTCCAATTAATCATCAAATTTTTCTTCCTTTTATCTACTTGTATGCAGACACACAGATGTAACTCTCTTAGTCCATGGTCCATCCTTTCAAAAGGTCTGTTGAGTTTATCCAGTCCATAACTTTGGGCTCCATCTGTCATAACAGGCTCTCAGCATAGGACAGATGACACAGTGTTTCCTCAGGTAGTCTGTCTGGTGCAAGTGACTTAGCAAGTTCATAGTCCGGAGACTGAAGATCTGTTGGCAGGTGCTAGTAGCAAGAGCCAGTTCTGGTTGCATCACTGCTGCAATTTTTCCTATTTTATTAAAGTTCATTCTTTGTTGGTATAAATGATTTTACTATAATACTTTTGACACAACATAAGTATCTCAGGGCGTGGAGCAGGAAGAAGCAAGGAGGGACACATAATAGCTAGATAATGACATACAGTACTGTATAGTAACCGACATCAAGCACTTCAAATTATTGGCTCTTTTCACCTAAAATTAGATCTCCTTGAGGTACACATCGGACTTTCCCATCCTCCTGCATTACCCACCAAGTACACCCAGGTCCTTGAGCAAAAGCAATCCCATGCATGGGTTTGCCTTTGCCCAAGGGAGAAATGACCCAGACTGTCTTCCCCAGTATATTCCTTACATGCACCACAGGGACTTTATCCCCTTCTACAGTATGTAGAAGTTCAGATTGGGCAGGGCCAGCTCGATTGGTGGACCCCCGAGTGTTGACTAGCCAAGTGGCTTTTGCTAAATGTTTATCCCAATTTTTGAAGGTTCCACCACCCATTGCTTTCAGAGTTGTTTTCAGCAGCCCATTATACCTTTCAATTTTTCCAGAGGCTGGTGCGTGATAGGGGATGTGGTATACCCACTCGATGCCATGCTCTCTGGCCCAGGTATCTATGAGATTGTTTCGGAAGTGGGTACCATTGTCTGATTCAATTCTTTCTGGAGTGCCATGTCGCCATAAGACTTGTTTCTCAAGGCCCAGGATGGTGTTTCGGGCAGTGGCATGGGGTACAGGATATGTTTCCAGCCATCCAGTGGTTGCTTCCACCATTGTAAGTACATAGCGCTTGCCTTGGCGAGTTTGTGGGAGTGTAATGTAATCAATTTGCCAGGCCTCTCCATATTTATACTTCAGCCATCGTCCTTCATACCACAGAGGCTTTAACCGCTTGGCTTGTTTGATTGCAGCACATATTTCACATTCAAGGATAACCTGTGCAATAGTGTCCATGGTTAAATCCACCCCTCGATCACGAGCCCATTTGTATGTTGCATCTCTCCCCTGATGGCCTGAGGTATCATGGGCCCACCAAGCTAAAAATAGTTCACCCTTATGCTGCCAGTCCAGATCCACCTGAGCCACTTCAATTTTAGCAGCTTGATCCACTTGCTGGTTGTTTTGATGTTCTTCAGTGGCCCGACTCTTGGGTACGTGGGCATCTACGTGACGTACTTTTACAACCAGATGCTCTAACCGGGCAGCAATATCTTGCCACAGAGTGGCAGCCCAGATAGGTTTGCCCCGACGCTGCCAGTTGCTCTGCTTCCATTGCTTTAACCATCCCCACAGAGCATTTGCCACCATCCATGAGTCAGTGTAGAGATAGAGCACAGGCCATTTTTCCCGTTCAGCAATGTTTAAAGCCAGCTGGATGGCCTTCACCTCCGCAAACTGACTCGATTCACCTTGGCCTTCAGCAGCTTCTGCAACTCGTCGTGTAGGACTCCACACAGCAGCTTTCCACTTCCGATGTTTTCCTACAATACGACAGGACCCATCAGTAAATAGGGCATACCGCTTCTCATTTTCTGGGAGGTTGTTATATGGTGGGGCCTCTTCAGCACGCGTTACCTCTTCCTCTGGTGGCTTTCCAAAATCTTTGCCTTCTGGCCAGTCTGTAATTACTTCTAATATGCCTGGGCGATTGGGGTTTCCTATTCGGGCCCGCTGTGTAAGTAGTGCAACCCACTTGCTCCATGTAGCATCCGTTGCATGATGCACAGAGGGGACCCTTCCTTTGAACATCCAGCCCAGCACTGGCAGTCGGGGTGCCAGGATGAGCTGTGCTTCAGTACCAATCACTTCTGAAGCAGCTCGAACTCCTTCGTATGCCGACAGGATTTCTTTTTCGGTTGGAGTATAGCAGGCCTCAGATCCTTTATATCCCCGGCTCCAAAACTCAAGGGGTCGACCACGAGTTTCCCCTGGTGCTTTCTGCCAGAGACTCCAGGTAGGGCCATTCTCCCCAGCTGCGGAGTAGAGCACATTTCTTACCTCTTGCCCTGTCCGGACTGGCCCGAGAGCCACCGCGTGAACAATTTCTTGTTTAATTTGTTCAAAAGCCTGCTGTTGTTCAGGGCCCCATTTAAAATCATTCTTCTTTCGGGTGACTTTATACAGAGGGCTTACAATCATACTATAATTTGGAATATGCATCCTCCAGAAACCCACAACGCCCAGGAAAGCTTGCGTTTCCTTTTTGTCAGTTGGTGCAGCCATAGCTGTTATTTTGTTGACTATATCTATTGGAATCTGACGACGCCCATCTTGCCATTTTATCCCCAAAAACTGTATCTCTCTTGCAGGTCCTTTCACCTTACATCGTTTTATGGCAAGCCCAGCTTTCAGGAGGATTTTAATTATTTTCTCCCCTTTTTGAAAAGCTTCTGCTGCTGTGTTGCCCCATACGATGATGTCATCAATGTACTGCAGGTGCTCTGGAGCGCCACCCTTTTCCAGTGCAGTCTGGATCAGCCCATGGCAGATGGTGGGGCTGTGTTTCCACCCCTGGGGCAGTCGATTCCAAGTGTACTGGACGCCCCTCCAAGTGAAAGCAAACTGCGGCCTGCATTCTGGTGCCAATGGGATTGAAAAGAACGCGTTGGCAATATCAATGGTGGCATACCACTTGGCTGCCTTGGATTCCAGTTCATACTGAAGTTCTAACATGTCTGGCACAGCAGCACTGAGTGGTGGTGTTACCTCATTCAGGCCACGATAGTCCACTGTTAACCTCCACTCTCCACTTGATTTTCTCACTGGCCATATGGGACTGTTAAAAGGTGAGTGGGACTTGCTGATCACTCCCTGGCTCTCCAGCTGATGAATCAGCTTATGGATGGGGATCAGGGAGTCTCGGTTGGTGCGATACTGCCGCCGGTGCACAGTTGTGGTAGCAATTGGCACCTGTTGTTCTTCAACCTTCAGCAACCCCACAACAGAAGGATCCTCTGACAGACCAGGCAAGGTGGACAACTGTATAATTTCCTCCATCTCTAAAGCACCTACACCAAAAGCCCACCGATACCCTTTTGGGTCCTTGAAATATCCCCTTCTGAGGTAATCTATACCAAGAATGCATGGAGCATCTGGGCCAGTCACTATGGGGTGCTTTTGCCACTCATTCCCTGTCAGGCTCACTTCAGCCTCCAATACAGATAGCTGTTGGGATCCTCCTGTCACTCCAGAAATACAAATGGGTTCTGCCCCATTATATCTTGATGGCATCAAGGTACATTGTGCACCAGTATCCACTAGAGCTTTGTACTCTTGTGGGTCTGACGTGCCAGGCCATCGGATCCACACAGTCCAATAAACTCTGTTATCCCTCTCCTCCACCTGGCTGGAGGCAGGGCCTCTCTAATCCTGGCCACAGTATTCATTATTCATTTCTTTTAAATATGCATGAGAGGTCCCTTCAAGAGGGTCAGAACTAAAGCTATTCCTTCTACGCTCCCTATTGGAGACTGGTGCAACAATTTTCCGGGGAGAACTTCTGTTTGCAATGGTTTTTCCACGCAACTCACGTACCCGCGCCTCTAGGGCGGAGGTAGGCTTCCCATCCCACTCCCTCATGTCCTCTCCTTGGTCACGCAAGGTAAACCACAGGGTACCTCGCCGCGTAAACCATCTCTCTTGAGCAGGGAAACGTTTACTCCTAATAGCTGAAATATTGGCCCGTACCGGTGGGGAATGGGACATATCTGCTTTGAATTGCTGGAACTCCTGGGATAGTTTCTCCACAGCCGAGACACAGGCCCTTAGGGAGGAAGACAGGCTTTCCTCGTACTGCCGGAGTCGGCCAGCCAGTTCATCCACTGTTTCTTCCTCTCCATCTTTCCAGGTCATAACTGCCAATGAGTTGGCATAGTATAACAGAAGGATAATTCTCATCATTTTCCCTGAGGTGATAAACACCACCACTGGGAACACATAGTACATATAGGAGCGTAGACAATACAACAACATAACCAACCACTGCAACATCATGACCAATAACTGACAACCAATACAACAAGCACGTATAAACAAATTTGTTTCAAGCAAAAAAAAAGAAAAAAAAAGTCAGATTTGTTATTATCTCAACCCTTCGAGCCCCACGTTGGGCGCCAAAATAACTGTCGTAGTTCAGCCCCAACAGGGACCAGACTACGCAGTCTCTCTCTCACTCCCCCCACTCTCCGAGAGAATAGGAGGAGATTTGACAAACAAAAGAATACCAGGGAAAAAAAAAACCAAACACGCGGGTTGAGATTGAACAAAAAGTAAATTTAACAGTAATGACAGAAGAAAACAATAGAGTGATGGAACACAAATACAGTATAATAGCTCACAACAGATCTCCACATCCAGTCTCTTCCAACTAGGAGGGCCTCCCTTCAGCACCCTCCTCACTTATATACTGAGCATGATGTCAGATGGGATGGAATAGCCCTTTGGCTAATTTGGGTAAATCAACCCCAGCTGTTAGCTAATTAGTTAACTATCCCAGCCATAGGGGCTACCAGCTTCAGTTCTCCACCCAGCTCAGGTAAATATTAACTCTATCCTGGCCAGAACCAGGACAGGTGCATTCCAGTTTACTTGCAATATGCTTAAAGACCCTTTTCTGCAATAAAACAGGAAAAAGAAAAATAGACTATTTTGTTCTGCACCATTCCAGGCCATCCAGCCCATGCAGTTGTCTGCCCAAAACTAGATTTCACTTTCTATCCTTTAGGTTCCATTCACGCCACATGTCCTCACTGCTTTCAACTTTTGAAACCATTCAACATCTCAGTCCCATGTTTGTACTTAAATTCCTGGGAAAGCCTCCCTTCTTTCCTCTGGGATAATTTTCACACTGGCATTTCATATGACCACCACTTTGGCAGGTGGGCCTCATTGCGTTAGCTCATTTAATCCATAAAAGGCTTAATCATTTCTTTTACATAACATGCCTAGAATCTGGCTAGTGGACCCATCAACTTTGACCTGTATTAGACACTCTTAGCAGCAGCTAACAGTACGTTTCGGCATCACATACGGTGTCACTTGCCATGTAAGTTTGCCAATGAATATCCCATCTACCCTAGTGCTGAGGATATAGTGAAAGGAGAACAGAATAATGTTTTTGCTCTCCAGGTAGTTTAAACTTCAGGTGAAGGAGACAGTGTTTCCATTCTGCAATCTTCCCCTTTCTTTCTCCTGACCCTCTTTGGGAGCTCACACAGGAAAAATACCTGAAGTATGCAAGCTGCAATGTAATATTATGAATGGCACTGCGCATTAAATGATATGTAACAATCAGGTATATCATTGATGCCCTGAGCCACAAGGCCAGAGGAAGCAAAGACGAAGTGTAAAGCACTATAAGCTAAAAGTGCCAGGTTTTGCCTTCCTGTGACACAGAGCATTGTGCTACCTGTATTCTTCCCCAAATCCAAATTATACAATCTCTCACTGCTCTCCACAGCCACTAAACTCGAAGTGGAATTAACTTATTACCAGGGGTTGCTAACAGTGCACCATTTACTAAGTTTTTCCAGCAGGACAAAAGGGAGCCAAGACAACATGCCAGAGTGGACTGGACAAAGTGCAAACTGGAGCTGGAAAATCGGGCTACAGCAGCATGGATCTGGAGGTGAGGAGAACTGGGAGATGGAAGAGCAGAAGCAGAGAATAGGCTCCTGCAGTCTTTGCCTCTCCTCCTCTCTGACAGCCAAAGCAATACTTCCCTTGGGAGATCAAAAGAGGATTCAAGCCTAGCCCTGCTCATGCCACTGCCTTTCTGCCTTGCTATGGCAGCCAGCTGGGAACTCACGCTGGAGGCTGTGCTGTCCTGTTGCACAGGGGACAGCATGAGGTGAGAGGTTCCCAAGACACTCAGCTTCCCCTGCCAGCAGGAGAGAAGGGTGACCAGTGTACTGCCAGTCTGCAATACTACCCCGCAGGCCACGGCACTCTACTGTCCCAAGTCTCAAATGGCTTAGGTAATGCACTGCTTTTGCCCATTTGCCTGTGGTTTATTTTTTGGCAGCTGGGCTGTGCCTTGCTAAATGCCTCTGTGTGTGAGAGACAGTCTTTTAGAGAAATAATTTTATTACTACATTTAATTCTAGCAACTGGGACTAAGGTGACTATACTTGGTAGTAGGAAACTTGGGCCCTCACCCAACTTTTCATATACCTCCTAAATTAATTTACACAGAGCACAAAAGTGGTACTTATGCTAAGGCACCTTCTCCTAATAGCCCAGTCTTGTTGGAACAGCCTTGCAGCCTTGTTTCCCCAGTTCTTCTGGAGGTAGCATAAACTCTCAAGGTACATTCACAGACTTCTCGCACCAGTCTAGAAAAGCAGTATGGCCAACACTTTCCCCTTTTCCTCCCATAGACTGGGCAGGACCATCGAGTGACATTCTGCCAGCACCACACACCTGCTTGGGGCGTCATAAAACCTTCAGCCAGATGTCTGCAATTCAAGCTGATCATCATGCCCCAAAGAATTAGATAGTACAAGACTACTAGCATGCAAAGAAGCTATGTGTCAGATATTATTTCTTGACACTTGGAAGTTGCCAATGGGTGCGTGTCCACAGACTTCTTTCAACTCTCCCCCCACAGCTGTACAACATCTGAGTGAGGTCCTTTCCTGCTGGCATACTCCAGAGGGAATAATGGATAACAGGCTCCCATGTGCCCTCAGTGGCCCTATTGGAGCTTACTGAAAGCCTGCAATTATTTGGGGAACACTGCCCTTCTTTTGCCACCTGCAAATGAACTGAAGCAATAACTCCTCCCAGCAAGCATCTATAACTATGGGTTTAGCGGGTGATTTGCAACTTCCAAACCGATTAGCCAGAGACCTGTAACAATCTGGCCAGGCATCTTCTACTTCTGGCCCTTTCTACCCAAGTATGTTAGAACTGCATGGGCCAAAACAAGCTCCTCATACAGCTCCAGAAGTACCATCTACTCATGCAAAATGTCTAGGCTCGTTGCCAGTCATCCTATGTCTTGCTGAGGGTGCAGTCTGTGACTGCAGTGTGATGGGCTTCCCCGTCAGCGAGGAGCATTGCCTACATCTCCAGCCTAGCAAGGAATCATACACCCTCCCTCAGAAAGAGTCAGCTGGAGCCATATCACCAAAAAATTGTTCATCACCGTCTCTTGTGCCTTATCATTTGAGAGAATAACACTTGTGCCAGTGCTTGGCATCTGGTAGACACGACTGCCTGTGTTGGATCTGTCTATGTTTCATCACTGGCTGGAGCACAGATTGCAAACACAGGGGTGGAGAGTGCCTCTGTGGAATTAACTTATTTGAATGAACTTTTTCTCTGGGCTTTATCCACCCTTCAGCTTCTAAAGGAGCAGGTAATTCTTCTCACAACACACAGGAAAAATTATAAAGCAGTGCATTTCACTAGAAACACAGGGTGTGGGAAGTAGATGTCCAGATGCTTTTATAGTTAACCGTGTCATACTCCCTCTTTTAATATGCTGATTGAACCTCACTGTAAAAAGCATCTTCCTAGAATAATTTCAAAATCTCATAGCTTTTATGAAGGAGTACGTGCCTCCCAGGAGCATGTTAGAGAATTTTATCCTTTGCATTTAAAAGTTGCACAGGTCAAGAGAATTTGTCTTCTACTTATACAAAGGGAAATGTTGTCTGCTATACAAATTAATTTAAATCTGGCTTAAGTTCAGCCCATGGAGTGTAAGTGCCTCCATTGACTACGTCAAATCACTTTAAAGTTAAATCAAAAAGCCCTTACAAAAACACATCGAATTTCTTTGTTATACTAACGATGTTTTAGGAGTAAGTTTTGAAAGGCACTAACAGCACTGAATACAAGAAGCCTAAACCCCTGGAAGAGCCTGTGGTACCTAATCAGCACCTGGTGCTGGGTGCTAGGAGGTAATTCTATCTCTCACAGCCTGAGAAAAGGAATATCTAGATGCAATTATCAGTAAGTGGCAATGAGAGGAAGAGTCAAAGATACAAGAGATGCCCCGATTGTATTTGTGCTCCCAAACCACCATGATTTCCTTTTTTAGGGCAAGGAGAGGATGTGTGGTGCAAGGGTACATGTTTTGGTACATGTTACATTGCATTTGACTTTCTTTTGATCTCGAGTACTAGACACCTAACGTGGGGCACTGCTGCTGTTCACACTGCTGACTTTACTGGTGGGCAGGATCCTGTGGAAAAATTTGTGGGTGTCTTCTTTGACCAAAACAAGGGAGTACAGTGGGACTCTCCACCTCATCTTATAAAGCACAAAACCAAACTCCTCATAATTTGTTGTGTTTTAAAAATCTTTTCCTGCCCCATCAGTATAGCACTGTGGCTCAAGGAAATCAAGAAGTAAAAATAAAGTCTAGTATAGAAATAACCTCTCTCCTTTCTTTTTATTTTTATGTATTGAAAACTAGAATTACCCTCTCCACTGTATCAGTACAAATATGCTCTGGATCAAACTCTATCTTTAGTAAACATAAACAGTTAATCCATTAGTTTGAAGACTTCTGGGCAAATCTATTAGAAAGAGATAGGTTTATACTACAATAAAATTAGGAGAGTACTCTATATTTAAGAGTCTTTATGCCTTTCTTAAGATCTCTTTTTTTTTTTTTTACCTGTTATAGGATTGAACTCATTACAAATAAAGCTTGCTCCACAGTTCAGAGGAGGATAAGGCAGCAATTAAGTGAATTGTACACACCTCCCACCTGTCCTCACCAAAACCATAGTTCGAAGGATTGGTGAGGGAAAGCCACATCGCCCACAAACAGACAGAAGCTTCTGCACACTGCTGGAGGATAAAACCTTGGTTCCAGAACTCCCTGTGCTGTTGCAGCATCCCCTCTTCCTTGTGTCTTCTGTTGTGCGGTTGTCACCTACAGTTTGAAAAAATAATATATCCTCTTCTCGGGAGGAGGTGCAATAAAGGATGCAATAAGAACAAGGAAGATTTGCAGATTCAAGAGGTGTCGTGACCTCACTTACACTCTCAAACCACAAAATCTTCCCTTATAGGAGCAAGGGATGGATGTGCAGGACAGGGGAAGATTTTTGATACTGTCAATCTTTTTTGAACATTAATAACACTCAGTTGTCCTCAGTGACCCCTCTCCCATATACACACATATTACACTGAATGTATTTTTGAGCAACTCATAAGGTAGCAGGTGCTGGCTGAGTCTAGCATAGAAAGGAATGCACAGGAAGGAGAACAGTTTGAGGGAAATTAAAACACAAGCAAAAAGCCAAAGAGAATGATTATTTATCCTTGGTGGTTGGCTCATGCTTTGCCTACATGTTATAGCATTACATATGTCAGGTTAGTTAAAGAGCTTCTCGTGAAAGGGACAATACCTCCTACATGTTTAAACAGAGCCTAACAAGATAGGGCCTCAAGGCAACTGGCAACACAGTTGAAAACTATACATCCAGGCTGATTGACAGACCGTGGAGAGACAGATCACTGTGCTTAGATTTCTTTTGGAAAGCTCCTGTTACAAAAGTGGCAAATCAGTCATCAAATCCACTAAATCCCTCAGGACAGAACACGAGCCCTTTGCTAACATGCCACGGCTAACAGCAACGAGAGCCTGAAATTTTTCCATGGGGAAGCATGCCATGAAAAGGCTGGTAATGCCTAGCTTGGCTGATCTCCAGGACAGGCTCTGCACCTACCCTGCTCGAAGAAAGCAAGGACCCAGGTGATGGCTGAGGAACAAATGCTTCCACCATCTTTGTGGAACCCAAACACTTGGCTGACATCAGATATTTATTCTTAAAAATTACCTGCCTTGGAAACAGGCAGAAACACAAAGAAAAGAAAGAATGACTATTTTCCTGCAATAACATAGAGAATGCAAGAATGGGGAGCAGGTTTGCATGAGCATTAGCTCTCTACCTTTCCCTCCTTTCCTTATGCAGCTTTGGTCCAACTCCAGCTTAGCTTGCCCACCTCTGTGTGGCTGGCAGGGCACCAGCTCTCTCCCTTGGCAGGATGTGAAGAAAGTGGGGGCTGGCCTAGCCTAGCAGGTTTTTCCTTCCTCTCTCCACTCACCACCTCCCCTCCTGCAGAAACACATCAGCCCAGTGTCCCTTCCCTTTCTTCTTTCATGGGTTCTTGGTGGCAATTTTCCTTTTGTCATTGGGAAGGTAACCAATACAGGTGGACTGGGAAAGTGGGACTTTGGTAAACCGAGAAGCAGCTGAGTTTTCACATCACAGCAAAGAGGAGGTGGTGACAGCCACAGCAGAAGTAATACATCTCCTCAGAATGGCTTGGCACCAGCAAAACCAGGACTTCAGGAAACTCAAATTTGTCAAATTTGTCTACTGGGGTTGTCCTCTCTCACAGGAGAGCCCATCAGGAGGGCAGACTCCTTCAAGATAACCAGGAGATGAGGCAGCCATCACTAGTGTGTACATTTTCCCTCTGGTCGTTGCAGTGCTAAGGTGCATTTACAGCAAAGCCTGTTGAGCAGCGAGGGCACAAGGTGGTCCCAAATGGCAAAGCTATGTCATGGCTGCCTAAGACATTTGGCACAGTCCAAAGAAACATGAGTTCCAGTTCTGCTGCAGCGGCAAAACCAGGTTGTGTGTGTGCAACCTGCTGAATGTAGAGAAGCAGAAGGTACGTTTAGCAGGATTTTGACTAGATTAGGAGGCATGAAGATTTGTGTTGGCCTAAACAAAAGCATGCTGCTAAAAATAAAGTTTCACTAGTATTTTGACAGAGATTCTTCAAGAGTCTATCTGACTGGCCATCTCTTAGACTCACATATTCTAGCCACCATCTCCATCTTCCGCCTCCTTGCCCATTTCTGGGTGAATTTCACTGGTTTGTTGAAGGGTACCACTTCTTTTCATGAAGCACCATGTTTTATGTGATTTTGATAACCCAGAAGAAGGGATGGCACATTGCAGTCACCCCCACCCATTGTTGCATCTCCCAGGAGACGACCATTTTGTTAGCTTCTCCCCTGGCAGGGAACCTTCAAGGCTCTCCCTAGCATGCTGTATCTCCAGCATTACTACTGCACAAATCCTCTCCTTTGAAAAAACAGACCAGTCACCCTGAAACCAGTTCTGTACCTGTTCTTTAATGCCTGTACTGAAGTTAGAGAGAAATGTGAAAATGTATTTGCTTGTTCAGTCTAGCAGGCAACTACCTTGAGCCAAACAAATAAAACACATTTTTTAAAAAGCCTTTTGCTTCCTGTAGAATACCGCTTTGTTTGCCATGATTGTTTGGCAAATAGGAAAGGGCTTATCTCTCCTTCCCAGAAACTAGTGAAGCTATAGAAGAGCTCCAGAAACTTGTCAGTCTTTACTAAGAAAAAAAATATTGGTTTAACAGCCCTTGCCAGGAAATTATCTGAACCTTCAGAAAGAGAGAATGTGTAAAAATTAGTTCACTGGGCTATGCCATTCTTTCCTGATTTTTAGTGTTCAGTTCCAATTCAAGGATCTTATCAGGTGTATTTTCAAATGCTAACCTTTAGCATTACAGCGTTCCCATATTAGATATTTCTTGGTTAGCTATAAAATTAGCATTAGCCCCTCCAGTGCAAAATGTGCCATATTTTTGTTTGATTATTTTGTCATTAAAATTTAAGCCAGTATGTCTGGTTTCTAGCAGATGGAGGCAAAGGCATAGCTTTGACCCTAGTTACAGTTTTGTTTAACCCCCTCCGGAGAAACATAGTTACTGTGCATTAATATACAGCCTTTCACCACCAGACCCGTTAGTGTACATTATGGACTAATAATAATAATTATATTGTCAAACAATTCAAACTGCGTAACAATACAAGCTCCTCTGAAATGTGAAGCACTATAGGTAATGAAACCTGCTTTTCTTTATACAGTCAGCTCAAAACTCTTTTTGAGCAATCTGGTGTTAAATAAATAATGGGCCTGGTTGCCCCCTCCTCTAGGAGAAACCATAGGAGGGAGCAGAGTGGGAGGAAGTCTCCAGAAAGTTTTGCCTTGAGGAGACTGTGCCTAAGCTTTTTTTTTTCCTGAGGGTGGAGTTGCTCATTCCCTACATGTCCCTCTCCTCCCATGCATGTGAATGGAAGTGTAAAAAGACACTCCACCTGGAGGAAATTTTAGTGAGGGTCTCAGGCAGGCCAGGAGAGGATGGGTGGGTTCTTCTTGGCAGAGTTGTTGTGCTTGTGGTTTACTTGGCATGCAGAAACAACAAGCTTGAAGCACAGCATCACTGCTACAGCAGTCTGTTCTTCCTTATAGAGGCTGTGGGGATTGACAGCTGTGCAGTGCATCCTCTTGGCTCTGGGACCATACCCCAAGCTCTGTGGTAGGACAGGGAACCTGTTTTGACTATAGTGTTAGTAACCTGCCCATTTCTAGAGCACAGTTTTGTGGTTCTCTATGCCACAGATCAACTCAGTCTATGTAGGTGACTTGTTCTCACTAGCACTTTTTGTTAATGTAGTCCCTCATTGTAAACTAGAGATGTGAGAGCAGGTGAAGCTCAAAGTCTGCAATTTCAGTATAGTAGAAGCTGAAAGAATCTGTTAGATGTGTTCCTAATTCTGAGCAGATGCTTGTGCAGAGTTAGTGCTACAAGCAAAAGACACAGGGTGTGGTGAGACACAGGCTTGCAGGAGAGGCTTTGTTGGTAGCTCTTAATTTCCCATCGTTGGTCCAGAGTTGTTTTCTCACAGGTGAGATGTTGCAGTAGTTACAGTCCATGCCAGCTCCCGTAAGCCGCTGCAGTTAATGGTGCTGGCTCTGCCTTGGACCTGGGCAGGAGCACACACCGGATCTGCGACAGTGGCTGCTAGGACACCTCCAGCAGCGACACAGTAACAAGCAGGCAGAGACAATAATGTCTTAAGCCGCTTCTGCTGTCTTGAGCACCGACGTGTAATTTGAGGACACCTCGGAAAGCAGACACAGGCAGACAAAGATGGGGATATTGGGAGGAAATCATGGGGCAGGAGATGATCCACCCATCCTTCTTGCACCTTGTGGAGTGACCTACATCAGATGCAAACCTGCTCTTCTAAGTCAAAATGTGGGAGGTGTGGTACAAACCCCAGAAGATTCAACTGCTTTTTCCACAGGCATTCCATAACCTTTTCCCCACAAATCCACCCTCTCAGCTACACCCAGGTAAACTTACCCTCACCGTTAAGGCCGAAAGCTCCTGGCACCTGTCTTTGGTTTTCGCTTCACTGCTTCCATATTCATGTTCACATGAAAATAAACCTCTCAGGAGGGAGAAGGGAAAGGACAAGCCGGATTTACCAGAGATCTCCTGCTTTCTGCCTGCGGCGGGCGCGGGGGAAGCCGCAGGCCTCAATGGAGGGCGGGGGGGCCGCGGTCGGTCGGGTGCTGCAATGGTGCCATCTCCTGGAAGAAACCCGAGGAGCAGCGTCTGGCCCGGTGTTTTGGAAGGGGAGCCAGCTGGCCAGAGCTTGTCCTCGGTGTCGTTGCTGCCATAGCGCTCGGGGTGCGCAGAAGCGGCCTGCGAGAGGCCGTGGCGGGGCTCTGTGGGTACTGGGGAGTGTCGGGCACGAACCGGCCCAGGCACACAGAAAATGTCGGCCAAGGCAGACCCCAGGGGTGAGCAGGCTGGGCTCACAGGGGCTTCACTGGAAGTGGTGTGAGGAAGCCTTGGATCCGAGATGCTCAGCTGAAAAACCCACGCAGTGGAACTCCTCTGCCTGGCTCGGCTGTAGCTCCCTGAGTTTTGCTAGCATGGATCCCGCGAAAGGGAGAGGTGAGCTAGGCCCAGAGCACACCCCTGGAGTCTCATTTATCACACTGAAAATCTGAGTAAGCTGTCCCAGCTAAGAGCTTTGATAATGGAGAGAAAAGGTCCCTCGTATCTGGCCTCTGGTCCCTGAGCGACTTCTGTCCCCTCTCCGAGTGACCTGTTGCCATAGCAATACTGTGTCAGGAAAGGATGGAAAGCCTTGAAGCCTCAGGCAAACTAGGCAAACTTTCACTCTGTTCTTCCCAGCGCCAAGCAGATGGAACAATGATTAGTACAAAGGCAAGGAAATAACTGGGATCTAAAACATTCCTAAGAAAAAAAAAAAAAAATCCCAGAAGAGACCTATTAGTTCATTCTGTCTGCCCGCCTCCCCCCCCCCCGGCAGTCAGAGAAACAGTGAGTAACAATTTGTCCCGTAGCACACTGTACTGTACTGTATGGGTCCAAATTCTCCTCCTACTTATATTGGTATAAATCAAAAAGCCAGTGGAGTTACACAGGTATAAAACTGGCATTATCAGTTCCTGGTCTCTTTAAATATTACTGAACCCTACTGCTGATTCTTCTTTGTTTGCCTGTTAGAAATGATTGTTAAAAAGGCACATGCATTTATCCATAGCACACTGTATCATGCAAAGTTCTTTTATTGGCTTTGATCTTTCTTTTTACTTTTATTATTTCTTTGAAGAAATACAGGATTATTACCTCAATCTAGCCAGCTGGCCTGCTGGGGCTCCCTTTGCTACATCAGAGGTTTCTCTTTTTTTCTAATCCTTTCTTTATGGATAATCCTTCTATACCTTCTAATGACTATTGGCTAAGGAGCGTATTTTGTTATTACTACCTGTTGTTTAGAAATTCATTTTATTTGGTGTAGGTGTTGCTAATTGTTTGCTAATGAAAACCTTACTGCAATCAATGCAGATCAGGATTATACCACTCTTCATGGCAATAAACCCTTTCTTCCTATCTGCTCTGATTTAGACCTCCCCATGCACTTTTCAGTTTTAAACTATTAAGACTAATTATATTTTTTGAGGCCCAAGGCAGAGGTTTCTGTGCATTTCCAGGCAGTACAGGGAAACTTTACTTCTCATGAGAAATTTTTAAAAAGTCAGGAGTTAGCATTTTGTAATCTGCAAAATGTTTGTACGTGCAAATACAGGGATGTCTAAGGTAAGTCATGGAACAAAATGTGTAGGACAAATCTACAGCTTAGGACAAGGAATGAAGACCATTCTGGCTTGGAGTAACATAGATAATCTTGAGGCAGGGAAAACTCCATACTCGTAAAGACTCTTGTATTCCTCTATATCATACATGCTATTGAGACAGACTATGCATCCCCTTTACACACAGAGAATGAAGAATAAGCCCCACTTTGGAGAATTTACAGTTTAAAAAGACAAAGGCAGATCAACAGCATCAGGAAAACAAAGAGCAACAGCTGCACAACATAAAAATACAAAGCTTGTCTGTTACCATTCCCTCCTCTCCCTTTGTTTCATTCCCTCAGCCTGACCTTACATCTCACCAGTTGCCTTACAGCCACCTTATCAAGAGGAATAGTAGATTCAGGCATGTGATGCCCCAGCTCACACACCTCCCAAACTATACAATCTGAATATTGAGGTGTATACCGAGAAAGACTGGGATCTTTCGGAGGAAAGTGTGCCACAGGACGCATCTTCACAGGCAGATGCCCAAGAAGCAGCCCCCCTGCTCTGTCCGTGCTTTGGAGAGTGGAGTCTTGCCTCCACTTCCAAACTGTTGGAAAAAGGATGAAGCTCCAGTGGAATAAAGAGGAACCTGCCTCTGCCACCATCCCTCTCTTCCTTAGGAAGGGAGAGGGGAAGGAGCCAACAGTTAAGGTGGGCCCAGGTGCATGGCAGAGCCCTGTTCAGGGAAAGCAGCAGCTGAAGCCCTGGCCGTTCAGCCTGGAAAACCCAGGAGACTCTTGCTGATGAGGGATTCATAAATCTGACTTCTGTCTCTCCCGAGGGCAATGACAGCTCATCTGGGACTACACATCATTCTCACACCGATGAGCCTCAGGGCCTTTTTGAATTAATCTTACCTCAAACGAGATTTGTTTTTGAAAATCTGAGCCTGAATGTCTCCATGCTCTGAAGTATCTCCAGTTTGAACACCATGACTCAGAACAGTCCTCAGATTCATGCTTTGCATGTCATATACTGTGTTAGCTATTGGCATATGATGAAGAATTCAGCACTGTAGGTGAACAAAGTAAAACCAGGAATGCTCCACTATTGCTGCAGGTAACAGCTGAAACAAGCAAGAAAGAAATTAATATTGAAAAAAAGAGAGGGAAAGGGTCATGCCTTAAAGGTCTAGATAGCTTTTGTTTATTTGCTTTAGTATTGTCCTGGTTGCTGAATACTAATGTACTGATTTAACTCTTTTTCATCATAGTCTAGATCTTTCTGAGTTCCTCTGACAGCCAAGGCATTATGGTACATCACCAGGATGTTATTCAGTTGATCTCTCCATAATAAAAATATGAATGTCTTTATTATTTTTTCCACTCACCATTGCCAATTTTGCAGGGTGCCAGACAACTGTGCTACTGTGTGTGACTGATGGCACCCGGCCAGTCTTGTGTAACCGTATTATTCATTTGCTCATTTAGGCTCAAAGCAAAACCAGGTTGGCAATCGCTTTTCAAAGCTGGCTTCAGCAAAGGCTCCTTTCTTTAAGCAATCAGTGAGCAGAGGGGAAAAAAGAAGGGTAGGAGGACTGGGGCAAATAAAACTGAGCAGCCCAGAGAGCAGCATCTCGGCTTGCTCAGGTTAACTTTCTGCTACCTCTCTGGGAGAGTAAGAGAGTGAGAAAAATCAGGTAACCTGGATAATACAAAAGACCTGAGTAACTGTCATAGCAACTTGGGTGATGCTCCTTATCTTTTCTCATATAGCTCATGCTTTTTTGACTCAGGTACAGGCACAGCATCAGCACAGGTCCAGGACCAGCTGAGCTGCGTGCTCTTTGTGCTGACCCTGGGCTAAAGGTCCTTCTCAGAAGCAGGTCTGCAAAGCGGCGACGGCCGCATGGCTCCAGCCCAGCCAGTGCTGAGGCTGCGCTGAGCTGCCCTGCCAGGCTCAAGCACTGGCAAAGCTTCTTACCTTGGGCTTGATGCCACACAACTGCAGGTGACTGCTTGGCTTCAGCAATAGCATGGTGGAGTTTGCACAGCAGTCTCAGACATAAGCTAATGGGTCTGGTTGGACCTGGGCTGAGTTTGCCTAGAGTCATCATGAGCATCTCTGTGCCCATGAGTAAGCCATTGTCAACTAAAAGGATTAAAAGTGTAGGGTGGGACACTCTTGTTAAAGTGAATAAAACCCACTTATTTGGAGTCAGAAGGGCTTTCAAAATCTGGGTAGAAGTTTTCTTTCATCTTTCTCTCCTTTCCTCACCATGTTGAAATCATCTCTCTTGCTCTTCTGCCCATTCAGCTCTTCATTACTGGGGGCAGATTCTTCGCCTGCCTTCAGCCCAGCTCATCTCAGCACAGTTTCAGGGTAGGAAACCAGACAGCGATCGCTGCTGCCAGCATGCCCTGAGACCAGACAAACATCCTGTTTCAGTCTAACTGCTTCTAATAGCAGAGTGCTTCAAAGGGCTTGTGGTTTGGGTTTGGTTTTTTTTTTTTTGCTTACAGCTCTTCACCCAGCTCAACTGCAGCCAGAGTGTGTCTGACAGACACCTGGAACTGTGAAAGCTCGATGAAGGGTAACCAGCTCGTCTTTTTGATGCAAACTGGTGTTGGGGGACAACGGAAAGGCAGCTTGGTGTAATGGCAGAGAGAAAACAGTAGTGCAGAGAGCCAGAGGAAAAAGGCCAGCCTAAGGCTAGGGTTTTGGTTTTCTCTTTAAAGATTACCGAAGCAGCAGAATCTGTTGGTAGGAGGTTAGATCAGGCCTAGCTTGCTCACAGTTCTGTATTATTAAAACTCTGCTTGGATGGTACTTTTGGCACTTGAAACTTGTCTCCTTCCTTGCACCAGCAAAGCTGCAGATACATTTGGTTACCCCATCTCAGTAGCTATACTTTTATGTACATACACTACTGTTCTTGCATTAGAAATGAGTTGTTCATTTTTATCAAGAAAGGATCTTGCTGGCAGGATCTGAAATCTTTGGGGATTTGGGTTATTGTTTCTTTTTTTTTTTTTTTTTTTGTCTCTTATCATAGCAAAAGTTGCTGCTTTAGCAGAAGTTGGTTTGATATCCTAGCTCAGAGAATGTGACCAAAATATTTTTTTTTAAGCTCCCACAGTGCATTTGTCTGCATTTAACTTGAGTCCTTCTTTTCCATGATCGATGTTGCAGAGCAGATTGTGTCATCCTCTACCTTATTCTGCCAGACTTGAATTCTCATCTGCAGCTTCTGCAAGTTCACAAATGTCCAAAGAGGTGAAATCCATTTCTGTAAGCATGAGTTAGACCTGAGACACATGACCAGTGAAATCCACGAAGCTTCAGCCCTTGCACAGTGCCCAAAGTCTGTGCTTCACAGGTTCTTATAAAGATCCATTAACCCCTTATCCAAGCACATTTGTATGAAGTTTGAAGACTGAACTTGATATACGATTGTCATGTGCATTTACTTGTCCTTTTTTGTCCTCTTCAAGAACTTTGCAATGCAACATTTTGGGATGGTTCTTGGGAGGTCCTTACATGGTTTTATACCTGCAGCTGAGAAAGATTTATCCCAATCTCTGTACTGCGGACTTCACCCTTATAGAAAAAATGTCATTTGGATCTCAGGAGTTGTCAAAGACAGTCCTGAACTTTGGGGTGACATTTGAGCTAGTAAGTGCCTTGAAGATGAAATCCCATTACTTTGAATTTGACTTGAGAAGAGCACTGTGAGGAGGGCGGGGGGAGGCAGAGAGGTGGGAGTGTGCACTTAGGATGTTGGCAAGGAGGTGCTGGCAGTCTTAGATCAGCATTTCTTATGGATCAGTTCACTGCTCCAGAAAAGTTAGCAGTGTCATTAAGTTGTCTGCCTTGATGATCACCTATTTTTTCAAGTGTCTTTTCTTAACCTGTTGCTCATGTTGTAGCACTGTGGCAGAGGGCTATCTATATTTTGGGATCTGTTGCAGTAGCAAATTTAATCTTATGTACTCCAAAGGAACTATCCTAATTCACAAAACACTGCGTTTTTCCGTGAGGTCATCTCGCTTCAGTCTTGCTGAGCTGTCACTATTTATTTGTTCTCATGAAGATCAGCTCTTCTTTGAAAACAAGCATTGGTGATGTTTTGGCTTACAATGGAAAACTTTCAATATGCTACATATTTTGTTTCAGTACAAGTGCCTTGAATATCCAGTGGACCTCAAAATGCAGAAAATACCAAAAAATAAAAAAAACAAATTCACCCTGATGTCACCTATGATTCCTTTTTTTCTTATCAGAGGTAGGTAAAATGCATAATGAAATTGTTCTCAGACCCTAGAAAGCTACATGTAGAAGAAGTCCTTTTCAATGTGCTGTTGCCTAAGCTGGGTTGCTGGTTTGTGTCTCTTTTGGTTTGCCTTGAAAGCATCAAACCCCTGCCAAGGTTGATAGAGTTGATCTTTTATGACACAATGTGCTTTTCTTCCTGGCAGCAATGGATTGAGATTTTTAGAGTTCTAGTTAGTACAGTAGTACAAAATCACAGATCTGGCCTAGGAAGTAGGAGATGTGAGTTCAAGCTCCAGTTCTGCTCAATGAAAATCAGCTCTGGGCCCTGATGCTGGAAACAGGGATCATACTACTCCTGTTCTGCCTTGTCTATTATGCTTGAAAACACTCTGGGGCAAGTACTGTTGAATTGTGCATTGCTGTGTCCCAGGGCTAGCTGATGCGGAAAGCACAGCTGCGGTAGATATAGTCAGCATGAGCAGCCATTTCATTAAACCTGTTTGAAGACTGACACATGCAGCATTAAGCTTGTATATGCATTCACCACATAAAGGTAAAATTCAGGATGGATCTCAGTGGGTTTTTCACCTTGGGTGCAAAATCAAGCATTCACAAAATGAAGCTGGACATGCACTCATAAAATGTGATTTCCAGCAACTTTGGCTAGACATACAGAAAGAAAAAACCCAGCAGCAGAGGTGCAAGAAATAAAATGTAGCTAATTTAAAATATCTTTTTAATCACATAGCTAGCTTTCCTACATTAACACAAAGGCTTCTGAATCAGGAGATTGTGTTTCCCATAATAGTAATTTTTTTTTGCTATAAAATGCTTTTTTTATCCTTCTTCACTTCTGAACTAAATGAATGATGTGGAGACACATGACTGGCTTGGTGAAATCAGCCACTTAGCAACACTAGGACCAGATGCCCATGCAATACAGTGCCAAAGCAGAGCGCTGGCGTCCTCCATGGTTTGGACATGGTTTGGTCTAATGACTCCATGGCAGCTCTGTCTGCAGAAACTTCAGGGGCAGCGTTACAGCCTACAGAGAGCTGCACCCAACAGCAAAGCCTCGAGTGGCAAATTTTGGTGACTACTGTATATCGTCCAGCCATTATTGTGGCCAAATTCTCCAAGACTTTTTGGAAGTGTCCTGGCAAAAAGCACAGTTTTTGTGTGCTTGCCTCATTTCCCTAATGGGGACCATCAGCCCACAAAAGAACAATTTTTTAAAAAAAGCAATATGCCCTCAGTCATACTGATGATAGGAAAGAAGTTACATCGTGCAGCTTGTGCCTGTTCCATTAACCCTTATTTCATCTTTACGGGGATTTCAGTGTTTACTCCATAACAGAAATCTCCTTCATGTAGCAGCTCAATAGCTGAATGTGATTGCACTGCAAGCCACTTATTTAAACAAAACAAGTAAACTTCCAGTCCTCCTTCCTGGGGAGAAAAGATTGAAACTGTGACTAAATTAGACCCACATTTTCAAAGCAGAAAGGAAAAACAAAGCTCAAAAGATATTTTTTTTTCTAAATTTATGGCTTTTAAGCCAAGTTAATGATTTTTTTTTGGTGGCTGAGAAATGTGTTTTGAATGTTTGATGACAAAACTTTTATTCAGAGCTACACTTAGTGTTAAGAAAAATTATCATATTGCTGTGAGTAATTATTAGCAGCCAGTCAAGCAGCTCCTCTGTATGGATGCTCTGGTGATCTCCTTAACGTTCACAGGGCCATCTATTCCACAGTGACCAAAGTCGCTTGAAGCTCCGAATGAACAACGATGTGATAACAAATCTTTGTCACAGATGCCCTGGTAAGTGAGAGGAAGAAAGCTCGACTTAATGATTCAAGCAATTGGCTGAATTTCCAAAATTTCCAGAATCTGCTTCAGATTTTCTTACCTGCTGGTGAGCAAATCCCACAGGGAAATCTGTGTAGAAAATTATTCCCTACGTCTCAACGGCATTCACAGTACTTTTTGTCTCTTAGACTCCATGAGGAGATGTAGCTGGGTGGCTAAATTGTACTTGGGAGAACCGTAGAGACTAAGGACAACCAGGAGAAGGCTGCAGCCGGCAGGGATCAGAATTGGAAAAGAGGTGAAAGCAGCAACTATATCGGGAGCTACCTACCACGTGGAAAAGATGCTGGATCCCAAAGGTCAGGCCTTGGACATGTGGGGAAAGCTGTGAAGAATCATGTTGTTGGAAGCTCTTGTTGCCATAAACACTCATCTGTCACTTATTAAACTGTGAGAAGAAACCTAAATTGCAGCTGAGCGGAGTTACAATGGCTGATTACAATAGAGAGCAAAGTATTTCTAGCAACAAAGGCCCTAAGCATATTAATTCATTCAGCTCGCTGCATTGTGTGTAATTCTTGCTTACACTTGCTGTCATGCAATAGAGTTAAAATTTACAATCTTACTGATGTCAGAAGATATTTTTATATATACTACTTTGTTAGTCATTTTGCTTCCTAATAATTAATCAAATCCCCAAAGAAGTATCATGTTGGGGAGTGTGGATTTATTTGTGTTATTAAGCTATTCTAGCAGAGCATTTCTGTGTGGTAACAGCTCTGTTACAATATGGCCCACTTGTTTTATGACAAGTTACAATTTTCTTGTAATGTTAGCTGCAATTCATCTCAATAATTATGCTAAATTAAGTACTCATGCACATATAGAAATAAACATTAAATACATTAAAATAAAGTGAGAAACATAATTTAATCTCTCTCAAGCTAAATAGAGCGGGGATTGCTTAGCAGTCCTTAAATCACCCATTTAAACCTGGCTGAAGAGTCCCAGGGCTTTTAGGTTTCTGGGATGGGGTGGACACCATGGGTCTGGGAAGGACTTTGTGGGTCACTGATTTCTGCCACCTCCTAGAAAAGCTGCAGCCCTTTCTGCTTTTGGTGTGCTCGAGCTCCACCCTTACCCAGGCCCAGCTGTGCATCCCCACAGCTCCTAGGGGCTGCCCCAGAGCCTCACTGCTCACATGGCTGAAGGTCTCCTTGACCTTCAGATCCAGAAGGTGGGAGATGTTACAGTCATGCCTCTGCCTGGGGAGGCTGCCTCTCTTATCTCCAAAGAGGTGAGTTTGGGGAGAGCCCCATGCTGCAGCCCAGGGGTTGCTGCGACTCCAGTGCCACTCAGCCAAGCTGAGCACTGGGACTGAGGCTTGTGAGAACTGATCAGAAAAGCAGTAGCAGTGCTAGGGACTGACCTCAGCTTCACGGTAGACTCCACATCCTCAGCCACAGGTCCATCCTCAGCTACCATTTCCATTCAGTAGTAAAAGCCCTTGGGGAAGGTTGCTGGTACTATGTGGGTGGGAGGAGATATTAAGAACATAGGGGCTATGTCTTTGCCCCACATACGTGTCTTTTGTCCCTGGTACAGAAGGTTGATTGCAGAGGAAAGACAATGCTCTGCTTGCTTTTAGCCAGCAGAGATTTGAGCAGAGTCCTGTTGCTGTAGAAAAATACAGAATGTTGTGTCCCGTCAAGGAGTGTGGTTTTGCTCATCATGTCCAAGGGCTGAAAAGCAAAGGTGTTTTCTGCTCACTGCCATGATCTGCACATCCCACAGGAGAGAAGGGGGCTTGCAGGGCCACCTAGGCAATGGACCTTGTGTTGAGCTTGCGATTGGGAATTACTGCTGTTGGAATGGCACCAAGGACTACTCGAGCCAGTGCTACCACGCTAGACTCTCTGCAAAGGCATAGCACAAAGGAAGTCTCATGGAGCCTACAATACTGGCGTACACCCAGCAGCAGAGAGCATTAGGCATAGACAGGAGGACTCACAAGGCATCAGCTGCATGTCCAAGTCCTAGGAAGGCTTTGGCTCAGAGCACTTCTCCCCTCCCTGTGCCTTCCCTTGTGGCACAGCGACGCGCAGTGAAAGCTGTTTGGCTGGGGAAAAGGGTGGCAAGGAAGCTGGGGAGGAGGCAGAAAGCAGAATATGTTATCCTATTGCTTTGAAAAGTTGCTTAGCTATCCACATAGGAACTATTTAAAAAGCCTGAAGGTAGTTATTGAATCCACTGTTAAATCCTCTGTGAATGGGTTGTATGCTGCTATCTATTTTTCTTTTTTTTCCTCTCTTTCTTTTTCATCATTGTTGAAAAGACATCCATCACGAAGCACGCCTTGGCTGAGGGTTAGACCTTCAAACCATGCAGAGTCTTGGGACAGCCTCCACCTTCCCCCTGCCAGAGAAGGAAGGTGGTAAGAGAAATGCACAGGAGACCCTCACCTGCAGCAGGTCTGCTGTGAGCCATTCTAATGAACAGCATGTTTTTCTTCTCTCTCTTTTGAACAGAAGAGAGGTTTCCCTAGAAACCATTTTTCTGGTAAATAAAGTCACTGTTCGTAGGTAAATTTGCCTAATACTGCTGAAAATGCTTTAATGGCCTCAAAACATAATGACAGGTTGCGTGCCTCTGTCACTGTGGAGAGGAAACGGTGGCATACAGGAAGTAAGACAAAGACCATTGGAAATAAAAATACCTGGAGATAAAGATCTTCCAAGGATCTCTTGCTTTATGCAAGTTTCTATCATCAGAATTACCCAGCAGGTCAGCACTACGTTTGTCCCCAGCACTAGCTAGAGTCACAAAGCCACGCGTAGTCACTACCTGGTCACCAGTCACAGCGAAGTTGCATCGTCCCATAGCTATAACTGGAACTGCACTATCGTCCCAAGAGCTGAGGAAGAGAGTGGAGCAGTGTATGACACAATGCACTTTCCATGGTACAACACCTTCTAGCCATAATTACAAGCTGACATGTCATTATTATCATCCCAAATGAAGTAGGGATATGGGGAAAAAAATACCTTATAATCATTCACTTTTCCGGAAAACAAAATCTAGACAAATGTCTCTGAAATACCTCTTCCTCATTGTCCCCCCGCCACCCCCCCAAGCTCAAATGAGTGTTGGCTTACTCCACTTGCTTGCCTGGAAGGCAAACCATCCCCTCAGATACAAAGTACCCTATGCTGTACAATGCATTATATAAACATATTTGCAAGAACATGGATTGTGGTTTTTTTCATTGGTTTATTTTTGTGTAGGTTTTTTTTTAAGTGGAAGGGCGATTACTGTGGCTAAAAAAAAAAGACCAATCTTCTTTTGTTTTTAAGCAATTGTATTATTTTGATACATTTTGTCATCTAAGAACAGAAACATCATCAAAGATAAAGCCTTGGATTACTTCAAGGCCATAAACGGACATGATGTTTGAGATTGCTCCAGCTTGTGAGTCTGAATCTGTGCTGCCTTACCCACTTTATTCATCATCACCTACCAGGAAAAGACCACCAGGTGTGTTCAACATCTGGGAAGTATTCTTGGCTACCTGTTTTTTGCTGTAAATCCATTTTCTGTATGATCTAAAAAATAAGTAACAGCATCTTTAAGAAATAGACAATTGCTTGGAGCCAGGCTTGGTTGTAAGGCACCAAGAGGTCCATGTGCACACACCTTTGCTCACTTATGCTCTTTTGCCATGACAATTAGTTTAACTGGGCTGAGAGTCAGACTAATCCAACACCATACCCAGAGCAAAATCCTACAAAATTCAATTTTCTTTCATTGTCCTTTGAAAGTTTTACATGTATGACTGATACCAGTTGAGGCAATGGTTTAATGTACTGTGTTATTTATTTATTCCACCCACTCTTTTCGACTTTTTTTTGGCTGTTTACCCAGGTAAAGGCATAATCTTAATTAAGACTGAATTAGGGGCAGAATGGATTCCTGCAGGCTATTATACAGCATGTGAGATAAGGCAGCAAATAAACAAGCATACTGCACACCACGTCTGTAATAACTGTGCTCAGCTGCATAGCGTAGGTGAATTGGCTTTGCCTTGCCCACGTCTGTTCTCTGCAGCATCCCTGCTTTCTCTGCTGCACTGTAGAATCTGGAAACCCTTCCTGAGATGGGTGACTTACCTCAGGGGACTCAGTGAACGTAGCTCCAGTTGAAAGTTCTTTCTCCCTGATTGACTGCACTGGGTGGGAGCTGGGTGATGGGCTGGCGCCAACCACCAGCCAGCTGGGAGAAAAACCCAGCCTGGCCGAAAGGGAGAGCACGTGGCAGGAGAACATATGGCACTTGTAGGTCCAAAAACCACATGTCACTGCTCAGGGTGTCCCTTAGGAGTGCAGGTTCACCCACAGATACTACTGGTGCAACTGGTTTTGCTCCTGACAAATGGCAACTGTTTTGCTCTCCTGGTTTGCGCACACATCCAGAGATGCTCTAAGACCAATACTCCCTCTCTGGCTGAGAATGTTTTTCCATTTCACATTTCTGTGGGAAGCATTGTAATTGTTGGTTTGATCTTGACTGTTTTCAGTACAGCATATACCACACACATTTCAGTTGTAAAAGTTTCTTGTGTCAAATTTCATGTAGTGCATAGGTGAAAATAACTTCTCAGGGTTATGTTGCTCTACAAATAATGACATACGTAATTATAAACATCTAATTGTCTTTGAGCAAATAGTCAAGTGTTTTCAGGCTCTGAATTTTATTTTCTGGATTGACTCTTTTCACCATTGGTGCTTCACATTAAAGATCTCCTAACCAAATTCTCAGATCACTTATTTTTGTTTACTGAATTTGATAATTTTGTTTTCCAAACTGAATTTGACTTAAAATGGAAGACATTTTTATCTGGTAGGTGTTGATTAAAAAAGACCTCTGACATGTAATGGTTTTCAAATAGAGGGAGGTAGATTCAAATTAGATATTAGGAAAAAAAATCTTACAATGAGGGTGGTAGAACACTGGAACAGGTTGCCCAGAGAGGTGGTGGATGCCACATCCCTGGAAACATTCAAGGCCAGGTTGGATGGGGCTCTGAGCAACCTGATCTGGTTGGAGATGTCCCTGCTCCTTGCAGAGGGGTTGGACTAGATGGCCTTTGAAGGTCCCTTCCAACCCAAACCATTCTATGATTCTATATTTTGAATCAATTGTTTTTAGATTTGTAGTAAACTAGATTATTTGATTTCAAAACTAATTAAATCTATTGTAAGAGGCTACTTTTAATGTGGAGTAGCTTCACTGATGTAAAAGCTAGCTTGAATTCATCCTCTCAGGAGCGCAGGTAGAATTAGACCCCTGCTGATTCCTGCAGGGTCTGAGCAGGAGATGAAGACACTTTGGTATCAAAATCAATATTGACACTGCACAAAGCAGCTACATTAGAGCAGAATAAAGACTTTTTTTTTCTAATACTTGACGGCTTTCAAACCATCTTAAGGAGGAGGAGGGAGGGAGATTTTTCTCTTTCAACAGATTCTTAAAGGTGAGAATTCAGCCAGCCACAGAAGAAGGTCTTGTTAAATCAGCACAGTTCTAACGAATGAATGAAAGTCAAGGAGTTTAATGATTGCTTAGCTCCTTGCAAGGCTTGCTTTCCTGCTAGGCTGACTCACAACAACAATCCAGCATGAAGGGTGCTACCTTGGGGACGATTACAATGAAACCATGGGATTCTTACAAACAATTTACTCTGTGGGAATATCCCTCTCTTGGAACTACAATTCTTTCCCAAAGCCTTGTTTAACTTTTCTTTGCCACAGCAGGGACAACTTCTTTTCCTCTCAATTCCTTTGCTGAAACTCTGCCTGTGAAAATGGAGAGAATGCAGCTACAGCAGAGGACGTGGATGCTATCGCTCCGCAGCACAGAAAGGGTTCCTGTGCCGATTGAAGTTTCTTTTCTGCCACTACACCTATTTAGTTTTCACCACAGTAGAGGTATAGGCTGACTCCTGGAGATATTTAAGAGAAAAGAAAGGTAAACTAATTCAGCTAAACAAATGCAGGATTGGGACTGTGCAAACAGATTGTTTCTGCTTGGATCAAACTTTCTTATTTTTCTCTCACTGAAACAAACCAAAAATTCACCTGGCTGCAAACATTCCTTTCAGGTCTTAATGAAACACCTTGGGTGCTCCTGAAAGAAAAGAAGGGCTGGATTCACTAAAGAGAAGGAAACAATCTCCCGTTTTCTCAGGAGCTCAGTTGTTGGTACACTAACCCCAGAATAAAGGAAATTCGAGTTTAAACCCCTTCTGATCTCTCTGGGATTTTCCCCCATCTCTCCCATCCTCATGCCTTAACCACTATGCTCTGGAAGTGTGCAAACATCATTACATTTTGTACATTTTGAAAAACACATTCATATTTTTAATTTTTAAAAATTAATTAAAATACATTTATATGAGTAAAATAATAGGACTGGTAATTTGGCTTTCATAGAATCATAGAATCATAGAATGGTTAGGGTTGGAAGGGACCTTCAAAGGTCATCTAGTCCAACCCCCCTGCAAGGAGCAGGGACATCCCTGACTAGATCAGGTTGCTCAGAGCCTCATCCAGCCTGGCCTTGAACGTTTCCAGGGATGGGGCTTCCACCACCTTTCTGGGCAGCCTGGGCCAGTGTTCTATAACTCGCATCATAAAAAAAAATTTCCTAATTTCTAATCTAAATCTACCCCCCTCTATTTTAAAACCATTACCTCTCGTCCTATCACAACAGGCCCTACTAAACAGCCTTTCCCCATCTTTCTTGTAGGCCCCCTTGAGGTACTGGAAGACCGCTATCAGGGCTCCCCAGAGCCTCCTCTTCTCCAGGCTGAACAGCCCCAACTCTCTCAGCCTGTCCTCATAAGAGAGGTGCTCCAGCCCTTTTATCATCTTCGTGGCCCTCCTCTGGACCTTCTCCAACTGGTCCATGTCCTTCTTGTGTTGGGGGCTCCAGAACTGGACACAGTACTCCAGGTGGGGTCTCACCAGGGCAGAGTAGAGGGGGAGAATCACCTCACTCGACCTGCTGGCCACGCTCCTCTTGATGCAGCCCAGGATGCGGTTGGCCTTCTGGGCCGCAAGGGTGCATTGCCTGCTCATGTTGAGCTTCTCATCCACCAGCACTCCCAAGTCCTTCTCCTCAGGGCTGCTCTCAATCCATTCCCCGCCCAGCCTGTATTTGTGCCTGGGATTGCCAGGACCCAGGTGCAGGACCTTGCACTTGGCCTGGTTGAACTTCATGAGGTTGGCATGGGCCCACCTCTCCAGCCTGTCAAGGTCCCTCTGGATGGCATCCCTCCCTTCCAGCGTGTCGACGGCACCACACAACTTGGTGTCATCGGCGAACTTGCTGAGGGTGCACTCTATCCCACTGTCCATATCGCCAACAAAGATGTTGAACAGGGCCGGGCCCAGCATGGACCCCTGAGGGACGCCACTCGTGACCGGTCTCCACATGGACATTGAGCCGTTGACCACCACTCTCTGAGTGCGGCCATCCAGCCAACTCCTTATCCACCGAGTGGTCCGTCCATCAAACCCATGTCTCTCTAGTTTAGAGAGAAGGATGTCGTGCGGGACAGTGTCAAAAGCTTTGCACAAGTCCAGGTAGATGATGTCAGTTGCTCGTCCCTTGTCCACCGATGCCGTCACCCCGTCATAGAAGGCCACCAGATTGGTCAGGCACGATCTGCCCTTGGTGAAGCCATGTTGGCTGTCACCAACCACCTCCTTGCTCTCCATGTGCCTTAGCATGGTTTCCAGGAGAACCTGCTCCATGACCTTGCCAGGCACAGAGGTGAGGCTGACTGGCCTGTAGTTACCTGGGTCTTCCTTATTCCCCTTTTTAAAAATGGGGGTTATGTTCCCTCTCTTCCAGTCATCGGGGACCTCACCAGACCGCCACGACTTCTCAAATACGATAGCCAGTGGCTTGGCAACTTCATCCGCCAGTTCCCTCAGGACCCGCGGATGGATCTCATCAGGACCCATGGACTTGTGCACCTTCAGGTTCCTCAGATGATCCCGAACCTGCTCTTCGAGTACAATGGGCAGCTCCATTACCTGTGGCCTAAGGCTGCATAGTTAGGGGGAGCAGGGGTTTTGTGTTTTTTTTTGTGTTTGGGTTTTTTTTTTCTGGAGGCGGTGGTTGTTTCACATTATCATCAGGAACATTCAGGCATTTGCTAGTGTGACCTGCCACAGAGGTACAGTCTTTCTTGCCACCTACCTGCTGGAGCACAGGCACTGAAATAGAGTTATCCCATCACCCAGGGAAGGACATTGGGGCAAAGCACCAGCACCACGTGCCTCTGGTGTTTAGTGACTGGTTTGACTGGTTCAAACAAAGCACAACAGCTCTGGAAAGAAAGAGTGGAGCAGTCCCACTCAGGTGGCTCTGTAGCTGTAACCCACTGGTAAAGACAAGTCTGGGAAATGAGTGAGCAGCTTCAGCCTTTACACTGATGTAAGCAAAGGGGTAAGGGGTGTTTTATCAGACATGAAGAACTGTCTTCAGATATCTAACAGATATCCAGTGTCCCAGACAAATCTAGCATTTCTTCTTGCTCTGGTTCCCGTCATATGGATGGACAGGCACATTTTGCTAGGCAGTCCTTTTTAATTTCCTAACTTTTTTTTTATTGTTCATTTAGATTTATGAGCTAATAAGAGACACAATTAATGACCACTACAGCTGTGCTGACTCCCTCAGTCCTCCAGATGGTTCTGTATGGATGTCTCGGCTCCAAGAGCGGGGTGACTCAGTTGCCTCCAGGCGTCTTGGTCATAAACATTTTGTGCTGCACAGGTTCTCTAGTGGACTGCGTACTGACCAGACTGCACGATTATTAAGGACTTTACTGTGTTATGTAGTGAATAGCTTCAGCAATGCTGGCATTGTACCCTGTGTCTGGTGGACTCAGACTTCCCTGAGCTACCCAGTAGGATATATCCACATAGCTGTAGAATTAAACTGGTTATAAAAATACGTGTGTAATGAGACTTCCTATTGTATAGTACTTTCAATGCTTAAGAGGTTTATTGAAATATCTATTTTTTTTTTCCTAAAGATTTCAATTACCAGGGTACAGAATATGGAATAGATGCAAAATACACTAATGGTTTTAGCTGAAGACAAAAGTGGCTTATAAAAAACAAAATGTGGCAGGAAGCACTGACAACCATGCAATTTGAGCATTGTAGAGGAGTGCCAGCAGCAGCAGTATAATTGTTTTTTCCAGTTTTTGTTTGATCCCCATGCTGGCTTGCAGTGTTAATCTCCATATGACTTTTTTTTCTGAATTCAAGTAAATAAAAGAAAAACAAGACTCCAGATATACACATTGGTTTTACTTGTTTCTTTGTCTAAATGTGGTAGGAGGATGGGTTATGGAGTCATCTGTCATATATTGAAAGTGGATCTGAAGCTATTTTGCTACTACTTGCTGGTAGGGGAAAAGAATGGCATTCACAGTTGTTCCTTGGTTAGCAAAGTAAAAACAAGTTAAAAACTACATTAAAATAAAACTTTCTTTTCCAACAGGTAGCCCATATTTGGCTGAATGCTAACATAATTTTCATTTTTATAAGCAGCTTTTTCATTTTATTCATAGCAACTGCAATGAAGAGAATTTATAATGTTTCACTATTTAGTTTGCTACAGAGGTAAGTCCATTTTTTCCTTTACACATCTCTTCCTTTCCATTTCTTCATGCCCCTCATCTTTTTTCAAAGCCCCTTTTTCTGTCCTATTTTGCATGAACTTCAAAATCTAATTAACTAATTTTATCAGTTTAATTCACAGCTTTTCTCTTCTTTATGATTGCTGAGAAACTGAGCTGCAAACCAGTCAGTCAGTTCCAATGTGACTGTGTCTACATGAATATGCCTCGATTCCAGAGTAGTCCTGTAATCAAGCTCCAGAAATACGTGTCCAAATTTCACAGCTTACATTGGAGCTAGCCTACCTAATGAGGAGATGATATTTCTAACACCAACAATTTGTTTCCCTTGACACTCTCTGAATGTTAAATTATTGACGAGTCTTAATGACTTCCTTTAAAGGCAGAAGAATTAAAGGTAATTAAAATAGGAAACTCTTAGAGAAAAATGGTGAAAGCCACATTTTCTACAACATCAGTTATAAAATCATCCTATATGTGTCATTTGCTGGGTGCCTCAGTGCCACACTCATGAGGATAGAGACAGGGATCAGGGAAAGAGATTTATTTGCAAGTTCTCTTGCCTTACATGAAACAAAACAGCAGTGGCTATTTGTCTGACTGTTACATGAACAAAATTTGATCAAGAAATGTTCATCATTAGGACTCGACTTCTGGCTATTTTGTATGTCCATGTAGAACTGTATGGCATGCCAGGTGTTTGATTTTGAGTCCGGTATTCCCAGAAAGCCAGGGATTAAGCACAGGAGATAAGCAAATAGTTCCTCATGCATTGGTTATAAACAATTGTAATGATATAGATATGGACTTTGAAGGTTGAACCAGAGACTAATACAGAAATATTTAGAAAAAAAAAATCCTCATTTGAATAGTGGACAGTTCCAACTGAACAAAGAACAAACCAGAAATATTGTGACATCTGTTGAGTGTCTTGCACCATGAGACTTAAAAGATGAGGATGGTGCACTGACTCATTTTTAATTAAATTCAGACTAATTTCTGAATAAAGTTTGAAACAAGAACATCAAAACACTTTCTTTTAACTTTTTTTTTTGTCTCTTTAACTCCATATCATTTTTTTTTTTTGTGGGGAGATCGCAGATAGCCTTGGCTGCTTCCTACCTGAATTTTGGTGGCCATAAAAAGTGACAGAGATCAGAAGGGTGTCTCATGAGGATTTTTAAGATGCTCTGTAAATCTGCAAAGTTTTTTTTTGCTTAGTCCACTGTTTTTTAAACGGAACTCTGCCACCAGAGACATTCTCAATTCAATGAGTAAATAAATCAACTGTAAAAAACATTTCTTAAATATGAGTCATTATACACAGGCAGCTGTCAGTGTGAGTTTGTTGCCATCAATTAGGATGCAGAGACTGCACCTCACCATCTGAATACATGAAACTCACAAACTCAATACAAGCCAGCTTCTATTAAATATTTTACAACTTCTACAATTGTAACATTTGGGTTAAACAACTGTTCGGTTAAGCCAGATTTTATAGAATTCACCTTGCAGTACTTATGAATGCCTGTCTCAAAGACAGACTTCTGACATTGTTGTAAAGCAATTTTTTTTTCATTACATTTGGATAACTGAACAGAACAGTTTCAGGAGCTGTTTCTGAATGTGATGCTGCATTTCTTTTCCTGTCTCGATGCCATGCTGGTGAGATGCTGCTCCACTGCCAGTTAGAGACACAACCGGTCACAAACATGTGTGAAAGGTTATGCAAAACTTCTTAAAGCAAGAAACTGAAATTCAGTAGGAAGCCATGAGTGATTGCGCACATCCTTCATGTCCTCCAAATCAAAATGAACAGACAAGAACAAGACTCCTCTTCTTCATTAACGCTCCTGCTTCGACTTCCACAGCAATTACTGGAGAACAGCTCCATGTGCCAGGTGAACATGACTTTTATTTGTTTTAAAAGTCCTGTCTGACATTGCTCCTGTATAGTGAGAAAGCCAGAGTAATCTCCACTGTTTATGATCATATGGGTCTCATTTTCCACCCTGCTGCTTCTTTTCCCAGATGGAAAACTTGGTCTCAAGTCTGGGATTTCTGCAACTCCTCTCTACACTTTCTATTGCCCTCTCTACAGTGGACAAACTAGATAGCCAAACGGTGCCCAAATTACAAGCACATCTATAGTTTGCACAGCAGAAAAAAAATATTTCTCTCCTGTTCTCAGTTCCTTTCCTAGTAATTGCTAACCTTCCATTTGCCCTCTGAGTAGGTAGATCTTGAAAGACGTGAAGTAGTCATTGTAGTTGTCTTTTACATGAGGTCACTGGTCTAAAGGTTGCAGCACTTACACACTGAAGAACAGATTGTCTGATTGCCAGGAAACAGAGAAATTCAGAGTGCATAGGCCTAGTGAATTTGAACTGAGCAGAACAGAACAATCCTGTAAGTCTTCAAAGACAAGAAGTATGGATCTACGATAACCACTGAAAAAAATTTACTCAAAGTATATAATGCCACTATCAATTTTAGGTCAAATTAACCTCTTCGGGCATGAAGGCTGGTGTACTGGGGTGACCAGAGATCTACTAGGAAAACAGTTCAGCATGATCTCCTCCCAAGTAGGTGCAACTTGGCAAATCCTGGAGATCTGCCATCTACTGCACTGGGGGCAAACGACTGGTGGACTAAGACCATTTCTGTCCTAGCGTCATAAATAATCCTATATTGCTGATAAACCCGAGGTTATGCTTAATGAAGTAGAGGCCACAAGCTGACAGGAGTGTTGGAAATGGGTGGAGAGGAATCAGCGGATTACAGGCAGAGTTGGCAGGCGAGGTGGCTGGCCATTAGCCGGGGGGAAATAGAGTGGAGCTGAGCATTGACTGTGGCCAGCTGGTGAGAAGAGAAAGGGAGCACAAGGAAGTAGTAAAATCACAAGCTCAGACAGAACAGAGTTTGCTGTAGAAACCCAAATTACTTTTGAAACATTAAAGCTTAAAAAAAAATAACCAACCCTGCCAGTGCCGTACATTATGTTAAGATGGTGAGACACAGAAACACCCTTGGCTTTCTGGTCCTGTAAGCAAGCGCAGAGAAGTGAAAGCTTCTCCAGAAAAAAAAGGCCAGACATGAAACAGGAGAGGAAAAGTAAGATGCTTTTACAGAAGGACTCTGGATCTGAATTTTTCCTGTTTTGCATTTTACCATCAGTTACAGAAAGTGAATTTGAAGTTCTGCTGAGCAAACAGCAATGTGCATCGGCATAAACAGCCCTGCATTTAAGAAATGATTGAATTTTCCTTTTCAATGCAAAGTTCCAGTCACTGCCTCCAACATGTTTTTTCTCTATAGCCTGATATCAAAATCATTAAAAATTACATAATTAAAAACTTCAGATTTTCCAGTATTTTTGTGCAATGTGAAGCTCTGCTGAAGCTGGCAGAAGCCTTTCCTGGCTAATGATGAAGATACTTCAGATACATGAATTCTTCAGAGTTTTTGGAAGAGAAAAATAGTTCTTCTTTGGGAATAATATTCTCTGGCTCATAGGATTTCATTATTTAACTTTATAAAAACATGCCTCTTGTTGATTCCCATTATTTGACTGAAGGAATCCACATGTTCTAATCTTGCTTTTTTACCAATTTGAAGAAATGGGGTGGCAGGGTGTGCGTCTGTGTGTGCATGCATGAAACAAAATGGATTATGAATTTGAAAATTGCCAATTATGTTGCATCACACAGCTCAGAGCACTGGCACAATGATGAACCACAATCCAGATTTTTCAGCTTAAATGGCTTTACATTCAAGCAAGCAAATTAACCATAAAATAAAGGGGGGGTTTTACAAAATATCCCAAGAAAGAATAAACTGCAGATAATAAGCACCAATCTGGTGTTGAATGCAGCCCAAGATACCAATTGTTTTAAGTCACGACAAAGACAGCTGAATGCTCATCTTGTGGATATAGAGCATGGATGATTGCTTGCCATGAGTATCTTCTCTCACAAATAACAGTTTTTTCGCTCTTAATTTTCTGCTAAATTGGAAGCTAACTGCTTCCCACATTGTCGTCGGAGCACCTGCAGCTGTGCTGGATTTCTGCGCACCATTTCTTTTAGGTAAAACAGCACTCCACTTCCTTGAGCTCATCATTATGTTTATGTCTTCCTTTCATTGCACTGCGGCACTAATGATTCAGGCAGGCTGGTCAGTCATTAAGTGACAAGCAAATGATACCATATGCAACGTGTGACTAATCGGTCTGAACAAATGAAATCACAGACTTGCTTTTCCCATCATTCATTTCACAAACAGTAGCAATGTGGTGCACAGCAGGTAGTTCGGTTAAAACCAGCCTTGTAAAACAAATTTCCTGCAGCCGTTTAAGTGTGCCGTGTTGGATTCGACGCTTTAGCTAGCAGATGATGCCCAGGGGAACTAAGGATGGTTTGGGCGAAGGGAAGTAGGGAGGAGGAGAAATGCTCAGTACATACATTACAGTAATTAAAGGTTTAGTTACCTTATTGGTTTGGGTATTTTGTTTGTATGGATCACAGAAATGACTACTGGATTACCAAGCCCAAAACATACATAACATACACAATGCTTATCAAGACAGAACACACAGCTTTTTAACTGAAGTTCCCCAAAGACGCATATTTTATGCCAATCCAAGCAAAACTATGTCTGATAGCCACAGTGGGAAAACTTACATATGCAAAAATAGAAATTAAATCTTTCTTTTCTCTGTGCCAAAAATGTCTTTCACTGACTTTAATGAGATATTTTTCTCAGCAATACCAGCATTAAAATATTTATATTTAAAATATTCACTTGCATTTTAAAAAATAGTGTAAAAATTAGCTGTTTGCCTCCAGTAAAGTCAAAGGTAAACATAATTTGATTTGTTATAATTAAAATTTTGCTAATATTAAATAAAGGTCCTGAGTAGCTAAAGCCATTTCCTGACTGGCTAGTTGAACTGTTTTACTTTTGTCATGGTTACATGCTAGCTTAGTTACATGCTGCTGGTATGTCATTGACAAGGTAACAAAAAGGACCTCCGAGCTTACCGTATTAACTTCTTCAGCACGGGGGTGAAGGGCCCTCTGTCCTAAAAGAAAACATTATTTCAGTCCTTTACTCAAAACTAATTTTTTGAGCTGAAAACATTAACAGGAAAAAAAAGTTCTCAAACCAGTCTAATTTTTTTTAACGTGAGTGAGTGAAGATAATCCAAAAGGACGGTAAAAGGCAGAACATAGATGCATTCACTTAATCCAAATAGAGATTTTTGAGATGTTACAATAATAGTTAATTAGGAGACACAAGAAGAATTTCGTCATTCGGTCACATACCAATGTTAGAAGCTTAGATAAGAAAGAAATGGACTCATTCATCTCCCAGCATAAATGTCATCCCACAGGTATTTCTCAAACCTCATGGAAATATTTGCGTGATTAGAATGTGAAAATCAATTCTTAATGAGGATCAAACAGTCAAAGGGGACCCACTTTTGACCTTCTGTGTCAGAGTAGCTTTGCTGGTTTTTGAGTCATTGACAATTCAGAGGCAGAGGATGATGAATACTTATGGATCAATCATTTAACAGATAAAAACACCAAGTGGGAGCAGGTGGTACTTTTTGCATATCATAGGTGATGACCACCTTCCACAGAATCCTTCTGTCACAAAAAGTGCAAAGTTGTGCTCATGGAGACAGAGCAGTTTGAGTGGTTTGTGAAACAGGCACGAGCAAAAAATATGCTTTTTTTTTTTTTCTCAAGGAAGTGTATTTATAAATCTGGAAACAAAATCTCCAGTGTGTCTCTACTGAATGGAGATCTGCTCGTAACTTAGGATAACACTAACTTAGGATAAAAGCTTGGAGTCCTGGTGGACAGTGAAAATGTACATGTCTTTTCAGCATACTACCACTGTCAAAAGGCATTTGTGAATACCAAGAATGGGCTGTCACATAGTGGTAGAGAAGTTATATTCTGTTTTTCTTAAACGCTACCTACAGTTCTGCTTTCCACAATTCAAGACCTGCACTGATGCATTCATGCTGGTCAAAGCAGTGCCCTGCAGTCAAATCTGCCAGAGAGCTCTGTCTGAATATTCAAAGAGCAAATCAGATAAAAACCTAATATGTTACTTAACAAAACTTTTAAATACCTGTAGGAGAACTACGAGAACAGCCAGAACGCATCAGCTCAGTATCCTCACTCCAACAGCATCAGATGTGGATGCCTGGGAAAGAGGGACAGAGCAAATTGATTATACTTCTCTATAAATTCTCCAACCCCAAAAACATTTTTAGTTCAGGGACTTTTCTGGGATTCATGTTGTTTCTGTACATTTAGCAATCATCCATGGATTTCTCTTTCATAAATGTGTCCAATGCCCTGTAGAACAGTGGTAATAAACTAGCAATGAAAGACAAGAATAAAATCTAAAAGCTGGAAGTGGAAGCTCAATACACACAGGTTTTTGCAGTTGGGATAGCTAACAGTTAGAATGATGTAACCAGGATTGTAGACCACTAACAAATCTTACATTGATTTGACTCATTAATTTCTGCAAAAACTTACTCTAGTTCAAAGGGCTGTTTAGGCAACAGATACGCCATGTACTGTTCCAGATGTCAGACAAAATCAACACAAAATCCAGCCAACGACCTCCTAATCCATTAATTGTACGGTTGTGAGATACCTTGCTACTATTCTTCTACAGAAATTGAAAACACTATGCCTTCAGTGGCCTATGTTATTGAATGTCTAAGAGTAGGAAAGGATTTCTTTGTGTATATCCCATTGTGGCACATTGCATCATTATAACCTCAGCAGTCTCTGCATGAGCTAACGACATACTGATTTGGTCCTGTTCATCGATGTCACTTTAGTACTAGAATTGCCCTGTGGTACCTAGGTAGCGGCTTCTCACCAGAGTCCAAGGCTACAGCTTGCACAGACACCTTCCAGGAATCAAACATTTCTGCATTTCTTCTGTTGTTTGTTTTTTTGGGGTTTTTTGTTTTGTTTTTTTTTCCCCAGAGTTGCAGGTCATTGTTTAAGTCATTGCAACAGGAAGAAAAAATATATTGCCTGTTTCTACTGCATGTTTTCCTTATCACGCCGTAACCCAGAAACCTCTTCCACAGGATGTCTCACTCAGATCCTTTTCTTTCAGAGAAAATAAAGGTGTGGATAGTCTAATTGCAACAAACATGGGATTTCACAGAGGGTCACATGCCATTCAATATAATTTAGTGCTTATCTGAGTACATGTTTATCCAGGCATTTATTGATACCTACTGCAGATTTACAGAGCATGCAAGGGAGTTGCAAGACACATTAATGATCTAGCTTTTCCATATTTGCAGCTCTGAATAATTTTATAAATGTTTCATAGAGTAGATCTAAAAAAAAAAAAGAATGGTAAAATGGGACAACACAGGGTAAAAATAATTTTAAAAACCCCTTTCCAGCTATTGCAAACTAAAAATCAATGCTCAGATATTTCCTAATGACTTTTGTTTCTTTCTCTCTTTTCTTTTAAATACTGCCATTAAGAAAAGAATTACAAAGGAAGATGCCCCCCCATGGCTTTCTGTCAGATACTATCTTATTTGTATATACTTTTTGTGGTTTAATTACTCCCTTGTTGTTTTCTTTTCCCCTTGGTTAAAGAACAAGTCTCCAGATTGTTCTGTGATCTTTGTATCTATGCAGATTAGATTTGGAAATTAAGGAAACTTGCATCAGCTACATAATTAAGTGCATAAAGAGGTCTGACACAGTTTCTTGGTTGTTTTATTACTAACAAACACATAATGTGAAACGTTTGGATTTTTTAGGGTTTAAAGAAATATTTTCTGGGAAAGTCCTACCAACATCAAGTTGTGTTAAGTAAGTAATAAATTGCAGTTTTAGTACAAAAGCTTTCAACCTGTCCAGCCTCGCCACTCCTGCCCATTTGGCATTACACCTTCAGCGCTTCCACCTGCTTTAATGAAATCTATAACTTTTATATAATCTTTACTTATGACCGGTTTTGTACGATCATCCCTGGAGTGTGCTGTACAAAACTGAGGTTATAAACAAGAAGGTAGAAAAAGGAAGAAAAAGACCGTACATCTGGGACTGGGAATGTCCCGCTGCTTGTTCATAACTGTTATGAAGCCTTTCAGTCCCCACAGAGGTTTTTAGGAGGATTTGAATGCAGAGCTGCTATGATACAGTTTGTCATAGAGTTACCAATGCACTAATCCTGCCAACAGCTAAGAGGGGAAGTCACAGGTTATTTTATTTCCCTCTCTTAATATATGCTGTCTATCTACACAAGGAGGTTCAAGGATGAAAGTTATCCTGGCCAACACAGAAGACATCCTCTTCTTATGGTGAGCTCAACAGGGAGCTTGGCCTCCTCCAGTCAGCCACAAAAGTGCTTGGATGAAAAGCTGTCCTCCCCAAAATCATTATAAACAGAACTTGTTAGCAATGCTAGGAAGGATTTTACAAAATTGTCCCCAGATTCTCAGTGGAAACGGAGATTAAAATCTCAGTTATTCCCAACACTGTGATCACAGGCCACGTCGGGGACAACCTGGGTCCCTACAAAGGAAATGAGCTTCAAGGCCAGCGGCACCTGAACGTGAGTCTGAAACTAGCCAACACAGCCCAGCTTCACTTACTTGTCCCACCATGAAAGCACCATGCATTCTGCTCTTCTCACACTCTAATTTGGGGCTATTTCACTAAACAGATGCTGAAAAGTTGCTTTTTTTTTTAATACCAGAGCTCTGAAGGGCCAGCTGTTTGTGTGAATGCAGCTCAGCCAACCATCACAGCCCAAATTCTTGTCCAAGGAGCCCCTTGAGCCCAGGTACCTCACAGGGGAAGCAACAGGGGGGAAAAGCAGAAATATTTTAGCACAGACTCAAATTCCAGGAAGACCCTGTCTTCTGACCGGGTCTGACCGGCAGCTCGCATTTCTTCCACTGCCTTGCCATGCCAGATGTCTCACTGTCATATTTCCAAACCACTAACAAAAAGCTCAGTGCTATACCCAAGAGAGATGCTTTCGCCAGGGCTGCTGTTTGAGGAGAAAAAAGGAATAGCTCTGCAAAGTAAGTGTGTTTGCATGTCCATGAGGAGATTTATCATTTCACAATTTCCTTGCACTACATGAATTTTGAAAGGCTCCAAACATGCTTTTAAAAATTAATAAAAAATAATTCCAAAATTTGTCTGTATTCATTATCTCTCCAAGAAATTGCCTCCTGGTTTGCACTTCTATTGGGAAAGTACTTAGACTTAAAGTGCATGTGAGGTCATTTCAGTCTCAAAGAAAACTTTCAGTCTTGAAGATAACCAGCACGTGCCTACCTAGGGATGAGCCATGATGGACATAGCCTGATGGCCATTGACAAAGAGCTGACCTGGGGCTAGCAGGGGGAGAATTGGGGCCAAGGACAGAGGGGAGAGAGGTTGAGAATAAAATGGGACATGGAGAGAAGAAGTAGGCTCTATTGTAGTGGACGTGAAGGGACAGAAAGCATAGAAATTCACAGACATTGCCAATTTAATTAACTGAAAAGCAGGTTTCATTAATTTCACTGTTCACAGAACAATGTGCTTAACAGAGAAATTAGTATTCAGCATCTCAGTGGTTTTATAATGGTGGGTTGAGAAGAAATGGAAAGAAGTGGGTTTTACCCCCAAAAAATCATATTTTGCTAACGCAAACTTGCTTCAGCCTTGTTGGCAGGATTGAAATTTGCAGCCACAGTCATTAAGGAAATTACATCCTCACACAGAAACTGCAGGTAAAAGGTAGCACTGCCGCCTAGCTTTAACCCATGGAGTCAGTACGGTAGCAGGAACCTCTCGGAAGCAGGAACAAGAAAATAATCTGAAAAGTTTTGAAGACACCGCAGAAGTGGTTGTGTTCCTGATGTACTCGTACAGAACATCTTGAAATCTCTTTGCAAAAACCTGCTTTTTCAGGAAGGCATGAGAGGCACCGCCACGGAGCTGGGGAAGAAAAAGAAAAAGAGGTAAGAGGAAAACAAAAAACCCTTCCCCTGTTGCCCTTCTCCCCCAAATGCAGGGGAACAGCATCCAGAGGGCTGCCATTACAGATGGGGTGGATGAGATGTACATGGCCCCACTGAGTAATTTGGTGCAGAGAGCACTCGCATTTGTCACTGCTTAAAGGTGCAGTTAATCCCAGGAATTCTGAGTTTCTGATTTACTAGTAGATAATCTAATTTGTAGAACTGATGCTGTTCTTTAGCAAACTTCTTGTGCTGTGTAACAAACCAGTTCTTCTTTAATTTGTTTCTTTTTTTCCCTTGAAGATGTATACATGTGCGTATATCGCACATATATTCCTGCAGATGTATGAAATTCAGGTTTTCATATCATAGCATCTAATTAATTAAAATCAATCACCTCTGCTGAAAACAGTCAGAATTTTACCAAAACACTGCTGCATCTTCCCACTGCCAGTGTGTGACATTTGTAGAGAGTAGCAGGTCAGACCTGGAAGCACCTAACAGGATTTGTGCTGTATTAAGTATGGAAAATAAACTAGAAGAAGAGGTTTGATTTTCAGTGTTGTCTGCAAACATTGCCCTGCCAAATTGCGTGGAAATAGGGAGAAGGTTTGACATGCAAGTCTAAAAGGAAAATTCCCTCCAAAAATTAGCAAAATATCTCTTTATTTCTTCCTCCTTAAAAAAATATATTTTGCTTGGCTTTCCCCCTCCCCTTAAAAAATACCCCCTCTTCCTCCCCCGCCCCCCCCCCCCCCCCCGACACCCTTTAATTAATGCTCTTTTTTAGGTGACACTGCTTACTATAGGTTGTGTGGCTGAGTGGATGCCTACCCCTGCTGAGCGATGAGGCACCCCACGGAGCACCGACAAAAAGCCCCAGCATCTGACCGGCTGGGCTCCTATGAATAGCTCGCCCTTTCTTTATTAAGATAAGAGATGTGCAAGTGCCTGCATGTGTCTGATTAGGAGAGAGAGGAGATATACTTCTAGGTGTAAATATAGTGTGTCTCCAGGAAATTTAGGAATATGATAGATGTTGCTTAGCCCCAAATGGGATTTTACTTGTCTGCAAGGCAGCCTGCAATGTCACCAACGTTTCCCAATAATGGGCCACCACCACCCCAAAACAAAGTGAACAGAAAGCACTAGAAAAGCCTTCAGACTGCTGCCTGAGGCCAAGGAGGTGTGGGACCTGCTACCCAGGACCTTGCGTGCCCTGACATCCACCGCTGGCCATGGGGAACCAGGGACTTTGGAGGCAATGGGCGGGCACGTGGGCTGTGTAGCCAATGGTGAGAGGAACAAGCTAAGTTTCAAACTCTCAATTTCTGCAGTGAAAGAGCAAAACTAAAAAAGCACCAAAATACAAATGTGTCACTGATGTCAACAGAGACTTGGCCAGTTACTTCAGTCATCTACACAAATTTATACTGGTTGGTACTTAAAGCTAGCACTGTATTAAATTTCAGACAGCAGCCACTGCAGTAACTTTCTCCTGACATTGCATCTGATATGCCAAACATGAAATATCATTCAAATAATGCTATATTCTCAGTTTTCTTTCAGCTTAATCCTCATCATACCTGGTATACTCAAGGGAGAGCAAGTCACGGAGACAGAGGTAAAGTCTGACTAATGCTGCCTGATGAGTGAAGTGGCACTCATTTAGCTGGGGCACAATGGTGCAGATTCTTTAAGAATTGTCTTGCATATAAATATAATCATTTAACAATCTACATTTTTATTGTGTGTGTCTGTCAGTTGCAGGAGGATTATCTGGAAAGTTAACAGAAGAAAAAAAAAAATCTGAACTAGCACAGCTGTAGTCAGTCAAGTTACACCAAAAAAAATTCCTAAGGATATATGATATGGAGGGAGCTTGAGTTCTCAGTTTTGCTCTCTTAAAAATAAGGAAGTGCTGACAGCCTTGCAAAAAGTTTTAGACACTGTGGTCTAAACCTTCTGACAAGTTTCAGTGTTGACAGAGCAGAGCTGCCTCTGCCATTCTGATGCCTGCCTGGCCTGTGTGGAAAGGGCTGCATACACAGGATTATATATCCTGTATTCCTGTCATACAACTGTCCTGTTCTGTACCCTGGGGTGTATTCACCCTGTGACATCATGTAGGTAGCTGTTAAAGTGTTAAAAGCTTGATTTAGCCTCATGATATCTAATAACTACTGCACCAAATGTGAAGGAATTTGGATGATTTTCCATTCTTAAACAGAGTTCTTCATGCTCTTTTCAGTAACCCAGCAAAGTGGCTAAGTGGCAGATACATACTTGCATGATGCCTTTCCAGCAAGCAGAGGCCACAGAGGACTATTTCAGGATGCAGCACTGCAGCCAAAGGACTGACCTGTGCTAAAGAAGTTGGTCTGAGGCGCAGGGTACAGAGGTTCAACTCCTAACTGTCATACCGTGCAAGAGTGATTTGAGAGATATCAGCTAAAATTAACACCAGTAAAAATCCCAGATTCTTAAAAGTTAAGGCTTGCTTCTCAAATCAGTGCTGGCTGTTGCCCTGGTCGCCTAGGCAGAGTGTCAGGAGCTCCAGGCACTGGAAAGGGCAGCTCCAGAGCAATGTGGATGCTGACCACACGCAGACTGGGAGGCAGAGGGCTCAGACACAAACCTCCTGTGCCACAGGAGCACACCAGCAGCTCTCAGGGTCCCTAGTAAAGAGCAAGTTCCATGGCCTCCCCAAAAAGCCCACAGCACTTGTACTCTTTTTTTCAAATTAATAAACCTGATTCAACAGTGCCAGCGCTCTCCACCTTGCACCTCCACCGTGATAATATAGTGGCCACGGGGACGAAACAGGAGATTTGGGCTCCATTTCCTCCTCAGTGGGAAGGAGACCAAAGCCATATCTGCCACCTCCTTGCAGCTTGCCTTGCCCAAGTGGAATGCTTCTCCACCACTTCCCCTTCATGTCAGAGGGAAAGACACAAGATTTGACTTTGTGGTCACTTGTGTCCACAGGACTTTGCGCACCTCAGGCTGGAATCACTGAACAAATTGGGAAAGAGCTCAGAGCACAGGGACCAAGCCCCAGGCTCCCCTTGCCCCCTCCCATACACAGCCAAGAGCCTTACCAGGATGCAGAGTCTGGCTCCCTCTTGTGCTCTCTCCTTTTAACAAATTAATTTAGGAAATACAATGCAGTGGAATATTTTTTACAGGTGGTCTAAAAGTGGCCCTAACATGGGGCTGGGGCCCTCATGCATGCTGCTGTGAACTTGAAGCTGTTCAAGTAAGGAACTCAGCTTCCCTCAAGCATGTTTTTGGACAAAAAAAAAAAAAAAAAAAAAAAAAAAAAAAAAAAAAGGTGGAATAGGATTGCCAAAGGGTTTTCACATTTCTTCTTTTGGCAGAAGACTTCCCATTAGTGTTAAGCTGCACATTGTGACCTGTCAGCCTGGGATGCATTTGTACAGCCTGGTACAAAAGCCACTTCTCTGAAGACATGCCTGCTTCAGAAGCTGCATGAGCAGCTCCTCTGCCAGTGTAGAGATTAGAAACTTCCAAGGGCAGAAGCCAAAATGACATTTCTGGTGTTTTACAGAAGGTGTCATTGTTGCGCTGTTCTGTTTCACGAATTCCCCACCAGTGTTCAGCACACCGCAAGTCACTTCAGAAAAATAAATGCTTTTTCGTCATTCAGCTACAGCCTATCCCATATTAAGTTCAAGATTCAATTTTTCCCCTCACAGAATTTAACTATACATATAAGCAGGTTACTTTTCCACTTCATTTCCTTGTGAAGAAGATTAATCAACTGTGTGTAATCTCACTGAATCTAACCTTAAAATTCTGGTAATGAAAGGAATTCTCTGCTTTAACCAGGTGCCGATAAAAGCCATGCTGAAAAGAGTGTGACCCTCATTACAGCATGTTATCTGCACTCTTTGCCACGTCCAGCATGCCTGTCCTCGGGAATGCTTGGATCATGACATGGGCGCTGGGAGTACAGAGGCTCCTAGGAACAAATGTGGTCCCGGGGACATCTCTAGCAGCCATGAGGAACCTGCTGGCTTACTCTATTCAGAGACATCACAGTGGTTATCCCAAATACCCCAAATATCATGCCTCTCTGAAGAATGCCCTACTTCTTGCTCACAGAATTAGAGCAGGGAAAAGGGTTAACTTGTAAAAATAATGAGAGCCTAAAATAGCTTCTGCTGTGGTTGCTGAGGAATGTCCCAGGATGCCAAATGCCCATGTCTTGCTGTGATGTTATCACAACCCAGAGTCATCCCTGCCACTAGTGTTGCTATAGTTCTATTTGATACGATACCTTTGTTCCAGCTCTTTTGCTCAAAATGAACTAAGATGGTGATGATGCCACTTCCCCAAATCAAATTTGCCTAATCCAAAAATGATTTTTGACTCTCCACATGCTTTCAGCAAAGCAAATGTGAAGCCAGGCCATAGAAACAAGAGCAGAAGGAGGTGAGGAACGCCCTTCCTGGAAAGAAATGGGCTGTTCAATACCAAGACCCTGCTACTGAGGGGAGAAAGAGAAAAGTCTGATGCGATTCCCTGCCAGAACTAAGAATACTCTGTCCTTGTTTGCAGCCAGATTAAGGAAATAGTAACTACTGATCCACATGGTTTTCAGATGTGGAACTTACCTGAGATGTCCCAGGGATGGGACATACTCACCTACACCTTTCGACAGCATGTCTCTATAATATTGTATGGCTCTCTCCCATATGATGGGGGGCTGAGCAACAAGCAGGTATCATCCATTTTGGGGACTGCTCTTGGCAAGGTGAAAGCAGCTAAAATGCACTGCCAGCTCCCAGTTAGCAGAAACTTCAGCGTGTGTTGTCCTGTCTCAAGCACAGGAGCCCTTAGAAGGCACCACAAGACTCCTCACCCACTCACCAGCACTGAGCAATAGCTGAGGTGGGATTATTTCTGCCTTTCTGTTTCCTTTTTGTGCAAAAAACCCCACGCCACTACCCAAACGTCAGTTCATATTATTTGAGCTCACTTCCACATTACATATCTGAAATCAAGATAGGAAACGTGATCTGTTTCCTTCCCAACCTGCTCCAGCTAGAAACATCTCTTTATTGATTAAAAGCCAAGCCCATATGTCTTTGTCGTACACTTGTACTATTATCTGCTTTGTGTAACAGCAGTTCTGCCTTAGATTGGTGCCATCCTGATATATTAAAATTGTCTTGCTTGGCCAAACAAGAGTTACAACCTCCACGGCTCCTTCCTTTTGGCACTCCTAAAGTACTTTGCTTATACTTCTTAAATGAGCTTCAGAAAAAAATGCTGCAAGATAGTCAAGCACTGGCCTCTACATTGTAAAATATCCAAGACAGAAATAGGACTGATGTTCAACTTTTGTTCCCTGATGTTGTGGTTTTGTTTAGTGAGAGGGGGGCTAAGGTGGTAGCTTCTGTAGGAAACTGCTAGAAGTTGCTCCCCTTTGTTCAGTGGACTCGGCCAGGCCTAGGGCTGACCCGCTGCTGGCCAAGGCCGAGCCAATTGGTAGCAGAATGTTCCCTGATAACACCTCTGCGATAACGTATTTAAGAAGGGGAAAACAGAAGGAAAAAAAAAAAAAAAAGAAGAGAAGATGTGAAGAAGCTGAGCAGGGACAGAGGCGGAGAGGGTGAGGCGCAGGCTGCATGGGCCTTGCAGGCCTCACCCTCTGGCCTCCCGCCAGGCAGCCTACTGGGCCCAACTCGGCCCAGCCCAGCTGCAAGAGGTGGAGAGGAGATGAGATGGATGATGTGATGAGATTCTGAGAGGCGTCTGCCAGCCTGTGGTGAAGAACTTTTCTTGTGAGAGAAACAGCTGCAGATGCCAAGGTCAGTGAAGAAGGAGGGGGAGGAGTAATGTGGCTCCTGGCCAAGATTCCCCTGCAGCCTATGGTGACGACCATGGTGGAGCAGGTTGTCCCCCTGCAGCCCATGGAGGTCCACGGAGGAGCAGAGATCCACCTGCAGCCCGTGAAGGACCCCACAGCAGGGCAGGTGGAGGCCTGAAGGCAGCTGTGGCCTGTGGAGGGCCTGCTGGGGCAGCTGTTCTGGAGGGACTGCACCCCATGGAAGAGATGACATGACCCAGGCTGGAGCAGTTTCAGGAAGGACTGTGGCATATGGGTGGGACCCCACAATGGAGCAGGGGAGGAATGTGAGGAGTTCTTCCCCAGACTATGAAGCAGCGGCGTAAAACAGCGTGTGATGAACTGACCGCAACCCCCCTCTTCTCATCTTCTCACCCTGTGCTGCTCGGGGGGGTGGGGGGAGCAGGTAGTAGAGATAATGTTAAGCTTGGGAAGAGGGAGGTGTGGGGGAGATTATCTTTTTCTCTGTCTCATTATCCTGCTGTTTTTAGTAATAAATGAATAGTTTTCCCCAAGTCAAGTCTGTTTTGCCTGTAACGGTAACTTTAAGGAGTTTCTCCCTGTCCTTATCTCAAACCTCGAGACGTTTTTCTTTTATTATCTCCCCCTATTCTCTTGGAGGGTGGGGGTAGTGAGAGAGAGACTGCATAGTCTGGTCCCAATCTGGGCTGAACTACGACACCTGAGCTGCTCTCTTCTCCATACTACAGCTGAAGACCTAAAAAGCAAGGAAGCAAACAAAAATTACACCACCACCCCCCAGTTAAATATCTAGTATGACACTGTTGTTTTACTGGTAGCCACCAGTTAGGAACGGGGCAGCAGTAACACTGGGATATCCGTGTCATGTACAGAGCTCACAAATGGTCAGTCTCCTGCTTGAGACACTGAGAAACAATTCACCCTCTCCGCAGGGTGTACAAAAAGGCAGGACTGGAAAAAGGCAGGTGGAAAGGACTACTATGGAACAAAGGAATTTCAGCAGAAATTACTTCTCTAAAGCAGTAAAAGCAGGAACTAGGTTATGACCCTGGATCAATGCCTTGCTAGCACCACCAGACATTAAAACTCCAGGATGCAAAGCGGGCTCAAATGTGCCCACACGCGGGTTCCTATGACCTGCAAAATTTCCACTGGCCAACAGCTAACATGTATCAGGCAAGAGCTGGCTTCCTGCTGGCTGCAGAGCACCATGGGGATGAGGAGTGGTGCTGCACCCTCCTGTTTAAGACCCCCTTCACCTCTCCCAGCTGCCCTCTGAGTTCCCTCACAGGCATATAATTATTTCTGAGCCTTTCATTACTCTTCTAGATTTGGTTGATAGTGTCTTCAGTACCTGGCAAGCTAACAAGGGATCAGACAGGGCAAGAAAACAAGACATTTTTCTTTATAAACTGGGTTAAAAATGCTTCTCTTTTCTCCTCAATTGTAGCAGCAGTACGTTCTTGCTCACATGAGCGCTGCCTGTTACTCCAGAAGTGACTGCTGGCATAAAGGAGAACACAGCCCAGAGGCAGAGTTTAGTCTCATAGTTCCCTCATCTGTCAATCACCTGATGGTCCAATCCTGTGTACAAGACAAGACAGAATTTTCCAGGTTAAGTTGTGTGGTTTTTGGTCACAGTATGCTCTTGCTGGCATTCAGTCTGAGATATTGCAAGCCAAGAATACAAAAGTAACCCCCAATTCTTTCAATGAAGGGATTAATAGTAAAAATAAAACAAATAAATTAAATACTGATAAAGCTCAAGAGCAAGAGACTCAGGGAATAAACTCCTGCTAACAACAGGCCATTGAGAAAGATGTTGGGGGCAAACTGGAGAGAAGCCAGCCTGCAGCGAGCGACGAGGCTCCCGCAGCAGAAACAGCCCCCAGCCTCATGGGCTATGGACTGTGCACATCACCTTCCCAACTCAAGAAACAACCTCAGTTTCCAAGTACACTTCTCGAGCAGCTGCCAGACAACCACAGGGAGTGGAAAGGGCTGCAGAGAAGGAGCAGCTGTGGAAAAATTCACCAGCTGGGATGGACACACTATTTGAGAAAGGGGTCTCTAATCCAGAGGGGAAGATTTTCCAAGTCACATCAGTTTCCTCAAAAGAAAGCATGAAAAGCCTCAGCGTGCACAGAGTAAACAGAGTACGCAAGCAATACCATGGCTGGTATGCCAAGCAGAAAAATGGGCAATTGTCTAGAGACAGGAGGCCGTGCAGTACCAGCCAGGAGGAGCAGTGACAAGCACGCTGTGCCGCACGCTGGCTCCCGGTTGTCTCCACCAGCTCTTGCTTCTTTTGCGTTCATTGACTTCTGTTCAGTGTGTAATTGGTTTAGTAAGCGAGCGCGGGAGAAGCACCAATGGTCTGGTAGCATTCAAGGACGAGTGAAAAGCAATCTGGACCATGTCCTAGCTGCACACGACCTTAGCCAAGTCTCTCTGCCTCTCTCTTTCTGAAGTTTTTGTGAAACAGGGACAGCAACTCCTCTCTAGCTCCTGGTGACTTTAACTGGTTAGTATCTTCTATGTGCCTTCAGATCTCTCTGAGTGCCACTAAATAAACAAGTTTTACTGACATTTCTTTTAGCTGCTGTTCATAAGCATTCTTCTTCCCAAGTACAGGAAAGAGCAAGCGTTAACAGCCCCTGTTGTCACCCCAGACTGATCAATGACTATCACTGGTCATAGCCACAATATCCCAGCGACTAGTCTCTAGGGAGGCCTGTAATGAACTGCATGCTTTAAGCCCAGTAGTAGGATGAAGTATAATTACCAAGTTGTCTGCATATCTCAAATATGAGGTTTATTATGTAGAGGTTTGCCTTGGATGTGAACATTTCCAAAGTTCATGATCTGGCTTAGCGTGCAGGCTCAGGAGCAGCTGCATCGATGCAGTGGTGGGAACGATTGATCAGAGCTCTTCCTAGTCGCAGCTCACAGCTGAAGTGCAGTCATTGTGAAGGCATTTCCTAAAAGACTTCTGTATTTGTTGTTTGGAGCCTTTTGCTGAATATGCACAGTTTATCAAACAGCTACAGCTTAAACTCTTCTGGATGCTTCTTCACAACTATATGATATCACTGTGGCAAATTTGCAGTCCTCCTACTCGCCAAGTTGCACCAAAATCTAATCAGGTTTTCCCTGCAGGCCCACAGCCTCCAGCTGTCCCTGACCAACAGCAGACATGTTCAGCCTTTCTGAATTTCACTCCTTTTAGCAGATGCTGGCTTATCCATCAGCAACTTGTAACACAACTGACTCCCAAATGCTCCCCTTCTCTTCGCTATTTGCGGCTTCCCTGTGACAGCACATGGCAGCTCCAGCTGGCTGGCCCCAGCTGGGCTCATGGGGGTACGGCAGATACAGAGAATTTGGGCCAGTTTACCCAGGGTGAAGAGGATGTTACCCATGATGGCACAGGGAGAGCAGAACGGCCCCAAAACACCTTTCCCCAGGTGCAGCGCAGTGCCCTGCGCCTGCTCCAGGGTACGCAAGCCAGCACATCAGTGCAGTCTTGCCTCACACCCGGTGAGGCTGGCTGTGACGGTGGCATTTAAGACCTCTAAACTCAGGAGCAACCTGTTTTCCTTTCCATTCATTTGCAGCATGTGGTATTTGGGATCACAGCCTGGCACTGCTACACAAAGCAGTTTGAAGTTGTTTGACTCTCCTCCTTGTTAAAGGCTTGGTTGGCATAGCCACAAACATCACCAAGACTGCCAGGAGCAAGTGTACGACAGCACCTTCCAGAGAAAACCCGCTCCCTCATGCTCACGAAACCCCTCCTTTGATTAAATAGTGAATTCAGTCTCACGCCACTAACGCAGTAGGCAGGGGATTTGCTTGCTTTTGTCAAACACACCCAGACAACTCTGCTGCGTGTTTGGAGAAGCTGCCCCAGACCAAATGCTCACACTGCAGCCAACAGCTTCGGATGAGATGCTGACTCTGGGGGGCTACTGACAGAGGAGAAGCCAGTGGCAGTCTTTATTCCTATTAGCATCTGTCTTAAGTAAATGTGCACGCTCATCATAAAGCCTGAAAACTAAATCCGTGGGGAAATGTGCACAAAAAAGGCTGAACAGATAATCCCATCAGTCCACTTAAATGGGAATCTGAGTCAACAGATCTAATAAACTGGGGTCAGTGGACCAGGCAGATGAGAGGAACCTCTCACTGCTGCATTATGTCCTGCAGTCCCTTGAGGTCGCACAGGCAGTTTTGATGCAATAAACTGGCTCTCCAGGCACAAGATTTCACCACTAGAGGTCAATGGTATCTGAGCTTTCAAAAGGAAAGATACTGCTAAGAGGAATTAGTTTCCAGGTTAGCTGCTGGAAAAGTTTATTCTAGTTGGCAGTAGCTTTTGCTGCAACCATAGCCAACCAAGCCCTTTGCTGGGAAAAATGGTGATGTGCTCTTTGCAGAGATGCTCCTCATAAGAACCCTGCCTGTCTTTTACTAACATACGGCTACAGTAGTCTCTCGTCTAGTTATTTCTGGGAAATGATGCCCACTATCTAATGTCCTCTGAAAACCTTAGCATTTAGCTTAAGTCTTTCCTCGTCTGCACTTGTTCAAAGCCAGAGCAAGTTCCCTGGAGTCACTCAAGCTGCTGTGAGGAATAAATCAAGTTAGCAAAAAGCAGGAAATTAAATTTGATTGGCTAAACTACATTACTTTTAAATAAGTGTTTCTAGTGAAGAGTTTAAAGTGAATTACCTCACTTAAAATGAAATAAACCTCATCAAATAAGCACTAAACAAGGGTGTCTAAATGCATTTTAGACACATGTGAATTTTCTTTACATTTGCGTGTTATTTGCCCCTAATAGTTCTCCTCTGTTCTGCCTCTGCTATTTTGGACTTGTTCAAATCATTGCCAGTCATGTCTTATGCCTCTCTACTAGCTTCTACTATTACATCGTCATCTATTTAGGCTTAAAAAGTGGCCTCCAACCAAGATGTGTTCTGAAGCTGGAATATGTAGCTGTAGCCTTGAGTCAAGGTCAATGCTGGCAGCTGGCATCACCTCCAGTTTTCATCCCTGTGAGTGTGACAGGGCACCCAACACAAGTAGCCCTGCTTGGTCCTCTTCTGGTGCTGCACCACAACCGGAGGTGCCGGCCTTGTGTGAAGCCCAGCATCAGGAGCAGATAAAGCAGCTTGCAATTATTTGCTGCTTTAAAGTGTTTCAAATTGGATTTCGTGAGTATGTTCAGTTTTGTAGCCAAATTCTTCAGCAGAAACTCATCTGTACCGCAGTCACCCTCACTGACGGGCACGCTTGGCTGGGGGCAAGCCCACGCAGAAATCGGGACGTACAGCCTCAGTAACAGCTTAATTGCTTATGAAGCAACACAAACCTTCAGCTAGCATTACAGAGAGCTCTCAGAAACATCTGTCAAAAGCCTGTATAACTTACTAGGGAGGCACTTCGATCCTCACCATCCTTTGTCATTTCTAGGTCTGAATCATCCCTGTTTACATTTGCTGACAAATTCCCCTCCAGCAAAGCACAGCTCTGTGCTTCAAGCCATCTGTCACAGCTAAGGGTACCTCCCTCAAGGGGCACTTGGCCACTTAGGTTCAATGAGTGAGTTCTGACAGCGCCGCTTCTCCCTGCTCAGTAATACTCCTGGCTGACCCATGTGCCTGCGGAGGCAGCTCCACAATCAGCAGGGTCAATGGCGGGACTTCTTCCCTCCCCCCCCCCCCCCGCCCTTTTTTGTTTGGTTGCTTGGTTGTTTTTTTTTGTTCTGTATTTTGTTGTTATTACAGTGCCATTTACCTCATGCCCAATTATTACCACTTATGAAGAGGCTGTTTGCTATTGCTAAACATTCTTCTTTATAACCTAACGTGGAGCACTAGCAGTGCCTCTGAACCAGCTCTTCGTGCCACTGCAGGCAGGAAAGGACTTGCACTGGTGACAGTGACAGCAGGAGACCAAGACAAAAACCCAAGCTGCTCAAGTTTTAGAAGCTGTGACAACTTTCTGCAAGAAAATCTGTCCCAAAGACCACACGATCTATAACTCATCTCCTTGCACAAACTACCATTTAAGACCCATCTCTTCAAGTCAGGCTACGCCAGTGACTTGTCTTTCAGTACAGGTTAGCTTAGCTTAGCTGGTTCTGCTTAAAAACACCTCCATGTCTTCTCTAAACTTACATCACTAAATCCACATTTTCATGCCAAAAATGGTAAAGTAAGTTCACTTTTTCCAGTCAAATTTCAATCTGAACTATGCTGCATCACTATTCCTGCACCCCCAAGGGCTGCTCTGACTCCTCGCTACAGAGAGGAGAGCTGAAACCTTACAGAGAGGAACTAAGAGCACCAAGACCTTACAGAGCACAAACACCAGTCCACAAACAGTCCTACTTACACACAAACCCGGCCCGAGCCACCTTTCCCAGCAAACTAACAACTTAAACAGGCAAACATCCCAGTGCAATCAGTCAGACTCACGCAGAGAGCACAAAGGAAGAGCTTCCCTCTCACCTGCTGGGTTTATGGGACCTTGCAAATGGCTCTTCTCTCTCCTGACCCCAAAATGAAGTTCTTCCTGGGTTTTAACTGCATGCTTTCTCCAGGATTGTTGTGTTTTTCCTCACTGGGGAGGTAAGGACAAGAACTGCCTCTGTCCTGAGGAAGTGGGACCTGGAATGGGTCAGCAGCATGCTTCAGAGCAAAAGAAGCTTTCCAAGGCTTTCCCTCCTTCCATAGTGTGCCTGGGACAGTAGAGGGATGGAAAAAACACGCTGAATCTTAGCCAGTTCCCAAAATGCATGGATTTGCAAAGAGTATGAGATGATCTGTACAATGATCCTGGTGCCTTTACAAATAAGTGGCAGTACAGACCTCTTGAGGGGACAGACAGCTGCAACTGCTTACCAGAAACACCCTTGAATAGTGTTCATTGCAATGGGCCATGAAAATTAAAAGCAAGCATGCAGGCTGTATCCTTGCTATTCCTTGACCTCCGAAAAGCTCTGAGGCTCAAACTCCCTTTTGCTAGTCTTCTCAGACATTTACAGGGGTCTTATGAAATCTACTGACCTTCCTCCAGACAAGAGGGAACACTTGCTCTCCTTGCTTCAAAAATAGCTCTCAGAATCTGCAAAACCTCAGTTGTCCAGACTTTATATTAACTGCACTGCACAGTTCTTTTAACTCTGATGCAGCTACAGGTATTTCACAGTAGTATTGTAGCCATGCATGTAAGGTGCCATCACACACCTCTCTGGTGTGAAATAGCAGTCATTGTAGGTGTACAGGTAGACAGCACATAGAGGCAGAAGACAACTTACCTTCTTTGGGTTTTGCTGCATAACTCAGCTGCCACCCCCATGGTAGAAGAGAGCAGGACTCCAGGGCAAACACTCTGTGCAGCATGGAAGCCCACTGGGATGTGAAACGCAGAAAATATTTGAGAGATTTGTTTTTTTCAGGCTGAGTGGGTGTTTTCTCACCGAGAAGAGGGAATCACCTCCCCATGGGGTAGAGCAGTTGTCCCCACACAGGTCATTTCCACTCCACACAGAGGGCTAGGCCAGCCCCAGAGCAAACTGCCCCCACCTGCTGCCTCTCACCTGCACCCAGCTCCCACTCATCACAGGCCTCTCCCAACCGTTTTCACCTCAGTGAAAATGCAGGGAGTGCCTTGAGGGGCTTAAATTACAGGTCTGTGCCAATAAAGCTCTCTTTGGTTGGCAGGAATGGAGCAGCCCTTGTCTGAACAGTTCCACAAGACAGTTTGAAGGGACAACATCTCTAGATCAGCTGCTGAGTGCAGCAGCCTCTTCTTGCAGCTCTTGGAGCACAGCTGGAGCTGTAAGGCAGCTACCCTTAGCCCTACACCTTCCCATTTGCAAATCACCTTAAATGTATCATCAGTCCAGCTTCCTGTGACAACCTCCCAGCAAGGCTGATGGATGGAAAGAGAGCCTTTCAGTGCAAGATGTGTGTGTTGGTTTTATTTAGTGAGGAACGGGCTATGGTGGCAGCTTCTGTAAGAGGGTGCTAGAAGTTTCCCCTTTGTCCGGTGGACTCAGCCAGGCCTAGGGTGGACCCACTGCCAGCCATGGCCGACCCAACTGGTGGGAGAGTGTTCCCTGATAATGCCTCTGTGATAACATATTTAAGAAGGGGAAAAATAAAAAAAAAAAGTGAAGAAGTTGAAGCAGGGGCAGAGAGGGGGAGGCGCAAGCCTTGTGGGCCTTGCAGGCCTCACCCTCTGGCCTCCGGCCGCGCAGCTGTCTGGGCCCGACTTGGCCCAGCCCGGCTGAGAGAAGTGGAGAGGAGATGAGATGTGAAGAGAACCTGAGAGGTGTCTGCCTGCCTGTTGTGAATAACTTCTTGTGAGAGGAACAGCTGCAGATGTCAAGGTCAGTGAAGGATGGGGAGCAGTAATGCGGCTCCTGGCCAAGGTTCCTGCGCAGCCCGTGGTGATGACCATGGTGGAGCAGGTTGTCCCCCTGCAGCCCATGGAGGTCCATGGAGGAGCAGAGATCCACCTGCAGCCCATGAAGGACCCCACATCAGGGCAGGCGGATGCCTGAAGGAGGCTGTGGCCCATGGAGGGCCCGTGCTGGGGCAGCTGTTCTGGAGGGACTGCACCCTGTGGAAAAACTACCTGCGCCAGAGCAGTTCACAAAGGACTATAGCTCATGGGAGGGATGTCATGCTGGAACAGGGAAGGAGTGTGAGGAGTTCTTCCCCTGAGGAGGAAGGAGCGGTGTAAAGCGATGTGTGATGAACTGAATCTCTCCCTATTCCCTTGGAGGGCGGGGGGGAGAGAGAGACTACGTAGCTTGGCCCTGAACAGGGCTAAACTATGACAATGCGGCTTGACGTAACCCAGCCAACTAATTGCAGCAGGTTAGGAGATACTCCTGGGGTCTCATTCTGGGCTACACAGTGGGGAGCAGTGATCTCCAGTGAAGGGACAGTGATGAACAGCTGAGAATGTAAATTCTTCAGCTCGCACAGCTGGATCTGGAAAAGGATGTCTGGCTGTAAAGTACCTTTAAACACCACTATAGAGCTGTGTCAACAATTTGGGCTTGTACTGTTTTAATTACTCCAGTTAAAATTCACCCTACCTGAATATTAACCCCGGCACGAACACTTTGTAGGTCAGGCTTAAGACTGTGCAGGCTTAGTTCAAGGTGCAGGCACTCAGGGGGTTAAGTACTGCCTATTTGTAAAGCACTTTGAACAGACATCAGGCTGTAAATACCAAGTGTTATTTCTGTGTGAAATAGCCATATTTGGCTCAGTGGTTCCCTGGGCTTGCAAGTGGAAAGGATGGAAGGACAGGATGAGCATCAGCTACGTTTCAGTGCACGCACAGCCCATCGTGGGTTCTGCCTTCCCTGCTGCAGACCAGCTGAGATGAGAGAGGAAACGGTGCTGGCAGGGATGCCTGATGAAAGGAGAGAGCATTGGCTGTCCTCAGTAAGAGGATCAAGTGCTGATAAGCAGACTCCAGAGGATATGAAGACAGATTTACTCCTCCCCTTTCCCACAGGGGCTTCTCATGGTGGCTCTAGGCCCCTGTTAGACTGTGCCCTGATGATAAGGCACAGCTGAGACCCCATTAACCTCATCTCTGCTTCTGAAACTGCCTGGAATACATTGGTACTGGAAATCCCACCGACCAGAGATGAACAAGCAGCTCCGAATGGCGTCAGGCTCCTGAGCCTCTAACCGGGTGCACGCTGGTCTGCATCCACCTTGCAGACACAGGGAGGGTTTGTGGAAGTGAATGACTGGAAGTACGAGCATAAAATATCCCAGTTAGGAGCAATAAGTACATGTGATAGGCATGAAGGCACAGAGCCCAGACTTCATTAAGGTAGTTTTTATATTTTGAAAAGCAATATTAAAAAACACTGGAAAATGCAAGATAAATGTAACAGTTGCTTCTACAAGTTTTAACCTTGTATTGCTTGGCCATTTTGACATATAAATTATTGCTTACTAGCTCTCATAAATACACAACACAATAATATGTACAGAGGCAGACAAGCATGAAATAGGAAAACATTGGCAACATTGATTCTGGTAAATCAGATTATTTCATACATACCAGGTCTCATAACGGTGGATAACTACTAGCTGTAGTCCCTGAGAAGTTAGGTAAATACCTTGATTTGGGGTTTTCTATTTTATTACTTCTAATGCAAGCTGACAGCATTATGGCACTCAGAGAGAATGGAACAGGCAGGTGATCTTACCTCAGCTCACTGACTTCATCCCAGTATTTTTTAATAGTGTAATAAGATGACAATAAATAGGCTATGCAAATAAATATTACTCTTCTAAAATGTTTAGTATTTACACCTTTCTTTGTAATTTTACAGCAGCATGTCTTATTATTTCTGATAACATCTTTTTTTTTTTTATTGCCACTGTCATGCCAATGCAATTTGTTTCTATCCAAGATGGGGCTGGAATCAGAAGATGTGTCATAGAAGCACCTAAATTTGATGCAACAAAATCCCACATCAGAGGTATAAAGTGACCCACCTTCTTCCTTTGTTCTGTCTAACTACCCTCTTGTAGCTACTAAGGAAAATACGCAGAGTCTTTAACCCCAGGTGTGATTATGATAAACTGAAATTATAAGATTCATGGACTTTATCATATGTAACACAATTGCACTACTGAAGGATTTAAAAATCACACAGTATCACCAGTGCCAGACCTTGGCAGATGCTGTGTAGCATCCCTCTCTTTCACAGGGTTTATTTCTAAGTCATTCTCCCAACCACCACACCTTCAAACTGCTTGCCAGTCTGCAGCCCAGCTCTGCAGTGCTTCACCTGTTAAAGAAAGGCTCTGATGGGCCTTGTTTTAATTAGAAATATTAGCTACATATTTGCCTTTCCTTTAGGGTAACAGTTATAATATCCAGATTTTCAATGTGAAATTGATGCATCCAAGTTGGCCCCTCAGACCGGAAAGTTATATCCTAATTGCAAAGGCCACTAAGAAAACTAGTTTGTAAAGTTTTAAGCAGTAGCCTAGTTAGCCAAAACACAGATAACGAGGTTAATGTTGGCAATATGCCTTCAAACTGAGTTTATGCCAGCTGCAAGGGGTAGACAACACTTGATTTATATAAAATTACAAGGGTGCAGATACCCAGTACAGCTGGCTTGAAGCCTAATGGTACAAGTTAACTCATCCATCTATGTCAACCAGTTTAATTGGCAGAATGAGGAGCCTTCAAGATGGCTCTAGTGTGCTTTCAAACCAAAGCCTGAGCATAGAGTAATCTTTCTACTTCTGTTTTCTTTTTTTTTTTCTTTTTTTTTTTTCCTTTTCTTTCATTTCCCTGTCTTTTTTTTCTTCTTTGGCACTGCTGCTGCTTCAACAGTAGTAACTACCAAAAGAGCCAAATGCAGTGAACTGAAAAACAGGCCCACCTTCTCACCCTGAATATCTTCTCATTCTCCCCTTTCCCACAGATTTCAAGAGAGTAACTTGTGTACTAGACTGTTACACCGCATGAGCTAAAAGCACGCAGGCTGGTCTACATACAGTCTCCTAAAAATAATGCCACAGTAAAAAGATTTCACAAGGGGGAGCTCAAAAACCAGCAAACCACCCAGGTAATGCATCTAGAGGGGGGATTCAGGGAGTGCTGCAGCCACAGGAAGAACTGCAATAACACAAGCAGCAAATTGTATCTGGTTTGTGTTCTCACACTGCAAAAAGAAGCCACTGCAGCTAGTATCCTCATCTGAACAGTTTTGGTCTGTTTGCACGAAAGAATTATTTACAATATGTGCAGTCACATCTACAGAAGAACATAAGAAATTTTTACTCCATGGCCAGCAAGAGTTTATTTTTTTTCTTTTTACTGGGTAAAAAGAAGATTTTTTTTTCTTAAAAAAAAAAAAACCAAAACATATAGTATTTCATAATAACAAAGTACAAGCAAATACATATCTGAAACATCTGTTTCCTTTACAATAGATCTATACAATATTTCACAGATGGGAAAACCAAATGCATTCTACAGATTCTCCCACAGACTACTTGTTAAAGCCGCTTTTTAAAAATCCTTTTAAACCAGAGATAACACAATGACGAAGAGCATGCTACTTCAGTATTCCCACATTTCAGTAAAGGAGCATTTTCTTGGAAGTCTTCCTCATGTGGAAAACATACAATAGAGATGGGCAAGCAAATGCAATGTATCCTCCCTGCTCTGTCAAGGGACCGTAACTGTGAGTCAGTGCACAAACAGGAGCCAGACAGAGCAGCACACCACACATTGCCTGTGGCATTCACTGGATTATTTCAGGGCAACTTCTTAGCACTGAAAACCAAAGCTGTGCTGACGATGCTGCTTAGATGTAGGTCAACTGTAGACAAGACTTTAGAAATGCTGCCTCAGTACATGCCCAAAGTAGTACTTTTAAGTATAGGAAAATTGGCTAGGGAAAGGGCGTGAGAGGGTCAGGCGTACTCTTTTGCTCTTTAAAAACTAGAAGTGTGTGCAAGTTACGTAAAATTTTACCTGCTGAAAAGAATATTTGCTGGAGGTGAGTTAGGAATGCAGGTGGATCTAGGCATTGCCTCTGAATAGACACCAAGGATGCTATAATCCATGCAGAAAACAAAGCTCCTGCTATAATAATTTATAACATGTTAATTGCAGGAGCTGGTACTGTATCTGAGATAACTAAAAAGGAAAAAAATAACATGTTTTCAATGTTTCAATTGTGTCCATAAACTGCAACCAAAGTGGATTGGCTCTTACAGTGTTTTAGAAAGCAGATTCTTAAGGGGCTGTAACAGCATGAATTGTTTACTGCTGACCTCCACATCACAATGTACTCTTCAGTTTCACCTGGTGCGCTGTCTTTTTAGATTCCCATTCTTGGTTGTCCGCACTTATCTCAAATAAGATGCTCCAGTGGACTCAGGGGGGCTGCACAGATTGCACAGTATTTTTGGCAACAATACTTTGGCAGCCTTGGATTAGTGAGGTACATACTGTGGTGAACTGAGAATCAATTCCCTTGCGGCATGTTGCTTGTTGAATGTTTTGCTGACGCAACACGACGATTCCTTTCATTTTAATACTGGCAGAATCTGCATTGAAAGCTACACTGGACCAAACAATATTTTCACAGAAACCAAGCTCCTGAGCTCAAAGGACGCTGCTCCGCTCCCTCCTGTTCCGGTGACCAGCGGGGATGGCAACAAGCTTGCTCTGCAACTCTGTGAGTAGCTCCTTTGCTGGCTCTTGCCTGATTTTCCTGCGCATGTTGTGTGAGCTACTGATAAAACTCAGTAAACTGTTCTTATATAGGGAAGCAACATGCTTGGCATAAACATTCACTTAATTCAAAGTGCTGCAGTTACAAGGTTATACAAAGCTGTGTATGCTCACACTCGCGGCTCTATCCTGTGAGAAAGCTCAAACAGAGCTTGCTGGTTGTCAATGACATGCAGGTGATGGACGTATGGCTTCAGCTCATGATGCTCTTTTGAAGGAACTTCATTGCCTGCAAGACAGGAGAAAGGGGATGGATCAGAAAGCCATGCCTTGCCTGTTTCCCTGTCCTGTGGGTGACAAAGTCCTTGGTGTGCCAATCTGTCAGGTGCTAGACAGTCACAAAAAAGACAGTCAGCTGTCTGGACTTGCTGTTTAGGTACAACAGAAGAGATAACAGCTGGATACAGAAAAGGGGAGAAGAAAGAAAAAAAGCTGGCAAAAGCTGGGCGGCCAGCCTGCACAAAGGAAGGACAAGTTGATGGCAGGAAGCTGACTCTTCCTGAGTGGAAGATTTATTCCTGCTGGCAGTACAGGCAGTCTGTGCCCTGTAAGGGTGGCTCAAGGTTTCCTTTGTGCCGTTCTGGCAGCACAACAGGACCTTGAGCAGGGGTGGGTGACCCAGTCTGTAACTTTTAAGCAACCCTAACACAAGTACACAAGACAGCAGGCCCCCCAGTCATTTCCTTCAGAGCAGGTGAAAGGTGACAGTGCAGCAGACGTGTACAAAAGCTCTTCAAAGCTGCTCTGACAGGCCCCCGCGTTTTGATCTGTTATGCTTTTGATTTCTGATCTAGCAACAGAGACGAGAGTCATGCTGTCATTTCATGGGAGTTTACACAGCACGAGGAATTAGCTGTGTAACAGACAAAGTGAAGGGTGGCTTGAATAGCAGATGTTTTCTGTTAGAAGCTTTACGCCTGACATTGGCATGTGAGAACTCGCTGCCTGTGAAACCCTGCAGTGCGGCTGATGGCCAGCAGAAGTGGAAAAGGAAAAGCTATGCCTGTGGCCAGCAAGACAGGCAGAGAAAGTGACGCGATACTTTTCCCACAAGTTCCTGACTGCTGACAAACAAGTGAAGGTTGGAGAGGTCCGTTCAAGTCCATGTCCTCAAGGAATTTTTAGTAACATTACCATAAATTTAAAAAGAAAACCCCTCAAAATTCCCCGAACCAATTAGCTTAACTCACACCCTCCCTCCCCCTCCTTTGTTTCACCATCATCCTTTTCTCCACTCTCTCCAGCTACAAGAGAAGCTTTCCAGGAACCAACCATCCCACTTGTTTCTGAAGATCGCTATTTGATGCTGAATAGGTAACATGGGATGTCAATGCAGCCAGTTTTGCATGAGGCTGCTAACAGGGCTCCGGGCAGCTATTTTTAGGATCTATTTCTGAGCAGCTAACTGACTTGAGAAATGTGGGAGAGAACAGGACAATGTGATAAATTTGTGTTAGGATACAGACATGACGTTTCTGTTCTGAGGGAATAGGATCCCAGCAGCTGTGCTGAACGTACTGAAAAACATTTGTATTTCTCATTAACACTTGAAATGACAAGAGCTTGAATTATGTTATTTGTTCAGGCTGCTTTGCTTGGTTTTGGAAATGCTGTTATTTGTTTTCAGGATTTAGATATTATTAGTATTATTTCCATAACAAGGCAATTCAGTCTTGCTTGGAACCTAACAGTTTCTAATCCAGAAAGACTTTGGCCTGCAAGTTTAATACACATTATATCAGTTCATAAACAATAATAATATTTCTTACTTAGTTTTGTTTGATTTTTTCCCTATGTTGAGATGCCTGCTGCTCTTAGGCCTATCTGGGAATTGATGCAGTAGAAAGATTCACATTCCTCAGAGCAAAATAAGCCCACTAGAAAAGGAAACCGTCCATAAAGTCTCAATAAATATTCAGTGAATTCATTTCATGCCTAAACGAATTTCAGAAAAAAAAAAGTGCCTACAGGGATGTCTGTATAAGCTGCTTTTTAAATGCCAGCTTCACAATAAATCAAGTCTGTGGTAAAATAAAATAACAATCAAGTACTTCAAACTACTAGATTATATGATAAATCTCAGGTATTAACCTTGGATTTATGTTGTAACACTTACAAAACCACTCAGAGGAAAAAAAAAAAAAAGCAAAAACAAGATGAAAGATTTGCAAAGAAGCTGCAAAAAACACCCCCCACATTATTAAAAGGAAGCAGTGCTACACTTTATAATGCCAAATAAGAGACATTCTAACTTATAGAGACACGGTTTGGCTTAATCAATTTTTTCTTCAGTATCTGATTTAACAGAATAAAAGTAAATGGCATGTCCTTCTCCCTTTCCACCTCTCCCTCTCTATTCTATGTACGTATCTCTCTCTCTCTCTCTCTCTATATATCAAAATAACACAAGAACCATCACAGTAAACAGCCTTTGTTTAAAAAAAAAGACTGTACATACACAGAGTAATGCTATAGAGAAAATGTTAAGCAAAATTCTTAACAGTACCTATCATTCTGTAAGGTACATGTACTTATATACAAAATTATTATTATTTTTCTTTTTGTCAGAGTCCATGCTGATAGCTGCTGAAAATTCAGCTAGCAAAAAGAAACAATTCAAACTCTGTTCTTAACTTCTCCTTGGAAAAGAGGTTTTAGTGGCCTCAATAAATGACATGTTTAGTGGGTTTGGCTTAAAAACTCTAACCACTTCCTAAAGAAGTGTTGTGTTTGTCCCCTTCCTGTGTTTAACCTCTGTGCAAAGAATGAGAAATGCTGAGAAGGAGAAAAACACGGTTTGTCCTCTGTGAGCAGCAAAACAAAGCAAGATGGGTCTTCTGGCATGCTCCCATAGGGCTGGATTCTCTAGTGGCTAGTAAGCTGGAAACACCAGAAAAAAAAGCATGCAGCTTTCATGCAGCTGAGGCATTCGTAACTGTTCCCATCAGTGTAGATCCTCCAGCGTCTAAACCAGGCAAAGCTCTATTTGCAGGCTTTCCCTAGCAGAGGTACTAACACAACCTCCTCTTTTCTACCTAGTCAACTACTTTCATGAAACCCACAGGATCTTAGTATCTTCAAGACTTTTTGTGAAATGCTCTTAAAAATCCAAACTGTGAAAAAAAAACTGTGAAAAGCTACAATGATGAATACCATCTTTTAGCTGGCCTGGAAGCCAAGGCGGCTGAGAATCCATTACCAAAACATGTGAGATTAGCAGGAGACCAAAGTTATAGCTGGGAAAGTGAGAAACAGCAGCATACCCCAGAGGCCTGCATTAAGTGCAGCTGGCACAGATCTTACACAGGGTTTTGAAGAGGTGATAATTTTTCCAGTAAAATAATTTATTTTACAAAATTGAAGTTGTTTCGGCAAACATTTTGTAAAGTAAAACTTCATCCAGCTGTGGTTACTGCTATGTTGACCTTCCAACAATGACATCCCATCTTGCCAATTGGTTAAAAAATTGGCAACCACCTTTTGCTTCTGTAGTAAACCTGAGCAAGCGGAAAGAATGCAAAAAAACCCAACCCCTCAAGGCTGGGACACTGTACAAGGGCAAAATAAGTAGCAAGTCTTGGCTACTCACCAAACTGGTTATTTCTGCAATGTCTCAATGACCGAACAGTATCTGCAATCATGTGCTGCAAAGATAAGATATAGAACATCAGTGCAAAAACCAGAGATGGATTCTGTCATTAGAAAAGCATGAAAAAAAATCTCCTTGCCCTACACTGTGCAGCAAAAAGCAACTGCAGTAAGGTAGAAAATGAAGACAGCAGGAGAAAAACTTTGGTCTTTGTCTTAGTGATAATACATGATGAAACAGGGTTAGTCTAGAAGGTCCTTATTGATATCACACAGATTAAATGAGAACAACTCCCTAAGAGCCCATGGAAAGTGGTAATGAAAAATAGACAAATAATTTCTTATTTTTGTTCCTGTGACTTTTATTAAACTGAAAGCCTACAACAGGGAGGTCTTATGGAGTAGGTGGATGCTTCTGGGTCCTGCCCCTGGCTTTAGTGCATAATCCAGGGCATTCGGTAGTCTGCAACCTCGCCTTCTTTCTCCATGTGCTGTCTAATTAGACTGTAAGCCCCTTCGAGGCACAGACTTCACCTTAACGTATACTTATGTAATGCCTAGCACAATCAGCACCAGTATCAGTTAGGCAGTCTTCTGCAGTATGATAACCAACACAAAAATAACAATCCACAGCCTAAATGCTGCAGAGCAAACACCCTAACATCTCCACAGACACGTACCAAATAAGACTATGCTGTAGCTATACTATCTTAAGAAAAGCTGGTGCTAACAGGGATATTGGAAGTTTGCTTAGATCAAGCAGAGGACATAAATGGTTTAGAAGTTTGGTTTCTCACTCAGACTCAGGTCTTCAACTTATGAAAACTGGAATTATTCAGTGAGGTGTGCTCAGTTTCACTAGATGTCGCCCATAAAATTGTTGAAGCATTACTTTTTTCCTTTATTTGACTGCTTCTGTGGTATAAAGGTGAAAACATACTGAACTTGGCAACTCTTCACCAAATCTAGTAAATAATTAAAGCAAATTGCAGTTAGGAGCAATGATATAACAGCTCATGCAAACAGCTGATGTTCTTGTCACACCTCCCTCTTAAATAATCAGAGGTGGAAAGGATTAACTGACTTGAGATAGGTATGTTTAAGACCAGAATGACGTAAAACAGCTCATCTCTCCAGACCCAGACACTGGCTTACAAGGCTCCTCCACAGAAAAGCTTATCACAAGAAAAACAGCATGTTTCATGGAAACTTCATATTCTTTTCATCAGTGAATCAAAATATTTTTCTTGTTGCCCAATGTGCTTCATTTGCCATGAAATCATGCAGTCTCTTGTGCTGATGTCCTCACACTGATTATACCGAAGTTCTAATGAGGTATCACAGATTTCAATAGTGTGAGTCCTGGGAGAGCTGCAACTTCCACCAGTGCTGCTGCTGTGATGTTTTCTGGCTGATACCCTTTGAATCTGACTTTTAGAAAGGAGATCCCATTATCACACACACTGTCATTCTTTGCTGTTTCTCCTTTGTAGTCAGTGAGTGTGGGGGTCCATCCCAAGACTGGCTTCTGAAAGTGATGCCTTGGTGATGGAAAAACCTCTTCGTGTAACACTCTCTTAAAGCAGAATCCCAAATCTCCCTTCTTTAGTAGCCTAATGAGGCATTTCTCTCTGTCCATCTGCAATTCTCCTTCATCCAATTCTAATACAGAAAACCAGCCAATTCATCTGCAAAGCAAATGCTATTTCCTGACTGTTTAAACAGGTGCTTGCATACCGAGTAACACACATTTCTCTGGCCTTTCAGCCCAAGGGCTACCGAGCACTATCATTAGCCTTTAACTGGGGATAGCAAAAACTCAGGCTTGGGAGATGCACAGGTATTTGATGGGGGGTGGAGGCTGAGAACCTTCAGCTGCCTATACACGGTGCTTACAGCCGAAGGCACTAGGTAAGAAGGTGTTATCTAAAATGGTAATGGCCATTGACCTGTATTAGAGTTTGCTGGAGCATGGCTAAGACATGTCATTGCTAGATACAGGTGATGGCTGACTGGAGAAAAAACTGAAGAAGTCACATTTCAGTGAAGCAGCTCGGTAAATAACATGAAATGCAACAGTGTAAGGCTATATTTTCATTTATTCCTTAGATGTAGTTGAGGAAGTGGATATGGTACTAAATACTGATCAAACACTATCTTAGACTAGAGTTTACCAAACATGGAGCTAAATAAATCATTGCAATTCCTTGAACTTTTATTAAAACTGGGCAACATTCCTGAGACAACAGATAATTTAATTTTACTCTCTTTGCAGATTAACTATATTTTGAATTAACTTTGTCTTCACTGCAATCGCATCATGTTAAATCAAGTTCAGTCACAGTAGGATTGTTGTGGGTATGATGGTCTAAGAATATAAAGGAAACAGGGATTGTAGAGAGAGATAATATCTTTTATTAAACCAACTGATATAGTTGGAAAAAACAATGGTTCAGACTGACGAGTCCTCCTTCAGGTCAGGTGTTTAAGGCAGAATTGAGATATTTTAAAATACTGACCCAAATGGAGATATGAGAAACAATCCTTGCTTTGAAATTCTTCAGAAGAAATTCCATGCATTTATGACAGTAAGTTCCTTCCCCAAAGCAGTAATCTGCTACGGTAGAATAAATCTTTTCTTCTTTTTCTGCACCAGCAAATTTGCAGGTGAGGTTCAGTGGCTTGATCCAAACCAAGCAGGGTCAATGTCAATCTTAATTTTCCTCAGCAGAGGCCAGAAGGTGCTCAGCACACTACAAAACACCAAGGAAAATGTTCTTCCTTGGGACAAAGCCCTTATAATTAGAAAAGAAATATAAACTGATATATATGTGATCCTGTGTGATGCATCTTGTTAGTAAGTTCATGCCCATGGACTAAATACCTTAGACTCCAAATTAAGCTGTGTAACAAGTGTATTGCCTGAGTTTCCACTACACTCATATTTAAATCTCTCCTAAGCTCCCACTTCCTAAGCTTGCGCTGTTGCCTGCATTCACGTGTACACAGGGCTCCTGAGGGCGTGATCTGACTAATAATTTAGAGGAAGTGTCAGTTTGAAGAACCCTCACCCCACCACCATCACCTCAGACTCTCCCCTCTGCCATTCAAAATACCCATTATCTATTTGCATGGAAAAGGTGAAATCCTGGCTCACTGAAGTCAAATCAGCAAAGCTCTCACTGCCTCTGGAGACAGAATGGTGACAGCAAGGATAGAAAATCTTATGCAGCACAACCAGCATACATTAAACATCTACATGATTAAACAACAAACAGACTAACAAACTAACAAGGTCTGGCTAAGACCGCAACAAAATCAGATCCTACATATTCACTAAATAAATATACGGGCCAGTGAGAGGATTTTAGCAACAATTATTGTGCATCAAGAGCTAGTTTAATTTACATGTTAATTGGATGTACTTCCAAGAGGCAATGAAGAAGAACATGCTAATGAGTTTTATGCAAACACCTAAAGGTCAAACAGTTAATGGACTTGGGACAAGAAAACCTTTCATTAAATGCAAATCAGTGTTCTTGTAAACTCTGCAACAAGCAAAGGTACAGAAATCAAATGGAAAACACAAAAAGAGGAGCTCGGGTTCAAAAGTCAAAGTCTACATCTGCTTGCAAGTTGAAAGACAAGATACATTATGATAGGATGTGAAAATAAGTTCAACATCTGGTTCATGAATAACTCCATGCTTACACGCTCTTTCTCAAACAAGTGTAAACACACGGAGAAAACAGTTGTGAACAATTCACCAGGCACAGCCATCTGGACTGACAGTCCCGTGGCAAATCTAGAGCAACTGGGAAGAACATTTTGGTGTCTTGATCAAATACTCCAGGTCAACAAAAAAAAAAAAAATCAAAGTTTCTCCACTCCATCAGTGCTACAAAAATGTTATCGACAAAGAAACAAAATATGTAAATTGGAGAAATCAGACTTCTATCAGTAATATCATGCCAGAGTAGATGTCATGTGACGTTTAGAGTAGATGTGGCCAAAGATACTCAGTAAGTGCCCTTCTACAAAAAAGTTAGCATAGTGGTATTTAGAGTCAGTTTAATTCATATTTCAGGCATTATTTTCTTCATTATCTAACCTAGACCAAAAATTTTACTTTCATTTAAGACCCCTGGAACTAGCATACCAGTGGCAAGTGTTTAACTAGAGAAACCTTTGCTTTAGTGCCTTGAGAAAAAAAGGAAACATAATTCAGAGAAAGCTGAAGCAGGAGAACTTCACTGAGGAGAAACAGTCCAAGAAGTGGTGCAAAGGAGAGAAAACTGAGTTAGCTGTGTGGCACAGATGCTGGCCATCACTGGCGTAGCCATTCTACAAAGAATTGGGGGAGAAATGAGTGAGAAGAGAGAGGAGCACAGGAAAGGGGCAGGGGAGATAAACTATTCACTGTTTTGTCCTGTTTGCTCTTTTTTACCCCTGTTTACTTCTTCCTGATTCAGCCAGAAGAAAACCTTTTAGCCTTACAAGATAAGGAGGGGAAGGGGAAGAAGAGAATATGAATCTCTTTGAAAAACAGGAAAGACAAAATTAGCTTACCAGCTTTTCAAAATTAACGAGGTTATCCAGAAAAGTTTTGTTTCCTTCGTGGATGAATGTTACATCTGAAAAAAATAAAGGGAAAAGAATTATTTATCATAGCTTCCTTTGGTGTTTAATGTAAAGAAGTACAATGACTAAACAGCAACAGAAAGAAAAAAAAAAAAGATTAAAGCATGCAATTAAGGACTGACGCAATACCTTACAACAAGGGAACAAAAGCCTGGTATAATGACACACAGAGACTATCAGATAGCAACACTATGTACACATCCTAACAAGAAGATTTTCAAGTGGGAGCACAGATTTCTTATTAAACCCAGTCTGTGTTACTTTTGGAGTGCGTATCACACAGAGGAGGGCTGGGAGCAGGCGGTGGCATCCATGCAGAGGGATGGCCCTGCACAGCATGCCTGCTCTCCACACCCTGCGGCACCAATCCAGCCACGCTGCCTACGGCCTGTGCCTAGGCTGGGGCTCGCCGGTCCCTGAGCCCAAAGCTCCATGGGGCCAGAGCCACCAGATGCTGGACTTGGCTCTGACACCCCTTCATTTCTCTCTGTGGGACACAATGACTCTGAAGTCCCCTGCAGAGACCCAGGCTACAGCCGGGGAAATCAAACACAGGCGATCAAACTAAAGTTCAAAGCCTTGAAATAAGTATTATGGCTAGGGGAAAACACTTTTACATGGTGTTACTGGAAAGAATTTGCAAAGGCAACAAAAAGGTCAGTGAGAGGAAAAGGAAAAGGTCTATATTTGGCTCCAGGAAGGGAACCGAACACAGTGTAATAAACTGGGCAGAGGGGAATATCAGGCAAAAAACAAACGTTGCTAAGTTAAGATTACCATTAAAACAATAACTTGAGGTCATTTTCTCCATTTTTCTAAGGCATATTAGGGTACAAAGCAGACCTATCGTGGTCATGAAGTACCAAGGACATGGACAGATTCCCCATGGGGACTGAAGCTCTGCCTCAGACAGTGAATCCTCTGGGTCACTGACAATACTACCAGGAGCACCATCACCACGACCTGCTATTCGCTCTCTCCTGGATGTGCGAGTACTCAGGAGCACCAGGAGGGCACAGCACTATCGTAATGAGATAAGACTCTGATACTACGACTTCTTAAAATTCACAGCTGAGTCGGCCAGCGGGCAAATGGCACACAGTTAACAGCTAATGTCTCCCTCTGAGCAGAGGTGCCAGCCTCCAACTCACCAGTCTAACTGTGCATCTCAACATTTCTCCTGTGCTCTCTAGGACTCCCTCTGATGCCTAGTCACCCTAGTTTCAGGGGATTTTAGGACCAGGAACCTACAGCTGACACTGGGGGATGCTTTGTCACCCACTCCCATCTACCTTCATCCTTCCTCAAAACAGCCAACCTGATTTATTTCCTTTTGTTTCAGACTCACTCTGTGCCTGAGGGGCATTTGGTAATTGCTTAGAATGGAAATGTTAATGGCTTCATGTGCTGGTGGAAACCTGGGGCCCCCCACGAGGGGTGATGGAGAGCTTCTGTGCCCCCAGGGACACTGGGCTGGGGTCTGCCTGGGGCAGGCAAGATCCCAGCCTGGGCAAGCAGGATGCCAGCCCGGCCACACCAGGTCCAGCCTGCACTCCTGAGCAAATGGGGCAAGCACGGCAGACACCGGGGATGCCTCCAGTACCTCTCTGCCCCTGGGCAGGAGCCTAAAAATCAGGGGGAAAGGAGGGAGTGGTACCCTCTACATCTCCTCTGCTGGGTTGCTTTGGGTCACCCAGGGGAAGGGACTGGGAAAGGACACGGCTTCAGGACACAGGCATTACTCATCTCTATATCAATGCAGTTAAAAATCAGTTATGTCCAGTAAAGAACTTCTATTGGAAGCAGAAATTTCCACACAGCTTTTTCTAAGTCAATGACAGCAGTGTGTGTATCTCTGAGGGCAGAAGGAACAGAAATTTGCTTTGCGGCCAACAACTAAGAGTCTAGATAAATTCAGCGGAGCAGAAAATTGCATCTGAGCTAGGTTGTAAGGGTACATCATAGTATTTTATTACACATTTGAAAAATCTGCCTGATTTTCAAAAGCTTTGTCTGTGTGCTGTAAGAGAGCTCCGCATTTAAATTTAATTAACTTTTAAAGGACACTCTAAAGTTATTTTTCAAAATTAAAGAAAGGTTATTAATGATTTCGGTTTTTTCTTGAAATTACTTTTGTTCCTCTTCTGTTGAAATACAGTAATTTGTCGAGTTACTAATTATTTTATGCTATTCATGTGTATTTTCTTGGTCTTGGAAATAACGTTAATACAAACATGCCTGACATGGAATGAAGTCCTGCATCTGCGCAACACTTTGGGAATTACCAGCCTTGCCAAAATCTCCTTAGGGATCACTGTACTGAAGAAGATTACTGTGTTATTTTGCAAAGTCCCCTTGCTATCTCCAATACATTAGAGACATGAATCCTTCTTATCTGCATGTTCTTATACACCACATTGTAGTGCTGCACAAACATAATTGCTACAGGTTACTTGTTTATGTTTGCTGCCTTTGTTTGCAGGCAAGACATACCCAAGAACATTTTAAAAACATTGATTTTGAAGCCCTGATAATTATATCCATCTGAATTAGTACAAACTCCTTTGATGTGTACAAAGAGGGGAAGTGCCTGATGGCTCCCAAACTGTCACCAACTGATCTGGAGAACTGTCTTCAAATATTTTATACTCACAGAAGCAGCAGGTTGGAATAAACAGCCTAAACAGAACACTTTTGGAATACTCAAAGGAATAATCAAATGAATTTGCCATGATCCAAGACAAGGCAATTAATAATTAACGACTCCAAGACAATGGAATATTTGAAATACCTGCCACTTAACTAGCTGCCCAGCTCACTGCGTTAAGCAAGTTATTTTAAATATTTATTTATTTATTTATTTAATAATGAGATGTTATTTATCTCTTTCAGACCTATAAAAGACTTGATAATCCTCTCCTCTCAGGACAGACAGATGGGTAGGTTCTGCCTTCAGGATGACACCAGGTAATTTCACCCGGCGAGGCAGGGCAAGCACCTCAGAACTGCACCATGGCCCAGGCTGCTTCTGCGGGTGCACCCAGTGCAGCTGGATGGCCCTGCTCAGGGGCCTGCTCAAGGTCTCACTTCTCCACAGAAGAGGATGTGGCCAAAGCAACGGCAAACTGCTCTCCTCGTGCCTGATGGAACAGTACTGAAGCTTGAAAACTGGTGTGAAAATTGCCATCTTACTCCTGTCTTAAAAGGCAGCTGTTTATTATCCAGACCAAGTGCTATCCTGTAGATACCACTACATCTGCCACATACTTACCATTAGGCCACCTGAAGGAAAAGTCACCTTACACCTACTTTAATTAACCACAACGAAGAACAGCAGCCAAGCTTTAATATTACCTTTCAGAAGTAAGGGCATGAAGGGGATTTTCGGAGATTTCATTTTCTTGAATGCATCTCTGTAAGCTTTGTGATTCAGAGAAGGGTCCTACAAAGCCATTTGGGTAATAGAGAGAAAAATCAATAGGCTATAAAAAGAGCAATTCTAAATCCATTACAGGCTTATGATCTGAACATGATTTAGATATAAAAGGTTTCTTGGGGAAATGAGGTAGATAAAGGTTTTCTAAGCTAGGTGACTTACTAAACTGAACAGGAAACGTAAACAGTGAAAGGAACAAAAGCAATTATGTTCCTCTAGATGAAGCAGTGCTAAAATGGAAGTAAGCTGCAGAACAGATTCACTTGGACTGCTCTGTAATTTCCCCACAAATTTCTCTCAGCAAAATCTCTTCTGCTCCCTGTCTAGCAGAAAAAGTATCTCAGAATGTATTGCTGATTAATTTCTTAACCCTATACACAACACCAAACAACAACAAAAAAATCCCAACAAAAACTGTTCTCAGATCAAGGAGCATACTGGAGATTTTCGAAGAAAATAAGAGAGTATGTTTCAGTGGTGTTGTGTAAGTAACTCAAAAAGTCATCTCAGTTTCCCATATAAACGAACATTTTTGTACACGAGCTCACAAACAATCTTGAAAACACATTAATTTACAAAGGACTCTAAGTACAGAAGCGTGACAGCCGTCAAAGGCTGGATCTCATGTTCCCCGCGCCAGGCAGTGATCTCATCACGCACCCGCTTCCATGACAGCCAGAGGAAACTTTTGTTTATTCAGCTTTGATAATGGTGACAAAGACCCTTAGCCTCAGATTTTGATTTTATTTTTAAACTTCAGCTGTCCTCCTTTTCTCCTGATCTGTAGAACATTGCTTCAGATAAAGGCTGATTAACCACGACAGCAAAAGAACAGCTTCCAAATTGATGCTGGGGAAGCAACACTACATTTGCCTTTCTCTGTCTCTCTGTCCTTTCCCCAGCTGTCAGGAACTTAACCTTTTTTGTTTTCGTGTTTCAAGACCACCTCTAAGCTCTGGGGGGCTGCGTTGCCTTCAGCAAATCACGGATCTGACATGACAAGTTCCAGCTCCAGACAAAGACAGGCAGCCTCCAAATAAATTTAGGAAGAAGGAAGGCAGGTAAAAACAAGCAATGCCATTCTGCTGTCAACACCGTACTTACCGTCAAACTTTCAAGTTCAGTGAAAAGTTTCTTGAACTTCCCAGGAATTTTCTGAAGTGGGGAAAAAAAGAGGAAAAAAAGTAAAGTTGATTTTAAAAAAAAAAACATAGTCAGAAAAATGCTGAGGCTTTTTTTTTTTCCATGAGATTGTCGTGTATGAAGTGCCTGCTCTAAATTCCAATAGGCAGTTAACCTCTGCTCCTCAGCTCCAGAGCCCTAATTACAGGCCATGGTCAATGTGATGCCAGGGAGGCACCAGACCCTGCAGCCTTGCCTTGGGAACCTGCATCCTTCTTTTACAGAAACTGCTTGTTCTCTTCTTGTTTTCTTCCCTAGCTTCCACATCTGCTGCATTTATCTTAATACTTGTATCGAGTTAGAAGCAGTAACACAGGTTGAGAATTCAGACACCGTGATCACATCCAGGTTAAATCATTTGAGGTAATCCATCCTTCCCTAAAACACAGGTTCTAGAAATTCACAGGCATCCCGATCAGCGCTGTTTGACACACTACCCCCAGGGCTGACCAGTGTTACTACTGGCACATGCTGGTGCCAGAGAAAGAGAACTTTCCTCAAAAAAACAATTACTCTATCTATAGTACCTCATCCTAATCCCATCGGGGGCTACACAAAACACCTTCCAAAGGAGCCCAGGCACAAAGTACCTTCTTGCCCCACATGATAACACCTGCTCTGCTCCACAGGCATCCGCTTCCTTTTATCTCTAAGATGCTTTAATGGATTCACCTCATTATTCTCAAAGCAATCATTCCTCAGTTTGAGTTTTGCTGCTGGTATTTCGGACTTGAAGAACAGTGTGTGGACCCTGAAGGCTGTCTATTTTTTCCAGTCATACTAGTTAGTCTAGTAAAAGATATGCCCTCTTAGTACAAATCCTGTCTTGCCTTTGTCCTTAGACCTTGACAGCCACAATGACACTACCAAGAAAAAGGAGATTTAGAACAATTAAGATTAAGTGGATGTGCTGTATGAGTAAAATGCTAAAACAACTGAATGTGGAATTGCAATTGCAAATTTTTAGTATCTTCAATCAGGGAAAGTTAGGCTCATTAAAACACTGCATACTGTAGAAAAAAAAGTAGAATATGCTTGGGAGCATACACCTTATTTAAGAATTCAAGTGCAAAGCCAATATAATTTAGTGTCTAAATGGTTGCTTAAATTTAGGTGGCTTCATTTAAATGTGTAAGTAATTATAATTAATTTATAAACATTGCTCTACTTTCTAGAAGTCACATTACTAATGCAAATAACCTTCTGCTTTTGAAATTTCCAGTGAAGTAAAGTTTTACAAATAAAAAAAAAATGCTTGTGACTTCATAAATATTTCACACACAGAAACGTGACACATTTACAAGAATACATATGCAGATCCACTCCTTGTTCCGACAAGCAATATATTCTGCTCTTCCTGAGAGAAGTCCCCTAGCAGTGCATGATCTCCAGAGGTCTCCTCACACAGGGGAGTTCTGCGCGTTTCTGTGCAGGAGAGGTCTACACCATCACCACCGGGTGCCTTTGGTACAATACTCAGTCCCTTCCACTCTGCTACCAAAGCCCAGAGAAATGGGGGGAAGGCAACTCCTACGAGCAGGCAAGGGCAAATGTTCCCTAATGGGCAATGCCTTTTATGAGTAACAGAGACAGAGAGTTTCTATGTTGTCATCTTCAGGTATGTATTTTTCTGTAAAATTTTTGCTTTATCTGCTATTTAAAGTCAGCTCCTCCTTGCCTATCTGAGTCCCTGCAAACTCCTCCTCGCAGAAGCAGTCACTGGCTTGTGACTCCATGCTGAAGCCGCTGACACGGGCAGTAATGTTTCCATATGCGTGATTTCAGCTAAGGGGGAAGACTTTGCTCTGGACAGTGTTAGACAGGTCTGTAAGTCTCTGATGGCCATTGGTTTCAGCTGTTGGAGCTCAAGAGTATTTCCAAGGCAGGAGATCACAGCCGTTGTCTGTCACTTTGTATTACACACTGACATTTTTTGAGTACTGCCCGCTTGTGGTGCTGGGGGCACGGGGAAGGCATGAAGCTTCACCCCAATACACTAAACTACTCTTTCCACAATTTTTGCTTCATCAGCAGATACAGTAAGCTTGCAGATACTACCACTCAATAATTTACTTGGATGGAAAAAAAATTCCACAATATAAACACAGATCCCCGTGGGACCCTCCACTAAACATCCCATGCTCTGTCTAGCAACCGGTAGCTTCTTTAGCAGTTAATCTCTGTTCTCCAATATGCACCTCATTCATGGCTCATTTTGTAACTTTGTTGTTCAAGATGAGCAGCTGCAAGAGAGCTGATCAAGGACAATTAAAGAGGGTTTATTGCTACTTTGTATTTTTTAAAATGAAATTATTTCATAATTAGGGATTGCCTGTTTGGAGTCACCCTTATAAGACCACCTGTTCTAACATCTACTTAAAACACGAAGATAATTTACCTGACTTTTTTTTTTTAAGAGGGTACAATCTCCTTTCTTTGTTGTTATTTAATAGCTCTGGAAGGACACATTTAGTTTTATTTGAATAGCCATGTATCTAACATTTTATGTCTCAAAGAAGGTTCTCTACCTACACTTGCTCCTTGTTTGATCTCAGCACTAAAACTGAATAATTAGAAAGAAAAGGTAATTCACCAGTATACAACCTTTGTGACAAATGGTTTTGATACGGTATTAAAGATACAAAGATGTGTCTTACCTCCCAGGTTTGAGACAGCCGGCTGACAGATGCAGTGTTGAGACCCATAACAATAGCAAAGAATGAATTCAGATTTCTTTGGGCTTTACAGCTGTGGAATAAAAATATGAACACTGTATTCTGATTTTTTTTGTACTCAGAATAAGAGATAAATGGAATGCACAGGTATCCTAGGTTACTGAGTTCCATTTCAACCCTCAGCACTAACATACAATCATCTTCCACATAATGAACTCATTAAATGTCCTCTCATGACCACCTGCAGCCTAGGTGATGGGGTCTCTAAGAAGTTTTTCAGCAAATGTTCCACTGTCTCATCAACCCTGTTGTTGGCAGGTTATTTTTTTTCCTTTGCTGTCAAAAGCAATTTTCCCTTTTCAATGTTCAAGTTACTCTCAGCTGTCCTTCACCATACAGAATAATTCCTCAAATTCTATTCTGTTGTATTATAAATATTTTCATCCCCTTTTTCATCTTTTCCATAAATTGTACATCATTGGTTCCTTCAATTTTTCTTTGTGGTCATGGCCTGCAGTCTACTTCTCCATATTGTTATTATCCTTCATTCAATTCTTTGTAATTTATTTTAACTTTTCTCTCATGCGTTTCCTTCTTACCAAGGAGATGTACTGGGACAATGTGGAGGGAAGGAGAAACGTAATTACTGTTTCGGCTCTAAGTTCTTACACCTTTCTCCCATGCAAGTATAAAACAAATATCAAATTATTTATTTGGAATAGCATCACACGCTGTCCTTGCCTTTAATTTGTCATCTATAATCACCCAAGGACCTTTGTCACAGTACCATTCTATTCTTTACAACCATGCATTTATTTCTTCAGCTCAGTATTAGCATTCCCTAGCTGAATTACTTTGCATCTATCTAAATTAAATCTTATCCTACTGTTGTTTGCACATGCCACCAGACTCCTTAGATCATTCTTTTTTTTTTTCTACTCTCCAATGCACTTGCAATCCCTCATCATTTTTGCTGTCTGAAAATCTGATTAATGTTCAGTTTACATATCCCTATAAATTAGTTGCAGTTAGTACTAGTTCCAATACAGGTCCCTATAGAATTTGCCTGATACCTCTATTCTTTGACATTTTACTATATACAATGAGACTCTCCTTATTTCTAGTCCATTAGGAAATTCAAAATCTTGAAAGACAGCGTCCTTTTCAAACAGAAAGATTTTCCCCTTTCTCTTGCAGATCCTTGAAGACCACTACAAACATACATGTGCATGTGTATGTGAGAGTGAGAATCCTCTTTTACAATAATTTTAAGTACGAATGAATCCACTGCCTTCACTGGGATTTATCATCAGGGAAAAGTACGTGCCAAGGCCTTAGACTGGAAACGTGCCAGCACTGGTTACACAAGTTTTATAAAGCTTGCACACATCGCTGTGTACTGTCTTGAGATGATGTATTTCTCACTTCACTTCAGCTCTCTTAAAGTTAATCCTAACTTTGTTGCTTAGACTCCTTCTTTCACTGAAGTCAGGCAGCTCCCAAAGGTAATTAATTCCAAAACAAGAAAGGTGCCCAGCACCACTGGGATAAATTGCCTACTGGATGGGCCCATTTCTCACAAAGAACTGCAGAGAGAAGGTACCTCTTCTACAGTCAGCCACTGCTTGGGAAGGAAGAAAGATAAATGGATTCATTTATGGAAAGATAAATGGATTCATTTATTCTAACCCTACATTGACTTGTGTCTGTAACTCCTCAGGATGTTAATTTCTAACAACTCACTAATTCATTTTCTCTGTCAAATCACTTGTTTTCTATTTTAGACTAGCTCATCAGCAGAAGCATAGGTACCCACATTCCAGAACTTCTGCCTCTCCTTCACATATTGATACACTGTGTAAAAGCCTTCCATCTTCTTCAGGTGTTCCTCAACCATGAAGACCACAAATGTTAAACACAAGATCTTAGTCCTGGTGCTTTGCCAACAAGCTGAAAGTCAGAGATACAGATTCCTGGCCGAATCTGGGAGCAAAGAACAGGCAGCAACCAGAGCTGCTCACGGCTTCCTACCTCTCTGCCTTAGTCATCGGCAAAATGCTTGACTTGTGCCTCACAATGAGAATTCTGTGCTTAGCACACCATCCCTTCACCCTAATTATTCCTCTTTCACCAACTCTTCCAGAATTGATGACGTATGATAATGTCTTCTTTTAGAAAGCTGCTTTTCCGAGTAAAAAAAGATCTTGAGCGAACTACACACTCACTTACTTGTATATCCAATATTTCACAATCTATACATGATGATGTTTGCCTCTGCAATGCACTGTCTACCATTACTGACAACTATATTTAGTCTCCACAACTTTGGCTTTTCACTTAACAGAGATGGAATTAATTCACACAGAGCAAGATCTTAGTCTGGTGACAAATATATCCCTACTTATGTGAGGCACACATGAAACTTTTCTTGGAATGCAAATGCTACTGCGGTGCAAGCAAGGCACACAAAACCAACTGTTTCTGACGTAACTGGACCAAACTTGGCCATTGATAAGGTAGAAAACGAGCGTATTACTGGATATCATACAACTTGCAAACTAGATCAAATCACATTTATGAGTTACACTAGATTAGATTAGAAGAATTCATTTCACCAAAGGCACTGCTCCAGCAGAGAACAGTCCTTTCTATGTGAGTGCCTTGCAAATTAAATCAACCCAGTCGATGAAGGAACAAATGACACATTTTCCATGAACATGCATATTCAAATATTGCAGAAGACCAACAAGTGGAGAGAGAGGTGAGGAGCATGGCTGCACATATTTAAATTGCTCCATTCCCTTGGTTACTAAAATAAGAGCAATTACTGAAAAAAGAACTCTCTGTGTATAGTACATATTTGTATTCTGTTCCTAGGCATAGAATAAATGCCAGCACTATTTAGTAATAGTGCAAGAACAGACCATCAAATCAAATTAATGAAGACCCCCCCCCCCAATAAATAAAGGATTACTCCGGAGAGGAGACAACATGGAGCAACAGCTTACTGCAGCCAGTTTTCCCTCTAGGGGTAGAACTTTCAAGACTATACCAGTTCTCTGGTGTCTTTGGTGAATAACTGTGCTGCTGTGCAAATAGTGTTGTCATACGGACCTCAGGTTATCTCTGCTAAGAAGGCAGGTATCCCTGCAGCATCAGAGATTTTGCAGTTGACACTGCAGATACAGTGGCTAAGCTGCTAGGGAAGATTTGAGCAGCATACGTTCCACCATGCCTGGTTTTGGCCAGTTGTTTTGCTGTTGTTATTTATGGACTCTTTTATCTAGGTATGGTTACTACATTGTTAAAATATGGGCAATAAATAAGTTTTCTTTCTTTGTTCTTGCATCTACTTCTCCTTTCCCACCAAACAATGCATGTGAATTCAAGGGGTTTTGTTGCAACTTTAGTAACTTACTGGGCAGCAATCTTGATGAACTTTTTGACTAGCTGTACACGTTTGCAGAGCTGGCTGCAGAGAAGTACCTCAGTGGCGACCCAGAGCTGGACCTCATTGCACCTTTGAAGCAGAAGACTGAGATTCTCGGTGTTTTCAGCACTGCCCTGTCTGCTGAATGTGAAGTATATCAGCTCTTGCTGGAAGACATTGACAACATTATTAGGGATATAAAAACAATTTGAATGTAAATTAATTATAAAATATTTAGAAGTATGTTTTTGAAACGAGACTTGGTTACAGATGGTTATTTTTTTATTATCCATGAGCCAATCACAAATGATTCAGGGTACAGGTCTGGCTTAGCAAACTTGAGAGGGAGGTGGACTGGAAGTCCTGCTAGATGTGCTTTTCTTGTGAGGTTTCCTGCAGTTCCACTTCTGGCTACAGCCAGATATAGCACATAAGCAATCTGCATCTTTCTGTATTTCACCACTTCTGTTCCAGTATGAAAAAGCAACTATATCAGACCATTGCAGAATCTGAAAAATTTCCATTCAAATTTATTCCTAAAAATAGCCCAGATTTAGATGTGTGAGTATTGATTTCTGTGGAGAAAAAAAAACTGAAACAAAACAAAACCCCCAAAACCCAAATTTGACCAACTCTAGCTTTAAAGTGTTCAACCTGAATAAAAAACCTGAAATTAAAGATCAAGGAAAGCATCAGATGAGAAGCAAGGGAATTTTCCATTCATTTTCAAAGAAAGACACTGTGCTTTTCAGTGAATGATATTTTCAAGTGACATTTTGTACTGTTAACTGTGTATTTTACTCAGCAGCTCACATCAGAACCTATCAAAATCACTGAAACAACCCAATGGGCACTGAAGTGGGCCATTATCTCATTTTATAAAGCCTGCCCAGTATTTTTTATCTCACTGAAGCCTAGCAAGAACAATAATGTGACCATTTAAATTGCTGAAATCATGAATTCTTAGAAGTGATAAGTGATCACTTAAGGTTAAAGTGATATTAAGGACACTTATTTGTAGAGTCCTATATGTACTGCAATATTATTCAGTGCAAAGTACAATTTGCATATATGACATATTCACACAGATAGTTTTTAGAGAATAATCATGCTCTTTTACTCTCTTGAGGCAAATCTCAATAAAACCCAGCAAGTATATAGGGAACATATGAGATGCCCCAGCACAGGGAAGTTACAAACCTTTGACAATTTTTTTTCAGTCATCAAGGATTGCAGCACATCTCTTGGATCCGATTCAATTCCACTACTACTGAGAGCTGCCAAATCATACTGTCATGACAGTGAACCGAGAACCAAGGAATACTGATGCTCCAAAAAGCTGATGCAACATGAGGAAATCACAATAGCACAATGCTGCATGACAGTAATACACCTGGAAGTGAACCTGGTGCTTCTTACCTCATGAATTGCATTGAAGAGGCTCCAGTCAAAGTTTGTTAGCTCTAAGGCAAGATCCCAGGTGTTGATTCCCAAAATTCTCACAGACCTTTGCTGCAGTTCCTCATTTTCAGCAAATGGGTTCTAAATCAATAGCCAAGAGCAAAAAAAAATCTGAGCAAATGCCAGAAGTTCTGCAATGAAACAGCTATTGGAACAAGGTACAAATCAGAGCTAAGTAAGTAATCTTCTCTAAGTGCACTCTGAGGGTTTTTCCCCCAGCTAATCAAAATCAAGGAGTTATAGCCTTTTTAATAAATAGCTTGAAAAAGGAAATGGGTCAATAGGATCAATGACTTCCTGTTGGATTAGGCCTCTTTTTCTATAAACCCTGAGTATAAAACATTGACCAAGCAGAGAGAATAATGAAAATAAAATCCCTGAAGCCATCAGAAAATAAAATCTGAATTAAGACATCAGGAAATTTTTGTATTATGAGATAAAGGAATCGTTCTGCAAACACAGTGGATTTAGAATAAATACACACAACTTGCCCTCCAGTTCACCTTTACATAAAGGTAAAACATAAATCCATCCATTTTATGATTAATTTACTCCAAATGTAATCACCAACAAACAGTAAAACACTATGGGTCCCGATTCAGAAAAGTTGCTTAGCATATTACTGTGGAGTGCACTGGTACTGCTGGCATTAAGGGTCATTTGACATTTCCATTATTAGCTCGGATTTTCAAAGGTCTGCATTTCTCTTGGGCTTTTTTTACCTCAACAGGCTGAAACTTGGCACATGAACCATCTGCCAAGATGAAAGATTATTCTTATCAGTTAAGCCATTACTTTGGTGCTATCTTTCTGACAGTTAAAGCAAGTTTTGCAATTTTTATTATGTCACTAAGGAAACTAGATTGGCTGTCACCTGTCTGCACTGGAAACCTTCCCTTGATATTTGCATTTTCAGAGGTGGCTAGAAAGCCAGAGGTAACAGGGATGACAGATTACAATGATAGCGGCATGTCAGCTCCTCGGGGCACACTGATCTAACAAAATGTAAACAGACATCTCTCAGCCCTAGGACGAACGCACAGATCCTAGTGGTACTGACAACACGTACAAGTCAACTGCTATGCTGTCCCTGCCTTTTCCTCCGCATAATTAGCAGAAAACTATTGAAAGAGTAATTCTTTGAGTGCCTGACTGTTTCTAACCCTCTGAGGTTTTCGGAAATCATGGTGATAGAGAGTTTGCAATCCCAGTTTCCAAGGACAGATGGAATAACAGAGACCTGCTGCCTTTCAACCTGCTCCTCTCCCCAGCACCAGCAAGAGGATGGAGAGACAGATAGACAGAAGGAAGGGAAGAGGCGATACCACCAGCGATATACACCAGTCACGGACTGACCATGTGGCTGCCAAAACACTGGCATCACACTGATGCCCAATAATTTTTGTAGAACTCACATAACATCTATTTCTACATGTAGTAACTTCATGGAGTTTGTCCATCACCTTGTATGATCTTATACCAGGCACTTTAAGAGTTACAGAGGTGCAAGGGGGAAGGAAAAAAAAAAAAGTCACACAGGCCCTGAATAATCCTCATTTTGTCCAGCCCTGTATAAGCACAAGTCAGCTTTTCCAGGCTGATGTAGATTGAAAGATTTAAGCTGTACAGGAGCTTTTGTCTATTTGAAATTGATGAACAAATTCCATTACTCTTCAGTCAAATAACTGCTGTTAATGCAAGATTATTATTTTTTTTTCCAGGTATAGAGCAGCTCGGTAAGCTTTACTAAGGAAGCAAAAAATAAATTCTGTATTGAAAAAGCCCTCAGAGGAATACTAAGTTCTTGATCTGGAGTCAGACAAATGAAAAAAGAGAAGTATATAATAGAGACACTTACCAAAGAATCAGTCAGATCTTTCCGGTAGACAAACATACGACTGGATGACTCAAAAGATTTTGAGATAGCCAAGTCATTTGGTTGCAGTTCATGCTTTTCTGTAAAAATAGAAAACAAAACACAGAAGTTTCACAAAAGGAGAAAAAGCTGTATATAAATATGAGAAAAACATTATAAACATATTTGTAAAGCCACAACAATTTAGAATTTAACTAAGCATCAAACCCAGTCCCTACGCATATGCCAAGTATGGGATCATCATCTCCGCACTATTCAGGCACAAAAAAGGTGAGATGTCTCTGATGCTGAACTAGAGCACAAAAACTTCCATCATCTGCTTTCAACTTGGACTTCACATAGGATAGAACAGAAATAAACCCCTAAATCATCTAACCTCCTATGCATTACAGAACATTTCATTTCAACCCAGTGTATGAGCTGTAAATATAGTTATTTTTGTTATAGCGAAGTTTCTCAGCCTTCCAGAGACTGAGCTGTTGCCTGTCACTGGCAGACAAGAGCAGGGGTGGAGATGTCATCAGCAGCCATAGCCATTCAACAGAAGAAGTCTAAAGGATCCAAACACCATGAAATTCAACCCATGGAGCAGACCTAAGAGTCCTTGATAGTACAGTATTTACAGAAATTCCTCTAGACCTAGACTAATTCATTTAGGAAACATCTGAGTAAAAGAGCAGAACACAATAAACTGGTAGCAAAGAGAAAGGACTTTTTTTTTTGTCCACTCCAGAGAACTGGTTCAGCTCCGGGCAATTTTGAAAGGCACCAGAGAAAGGTATGTGAAAAAATAAACCAAGGCCCAGAACACAGCTAAAAAACTGCTGGGAAAGCTGTCTCTTCCTGTGGGCTCCAGGTGACCTTCTGGAGACCTGACTACAGTCACTGTATTAGTGTGGACTTCAAAAGTGCTACAAGTATGTCTACATCTACCTCGGACTTTTCATGGCCCACGATGGAGGAGTAGGACCAGGGTGAGTCTGAGAGCCGAGCATCACTACAAACTACCTGTTTTCTTCCTTTATCCATGCTCACACTGACACCAGGTACATTGATGTTGAACTACCAGGATGTTTTTTCAAGGTAATTTTAACTAAAAAGAGCTTGTTCATTTAAGGAGTACAATAAAAACATGTCATCTAACGCTCATACTGCTGCCCTCCAAGTGGATGACAGATGACAGTTCTGAGTCACGAAAATAGGGGAAAAAAAAAAAAAGTAAAAAGAAAGCATGGCAGGCTGGCGTTTATCGCTTGCAGAACACAAGTGACAATGCATAAGACCAAGGATACTGAAATTGTGGCATCTGCAATTAATTCAGGCAATGTGACTAAATAACATTTCAGGGTTTACAATAGCCACGTACAAATGACAGTCCTATTGTACCTGCATTTTAATTATTGTTTCTTATTGAACAGCCAAGTGGCAACCACTTCTATTCTGTGGCTTTCTCAGGAACCAATGTGGTCTAGAGAGAATAGTGTGTTTCATTATTTATGAATTGTTGGTTTTCTTTAGCAAAGTAAGCAGTTAGCACCAGACTTACTTCTATCAGAGCAAAACTTGCCCTGCTCTCAAATAGGAGCACAAGACCTGAAAAATAGCAGTAGCACAGTGATTTTGCAGTGCTGCAAAATGCACAGGAGGCGAGTTTGGGCACATGCAAGGGTAAAAGGAGTGTGCCTGCAAAGAATGTAACCCAGCTGGCCAGGACACCTACGTGCAACGCTCGCATGTGGCTGCTCCATGCCCAGGCTCGTGACAGCTGGGGCAGGGCACCATCTCCCTGCTACCCACACTGGTAAGCAGTGTGGGTAGCAGGGAGATGCAGGATGTGGTCCTGCAAAAAAAAATTGAGCTTGGCATGGGGGAGAAAAATGTGACCTTCCACTTCTGAATCAAATAAATAAATGGAACAAGCCAGCATTTGTCTATATTTCATTTAACTAGACTGACGAAGTGAGAATGAGTGCCATGATCTTTAAGGGTGCATCCTTTGTCTCAGGGGACCGACACCAACCAACGTTATCTGATCATATGACCAAGATATTTTCAACTCTTAGCCCTTTTTGTAGTTCCAGCTAGGCATTTCTATGCATCTGGTTAAACTGCTTCCTTTATACTCTCTAAGAGCCAAAAGCCACCAAAAATGAGCAAAACACTCTGACCGAAGACCTTAAGACCTGACAGACACCAAAGAAAAATCTTGGGGGTTTGGCCATCCCTTGTATCAGCCTGTGATCAGTCTGGTCTCCCTTAAAAAAGACAATAAGCCATTCAGTTCAATGAAAAACACTAAAATAATAAGCAAAAAGTGTCAGTTGTAAGCAAGACTGCTTACAAAATATTGCTTAGATTGCTCTCAGTATCTCAACTGTGCAAATACCTGTCTCCCTCCTTTCTGCTGGAGAATATTCATGACCCACACCGTAAATAAAGAAACGGCCACACAAACAGCATTTGTTATCCCTTTTTATATTTTTAAAGCAAACTATGCCTCATCGCCTTCCAAATTAATTTAAATGCAAAAGTGGGAGATCTGTGTGTGGGGAAAGAATAAAATCTTGCAGTACTGCTGGAGACTGAGAGTCCTTTGCACTCCCTTCCCAGTAAGGAGATGCTGTATCCAATGGTACTCAAGAATAAGCTGTTGCCATGGAAACAACTCTGAGAAGCAGCTCCTTATTGTTCCTTTGGTCATCCAGCTGTGGGGCCACAGAGGAACAGCTGTATCCTTCCACCAGAAAATGCCAGCCCTCCCTTACGTGATGCACTAAAAGGTAAGCAATCAGATGACGGGAAGTTATTTACCGCCAGAGAACGTGACTGTCACCAGCGCCAACTCCTCCTCTGGGTACTGGATCTTTTCTGCTACAATCTTCAGTATCTCCTGAGCTGAAGAGGATACTTGAGCTTTCACACTGACATAGGAGTGCTCTGTGATATACACACGGCAGAAAACTGCACAAAGGAAGAAAGACACACTCAGCAGTAGGCAGAGACAGCTGAAGAGAGCAAGGGAGAATCTCACAGACCCGACCACAGCGATGCTTTGGCTGCCATGGCTGTAGGAAAGGCGCCTGCTGCAGCCTGACCTACACAGACATGAAACCAAGCATAAATGTCAACATTTTCCCTCTCCCCACCTCCTCTCCCTGGGAAAGGAGAGGGCCAAGTAAATGAGAACAGGGACCCCCATAGCTGCATTTCAGCAATACCTACTTAGGACTCCCTACCAGGAGGATTTGTCCCAAACAACCTCCTCTACTGCCTATCTTCTTTGCAAACTCAGCTGTGGCCATCTTTTCTCCCTTTTAAGTTCAAATAAATCACCGTCCTCTCAGTATATTTCATATCTGCTGCAGAAATTATTTTGGATCTCCACTTCCACCTGGAACAGGAGGCTTCGCAAGAACAGCACTCTATGCTCTTCAGCCACTCCTGCCAGTTTATCTGTCTGGACATCTAAACTACCTGCACTGCCAGGCTATTTCAGCACCAGCAGAGGCTGCCCAAACAGTGATGCAGTTACTTCTGACAACTCTTTCCCCGAAACACTTGCAGCACACGGAAAAGCGACTGGTTTGGAGAAATTCCGTGGCCTCATCACTTCCACTGAAGTCCCTGAGTTGGTTAGGCTCTGGGAGGGAAATTCCCAGCAGTAATGCTGTGGTCAGCTCAGGCAGTACTTTGTTTCTGCTACAAAAAGGGATGTCCACTCTGCTCCCTCTGCTTGCCAGAATCTAAGGTTTACATCTTTTGCCGAGTTTGCTGTGGCCAGTTGTTTGAAAAACAGTTGCCATCTTAAAAGAGAAGAAACAGACCTGCAGACTTGCATAAATATTTCAAAAATTACAACAGCTGCTAATAAGAATCACCACAACTCTTAGTTTCACACTCACTTCAGCGTTTAATTAAACTTTCAATTTCCTTCCATTCTAGCAGACAGGCTGCTACCATGTCAGTGTGAGACAAAACTTCTTTTCTCCAGAAATGCTCTATTTTAAAAATTATTTTTATTGACAGATGCATGTAGCAGTAGCTCTTTGCTTGTCCTACAAATCTTCATGGCTTCAGGGCACTTCCACTAACCGAGACCTTGCCAGAAGCAGTTAAGAACTTATCCTCAAGAATATCTTCTGTTTGTGTGTTTTAGTAAAGAAAAAATGAAGAGGAGAAGGAAGGACAAACTTAACATTTAACCTTGGGGAAGAAAAGTAATTTGATTTTATAATTTTTTCTTAACCTGTATCTGCTGACAATAAATCAGATGCTGATCGTATGGCAGAATCGCTCTTCAGAATGGATATAACTCACGAAAAGACAGAGACATCAAATTGCACTCTAAACTACTAGGTAGAAAAATAAATTTTAAAAAATCTGACAGAAATATTTGTCCTCTATATGCAGCATGCAACACAACTTGTCTACACTGAATTTGTCTGAAATCTCCCCCTCTCTGTCATTCAGGAGGGGAAGTTGATAGCATTTCCTTTGTTTAACACTGAACTAAACCAACCCACAAGTCCTCAAGCACAACCTTTCTTCCAAAGCCTGCTTCCCCATGCACCTTTCAAAAGTCCTGTCTGTGGCACCTATTGGCATGGACCATGTCATCTCTTTCTAGAGCCTCTGCTGCTCCTCTGTGAGATTCAGGAGGGAATGCTAGTAGGAGGAAGCATCCATAGGCTGCAAGTCACCCTGGTAATGCTTACAGTAGGAGATAAAATGCCTCTGGTCAAGTGGCATGGTGTGGAGGATGGATTTGTCGAAGCCACAAGTGCCAGCGGTCAGCAACACTCCACCACACTGACTTAGATGTCCACCCTCAGTGTCTGTCTCTCCTCTCCCCAACTCCATTTTTGTTATTTCATTCCCTCAATTCCATCATCTTCAGTGACTCATGCTCTCAAGGAGTGAGATAAAAGCAATTTAACACAGTCAGGGCTGGCCTTGCTAGGTCCTGCCCTTCTTGTCCCCACAGCCAGCTGTTCCTTCTTTGGAGTCAGCACACTGCCCTCCCCATTCACCCACGAGCTGTGTCTGACTTTTTCAGAAGTCAGTGCAGAGAAGTGGCATTTTTTAGAAGCAGCCTTGATAACATAAACCTCAAATAAACTTATATTTGAAGCACAGAAAGAGGCTATCTATCAGCAGCACATATTGTTCAGAAAGACTTGGCATTGAAGGAGCTCAGTTTTTATTCTGTCACAAATAAGCACTAAAAATATCCAGACTCCAAGTGAACTTCTGGAGATTTGTTCCCAGTGAGAACAGAAGAGAATAACTTCCAAGCGTGAGGCTTCCAGGTAAGAGGTCCTTCTGCCTGTTCTTTGCTTCTGTGCATGGTGTTATCCTCCTCTCTGTCTCCTTCCGGTGTTATCCTCCTCTCTGTCTCCTTCCTCGGACACGCATTATGGGAGGGCGACAGCCTCACCATGTTATTGCATTAGTAGTGAGGAAGGGAAAGTGCATTTTGAAACAGCTGATGTTAAAGGGAAGTGGCACCTTGCACTCCACACGGAGATGTTTTCAAGGAGAGAAGGAACTAAGGCAGGAGGTTCCCAGAGTTAGCAGACCCTGGCCCATTTCATGTGACAGGCTTATTCATTCACCTTTTGCAACCAAGATCTAGGTCAAGAGTCCGAGAGCGTGAAACAGAGCAGGAATAATGCCTGGTAAGGCTGCCAGCACTCCTGGGGGGCACACAGCTCTGCTAGAGGGCTACTGGAGGAACTCAATGGGGGCAAAAAGCCCCCAAGATGTCATGTCACTCTTGAACCTCTGCAGACTAGGGGGTGGGAAGGTAACCTTACAGTCAAATCTTTCTTCTTTTGTGGCCCAAAGGTCCTGTTCAGAAGCTCTATGTCAGTTTAAAAAAAATTACATTATGGGCAGCCCTTGAGAAACAATTTCACAGCTTTGGAGTTTTTCCTCCACTCTTTCAATCATACTTACTTTCTTCTGTTTCATTCATGGTTCCTCTGTGCTGCAGCCAGTTCTCCTTTAGACTGAACTGGTGGAAAAAGGTTTTATTCTGTTAGAGAGTGTAGGAGGGAAAAAAAAAAAAAGAGATAACAGTGACTCTCTGCATCTTTGCCCCTTACAAAGCAATAATTCACACAACACAGCATTCAGCCCATACATCTGGCCAAAAAGATTTCTGCATAGGAAATCCACCCACCCTTTCTTGGATTAGTGAACTGAGAGTCGCCTTACTAAACAATGGCCAAGGTGCAGATTTTGGAGGAAGTGGGACGTGCCTAGGCTGAGCAGCCTGCATGATTCAAGGTTCTCTGTAGCTCTTGTTCAGAGCCCAAATCTTATACCCTTATTCTTATAAACATTTCCTATGTACCAATTGGCCTGTTTACCAATTCCACTACAATTTCATGTTCTGCCTCCCACATTCCTGCAGTAACATTCTAAGCTTATTACACACTTCAGCTTTAGCCCAGTAAATTTGATGAACACAGCAATTCACCTCTGTGCAGTCTGTACACCATCTTTCTCTGGCTGCATCTTCTCCCTCCAGTTAAATAGACAGATTCATGTTCCTCTCTTTCTTTCTCTGTCCCTGTCACAACAAATCCCCCCTTTGCTCTGTACATTCGTAGTCAATGCCTGTGCTCAGCCTGGTTTGCCCAGGCTGTTACATTTCTGCAGCCCGGTGGGGACACACTCCCAGGCCTCTCCTGAATTCTGACATCTCAGAGCATCTTGTTAAGATGCTAATATTGTCACAGCCACTGCAGGTTAGCTCACACAGCTGATATCCAGGCTGCACCAGCAGGAAAAAAAAAAAAAATTCCTTAAGTAACATTGCAGGTCTAACATTACTGATGCATCCTGTCATGTTTTTGGCCACCAGTCACTTTCAATTGAGAAGCCAAGAAAGGAGAGTAAAGTGGGCAGAGGGGGAAAGAAAGCGAGATGGTAAGTTAGCTGGCAACCAGCAATAATCAGGTTTGCATTACCTTTCGGTGAGGTGAATACTCATCTACAGTGCTGAAACAAAAAGGAAAATCCAGATTATTCTTTCCAGCCAAAGATTAGGAAAACGAAGTTTTAGCTATCACAAAGTTTACAACATCAGGAAGTTTTTAACGTTAAATGGTCACTGCAGAATGACTGCAGAGCTCCTTCAGGGTGCCTGGCTCAGTCAGAAAACTTTTCTGTGACTTGCACAATAGATGTAGTGAAAAGAAATGCTGCCAGCCCTGCGAGCTGCCAGAGAACATGGACACAGCTCAGGCCCGCGGGGCAAGCAGTCAGGGTCACCCTCAGGGACACAGCTCTATCCACTGTCCCAACAGCCAAACCATGAAAACAAACTCAATTAGTTGGAAAAAAAACATGCCAACGGAATATCTTTTACAAATACTATAATTATTAGTAAAATAACAACCTTGAGATGACTCTTGCAAAAGAGACTTGCTTCTCAGTACTGCAGATTGCAGAGAGAGAATGAGAATGAATGTACCACCAGAAGTCAGAGACTGCAGCTTCTCAGTGAAATTTTGCTAGCTTTTCCACAAAGTATCACTCTACTTGCAAGTCATCCCAACCAAAATTGATGGGAGTGGCTGCTGAACTACACACACCACCCAACAAACATCAGAGAAGATGGAATAATCTAACTTTAGTTTAAATAAGAGATTATTTGTAAAAATGAATACAGTACTTATATCACTCATCACTTTATCTTCACTGAATTACAGCAAGATGACAACAAAAATAAATTACACTCTAAATCAAAGGAGACTTGATCACAAATATAATCAATACTTACTGACGACGATGCATCCCAAGTATCTTCTGAAATTCTTTCAGTTCCTTCTCAAGAATGGGATATTCATACACATCATCTAACACATTCCTGTATATCGTCTACAAAATAAAACAGTATCTGCAAATATCTGATAACTTAAACATAAACTTAAGGGATCAACTCAATGGTTTAAATCACAGCATCATCACTTATCCAGAACAGTAACAGCACAAAACTCTTCGTCCACAATCCTCTGGATACTGATTTTAGACTCTGTTCTGGCAGACACAACTAGTGTGTCCAAGGAACCTCCACGTCTTTGTACTTTTCTTACCTTCCTAAATTTTGCCGTTTTCTAGAGACCATGAATTTCTATAAGTTTCATATCTGAAAGTAAGGTTTTGACATTGAATGTATTGACATTACAGATTTCCTGTTCTAACTGACTATCTCTAACACATTCAAGGAAGACAGATGTAAATTATATTATATATTTCATGGAGAAAATTTAAGTATGAAAAATTATGCTTTATAGATTTTGCTGCTGGGGCTTTTTAGAAACAGTATGTTAATTAAACAGTGATGAAATGCATCAGAAAGTGTTCCAATACCTTTAAAAATTGTTTTAAATGCTCATCTTCGTGTAACCAGTCTTTGTAGAGAGAAGTCCACTGAGATACCAAATGCAAAACTTTTCGTTTTCTACATGACACATCAGAGTCATCTTCTTTTCCTTGGTGGTTCTTAGCACAATAGGTAGAGCAGGTTAAGGAACAAATACTAAAGGCTCACTGAAACTTAAAAATTAAGTGACAGAAAAGACTTTGCAACCATCTCATTTGCTAATGGAAGATTTTTTCACTACATTGCTCAGTTTTAAATGTTTTATCCTGTCTGGAGCTTTCGGAATTTCATCAGCTTTTTGGAATGAAATTCTCAGTAATAGAAAAGTCAGTTCATCCTCTGTGTCAACAGGATTTTCTTCCTGTATAGATTAGAGAGGCAAGTCTATAAAAGCAAAATCAATTCAAAAGGAATTACATTGAGTCATATCTTTTCTGCAGAACTAGGACCGAACCTTTGTCCTGCACACTGATCTCAACATGAATGTCTGCGGGAAGGAGGACAATGCATCATTAACAACAACAAAAAACCCGGGCAGATGAAGTCAGTTTCTTTTTCCCTGCATGAATTACACTATCTGCAGAAATATCGCTATTAAAATAAAAAAGGTGAAAGAATCTATGTCCACCATTGTTCTCTATTCCCAAAGCAGAAACACCAAATGACAGAAGTTATCCACTTTGTACATTGTTCCTGTTCCTTCGCTATTCTTTCATTAGGCGAAAAGATGATGTTTTCACCACAAAAGGTAAAAAGGAAAAAAAGACACAACAACAACAAAAAAAAGAGAAGCAAGTTCATTTTATAGCTAGAAGTTCACTCAAACAATACTCCACAGCTTATGAAAGTAATCGGAAATATAAGAAAAAAAAATATTTTCTCTCAGAATGAGTTAGACTTACATATTGTATCACATGATAAAAGGAGCAGAGATTGTAAATGCTTATTCTTCATTTTTTCTCTTCACATATTCTGAAATGTATTACACAGACACAGGTATTCTAAGAATGAACATACAAGTCTGGATGGATTTTAATCCCATTTTAAGTGTTATTTTACAACAGTTACAAAGGCCTATATGTCTTTAAACAAAACCAGCAGACACAAGATTGCATTGCTGCTATGAGTTAGGTGTCTGCTTCAATACATCTTTCAAGCATTCTTGTGAAGTAAGTATGCACATAAACAAAAGTGTATGTTTTGGATACCGGTTTATTCAGAGGCTTTAGCTTTATACATCCAACTTTAACGCAGAAATTTTCTGTTTATTGATTCCTCAGCTATGCAAATTATAAATGTTTATAAATGTATATAGCTCTCTCTTTATATGCAGGCCTGTGCCAATTAGGGAAGTCATATCCAAATATGCATTTAATGTTTCCACTTTGAATCTCTTCCTCCACAACCCATCTGAGTTAAGAAAACAATGTAACCTGAACTTCAGGAAGCTACAGATTTGAACTGCATTCCAAGTATCATAAAACCTGATGAAAATTGGACTGGAGAAGAAGAGACCTTGAAAGTTCAGCTAACTAGTCCATCCAAGCCCACCCTAATCAGTCCACCCTAAGAGAGTCTCCAGTATAGCCTATGTTATCCTTGGAATGTATTTTCTAGTTCATTGTTATTATTATTATTAGTCTCCAATATCAAAGATTCTACACGTTTTCCACTCTTTTTTATAGATTTATTTTCTTAATGAGAGAAAAAAAAAATCCTATTATCTAACATGAAACTGTCTTACAGCAACATAATCTCACTGCCTCTTGTCTCGTTTGGCATGGGTATGTGCACAGATTCTTCCCTTCCTCTTTAGGTACCTTTTTTCTGTAAAACAATCCCAATTCTTTCAATCCTTCTTTGTAGGTCTTTTTTTTTTCTATAATATCGATAATTCCCATTGCTCTCTTCTGAAATGTCTCCTACTTGTTTATGCAAAAAATCTCAGGTGCAGTCCACTCTCTAAACGTCCCATAGTAAATGTAAAACAATCGTTCTCTTTTCTCACCATTTTTACATGCAGCCTCGAAATAATCATACAGGGCTGTATTTCAATAATATAAACATGCAAAGAGCAAAACTAATTATCCCAGGCATGTAATTTACTACATTTGATACAAGGCTTGACAGTATACAAACCTAGGTGTAACCGTGTGACCCCTGGTAATACAACACTTCATAAAAGGATATTGCCTCAGAAGTGCCTGGCACAAGTCATCAGTCGTCATGAAGACAGTATACGTGAGAAGGAAGTCATCCAGGAGAGTTTCTGCAGAGGAAGACAAAAAAAACCCAAGGTAGAACATATTACTGTGAGAAGGAAGGGAGTATCTACTCCTGTTAGTGTGCATGGCAGGAATAGGATCCCCCCCCTCCCCATCCCAAGTCCAAAGCACACAGAATGCATCAAACTTTAAGTTTCAAACAGTTAACAATATTGTGCCACTATGGAGATCAGATCTTTATTTAACAAGCACATCCTCAGCTCTCAAAGAACCAACAAGCAGGAATACGCACAAAATAAGCCACAGTTCAGGAATCAATAAGAAAGAGCCCTCATCATGAACACCACCATCCTGGTTGGCTTTGCTGCATGCAAAGCAACCTTTCCACCAGCTGAGTTGTTCTCGAAATTCAGAAGAAGAGCTTTTAGTAATAAGAGAGAGTGAAAACTGTGATTGCCATGTACCCTGATTAACATCTACGCACAGTAGTTGAGATGCATGAAAGAAAATATATTCAAATCTTTAGCTGGTTAGTCTTGTATGCATCACTGTAAGCGGTGAGAAGTTTTCCGTAAAGTTTATTTAATTACCTTATGGAAGATTTTTTTCCACCACCTGGTTTCTGTCAGGGCTGAAGGTAGTTGCTGACAGACCATCTCTACCCACTGCAGCTGTAGTACCTCAGGTTGTCAGGATGAACAGCACTGCCAGTTTGGACCTCAGTGTAACTTTCTCATTCCTCATTCCCATGCCACACTAGTTTTAGGATTTTTCCAAACCGTTACCACACACAACAGGGAGGCTGAAAGGGTGTTTGCTCTAGGATGAGAGGGTTCAGAGGTAATCTTGTGGTGGTCTCTAACAACCCAGTGGCAGAGTAAAGAAAAGACCAAGCCAGATTTTTCCTGGAGCTCTGCAGCAAAATTACAAGGGGCAACCATCAGAGATCGCAACAAAGGAAAATCTGTCTAGACACAAGGGATTTTTTTTCTCCTGCGAGGAGTGTCAACCACTGGGACAGGTTGCCTAGACAGCCTGCAGAATGTCCAGCATCAGGTATACTCAGAGCTTGCTTGGGCAAAGCCCTGAGCATCCTGGTCTTACTGGACCTGCTTTGAGCAGGGTTGGACCAGGTGCCTTCACAGATCCCTTCCAACTGAAATTATCCTAAAATTCTTTAACATATTTGCTTCCAATTTTAGTAAATTACTCATATAATGTGTGATCTAGGAATAGATTTGTATTTGATTCACAAACAACAAAACCTTTCATTTTCTGCAAACAGACAAGACAACTATATTGGTCTTTCTAACTCCAAATTAAAAATGTTTGTTTGGGTTTTTTTTGTTTTTTTTTTTCTTCCCAAAATGGTAAGATTTTCCTCAAGTTTTGAGGAGTTCCTGTTCATCGTATTTCTTTGAATTCCAGCAAATATTCTGTGTTTCCTTTAACAAGAAAACAGGTTTGCACCACCTGCTTTATCAGATAAGCACAAGAACATAGACAGTGGCTGAACAATTACAGAAGTAATTCTGGTTGTATGGCAGAGAAGAAAATACTTTACCAATATAACTAGTTGTTACTGGCTAGTACCAATTATCCAGTTGTAATTTAAGTGGTGGACTTAGAACTGTAAAGACTACGGGCCAAACCATACCTCATATGAAAAAGATAAGGCTGAGCCCTGATTTCCTTATCATGATTTTCTCACTTCTTGTTCATGTTCTGTTCCAGTCCAAACAAGTGCTTGTGTACATGTGTGCAGCTGAGAGCATCCCTGCAGCTTCTCACACCAAGGCTGCAATTTCACAATAATTTAGACTAATTTCTGCTACAGCTGCCTTGGACCTCCTTGTCAGTAAATTATTGACCCCATAGCTGAGGTGCAGGATGGCAACAAGAATTCATCCATATATCATTCAAAGCCAGATATTGTGTGGCTATCATATGGATGGATAGTTAATGACATGCCACCCTGTGAGCATAGGATTCAAAATACCTCCATTGTCTCTTAAAAAAAAAAAATATATATATAGCTAGATCAATGCATTTAACACAGCTGGTCTAGAAAGAGTCCTGATCTGAAGACGCATAGCTAAAATCCCTTGCATTCAGAAATAAAACAATGCAATTCTTTATATTTCACCATCATTGTTAAAAATTATGGAAAGTATTATCTGTGTGTAAAAAGAATAATTTTGTCTCAGTAAATGAAAAGACATTGTGAACAGCTTGTTCTCTATCTGAAAGGTCATCTATTCATTCTGTTGCGCATCTTTGGGATGATACAATGAAGCTATTAAAGTTGGAGGTTTCACAAACATTTATTTGGAAACTGCTGTTCTTGGAGTCAACAACCATGTTTCAGTTCTTGACTAAAGAAAGATCCTCAAGAAATCAAAGATACACTTCCAACAGATTATTTCTTCAACTTCCTCTCTGTCTAGGTGATATCAGTTTCAGCAATACGTAGCCATGCGCTTAGAAAAGAAATTAAGTACCAGCTGAAGCAAAACAGGAATGCTTATCAATGAACTTCTGCAACTGTTCAAAATAGCATCATTTTATCTTACTAACCAGTGTTAAAATACCAATTTAGAAGTTTATTTTTAATACCTGATCATCTGTTTTACAGATGTCTATCTTCAATTCTTCCAGCATCCAAAAGGGTTGGAGTGGGAAGAAAGGCTGGTTTTGCTATGATTTGAGGTTTTTCCCTTTTTGCTTAAACTTTTTGCAAGAACTATGCTACAGATATTACTAATGTAATTCTCTCAAAAAAAAATGAATGAAGGGAAGGGTAAAATTGTACATTGGTTCAGATAGCTCACAACTGGTTTTAAGCTCTCTATTGATCTCCTTGTCTCTGCACGCACAATCATGCATCTGCCTGTTCAGTCTCTGGCTTCTAACAACCTTCTCAAAACAAGGTATATCACTCAGTCGACTTAAAGTCATATATATACATACAGAGTTATTTCCTTTTTCTTCTAAACACAGAGGAAATGCTAAGAAGAAGGAGAAAAGTTTACAAATTATGATTGCCATAGTTTGTGTATAGGCTAGATCTTTTCAAATTGCCTCTGAACTTGTTTAGAAATGTAAACCCTAAAGGAATGTTTTGAATAAAAAAGGGCTGGATTCTACATGCAGTCCATTAATAGCATCACTCATCCGTTAAATTACTTTAACAAGTAAGCAATGAAAGTGCTTTTGCTATATTAAATATCTATTACCAGACGTCAGCTAAAGACTTTACAATAACATTCATACTTTAAAATGCCTCCACTAGCTTGTAGCGATTGCCCTGAAGTCCTACTGTTCACTGTAACTATCTTCTGTATTTTCTTCCTAAATGCACCATAATTAAAAATAATTCCAGAATAGTTTTTCAAGCCACAGCAAGAACACAAAACCTGAGGGTGGACTGATTCTTCAGAAATAATTCGTTTGAAACAGACGATTGCACACTTTTGGACATTAATACATGTCCACAAACAATGATTTGCTGGTCTTAACCTGCAAACTGAGTGGAAGGCTAAGCATGAGACAATTTATTCACAACAAATTTTTCATTCTGTGTTACTAATGTTCACTAAGAGTAGTAAATTTGAATGAGGAAGGACTCTAAGTGTACAAGTTGGGCTGATAATGAACAGAAGTCTTTCTGGGGCTTTTCTGTTTAGTCACAGTTGATTTAAGAGTTAAAAAAAAAAAAAGGCAATTCCAGTCAAATCATTAATTATTTAAAGTGAACCATACCCCTACTCAGAATGGCAGTGAAATGCATACCTCAGCTTTTAAATTTTAGTCTGTGTCCCAGTTTCTGCCTAAGTTTGTGACCATCTTCCCCATTATTCCCATAAAAAATATTTTTTCTAGTATTTGTAGCAAACAGGGAGAATAAAATGCACAGTAATAGTTGTAAAAGAAAAACTCCCAATGGAAGGGAAGTCTTTGTGCAAAAGCCTGTGATGCTATTCTCTTTTTTTTAATTTCTCTTCTTCATGAATTTTTTATTTAATCATTTTCTTCTAGCCATCAATCTAATTTTTCTTTGTTCTTCACAAGTTTCCTTTATTTGGCTAAGCAATTATTACAAAGTAGGCAGTTAGCTTGCAGCTATGGAATATTTCATTTCAAAGACAATTTCAAGCATTTTAAAGCTTCATTAAGACATGCAACAGAACCAGCATGAGTTCAACGGGCTCCTGTTCTTGCAGCTCTTCAGGGGCAGCCTCAGGCAGCAATCTCACCACACTGAATGTGTCTGACTACTGTAGGCACAAAAATAATAAAAAAGCAGGCACTGTGCTTGTTTGTTATTAAATAATCAATTCACAACAGCTTTTCCTAAGACAGTTTCCTCACAGGCTGTGTGTACCTCCCTTCCTCAGGTAAAATAAGTCAGTGTAGACATCAGCTTCACTGGGAGCAGTTAGTACTGCTCTTCCCACCTTTCTGTGATGTACAAGTCCTCCTGCAAGATAGACTCAGGGTGTCTGAGGGATGGCAAGTGCAGTATATAGACATGGGATGTTCTGACATATGTGAATTACCCAGGGAATATTTGCTTTCTGCTGGTAACTAATGGACCAAGCAATATGTCTACAAGAGGAGTTGCAACTGTATGGCATCTGTAAGGCAATGACAGCCAACGGCAACGACGGCGTATTTGGTGCAGAAGGGAGATCTTGAGTCCCAGAGACAGTAAATGGTCATATATTTGGATAAACAACACAACATATATTCCTCTGTACTTCAAAAATCAGAAAGTTCCCTGCTGCTCATGTGCCCTCTTACCTCTCTAACCACATCAGACCCTTTCTCTCCAAGAGGGCAGCTCTCAAATACTAACTCAATGTGAGGGCATGTTTTTAAATGCCAGGAGGGTAGAATGAGTTTCTCACATAGGTCTACACACCAAATCTGACTTTTCAATGGTTTCTTTTCTCCCTTCTCCAACCTCTTCTCTAGGCAGGGTATCCATTGCTAAGCCCTAGGATGGAGAATACAGACCTGTAGCCAGAAATCGTCCATGATGCACATCTAACAAATCAGGACAGGCAGTACACAGCATGGTGCTGCCATGTCTAACATCCGCAAACTCTTCTCAAACTTGAGCCTTTTCTTAAACTACCACAGTGGCACAAGGCATCAGTGGAGCAGTCTCACATTAATAACTTGTTGCATAAAACTGAAAAGAGACTTAATCTAAAGGACATGCCTTTGTCAAATGGAGTACAAGTTAAATTATTTTTATTAAATTAAATATATTTTAGGACAGTTTTAAAAAAGCAAATATTTCAGTTCTGCTATCACACAGAACGAGTAAAGAATTAAAAGCAGGGAAATATTCCGGTGTTGCAGCTAGATACACCTCTAGCTACTCACCTAGCAATCTGTATACCCACATATTATTCACTAGTACGCATGTGCACCAACAAGTATCTTTAGACCATCACAGCTACAACAATACTATACACACACTTACGTAAGAAACGTCTTCAACAGCTCAAACTGTATCCAGAATATACCTATTGCTCTATTGCTAATATTAGACACCCTGTCCAGCTAAGCCAGATATAATAATTCCTAATGCCAGCACTGAGTCATTAATCCCTTTATACCCACAAGAAGAGATAACTTGAAGACAAATTCCAGTTTGTCCTGGTATTTTGATCACCCTGTTACATCCTCTATAGTTTTTGTTTTGCAGCTTCTCAATTGCTACCAACAATAACAACAACAAACTGGAGAAAAGTAAGCCAAACAAGTCCTCCCACTTTCGGTGACAAACTGTGATTGTTGAGATGACAAGAACTGTTCTCTTTTTCATACTGGACTTTACAGGGTAACTTTTCACATCCTATTCTTCCCAATCTATAGCATTTCAGTTTCCATGTTCTTTCTGTCCATGCCATTACATGCTTCTTTAAATACTAAGAAAAAATAAAGCTATGCAAAACAAGAAGGGCAATAGGATTTTAAATATGCAATGCATAAACCTTTTTTCTTATAATTAAATGGATTACAAAAGGTAAGTTCCTCTATGCAGAGAAGCATAAACATACACACACCATGCATACAGACTCTATTTTCCTTTAAGGGCAGATTGTCTGTATCACATACCGTTAGTTGAGGAAAACGTTCTAATAGTGAAATCTGTTAAACTGCAAAGAAAAACTATTCTCTTTTTTTTTCTTTTTTAACTTATCAGCATTCTGAACCCAAATCTCTTCCACTTTGCTCTGTACAAATCCATTGTGAATGGCTGTGCAAGAATTACAGAAAGATTTAAGGGTTTTTCAGACTTGTATTCCACACTAAATCGGATTATAAAAAAAATATAGTTAAAGTACTGGAATGCAAGTCTTTTTCCACTTTATGCAAAGTAGCTATTCAGCTTTCTCCAAGGATGTGCTGGAGGCGGCCAAACCTATGTGGAGATGGAGGAGCCGGGGGGAGGAGAAAAAAAAAAAAAAAGACTGCCTGAATTAACAAGCCGCTGGAATTCACAGTTAACTCAAAGGTTAAAACTACTCTTACAGCAATTTTGTACTGTCAGTTCGGTAGCCCTTACTCTGCTACACAGCAGTTGTGGTTGTCACTATGAGAGAATTAAATTCAGTAAAAGGATGAAAACTCATGTACTGAATTAAAAATATTACTCTCTAAACTCACTGCTTTCCAAGCCAAGGAAGTCGCTAAATGCCCTCAGTGCTCAATTCACCTCTCAGAAACATACTAAATAGATGGAGATCATAAGATCATTTTCATCCTGAACCACGTTAGAACCCGAGTGCAATGTATTGGTGGGCAGCGTGTAGGAACTCCAGCAGCATGAAATGTGAATGGGGGTTACACGCGCATTTTTCCAAGTATCAATGCAAACTCATGAGTTTTGTGTGGTAATGAGATATCTTCAGAGTTTTAAGGGTGGATTTTTTGAGAAAGACAAAGACAGAGAGAGAAAGAAATGTATTTTAGACAACACACAACAAATTCGAAAAATCTTTAGCTATGTCATTTGCCATTTGTGATTATAACAAAGACAATGGGATGACCATATGGTCAGCTCCTGACATCCCCTTATGTTAATACACTTATCAGTATTAGCCAGAATTCTGAATTTAAAAAAATCACGAGCAACTTCAAAATTTGTTCTCATTTACATTCACTGCATCATCTCAACCTTGCAGGACCAGCCACCTCTCTTTAACAGTTAGTGAGGCTCATCCTTCAGAGTATATTTGGGGGGAAAAAAAAAATTAACCAAAACCAACTTGGGTTTTTTTTCTTTTCGTGTATGACTGAAAAGCTGAGCTCAATAATGCTAATGCACCTTATGACTTCAAAGCACAAATAAAATATTCACTGATGGGGTTAGCAGTACCATAACTGCTCAGAAACAGTTAAAACTCACATTTCCCACAATCATCAAGAACAGCAGCCCTGTGAGATGGGGTTACAGCTGGGCAAACAGACAGATGAGCTCCCTGTGCCTAAGTAAAATGGATGCTGATTACTTACTATTCTATATGGAATAGACATTTTTTGCAATTTTAAATATTCACTTGCTGAGTTCAAATTTAACTGAATGAGGGCTGCAGCACAGCATTTTCAAGTTTTTCAGCCTCTCAGTGCTGAAAGCTCTTAAACTTGATAAATTCTTGTCACCCCTCTTGCTCCTTTCTGTAAAATGAGAAAAATTATAATCACACCTCAAGGCAGACACTGCTACATGTAGAATTTTTGCATGTTTTGGTGCACATAATACTATGCAATGCTCTGAAACCTTTCAGCAATGCTAATGCATGTCCAGCCAGTTGCTGTTGTAATCAGAAAATTGCTTGTTCTGCAGAAATGAAAAAACGATTTGAGGGCAACTCTTTTCAAAGATAGGAGTTTCTCAATAATCTGTAATTCCACAGCAATTTACTAAAAATGTCAGAACGTCTCCAAGTACGAACAGTAAATGCAAACTGCTATCATTACCGTCTGATCTAGCAAGATATTGCTCACGTCTGAGAGGCTGCTCCCTTCCATTCAGCAGATGGCAATGGCACTCAGGACCTTGCAGGATCAGCCCTTAATCCAAAATCAAATCCTTTAAAAATCCCATGCCACCATGGACACAGCATGAAGCAAAAAATGAAAATGACGCTGAGAAAGAAAGGTCAATGGAAAAAAGAACATCAATACATGATTTGCTGCTAATGTATTAAAACAATTATAGTAGTTATGTCATCTAACCACCAAAGCACTGAGAAATCAATGCACAAAGGAATAAAGAGCAAGCCATTTATTTCTGGTGTTAGGTTAGAAACAGAAAATATATAAGGGCAAGATGTTTAACCTGTACAACCAGCATTTTTATTAGAGCACAAAAGTCAGAACTAGGAATAATTTCTAAGGTCATCTCTCAGAGATTTCTGGCAGTATTTTAACATCTGCAGAATGAATCAAATCCATTCTGTCTGGTAAGGTCAAAGATCCTCCTAAAGTTGCATTCCAGTTGCTGCTATCACATGTATTGAAGCAGTTTCGTATTTTGTTTGAGGGACAAAAAGCCCTGAAACCACAGGCAGAGAGCAAATGTCAAACTTGTCTAGGTCTAATGAGGCACTAATTTTTCCACATAGAAATCTGAAGCTCTTTTTTTTCCCCTCAGGTAGGAGGGAGCCCTGGTGATTAACGTGCAACTATAATGGTTGGGGTTATTAGAAATTATTGGACAAATCCGCTACACCTTATACATTTTGAAGTATTAGAAATATTGCCTATAGCAGTCACCCTAAGAAATTGCTACTTCTTGCTAAAAAAAAAAGCCCTTGACTACTGCAACTAAGGCACTCAAGCTTTCCATGCAGTGAAACTTCATTTGAGAGCAAACGGAGGTATTTTAAGACACATGTGAAGTCCTCACACAAGCCTTGCTGCAGAAGGCAGCCACTCCTTGTTCGCACCAGGCATCTCCCCAAGTACTTTAGGAGAAAAACTCATCCTCTCTTTCTATGAACTGTTTAAAATAAGCCAGCCAGGCCAGGATTGCCTGGAGCTGCAGGACGGAAGATAAAAGATTTACTGGTTCCCTTTCATCCTTCTGCCTGGGGTCCAGCTGCCTTATGGGGCAGAAGGAACCGGCATGCAGCAGGAACAACACACCACACTACTGGCCTGCCCTCGCGGGTTTTCACCCCCAGCAGGCACATCGTTTATCACCCCAGTCACTAGCATGCCTTGGTGAAAGTCATACAAGCAAGCACAAGGCAAGTTTCTACTTTTCTGTTTCTGTCTTGCACCTGGACTTCTTTGCATCCCTACCATCACTCCATCTCCAGGCGTCTAACAAGAGGCAATGCTCTCCAGTCTGGACCCCTCAATGACATGACATGCAGGTGCCACCAAGAGCTGTCACTGCCTCGGCGGGGCCAATCGGACCTTTTGTTGCCTGGTAGCAGCAGAGCCCTTGCACCCAGCTGTCCTCCAGTGACATACAGCAGCGCACACAAAGGGGCTGCATCGCCTGCCCCCTCTGCCACTGCAAGCCCCATCCTACCAAGTGGGTGCTCTAAGGTGCTCGTGGCTGATCAAGCCTTTTCCTGGGTCCACCAGCTCAGCACACATCTGACTCTAAAAGGGAACTCTAAAATTAGACTAGACATTTGACTTTCAGAAAGTTAATAACATAAGGGAAGATGTACTTAATCTTCATTCTTTTCATCTTTGCTGTTCAGTGCTCGTATTGCATTGAAGAAGAGCCAAGTTTCAAAGTTCAGCATGTCTTTCTCATCATTGAATTGGAAAATCTACTCCTAGGAAACAGTAATCTTCAGATCTAATACTATATATAAATATAAAAATATCATTACATCTTGAAAAAAAGATAGTGAGTTCTGAATTTTTGGGTCTTCAATTTCAGACAGTTTAGAAGGGCCAACTTTTCAGTGACATTTCTGAGACTACGAACCCAAATTTTCTTTTAGAACTGCAAAATAACATCTACATATATAAAAAACAATCTTAATTGGCAGTATTTTCAAATACACAATAAGTTAAGACTATTAGCCCCAAAAGTTTTAACTTCAGTAATCTAATGACAGGCTCCCAAAATCCACTGTACTCGGACAATATCCAGTCCAGCAGATTACAAGGACTATAGCAACGAGAATACATTCCATACTGGTACATAATAAGGACAAAGGGCACATCAAACTACACGTGGCAAGGCCACATCTAAAGCTCTGCAGGTCAGGTGCAATGCCTAGACTTCCATGTGTAGCGTTATCCCCATCACCTGCTGCTAACTGCTTTCCATACCAACCAGAGGGACAGGGCCCTTGAGGGAACAGAAATGTACAGAACCGCACTGTGTATTTTTAAAAGTGTTTAGCAAGAAGCTTTGATCTATTATTTTCCCCCTACAAAGCAGCAAGGGGAAACTTCTTTGTGCTTCAGCCCAGAGAAGGAGATAGAAGAAGAATCTCGTTTGCCCCTGGGAGCCAAATTATCATAAATATGCTAAGCAGTGCAAGCTCCCCAACATGTGGCACCAGAGCATGTGCAGTACACATCACAGCGTCTCTTCAGGGAAGCCTAGCACGACAAAGCCTCCACCAGCAAAACACTCCTGGTTTCTGTAGATTTGGCAGAACTGCCTACAAAGGGAACGACAGCATTTTCATCGGAGCAAGAACTGTTGGATTTAGTCCAAATCTCTGCACAAGATGGCAATAACATGCACTAGACTAATGCATAGACCACTCACTTCTTCCAGCACGTGAAAGAGCAATTGGGTCAAGTGGTGGGACAGTTCTGGCATACTGGGTCACACAGACTAGGTCAGGGTCTTGCACCTGTGGCCCACTGTCATGTAACCTCAAAAGCAGCAACTCACTTGCCAACATCTTCTGACAAACAAGGGGGAAAGGCTCAGAAAAGGTGATGCGTGGCTGCAATGTGTTACCAGCTCTGCTGGGCTGGTGGCAAGGAGGAGGAGTGGATACATCTTGCAAACCCCATAGAAGACCCAGCAGGCATCAGCATCCTGCAATCTCACTGCAGTGCTGAAGGATGCTACTTCCAGCTTGTTGCACCAGGGTGTACAACAGCTTAGGTTGAAGGCCACAGACTGCTCAGATACCTCGGAAATAACTTACGCAATATCTAAAGACCCACAATGCACAGCAGAGACCTCCTTCTACTGAGAGGTGGATGGTGGGAGCGACGCGATACCCTCCAAAAAAAAAACCAAAAACCAAACAGGGCCATACTTGCATCTTCCATTTCTCACATCTGCCTTCCTCCCCACTCCCTGGGGCAGTGAAGCACGGCTTCACAGCATAACACCAGAACAACGAGCATCAGAGCACTCATACGGCAGCTGCTTCCTTTTTGTGGCGAATGGGTTACAAAAGAAACCCAATGTCTTTCATGGTGGTGGCGTTAAAACACAATGTTACATTAATTGTAGACTTACATGATATATGTCCTTAAATCATGAACCTGAAATTATACTTGCCACACCGAGACACCCAAATCCTTTCAATGACAGGTTAACAGGTAATTAAAGACAGCTTTTTTTCCTTAATATTACAACTATAATGGAAGACTAATAAAAAAATTCCTTGTACATCATCTGTGTATGTATTAATAACATCTAACAGCTTCAACTATTGGGTTTGTCAGTACAACCCTGTACTGACAGCAGAATTAAAGAAATAATAAAGGTTCTTGCTTGCATGATTTAAAGATCATACAGCAGTGAGACACAAGGAACAGACATTATCCGGCGTTCAGCTGCTTGTATTAAAATACCTGCACGGGTGTAATTCCCTGTGGCAGCAGAACTGTGTTCTTGTGCAAAGACCTTCAGCTGCTAGCAATACACAGTAGTTCAACATTATGCTTTTAAGAACATCTTTATTTTGATAATTTTCAAACTACTTTCACTCATCGGGGAGCTCAGCATTAGATCTGTTATTCAGCTGTACTCAGGGATTTTATTTGATGGCCTTCTTTATTTCAGTTAAATAAAGCGGGGATATTAAGCAATTACTGGATGAAAGCCCAACATGGGGTGATTTTCTAAAGGTGTATATTCACTTTCGCCATTATTTCAGATTTTTAGTGCTATTTATTGATTTAGGCACATAAAATATACCCAGAGCACAACTCTCAGAATACATAAAATCCGGGACTGGTATAGCCCAGCTTTCTTCCTGGGTATCTTTCTTTTCCAAGTCTTATCTTCCATGCACTAATCGGAAAGCATCTAATGAAGGGATGCATACTGTGTCTTGTAGAAATGGTTTGTTCAGTTTTTACCCCTTCATCAACACTGTCAGCTGTTCCTTGGACTTCCACAGGGCACAGATTAATCTCCTTGGCCAAGATGTAAACCGTACCTTTCTGCACAAGCATATACAAACGCAGTGTTTACGATGAAGGTAAAAATCACAAACTGCAGTAACAGATACGATACTGTATTAAACTGAGCCTCTTGGCTCATCTGTCAGATGACCATGCTTCACCTCTATAACAACATAACACCACATAACAACACCTGGCCGCGACTAGCGCTTGCTGTCATCTTTCATTTCTATAGCTCTTCTTGGCCACAAGCGCCAGCACGGTTTTTATAAAATGTGCTTTGTTTTTCCAGTGTACAGAGAAAGGGAGGCAGACGCAGTCTCAGCAGACGCGGGAGGTACCTGCCAAAGCTGAGAGTACAAACCCAGCGTCCTCACTCGGGTTCTGCTCATCTCTTTGCGGTCCCATGCAGACAGTACAAAATGTGAGATTCAGATGATGACCCCACTGCAAATCACCCTTCCCTATGATATTTTCAAACCCTTTTCAAATTAAATATGCTAACAGCAACATACTTTCTCCTTTCCTTCAGGATTTCTTCTTTCTGGTTCCCTAAAGAAAAAACGCTTCTGCAGCTGAACTGTCTGTCCAGCTATCTGCCAGTCTTGCTCTCCCTTACCCCTGTAACCTTTGAATCTGTTGACAAATTTCAAACAAATATGAGACAGGGCATCAAATTCTCAAAGACACCATGTTTCTATAAGTAATGAGGGTAAGTGCATCTGTAGAAGAAAGAGAGCGTCAAATTCTTGTCTCATTACAGTAAAGGCTACCATGTAAGCACAGTTAGGTTTGTAGACATAAAATAACTCAACTAAAAGAGATTAAGTGATAGTCCCTCAAGCTGCTGCTAGTAGGATTGAAGTTTTTTGATTAAAAGATACAATCTCAAATACTGAGTCTACTAGCATCACAGACATAGCCTCCTTATTTAAAATTCTGCAAATCATGTCCATACTCAGTTTTTCTAACAAGGCTTCCTATCACTGCTGCTCCCATCTCTCTGCTGCACCAGGCTGCTCGGTCTTCTCTTAGTGGACCCCATAAATTCCCAGAGCTGTCTCTTACTTTGTGTTTGCACAGCACCAGCCACAGACACTGTGGCTTCTGAATGCCTCTATAGATGTAAAATGATAACTCACCATCTTTCTGCAAATAAGGTTTTTTTCACTAAACTGCTTTGCTTATTCGGTTAGCCATTAAGGCCAATTATAAAACTATCTTTTTTTTTTTCCCCCTCTTACTAAGAAGCAGTATCCTTTCTACCCCATTCCTGCATTCCTGGCTAGTCTATGGAAAATCATCAATTATGTGATGACAGTCTCCTTAAACAGATTGCAATCACGTGTCTATGCCCACAGCTTGGTAGACACTTCTGCTAAGTGTAACACTACCAAAAGCTTCTTTCAGGTTACAAAATTGAGAGCATGTATTTATTTTTACTAAAGAGTGCCTGTCAGAGAAGGTGGCAATGCTTCCTCTTAAAGGAATACTCTGAGGATTACATACAACTCTTCAGCTACCTAAATACTTTCTATGTAAGAACATATATTTAAAAGCAATTTTCCAAATCCATTTTTAGAAACACATCACCGATTACAGTAGATATACAGGAGCTGGAATTAATTCCACTAGGAGCTGCTGTTTTAAAGACATGGCTGCCCACATCCCAGAAGGACAATGAAGTATAATATGCAAGCTCATTTAATCACTGTATCCAATTACAAGGAGGAATAAATCATCACACACATGCCTATGTCTGAATTTTAAAAAGTAAATAAATCATGAATAGTCAAGTCAAACACTGTGAACCTCTGGATTCACAGATTAGCAGGGGAAGTGGTGCATTCACTTCCCATTCGAAATGAGACTGTCCAAAAACTATTAAAAACATCTAATTATTTTAAGATAAATACAAAAGCTGCCTTTTTTATTGTTGTTCCATTTGGACATTGATCATACAGAGCTGCCATTCTCTGCAGGAGGGAACACAATATCCTGACAAACATTGATCTCAACATAGCTTGTATGCTGTCTTGACAGACTTTCCCAGATTCTCTGCCCTGATTCACACCCAAGACTCCCCTAAATCACAGGGGTTCAGAAAAGGAGTTTACATCCTTTCTAATACTACGAATAACAGCACTTTGGGCAACTGCTCTTGCCCTTTGCTGTAAATTCCCTCATGCCAGACCTACATGACTGTACCCTCTAAGAGGATTTAAATTCTCTCCATTTGTCAAGAATACCCAATACAGCAGTTTCCTGCAAAGCTGGTGGCATTTTCATGTTTTTCAGACACTTTTAGAAAATTGTTATTAAAGATTTATCATGCTTTGTAATCAGGAACATAGCTGTAACTTCCCAAATTGCATCTTACTAACCTGGTTCCCTGAACAAGTTTCCAGTCCTTTAAACTGAGATGTTAAATGAAATGCCCTATGGCCCATCTGAACATCAACACCCTCACTCAGATTCTCATGAACACTAACAGAATATGTATGCACACATCAAAGAGAGGGGGGAAAAAAAAAGCCTATTCAAAATATTTACATATGCTCCATAAACAACTCATAAGATGTACCAAACTTTTGCCTAGAGAGATGGGCCATCACCCTGGAGACTGTAACACAATTTGCCTCAACCCAGAGACACCTCACTGAAACAGACCTCAGAAAAAAATGCTTTCCTTCTGCTTTGCAATGGAAGAGAAACATTTGGGAGAGTACTGAAGGTCTGGGGAACACACAGGAGAAGCCCAGCTTCAGCTGGCAGAGACCCTCCCCTTAGGTTCCCAACGTGCCCAGGTTTCCCAACTGAGGACCCACATCCCAAAATCTCCATGTGTGTGCTTTGGGGCTTCAGCCCAAAGCAAACCTCAGAGGGGTAAGGGGAAGGAGGCGAGAGGCCATGATGGCAATGTCTCCCCAGGGTCTCACACTGCCCTGAGGAAGGGCTTCCTGCCCACCGAGCAGCCCCTGGGCAGCGCAGGCAGCCCTGGCACAGATGCCATGTTCAAAGCATCGGCAAGATGTGTGTGGCCCAAGAGACCGACATCGCTGTCACAAGGAGCGAGCAGACAGTATCCCATCCCTTTGCATCCCAAGCCATGCTGGGGGGACACCTTTCCTCTGGGTCGGAGGGGAGGGGACAGCGAGGAGCCCACAGCATGGCCAGGGCTGCTTCCTTGCAGTCAGGCTGGGCTCAAGCAGGCCTGAGGCCTGCAGCTCTTTGCCCATCCTAAGAATTACACAGTGACCCCTACACAGCCTCTTTGTTCCTCCCCGTGCAGCTGAAGGTGGAAGTGAGGAGGCGTTTCACCTGCCGGGATGTGGGGCAGGTGCACGTGTATGCTGAATTTCTAAATCATCCAGTTGTTGCCTTCCTGCCGCTGCTTGCTGGCGCGTATCAGGATGGCAATTTTCCAGCCATCCGTTACAGTTACCTCTACATACAGCAATCCAACTGCATGAGGAGATGCTGTAGTCACCTTTGTAGGCTAAATATTTGCATTTGGCCATTACTGGTGGTTTCTGTGCTTTGAGGCGTGCAAAATATCACTCACTGCTGCTTTAAGACTTTGAATGCAAACCCCTTGACAACAGGGATCTGACAAATGCTATTTGTTTGTGGTTGTTTTTCACTGTTGTTTGTTTGCTTGCCGCTTCCAGCTTGTGGCTGTGCATCCCCTGTGATGTACTAACAGCAACAACAAACAAAATCCCATGAACAAGGCTCCAATCCGGGCAGGGAATGAAACCCATCAATGGTTTCATTATTGTACTGGTGTCAGCACTCTGAATTCACCACTGGGAAAGAACAAAACCTGTTATCTGGATTTCTGGTTTTAGCTGCAGTGGTTCCTGGAGAGAGATCAACAAGCCCTAAATCCTGAGAAATGGGGGTGCGGAGGGTTAAAGCAAGGCTGCCTGGGGAATGGGCAGAGCCTTGTGGGCAGGAGGAGGAGGAGGGATAACAGCAGGAGGGGGATGCAGGGTGCAGAAAAAAAGGAAAGAAATTGAAAAGCTATAGAAGGTGAGGTATAAAGGCCTCTAGCAGTCCCAGGTCAGACACCATGATTTCTCCATGATTACATCTCTGATTCTGGCAATTTATACCTCCATCAAAACTCAAGTTCAAGCAAAGGAATAAAATCACAATTCATTCCAAATGCTGTCACAAGAAATCCTAAGTTTTTTATTATTAGCTTCCATTAAAATTAGATCCATCAACACTGTCACTTTATTTACATTGGTCTATTTTCCTCGTCCTCACAACTCAGAATTTTTTTGCACTCAGTGTCCTTGAAAACAAGCCATCACATTTTCACTTCAGACAGAGTACTGATTTGGTTTCGGAAGGATCTCACAAGCGTTTCTGAACTGAGACAAGGTCATCTCATGATCTCAGCTTGGCTCAGGAGACGGTGATGTGAGCTGCTGCCACATCGGTATTTTTCACCTTGTCTAAAAGATGGGATAAGCAATTTACTTCATTGCAGTAACTGATGCTATTCCAAAAAGCTCTTTCTGCCAGAATCAGCTACACTCTGTGAGGGTAACTGACATCTCACGAGAAACCTTTAGCTGTCAAAGTGGTGTAATTCTATTCCTATTTCAATCCCTGAAAGAATCAAAATTTACTTAAAAAAAAAAAAAGGACTGTCTCCAATGCCAACCACATAGACCCTCCTAAAAGGTGTTATATACCCCAACTGATACCAAATGGGATCAAGCCTCTCCTTCTAAAAAAGCGACAGCAATTTTAAAGCCTGCATTATGAGCCTACCAATTGCAGTTAATGCACAAAGCTTCTGAATTTTTCCAAGCGCATTCTGCTCCATTATCTCCTTTTTAGACAGGCTCCTCTGCTCTCACAAAAGTATCCCTACTACTACTATCTACTCCTACATCCAAAAGCCAATCTTACGACTTGTTCACTAAAATCAAAACCCAGCAAGATAAAACAAACCACAGCAGAATCCCTTGCCAACCTCGTCCAGCACACAGCACATCTGGCCTTCAGTAGCTGCGGTCACAGCTGCCCTTTCCCCTCTTTTTTTTCCTTGGACGTGGTAGAGGAGGCAGCAGCCAGCATTAGGGCAAGGCAGAGTCGAGCTCCACTGCACTTGATAATCTGGAGCGTGCTGGCATCAGTTTGCCAATGCCACAGACAGGCTTTCTCAAGTAATTGCATTTATTCAACTACACAGCAAGCAGAGGCGTTTGGTACCGTAATGCAGCTCAGGGTTGGCAGCTATTAAGGGAGATCTCAAGAGCCTGCAAAAAGCCACATCAGGCACTACGCACTGGGAAATAGGCAGAAATCTATTCCAATTAGTAGTTCACAAATAGGTCTTGGGTTGTGGCTTTTCGTTCTTAATTTCCCTGGGTCCCTACCTGAGCACAGAGTTTACAGAAAATGGTAAGGTGGGAAAGAAAACAACCTCATTAGCACACTATACTATAAAGCATCACCTAACAGTAGTAACAGGCAGCATGACAGGGAACTTAGTAAAGTAACAATAAATGTAGTTTGGCTACAGCCAAAATCAGTCCCGCTCCTGCTCACAAAAAGACCGAGGCTGCTACTTCCATAATACCGTGAAACCGTTTGAACTCAGGGCATGTTAAGAAGGATTGCGGGGGAAGGAGGAATTAACAGTATGAGAGTAAATTTAGTTCACAAGGGGAAAAAAGCAGCTTTGAAGAACAGATTTCTTTCAGATTCTTAATACACAACCTCAAAGTACAGGTCTTCAGTGAATCCATCCTTCCACTCTGTGGGCGGGGAATGAACACGCTCTTTATATTCCTCAAAGAAATGTTAATCTCACAAAAAAAATCATTGTATTATAGCAACTTTGAGCACTGGAAACACTGGAATTCAAATGTCAAAGACAGTACATAAACTGTATTCTTGGAGCCAAAGATGCAGCAAGAATGTCAACATACAGTTTTACGTCTTCAGCATTTTTACATAAAAACTCCCCCACTCCGTGAAAGCATCTTTCCAAAAAAATATTTCAGAGCACCACATCTGAGTTTTCTAACATTACAGAGAGTCAGTTCTTGGGAAGGAGTGCTCTGCTCTATTCTGAGAACAAGTTTTCAACTTAACAGCTGTCTCATTAAGTGCAAATAGCAACACAGGAGTCACGAATGGACAAACACCCCTACTTACGTCAGCAAGTGGTAAATCTCTGTGTTGTGGAAAAGGAACACAAAAAGCAAGTACTGAAGACAGTGTCCACTTTTTCAATAGTTTGCAGGTCAGGGTTTGACAGTAAAAAGCCTTAAGAAAGATGGAAAGCAGAACATCGCTAAGTGGTGAGGATGAGTAAATACCCAGGAAAGATGGGAGACCTGTGCTGAAGAGCCCCACGGCGGGGGTTCCTGAAGGACTGCATGGTCTGTGGCTCCTGCAGAAGGAACAGGATGTGCAAACACTTCACAAGAAGCAGCAATATTGATATTTTAGTTTTCCATTTCCAGTTCTACCCTCACAGTTAACTGACCTGCCAACCTACACACCATCTGTTGCTATTCTTCTTATGCTACTCTCTTACAAATCAGATCTCACTTTTCCTCTACTAGAAACAGCAGCCTTGAGGCAATTGTATGTGGTATATAATTATTCAGCTTCAATGAGCTACATTCTGGGAAAACATGAAGACAGGGCTGTAACTGGGGCCTGAGAGGATCTAGAAAGTTGTATCACTTTCACAGTAAGGGCCGTCCTCTCCCTTCATACATTTCACATTTGGTGGTTTGATCCCACCACTGGCTGCAGATCCCACCATCTACTGGGAATGGATCTCCAGTAGACAGAAGCCAATAAGAGTTACCACAGTTCAGACTAATTTCAGAATCTGACTATGACTTTCTGCCGATGTTGACTTCCTTTGCCTTTAACATTCTTACGGCTCACCAGAACCAGTATGACATTTGCTGCAACAGAAGGAATCTGGCCTGCTTTGTCTCCAGACCTCCAGCCATGAAACTGACCCAACCTCCAATGTAGCATTTAATCCAGACAGGGAATCAATCCAAGTGACTGGTGTACTTCCAAGACGACATCTCTGCTATCAAGAGATCTCTTTGGCATCACCACTGTGCAGTGACTCACTTTTCCTTCTTGCCTTTATGACCCTCAGTTCCAGCCTTCTGACCTGGGATTTTCGTGCTAGTTATTTGTGCTAGAGTTGATGCTGACCAACCACACTCAAGCGATTAGAAAAGGACTCACACTACGGCAGAAACTAAGACACAACCTCTACTACTCTTTTTATCACTAAAATACGAGCTTTTTTAATAAAATAAAACCTTACAAGTATTTTTTTATCTCTACCATACTCACTTCTCGGATTAACACTATCAGACAAGCAGCAATTATCACAAGTACCATTCTGAAAAAAGTTCTACAGAAATATTTCTCAGCTACACAAACATGCCTCTTTATAATCTCAGATATTTAATGCATCTGTTAATTTAGAGATATCTATGACCACATATCCTTTCACATATTTGAAAAACTTACTGCATTGCTTTGATAATTTGTATCACTTAGACCTCCAATGTCATTAGGGTGAAAGTGATCTTACAAATAACTGATTAAAACTCTTTAGGGTCACACTGGCTTTCCAAACAACTTGTCTCCTCGGTGCCTCATCAAAATCATTGCATCACCAAAGTCGAGTTTGCAGCACAAGAAATTAACACATTCTGCCTTTTATGACTTTAAATAAAATATATATTAAAAGTCTTTTTCACTGCCAAAACAAAATTATTGATCTTCACCCCTAAAAAAGTTCTCCTGCTAGACCTGCACTTCCCAATTCCTTTCTGCTTAAAGAACCAAGATCATAAAAAACCCTTATATTGTCTACAATGCACATCTTCATAATAAATGGTTTTACACCAGGCTGTCATGATGGTTCCTTATCACTTTCTCACATAGCAAAAGATGACAACTAGCTATAATGAATGACAGAATTACAGAGAAAAGACTGTGGAACTAAGATATGATATAATTGACTAGTCATATACAGTGGGTAGCTTTTTCTTCTGCAAATTTAACTCAAACACAAAATATATGAAACACTTGGGGTCCTACCATTGTCCCAGGCTACAGGATACCAAAAAAAATTATTTAGATGCTCAAGGTGCCCAAAAGTGCCTAGGTGGTCCTGGGCACACTGAAATAATGTGTTTCCCTGATGGCTACTTCAGTTCCTCTCCCTCCTTGAAAGGCTCTACTATGCTAGACGTGCTTACACCATGAAAACTATTTGTGGTGGTGAACTGAAAAAAATACCATCAGTATCTACAGAGACTCCTGATCACTCAGAATGTTTGTTCATCATTCCCCTCTGCTCTACTGCTGCCTCTACTTTCCCAGCCATTGGATGAAATGGTGAAACAATCCAGGAGCAACATCCCAGGACTCTGCCTTTCCAAAAGTTTGCCCTAAACAAGGTTTAGTGCCCAAGTGCAAAAAAAAAAAAACAACCCACTTTTTCAGGCTCTGAGTCCTTATTTCGCAGAAATAACTGTTTGAGCTCCCGCCAGGAGACAGCATCTTAGACACATTCCCCTCGCCGGCACTTCCTATTAGCTTAGGCACCGCAGCGTGTGACATGCTGTCTGTAGTGAATCCCAGACACGGCACTCCTCCTGCAAGCTGATTCAGCCCACTAATGCGACAGAAAATAATCCTACCAAAGGAAAAAAAAAAATCCATCTAAGATACTTAGATCTACTTGGCACAAGGTCAAAGCAAGTATATCAGAGGGGAAGGGGTCACACAGCAACGAACCGGAGCACAACTGGAGGATGTCAGGTCCTCCCACTTGAGCAGAAGCCAGTGTCACTGCCAGCAGCCTTGGCCCAAACCCCATGCTATCCTCAGGGCTCCTGCCTCTCTCGTTCCAGCTCCAGGCACCACCATGGCGTCTGCAAAGCCATTCAGCAGAAAAATGTTCACTCTCTGCTGCCAACTGAACTGATAACTCGCTTAGTTGTCTAGCTGAAGGAACTAGTACCTTAGAACAACCTTAGATTCTCTTCAACTGCTTACAAACTGCAACGTGCAGCACACAATGTGCTGGGTCAGATCAACGATCCCCATAAAAAAGAACCAGGTCTTTAGGCAGAGGCAAACAGAGGATGTCTAGGGGAAGAAAAAAACCTAAGAAAAAGAGAAATACCATTATCTTTCTCTGATATACCCTCTCAGCTTCCAGCAACTGACAATGTAGACTTTCCAGATTGGAAGTTGTATTGACATCACTGCAGTGATGATTCTGCTAGGATTTTGCCTCATTTGTTTTCAAACCCTTCCAAACATTAGCTTCCACAAAATCCTCAAAACAATAAGTTTCACAGTTAAACTATGCATAATTAAAAAAAAACCCTACTATTTATTAGTTATAAACCAAATAATCTCACTGTGTTACAGAACATTTCCTGTACTATGAGAAATAACGAATAATCTTTCCGTACTCACCTTCCTCACATAATTCATAGTCTTGCAGACTGCAACACATGCCCCCTTTACAGAAATTGCTTTTTTATGCTGACCAGATCTAGACTATTTATTCTTAGATTTATATAATCTATAGTTCTAATCACCTTTGCTGCCCTTTTCAAGCTTCTTTTAGTTCATTTCCAACCTTTCTGAGCTGGGGCAGAAGAAGAAACCATGTTATACATACCATATTGCATAGTTACACAATGGTGTGACTACAGTTCTTGCTCGTCTCCTTTCCTCATTGTTCCAAATACTGCTTGCCTTTTTGATCAATGCTGATAAAAAATTTCTAAGAACTATCCACGCTATCTCCAAAGACCTATTTTCCACATGGTAATAGCCAATTCAGCACCTCCACTGAATATGTATAATAAGGATTTCCTTTTCTCCATAGCAGAAAATTCATTACTTTGCATTTTTCAAACTTGGAACTCATCTGCAATTTTATCATGCAGTCACACAGATTTTTATTCCTTTCATCTTTCTTCAGCCACAGGGCTGGTTTGAGGGGGCCCACTCCCAAATCATTTTCCCAGTCTTACACTGCCCCGTTCCTATTACTTTCATGAGGCTATTTTTGAGTTGGATCAGCTTCTTGATCTAACTCACCCTGCAGAGACACCTAAGCAAAGTTTGTCCACATGACAACAGGACAACATGACAGCTCAAACAGGCAGTCAGGGGTGGGAATAGTAGGGTATACGAGAACATAACCTTGCATGGCCACCAAAGGTGAAACCATGGTTTCATTTACCATGAGACTCTCAATCATTTAATTTTATCAGCACATTGTTACCTCAGTTTTCATCTCATGTTTAGCAGCACTCAGTCTTCAATGGTGACTTGTCTCGATTTTAAACACTGAAAACTTACTCTTACCTTTAATTTTCTCTCTTTCAAGTCACCTCAGTCCTGAAAAGCACCTTCTCCCTTACCAAAAGGATCATTAAATTTCTTTAAGGACTTTATTAAAAGCATTCTGGAAATACAAATATAAGATATAGGCAGACCAGACCATATATACCCTCATACTCCTTCAGATCTTTAACAGCTCTACAGAATACACAAGATCTCAATTCTGAGGAAAAAAAAAAAAAAAAAACGAAACCAACAAACATTTCCCTTTCCTCATGTCCTGGTTTTGGCAGGGATGGAGTTAATTTTTCCTCTCAGCAGCTGGTATGTTTTGGATTTCATGTGTGAAGAATGTTGATAAACACCCTGATGATACCAGTTGTTGTGAACGAGACCAAGGACACCGTCCTACTTTCCAAGTCTCGCTAATGTGCAGATGCAGGAAGCTGGGAGAAAGACAGACAGAATAATTGATCCAAACTGGCCAAACGGAGTATTCCATGCCATAAACGTCATGCTCAGTATATAAGTGGGGGCAGGCCAGGGTGGGTATCTGCCTTCCTGGCATCCATCTTTCCTGCTCGTTTTGCTGGCATCGTTCCCTCTACTTTGCTGGCTCCCTTTTGCTCTTTGCTTGCCGCTCAGTTTTGTTTCCGTGATCGCTGCTTGGGACGGGCTGTATCGGTCATTGGGACATCGGGTGGTGAGAAAACATATAGTGTTCACTTTGTATATTTTAATATCCTTATATTCTGTTATTATTGTAGTTTTCCCTTGTTATTTTAGTAAATTGTCTTCATCTCAACCCACGAGTTCTCCTTCCTTCCCAATTCTCTCCCCCATCCTGCTGGGGACAGGGAGCGGGAGGGTGAGCGAGAAACTGTGTGGTGATTCGGGCTAAACCATCACAGTCTTTTTGGCGCCCAACGTGGGGCACGAAGGGTTGAGGTAACGACAGATCTGACTAGAGTGTGTTAAAGTTGTTACAAGTGCTCACTATTTTATTTGAGTCCCTGGTCACAATGTTGTACTACCTGTTCACATGGTTGTGTTATGTCTGTCCTAAGTTGCATCACATATTTCCTTTGATGCTGTTTATCATTTGTCGGAAATGGATGAGAATTCTCATTTTGTTTTACTGGGCACTACTGGCTTATGATATGGTAACATCACTGGTCATGAAATTAGTCTGGTCCTTGTTTTCAGCATTGCTGGCAACTCTGTATTTTGGACGCCATTTGTTAAGAATTATTAATAATCGCACATTTTTCTTTTTCTCCCTGGAGAACCAATCTATTGGGAAGTCAGAGGAGGGTACCTTCCCCTACTCCTTTACCCTCCCTTTTTCTTTTGAGCTAGTCACATCAGCTCTCGAGAATTTTGAATATCCTTGGGATGTGCAAGCCATCATACTCCTATTGCTCTGTCTCCTGAATATGTTTCAGATGTTGTTTAGGATTAAACAACTATTTAAAAAAATCACCCGGAGATCTGCCTCAAGGTTGGAGGGGCAGGGGTGGCATGGTATGTGGGAGAAGACAGGCAGGTACCTAGAGAACTTCTCACCTCCAATGGTCTGGAACTTCACTCCCGAACAACTACAGAATCCTGATGAAGTGATCGAATATTTGAAAGAAAAATGCCATGGCTATTCTAAAGAGGTAAAGCTTATCGCTTTGTGTTGGGCACTGGCTAGTATCTACCAAACACTGCTTAACGTTGCGCAGCACCTTCAGGAAGAAGGCAGAAAAAATCAACCGACCAATACCATGGCTACTCCAGCCCCAGCTACTGGCCCTGCGGCTACTCCAGCCCCAGCTACCGACACTGCAGTTACACCAGCCTCTGGAAAGACTGAACGGTACAATGGACTGCTGAAAACTACACTGAAAGCAATGGGTGGTGGGACCTTCAAAAATTGGCATAAACATTTAGCAAAAGCCACCTGGTTAGTTAACATTCTGGGACCCACCAATCGAGCTGGCCCTGCCCAATCAGAACTGTTACATATTGTAGAGGGTGATAAAGTCCCTGTGGTGCATCTAAGGAATATGTTAGAGAAGACGGTCTGGGTTATTCCTCCCCTGGGCAAAGGCAAACCCACCCGTGGGATTGCTTTTGCTCAAGGACCTGGATGTACTTGGTGGGTGATGCGGGAGGATGGGGAAGTCCGATGTGTAGCTCAAGGAGATCTGATTTTGGGTGAGAACAGCCAATAATTTGAACTGTATATAACCATTTCTATAGTTCTTATATGTCATACCAAAGGTATTGCAGCAAGGAACACCCTGATCAGTGAAGAATGAGCTTCAATAAAACCAAGAGAGATGCAACAATGATGGAACAGGAACTGGCGCCCAACAATTTCCTCAAGATCAACATCTTCAACTCGCAGACCATGGACATGATACACCAGCCACGCCAGATGTACCAACTGCGAGTTCCAGATGCAGCAAGCAACAACCCCATACTACATTCCATCTCTCCTGCCCTGAGAGACTGTTATGACAGATGGAGCCCAAAGTCATGGACTAAATGAAGTCAACAGACTTTGGAGGGATAGCCCATAGATTGAAGGAGTTAGTTATATCTCTCTGTGTGTGTATACGCATGACGTAGATGGTATGGGGTGGATACTGTCCTGGTTTTGGCAGGGATGGAGTTAATTTTTCCTCTCAGCAGCTGGTATGTTTTGGATTTCATGTGTGAAGAATGTTGATAAACACCCTGATGATACCAGTTGTTGTGAATGAGACCAAGGACACCGTCCTACTTTCCAAGTCTTGCTAATTTGCAGATGCAGGAAGCTGGGAGAAAGACAGACAGAATAATTGATCCAAACTGGCCAAACGGAGTATTCCATGCCATAAACGTCATGCTCAGTATATAAGTGGGGGCAGGCCAGGGTGGGTATCTGCCTTCCTGGCATCCATCTTTCCTGCTCGTTTTGCTGGCATCGTTCCCTCTACCTTGCTGGCTCCCTTTTGCTCCTTTGCTTCCCGCTCGGTTTTGTTTCCGTGATCGCTGCTTGGGACGGGCTGTATCGGTCATTGGGACATCGGGTGGTGAGAAAACATATAGTGTTCACTTTGTATATTTTAATATCCTTATATTCTGTTATTATTGTAGTTTTCCCTTGTTATTTTAGTAAATTGTCTTCATCTCAACCCACGAGTTCTCCTTCCTTCCCAATTCTCTCCCCCATCCCACTGGGGACGGGGAGCGGGAGGGTGAGTGAAAAACTGTGTGGTGATTCGGGTTAAACCATCACACCTCAGTATGATATTTCTGCGTGCATTTCTACCTTCTGCTTTTACTTTTCCCAAAACAAAGTCATAACTTTATGCTGCAGTTTTGCATCTAATCAAACTCCTGCCAGCAAGTCCAGCTGCTGGAGTACCAATCCCTCTCTCCTGCTCTCCTCACCTGTGCATCTCCCACTCCCTGCCACCCTCTCCCTCTGTCAGGGGCAAACTTCGTACCACTGACAGATTAAAACTAATAATTCAATATTTCCTTGGTTAGTATCAACTCGGAGCAGCTCCCTACTCGACCCCCTACAGAATCCTGTGACAGGCTGTAGAGGCACAGACGGACCAGTGCAGCGGCAGGAATGAGGGGCTGGGGAAGGCTGAGCTGCCTTTTTTGACTGCAGCGCCAGTTTATGCTGGAATAATGTATTGGTAAAATGACAACCTTATTGCTTAGACATTCCTCAAATAGTACCATTTCTTTTAATTGGCATCACATTTTCCACCTTCCTCTGCCACCGAAGCTGATTTATATGATAGATTACACACCACTGTTAGGAGTTCAGCGATTTCATATCCGAGTTCCTTTAGGAGTCTTTGGGGAGTAACATCTGATCCTGGTGATTTGTTACTATTCATTTTATTGATTTATTCTAAACCTAGTTCTACTGACACTCCAATTTGAGGCAGCTTAGACTCATGCTACATGAAGCAATGGTCCTGTGCGAGAAACCCCCCAGGTTCTCTCACACTGAATACTGAGATAAGTTATTATTTTAGCTTTTCTGCTATTCTTACACGGATGTTGGTCCACACACTCTGGTAAACTCTTATTCCTCTCCTATGGCAGAAATATGCATTTAGCCCACTCAGTTCACCAAGTTTTCCTAAGACTTTGGGGAAAAGTTTACAAAATCCCTCAAAATTTGACAGACAACACATAATTATAACAGACTGGTAAGAGGAATAGCTAGCAGGCATTTATTCTCTTCACCTAAAAGCTGGAAGATAGGTTCACAAAGTGTTGGGCAAGTATTCATTCTCCTTAATATCAGTCCACATGCATCACATACACTCTCATTGATTGTGAGGCAGTCACAGGAGTATGGGTTTTTTTAACATCTTTTACTCATCAGTAATAACGCACAGTGAGCAAGAGTCCTAACAGCATCCTTTATAGCTAAGAAACAAACAAAAAATACAAAAAAAGTAATCAGATCTTTTTTTCCTGGATTATTAAACAAAAGAAAACACATAGAAAATGAAAGCTTTTTCACATCACTTAGCAGCTGACTAACACTCACGCAAGACAGTATCATTCTCCTAAAAGGTCACATACAGTTCCTCAGAGGGTGCCCTTATCCAACAACAAAGCAGTGTCATTGGTGCAAGTGCAGGAACAGAATGGATTAAACAAAAGTAACCCTTACTTACATAGCACTTCTAGGACAAAGAGACATGGTCTGAGGGCCCCACCTAGATGCTGTGTTATGACCCCCAAGCTAAAACTCATTCTGCATGACAGGGGAGAGTTCCCACTAATACAAGGACCATCCACAGTCACAGACAAGGTGACACAACATGGTACAAAAGTCATTACTCCTTTCTTTTCGTATCCCAAGACATTCAGACCATATCTACACCTTTCTGCATCAATTTTAGCTACATTATGAGGATTCATCCTCCTTTTCTGTTCCATTAACCCTTCTCCAGGATTTCAGCAGCTGCCATCCCAACTTCTGTGATAGCCTAACAAAAGCATCATGCCTTCCCCTTGCCACAATCTCTTTCACTCAGTTAATTAAAAAGATACATCAGTTAAGATTAACACCATCACACATTGCTCCAGTCATATCATTCCTCATTTACATCCTTCGTCCAGATCTCCATTTCCCCCTACTTCTTGCCCTCAAAGACCTTCACAAATTAATCTCTCCATCTCCCTACTCATTCCCTAAAATGAATCCCACAGTAGGGAGCTAAAAGACAGGCGGTGTCATCAGATGTGATGAGGGGAGAGATTATGTTCTCTTTCACAGAATCACAGAAAGGTTTGGGTTGGAAGGGACCTTCAGAGGTCATCTAGTCCAACCCCCCTGCAATAAGCAGGGACACCTACAACCAGATCAGGTTGCTCAGAGCCCGGTCCAACCTGGCTTTGAATGTTTCCGGGGATGGGGCATCCACCACCCCTCTGGGTAACCTGTTCCTGTGTTTCACCACCCTCATTGTAAAAAATGTTCCAGGAATGCTCTGCTTAAGCTGCCTAAGAGGTGGCCCCGTGGCCTGAAGGAAATGGTCTGAGGGATTCAGGCAGGCCTGGAGAAGTAGCAGTGGATGTGATGATCACTGTGTCATTCCAGAGGCTGCCAAACATTGAATGCAATCACTGTGAGGCAAGATGGTATGTTTGGATAGACACCAGTCATAAGATACTTCCAAGACTAGATCAGGATAACATCCAGCAAAGGAAAAGCTGCTAATGCCCAAGAAATAAAAGCTTTTGCAGAAGAGAACAACAATTCCGAAATAAATGTTGTAGTCAATGGGAGGGATTAAAAATACTGTGACATTAAGATTTGGCCTCTTGGAGATTACTTGTTTAAATCCCCATCTTTGATGAGGATTAGCCCAGGAGGTATGCCTTGCATTTTCTGCCTGGCTATTGACATATTTAAAGTGTCTCATTCTGGTCAATTTTTAAAACTTCAAACTGCTCTCTCAAGTATGCACTCAGCAGACATCCCCCAGTGATTCCAACAACTTTAGCGATGACTCAGAAAAGTTCTTCACTACAGGAATTTAAAATTTCCAGCCATTTCACAGTGGGGAAACAAGAACAGACTTCTTGGAGATTGGTACATTGCAGGTCATAGTAAATCAGTAAGATTAAAACTCTGAAAACTTTATCCCTCTGAGACAGAAGGCTGGCAAGACTTTGTTACCAGCAAGCTCCGATTTAAGATGATGCCACAAGACCTCACAGATACTCTCTGACTTAGTCATCGCAAAAAAAACCCGCCTCAGTCATTAAACTGTTATTAAGTAGCTAAGCCTAAAGAGCCTTGCAGACTGAAGGCTTTCCAGACATCCTTGCCTACAGAAGTCATCTGAGCAATAGATTAGTCTAGCTGTGCACGTTGCAATGACCCGTTTATTGTCCTCAGTTGCCATCAGTGTTCGGCCACATCACAGACACTGGGACACTTCTTCAGGTCAAGTAAGAGAAGGTGTTTCCATCCTATTTTTTTAAAAAAGAGGATGCCGCAGCAGGGTGCTTAAGGTATCTCACTATAGGTTTAGTGGCAGCTTTGAAGAGACCCCAGTTAAATTTATGCCACCCTAGCACAAAAGCTTCCCTTTACTTTCCCAGCTGTGAGTGGCACCTGCTGACTTGGGCTAGAAAATGGAGGATGGCTGGGAGCAATACACAGTGCATCATTCAGCCATGTCAGTGTTTATAAAAAGCAGTGCTCTAGGACCACACTTGCCCCAGGAGATAGTGGATTTTTTTTTTCTTTTTAATGACCACAGAGGATTGCAGTTATGATCTTTTATACAAAGGCTGGAAATGAAAACATGCAGAGCATCCCTCCTTGGGAAGCAGCACAAAGGGTCAAACAGAACAACAGCCCCCTGTGCACCAGCGTATGTAAGAACAGCCCTTTCTCATGTTCCTTACAGACACAAATAAGCAAACCAGGTTGGGGACTGCAGGGAAAACAAGAGGCCGAGGAAGTCATCCTGGAACTGGCAAATCGACAGCAGGAGCAGCAGCTGGGTACAACAACATTGTCCTTTTATGTTCCGCAAAGCTATGCCGGCTAAAACACAAGCCTGCGGGATGCTGCAACTCAACCATCCTCTGAGATGAGCCAGACTGGAACTACAAAAAAATACAAAGAACAGCAAATCTAAGCACACAAACAGCAGAAGGATGCCTTCAGGTGCACACACAAAGATGTACATATGTACAGCTGATATCCCATACTTCCTCATGCCAAATGCCACTGAGTCTGCAAAACAGACTGATAAAAACCATTACAGGGGCATCCATCACGTAAAACATTGGTGGATAAAACATGGAACATCCCGAAGTCTTTTATTTTGACAAAGTTCTCTATTACCAGATTAATAAAGTCAGAAGAAAACAGTATAGGATGAATTACCCCTGAGGAAGCGGAGGGCCGCTGGGCAAGGTTTAGCACACTTCTTTGTCACGGCAAAAAACTGAAGCCACAGCTACTTCATCCTGTCCCTGAGATACAGTTAACCCTGGCTACAGGGCAGAGCTAATTGTTTCTTTCTAAAAGGAGCTAGGATAAGGCAGAAGAGGTGAGGGGAAGCCAATTGACTTTTAAATACATTACCATCTGCTAAGAACTGGGCAAGTCGTGGTTTAGCATTTCTTTTGAGGGCAGTCTACCAGCCCCTCCCTATAACAAAAAGAACAGGCTTAGGAACAACCTCCTGGTGACAGGAGGGAGAGAGAGCAAAGAGGAAAGAAAGAAAAGGTGAGTATGTATACAGCATGTAAGGCTTTATGTAAAGAGTGCTTTGTATTTACAAACACTAAAATATAACGCTAGTGAACAAAACAGAACACTAGTGAAAATTTCATTGTTTTCCAGCAAGACTGTGAGCTCATAAAAAAAGCTGAAGCAGATTATAAAGACATAATGTCTTTATAGCTGCTGAGGGCAGCTAATGTCCCTCAAGCTGCATACGACAAACATCAATGGGGAAACTTATTCTGGATCTAATATTTGACCTTAGAGGGCCAACGAAGGATCCTACCTACACTGAGAGCTGGCTCAAGTAAATGACACCCAGAACCAGTCTGAGGGCATCTGTGGAAGGAAAACAATCACAGCCTCTCTCTGCACTAAATATTAATGTCTAGGCAGACAAAAGCAGCGCTAGGAATACCGTAATAATATCACCAGCAGACACTCTGTATGTTTCTTCGGGGCATTCGCGCATCAGCAGGAGGAATACGGCTATTGTCCCACATTAAACTAATGACTTGTTCCGAGAACCCAATCCTGGCGTTCCTCTGGGAATCGCAGATGTTATTTATATTTTCAGCCACTTAAAAGGATTAAAGTGTGTTTATTCTCAGTAATCTCATTTGTCGAGAGAGATAGATACGGGCAGCAGGAGTATGCATTTTAGCCCTATTGGGAGCGATGAAAGGCACAGCTCCGTTTACAGCCAGCTGCCTTCTTCAGCTCTCCAGTATTCGGGACCTCCGAAAGTCACATCAGCCTGGTTGCCTTCATTAAAACTATCTGCAAATCGCAGGGTGCAGGCACTTCTGATAAACTACCCCAGGAGCTCTTAGCGACAGCAAGCTGTGCACAGAGCCAAGAGATTCAGCCGAAAATTAAACTGCATGTCAAGTAGCCCAATCAATGTAATAATTGCTGTAGGCTGGAACAAATTCCAGTCTCTGGCTGAAGACACACAGGTACAGCATTAGGCTGTGGGCTGTTACGAGAACATTTATAAGCTGCTCTTACGAAACACAAGAGGTGCCGACGTCCTGGGGCGGTGGCACAAGGAGCACTTCTCCAGGAGGCTGAAGGGCACGGCAAGTGTTGTGATGAAGAGAATAACGGGGGCATGGCAGCCGCTGCCTGACGAGATGCGGGTACCACACCACGCACGGGTCCTGCCCCGGCAGCAGCGAAAGCCAAACGTCAAAAGGGCTCAAGCTGCCCCCGAGCCGGAGCGGCTCCGGCAGCCCCGAGCTCCCGCAGCCCCGCCCCGCACCCTCACGGCTCCCTCCCCGCGCTGTCGGCCGGGGATGCCCGGGAGCGACCCCCGTGGCCGCCCCGCTCTCCCGCCACCGGGACCTCTCCCCCGTTCCCGGCCGCCACCGCCCAGCCGGGCTCGCCCCTTACCGGTCTCTTTGTCCTGGGCGGCTTCCAGGTGCAGGTCGCTGAGGAGATGCTCCAAAATCTTCTCCGGCGTCCCCGACACCACCACGTATCTGTCGGAAAGCAGAGAGTCCCCGGAGTCATCCTCGGTGGAGGACTGCGAGCGGCTGCTCCACTCATCCTCCTCGTCCTCCTCGTCGATGTACTTGAAGTAAGGCACGTCGAAGGTGGGCAGCGGCCGCTCCCCGCCGCGGCCCGCTAGCGCCTCGGGCACCCGCGCCCTGCCGCTCCCCATCGCCGGCCCGCTCCCTCCCGCCCGCCCTAGGCGCGCCCCCCGGGGCCCATCGCCGGCCCGGGGCCGCCCAGCCCGCCCGCCCGCTGCCGCCGCCGCCGCCGCGGCCGGCCCAGCGCCGCGCTGCCGGAGCCGCGGAAGCCTTACCTCCCGCGCCGCTCGGGGGCCGGGCTGCGTGACCACACCTTCCGCAGCACCAGCGCCGCGCCGGCCTCCTCCCGCGCCCGCTCGCCGCCGCCTCCATCGTCCGCCTTCCGTCGGGGCGGGGGGGGGTGCGGGGGGAAGAGAGAGAGAGAGCGGTTAGTGCCCACCGCCGGAGGCCTAAATCGAGAAGGGGTGGGGGGATGCGGGACAGAGAGGAGGAACGGGCTCCCCTTTATGAGAGGCTCTTGGCATCGTCTGTTGGATTTTAATTCGCGGGGGGGGGGGGGGGGGGGGACGCGATGCGGGTTTCCGCGCCCCCGAGGTGATGGCTGGGGACAGGTAACAATGGTGAGAAAGCGGGAAGCGGTGCCGAGCACCCCAGTAATAGACCAGCGGAATGCACCCTCTGTAAAGCTGCTCTACTGTGCTTCAACAAAGGCAACTGAACCAGCGGGACAGGCAGGCAGTGTACACCTCTGAGCATCCCTTAAAATACTCTGTATAGAAATCTCCCTCCTTTTCAACAACTTTTTATCTTGGGAAACAAACACCCCCACAGAAGGTCAAGCCCAGTGACCACCCCTTGTGTGAATCTCATAGAATCATGGAATAGTTTGGGCTGGAAGAGCATCCAGTCCAACCCCGCTGCAAGGAGCAGGGACATCTACAACCAGATCAGGTTGCTCAGAGCCTCATCCAACCTGGCCTTGAATGTTTCCAGGGATGGGGCACCCACCACCTCTCTGGGCAACCTGTTCCAGTGTTTCACCACCCTCATTATAAAAAAATTTCTTCCTTATATCTAGTCTACATCTACCCTCTTTTAGTTTAAAACCATTACCCCTTGCCTTAGTGCAACAGGCCCTGCTAAAATCTTGGCTAAGCTGTGATTTGGACACTGACTTTCTCCCTCTCAGCTCCCCGAAACAGGAGGGAGCTGAACAATCACCCATTTCTGCACACGCAGCCGGCATCCACAGAGCAGCTAAAGCCAGCTGACTGTGCAGCGCAGGAGATGAGGGTTTGCTGCTGACTGAGCAGGGTGCATTGAAACACGGCAACTGCCAAATAGCTGCTCGCAGCCCCCTGCGAGATCCTCTGGGCAGATTCCATCACCAGAGGGTGAGTGACACAAAAGAGGCAGCTGTTTCAATGCAAGCACGCCCAGTCGCTGCTGTTCCTCTGATTCTGACCTGGTTTAGTTAGATCGTTCAGTATGTCAAACACACGTATGAAGGCATGCACTACTCGAATGAGAAAAAACAGCATTTGTGCATCAAGTGTACGGTATCCAGCAGTGACAAAGACTTCAAGTGGGCTAAAAATTGCTGAGGAACAGATCTTGGCAAAACAAGGGAGAGAAGCCACTTTATGATCCCTCTTTCTATTATTTTATTTCCTATTCTAAGACCCAGCGAGTCTGATTGCCGCTTCTGGTTGTCACTGTGGTGCAGGCATGTCCAAAGATGCAGCCTCTGCCCTGGAGAAGTTTTCTTCATCAGTAAACAACATGTAGAATTGATCTATGAAATTTCTGCAAGGTCAGACATACAGGTACTGAGCCAATTAATGTCAGATATTCATTGTAACGCTCCCAGGGGACATTACTGAGCAGCCGCGTTACAGGAATACTGATGCATAATTGTAATCTTCCATTTCACTCGCCGTGGTTTTTTTGCTGCCTACATATTTGAAAAGCTGCAAGGAAAGAAGCAGCAAAAGAAAAAGAGAGGACGAACAAGAAACAGGTGCAGCATTAAAGTAATTCAGTAACAGGGAGGTTTATCCAAACAAATAAATCTCTCAATTTCTCTGTCTTTTCTCTGGCATCCTCTAAGAGAGATCCTCCTTTCCCTGTACTCACTGCCATTCCAAACTGCAGCACATATGGGGCATATATGTGATGTATGGCAATGTATTTATACAAACCATCTATTTCCACATATATGGGAATGGATTTTAAGCATACCCATATACGTTACATACATGAGCAGCTGGCAGCACTGGGATGGCAAAAGCTCTCTCATACTGAAAAGACATTAACAACGGTCTGTTCTGGAAGGCACTGTTCCTGCTTGAGCATCTCACCAAGCAGAAACACTTTCAAAAAACCTTTTGGGTAATTGTAAGCAAATTAACCTCATAAAGTGCCCCAATGGTGAGATTTTCATAAGGCTCTTCCTCTTGTCCTTGCCTGTTTTATCAAGTTCAAGGGAGATAAAAATTAATCTATTTTATCAGGAAAGACAAAAATTGTGCAGAACCAAGGCCAATTAGGTTCAATTTGGATTTTCATTATCTATAATAATCATTTCCAAAAAAAGGGGAGGGATAGAGAATTTCTTTCTTTTACTATCTTCTATTAAAAATAATTTCACTTTAAGGCAAGAATATATACTTCATTAAAATCCCACTTATGCATGACATATTTTTGTGTTCAGTTGAACCCTTTAATGATACCACAAGCAACAACAATTAACCCGAACAAAGCAAAGCACAAAGACAAATCCTATGTGTTTTCCCAATTTTTACACATTCTGATTTCACTACAGATATTACTCTAAAATGACATCAAGGCACACTTCATTTATCAAAATCTTGAATGGTCTGTGAAGTAATTAATTCTTGCTGGAAGAAAACCAGGCTGCTCTCAGCATGCTCCATCTAAATCCAGCGGCAGATGAGGAGGAGGATGCAAGCGGCCCCCAAGTGCCAGCAGCGTGTACTGAACAGCGAGGCGGCACCCTAGCTGAGTCCCTAAAAGTCACCAGACTGACTCAAGAGACATTCTCACCATACCACCAATTAACAACGAAGCCTCCCCACACTTTTGCAGACCCTTATGCAGCCTCTTCTTAAGCAGCCTCCACCAAGCACGGAGGAGCACAGCGGGCCAGCATTACCATCTCTCTTGTTTTAAGATCGGGCAGATGAATTGGGGCAGAGGCTACCTCAGGGTCGTGCTGCAGATCAACAGCAGAATTACAGTTCAAACTTGTGAAACTACACTGGCACCTTGGCTTTGAGCCCCTCATGCTGCCTACTTGATGTTTACTTCCCTTCAGTGCAGAGGGTGGGAAATGACTCCCAGCAGCCTGGGTGAGAATATGTTTGGACCTGTGCGTTCGCAGAGGTGGGACAGGAGGGCATAGAGCACCAGAGGTGCCGCAAGGGTCAATCGCTGGCTCACTTCGCATGTGGTCTTGAGCAAGTCACTTGTGCAGACTCTCCCTGTCTCAGTTGTGCCTTCAAAAGAATAATTTGCATCCTGCTTGGATGCTGGCATCAATCCCTGGTGCACATCGCCCATCAGTAGCAAATTTAGGTAGCGTCCATGAAGCTCTGTGTGTGTCAACCATTATATCTCACATTTATTACAGCTTTTAGTTAATCATCTGTTGATAGCTTAACACAGCCCTATCAACCTCTACGTCACTTCCCAGCAGGAGTTTCAAGTAAACAGTGAGGCCCTCTGGACCTGGCGGATCTTCCAACCAATATGATGGCAAATTTTCCACTCCTCTCATCCATCTTCCTAATACTGAGATAAGCCATTTATCTCCTGGGTAATATATTTTAACAGCAGACAAGTGCTACCTTTATTTTCAGCATGAAAGGACCCCTGGGGTGGTATAAATATTTATATGCTTACAGGAATGAAACAGCTGGAAGTCCTTGCTTAGCGGCCCTTAACTTGCGCAGGTTATGCTTTGCGTGAGCAGGAATACGACCCTCTGGATTACCGCTGGGGCAGGAGAAAGCAAAGGCACGTACGGTAAAGTTGAAAGCAGCCACGGTGTGCTGGCTTCCTTAGGGAAGGCATTAGGCTTCCGAGTTATTTGCAATTGACAGGGAAGAATCCACTTTCTGGCCAAAGCAACCAGTAACTTCATTATCTGTCAGGAACATTTCCATGTCCCTTGAATTCCTGGGTTTGGCCTTTTAATTAATTAAAAGAGGAACTAACACCCAGAATGTGCTGCCTCCCCTCTTCCTACGAGAAATATCCACTGTTAGAAATAGCACTGAAAAGCTGCTCTACTTTCTACCAGCAAAAATCAGTATGCTCTGCAATGGACACAGTACATTCGGAAGCCTGCTTCACTGAAAAGAAATTGCATTTTCACATCATTCCTCCATGGGACAGGACAACTGTGCAAAGATTTATTTCTTTACCTTACCCACTACTGAAGTGCCTCTTAGGCTGAAACACCCCTAACTAGCAATGCAAAATCCGCACTTCCCAATGACAGAATTTTTCTTCAATATCTCTCCATTTGCTTTTTTTTTTTAAAAAAAAAAAAAGAGACTAGACTCAGAGCTACCCCAGCAAACCCCAGATCCAGACAGACTCCCACATTGTTGGTTCCAATGGGTAAAGAAGTAATACAGCAATTAAGAGATAACCTGACTAAAGTTAATGGAGCATGGAAAATCCAGTCTGCAGACAGATTTTCCGGCTGCCAAACAACCAAGCAAAGGCAGAGTGAATCTTCTTTGGGCAACACACAAGAAAGCAAACTTTACACAAGCTATCTGCTTCAAAATCACATTAAATAACAAATAAATTGCCTCCTCTAGGAGTTATGGAGGGCAGGAACATTTTGTTTCCATAGCATAATTTGGTAAAACTGACTTAACGCAATCAGATAACACTGATCACTTCTGCCTCTGTGTCTTTTGATGCTGGTGCCAGGGCATGCCCTTGAGAGGTACAGGAAAAGGCATACATGAAGAATTCCCAGGGCTGTTCATGTTCTGAAGAGGAGACTGTCCTCCTGTAATGAATCCATGGAGCTTCCCTGCTCATACACAAATATTTCCATGTAAGAGGTGTGAAATATGAGAGTGGAGGCTGGAAGGGGACTCAGAAGCACAAGTGTAAACAGGCTTCCTGCAGTGCAGGGAAGGTGCTCAAACAGGGGACAGAGCAGGATAAAAGCCATGAAATAACAAGATCCTAATTTCAGAAGACTGATTGTTTTCCTGGGCAGGTATCTTTTTGCTTGGATGTTATAATCAAACCCTGGCACATTACCTATGCAAAAGAAGAACTACAGAAACACGATAAAGACAGAAAGGTCAAGTCTGAAAACTGAGAAACACTGTCTGGCTTTCTCTAATTTAGCATCTTTGAATAAGACTTTAAAAAAAACCAAACCCTATGTCCTGCTCCTTCGCTATGGCTCTGCCTTGTTCATCATCTATTGAGTACTTGCTGTGGGACTGGGCCAAAGCTGAGACAAAACATCCGTATCTGTTGGGACACCCTGCTTTACCCACTGCAAAGGCTGGCAGCGCCTGCCTCTGCAGTGTGACACTGAGGTCCTACAGCTGCTGTAGCTCAGAGCTCCGTCCAGGCCCATGACAACCTACAAGCAGATCCTGGCTGTAACAGCCGAGAGCTGGAGTTGTAAAGAAAACCCCTCACAGCTCAGGGTGAAGTATGCTCAGAGCTTACCAAGCCTTCAAATATGAACCTGCAAAGCTCTAAAAACTCTTTAGAGAGCATGTACCAACTGCATTTTTTTGGCCTCTAACTTGGCCCAGATTGGGTGGATATTTATGAAGATGGCAAAAACCCAAAGACTCTTCCCCAAAGGCATTTCAGATCCCACTTCAGAAGTATAAGGGCATAACATCTTTTCAGAGAACTACTGCCAGAATTTTTTTTTTTAACACAGCAAAACAGTATTTACCCCTAACCTTACCCTTAGCACCTTCTGAACCATGTTGGCTCCATTTTTCATTAAAAAATTTAAAAGGCTGACACCTTTCAGAATAAGCAGATAAGATGCAGCAACTCTTAGAAACAACTGAAAATGAAGTCTTACTATGTGAGGCATTTGCCAATGCTAGTAGCAGACAATGAGATGAGTCCTAGCTATAAAATACAAAAATATTATATTACAAACATCAAAGAAGGTTAAAAAGAAATCTTAAACCATTCTATTAACAGCTTCTCCTGTAAGAGACACTCTTTCAGACAGTGTCTATCAAAGAGTAAAGATGATTGCCTGCTTCTGTATGTTTCTCCCTGGATTCAGTTACTGTGAAGAAGAATTAGATTTAAAGTCACCAAAGTACAAATAGATGTACAAAAATGACCCTATTCTTTACAGGCCAGTCCTCTTTATTTGACGAGAAAATGGAAATGAACACATCACAATTAAAATGGAGATGGACGACAATATCTCTGATCTCTGTGGATAATCCATCTCAGAATACGTTGCTGTATTTCAGTTTCAAGATAGACCAAAATCTGCATTAATAGGCTTGATTCACTTTCAACTACAGCAGGAGAAAAGCATTTCAAAGTCACCAGCACAGCTCATCCAAGCTGTATAAGGAGGAGACTGGTATTTCTTCTGCCGCACTTAACTCTCTCTTTATTCTAGGAAGATGAAAATAAAAAATAGCTACCACTATTCTACCTCTATTTAAAATATCACAGCATGAAATATTTTCAATGGGACTGCCTATTTTGTAGTCAGTTGCATGATCACCACTTTTTCCAAATTTCAAGGGAAAAATTACCTTACAAGACTGCAGGAACATCAACGGCAGCTTTTCATATAGCAATTCTTCAGAATAAAAAAAATTCTTATATAAGGCTGTGTGTTATTTTATTTCACTATAAAATACAGCTCATAGCATGCCCATATTACATTTTATTGTTTTTCTCATCTCAATAAGTTTTCTCCAGTTCTTCTTTGTACTCTAATATTTTTGTTTCCCTCTGCAGTTGTTAAATTTACTTTCATAAACATGCTGTAATTCATAGTATAACAGGAGAAACAGAAAGCCACTAATGACATTAAAATGCCTTACGCAGTGATCTTGTTTTGGCTCTCAGCAACTTTTGACCAGTCTATAAAACCATAAAATGCTTTAAATTATTCAACCACCGCCTGCCCCAGCAAAGAGCATCCAGGGATCAGACCAAAACTTCCCAGTGGTCTCACACTGAGCTATCTGTCTGAGAGATGCACAACAAAGAGACAACATTCAGCTCAACGCAACCTCCTCTGAATTCATCAGCTTCACAAATGGTGCTAAAATGAGCACGAGCAACATCACGGGAAAAAAATCAAAATCCTTTGTTGCCGGAGCCAATTTTGAATATCACATCCGATAATGCACAGAACAAGCTCTTTTTGAAAAACTGTTGGTGCTGTCATCTGCATACCGAGTATCTGCGGCAAAGGCAACGTTAATAACAAGTTACCCTTGTAAAGGGGTCAAAAGGACAGTGCTGGTAAGACAGAGATGACAGACAACAGGCATCAGGGAAAAGATTAATATCCATACACAGTCATACATCAAGGAACTCAATTTTTGCCTGTAATCCCAAAACTGCTGAGAGTAGGATTATTTCTGCTTTCCCTATTACTAAGAAGAACGAAGCCGCTCATGGGAATAAGGCACTGCTAAACGTGAGTCCTTATGTGAGCAGAATGGCTGCAGTTGGGTCTGAGAGCAAAAAAAAACCACTCAGCTGCATGATGATCCCAAGCAGTGGTCCCACCGCAAGCAAGGTTGGGCCACTTAAAAAACATGAAAAAAAATCTGTGTAGTTCCAAGAAAGACAAAAGGAGCAAGAGAAGAGGAGCTCACATGGCATTTCATAGGAGGTTAGTAGCAAGAAATGCCCTAAATTGACACCAAATTGTCCTTACACCTGCCTGGCCCCCAGTTACCTCCAAATATCATCATTTAAGGTGAGGGCACTTTTACAGATCAGGCTTTAATGGAAGGACACAATATGTCTAACACAGGGAAAAGGGCGCACTTTCTGAAATAACATGAAAAAACCCATTACTGGTGTCACAACCACCGAAGTAATGATATCATAACCTTAACACTCTGCAAGTCTATCGGATAATGAAAAATGTCTTTTTAAGACAACTGAAGGCTATGCATTTCAGTTTTCCCTTTTTTTTGGAGCACATGCCCTTCACAGCTATTAGATAAGTTTGACAGCCTGACAGAGAGCTCCACCTTGGCAAGGACAACCTAGGAAACCTTCTCTCTGTAACCGTACAAAAGTAGAGAGGAAAAAAAAAGGAGGAGGGAGCGGGGAGAGAGAGACAAAAGACGTGAGGACAGTATCAATATTGTTACCGTTCTCTCACAGCTGGCAGGGCAGCGCTTACTTCAAAAATACCAGGATATGGAAGAATTGCAGGCCTAGAGCATGTATATTTGTAGAAAAAACTGCATCACATCAGGGCAAATTAATGTGACTGTAGAATGAAAGGGATAGGTGCCAACCATCCCTTCCAGTGGGCTTGCAGTCAATGTGGTATGGTGTGGAGCGAGTTGGAAATTTTCCAAAACAACTTTTTTTTTCTACTGAAAAAATGTGGATTCACGACAACTGAAACAGTGCCAGAACATGTCAGTTTGAACAGAAAGCAGCCTGCCGGGCTCCCCGCACCACCTCTACAAATTGCCCAGCCCAGGCTCGCAGGGCTTCTGTGTCCCCTGCCCTCCAGGAGGTCATGGGGCCTGAGGCTACAGCCTGGAGGTCCAGGTCCTAAGGTTTCCAGAGTAAGTGGCAGGAAAATTATATCTACGCTTCTTCTCTAAGAGAATTTTGTAATTGTATTATTTTCATTTTTTCCCCCTAAGAATGTAAAGTTTCTTACAGGAGAAAATTCAAGCACCAGACATGTCTCCCTTGCATATGTAGATGAAGCAACAGTTCAATCCCTCAGCTACCTAAGAGCATCTTCCAGTGATGCCAGTGGCAGTGGATCAAACCCTAGCTGCAGGGACAAGCATGAGGGAAGTGACACAAAAACTGCAGGATTTATGTCTTGGCAAGGAAGGGGGGAGGACTGCCGAGGATTCAAGGAGGACTGCAGACTTAACCCAGATAACCCAGGGCTGATAACACATACTACCATTGCCATACGCCTCAGGGAAAGAAGAACAGAAGACGATTGACTAGATATACAGAAGTTACATTTGAGAATAATCTTAACATCAGAAGGGTGAAATTCAAGAAATTACTGGGATATGAGGGGAACTAGATATTAACTTGATTAACATCCAACAGGGCTGGAACTTGGCTTGTATGGCAGCCCCGATACAGCTTTCCAACAAGACTGAAAACTGCAGAAGATCGCTCACTAACATGAGTTGATTTAATTTATTAGCATAAACTAATATTCACCCTGGTAAGAACACATGTACAAAAGCCTTACAACCTTTATAATGGATGTAGCGATAAATAAGGTCTCCTGAAGGAATGGAAGAGGGATAGCAGTAAATACATGACGCTGTCAGTCTTACATTGCTCTAATTACCAGTGTTGGGCACATACAACTTCTCAGTCAAACAGACAAGACTGATGATCCCTTTCTTTGCTTTTCACTCCAATTCATATTTGGTGTGAAGTTAAATGTTATTTTTAAAAACTGACTTATCCACTTACTGTCTGCCAGAGAAACCTTCGTCTCTTGCCTTATGTCCATTGCACCTCTCAATGCTGACAGTGCCATTACTCCATTTTTTAATAAGATATAAAATTAAATATATACACTATCCATATTATAAGCCAGAATTCCAAACTAGGAAGACAAAAACTTGTCTGTTAAACTGAGATGCTGCTGACGACATTTATCGCTCTAAGGCATATATCTTTTTGTGGAAGCACTATGCTCACAGAAGGACATGGCTCATTTCTCACGACAGAGTACTCAGCATAGGCCAGGAGCTGGTTCTGGCCTCACAAAAGCCTGAAGGTAAACTCTAAAACTGAGAATACTATATAAAGCTCGATCTCATTCTCAGGAACTCCAGTACAAAACTCTCTCAAATGCACTGACATTTAACATGGGCTTCTAATAGCAAGTGTGAAAAACCGTCACGTAAAAGAGTAAAAAAAGATCCAAAGCTAATGTTTAAAATAAAATCAATGTATTTAACTTCTAGTTCAGCAGTAGAAGTCCCAAAGTAGAGTTTAAATCCTGAGTTCTGGTGGTTGTTTTCAACTAAGTTAGATACAATGCTGTGATTTCTTTTGAAAAAAGTGTGAATCACTTTGACTATAATATTCTTGGGTTCAGACGATGGTTTTAACTCCCTCCAAATAGCCTGAAATGGCCAGCCTTTTTACTAATGCTTTCTAATGTTTCTTTTCTTGCTAATTAATTCATGCATCTAAATCACTCAAAAATAGATAAGCCACTAATAACTCGCAGACTTGATAATGTATCCTAAGTAGACAGCAATGCATAGAGCATGCAATAAGACTGACAAAAAAAAAGAAAGGAAAAAGGAGTTAGAAGGAAAAATAAAGCTCACATCTTCCATTTAATAGCAGATTTGATTCTGCATTTATTTTGTAGAATAAAATGCTCACTGACATGAACAAATAGTCCACTATAGAAATGAGAAAAATGGCACTGCTTCTATATGGCATGTTTTTTTCTAACATTACACACACAGGAGCAAATTAAAGGCTCATTTTTTTTTTTTTTCTTCTTGCTTTGGTACCGGGTTTGTTGTCCACATTTAGCAAAAGTTAAAAAGAAAAGAATAAGAGGAGTGGGAAAGAGTGGATTAACAATTAACCAGCCGTTGTCAGCAATAATTCATTCAAAAGTGGAAGTTGAAACACAAGAAATAAAGACATTTTATTCCAAGATTATGACAAATAAAAGTAGAAAAGTGCTTTTTTTGCATGCCTATGTAAAGAATAGTACTATAAAATGATAAATGTAATTACATTTCCATGTATTGAAGAAAATAAAATTGTCACAAACAACAAAAATTGCAGAAAAATATACAATGCCAGTCACCACATTATGAAGTAACATTTTACATTTCTCTCATTTTGTGATTTTAAGTAACTGCATATTAAGTTTATTTTATCTTGTTCCAGATGGAACCATGTACCTGTTTCTTAAATAACTATATGCCCTAAAAATTTATTTTGGTATGAATGTTGGGAGTTTCCTTTCTGCTTTCTTTAGATAATACAATCATGCCCAAATTTAGGAGGGAGGTAAGTTAGTTATACCAAGGGTAATCTCAACATTTATTCAAGTTATGGAATGAAAAATGCATCGCTACCATGGCAACTGGTAAACCACATGGTATCTGCAATGAGATGTAAGGCATCTTGAGCAAATACTCATCTGTGCGCTTGTGTGGCCTCCTCCGCACAGAATGGTTCCTTTGTGGAGGAACATGCGCAGAAGTGTGGCACAGTCCAGATTTCACTGTCTCTTCTGCAAAAACTTGATAGAAGTAATCCAAAATGTTATTTTTGTGGGGGGTGATTTAACCAAATGTATCATTAGAATAGGAAGAAATACTGAAAAAAAAAGACCAAACATTGAATGTTTTGCTAGGAATCGCCTCAATCAAGACCGTGAAACCTTAAAAATGACAGTGTACCACTCAAATCCACTTTGCACCCTGGCATCGGAAGACCATTCACAACAGCATGAGGAAAAAAACTCCTCCTGACAGCATGAAGAGCTGCCAGACGTGCAGCAGCACATCGCACTGGGGCAGCTGGAGCGGTTTCCGCCTCCAGCCATCTACCCCACCCTTCTCATGGATGTTGCCGCCCCCAAAACAAGGACATCTGATCTCCCCTTGAATCAGCCCTGAACCAGGCTGCTGCATGTCTTGCCTGGCTCTGATATTATCACAGCAGCCAACGTACAACCTCTCCCGGAGAAGGCCTCCCCTCCTCCCTGTTCTTAATGAGACAACTCTCTAGAACAACTCTCTCTGGCTCTACTGCCAGTCCCATCCGTAAAGCACCAAATATCCATCAGTCGCTGGGCTTTGACTGTACTTCCCTGCTGCCCTTTTCTAGCTCTTCCTCTTCAGCCCATTCTCTTCCTCACACCACACCCCATTACCATCAGACAGCATACTACAGACTACTCGGACATTGCCAACACCTATGATGTCACCCAAGAAATATCAAAACTTCCATGTATTTCCAATCCTGACCTTCCTTCCCCCATTTTTGGCTTCAATTCCTTCCTGACTTTCATAGCTTTATACAAGTTATATAGCTTTCTACAGGTATATACACGTTTGTGTATAACCTTGAGATCACATCTAACCAACCTCTTCCTCCTTACTCAGGAAGTTATTTTTATGATGTCATATGTCTCAGTTCTTCCAGTAATGACTTCTTAAACCCGTTTACTTTGTCATTGCTGGGCTCTTCCTTCCCACCCGGTTGGTCATTTGCTATTTGACCTGAACTTTGACAGGCAAGGAGATGCTGTGGGTGAAGAAGAGACACGCTCTGGAATTCATCAGCTGTCACAGAGCATTTGAGTAAAGGAAAGATAAAATGAGATGTGTGAACAAATGACCAGGTCTTAACTCCCTAATAGAACCCTGTGGAGAGGGTTACAATACCCAAGTACTCCAGGGAAATAACTAATGATCCTTTCTTCAGTTCAGTCATGTTTCAAGAAGCAATTGCCTGAGTTACTAAGTGCTCGAGACTGCCTCAGTAATTGCAATGATTTATTTTATGCATCATCATAACTACAGCACTAGGTCAGGAGGACTTGTGCCTTATGGACACCTTGAATTTTAACACAGGCTTTGGAGGATTAGGAGACTGCAATCAAAAACAGAGAGACTACAGTGATTTGATGGAGGGGGAAAAAAAAGGCAAAGTCTTTAAAATCCTAGGTATCTAAAACATTAAGTTTCTGATAGATTTTTAATAAAATAATCTATATTCTCAGGTGATCCTAAAGAGAAGTTGCCTATATTTTCCTCTGCTCCCTTAAAATGCAAGTGATCACAATCTAATGTTCCTGAAGATCTCTGTTAGGATTTTTTTTTCCCAGTGTAAGTAACAAATGTGCAGTTTACAGTGTAACTACTCACACAGCAAAGACAAAAAAAAAAACCCTGTTGTCTCTGTCTTATACCTCTATCTATTCCAGAGGAAACTCTCCCTGGGGAAAGCGTGTTTCTTCATCTACCCTTAGTCTGTACTGGTGCAGTGGCTGCTTGTTAACAACCAACGAAGACGGGACAAGACCTTAGCTCATAAGCATTTACTTGACACAAGAAGTATAATCTTTACAAACAGCTACTCACCTGACCTGCCAAAACAATGCTGTGCCAAAGGATATTTTGTGAGGACACACATCCACAATGCAGGAGGATATGTTTGCACAGCAACAAAAGGGCTTGATTAGCAGCTTCTTGGGCATCCTCATCCTCCTGACGTTACTTAAACCCCGTTCCCCAGTCACCTTTCCTTTTAGCTACGAGAGGTCTCACTGCCACAGAAGGACATTTTCAGGATAATGATAATTTAAAGTGCTGTCATCACCAGAACGTTCAGGCTATTTGAAGATCTTGAAGATAATTCCACTCTACCTCAATAAACTTCAAACTCTTCCCCCATGATAACTGAAGTAAAGACATTGCTAACCTTCAGCGCTGTTTTTCCAATTACTGTGTTTCAAGGTTAGCAATGAGGAAAATACCAAACTAACCCAGTTTTCAAGGTCAAAATAAAAAAACGCAGCAATGATAGTCCACAGTAACTTTCATTTATTTGGTATTCAGGATGCATTCTTTGTGAATATCAAATCACAATATCATTGCCAATTCATCAGATTTTAAGCTTCAGCCTATTAAAAATTAGAGTATGATAAAATAAAATGCAGGGGTTTATTTGATCTGATTAAGATGTTTCTGTATAGCATGATCTAAGCCTCTAATTATCTACATATCTATATTATCTCAATTGTTATTTCAATATAAGCAAATTCATAACAATGCATTTTAATGGAAAATATTCATATACTACAAAGTGGTAAAGCAACAGAAGTCAAAAAGCTGAATGTCAAGATGCTAAAAATGAAAATGTTTCTCTACACTGTGTGTGCCAGGAAAGCAAGAGCTCACACGACATTTGGCAGTGATTTCCCATGATGAAGCAACTCTTCAGGGCTTTCATTTTCATAAAAGCCCTAGTCTATTTAAAGCTAGCTCCTAGCTCCTTGCCCTTAACAATGCAATACAGATAAAGTTCATTAAATATATTGTCTAAGGTAGGAAAGCGAAGAAGTTTTGCTGTAGCAAGCACTTAATGTGTGCATGGCAAATGAGAAGGAAAAAAAAAGTAAAAAGGATTGGAACAAATTATTTATTATAAGAGCAAAAGTGATATGGGCATATTGATACTACATGTTGTGCTGCACTAGCAAAATTGCCCAAATGATGAATCCCCAGAACGGGAAGTATTATTAGATCTTGATCAATAGGAATTTTTTCAAGCAGGCTGGGCACTCAGCCGTTTGAGACAGATCTTTTCCATGCACGAGAGCACTGGAATACTGGAAACAGTAACATTAATGAATTGCAAGGAAAACTGCAAATGCCTATGATTTTATAGTTAATTTTCACATTATAATGGTCAAGCAACTTTCACAGCTTGTTGATATTTCTGCTGGAATGCTAAACCTTTATTTCTTCTTACAGCAGGTAAGACATGAATTTCTACCATAATTAAAGGAGTAAATTGCCTTTTTTTTTTACTGTTTCTGTTCTTAGGGGATCCTTAATACATATTGAACATCATACCAATTAAAAACTAATAGCATTTTAAAACAACAGTTATATGCATGATTTACTGTGTAGCTTTTGTCTAATACAAATATTTACTGTTTACATGTCACTGCAATGAAAACAGTATGTGTCAATTGATTAACCAGTAAATATTAGACAGAATTTAAGTGCATTGCTGCAGCAGCTGAAAAGGAAAATGGTGTAGTGGAACTGCAGGCTTTTTGCCTACATAGTACAAAACTAAGTTTTGCACCAGGGAAGAGATAGTCATATCTGTATGTATTCATATGTGTGTGTCTGTGTGACAGCTGAAAGTGGGAGAGTGAGAACAGACAAATTACAGGGAGCATACGGCCACCCAGTGCAGGAACAGAGCAATTCTGTTCTACGGATGACTGCCGCTCCCACACAAATTAGCAGAGATACCCACAGCTCTGTTGTAAAATTGGAACATGTTCCTTCAGTTCCTGCGTAGGTTCCTACAAGCAAATGTCTAACATGAAATAAGAGAGGCAGATTTTTAGGGGTTTCCTGAAAAGAAGGCTATAGCTGCTAATCTGAAAAAAAAAAATATTAATAAAAGCCACCTGTAAGAAAATACCTGATTTGAGGGTCCCACATTAAACATCTGTCACCTGTAGCAATCTGTTCAGATTTTATAAAGGGAAGCTGCTTCAACCTATCTATAGCATCCTTCAGCCAGCCAGTGCACCCTAACTACTTAAACACTGCATCAGTGTGGGAGAGCATCCTGAGACTCCAAGTCCACTATGCTCCTGAAAGCAGGGAAACGTCATTTTCATGTACAAATGAGAATCTGAGACACAGAGACATTCGGTCATTAGCCCAAGGTGTGGGAGGAAGCCTGTGCAGGATGGGGAGATCCCAACACCCCATCTGACACCCCAACTCCCCCACCCATCCTTCCTCTTCAGGGAGACAGCTACAGTAACGTGTACCTACAAAGAGTTATCTGCAAGATAACTCACTGAAGAGACAGCCTGCATCTAGCACTTTTTCCATCAGCAGGCACTGGATGGAGAGCAGGGAAAAGGTGACATTCACAGCCCTGATGTCCCCGAAGTAGGGGCACAGAAGGGTCTCAGATGTGATGCCTGAGATTCAGGTTTTGAGCTGAAGAATTGAAAAGGACATTGAAACTTTTCAGAAACTGCTAGATGAAAACCTGATGCAATCTGAAAAGAGGAGGAGGAGAGGAGTGTCAGAATAGATGGGTCACCAGGAGAAAGCAGCTTCTTTATGTTACCAACTGAGATTGTGTGTAAATGACTGGTTATTTCTACAACATGAAAAAAGGTTGCATAAGTAGTCCTTGTAAGCAGTCAGCTTTGCTTTTAGCAAGGTCTGCAGTCTGTTTAATGAATAAATATGTAGAGTACATATACACATAGGCATGTGTCTCTAGAGAAGGAGAACTGGGGGACCAGAAGCATCCCAAGTTCCTTGCTGGAGAAAGATTGTGCCATATCCTTGGTGAAATCCTGAGAAAGGCCCCAGATGCAGGATACCATCACCTGCAATGTGCAGGATTTGATGGATTCCCAGTTGGGCACTGGGTAATGCTCAAACTCCTCTGGAAAATCTTGTGATGCCAATGATAAAGCAGGCAGGACAATCCTCCACTCAGGCTTAATTTACTTCTGCCTCTGCATGGAATAGGAGTAAAGTAAAACTAACTGCAAAGGGAGTTTTGTTTAGAAGTCACATGCTTCTTTTACATCTAGGAAACCAAGAAGAAATCAATATAGCCCAATGTTTAGCTCGCTATAGGTACTGTGTATGGACAGATTATTAGACAAATTGAATCCCTCTGTTGATTCCACTGAAAAGATTCAGGTTTCACACATGAGGAGACAAAGCCAGAGTGTCAGCACACTTTCCAGTCATGTATCATCCAGCAAGGAAATCCAGGCCTGAACGTGTCTGGTTTTTAGCTTGAAACCTGAGCAACCAAGCTTTGCATGTGAGAACTGAAATTCTGGCCTCTTCACTCCAGCCAGCTCTGATTACTGTCTTCTCCCCTGACCCTGACCACATCAATTCTCTATTAACCTGCCAAATATGGCCAAACAAAAGAAGTGATGCGTATTTGCGTTCTGAGCTTGACACCTACTCTACCAAAAGAGCAGGTTCTCCTTTGTTCCTCCCAGCACTGGGCTAGGTAGAAACACTGCTGCTGCTGATAGAGCACTGACAGGTCTACTCTCCTCACTGCCTAGAGAAAATGGAGACGAATTAAGGGATGGTGCTCTCAGTCCAGCCACTCCAGGTGAATCAGCAGTGTCAGTCAGGCTGGCAGGGGACAGAGCTGATGCACAGCACAGCCAACGAGGGATGTCAGCTGTGTCCCTTTCCCTTGATCAAACAAGGCTGTGTAGTTCAGCATCACCCCCTGTTCAGGGCTTACTCTAGTTCAGAGCTTGGAAATCCATCTAAGGTTTGATCTCCAGCAAGCTGTTAAAGGAAATACCAGCTGCTATTCACAGTCTTCCTGAGTTAGGTCATTCTATTATTTTCCAAGTGACCAAATGAGGCTAAAGTACTTTTTTCCTGCAACCACACATCAGAGCCTTCCCCACTCAGATGCGCACATTCTAGCCACCAACACAAAAACCTGGATACTGCCTGCCACACGGTATCAGAAAATATATTCAAGGAAGGCCGCAAGGTCATTGCTAATTTCAAACCCTGTTTCATGTTTCCACATGAAACATCTAATTAAAACTTTTCACTGGATAGTTAAAATGAAATCCATGCATATGCACTTGAGACCTCATTTTCACACGCTGTGAATTAGAATATAGGAGGTGCTGCACACAGCAGTAGGAACGCTAATCGAGGAAGGAGAAGGGAATATCTGCTTTGATTTAGAGGAAGACAGTCAGCAAAAATACCACTAATCGCCTGGGTTTTCATTCCTTTGCTCTTTGAGCTGCCACATAGAACTAGGAAAAATGAATGCAAGTGGTGTATTAACTGCTACCAAATCAGCATTCTCCACAGGTGACCGTGTGTCAAGCACATCTTGCAAAATGCCATCACCTTCCGAGGCTACAGCGTCAGGGAAACATTAGACCCTAAGAGCTATATCCTGCTCTCACCAAAAAAAATAACTATTAACATCAGCAGGAGCTGAATTAAGCTTTAAAATGCAGGCACGGTGAATGACAGAATGGCCACAGCAAAAGGAAAAGGTTTGGCGTTTTTAGGGATGTCTCATAATTAAAATAAATAAACCCTTGGAAAAAAAGCCTGAAAAAAAAAATACAAGGTTAAGGTGTCCTTCCTTTCTTGCTGTGGAGGAGGCTTCCGCAATGGAGGCAGAGGTAGATACTTTACAGCTTCCCCTTTTCCAAAAAGCCCTCAGTGCAGATAGCCTGACCCTGGTATAGGGGAGGCAGCTGAATGTAAGGGCTGAGTTTTCACACTAGCATGCTCCCTGTGGTCTCCAGAGCCTGCCTGCAGGAACAAGGCTAACAAATGCTGGTGGCATTTATTCCAGTGAGGTCCTGGCACAGGCTGTCAGACCTCTGAAGAAAGCTAGGTTGCCCTGGCAGCTGGGGAGAGCTGTGGTGCCAGCCCAGCAGCACCTGATATCAAAGGAGGCCTCATGGACCCCAAAACAGCCTGCCACTGGAACCACACTGACCTTAGCATAGAGCGCAGATGTTACGACAAAATATACTCTGTCTACTCCAAACAGGAGCAAAGCTTGGCATGTAGAAACATATTCACCTGTTTAATGACACCTGCATTGCTATCTCTAATCTCCACTTCCATGAAACTAAAGATTCTTTTTGAACTTATTTGGGAGAATAGGAGAAAAAAAAAGAAAACAAATAAACAAAAAAAAAAGAGACCTGAAGCACTGAATCCTTTTTACATGACTCTGATTGCTGAGCAGGCTCCCAAATCTCAGACAACTTCCAAAAAGGATGATGTGGTGGACCGCCATCAGCTTCTGGCTCATCAACAAAGTTTTCCTGTTATCTTGGCTGTTTCTTCTCAGCCAGGTCCACGCTGTAAGCCAAAGCCAGATGCCCTCGATTGGTTTCAATTCCAAGAGAAAAGTCATTGTATTCATTGAATACAATGAATGACTTAAGATTTGTGCCACTGAAAGGTGAAGGACAGAATCACTTCTGAATTTCAAAAACTGTTTGGAGTTCCTGACTTAAGTTTGCATGGTACATGTTCAAGGCATTATCAACTTTTCTTTTTAATCTCCCTGAATTTAGATAACAAAATCCCTAACTTGACAGAGAGATCCAGGCACATTTGTTATTCAGAGTTGCCAGGACAAATGTAGAAGTAACTAAATAGAAGTAGATGGCAGGATTTGTGCACTGTATTAGCAGTATAACTGGGAGTTTATCAATGTCATAAATCAGAAAAATGGAGAAAAGAACATTCAGAGCGCCATCAGCTGTATTGATCATACAAAGAGAGGGACAGGACAGTAAATTTAAAACTGAAAAACATTAGAGCAGGTGCTTTGAATTCATAAGCTGTTAATTTCTACTTTTCTAAAGGAAGAAAACGATAGATTGATTCTATGTCCTTTGGACATTTTAGGAACATAAGCAGGTAAGTGATTCAGAATCTGGAGAGAAACACAGAAGCAGAAGATAGTGACAACCTGCAGGTGAAAGCTTTATGAGAGTTTCTCTGCTTTTTCACATTGAAATATGAAGCAGAAGGCAGAACCATGGAACCATGTTTTCAATGTTGGTGCTACCAGGAACTCTGTAGTGCCACTGCCCGTGAAAAACAGCAGTCCTGTCCTCTCCCTGCTCCTGGATGCTGACCTCAACTCATCATTCACTCCCTTCTTCGTGCATGTAAGCCTTCATGAAGCCACATGGTGAAACACAGGATCTAAAATTATGCCAAACAGAAAAACGCAAGGACATTTAATTTGACCCAGCTCAGTTTCTTGATTTGGTAAGTCACCAGGCTTTGGGAATAAAGGACGAAGGCTGTGTTTCACCATCAGCGGCTCAATAGCTCCTGCCAGCAAGGGTCATCCCTGACACCACGTCTTGTTCTCACCCCACACCCATATCCGCATACCACGAGAGAAACTGATCCAGTTGGAAAATAACTCCACAAGAAAGGTGTATTTCTTTTACTTTTCAGCTAGATTATTCCCCATGTGTCTTCACAAAGCACCATAACACGGGGCAGCCCAGGGATGGGAACAAGCAGTCGGGGCAGGGATGCTGCTGGCAGCACAGCCATGGAAGCGATGCCGAAGGACCCAGCGACCGTGAAGAGACTGCAACTGCTTGTCCTTGCCTCAGCTATGCTAAGGTTTTTCAAAAATATCCCCCTGGCTCTCAGCAGTTTAAAGTCCAATCCAATTCCAGCTTGCTGGGATCCTCAAATCACCTCTCAAGGATCTCAAAGCAATTCATCAACATTCATTAACCATTGCAGGTTTTACAGCACCTCTTCAAGGTCCTACCTGTTTAACACCCCATTTTATATTTGGGTAAACAAAGGTGCAGAGAAGTGATGTGAATTGAAAAAGGTTAAATAACCAATGGAGTAAAAAATAAAAATTCAATGTTCTGGCTCCCAGGTTTTAGCCTGCTAAATACTATGTGCCCTTTTTACCTCTTTCAGCCCCCTAGCTAAGGTATTGTCCCATACAAGAATGAGTCACCGTTCCACACCAAAGAAAGCCCAGCATACAGAATGTGTTTGTGGAATTTCCTTCCATACAAAGTAGTTTAATGTTACAGAATAAATCAAAGAGGAGCAAATTAGGCTTTCTTTTCTTTCAAACACTAGGCTGAGAGCATCTGGAGGAAAAAAAGCATTATGGGAATATGTAACTTGACTCAAAGCAAAACAGTGAGCTTCCCACTCGACATGTTCCTATACTGTGCTCACAACACGTCACGTGAGCACAAGCATCACTCCTCTCAAGCACTTTATTTTTATACAAAGAAGGACTGTATCATCTCACCACTATTTTGTACTCCTGGCAAGAGAACATTCTCCGCCAAAACTCTGGCCACATTAAATAGATTCAAAAAAGGAACAGTAACTCCTCTTAAAAGTTTATAGCAAACAAAAATACTTTTCTTATTATTTTAACAAAGTGTTGCAAGAGACTGAAACAAAGCTTTTTGTAGCAGCCATACGATCCCAGTCCTAGATGTGAGGAGGAGGATCCTTATCTCTGGCAAATTTTTCAAAAAGATGCCTATGCTTGTTTTGCACTGAAAAAAAAAAAAAAAAGAAAAATAGAATGCTATGATCTGCAGAAGTCTTTTCTCAGAAGATAAAGAGGTTGGCTTATGAAGAACAGGTAATCACCTGGGGCTATGCATTCATTCCAGCAGATGAAAGATCGACTGTCTGGAATAGGACACTCTCCAGAACATGACAGGACTAGATTCAAGTCCCTGTTCCTCCTGAATCAGACCAGAGACTTGAACTTCAGGTTACCTCCACAGCAAGCATATACCTACCTCTTAATTACTTACTCTTGCTCAACACAGAGCCATAAACTGACAACTTCATTGACAGACTAATTTTTTTCTTGGCTTGTTGAAGTTTTGTTGAAGACTAAGTCAAAATTGCAAACTGTTGTCTTACCCTGGTACAGCGTGCTCAGCTAATGTTGGCAGATCTAAGACGTATGGTGGGAAACAGGAAACCCCTGTGCTGGAGTGCTAAATCCATTCTGTTTCAATGACTTCAGACACCTATACCACTTCATAACTATTCAAGCCATGAAAGCTTCTGCAAAAAAACTTTTACTGTGCTATAGTTGTTATGTCCACTTGATCCACAGTTCTCCAAGAGATGCAGAAGAGCTGCCAAAAGCCAAAAGCAGTAAATCTGCACTCAAGCTACCCGATAGATCTGTCCCAGTCAGAGCAGATACAACAAAAGCAGCGATGTTTGGTTTTTTTTTTAAAGTACTGCACAGATTTTAGTCACTGCATTCAGATGTTATTCAATGTCATCGTTTTAAAGAATATTTTTCCACTGGAGCCCTGATTACTGACAATCAATTAAACAGCTCATCAGCACAAGGCCACAACTTTGTCAAGCTACAAAAACTGCAGCTCTGGACATGTCCTGACGTTCATTCTTGTCTCCTTGCAGGCGTCCAGCTGGACAGGTGGGTGCACCCTAAAATAACCTTGATGTGTCATGGCTGGAATTTCCTCAACAAATTCCTTGGTCCTGAGTAATCTTTACAACCCCAGGCTCTAAATCGTTAATCTTTCTTTGTAAGCCTTTTAACAGCTTCAGCCCAGCCACTAACCTGCTTCAATGAGCAAATCATCTGTCTTCTTAATGAGACCACTGATTACAAAAGTTAGTACCCGGTAAATTAACAAAACTGTTCTTCAGATCTGTTGTCTTTCTGAAAACATACCTGCTCCCCTATAATACATCTCTTTCATCTTGAACTGGCTAAACCACAGGATCAATACATTCAAGCTGTATGTACTTATATACTTTTAAACAATACATAACTCTAATTAATATTTACATTAACCTGTAAAGGGATTACAAGGTGCATTTAGGAAACCTTTGCCTTCCTGCTAATGCATGGAAGTACTGGAAAAGCCCCAGCGTAGAATATAATTTATATAGTTGAATAAATAAATTAATATTCTTTAGTTCTCTAATGAACACATTAGAGAATCTTAAATTTCCTTTGAACATTAGCATCAATTTGTAGAAAGTTTATTCAGTTTTTCTGACTACGAAAATGGCACTAAGGAATATTTTCCCCATGTTGCTGAGGTCAAAAGTACTTTTATGATTTTGCTAAGACAATGGCACTACAAACCATTTGTAATTTTCTTAATTAGTGCAACGTATCATTGAAATAACTGGAAACACTGTACAAACAGTATCACATCTATTACAAAAGCATTATTTAATTGAGTTGTAGTTGCTTAAAAGGACTTCCAAAAAATACGGTTTAGTGCAACTATGCCTCAAATGCATCTCAAATGTGTGCTTGAGCAAAAAAAGCTATGACAAATTACTTCACATTGCTTTACATATAGAGCTTGCTTCCTCTATTATAATTAATGCTAACAGTAAGCAAACCTCAAAAAAGGCACATTTTATAGCTGAATATTTCCACACAGATGTTTCATATATTTTCTGTAAAAACAATTGTTTTAAGGGAGTGAAATATTTAAATAACATAAAAATACAAATGTCCAGTTTTACATTTCCCTGGGCTTATGATTGCGATTTGCAGATAATGATAAAATTAGAACTGCAAGCTTGTATAGTTATTTTTACTCTAGTCCACTCTGGATATTAAAATAATTTCTGTGCATTTTAGACAACCATTTCATTTTATTTACTAATCAACACATTGAATCTCATTGTAGGAATGCAACAGCACAGAGAAGAAGCTTAGCTACCTATTTAGAAGCTTATTTACTACTATTTACTTTCTACTCATTAGCAAAACTGAAGTTTTAGGAAACCTAACACATATGGTAGGTTCAGTGCCTTAATTAAGAACGTTATTCTAACACATTATCAAGTGGGAATGGGGAAAAAAAAAATCACCATAATTTAGTTTTTGGTTTCCTCTACAAGTCTGTGAGCACTGTTACAGTTAGAGCACTTTGCAAACGTTATATTCACCAGAGAGGAAGCTGGCACTGAACACCAGTTCCAATACACCAGTCTAACTTGGTCACAGCAAGCTTGCAGTGGCAAAAACAAATAAGCAGCTCACATATAACAGAGTTTGAGCACAAAACTTTTTAAATTATAGGATTGTTTTTCAGAACACTTTTTTATCCAGACCATACATCTAAAAAGAAATGATAGCATACCAGAAACCTGAAACAAAAGCAGTATGGACTTTCTGACTTATGTACTTAAAATATGTACAAAATCATCATATATATACATCCCCATTTTACACACTCCAGAACACATCCAAACTGAAGGAGTTCCTTCTCTCTCTCAGCATAGTTCCAAACCAAGCTTTCCTCCAGTGAGCCACCCAGCTGTCATATATTTTCCCTTTTCTAGACCATCTGCTTTTTCTGAGAAAAAATAATTATATTTCATTTCCTTTTGAATCAGTGACACACACCAATCCATGCTTCACCTGCCCATTATGAGCCACAGACCTCCAACATCACACCTAGAAGAATACCTTTAGGTAATTTATCTGCCTGATAACATCTGGAATACCACATTCTTGTGTATCCACATGTCATCCACCTTCCCTACATGAGTGACTAAATTCTGTCCTCAAACTCAGATGAATTTTTATTATCATTATTTATTTGAGTGATAGGAGGGCTCACCAGTCCTCCTCAAAGCCTAGCTTCTCATCACAGTCCACACTTCATTTACTGTACAGGAAAAAAGTTACTGGGGTCACTGGATACCAGATTCTTCAGTTAGGCTGAGAGGCAAGGATAAGAATCAGCAAAGCCCAATCATGCTACGTTTGTGCTTGCTGTTGATGCTGGAAAACCTTGTGAGGTTGTACAAATCTGAAGAGACCTGCTTTAGAAACACAGTGGGTAGCACCAGAGGAGCCCCAACTCCATTTCCCGTTAACTGTGTGGGACACAGTATACATAAAGAGAAATTATGCACATGCACAATTCTAACTCTGCATTCAATTTGGGGGTTTTTTTTCGCACATTCCTAGAGGAGAACAAACTAGAACTCAGCTTTGGGCAAAAATTCCTCCTTGCCCATTTTGGAAAGAGCAGCTTTACTTCCAGCCGGGTTACAAAGCCCCCAGTCCCGAAGAGCCGCACTGCCCCGGACTGACCAAGACACACAGCCCTGCAAACCTGCTTGTCTGCTGCTTTCCTGCTTCAAGATGGGCTGCCAGGCAGCCAGCCCAGCTGGCCAGCTGGGAGAGGAGCCTGGCAGGGTGTTCAAGCGTCTCATTTACAGACTGAACATCATCCCTTTGAGGAAGGCAGATCATCCGTGAATGCACAGTTTGAGCTCCCCAGGAGGGAAAGCTGGTGAAAGCTTTAGCGCAGGGACACTTGCTGAGAAATGAGGGTCCTGTGGAGAACGCACAGAGCCGCTCCATTTCACTGCCTACATCGAGTGCCCATTACCCTGTGTTTCTAAGAAAGTAATGTAAGAGTAAGCTATGCTTTAAAAAAATAAATAAATAAAGATGGGGCACACTACACATAATTTTGTAAGGACACCGCACCCTGAACAGGTTGTTCCACTAACATTTACAGTGAGCACAAGGGACGGGGCAGTAAGCCGATGAATCTGCCATCACTTCTTACAGCAGTAGGATGAGACGGGAAGGTCTGAAAGCCCACATCAGAGTGGTATTCGCTACAGTCCAGCCTGCTGCTTTTCTCCTTGGAGAAGAGAGGGAACAGCTGCCCGGAGCAGCAAACTCTGCCCATCCAGCCAAATCCTGCCACCTGCACATGTGCCGGAGCAGCTACCAGACCACAAGGGAGGAAGGGAGGGAGAGGAAGGGATGGAAGCTCACAGCTTCCTGAACGCATGCAACCCACCGCCCCCACCACAGCAAAGCATGGGGTTTTTTTTCCACTGAATGTAAATTACCCGAGTCAGCTAAACTGAGAACCCTATGACCTTGTCCATGTTCAGTAATGCTGCCTTGGTGACTGTTCCTAATGAAACCAATAGACTGGTTGGGGGCTTAGCAAACACAAAAAGAGAGACTTCAAGGCTCTCTCACCTCTGGGCACAGGCTGCCTGGACTATAGGGAAGAGCCCCGTCACCCCCACCCTACAATAACAAGCAAAATGCAGAACGGGGAGGGGGAAGCACGCCATCATTTGTTATTGCCAGCACGAGCTGTAAGATATTCCCCACCCAGAAATAAAAGGCGCATGAGGAATGACCTGGGCTTCTGCAGCCTCTCAGGCGACATTTCTCTTTCCTGTCACATCCTAGGTCTAAAGGCACATCCCTGCCCAAGAGCAGTAACTGCTACGTTACACCGCTCGCTATGGATATGAGCAGCTTGCTCTAGCTCCTGCTGAACTGAACTCACTCATCTCCTAAATAGCAGCAATCGCTAAGTACCATACATTTCAAAGGAGAAGAAAAGCTGAGCACTTCTTTCCTTTCCATTTTTGGAACTGTACTGTAGTCCGTGCATCTACAGAGCTGCAGCTGACACCACAGCACCCTTTGCAATGACCAGAGTAAGCAACAAAAAAAAAATCCACTGAATTTTTTGAGTATCAATCCCGACATTCCCCTCTCCCCTATGTCCACAGCATCTGTAATCTCGCTTCCAAATCCTGAAACACAATTAGAAGCCTCCCCTGGCTTAAAATCTTCTTTACTTAAGCATCTAAACTTTTAATTGTGCCTTGCTGATACAGTTTAAAGATAAATGGAAATTCTGCCAGATGTCCATGGCTAGCGGATCTGCTGAGGAACAATTCAATCCAGGGACCTGAGCCTAGCTAATTACCCCGCTCCCTCCTGCACAGCTACCGATACAATTACATATTTAACTACACCAGACTAGACCTTATACGCTGCCGAACAGAACAGCATGAAGCTCTGAAATAAGATTTCATCTTCCTCTTTTCCTTTGTGAAGCCTTACTTGAGTAGGAATGAGCTTGCCGATGAGCTGAAAAGTATTGCTTTTCTAAAGCACACGCCTTTTTTCTACTGTCCAGTGAGCAGAAAATGGAATAAATTACATATACATTATAGCAAGACACAGGAGGACTAGGTGGGATTTTTGTTGTTTCTTGCAGTTATTATCCTGGGCACCCTTAGATGAATATGCAATCAGAATAGAAATCTTTACCAGGAGAACAAAATTAGGATATATTGTGCTATAAGCAGAGCAGTCAAGTTTTAGTGCATTTTCAATCCAGTTATTAACATCTGAATAAGAATTTCCAGAAGCATTAAATAGAATGCTGCTTTCTTCAGTGTCACTTTTGGTTGAAAATACATTTTTTTTTTAAAGAAACTGCTGAATTCCCTATCCAGACCATTTTCTTAAATTCACATTTAAGAGCTCCAGCCAATACTTGCATTTAAATATACCAGCAGTAAAGTAATTTTAAGACAAATTAAAGTAAGTACTTGAAGCACTCAAATACCTTATACATTATTTAAATACACCCTAAAAACCAAATATTTCATAATCACTAACAACAGTTTGGTAGAAAGCATCCTGAAATCATCTGCTATTTCCTATGTGTATAAGATATTAACAACAGTAACTGTCAGTTAATGGCAACATAATAATGTAAGTGTGTTGACAATTATTGAACTGAACGCACTTCAGAAAAACATAAATGCCAGAGGAGAGCAGCTACAGCTCCATGACTAATGTGTGCCCTGGATTCTGACCATCAGCTTTGCTATTTCAGCTTTGTGACCTAAATCTCCCTCCCCTACCAGAAAGAGCCAAAAAACCCAAACAAGACATATCTTACTTGTTCTGCTTTCTCCGGTGGTTTTCTATCCGCCTGCAAAAACTGGCAGTTTTCTCTCGCCAGCTTCTGGACCAGCTCAATCCGTCCGATGTCATCTCTTCCCTGAAGCTTGCACAAAACCCCTGCCTTAAGGGTGGGAGAAAGAGCAAACAGATACTTAAATCCACAATCCCAGGACATGACACCGCCACGAATTTCAACCTTAAAAGAACCGCATCTGTTTGCTCATAGTTGCGGTACTTCGGTGCCACTGGCTGAACACAAACAAGCCGCTGCTTCCTGGGAAACAACTGGAGAGGAGCTGAGGCACATCCGAATCTCCAAATGTATCTACTTTAGAGGAACGAAGGCAGGGCTAACTAAATGAACCGCTCCTCTGAGTGTGACTATCAGATACGCTGTGTTTTATTTGTTCCTGTCAGCCTGTTTCCTGTTACATAAGAGAACAAGAGCAAGAGGTTAAAAACTCATGGGAAAGTTAGGCGGGAACAGCCCTGGAAAAAGAATGAAGCGCAACACAAGGCACTCCTAAAAATAACAGGCGACAACTCCCTCTGCTCCCACTCCAACCATTTTTCACGTATGCAAACCTCAAGAGTTAAAAGGCAGTTGCGCCGCTTTTATTTATTCTGTAAATAACAAACCAGTATCTCCTGACTCTGTTTAGGGATTTGCTTTAAAAACTATGTTAGAACTTTTTTTTTGGCTAATATTCTGCCAGTTATTCAAGCTATACTGATAGTGTTTCATCAAAATATTCAGTACTGGGGTTTTTTTAAATAGAAATGCCATATATATATATATATATAAATATATATAAAGATTAATTCATGCTTGCACACAAGCATACCAGACCCATCACAAAGTTAGATGATGAGGGCTAAATTGCTTCCTGCAAAGTCAGTGGCTAGTATCACTGTCCATGATTTAGTGAGGGATATAGCCTCTGCATGACTGAGACCTGGCGCCATGATACCACAAAACTTTTATTAGCCCAGATGTTTCCTGATGAGACCAGCACTGGGAGGGCCAGGCATGTGGCATGGCTATGGTATTGCTATGTCACTTTAAGTGCAATCTGCAAATAAACCTTTTGCCCCACTTCCTCCACCCTTTTCTTTCTACTATTCATTCTGAGTTTAACTGAACCGGTATCTACTCAAAAATTCACAAAACATCTTGTGAATCAGGACCAAAAGCCCTGACTGCTAACCTACAGTGCCAGGCAAGCTCCAATCATTTGGCCTTGGGAAACTCCCACGCTTGGCACCCGAAGGTGTGAGAGAGCCCACCCAAACCATCCTACAGTCCGCTGCTTTCTCCAAGAAAGAGTGAAATGTGGGTTATGGTGCCTTCAGCTGAGGAGGAAAACAAATCAACTTTCTGAATAAGGGTTTTAACACCAACAGAAAAAAATAGGTTCCACAACCGAGTCCAAAGAGTCATGCTTACTGAATTATTTGAAAGAAATTTTGACATGCCTACATTCCTCCAGTCTGGATGAAGTCATGTCCTCAAAAGCCTGCATCAGGAACTTATTGTCTAGAGAAGGAAAGAATCTCAGACACAGCTGGTGCTTTGCATGTCCTGTGCTTAGTCCCCAGCCTCCTGAGGAACCCAGCTTTCCCACATAAGGAACCTATGCACTGGTTTGAAGGTCAGAAAACCACCAAGAAAATAAGGAATTGTAGCACCTAACCTGAAAGTCCTCGCATTTGCTATGAGATTAGCTCCTTATCTTCTAAATGGAGGACTTGGATTTATAAACCAGTACTGACACAGTTATCACCTGCCGATCAGGAGTGAGACTGATTTTATCAGATGTGGAAGAATATACTGAACTAGTTGTCCAGACTCATTTAATCAATAGAGAAAAAGAGACACTTAAGAAAAGAACAATTTTTAACTCTACAGTAGACATTTAAAAATGGTCAGATGAGTTGTTTCCTAAAATTCTCCTTCTTCTCCAGTAATCTACGCAGGGAACCTAGGCAATGATCACAGACTTGACTGAGGTCTTATGTCTGCACTTCACAGTATTTTGGTGGCTTAGGGACATCAACAGCCAAACCTCCTTATTTTATGGCTTCAGGATGCTTCTAGCAGAGAGTAGAACATCTGTGCACTGGGATCCCCCCAGGCTTGTAGGCTGAGGACAACTCAAAGTGTTACAGCCTATGTAGCTTTGGGACTACAAAAATTTACAGTTCCAGTCTCTGGATCTGGGATCTTAGTACCATGATGTTGCGCCCAGGCAAGTCAGATCATGACCTTTGAGTGGCATAGATGGTTACAAGTCCCTGTACTTCAAATGTCAGATGGACATCGACAGAAATGCAGTGTTCACTCTGCTGAACAACTATTGATCTTCAGTGTATGCAGCAAAGCCCAATGTTTAAAACCACTTATGTTAAGATGAGGAAGGGCAACTTCAGTTTTGGGGTAAAAGTTGCCTTCAGTGTGTTCAAGAGGAAGAAACAGTCCGAAGAAAGACAACTTTTTGAACAAAAAAAAAGAGCAAAGCCTTGCTCTCTTTCACCCCTTGCCCTCTGCCTGTGTTCAGGCAGAGCATACTATTGCTTTCTGCATGGATGAGCACCCCAGGGAAGAAGTAACTCTAGATACAAGCCCATTAGCCCTGCCACGAATATGGTTGGTATTCAAATTGGCAATTTCATTAAAGAATCATATTGTCCTGTTTCAAATAACCACTAGGAAGAAATCTTACGTTTTAACATGTCCCTCTTCCCCCAACTATTCTTTAATTTAAAGAAATGCAGAGAACCTGAAAGATATTTTTATTTTATTTGGTTTCTAGAGGATAAAAGGTCAATTAAAAAAATTCTGGGAGGGCTAAGGTACTATTAAGTTAGTTGTACATGCTTGGCTCTGGAAGTGAAGAAGGCACTTGAAATACAAAGGGCTAAACATGTTTTTTCATAATTAAGAAGAAAAATATGAATCACTCACTTTTAATTCTGATTTCCTCAGTTATGCTGACTTTCCACTATAAATCTTTCTGCTAAATACTTATAAGAAAGCATCCAGGTCAGCTAATTAATTAACTGATGACAGCTTCTAAAAGCTGGTTGGGAAGATGTTGACAGAGTCTTCTATTACTGGTCCTTTTCACTTGTCAATATAAACTTAATTTTCAAGCAATACCGTTGAAGCTGTTAGACGAAAGGGTAAAGGCAAGTTGCCCGACTTGCAAAGCACAATTTCGATTTGTATTTTGTGTGGGCACACACCCTCCAAAATCCTGCATGCCCAGATGTTGGTGCTTAGTCCTCTAATTCACGTACACCAGCAGAGATACAAGTACTATGTGAAGGTAAAAAATCACAAAGTTGCGTATTTTAACTGCTTTAATTTAATGAATGATAAAAGAACATACGAGCTTTGTAGTAAGGCTTTACTACCATTCATGGTCCAAAATTACTGTAATTAAAGGTGTTTATGCAATAATTGAAATGAAATAAAAGAAGTTTAATGGGAAGGAAAGTAAATTAGTCACTACTGAGGCTGGAAAAGCAAAGATGCTGACAACACATTTTCTAGTTTGGCACATTCATTGGAAAATACTCACTCTGCAAAGGCCATAAATGACTATGCTAGCAGTAACACAGAGGTGAAATAAGACATACCTAGGCAGATAGGATGGGATTTTTTATTTACATTATTTACATTGTTTACAGCATGCTCGCTTTTGAAAATCTCTGTACTGAATTTTTTTCCACACTTCTACCAGTTTTGTCAACTAACTCAAACCTAAGTCAAGCCTCTGTCCTGCCAGAGTGGTGTTTAGAGCAGGCACCACACCCTTGAGCTCTGCTAACAGAAGAGGTTCGGGGTGGTTTGTTTTTTTTCCACTGCTCCTCTGTCTCCTTCTGTGTCCAGTGAAAAAAAAAATAACTATTATAAGCTTCACCTTTGATCAACATGAAAACTTAAAGCCATATGCCACTGCTCGAAAGATCATTTGCTTTGCTCCAGTCACATGCACAGTCTCACTAAAGTGAAAAAAAAAAAAAAATTCACACCCTTAAACCAAATTTTATTCCATGTTCACAGGATGTCGTTTTTATGGCACTGGCAAACAAACTGGAGCAACAACTGCTTTGATAGCGCTCCTGCTCTCCTCCCAGTTGGGCACTTGAACGCTTTTGTTAACGGCTCACTTAATGATTGTTTAATTCTAAATGTGTTTAAAATTCTTTCAATTTTAAAAGCTGGTTTCCAGTCAAATAAATGCTGAGCAAATCAATATCCCAATAATAAATTCTTATGGGTTTTTATAATCTGCCCATGTAATGTTACTAGGTGGCTACTTAGGAGCTTTGAGCACACCCATCGTAGTCCTTCTTTTTACTTATCTCTGACATAAACGTGAACAAAAATTTTCAACAAATAATAATAACTACAACAATCAACTAGAACTGAGCATATACGAAACCCAAAAAAGAAAACAGAAAGCCAGATTTTTTGTGCAGTGAGGTCAGCGTTTCCCCCTGGGTCTTTTCAATAGCTCTGTAATGCACAGCTGAGGTCTAGAAGACTGATCCTCAACCCCACACTGATGTGAATGAGGAACCAAAGTCAGGTAACAAAATTTTCACACAGTAGGGCTCCTACTGCTTTTTTTTTGTTTTTAAAAAATAGATTTGAAATTGTGTGCAATTAAGAAAAGAGCAGGCCATTTCCGAACATCTTGCTTGAGCATGACTCTTCCATAGCAAAGCCTAGTTACACAGTGATGCATTAGGCTTATCCGCATGGTCCCCAACTTTTCTGCTGGCACTCTCCAGTCTGCCATGGGCCAGGCCTGCTACCAGAGCTGCCTACAGCCCCTCCTGGGGTCATTGTGGTCCAGACAGCCCCTATCTTTAGGAAGACATAGGTACTGCTGACTTGTCTACATGGTTTGTACCCCTTCAGCTAGGCTTGCTCGCAGACATCAGTGCAAATCCTGTCTTTCTCGTACACAGCTTTTTAGCGAGCAGGGTGTTAGGAGATAAATCAGAGACAAGAACTGCAAGTTGTATATGTAGGAAGGACGAAATGTGGCAACTGGTAGGAAACACAAGATTTTCAAGACGAAAACAAGAAAAAAAAATATAGTCAAGATTGTGAAAAATAAATTTTAAATTAAAAGCAATAATCAGTACAAATACAATGAGCAATATAGTTACACTTGCACAGTTTGAATGCATGAGCTGAATGACTGAATGAACTGGAGATTAATCAAAAGAGATTCACAGAATTAAAAAGGGTAAGCAATTCCACAATAAAATACTCTAAAAGGCAGTTAAGTTTCTTCTGAGCAATCTAGGGGTATGCTTTGGTTGTAAATGAGGGCAGTTAGGGAAGGAAAGAAAAAGGTTATTGCTTACACTCGAGTGACTAATAAGTATCCTCATTTCATTGCATGTCTACTTACAGTAATTAAAATTCAATCAAAACGCCACATGCCCTTGCCTCCTAAAACATATCTCATTTTATTTTCACATCTGGTATATGCTATGTGTATTATCTCAAAAGAGCAGAGAGAGAGTTGAAGAATGCTGTCCGATTGCAACATCATGGGCTTAATTCCCAGAGTAATCATCAATCTTATTCTAAATAGTCACATAAGACAAGATCCAGCACACTTTCTCCTTCCGACGGGCTCCCTGCACAGAACGTCGAGGAAAATCCATTTCCCAGAGCTACTGAAAGAAGATCCTTCAACTTGTAGATCTGAAAAAGTCCCCAAGATGCCATTAATCTTAACACATTTACCTGAGCATCAGAGGTATCCTTGAGCTCTTCTAGTCCTCTTATTTCTTGACTACTGTTTTCTTCACTTTGATGAATTGCTAAAATAAGAAAGAGGGAATGTATTGGAAGCAGGCAGGTTCAAATCACAAGAAGCAGCAAAGCAGCATGGCCCAGTTTTCATCAAACAGGATGACCACTGGAGAAACCTCGTTCCAAGTTTAGCTTTCTGGTTAACTCCTTGAGTGGATTTGGACAAATCCTATAAGGTACACCTCATTGGGTTTGGACAAATCCTAAATATCTTATTATTCCCCGGCAATAAAATGCAGTACTAAATAGTTATATACTTGCTACTGTTAGTCATGATGAAATGGTGACATTTAAGGAAATTCTACTTTTCCATACATTATAATGAGACCTGATGACTCAAAGAATAAAAAAAAACCCAGACATCTCTTCATTTTCATTATATTGCAGAAGGTCAGTTCAGACTAAACAAAACAAACAGATTTATCCCTCATCTCAGCCTTGGAAAAATCTTTGTAAGCAAAGTGATGTCAATCTTAACAAATAGCACCACTGTCCATGAAAGTCATCTCCAGAAATAAATGGTAGCAGAAGATGATCCATTGAAGGTTATTCGCTGCTGGCACTGTAAGAGAAACCAGTAACTTAGCTCAATTAACATTGCTTAACGCCAGCGAGTTTTGACAGACTTTAAAGAAAAAATATTTGGATCAAACATGAAAGCTCTGGACGGGTGGAAACAAGAATTATGAGTTTACCTAGCTAAAGAAACAAGGACCACTTTTGAAGAGACACATCAGACTTCCATATTGCAAACAGCTATATCTATAGGTAGTTTTACTAGCTAAAGCCCAAGATACGCTTCCAGTCAACATGCCTGCCTGCTGTCTTTTAGTGAGATGTTAAGCCCTCAGCCATTCTGAAATGTGACACATGGCAAGTTAGGAGGGTCAGACCCAATGAAACACATGAGAAATTACTTTACCTTACACCATACTCATTTACTTACAAGCACCATACTCAAATATCATTGATCTTGTGTACACATCAAACAATTCACCAGTGTAGCCGTAGCACTTACGACAACAAAAGCATCCTTGAAGCGGAAGAGCTGGCAAATCCATTTCCTGAACAATGTCAGGCTCATGGCTTTGATGGATGGGCAGGAGCATTCACCTTGTGTGCTTCCTCCTGTCCACCTCCTCTCTCCTTCACCCCTGGATACCTGTGCTGGTTGTCAGGCTGCACCTTGGACTGCCATAGCTCACAGCACTGTGTTTTAAGACAAATATCACCAGTCTCATTTGCCTGAAAACTATGTCTGCGAGCTGAGGCAGCCCAGGATTTGATTCATGAGCAGATCACCTGAGACGTAAGCAGCAGCACCTCCATCAGCCACCCTTACCTAAGCTCTCCTCAACCCTCAGGCTGAATTTTTAGACATACAACCAGGTTACCATGGCTGAGCTAACAGATGTAACGTAAGCCATGAGATCTGGCTTGTTGTGTCTTAGCGGGTGCTCTGGGACTGCTGCAGACAAAAAGCAGCCTAACCTGAAGGCAGCATCCAGCAACTTAAAAGAAAAGTAACTTTAGACTCCTCTTGACCTCTAAAATAAAGCAAATGGATTTATTTTCTTTTTACTGCAGGATTTCTGCTGATATTGCTGTGCTATGTAAGGTGTAATTCTTCTTTCTTCCCTCACAGTTATGCTATTAAAAAAAAAAAAGTATTAAAAATGTAATTATAAAAGGGGGGAAAAAAAGTCATTTTGTCAACACAGTTTATTCCTTTCTGGGATCTTTTTAAATCCATTATCAAAGGAGAACAGAGGTCTGGTATAAATCTTCACTAGTGGGCCTGCTGGCATCACTTTACCAGCCAACCTCTGAAATTCAAGGTGAATACTGAAAACACAGGGTCAATCTATAGCTACAACAGAAAGTATGGATAATGGGGGTTATATCCCAGCAGCATTTAAAGGTAGGCAAAATCAAAACGTGTTTGGGACATTGCGGCCTATCTCTGCCCCAGGCTGGAAAAGTAGTAACCCAATGAAGCAGGAACCAAAGTGGCCACCTCAACAGCCTTGTATGGCCCCTGCTTTCCTAGTGCACGTCAGGGTTTCCCAAGGCAACCTGCTCCATCCAGCCAGGCTGGGGGCTCTGTGCAGTCCCTTCCCTTGTAACTCACCTCTCAGCCTTCCTCCCCAAGAGCTGCCTCCTCCTCCTCTTGCACAATCCCACGTGTGCGTGACCCAGTTCTACCCACGGCCGCTGCGGGGGACACAGAGCATTCAGGACATCCCCTTGCCAAACGCTAGTCAGAACAACTAGCGTGAGATGGGAACGCTGTAATGCCAGAAGGCATTAACGAATGCTCAAAAATGGTTGTTGGAGCAATTGCAAATCACTTAAGTCTGAGGCTGTGTTCGCAGAAAGACAAGGTTCCTAGAACTCGCATTTCCATTTTCTGATTTCTCCTAAAATCAATTTGCTGTAGTCACTGATGGGCAAAATATCCCCACAGACGCTGGCTATTAATCACGGCATTTGAAGGAGTGGCACCTTGCTAGTAACAAGACCACGGGTCCAGATTTAAGTGATTTACATTGATCCAGCCGGCTTTTCTGACAAGCCTGAGCAGATTGGTGCTCAGCAAACAGCTGTGCCAGGGGAAAAGGTTAGTGGCTGCCAACTGGCTTCTTGTCACAGGCCTCTGTTACAAGTGTCCCCTTCCGTGCCACTGCCAGGGCAAGCACCCTAAAGCACAAAATCATAGAATGGTTTGAGTGGAAGGGACCTTTAAAGGCCATCTAGTCCAACCCCCCTGCAAGGAGCAGGGACATCTCCAACTGGATCAGGCTGCTCACAGCCCCATCCAACCCGGCCTTGAATGTTCCCAGGGATGGGGCATCCACCACCTCTCTGGGCAAACTGTTCCAGTGCTTCACCACCCTCACTGTAAAAAATTTCCTCCTTATATATAACCTAAGTCTGCCTCCCTCTATTTTAAAACCATTACCCCTTGTCCTGTTGCAACAGGCCCTGCTAAAGAGTTTCTCCCGATCTTTCCTGTAGGCCCCCTTTGGGTACTGGAAGGCCACTTTAAGGTCTCCATCTTCAACCAAAGCAATAGGCAGACCTTCGAGCAGCAGCACACTGTTGCTAACCTGGCTGGGTTGGCAGATTAGCAAGGGGATGGTGGTATCTGGCTGGGGAGCTAGTGACAAGCAGCAAACACCCAGGGCTGACAGCATTGTTACCTTTTTACCTGGCACAAAGGAAAAAAGAATGAGGGTACGTGTCCACAATCCCAGCGGAATCAGGTATCCTGGGGTGTTGAACAATTTTAGCATGAGCAATTTTAAAGATGATGAGAAAACAACCTCAGTTTAGATGTACCCTAAGTGAATAGCTTAAAAAAAAAAAAAAGAAGAAGAAAGAAAAAAGTTGTTTTTTATCAGCAATTTCACAGCTCAACTCTAAAAAAGCTGAAAAAGTTCATAATCCAAACCCAGCTCTCCTTGGCTTCAATGTTGTTTACACTGTGTAAGGAATGTAAAAAAGAACCAGTAAATATTTTCTTAAAGGAAGAAAAGAAAAAATCAGACCTCACACTGATGTTCTCGCAGCCCTCTTGGGAGACAGGGAGCAGTTGGCCTCTTTTTCATGAAATTTCCATCACAAACTTGATTTTTGTGTCCTCTCTGCCTCTAATCCAAACTCGAAAGAACCAGCCACAACTGAACCATTTAACCATACACAGGGAGCAATACTCACGGAATCATACCGTCTCATAATTTTTTTTCCATCACAAGAAGATAGTCCCTTGAAGGCTGAAGTAGCCACACAGACAAATAACAACCCTTAATTACATTTGCTTGGTTTCTGTATGAAAAGGTTACTACATGTTTCGTCTACAAAATACAGAAAAAAATGCAGATTTCTTAAAATATTCCAGCGTATTCAGAAATTTATGTTACTGGGGATCACCACACATAAGAAACCAATTGCTGTATTTCTATACACAGTGGGCCTCCTAACCCTGTAACAATTTGCAGACACCCCCTGAATTGGCCCAGGCGCTGCCCCCATGGGCTGTCGCGCACGCAATACAAGTTCTGTCATAAAATGTAAGAATTGAAGGATAATCTCCCATTTATTGTCAGCTGGCCATTTATTTTTTAGTAAAAAGGCTTGATGTTGCAAATTCAACTGTAGGAAAAGTGAACGGAAGGTTAGGGTGGGATGGCAAAGTGTTTCCCAGGCGAGTGTTGATTCTGGAACAGTTCCCTACAACTGTAACATGTACCTACAAAAAAAGTTGTGAACTTTGGAGCTGGGCCAAACCCTTCCTTTTCCGACAGCATAAACCCGGCTTTGCTCCATGATACGAATACCCCAGCATGTTTTACAAAGCAGCAACACCACGGAAAGGCAAAGGTGGTTTCCCCTGATCTATATGTATCTATTTAATGTTATGTTTGGGTTCAGGCTTGTGACCAGAGACAGGAGAAAAATTCAGACAAACACGGAGTGACCAATTCCCTTTTCTGCCTACAGCGTTTCTCTTCCTTTGGAGGAGAGGTCATCATGAATGAAAGAAAAAAAGATACTAAATGAGCATTAGCTTGCCAATGTGCAGTTCAAATGTGTCCATTTGCAAATTAGCCTAGGAAATTCGGGATGTTGGGTTTTTATGGTCACTTAAGGATCACAAGGCCCATCATCTGATCTGAGTTCCTTGTGCCCCCACGGACCAGAGCTGAGATTTTGCTAGCAGATTCTTCCATAAACTAATGTCGGAACAGAGAATTCTTGTGGGGGAGAGCCTTGTCCTTTAGTAAACCCATTTCAGCTCATTAAATCAGCAGAAAAAAAACAACAAAGAAATAAAAAACAAAAATAAATCATTTTGTACTAGCTACCTCAGCAGAATCAGCCATCATATGGGGGTTTGAAGGGGAAAAAGAACGTAACCATCACTCACACTGGAACTAAACACATCCGTTGTGTCATCATTACCGACAGTGCTCCCCCACTTCTACTGCCAGGCTACAAAATTTAAAGTAGATTTAAGACACTGGAAGGGATTTGTCTTCCTCAGCAGCATGGAGCATTACAAACATGCTAAAGGGCTCACCTTAGCTGGACAGACAGGCACACAGTGAGCGTCACAACAGCCCCCTGCAGCACTATGGACCTTCTCCTGCCTATGGAAGAATCCTGCCAAGGGCGCCTCCACGATACGCTGTTCTGTATGGTCCCAGACTTGAAGATAAATTATGTCTGATGAGTAAGATTTTTAAAAGTCACATAATACAATGCACATTATTTCATTTTAACACTTTTCTTACTCACACAGCAGAATCTTTTACCCAACTGAAAGTTGAAAGGACAGTTAAAAAAAGAAGTCCACATATAACCAACTCCTGGAACCCAGAGCGTTACAGTCTTCCCAGAGACTTTACTATATTGTGCTTTCTTCCTTTTCTATAATTGAAGTTTCTTCTTTCTACCCCTTCTGGCTCCAAAGATAACCTTCACAACACAAACCAAGGCACTGCCGTCATTCTGCTGCTGCAGCCAGCCAGACTGGAACAATAACACCAGGAGAGGTGTGAACTTCCTCCCTTTGGCTTCATAGGGTGTTAACTTTGAAAGCTAATTATTTAAATGCTTCAGAGAGGACTGCCATCACAGTTAACCATTTTGCTGCGGAACAGCAGGCAGACATCTGTCCATCCGTAAGCAACTCGCTCTGGGTGGCACCCATGTGGCCATTCCAGGCCAGAAAGCCCGCTCAGCTCCCCGTCACTGCTGCCTGTCCCACGCTTCCTTACTGTTCCCTCTCTGTACTACCGTAAAGTATTTGGGGTTTGTGGACTGGCAAATGATTCCTTTTAACCTGGCTCAGTTTCACGATCTGGTTGAGAACAGAGTCCCCAGGCAGCAGGCAGGGCAGGGGACAGGGCACCCTGTGAGGCAGCATTGCCGCCAGACCCCTTGTGCCACACATCTCCACCTTCAGCCCTTGAGCTTGCTGTGAAGTCCACCTGCGGGACCAGGATTGCCGGCCTTTTAGGGGCAAGGAGCCCATAAACATTGCCCCTGGCAGACATGCAGTTTACCTCTGCACCGCTCTAGGCTGTTCCCCCAAGACCAAACTTGCTTAGCATGTTGCAAACCCTCAGGCACAGCCTTGGGAGCAGCTGAAGCGTGCGGGATCCCAGCTGCACAAACACTGCCAGGCTCACCTGCACAGCCTGTGCACAGGGTGGATGAGGAGTTCGCTGTCCCCACAGCTGCTCCCGAGGCAGCTCTGCCCTTCACACAAAGCTCGGTCACCCCTTAGGCGACATTCCTCATGTTTTCAGTGATGCTCCTTCGTTTCAAATGAGGATGATCATTTATTATTTAGTGTTGTTCTTCAGCCTGTTAACATCCTCGAACATCAAACCACTCTGCCCTTTGTAACATCTCAATCCTTTCAGTACTGTGTGATCAAAATTTATATGGGCAGCTTTTTCTAGCCAGTAAGCAAAAGGCACCTACGTGCCCTCTACAGATGGGAGGCACACACCACCTTGGAAATGGTAAAGAGCCTACTTCTGAAGAGAAGAACTTTGTTTATTTGACAAGCCAACAGATTTTCACTTTCTCATCCCTGCTGGATGGTTATAGCCTGTTTTTCTGCCTCTGTCAAACCATCACTGTTGAAAAGACCTCAGGAATCTGCAAGAATATTCCCCAGGGGAAGGCTCCAGTGCTCTGAATTGCCAGCAGCCTGTACCAGTTGATTTATCGTCAGCTGCTGGGAAGCTCACAACTTCTAGCATTCTTCTTATATCCCAAATTCTTTGAGAGGCATGTTTCTTTTCTGGTTTTTTTTTTTTTTCCAAAGGAAGTTGCTAGCATGAAGCTTTTCAGAAGCAGCATAAAAACATTTTTTAAAAATCACATAATTCTAAGCTAATTTCATTATTTTTGAAAACTTTATTGTTTAATTTTGAACAACGGAGCTTGTGGTATCCTTTGTTATTCTTTGTGGAGGGTATAGAGCGAGCCCTGGAGAGGCTGGTTACTATGGCAGCTCTAAGCTGTTTGAAAGTGTTACAATGTTTGCTGATGCTTATTAATTTATCAGAGTGGAAAAAAAAAAGAATAGCTCATACTGATACCACAGGGGAAACTAAAAGCCAGATCCTCTAGCTTACATAAGGCACTAGCGCTGAGTAGTGGAAAGGAAGATGTGCAGCAAGTAAATGCTTTACAAACCTCAGATTTGGGAACCATTTTAAGCCAGACCAGGTCCTTGTGCATACTCCTGTATTTTCCAAGTTCTAATTCCAAATTAAATGGGAGAACCAACAAGCACTGAGTACCTCCAAAATCCCCAAAAGCTGCCTGAAAGACACAGTGATAATCAGGAATAAAACCCTCCAACTGAGAACTTGTTCCTTATTTACCGTGAAACTATAATCTTTTCACAGAAATTACTGAAAAGAGAAAGCTTTTTAAGCTCATCCTTAACATGTTTCCTTTTATTAGCAATACAAAAATTGCCTTTGAGCTTTCTCATTCCTTCCCACTATTTCTGCACATATATATGCAAATTATTGTACAGATTTCCCTTCACTGAGTACACTACATATCTCTGAAACAGTTGGCAGGCCCCTGGGGGGGTGTTGCCCAGACAGCTGTGCAATCAGCTGAGTAAATCAGCTAATTAAAGAAACAAAGAAAATGCAAAAATTATTAAAGAGAGACTCCCGCTTACAGCATTGTTCAGCATCTCTGTATCTAAAAAAGCACAGCAAGTATGGGATGGAATAAAGGTGCCTATAAATTGGGGAATGAACTATTGCACAAGTGACAATGCCATTTTCTCTCAAACACTAATCTGGAATTCATGATATTTATGCTTTGTAGTTTAAATCAATTTAATATAAATTACTCCAGCATTTTATTTCATTTTAAAATGACAGAAGCATGAAATGTAATGTTGGTTTCATAAACGATTTCTGTATGTAAAAAACAGTCATTAACTTCTGCTTGACCTTAGGTGTAGAACTAATATTGAATTTGCACAGAGGGTATTAATTATGCTGGTCTAGTTGCCACGCAGAAAAATAAGTTCCCAAGGGTCCTAACGCTACAAGTCGTTTCTCAGATCTCAAATAGGAAACAGGACTCTCGAAAATGATGCAAAAACATTTCCTCTCATTGCAGGGTTTATCAAAAGGAACAGATAACAGCAAGGGTAGGAATCTGCAATCTAAACAGAGCAGAGCCAGTGTGGTAAGAAGGGAGGCTGACAGATGTAGATTTGGTCTTGCTGATCCACACACCATTAAGGTGCCGTTCCTTTCCGCTGCATCTGAATGACCACAGGAAGGACAAACCTCGGTTTAAATGAGGCTCAGCCCTGCCTACATTATATAGCCATTGTAAATTAAAGAATGAACATACCATGTAAAGGCACCAATATTTCCCAACTCACTCAGATTATGGCCAGGAGCCTTCGCTGCTTTCTTCTCACATTATTGTACAACTGGTTTCGTTAGGAAGTTCTGTTTATTTTATTTATCAGAACTGAAGCCTTTCATCTGGGTTTGAAGGCCTACATTTCATCCAAGGTGGTGGTGCATTCGAAGAACATAATTTGTAAAACACCTCTGGCTAAACAAGGGAGGCATTTTTTCATAGATAATCAACTACTGCTGATTCACGTGGTCAGGGGAAGTTTGGTTTTCAATGCCTGGCACTTTGTGATACATAAAAAGGGAAAGCCACATTTTTACACACACTTTGTGAACATACAAACTCATACCATTTTTTATCAAGGAGAAAAAACGTGGAGAACAAGTTGCAAACATGGTAGGATTACTACAGGAACAGACAAAAGCAATGTTCTTTGTAGCAATAGCAGCTCAAGGAAAACCATTTGATGGCTGAATGCAGAAAGCTTTAACTTTTACCTGGTGCTTTCAGACATTCATTCACATGTGCATTACATTTAAAATTAAAAAAAAAAAAAATCAAGTGGCAGTGAATGTATCTGTAGCAGCGTTGGCTGAAATGTGAAAGGTGTTGGTGTGGTGGAGAAGAGCCCGTTACATGATCAGCAGGCAAGGGGAGAATGATTGCTGGGAACTGATCGAACAGAGAGGGACAGGGAGTCGCTGAGCAGGCTGGTGCAAAGCGAAACACCGCGCTCTATTCCATGGAAACATCCTTCGGGCATGGCCAGGAAAGGAGCAGGAAACAAAGAGGACTCTGAATAAATAAATTCTGTGAACTCTCTTAAATGCCTCTCTCAAAGCACTGGAAACAAAACATTCACCTGGGAATTTTTTTTTTTTTTGCACAATTGCTGTCTTTCTGACCTTATCATGCAATCCCTTTTTGCATATGTGTAAAACCTCTGTCACCTACACAGCTGCTCTGCACTGCTCATGCCTTAGATGCGAGTGCATTACAGATCACACAGTAAGAACTATGCCCAAAGTTCTGAAACAACTGCAAAAAACAGATCATAAGCTGCCAAAATCCATCTCAGTGTAATTCCCAGAGAGCTCTTTGGAGCCATTTTCCTTCTTCTTCCAAGGCTCAGAGTTCATTCAGCTTTATATGAGCTGTTAAATGCACATAACTGTGTAGTCCCTACACTGCAGGGCACTTTCCACCCCCAGCATTGCCCAGGGTGGGCACAAAGTAGGTGGTCACCGATTCAGCCACTGCACAGAGGCACATCATGTTCCTGACCAACCAACAGAATGAGCACCATTCCCCAAGGCTAGAGAGGGTCTGATCCCATCCTTTTGAAGCCCTGATGATTTCTTGATATGCCTGACCTCAGGAGTAGTGGAAGAATCCCATGGGATGCAACAAGACTTTGGTCCCTAGGGGTGGGCATTCCCTTCATGAAGGCATAAAATGTTTTAAAAGGATCACTTAAAGAAGGCAACATGATTACCTCCTTTACTTCAAGGCATGAAATCCTCAAAGCACAATTTAACTTTTACAGTAAGCCTAGTTATGTTTTCAAGTGCAACTTTTATTTAGAACCACATGTCAATGGGCAGAAGAAAAGTAAAGCTGAAGTTACCCAGACCTACCAGAAGCATGACACTCCTGCTCCTTTATTTTGAGTGGCCATTTCTCCAGGATGAATGCCATTATTAACACTTGGAGAAGAACTCTTATTCCACACATTTTGCCAAGTTTCAACCCTTGCTTTAAAGAAGTGGATGTATGGAGGAACTGAAAGTTGTAATGAAATAAGGTCTTACTTAAGTCAAGTAAATAAACCCACTGAGAAGAGACCTAAGGGAACACAGGAAAAGCAGTAAGATCCTACTGATATTAACCTTTTACCACCCTTCAAACTTTCTCAATTTTTCAGCAATGGAAAATGCACACCTCCCTGGCCCATGACCACCATTTATTCTGCAAACAGTAGCAAGTTATTTCATCCCTCTTTATGCCTTTTTTTTCCAGTGGCATAAAATAAGTGATAATAAACTGTACACATTTTACGCCAGAGATATTGTATATCTGCTTGTTTACAAAACCTATAAACTCAAAGGGTACTTAATATGTTTGAGATTTAAACACAATACTGAACTGCTCCATTCTTGAATGAGCTTTGGTCACGTATATGTAACCTCATTTTTCAAGTACGTCTAATTCAAATTCGTAATGATTTCCATGTCTATATAACAACTCTGTTTTACAAGTAAATAAAACTAATAACATAGGACATTCATATAGCACCAAATGACGAAGTTCTTGCTAATTATTGTGGAGTAAAGTTACCAGGAAGTCACACAAGGATCTTTGCTACTTGGGAAAAAGCATGGAATGGTAAAGATCCAGCTTCCCGAGTTAATGAAGCAGATAAAACAGCTTAATGCTGCCAAAAGGGTCTTACTGGGCTCCTTCCCACATCCCTCCACCTCCCCACCCCGATGATAAGAAGCTGCCACCTTGACTTTGTGCCAACTCCAGCACATGCTGCTGCAATACTGCATGCTGCTCTGGCTGCCCCATCTGAAAAATAATGTAATAGATGATGTGACAAAGATGATCAGATTTAATGGAATAGATTTAGTATGAGGGATGACTAGCGATTTAGCCTGGAAATGAGACAACTCACAGGGGCACAAAATCCTGAATAGTAGGATGAACTGGGAAAGTGGTGAACAACCCATTCCATCACCTAAGAGCTATACCCCAACAGAGTGAGGGTCATGGGGAATGTGTTTAAAACAAACAAGAAAAAATATGCTTTCACATACCACACACAAAAATTGTGGGGCTCACTGCCACAAGAGATGATGCAGGTCAGGACTCTAAGTGGGTTCAAAAAACAATCCAACAAATTAATGGAAAAAAGGTCCACCAAGGGCTACCCAACACCACAGTGTGGGTACGGCAAAATCCCTCCAGCATAGACTGGTAGATGCTGAGTACGCACATTGTTTTGCTCCTCTAAGCATCCCCTACTCATCACTCACAGTAGGATCAGAGCTGGATGGACTTTTAACCTGACCCAGCCTGGCTGTTCTCATGTTTTTAACCGGGCTGACATTGCCTGGAGTGTGTTAGAGCCGAGTCACACAATCAGCTCTGACAGCAGTGCTGTGGAGGTGGCACGGCAGCTGGGAAAAGGAAGAGCTGTTCACAGCTTGCTTTTCATTCATGTCGGCAAAGCTAAAGCCCCAGTGACTGCTCCATATTGAATCATCTGCCCTAAAATAAAAATACTAAGCAAATCACATAGGCAGTTTAAGTCCTGACAGAAGCAATACAAAAGAAAGGGGGGATGATGGATATGCACAGATACATGTCAGAATAGGGGGAAGAAATCCAGATGATGTCAAATAGGTTAATAGGTTGCAAAAGTCATATTATTATAAATAAAATATAAATGACCCATTTAAAAAAAATCAATAGAGCTTGTCAATTTAAGAATGGCATGACTAAAAAGTATCTAACTATATTGTGGAAACTTGAATATTGTTCTTAAGAGGGAGGGAAAATACACACAAGTGCTAGGGCTTTTGTGGTTGCCCTGCCCTTCACACCAGGAGGGAGAAGCACCCACAGCCCTGCCACTGCTCCCGCAGCGCCTGGGGAGAAGCTGCTGTCACCCTCTTCCTATCTCATCGACACTCTGTCAGCTGTCATCTCAATCAGCCCCTGTCTTCAGAAATACACGGACCAGAGCCACGCTTTTGCTAATGGCCCTTTACACAAATAAAGTTATAGATGTTCCTTTAGATATGAAGTTAAAGGAATATTTTGGGCGATGCCATGGGCTGTAGCTAGGTTCATGAGCAGACGTGCAAGGCATCTTGTTTGTGGATAGGATTAACAGCGGTTTAGAGCACCTACCTGACAGATTTTGATCCATTCGGATGTAGCTCTGTAGCTACGCCACCAGCTAAAGCCTTCAGCCTTAGGCTATTTGCTGCTTTTTATCCTTGTTTTAGTTACCCTCTCTAACACATAAGAAACATGTCATGAGCCATAACAAGCAATCGAGATAAATGCCAACCCTTGAAAACCTTCAGAGGAGAGGCTGCACTTCTGTTATGTTTCAGCACATTTATGGAAGCCATCAGAAACCAGCAAGGTATAAATAAACACAACAATTCTAATGCCAAGTGCCTACAATTAAAAACAAAGTTATCTTCTGCTCCAGTTACTTGCATCCCCAAGACCTTTTACCAAACCAAGGAAGACAGCATTTAATCTATTTATTTCTAAGGTTAAGCAAGAACAATTTTAACGCCTTTTCATAAGCCACAGAGAAGTGCACAAGCTCGTTTTCCCCTCTTAGGTCACCTTTATCATAAGAGCTTTATTCTAATGAAAAATAGATGTGCTTTCTAGTCAACAGTGTCACTGAGGTCCATCAAAGCTTCAGGATTGCAAACATTAATTTTACCCTTTTTTAAGTTTTATTTGCAAAATTAGCCAAAAATGCTGAGCTCCCTCTGCATTGAGGGCTCTCAAGTACCTCTCTATCCGCTTATACCTTGCTACTGGAGTGGGATACGTGCAGTACACATCTGAAAAATGGAAATGGAGCCCTTTTCCACAGCGTAAAAGTTTTTCATTTTTCAGGTTCTGCATTTTTCCTTCAGCCATCTGTCAGTTTTATGTGTTTCTCCTATTCTTCCACCCCACAATAAAAACTGAAGAACCCCTCTTGGGGAAAGGCATTCTCCCCTACACTCTACTGACTTTTTATTTTCTGGTAGCTGACATTCAGATCAAGTCAGATCCTGTACTAGGAAGAATTTGATACTTTGCCCTACCCTACAGCAGGGTCAGGTCTCTACCTTGGTTTTCAAAGCATTTTGTCAGTAGATACAGTGTCTAAATCTCTGAAACAGCCATTCTGGCCCAAGAACTAAAATAATTGTAATTATTACTTCTTATATACATATACTAGGTAGCAAACCCAAGCTTCATTTAAACAAAAACAAACAGTTTCCCCCCTCCAAGCTCAGCAAACCTCCCTAGCTGGACCCCCTTCACCTCTTGCAGAGGGACCTGTGGTGTTTTGTGTGCCTGTATAGCACTTTTCATGTAAAGTAACCCAGTGAATACAACAGTCCAAGACAAGTAATGGGAAAGCTTTAATGAGCCAGTGTTTCTAGTGCAATTAAATCACTGTGAAGTGCCTCTGTAAGGGCAGAGGTATATCCAGAAATTAAAGTACTTCAGGAACAAATTACATAGTCCTTCCATTAAGCAAAAGTCCTCTTCTGTTGCCCTTATTGGTAGCACTAACCAGCTCTCTAGAAGAAATATTTCGAAACACTGTCATTTAAAAACCACCAAACCATCAAAAACAATACAGCAACTTCTGCACAACAGCTTTGGGTTTTGGGCTGCTGATCTATAGGGAAGCTTTTGATTAATGAACCGATTTCCCACTGCAGGCAGGTTCCAGGCAGCAGGTTAGGACCATGCCCATCACTTGTGTTCCCCAATCAGGAATCCCAGGGTGGGTGAGCCAGGCACCCATGCCGTTCACACCAGCCTGGAAGCCAAGCAGGGCAGCTGGCCCAATAGCCATGTTCCACTCTTTTCATGCCAAAATAAACCAACAAAGATCAGACAAAGAGTTTATTTCCTGGAATTATATGGAGTCTGGGACAGGGCTAGAAGAACAGTATCTTTGAAAGATACTGTGGCTTTTAGCTCCAGAAGTACTTTCTCTGAAATATGCTTCACTTCACCAGGCACAGCAGACCACAGCTTGATTGCAAACAGTAACTGCTACGCTGTGAATCTAACCATCAGCAATAAAATAAAAAAGCATAATCAACCACTCTAATTTACTCTGCTTCTGCTGTAGTAAAGGCATTAACTTAAATATGACCTTACAGTTATGCCTGATCATGCAGCCACTTTTTTACAGTCATCCAAGATGAGGCATAAAGAAATGCAAATTTCAACAAGCTTGCACTAGTTAAACTGACTAAAGAGGTATCTTTAGTTCAGATCTAAACTGATATTTTAAGTGTTTATATTAATGTCTTAGGAAAGGCTGGTCAGCACTTCAAAGCTCTGTAGGGAGCTTTGTTTATTTAAGGCTGCGATTTTTAACTGAAATATTTCTACCTGCTCGATGTGGGTTGCAATTATTCCACTATAAAGGAGACTCCAGGAGCTATGCTCCTTTCCTATTTTCATCTCCTACAGCTCATTCCTAATCCAACCTCCATCCCATTTTCTACTTCCACAACCGTTTATGTAGCCATCCACCAAAAGGAAATGAGAGGCTAATTCAGGTTAAAATAAACTCTTTTGGGCAATGGAATTTTTATGTATTACCAGCAGCAGTAGCAGTATTTTCTTGCACAACTGCTGAAAAACAGGGAAAAAGATTTCTTAGAACTATAAGCGCTAAGTAAAAAAAGCACATGGCATCATACTCATAGCCCATTTTACAGCAAAACAAAAGATTACCCTGAGCCTTTCCTTAAAATAATCTGTTTTTCTCTGCACTGAATCAGCACAGAAGCATTTCCATGTTCAGCCATTAGAATTCACACGGGACTGGGTTGATATCAGGTAAGGGCAAGAGGCTGAGACATGTTAACAGCACAAACTACTACAGCAGTTTCAGAAGCAAAGCTGTTACACAGAAGCAATTTAGATCTGAATTCACACTTAGATTTGTGTTTACCTTCTGCAGATTTACATTTACAGATGACTGTGGATATAACCTATGGGTACTTCTATTTCCAGACAAAACTGCATCAAACTGTGTCTAGAACATTTTTGTAATACTTACATTTTCACAAGGAAATATTTGTAGATATGCCAGCAACATCTTCTGGTGTCTCCAGTTTAAGATGTAATATTGTGTGTAGCTCGTGTGTTGTGTGTAATAACTTTTCTGCTGTACTTGTAAGCCATCAATAGATAGACAGACCCAGATATTATGACACAATATTATGAACAGGTCAGAAGATAGCTCAAAAAGTGCAAGATCTGTGATGTCAATTTCTAGCAAAATCACTGAAGATCACAAGAAATGCTCAGTGAAGATATTCCCCAAGACCTCAATGGTTCTGGGAACATGCCAAGAATTTATGTCAACTCCACCTCTGTTTTACTGCAGAAATACATTCAACTGTCACTTTGTCATAGGCAGTTTTTTGCCCTCGCTGCAGATTAACTGTACAATATGTGAAGACACCAAAGAGTTAACCCTGCCTAGAGTCAGATTTGTCAAGTAGGTTTTGTAAGTTCCTGCACAGTGCCCAGAAAACACAGCTCCCTTGCTTCCCCTCCAGCTCAGCAATGCAGATACCTTCTGAAAGTGGATGTGCTACCAAACCCTGACAGAGCTGAGGTGACCACGTATTCAGTACCTTTGCACCGTATCACCAGCAATTGCTGTAAATGCTTATATCATCAGAGATTTTCAGTCATCCATTTGCCTTTCCCCTTCTACTGCCCTGATAACAGAGACTTGCCTCTACAGCCATACGGATGTACAGACAAGTCTCCAGAAAAGAAAGCTCGTGTGCATGGAGTAGCCATACTTAGTAGCTTAAAGAAATACACTTGACTAGGTGTAGGTAAAACACAGCAAAAATGGCATGAGATACTGGGCCGTGAAAAAAAAACAGAGATAAAATATCAACTTGATTTGTCTTAAATGTAAGTTAAATAAACATATAAGTTTATTTTATAAAGTGCAAGCCCAGAGAAAATAGTGATGTTGGACAGAAAGAGACACAAGTTCACATTCAGCTGTAGCACTCGGATTTTATCAGGTAGGTCATTAGATGTGACGAGCTAGGGGAAGTGAAGCTTGACAGTAATTGCATTGTGCTATACACACAAATTCTCCAACAAGAGAGGAACGAGGTCCACTATCTTTGCTTCCCAATGTTAATTAAACAGCAATGACAATTCAAATACTTAAATAAATTACAAAAGGGAAAAACGTTACAAAACCCCCTTCAAAGTCTAGCCTGACTCACCTGACTTCCTTGCTTTCAAGGCAATGACAGCAGCCAGTTCTCTCTGTACCTAAAATACCAGGAAAGGGAAGGATGGTTATAGTTACTGGCACAGTCAAACAAAACAGAATGCAACACTGGTAAGATACAGGCTGTCAGTCATTTGGAGCAGTCAACCGCACTTGGAATTTTACTTCGTTTTGAAACTAGATTTTTCCTAGAAAATCTACTTCCTTTTCAGTTGGGAATTCTGTGACAATTTTTTTTTACTTTAATTTCATGCAAATGCTGCACATTCCTTAGACAGGGGGCAATTCAGTAGCTCGACCTGTAATTTATTTGTACAGCATTTCTCTTTCACAAGCACATACTTAAAGCTTCTTCCTTTCCTTGTTAAATGTTTGGTTTGCCTCTGCTGAGCATACTGTAATGCTGGATTTATTGTGTGACACCAGGATAAGCGAGTTCTCCATGCTGAGGCTTAGCTGAGGTTTGTGTATATAACTGACATACGCTTTTTGGAGCTGTCAGGAGGAAACAACATGTCCTAATAGCACGGTTGAGTATTTCAGGACCAAATTTAGCTTGAGATGAACATGCAGAAGTAAGAGCTATCTGATTTCCAGATTTACAGGCTATCTCACCAGCCTGTGATGAAACAGCCCTGCCATGAGAGCAAGATCCCCTCTTCAGCTTCTTGCCTCTGCATTTTCTGCATACTTTGTATTTTCCCTATAATCCCTGCACTACCAGCTACAGTCCCTTCAGCCAGCTCAGCTCTACATCCACTTCTCTCCATAGGTTTGTTCCTTTTTCTATCAGTAAAATTCTGTATTCTGCATTATTTTTTATGCTTCATACTTCCTCACTGCCATCATCTGCTTCATTGCAGCTGCTTCAAGTGCCCCTGCACTTGACCTAAAGCACCCAAGACACTCTCTCCTGCGTACACTGCAGTTCTTCCTTTCTTCTGCCCCATCCATACTCTCAAAGTCTTCTGTTACACTTCCCAGCTTCATCCAATTTCCCTAATCTTCCCAAGACAGCCTCTCTTTAGTATTAAAAAAAAATATGGGATATTCCAACTAGTTTTCTAGGGATTGTCTTACCTCTCTGTACAGTCTCTTGCACTGCATACAAGCCATCTTGTCTAACAGACCTATGCAAAGCTCAAGGCTATTCTGCAGTGGGAGTTTCGACAGTTTGAGAGCATGTCAAATTCAAAACATTATTCGTAAGACATGTGGTACGATCAGAATAAGGCACTAAGCCCATGAAGGACCCCTGAAGTAATACAATTACTAACAACGGTGAACATCCCACTCTCATGACTCTGAAGAAAAGTTTGAAAATGTGAAACAAGAACAGTTCCCTATATTGGTCTGAGCAGAAAGACAGATAAAATCACCCAAAATTTCAGTACAATGGTAACTCCAACATCCACTGGTGGGATACTCAGCAGTACACTCTAGATGTGACAGAAGGCAGTTATACCAGAGGCCACATCCTTCCTCTGCTTGTATCCTTCCTTCCTGTGTGGCAAAGGACCAGGGAGCTTTTTTTTCCTGTCCTTGCAAGGTACAAGGATCTTTTCTACTCCTTGATGTTGCCTCACAGAGAGACAGAGTTTTCTGCCACTCCAAGCAGGAAAATATGAAGGCAGTGCCAGTTTTCTTAAATGTCGTCCTGTTTCCAGCACAATTGTGCAAGCTGGCAGCGTTACCTTCCCTTCCTTCCTTCCTGTACACTCATTCCCATGTCTGGAGAACTGTTAATCATGGTTAATGTAAGCATAAACTGCAAGTACGATGGGAAAGAACAGTTCTTCTGTGGAAAAACAACTTGTATGCTTGCTTACTTGCAGCAATTAATGTACACTAGTAATAATATATGCCAGCTATCCAGAATTAGAGTGGGATTTTCAATAAAAGCCCAAGTAGTTTCTGAATAACACGACCATGACTTTTCGTGACTAAACTGCTCAGACCCCCTCCCTTCATTAAGCTCAGCAGGAGGTACCAATGTCGATGCCCCAATCCTGGTCTATTCCCACAGGTTACTGACAGTAAGAAACAGCGCACTGATGTCTCATCTTTATCTTTTAGCATTTAATAAATATATTACCTCAAAATTAGCCTTAGGAGACATTAAAATCTGCAAGACTTGTAAATATAGCAATTAACCCAATCAAACAATTGAAAAATGCAAATCTCTTTGTGAGTCTAAAGAAAAACCCCAAAAGAAAAAACAGCATTATGGCATCCTGCAGTTAGATTTGCAGTATTACTTTTGCTTATAAGGTGGCACTTCTCAAGTTTGAAATGCAGTGCTAACATCACAGGCAGTAAAACGGCTGGTTTTCTGTATTTTGTTTATGTTATGCAAAATATCTCACTGCTTGCTGTGTGCTAGGAATGCAGCTGGCATACTACTTAATCTGAGCAAAAACCTTCAAATAGGAATCAAAAATGTACCTTTAGTCTTACTCTTAAGCAAATGTTCCTTCATCAGAGGGTTTCATCCTGACAGTCTGAGCTCCCTCTCACCGGACTCACTCAAATCACAAAGAATTGGTACTGCTGAGCATCCTTCTGGATTCGCCTGGTGTCCCTAGCTTTCATAATCTACATGCTTTTGTCTGTTTTAGCATAAATGCACTTGACATCTCTGCTGGACATGCAATTCCTCTGCATCATTACACCAATGGAAATCCATGTACAACATTCATTCCTCACTGCACACATGCTACACATTATCGTACTTCTTCCTAATAGGATTTCAGTTACTGCCTGTTTGACAAAATCAATAGTTGCACATCATATTGCAGACAATAATCTGGACTCAAAGTAAAATACACATTCAAAGAAGAGCTATGTCTACCGTAATAAATTCAGATATTGAACACAAAAAAAAAATTGGTTTATACATATAGCTTGTCGCTACAAAGGTAATACTATCCAAATAGTATCCCATTTTGAGTACCATTTCAGATGTCAAAACTGATTCAGTTTAAGGGCCAGCTTACAACACAATACTTCAGAAATATTATGAGAGTCTGAAAGAGAACATTTTGAGCTGCATGTGGCATGTTACCACATCTGAATAGGTTTTCTTTTTGCAATGTGAAAGAACAAGAGTGTGCATACAGAGCGGTACCCATGTATACTTCTGCTTGATTAAATACAAATGGCATATTTATATGGTGAATCTTCTCATCTTCAAAGTACAGAGGTAGAGATTTTTCAAAAGTAAATGACAACTACTGTTCTCTTATCTATGAATCTGGTCATTTTATCGTAGAAGGCATAGTTGTCCATCTAGTAGACAGTGCATGCCACCTCTACTTTTTTTGCCCTCTCTTTTTTCTGCCTATAGTAGTCTTTTGTGAAAGAGTCTTCTAGATGTCAACGTACCAAACAGGACTTCAGATCTACAGACAAAGTAGTAGTCCTTACAGAATCTCAAAATGAAATCCTGCAATAGAAAGCTCTGAACAGTGGGGTTTTGAAAAAGAGAAGAGTCTAGCTCACATTTTTGCATCTCAAGTAATGATAGTTTGATGGACTCTAAATAAAAGTAGTATTGGCTGACGTCAAAGTACCAGAAAACTGTATTTCCCAGATACACTGCATTAACATCCTGATATTCTCTTCTGTCCCATCAAAAGGTAAGGTAAGAGCTTTGCAGTGGAAACACTCATAGCCATCCCACTGTGCTCTGGGTTTAGCAGACAAGACATTGAATATGAAGCTGTTCTTTGGGATATGACATGGGATGCATGACAGCTCTGGAATGCTGCTTTAAACAGAGGAGTAATCATTAAATTTTCTTGAAAATTCATGACCAAAAAGATTATCTGATGCAAACGTATTTCAAATGGCACTTTGCACTGCTTGCATGTCAGCTGCCTTTACAATTTAAGTTTGATGATGTTGTCAGTGCCTCATTGTAATGGAGCATATGATATAAGCATATAATTCGATAGGCTCCATTCAGTTATCTTGACTGATTCTGCCTCTTCCATCACAAAATAAAGTGTAAAGAAAAAGTGACACCCTCTGCAAGTTAGTTCCTTATCTTTTGTATCTGACTTTGCTCTTAAAAGAGGTGTATTCCATACATTATGCACAAATTAAGAAGATGAAGAAACCTCTGCAGTTTTTTCTTCACTGCCCTTCTGAGTTGGCATCATTCACTACAGCTATTGCTATTATCTTCTACAATCTTCATAACCATTGTTTAAAACTAAGAGTGCATTTCCCTAACTAATCAGTTCTAGATTGGCTGATTCATCAAAAAGATACTTTAAAAAAAAAAAATCACAAATTTTTCAGTGAACATGAAAAGTGGAACTCTACAAGAGAAACAATACCTGATAACAAAAAGCAGTAGGGAATAAGAAATAAGAAAAAGGCCAAAAAAAAGCAAGTCAAGCTACAGTAAAGACAAAGAGGTGGAGAGAGAAATTCACCAAACTTTTACAGGTGCCTGTGTCTGTGCTAGTCACTGTACAAGCCCTTCATAGAGAGGGCATACCTTACGAGTGGAGCGTACGGTACGACTTTTTTCCCTAAAGCAGACTTTCAAAAGGAATTATACATTCAGCATCCTAAAAGTGCCTATTTCTCCTCTCTGGCTGTAAGGAGTGCCTGGGGAAGCTAGCTCAGATGCCTGTAGATGCCTGACATGTGGCCCCTTACATTTAGTTGAGGTGAGTTCCACCCTCTGCAACAGCAACAGCTTTTATAGGTTTACAGAAATAGACAATTAGAGCTTACATGCAATGCATGCTTAGGGTTCATTTAAAAAAAAACCAAAACCAAACAAACCTGTCCATATGCCCTGCTGCTGGAATCACTCAGGATGTAGTTCAAAGGTTTGACCTTGCAAGCTAGAAGTGATGCACTCTGAACTCACTGATAATTACTCACATTTAAGGATATGCATTTTACTCAAGTGTATCCAGCAATAGATAGACCCAGTTCTTAAACTCAGAAAGTCAATTTGTTTTGTTGAGTGCTTCCCTTTTTTTTTAACTGATGAAAAACCATTATTCTTCTGGTTTTGAGAGGCAAAGCTTTTGAGGGATACTGGCAACACTTTATAGAGTTGGTAGTTTTGTGGGGTTTTTTAAAGATATAACTTTGCAAATAGTATTTTACGCTTTTCTATTTTTTCTCTTTAAGGAACTAAAAATGGAGGATACTGACATTCTGAGTTCTCTTTTCATTTTCAATTAAAAAAAGGTAGAGAAAGCAAGGAATTTCAACACAAATTTTAAAACACAAAATTTTCTAATGTAATACATTTTAAATTACTTTTGCATAAGGTCGAGCATACAGAATCACTGGCTTTCCAAACACATTACAAAATGTCTTTTGTAAAGACATTTGTCTTTACAAAATATAGCACAAATTCTCCTTCTCTTCCATTTTTCAGTAATTACAAGATATTATTTTATTCGGTTTACTTAAAATAGCTCTTATCCTCATGCCTTTTTCATGACAACTTTACCCTGCTTGATTCACTTTCATGTCTATACTTCCTCACTTACCCAAAACAGAGCTAGCACTAATTCCATGTTCTGGTGATACCATGATTTAGGTGTGATGTTTGCAGAACCATACAATCATAGAATGGTTGAGGTAGGAAGGTGGCTCTGGAGGTCTGGTCTCCAGCCTGTCAAGGTCCCTCTGAATGGCAGCACACTCATCTGGTGTATCCACCATTCCTCCCAGTTTTGCATCACCTGCAAACTTGCTGAGAGTGCACTCTGTACCATTGTACAGATTACATTAGGTTTAGTGAATCTAGCTTAACCTTCTGAAGTCCTGTCTGTCTGCTTCTTAGAACAATGATCTTAGAACAAGGTAAACAAGATACACCAAATTCTAAGGTCCATTATTATGATGGAGTTTACTGAAGCTAACATAGTTGGGAAGTCAAATACCCAGGCTTCCCAGGTGGGTCTCCTCAGAGGCTTAGGATAATCTACACCAGGGCTGCTGAGGCCCTTGTCCCCCCCACCATTATTGTCTTCACACTGATGTCCACTTGACCAAGAGGATCTGAGCGTAAACTACCTGGCAGAAAAATCACCATGATCCTCCAAACCGGTATCTCCTGGGCCATGGATAGCATGGACTACAAGAGAGAAAGCTGCAGTAGTCCTTGCTAGCACTGATTTTAATAGCTTTGGAATTGCACACTAGGACCTCCATAAAGCTTCCTCCTTTCAGAGATAAAAAAGTAGTTTGCATTACAAACACCTGCTCACTAAGACTAAGTCTTTCATTTGAAAGGATCCAAAACATGACAATATTTCAAACATGATCAGTACAAATTTTGATGTAGTGACCTTACCGCAGAAGTGAGACGAGCAAGAATTTCAGCATTGGTTTCTGCCGTATCTTCTATTTTTTGATCAGGCCTTAAAAACATAAAAATAAGATTTTATTATTTCTTCCATTTTATTTCAACATCTTTTGATTCCTGGAAAGCAAGGAACTCTGTAGCCACAGGCACTAATGTAAATGGGCTTTTGAGATTCCACATCAAAACGATGACTGCAACATGACAATAATTAAGTGTGTCAGTAATGACAGAGTACACCCTTTGCCCCTTGCTGTCAAGAACTCTTTTGATTGGACTAATGTGAAACAGTGAGAGAGTTCTTCAGCTATAAAAATATGATGAAGAACTGAAGAATGCAGTACTCTCTTAGCTCAGAGTTGCTTATTTGAATACATTATTTTGCTCTGCTAAAAACATACTCCATCAACAGAGCAAAGTTTTCCATCTGTCCACCAGCGAGCTTTGCTGAGGCGTGGAGCAACACCTGTGGCATGCAAGGTCACATAGATAAAAGCAGACAACATCAAAATCATTGTGTCACATGTGAAGCTTGAAATGAAAAAAAAAAGGTGAACATTAAAAAAATACATGTAAGAAGCCATAAATTATCAAACTAAAGCAACGGCTGAGAACACTATTAGGTTGTCCTGACAGTTACTCACAGGACAGAGACACTTAATATGTCTTTGCAAAAGTGGAGCAGTGCAGGAAGAACCCTTCTAAAAATTGTCACAGAAGTCTGGCCCACATGGAAAAAGCCACGTGTGGATAGCATGAGATAGGACTGTGTTTTTCCTTAAAACAGTCTAATTCCCATCACTAAAACATCTGTGAGCCTTTCAGAAGGCTTATCAACAATCAGAAGAAAGATACCAATATGATAGGGTTATTACTGTGGGAAGGAGAAAAGGAAAATGCCCTTGAGATCTTTACTTTACATGATATTCAAGAAGTGTGGCATGCCAGCAAACTGAGCAGATATGCAAAACTGCAGCTGCTGTAATAAACATAAATCCCAGGTATTAGCAGAAGCTTCTATCTTTGACTAAATTATTTAATTGCTCATATGCCTCGATGTGTTTAGGGAGAGAGCTGTCAACATGTCTGAAATATGCAGCTGGTATATTGTGGTTCTTACATCCCATGTCCAAAGATTTCTTGCCCTGATTAAAAAATTAAGGTCAGAAAGCACAGAATGACACATGCATTTCCTTTGGGGCAAACATATCCGGATAAAAATGGTAAATAAGATTAGAAATCACAATTATTTTCACAACTGTCTTTCCCATTCAAAGAAAAATGTGATTTAACATTTTAAGTGTTATAAACAGCCCAAAATAAATAAATGAATGCAGTTTCATTAAGAAAGACTGATTTATTCAGTCTTTCTCTTTTTGATTTGGAATGAGTTCAAAATAACTGACCTTTTTAGATGTCTATGTTTCCCTACACATCTGATCTCTCAGAACCAGGCTAGGACCCAATTCTTCTAAATTGGACGCAAAAGACAGCAGCTCAGTAGACACAGCCACAGATGCCATCTATAAACCCAGAACAGCATATAGCATCGCTATTTTCGTCTTGGGCCTTTATCACTTTATCTTCTGTTTAAAAATACTCCCAGTATTCATCTGCATATGAGCATTGAATACTTCTGAAACCATTAATATACTAAAAATTATAGTCAGCTCTCCAGAATCAGAGAGGAAGAGTGTGTTATGATACCCAGGCTAATGGAAAACAGTAAGAAAGAATGAATACTGAGGAACAGAATCAGGACAGTTATCACCCTATTTGTTTCAAAAGAGGCCAGCTAAGACCTAGTAGGGCTGACACCAAACAGGATCTACAAAGCCCAGGCACAAAAACCTAATGCTTATGCAGCTCAGTGGTGCGTGGGCTCAGTAGGATGTTAAGCAGGGATGCTTACCCTAGATCTGCATGCAGGCAAGTCAGGTCCAGCACAATTATTACTGTACAGCACATGTAAAGCAAGTACAGCGCTTCCCAAACTGCTGATGGAAGAAGCAATATGGATCCACCCGTGGTCCTGGTCCTGGACTTCAGCTGTCTAATGTCAACCCACTACATATGTCTCTACAGTGGCTTTACAATCCAACTACAATACCAATAAAAAGACCCATGGATACCTGAGAGCTGTTTGCATTCAGCAAAAGCTTTCTGGGAACTCCATAAGGCAGCAACAAAATGAATACCCCATCCTGGCTATTTGCATAAAAACTCAATTACTTTTAAGAATGGTTACTTTTCTGGAACTAATAAAATGTAAATTATTTTAGGACAGAAGATACAGAATATAGTGTAACACTTCTGAAAAGAAAATAACAAGCAATATGAGATAAAGAAAAGAATCCCTTGTTAACATCTCTTCAAATAATTTAAAAAATATTATGGGATGCATTTCAATAGTCAAAGGTACTCAACGCATTCTTGAAATGTTCATTCAGCCTAACAGTGGTTCTGGGAATTAGGTGTTTTTACAAACATCTCCATTTATAAAGAAGGAAATAGAAGCATGCAAAGATTAAACACCTCATACAAAGCCATTGCAGGCACTGGAAAAGAATTGAGGAGGCATTGGATGAGACTCTAAGTGATTGCTCAAGGTTGTAAGGATGTCCATGGCACAGCTTTCAATACAGATCTTTTGTCCCCAGGCTACTGCAATATTCACTTTTTTTTTCTATTCAAGCAGAATTGGCTGCAATTAACATACGGTGTTTAATGACCCCAAGAGGCCTCTGCATCTCATTTGACAACATTTACAGGGGCTCAGTCCTGTGGAATACAAATAACAACATTAGCCTTCAGTTTAGTGTGAGCTGCTAAAAATCTGCTATGTTCCATCTTGTTTTCCACAGTAGACTCCCAACAATGTTATGTTTAATGTAGAGGATTTGCCAAGGTCAAAAGGCAACAGGGAGCATTTATTCAGGCATCGTAAGCATGTCTCAGGCTTCAGAATGCCATTTTCACTGTAGAACTTACTATAGTATTGTTTGGTAACACTGCTAATAATGACCAGAAACAAATACAAACCCATCAAAACTCTGTCCAGCAAGAGGAGACTGGGCCACGTTTATTTAACAGGGTTTCCAGAAGAGCTGCAGAAGGAAGTCCCCAGCGCTGCCACTGCCTACTCAGGTCTACTGGGAGAGCACATCCATGGTGCTCCAGAGACCCACCGATGCACCCAACAGCCCAGGCAAGCGCAAGGCTGCTGCGTGCCAGCTGCGGAGGAGACAGCCTGTCTGCCTCCCGGGACTACCAGGAGATGTCTAACATTGCCTTCTGGTGCACAAGCAGGCAGTCACGTCTGATTTCATCAAAAGCAGGGAATCTAATTACTACAGTAAGAATTTCTCTATCCCTATGTACTTACAGCCTTCAAACAGATTATGAGAAAAACTAAGATGGAAAAATGAATACAAAAATATTTAATTACAACACTATGCTTCTAATGGTATGAAAAACAGTTTATGTGTTTGAGAAAAGACAAACACTCACCGTAATGAAGAGTTTCTAGAATTACCCTGTTCTTCATAAAAAAAAAGAGTATATGGGTTTATTTAACCTGGTGAGATAACTTTAACAAACACTGCAATGTATTATTTGCATCAAGCATGGAGAATTTTAAACCTGGAAAAGCCTTCTTTCCCTTTAATATCACACTCCCTCGAGAGTATACCATTTAAAATTCGATTCCTCCAATATTTTTTTTTTTTTAAAAAAGCACCCTCACAGTCTGACAGGTAAAATCTTCAGAAAGTAATTCTTCAGTGACAACGTTCCCAAAAGGAATCCAACTTCGACTAATATTTGAATAATGTGAGCAGGAAGGCATTGGAAATGTACATTAATGAATAATTGTTCAATTCATGTGACAGGGATCATCCTCCACTAGAAATGACAGTTGCATTGGAACGATAAAACTGCAAAGCAGACTGTAAAATAGTGGTACTTGCCAGCCAAGGTCAGCATGCAGGTCATATTTGAAACTTGAATCTAAAAAGTCTTCAATCCATTTTCCTACCCAACATCCTTCACATCAATATGATTTATCTGTTCTTTTCTGGTTTTGATTCAAAGCCTTTGTACAAGTAGTCACGAATCACGAAAAGTGACCTGATTTGCAGTGATAATGAGGAAAACCCCAATTCCCACTGAAATCAAGATGAAATCACCCTGATATTTCAGGGACAGCTGAACTGCTTAGCACCAGAGTAGGCTGGAAGACAAGAATGTCTATTTGTAAAAAAATTCAAAAGTTTTCACCCGTATAAGTCATCTGCTTAGATCACGTTCAGTCACCTTCTCTAGCCAATTTAGGGTCTTTGTCACTTGGCTACACTCACTCAAGTTGACCAAATAAAAATGTTTTCAAGGGAATCTCCAGTCCAGAACTGCCAATTTCTGGTTGGTGAGGGCAGTCAGCAATAGGGAAGGGAATCTGCCATGCAGAGAAATTACTGAGATTTTTTTCTACCAGCTCAACATGTCTGAATTTAAGAAGCTGGGCTTGAGACAGCTTACAGGAACTGTGGGATTTGTGCTCCTTTAAAATATTTCCACTGGACATATATTTGAGAGAATGTGTTTTCAAAATCTAATATTTAGAGAAGGAAAGTACTTATAGATGAAAGTTTTGTCTATGACATCAAAGAGAATAAATCCTAGCACTGGCAGAGTAATAGTTCTCCACAGTATAAGAAGTATCAGGTTTGAGGATTCATCATGCTAGGGACAATGAAAAAATTTAACCCAACTTGTCTATCCAGGCCAGCTCCTGCAGATTTGCCAAGGCATGAGGTGTCACAAGCCTCCAGACCTCTCACTGACACCTTTTTCCTGCATTTTTGCCTCTCACTGTGGCACAAATAACTCCAGTTTCCTTCTAGCTGCTCTAAACATGCAACACTTGGAGCGCAGCTGTATCAGCACAGAGGGATGCTAACATTCAGTAGGTGAAAGAAGAGACATAGGAAGTGAAACTCATAAAAAGCATATTCTGAAAAGGAATAATAATGTGAGACTACAGACCTCTGGCAAACATGCAGCAGCAAACTAAAAATCAGATGACTGAAACTACCCATCAGATGACTGATTTCTACCCATCCCCTCTATCCATCTGATAGCTGATCCTGACACAGCACAAGGGCATCTGATCTGCTAGTCAATCAGCTCCACAGCATGCCCGCTGCCAAATTCATGCCAAACCTCCAATCATAAGAGGAGACTCAAAAAATAATAAAGCCATTTGCCTGGGTAATACAGTAAGCTAGAGTCAGTAAGCTAAAGCATAAGAACCACAACATGCCAAAAAGCCCAAGTTGAGTGCCTTCATTTATCTACCCAAACTGAATTTCTCAGATGAAAAGCTCATCTCTACAAAGCTTGTCAACCTGAAAAAGATTATTTGCACAGCAGTTTAAGGGGAAGGAGCGTCATTATAAGCCAGCCACTTACAAAGAGTCAGCAAAAGTTGCAAACAGCTGTATACACACACTTACAGACTACACATGTCAATCCTGGGAGGAGACAAGGGCAGCAGTTGAAGCAGGAATTTTACTCCATTCTTCCATCCTTCCTCTTTCTCAAATTCACAGAAAAGGTAGTTACATTCATCCGCTGAGAACTGGTAGAAAGCATGAGTGTCTTGAAAATACAGTTGTCTGTCCACTGTTAGGAAAAAAGAAATAACATCAAATACCCTTTAAACCTTTACCATGTAAAGATTCTGTCTCTCCACCACATTCTGTATTGCATTTGCACTTGCCTTTAAGGCTGAGTTGCCCCACCACACAAGACAAAAGGATTGCAAACTCAGCAAAGAAGCAATCCTGCCCCCTCACATTAACTCTGCATCCAAACAGGACAACCCCAAAACCTCAATTCGAAGATCTCCAGGCTCCTGAAATTCAAGCATTAAGACTGCCAAGTTTTTAATCAATTTTGGAATTAGTTCAGAATTAGGAGATAAAAACTTTCCGCTTGTGAGATTTCTGAGCCTCAATTTCCATTGGCTTCTAATCTGCTCTCACTAAAGGCCAGGCACTAGTAAACAAAATTCAATAACGAGATGCAGCCCATCATTATCCCAGCTTCTCCTCAAATCCAGGGCTATTGGATTTGTAGACTAGACCTGAGTAAGATGAGGCACCAGTACAACAGCTGTCATCTTCCCTGGCGTAACCAGGACTCAACTGGGAGTGAAGGATGGGGTTCAAAGCCAAAAGCACAAGCTCCTGCTGGGAGAGTCAGTCAGCCCATTCAGCACATACTGTCAGTGTAGTTGGAGCAGAAGAAAACCTTTAAGTATACTGTCAGCATACGTAAGCAGAAATCTTCCATAACACCTCACCTTTTTGCAAAGAGGAAAGTCAAGTGTCTAGCACTGACCTCAGGGCAGGGTATACTCTGAGCTGGGCTACCTAACTAGTCCCAGCTACAAAGTAAACTCCATCAGATTTCCAAAGGCTGGTTACCAGTGTAATCATCACCAACCACATTTGCTGGACCAAACCCCTAAATTTGGTGGGGAAGGTAAGGACAGCCAGGTAGAATCTGGCATCACCACCATCTCAAGGAGCTGAATCTTCTCTCAATCCACTAGTAAACTAAAGCTATGAAAAGCAGAGAGAGGAAGGGAAAATCACTAATAGCTAAAAATTCATCTGGTGAAGCCATGATCTGCAGCGACTAAACAGCTGTTGTCTTGTGAAAAATCTAGAAGAGTTTGAGGAGAGAAAAAAAAAAATAGGCTGGAAAAGACAAGCATGCTGTCTGGAACTTAGTAATAGGCAATTACATCTGCAAAAGCAAAAGGAAGGAAATTGCCTAAAAAAAAAGATTAATCTTTGGTGTTTATCAAGAGGTGAGCCTACCAAAGAGACAGTAAAAAAAAAAAACAACTGTCAAGAAAAAGGGATCAATCTGCACTTTTTTCTTTCCCTCCTTCCTCTCCCATAAAAAACATGAGTCTTATCCTATGCAGGAGAAACTGATAGCCTTCCTCACATTAGAAGTACTATCAAGACTGACCTGATAATATAATGCCCATATCCAGGAGGAGCTGCCACACTCCAGCTGCTGTAGACCTGCACTTAACAAATGGGCACTGCTCCAAAAGCCAGTCTACCAGTTCCGATCCAATGCAGCTTCTCCTGAAAATAAGGAAAACATCACTTCTTACACTACAGTAATGTTAAAAAGCTCTTTTACAATAAAGAGTTACTTTTTAAAGCTATTAAATGTGAATTCTTTTGTTCAGCAGGGCAAAACTTTCATCTCAATTACTAATTTTTTTAATCCTGCTCATTTCAAGGGAATAAATTATTCTGGCAAGTCTCAGGGGACAGCGCTAGTTACAATGAGGGAACTTGTGTGAGATGAGCAAGTTCCCTTACATACCTAATTCATGTGGCACACTTTACAATATGTAATATTTTTACCAATTTGTGCTGCATACAGACAGTCATCCAAAGATGTGTATGAGCTACATAAAATCCAGCTTTTAGCCTCAGGATCTTATTTCCTTTCTGAGTACAGGCATAAGCAATACAGCTACACAATGTATGTGTAAGACCTTGAATGTTGCTCTAGGATGTACTTCATCTTTCACATTATTGGTAAACTTATCTTTTCAAATCATTTAAAAAAAAAAAGTTGTGGCTTTTTCTTAAGTACGCATATGAATGAATAGTGCTATAATAGAGACCTGCACAATTCAGCATAATTGAAAATAGGAGGAAGCATTTATGCTGTAATGCAACACAAATGGAAAATCACTTCATTACAGAAGTATTCCATAAATTACATGCAAAAATCACTGTGTAACTAAATCTTAGGAATCCAATTAATCTCTTTTATAACTCCAGACAAGGGCTGAATTTAATACTCTTTCTTGTCAACAAAATAACAAATACAATTGTATATGAAATCATAAGCAGTTAAATTAACGGACACACGATCAGGCCACTGCTGCTTTCTGACAACCAACACAGTAACATAAGAAAAGATATTAAAATACATGAGATTTTAAATAATTTTTTTTAGAAAATATTTTCAGTTCTTAATAACACACAAAATCTCAATGTCAGAATTTACTCTCCTGTCAAATCAGGACATGGACAAATGCAAATAAAATCCACCCAGTTGATTAAAATGAATGATGCCAGGTTACCTGCAAATGCCAGTAAGGTACACCCTGTCTTTAATCAGCTCAGATGCTTGTAGAGTAAAAGTATTCCTGAGAGCTCTCCCAGCACAGGATGAACTTTCTCCATAAATCTGAATGAAAAGAGAAATTGAAAACTGTGACAAACAGGGATTTATTCCTGCTGTAGCAAATTGCCTTGCTGCTGTCCACTGCCTCCCTCTGAGCAATGCCTTCTCCCCAGATGAACGACAAGCAAGCAGTCAAAGCCTCACAGCAAATTCACTCCAGCTTCTGCCAGATTCAGTTGTATCATGGGTTGCAGATGTCCTCACGAGCTGGACTACTTCTACATTTGCTGCCTTAGAGAAGCAGAGGTTTTACTATCTCTCAGCTTTACCTTTGAACAGCAGGAAAGTTTAAATGAAAACAAGTGTTATTCTAGCAAAGCAAAAAGATTATATTAACCATTGCAAAACCAAACACATACAGTTAAAATTAAAATTATTCCATATTTATTTGAGTTAAATAATTTAACAGAAACCTAATATACATTGACACACCAATTCATAGTTTTTTCTTTTTGTTCAGAAACTTTGGAGGTATCCTGTGATAGCTACAGGTCAGTTCATCCATATCTTGCCAGAAGGATGTGGTCTTTCCAAATGGACACACTTCTGACTTCTCTTACATCTCATTTCTACCTTACACCTCAAGGCTACCACCTTAGGCCCCCCCTCACTAACAAAACCACGACAGTCTATCAAAACAGGACCCAGCTCCACCTTCCATAAAACCATGTTCCACCTGGACTCTGTATACCACTCCTTACCAATGAATTTAACTCAGGGATGTCCCTGCTCCTTGCAGGGGGGTTGGACTACATGACCTTTAAAGGTCCTTTCCAACCCAAACCATTCTATGATTCTGGGATTCTGTTGTGATGTTTCCTCGCTATCCCAGCAAAACACATCAGTAAGTCAAATAACAAAAGAAAAAACAGTGCCGCAGTTTCACCTTTTGTTGTTGTTGTTGTTTCCTACGTTTAGGAATCTTTCAAGGAATATAAAATAATCCTGAGACAGTAAAGTCTTGTGAGATGCAAAACCAGAGCTCTCAAATATTACAAAAGTAAGCTAAGCAGTGGCGATCATTTAAGTGGCTGGGAAGTGAGCGCTTGTCGGAATTCACAACAATTCAGTTTGCAAATTCAGTAATAGAAGTAGACAATTTCTAATGCACACAAATTATAACTTGTTAACTCAATTTAACTGCAGGCCACATTCACAAGTGTCTTCAAAGCTATGATTAAGAGGTTGAACCAAAGCATAAAGATTCCTAATATGTTGTTTGATGAAATGGAATGAAAAGGAAGCCTGACAAGTACCTTGTTTGAAGGAGTTTCCAAATAGGGATTTGAAATTCTTCTGGACAGGGTCTGTAAGACAATTTGGTAGAGGTTTAGTTTTGTTCTGATTTTTATATGGAAATAAAGTAGCAGCAATCTAGGCCCGGTAAAAGTTTGGTAAACTCAGTTCTGAGTTGTTTACTACATTTAGTCTTGATCTGAAAAAGAAGATGAGCATTAAGGTGACAAAGTCCTTAGATAACACAACATGATTTGGGTTGGGACAGAAATGACAGCAACGAATTTCAAGATAAACCTAAAAAAAAAAAAAGCTGAGGAAAAGACAGTATCATGATGAGCTCAACATTAAAAGCAGCATGTACTAGAGGGAGAAAAATGTAATTACACATGCTCCAATACCTCATAAAGCAAAATTTATCAATTCAGTAAAGATACCTCAGGGTCACAGAACACTTTTCAAAGTGAAAAATGAAATTCTTAACTGTAGTTAAAAAAAAAAATAGGATAGATGAGGAATAAAATGCTGACCAGTTGGGAGGTAACATTGCTCTAATGTAGACCAGCATTCTCTCTGCCGTGCCACATGCTGCACAGGTAATAGCATCTCAAAACATGGACACTCCAATGTTAGAGGGGACGTAGACAATAATAGTAGTAGGAACAATAAAGGATTTAGATAAATTTTAATATGAGAAGAAACAGAAAAGACTGCACTATTTACCTTACAAAGGAGGGATTACAGGAGGAATAATGCAATTATACAAAATAATGAAATGGAACTGAGAAAAGACAGACTTTCTCTGCTCTGTTTTATGTAACATGAGAATAACCGATCACTCAATAAAATTAGAGAGGATTCATATTTGAGGAGGTAGAAAGGAAAATTACACATAACTCTTCACAGCAGGGAAATGCACATGCCAAAACCTTACTGCTTATCAATAAAGATTGAGAAATTAACGTTATAAAATTAACAGTGAACCAGAACTCTGGAAGGCAAAGAGAGACAGGATAAACATCTCTAGTAGAGTCAGGTTGCCCCGCCTTCACTCACCATGATACTTCTATATCTTGTCAGTGTTAGAAGACAAGATATTGTCTACTGCACACAAGACACAAATAACCATTGCCTAAAAAAGTGGAACAGAAGATGTGGCGCAGGTGCACTGGCAGCACAATGGGAGGATTGTGTGGTGCTCCCTCACATTATTCCAACTTGTAGGCAGCATAATTAACTCCTCGCTTTGTGAAGGATCCAATTCACACTTGGTATAGTGTAATCATTAAAAAAAAATCGGCCTTCACACCGTGTAAAAATTACAGAATCTGTATTTCAGTAATGCCACCTGCTCTTTTCCCCTCATATTCTTGTTACTGCATTTTTAGAAAGGGAAGGGAAGTGACAAGGAACCACAGAAGCATCTAACGCTGTTTACCCTTCCAGGCTCATCACAAATGTTAGTGTAGTTCCATGTGTAACAGTAGATCCATATGGAAATACTATAACATAAAAGCTTAATTCCTCTCTCCTGTACCCAACAAAGATGCTGTAAGAGTGCAACATTGCCTCAGATTCCACTTACTCTTCCTAGCCAGCATGTCACTAACACCTTGGTTCTGCAGCAGCCCTACATACCACCACTTCACTTGGTTTCTCTCCAAGTCATTCATTCAACAAGCCTCACTCACTGCAGCAGCACAGTCAAAGCTTATACATCGATTTCCCCCTCCTCGCTCCATTCCCAGGCTAGCGCTATCGACATTATCATCAGTAAGCAAATTCCAGTGATGCTGGTGGGAAGCCCCTGGCATTGCACTGGCCTGGTCCCCAGCATTCAGAGGATGGCTGAGTTTCAGCCAAGGAAAACACCGCTACTGCAGACTGAACTCAGCAAAAAGGACAAATTTGGTGGACTTCTACAACAGGGTTAAAGCATTAGTGAATAAGGAAATAGTGACTGGTGTCGTCTACCTGGACTTGTGCAGAGCATTTCATACTGTCACACAAGAATCGGTGTCTCTAAAATGGAAAGACATGGATTCGACAGGTGGACCATACAGTAGATAAGGAATTGGCTGGATGGTCACGCTCAAAGAGTTGCAGTCAACAGCTTCATGTCCATGGGGGGACCAATGATAAGCAGTGTCCCTGAGGGGTCCGGGGCCAGTATTATTTAACATCTTAGCTGGGGACACGGACAGTGGGATTGAATGCACCCTCAGCAAGTTCACCAACGACACCAAGTTGTGTGGTGCAGTCAACACGCTGGAGGGAAGGGATGCCATCCAGAGGGACCTTGACAGGCTGGGGCCTGTGAGAGCCTTATGAAGTTCAACAGGGCCAAGTGCAAGGTCCTGCATATGGGTCGGGGCAATCCCAAGCACAAGTCAGCTTGAGGAGAAGCTTTGCCAAACCATGTGTGAGGGAGGAGTTGAGGATGTAGCAGCATGTATGGTCCTGGGATAGGAGACCATATGTGGAGCAGATCCAGAGCACTGGGTGTCCTCCAGGAGGGCTCTCTTCGTACATGAGTAAGTGTGCAAAGGTGGTTTCAGCTTCCCTGCTCGGGATGCAAGAAGAAGAAGGAGGGGACCTGGTGCCTTGGGCAGGGCAATCAGGAGCATGAAGTATGAACATGTCCCAGGGATGGCATCCAACACTGGGGACACAACTTGTGTGTGACAGGAGAGGATAGCTGGGACAGGTGGTCCAGGAGAAAGTCTTGGAATAGGACTGCCAGGATCCAAATCTGAACACACCACAGATAATTTAGTCTGAAATTGGGAAAAATTATGAAACAGTTTACTGCGGTATCTAAAACCATTGGAAACAGGGAGAGTAGAGCAATGGTGTTAAATGAAAGGGAGGATTAGAATAAAGGGACCAGCAAGTAATTTAAAACAACCAGGAAATACTTCTTTACAATCGATATCACCAGCTCATGGAATTATTAGCCAAAGAATCAAATACTCCAGCTATATTTTTAAAATCAGTAGCTATTTCAACAACTGGTACTACTATGCAAGGTCTATATCTGAGTTTAAATTAGTATTACTTCCACCAGAAAATTGTTTTTAAACAAGTTGAGAACCTTGCCATTTTTTAAAGCTAATCATGCAAAGATATTGATGATAATATTTTAATATCTGAGCACTGACTGATTTTTGGAAGCTTTAAAAAGGTATTCCCCCATGACACACTACACAACAAGCAAAACATCCTAATGGAGGCACATTTTGGTCTCCATTGGAAAGATCAAGCTGTATCTTGCTGTGAGATGCTGCCTTAGTTCTTTACTCAGTGGAGTATTAAATTGGCTCCACTATAGCAACTCCTTATGCATTTACGACAACGTGGTTAATGTTCTAAACAAGTGCTAAAGATACTATACAGCATGTTTTCTGTCATACCTCTGGGAAACACATTTGAATTTTCTCCTCATTTTTAGATCTGGGATTTTGCTTTGGCCTCATCTCAACTTCAGCGCATGACTTGCCTACAAGTTGCTTGTGCTTTGCCTCCTGCCCAAGCTGTTCCAACAACTGCTGATATTTCTGCCATTGCCAGCACTGCAGTCGTGGTAGTATCAGCAACGCTCCATACATCTGCTAGCAATTTAATCGCCATCATGCTCAGAAAGAAACAAAGCAAGAGCGCTTGGAGCTCCAGTTCAAGTGCTTTCCTCAACTGCGATTTAGTACAATGGTAGCAGTCAGCAACCTGTCCACACTGTAAGTCTCGCTGCAACACTACAGAAGAGGCTGTAGAAATTGCAGGAAAATAATAATTTCAATATGGGATGCAAATGTTTCACCTTTCTTCTAAGAGCTTCTGATATTCCTGTGCAGTTAGAAAGTAAAAAAAAAAAAAAGCTTTGGCAAAAATAGGGAAGTAAGACTTTTTTATTATTATTAATCAAGATTATTCCTTTTTCTAAATCTTTTACAGCAGGATTTATATTAAAACTGAAAGAAAAGAGAAAAAGCAGAATCAGGGCTCTTCCTCCTCTCAGCAAATTGCTTAAGCTTCCACTCCAGCTTTTTCAAATAACTAGGTTTTTAACTGGTTGTGTTACCGAAAATTGAGCATAATGCCACATTAAGAGTTTGCAATGAACAATCTAACTACCTGTTTTCAGTTTACAACACACTCATATATATATTTGTCTGTTTGATTAGTGCTTAACTTGCAAACATGCCCATAATCAACTCCACACCGCTGAGCAGTTCTAGGAACATTTTTGTGTACAAATATAAGAAAACCACTGTTCATAGTTTCAGGGCACCATCATGTCCCTAAAGAATTCAGAACAGCACTTGTGCATTACAAATTGGATTACTCAGTATACTTAAAATTAGGCAAATGCTTCAGTGTTGCACTCTATTGGGGCTTATTCCTTAAATATAAATAGCCTAGAAAAAAATAATCTGATTTTGAAATGCACATGGTGTAGCACAGACTACCTGATAATGAGATAGTTTCTGTTCCCTGACAGAGGGATTTCTGTAACTACTCAACACCTGAATCCTAAATTGGCTAGTGTGACCACAAAGGAAATTATATATTCAGACAGATTTACAATAAGTACTTAAGCATCCAAGCCTAAAATACACTTTTAAAAGTACTCATGCTGGAAACTTCTCACGTTCCAACCATGAGAGACAGCATATGGAAAAGGATCACAAATAAAGCTGAATCCAAATTCACTCTCAAAAACAATCATCTGTTTGTGCTTTTCTCTCTTAACTAATCATTCCATTCTAACAATACATTGGCTTAGGAAAAAATTTTAAAAATCCACCAGGGGTATTTACTTAATTTCTCTCAGGCTTCTCTCCCACTCCACGCACAAATTAAACAGTATTTTTTTTTTCCTAGATAGATTTCTTTGTCTTCTTACAAACTATGACAATGATAATGCCATAACAGCAATAGAAACTACTGCAACTGTTACAGCTGATGGGATCCTGTGAGGTTTTTTCTTCAAAAAGATTCCCTGGAGTTGCTAAAAGCACGCAGCTATAATAATTTGAGAGTTTCCACTCCAGCCCAGATCTGAAGCCGAACCCTGGAACAAAGCTGGGCCGTACCTGCCTGACACCCTCCTCAACCTGCAACACAAGAAGGCAGCAATTTCTGCAGAGTAAAGGCTCATTTATTCACAGTGCTCAGGCATGCCAGGCAAAGAGTGGGGGAAGGGAGAGAAAATTACTGAACAATTTGGCTTATCACTTTGCCACTTTCAAATTTTTGCATTTGACATCGCTTGTTACTGCCTAAATTATAGAGGTTCTAAGCAGAAATAAGATATGGGTGTTTAGTAGGTGAACTGCTACTGTTGTTTGAGGGTGGCTGGATATGGGGAGTGTTGTCATGAATCCCAATCCGTTTCCATGTGGCAGCAGATTTTTCCTCATGGTTGCTAAGGTACAGCAAGCAGAGTTGTTGGAAAGCTAGCTGACTTTCAGCAGATATCATTCATATGAAACTGTAGAATATGCCTGACTTTCTGCCAAACAATATTCATAACAAACAGCCTTCCCCCACCACTCCTCTCAAAACCTGCTGTCAGAATCCATGGATAACGAAGAACAGCCAATGGAACAGTTCTCTCCATTAATATTTATTTAAGATTAAATATAAAACTCTTTATAAAAGATCCTTTATAAAGGATCTTCTTTATTAAAGGAAAGTTCTTCCCCTCATCATCTTAAACTTCATGTACCGAGATGTAGCATACAAAGGTCAAAAATCTGTAAAAAGAGAAATCTGTATTCAGCAGAGCTTGCAATGTACAGTTCCCAGGTGAGCCTGCAAAGCTCTCTGGAGGCACCCAAATGGATCATTAGTGAAAGGAAACCCAAGAGTGTATTCTCCCTTGTTTTCTGTATAACAAGAAATTGCAAGAATCTGAGTAAGTTATTTCACAAAAGGGAAATCCACTGCTCATGGTTCATTATCGCCTCCCCCCAAAACAGAAAGGGAATTGCGAAGAAAATGGCTGCTCTTCTTATAACGGCAAGCCGTGCTCTTTATGTTTAAAGATTTATTTCTGAGACAACAGTCTGGAAAGCAATGCATTTAGAAGCATTTCTGTATTTTTCCAGTACCTCTCTCTTCCCCAGTCCCATCATGGGAGAAAAGCCCTGGATAAATCCAGCTTCAGAAAGGCACCAACACAGGCCTGAACCTCCTCTGCGCACACCCTGTGCCCCAAACAAAGCTGCAGCATCCTGACACCGAGGCCGAATCAGTTCGAGAGAAAGGGCAGAGTGGTGAACTGGCAGAGGGGTATGCCTGGGTTAGAGAAAATTTATGTTCCTTAAAAAAAAAAAAATGATGACCACTCTCCTGCTAATGACAGGTTTCCATGACTTCCCTCCACCTCTAGCTGCACCTTCACATCTCCGCCGCTCTTCTGCTTTCTGCTACCCCTCGTGTTTGTGATGCCACGTCCTGAACCAAGCTGAAGGACTGATAGCTTTGAACTGACTCGTTAAATAACAATTCGTTTCAACCCAGATTATGTCCCTCCACCAGGTCACTGGGGAGCCATACAAACACGATCGCTAGCAAGGCGGGCAGTGGGGGCACAGGCAAAAGCAGTGGGATGCGGAGGGAGGCAGGAAGGGACAGCTGTGCTCGGAGGAAGCACTTGTTTATGCTGAATTAAAACTATCCAAGGAATGATGGCATAAAACACGCCTACTGAACCCTCAGTGTCTCTGCTCCGTCAACATAAAAAGGAAGTTAGGCATGCCCACAAAAAATGAAAAGACAAAATTCAAAGGTGTCAGGAATGGGGAATTTCACCTTCCTCCTTCACATTCACATAAGGGCATCAGTTTAAATAAAACAGAAATCCCATCTCATTTAACTCTGTACATCAGTTGTAGCCTCCATGGGCTACAGCCATAGTCTACAGAGCTTCAACAAGTTTTCTCTTCTCTTTCTTATAAAAACATTATGGATATTTTCAACCCATATGCTAATACAATGTTAGCAGTTAAATATGTTTCATTAAATATGAAAAGAAACATAATTGTACTGCTTTTTATCATGCTTTATATAACATTAAAATATGTACACTTAATTGCCTGTTCATGTTCCTTCATTAACCTAACTTTATTGCAGCATTTGTGCTCTAGTTTGCCATTTCAGCCATACCTTTCCTAACGCTACCTTAAAAGCTTCGCAGTGCATTTCACTCTTTGCAGCTGTCAGCCACACTTCACAGGAAAGCAGCATCCTCCCTTCTTTTTTCAGCACAAAATAGGCACTGTACAGACTGTCACCGTAAAAATTTAGCAATATTGTTGCATTTATTTCTCTTTGAAACTCATCACCTAATACATACAGTAGATGGTCTTTGTAATCTACCATCGTGTTCCTGACCGTCAGCATCTGGTTTGGCTTTGATCTGGAGGGTAGCACACAAGAGAAGGTGGGTGGGTGTTTTCAGTGATTATTAAAATTTTATACAACAATTAATATTTCTAATGATCCAAGGTGTAATTTAATAATACATTATTTGGAGCTTTCAAAAGAATGCACACTGGATATTTCACACTGTAATTAAAAAGATGTTCCCAGTGACAGGTCACCATTTCTTTTCAGATAGATCTAAATGAAGACATCAACAAAGCAGTGAAAAGAGATCAGGTGTAGAAAAATGTGGATTGTCTGCATACTTAAAAGCTTTTCAAAGTCCCTCTGTTGGCATATTTCTCATGTTGCCAGCAAAATACCTTTTCATGACACATTTCCAAATAAAAAAAAAGAAAGCAGGATGGCATATCAACAGGCAGCCTGACTCACAAGCATGCTTTAGTAAAAAGAAATTTCACAGGGAAATTGTGCATCAAACACAAGAACAAATGCCCAGGCTGTGCATCTTCTTCCTGGAGTTTTCATACCTTGACCAGACAAGGCCCTGCATAACTGGCTTTGAAGTTAGCCCTGCTTGGACCAGGGGATGGATCAGACCACCTCCAGAAGGGTCCCTTTGAACCCAAATTATTCTATAATTCTCTCCTGCTCCACCACTCCCAGACACAACTTAATTCTGCTCTTCCAACCAGATGCATCAGGCATGGCAGAAAAAGTCTGTGGAGCTGCACAGCAACCAGAAACACTTTTCTAGATGCGTCCTGTGTTTAAAAAAGGTTCTTAAAAATCACTTATTTTCATGTTAGCCTTTCACCAAAACTTTTCTCCACCACATTACCCAAGGTACCAGGTCTCAGCTACTGGGAGGCCAATGTATCTCTGCTGTCAACATTACTGCAGATAATACTGGTGCCAAAACTCGGCCTTCAGCAGCCCATGTTTGTCAGAGATTAAATATAATAAAAATGTAAAGCAGATAATCAATTAAACAAGTGATTCATCTCATCTGTCACTACCAACCACCCATCATGTAGATGTAAGTTCAAATGTTCACTCTCTGGTGTCAGGACATTTGATTTTCCCCAGTATAGGCTCAGGGGCCTTCTTGTGAACTGTCCCCGTGACCCTGCTGCAAGGATGCTCACCTCTGCCACAAGAATTGTAACAAGCGACAGAAGGGGAAAAAATCTCCAGTATTACTGCAGCTTCTTCATTGAACGCAGATGCAGGAACAAAACTTCAAATATTAGCAAGTGTTCAGCAAACCACTGTGAATGATGTTGACAATAAATAGATAAAAATGTCAATACAAAGTATATGTATTATTGAATAAGAAAATCCATTAAAATCTTAATTTATTCAGAAGTAATTTGCAAGTAAAGAGCCAGTTTTATACATTTCAATAACTACAGTATATTTAATGTTTCAAGTACAAAAAGACAAAGTTAAAATTCAGTGCTTTGATTATGATTTCTGAAAATACCTCACAGTAAATTGCACCAGCTTAATTTACTATTTGAAAAATGCCTATATTTCTGGCAACTTTTTTTTTCCCATAAGCTGCCCACAGATAGTCCATGAATTGCTTTACAAATGTGCAAAGGTATGTTTTTAATGTCCCTGCTCTCAGAGAGCTCCACTTTCAAAGCCTGCACTCAGAGACCCTGCACAAAAGGTAGGTCAGCTGGTAACTTCCCAAACCTTATTCCTAGAAGTAGAGCACAGTTACTCCTTTCAGGTACAAGATGTTGAAATTCTTCCTTCTTTCATTCTGAGAAACTGATTTTCTGATTTTGCAGAGACCAACTGACCTACTGGATGAAACACCAAACTGTTCAGCGTATCTGGGTTTTATTCCTGAACCTGGCATGAACCTTCAGCAAGCCATCTCCCTACCCATGCAATGGGAACAACCACGACCACTCTGCTCTGCAAAGGACTTTGAGACCTACCAGTAATGACCAGCTATCAGCTAAGGGCTAGCAGCACCCAGGCTCTCTGCCACGTAGCCAGGCAGAGCCCCGCTCTAAGTTCAAATACCTATAGGGCATTAAAACACAATAAATCCCAAATAAAACCGCCAACTTTTGCTTCTCTTGCTTCTGAGGTTTTCAGAGAGCGGGAGAGGCCTCCAAGCTGGGTGAACAAGCTCTGGTTACAGAAGCTTGCCTTACAGCCTTAACAGTTTGAGAATCTGCAGCGCCATTGTTTGTACTGGCAGCGCTCCGTTATGGGATCTCTTGGGAACAATATTAATTTCACTGACAGTAGCTCTTGGCACAAGCCGGTGCCAGCCTACTATGGACTGGATAGTGGGAGTTCTTAACCACTTCCAGAAGAACAGCTGTAATTTACTTTTTTGAGGAAAAACTACTGAAGTTTAACTACTGTAGTTTCGTGAAGCGGTCAAGGCCCCACTTTACAGAGAGACTGAAAAGCACTCAATATGCAAGGAAAGAAAAAAATTGTTCCCTTGGGTCATACAAGCAATTCCTTGGCAAAGCAGGTCCAGGAACTCCTCACCTGCTCTCAGCAGAGCCTCAGTGCTACTTGGAGCTCTGGTACCAGCACCTTCCAGCAGTCTGCAGAATGGGATCACGCTAACCCTGATAACATCTTTTTTGTACTTGAAAACCTTTGGTCTGTCTGTTGAAGCAGGAACAAATGAAAACTCAAGTGCACTCCACCTCCAAGAGGATATTTGTTACCTCTGAGATGGAGAGAGACTTGGAAAAAAAAAAAAAGGCAGTTCAAAAGTTTCTGCCAGTGCACCAGAAACCACTGCATGCCTATCATTCACTCCCAATTACGTAGCACAGATAGTAACATGGCAAGTAGTCTGTAAGACCCATTAGATATGGAATGGGATTAGAACATGAACAGGAGTTTAGCATATATGAACAACCACTAAAAGCAGCTTAAGTAAATTCAGTTTTCACTAGACTGAGAGGTTACAGAATTAGAAAATATCATAGATGCAAGACGCAGATAAGGCTTGTAAATTTTTGGACATGGGAAAACAGCTTAAGTGTCAAGTACCTAACAGATACTAGTTTTACTTAGTACAATAAGATCATAACCAAATAATATAAATAACATACCTTATGCAAATTAAGCTATTAAGAAAGTAAAAGATGTGCTCAGCACTCCCTTAAGGTCACAGAAACAGTTCAGACATCTTTAGATAACAAGCAATAACAATTGCTTGCACAAATTTGATATACCTAAAGCACATGCATATGTCACATAATGTCTATGCTGCATTATTCTGAATTTACGCACTCTAAATTTACTCACTCTAAACTCAAATAAGTCCACAAGTCCTTCTTCCTACTGCTGTGGAAGTTTGATCCTCTGTGTGAGGGCTGGGGTTTTCTTTATCTCTTGAGATTTTCCAGCTGGTACCAGGGAGTTTTCTCATTTTGATGTACAGTTTTGAAGGGCAGGCCCTTGATCCAACAAGAGACGTTCAAAAATATCATGAATAGAACTGCTCCTTATGAGGGTTCTCCGCATTCATCATTTATTTTCAAGACAGCATGGACAAGATAAGGCAAGGACTGCACAGGTGATCCCTGCACCTCTCCTCAGGCTTAGAATACAGATGTTCAACCAAACTCAGTTGAAGCAAAAAGTCACAAAATTTGACAAGCTACTCTTATGACGATACCCCACTCAAAATTCATAGAAAGAGGAAGTATTAAACTGTGTTGCACTAAACCTTTTGTGGAGAAAGTATACATTAAAAAACTATTTTAGGCAGCCTAAATAAATAAATAAGCAAACAAACAAACAAATCAATCTTCCTTCAATTTTTCCCACATCAATCTCTTGTCCCATATGAGGTCATTATTTCTGGTAATTTCCCAACCCTCAGGAAAAAACCCTCCAGCAAAACAAGACCTGGTATTTAAAGCATAAAGTTCCCATCCCTTTGTTTCATTTCTTATATGCATTAGGAGGCCTTTAAACAATTTAAAAGGCACATTTTTTTTCCTTTACAAGGGTACTATTGCTTAAACAGAAAAACCCTCACAATTTGAGAGCCAACGTTTTAGAAGATTTTTCTATTTTTACATCTGATTAAATAATTTGAATTAATTAACCTTTAATTGCATTTGCAACCATTATCTAGTTTTGCATCCCAACAGAAGTCCCACCATATGATGTCTATATCTTAGTCAATCTTATTCCCATATTCAAAGGCATATGGGAAAAAAAAAAGTGCTAGAACCTAAATTAGCAGGAAAAATGTGTGTGCAGGAAAAAAAAAAAGTCCATAGTATTACAGCAGTGCAGGGATCTGAAGTGAACTTTATGTTATGAAGTTGAACATATATGCCTGTGTAAGATGTGTCTCTTAAAGACATTGAATTTCGTATGATTTCAACAGGATCTCTGTACATCAGGTGCTGAAAGGAAGATTACTCCTCCAGAGGAACTGTTTGGAGTTTACTTATCTCATCACAGAACCAGCCAGATGTCCAGTAGATATTGGTATAGTCCAGAAAATATGTATCAGAAGATCATGGTAAGAGTTTAAGTGTAGTTGGCACAGTCAGGTGAAACTCTGTTAAGCAGCCTTCCTACTCCACTGATCATAAGCTTCTGTTTTAAAAGAGAAGTCTTTTGGCTTCAAGGTTGTGGATGACCTTTATAAAGCTGTTTCAAAATCTACATGAGGCAGTAACGACAGCTTGCACCTGCAGAATCTGAAACAGAAGAGCACCTCATCCCTCAGCGAAGACAGCAGTGGCAGCACTATAGCTATTTTTAAGGAAATACTCATTAGAACACGTAAGAGAAGCAGGACACGATGTGAACATAAGCACGCTTATCAGTTGTGTGAACCCAGGCATCTAAAAGAAAAGTAGAATAGCCTCTGCATTACTCACAGCCAAAGTACAGCTGAGCGTATCCTGAACAAAGCAACCTCAAAGAGCCAGCAGAACGGTCTGCTGATGCTGTAGTACAATCAGAGGAAAGGACTCACACATCACTGCCTTTCTACAGGGTCACAGTTCCACCACCTGAGGACAGTCAGGCCTGGCCGCTCATGCTAGGAAAAAGTACATCTGAGGAGATTCTGACTACCAGACTAAGCAGCAGCAAACTGCTACGTGGAGCTGCATCCTCCTTGCCCTACCACACACACCACTGCCCAGGGCTCTTCCAGGTTCCTCCTTTACATATACCCGAAAAGCAGCAACGCAGAACCCAGCCACCTTCTTCTGCTTTGCCAGATTGAGTCTTCACCCCAAGATCTTTGAAGGGGTGCTTTGTCACATGGAAATAAAAGAACCAGAGGTGAAGACCAACTGCATTTGTTCAGGTCTAAGGGCAAAGAGAATTAACTTCCTTCCTCTTTAATATTCTGCCTTATAGCCAATGTTTGCAACATCGATCACTTCAATATGCTGTTATCCTCCTTCCACTTGCCCACTGTATCCTGGTTACCAGCCCACCCGGATTTAACATGATATTTATTACTGACTTTTAAGTCAGCAAATGTTTTCTGACCTACACAAAGCAGGAGGTAGGGGGGAGAGAGAGGGGAGGAGGGAGAGATGAGTAACTGCTGTCTTTGAAAAGTTGGTTCTTACAGTAAGTCGACAGAAGATGCTAATTTGTATGGAATTTAGACCAAAATTGGGGAAGCAAAATGATCTGTAAGATTAATACACTGCAGTATTCCCCACCGCGGTGGCTGATCTAGTGGCTGAGACTAGAAGAGCCATAATGTTTATAATGTTCTATAAACATTAGGAAAAGGCAAGATGTCAGCGACATCCTAACAGTCTGCTGTGATGCCGTCTGCCCTCATCAGTTTACTGAGGAAGCCTGGCCTAGCCTGCCAAAATAGGTAATACCCGTTCAGACTTTTCCAGCCCCTTCGCCACGACAATCCTAAAGCCTGTCCGACTCAGTAGCTCATTCTGCAGCAGGGGGACATGAACCATTAGTTAAACTCTGGCACTAATGTATATTGATGGCAAATTGACACTTACTGTAAGAAACCTTAATTTTTAGATACACTGTCTTCAAGAACCAGTTGATTCTCACCCTGATCAACTTGCTCACTGCTCCATCCTTTCACACATCAGCTTTTTAGAGATGACTTCAAACCAATCCTTATCTCAGTGGAACCTCCACCCTAAACCACACGGGCTTCATCAGTTTCACCTAAGCCAGCCTAAGCCTGTGGGATAACATATTTATTTGGTCACCTCTCAAGTGCCAAAAATAACTGTAGCAAAATTAAGCAGAGTTCAGCACCTTCTTAGTACATAAATACACACACACAGACTTCCTCAAAAAGCAAACCTTGCAAAAAGATTAACAAAAGCTTTTTCACCTCTAATTCATTTGCTGCTTTTTCTCTATCCAATGCCATAATGCTTGTTGTGAGCACTGGACACATTGGCAGAAGTGAAAATTAATAAGATCTTAAATAGAGGGAGGTAGATTCAGATTTGAGATAAGGGGAAAAAAAAATTTACAATGAGGGTGGCAGAACACTGGAACAGGTTGCCCAGGGAGGTGGTGGATGCCCCATCCCTGGAAACATTCAAGGCCAGGTCGGATGAGGCTCTGAGCAACCTGATCTGGTTGGAGATGTCCCTGCTCACTGCAGGGGGGGCTGGACTGGATGACCTTTAAAGGTCCCTTCCACCCAAACTATTCTAGGATTCTATGACTCAAAGTTAACAGGAGAGGGCCTCTAGGACACTGTTCCTGGCCAGTAAATCTTTGCCTTGGAATTCACCTCCCTGCTCCCTCCATCAGAATATGATCAAAAGATCAGATGGGTTCATGAACAACAAAGTAGTGGGAACGGGAACGCTCTGGGGTTTGGAAGATTACATGGGAGGTTTGTTTGCATGTTTTTAGCGTGCCTCATGGTTGTTGACGTTTTTAACTTCTCCACTTGTGCCAAGAGATAACAATGACTAACTTAGGAGGGAAAAGTCATGGTATAAAGAAGCAAACGTACACACAGTGAAACTGGAGTTGGCTCAGGCTGAAAAGAAGATGACTCACAGACCCTCAGTATTTAGCTTTGTTTCTAAAAGTCAGATAACACCAAGAACTGCTAAATCAAGGGATGAAGATTCAGCCTGTTTTCTTGTTAAACTTAAATGAAAAATTTAAAAATTGGGCTTCCAGTTTTGGAAGTCTCACAAAATTTACCATTAGCTCTTCACAACAGGGGACAGTTTTTAACTCAGGTTTATAAAAATAAATAATTATTATCTCTGGATAGCTTTTTTGGAATTATTTTTATTTACAGAATGGAAGAATGTAACACTTATCCACTCCCACCATTCTGCCATAAAATTTCCTGTAATGTGTTTTGCTATTAATAAGCAACTGAACTAGGTCCTTTTCTACAGTCTCAATAAAAGAATTCTCAAAAAGTGTAAATTTCCATTGTTTTTAATAAGACCACAACTTTGATGTAACTTTGTTGCTCTGTTAGCTACACTTTGTGTTTAAATGCAAAAGTCTAGTACAGGGACATTTTGTGTCTCTGTTTTTAATAAAGAGCTTTACAAGACTAGAGAACAGCTGTTTGTAATGTGACATTCTTCAAAAACCTTTGGCGATTTAGCTGGTAGACAGTTTTGTTCCTGGTAGCAGTTGTGCCATAAAGTTGCCTTAGCAGAAAAATGGGGAGAGAAAAGAAGGGAAAAAAAGAAAAATTTAAAAAATAAAAAAAATCACACTCTTCCCCTCCCTGCTCTTTCTTCTTTGATGTATTGGACAGGACAGGTTGCTAATTCTTAACCAGCAGATTCTCTACTCCATCACTGCAGTCTTCAAAGAAAATACTGATAGCAGCAGAGCCAAGAGATACTCCTGCAGAGCACTGCTCAGTGATTATTTGACAAAGTTGGTGGTTAATAGTCTGTGCAGAGCCTTCCAAACAGTTGTCCACCCATTGAACAGGAGCTTGAATATTCTTACATTTCTTACAAGGACAGGAAAGCCTTTGGCACAATGTGTTGTAATAAGGTCAAGACTGACATGATATCAGCTGATTTTCTTGTATGTTCAGAGGCTGTCTACACAGCAACACTCTACAGTTGTACCTCTAACACACAAAATTCCTCTAAACAAGCTAAAGTAGACTTTACTGGAGAGATAAAATCTTGTAAATGATCAAGCAATAGCAAAGTAACGCAGGACAAGAACAGGATTAAACGGGCTGTTTTCATTAAGACAAAGAAAAGATGAAGTTGCCCCAATGTTATATCCTAGGCTGAACTGTTTTATTAAACACATTTGTGACGTTAGTATCAAGGTAAATAAATTTTGCTTATATTAATTTGGTTAGTCAGAATCAGAAGTCTATAAACAACTTCAGATGGACCTGGTCAAGGTAGGTGAGGGGACAACTCCATGTTAAATTATGTTTATCCACATCAAATGCAAAGTAACACCCACTGGAAGGAAAAAGAAATGCTGACAACTTATGTGGTTTTAAATTAACTCTATCAGCTTAAAGAAAGCAACCTGAATAGCTGTGAAGACATTTCAGTGAAGAACTAATCTGTACCACCAGGAACTCTAAAAAGATAGTAAATTGCTAGGATGAAAAGCCTACATGATGGAGAGAGGGAGGAAATCGCATGATTTATATAAAAATCAGTGGCGCAGTCTCATCTAGAATATTACATTCAGCAAAAACCATCACAAGTTCAAAGGGACATTGCAGAACCAGATAGAGTTCAAAACAAGGTAACAAAAATTATTATGGCATGAAAAGAGTCATCTAGAGAAACTGGGATTGCTTGCTTTAAAAGACAAGTGTAAAAAAGAATACATAAAATCTAACTGTACAGAAGTCTGAAGTTCCCTGCCTCACAGAAACAACAGAAGGGTCACTGAAATTAAAGGTGGGATATTCAAAACTGACCAAAAATAAAAGCTTTCATGAACAACAGAACAAAACAAAATGTACTTTTCCTTCCCCTATAAAGTCATTAGCACCAAACCCCATACATAATGTAAATGTGAGTCCCAAGATAAGTCTGAAGCCAAAATAGTAGCCAGGCTGTATTTGTGTATGGGTAACACAAAAAGCTGTAACTACAATAGTTGACGGTAACAACCCCCAAGTATCGGAGTATAAAGTATTTCTGGCTATTTGAAACCAGAGGAAAAAAAAAAAAAACAACAATGTGTAAGGCAGATTACACAACATTTGCCCACACACTCTCTTGAAAGCACAAGAAACTTATGTTTGTGGCTAAAACATTTACCTGCTAGATCAACCTTAAAAATTACAGGCATAGGACTAGATGAATCATCATCTCGACCCACTACAACATGTTTTTTATCTACACTAGCTTCCTTTGAAACAATTGGTTTGGCTTGTTGTGGCTTTTTTTTTGTTTGTTTGGTTGGGGTCTTTTTAATAAAACCTCTACCAATATAATATAAATATTTATTGCCACATTAATTGTAAATGATCAATTTAAAAAAAAATGGGACTTTTTAAGTAGGGCTTTAGATAAATTCTCAGTTTATGCATACACTGTATGAACTGAGGACAGACATCACAATGGAAAAAACCAAGAGATGTCACTCCTGCTACTCAGCTTGGAGACTCACCAGTTTTAATGCATGTCCTGGCAACCTAAGAGACCTATTGATTTGCAGCCATTCATTCAAGTGCAGTGAAAGCCATAATTAGATAAATAGCTTTGGTAAAACTAATCTGAAACTCATTTGTTTTGGGATTGTCTGTTTAATGAGATAAAACATGAAATTAAATATCTGCTGAATGTTCCTCTTTGTATCCTTCAACACAATAAAAAAATATAAATAAATAGGCATTCATTTAACTACCATTATTATTTTTGCATTTTATGTATTTTGTTCCAGCAATTGCTGTCAGAGATGATTATAAAGACACTGTTTATGAATGACTATGCTCTAATGGGCTAACCAGTTTTATCAGTCTCTTTCATACATGTGGATACTGAGGAATAAAGAGAACAGGTCTTTTAATCCTGGGTAAACACTCTTCAAGCTGACAGAATATAGTGCTACCATGGCATGTATGCTGTAAGCTTTTATAGTATCCAAGTTCTATTTTTGGACATGATTATGCCATTCTTTGTGAACATCAGTTAAATTCTGGTTAAGTTTTCAAAAGTTTATAACAATTAATCTAGCAGGATTATTATATTTTGTTTCTTAACTAATTTTTTCAATTAAAAAAAATGCTGAGGAAGACTACTTTAAAGAATTCAGTGCTAGCATGGACAGATGTTACAGTTTATCCTTCTTAAATTGAAACACACTTAAGTCTGGGATATGCTGCATCCTTACCTTTCTTCTTTGGCAGCTAACTACTAGATTCTGCTTTTGTTCCTTTAGAACTTGCATCTCCTACATGTGTTTCGCCTTCCTTAACAAACATCACAAACCTCTGTTCGCCCTGCAACACAGATTCAGCAGCAGACCCGCAGCCCACACACCCAGATTTGCTTCAGGCACTGCAGAAATGACAAACGGCAACAAAACACTGGACTGTACACAAGCTGGGACCCAGACCAGACCAGATCTAAGGGATTCTTTTAGCTCATTCCTTCAGGCATCCACTAAACACAGCGTCGCGACTTTCAGAGCTGACCATGCACGTGCACTATTTTTCTCCCCTTCCTTCCTTATTTTCAAAATCAGTTTATGCATCACTGAAGTGCATTCACCTATGGGATGAAATGAAGCATCTGCTTAACCATGTGCAGTAGCAGTCTATGACAGCAAATGATTACCACATCCATCTGAAATTACAAAGTGTTTTAGGATCACTGAGACTAATGCTCTGGACTAGAACTTGACCAGAAAACCACAATTAAATGCTTATCGTCTTAAAAAAACCCACAAATAAACAGAACCCAAACAGCTGTTCTCCCTCCCCCTCCCTGCCCCAAACAACATCATAAATTCTTGATGCTCACAAATGGTCTGGACCCCAATTTTCTATTGGTTTTTGTGTTGTTGGGGTGCGGGGGGGTTGGGACAGCTTAATCCAAAATGCGCTACTTCCTCTGGTCTACTGCTCCTGAGTGCTGACCTGCAGACTGCATACCATCCATCACAAAGGGCATGGTTTGACATACATTGCCAGTGGTATCACGGTAAGCAGCCACAGCCCCTGGCTTGGTGTTGCTTGTCCCACAGTCCCAGTGATGATGCTGGCATGCGACCTGCGGAAATGCTCAGAAGGGCCAGCCGCTGCAGAAATGCTCAGAAGGGCCAGCCGCAGCAGAAGCTACCAGCGGATCACAATAAAACACATACATATAAAACCCAATCCATAATTAAGCAACAAGACTGCTGGAGAGCCTCTGGACTATTTCTTTCCTTACTGCTCTAAGTCATGTAGCCCGTGTCTGTCTCAGCCATATAAATACTCAGGTACAAGGTTCAAGAAGGAAGGAAAGAAAGGCAGCCCCTCCAAGTCAAGGGAAAAAAGAAAGTTGCATTCTTCACAATCAATATTTTTTAAATGGCAAATTAAAAATCATCCCTCATTTGAAGATTTAATGGGTTAATTCAGATCTAAAACTGAAGGAAAAAAAATGATTAGTGATGCTATGAATACAGCTCTACTGGTATTTATATAGACTGAAGGGTTTTTTCCCCTCAATCAGCAGAATATTTTATTTTTGCACTATAAAAAGTATATTGACTTTTAATCAGTTAGCCTGCTGTGTCCTCTCCAGGAAAATATCTTGTGAAAAAAAAGAATTAATCAGAATAAACTGTATACTATAGTATTTAAATATTAATAATTGACCCTAGCTTAATGCAACAGTCTTAAGCAGATCATTTTACAAGGTCAAACTAACCCAAGTCAAACCATACATTAACTGAGATAAAAGACACCGTGACAATTATGAATAGCTACTGCTTTTTACACCTGGAACTTGAAAATATTCAGATCCTGCTTCCATGGGCTTTAACTTTACAGCCCAAATTACTTCATTTTTATCCTTAAACTTTTGCCAAAAGTGCAGATATAATGAAAAAAGTTTAAATCAAAAGGTGTCATATGGGTAAAGTTTATACAGCAGATACTAAAAAGCAACCTGAAATATTCCGCTTAAATGAATCTGTGCATACGGACCCTACGGGATCTGCAAGGCAGCCTGATTTGGGGAAAAAGAGGTTTGGGAGTTTGCGCACCAAGAGCAGAGCAACATACAGATGGCCCAGCTAAGCCGGCCTGAGGGAATACAGAGCAGGGCACTCTTGCTCCTTCCAGTTAAAAGCTGGCCCGTTTCATTTTCAGTCCTACAGCACCATACAGAGCCCCAGCCAATGCTAAGGCTCTTTTTCTAAGCATTAATATGAACCCCCAATAGAAGATGGCTCCTGTCCCAAGGAGACGACTGCGTGACCTGACCTACAGCCTCTGAGTGCCCAGCGATCGGGCGCAGAAACACAGTGAGACCCATCGAGGGTCTCCAGCAGTTCAGCAGAGCCAGACCAGAACTCTGCGTACTGAATCTCATGGCTTCATGTGCTGGCTGTCACACCCAGCACCCGCCCGGGGCGAGGTCAGAAATCATGGGCGGACACCAGCACTTCAGCTGTAACTGAATGAGCAAGTTATATAGTATAAATATAAAGTTACATAGTATAAGGATAAAGTTACATAGTATAAAAACCAAGCACCTTCCTTTCCCGTATGTGAAATATCACTTTAATTATTATATATTAAGGATAAATCTGTTTTATTACAATGCCTTTCTGTGAGTTAGGTTGAAAAGATGGCATATTCTTCTTTCCTTTTTTTTTCTTTTCCCCTTTTAAAAAGCTATCAGCATCTATTTTCAGCATTTTCATCAGCATAAAAATGCACAGCTTGTTTTGCAATTTCCTTACGGTGCAAATGGAATTCAAATCACTGGGGCCATACGAGTAACAGCAGCTGAACGCCAGCCTTAACAGAGTTTGTCATAATTGTACAGTGCAGCACTTGTTCATTCATCCTGGCGGCTGGGAAATTTAGTGTGAATTAACCAATAATGCAGGTTTGCAACCAAGCAAATTAAAGTATACAATTCCACCAAGTGAATTTTGTTTATTACCCTTTAAACATGTAACTAAGGGGACAATCGGCTCACGAGGCTTTCATCAAGAGGTAACACTAGCAGAAATTTTGCCAATACTCAAATACATTCCTCTTAATTCCAATGGAGTTGATCTTATTTCCAACACAGATTTCCTTGACAAGTTTCCAAGACGCACACGGCAGCACCACACCTGAGGATCTGCAGGTTACGTCCCTCAGAAACAGGAGCCAAACCAAAAGTGAAAGTACCAAGATCCTTGTTGAAACCAAATTACAAAAATGTGCAGGGCTGACCAATGTTTTCTTTCACAGTCCCTAACTGATGGTGTCATTACTAACACAAGGAAAGCAGCACTTAAAGACTGAGTATGGGCAAAATTAACTCAAGGTATCTTCAGCCTGAGCTTGATTTTCAGTGTAGGCAAGGGGTTAAAGACTTTTATAGCAGCCAACTGTGGGTCAAAGAGGCACTTAACAGAACATGCTCTGGCCAAAACAGAGCAAGGAAACTCAGAACCACAGCTTACAGCAAGCTGCTGCATTTTTTTTCTCTGTCAAGTGGTCGATGTCTATTTTTATGCACCTTCCACAAGGAAAAGCCACATGATGGCAGCTCTTCCCCATGCGTTGGCAGTGGCACCTGCTAGCGCTGCACCTGGCCCTTGCCAGGGATGCTAGAAAGCAGCTAGGACGCCAGCCCAGGCACTGCCAGCCTCACACCCAGTGCCAGGGTAAGACCACAGGCAGTGGGCATCATCCCGGTAACCAGGCTAATCCCCCGCCTCAGGGAGAAAAAGAACTTCGCGCTCTGCGTGATTTATTACATTACTTCCTAGGGCAGGAGTGTGGGGTTGCCTTCCATTTCATTCAACTGTAGTTAATCAAACCCTGGCATAACTTCTCAGATGTCATAACACATGGGCTGATTAAGAAGTAGTCTCAATTTAGTAATTCACTGAACACTGACTATGAAACAAATTATTATGCAAATAAACACAAGAGACTGAAATTCCCCACCAGCTACCCTGGTCACTGGCGCTACTTTGCTCATTACTCAACATTTCATGTGTCACTAGTCACAGACCTGACAAGATAAAGGATACTGTGAAAGACAATTATCTTAATCAAATACGTTTAGCAGGAATACATAATAAGCCTGATTACAATAGGAAAAATTCAGGACTACTTACCGAGACTATTTTTAGTCACATAATAACTAACAAAGTGATGGGGGTGTTAAGTTACTGAGTAGAACCTCTACAGCAACTTTAAAGCAAAATGTCACCAATATCCATCAGCCTACTTCAGTAATACTTCTGACAGTAAAACTTTCGATTCACTGAGCCAATCCAGTATTTTTGTGCACTGACCTCAGCCAGGACAGCACCTACACACCACAACACCACAGCTTTTTAATGCAGGAGAAACTCCAAAGTTAAAGCCTCTGTAGTATATATAAACATAGGTACCAGAGCAATTGTTCTCCTGATTTCTTCCTTCTCTTCTCATTAACAACACTGGTCAAACGAGCATAAAGGTGCTGACAAAAGGTGTTGATAGTACAAAACTGCAAGCATTGTCAAAACAAATGTAAACAGAATGGCATAGAGGATGATTAGGTGTCTTCGAGATCTGAAATATTAAGAAAAGAGTGTAATTCAGCAGCACGAAATTCAAGGTCACTCAGGCACTTAGATGAGGAGCTGTCAACAAGGACATGGACTGCTATAAATGTCAGTCTTTGGTGCGAAGATTATCTGAGTACAAGGCAGATCTATATGCTTTGCTCAATCAAAATGTAACTATCAACCACCACCACAATGTAGCCATGGAAAGAAGGACTGGAAATTCTGAGTATTTCCGACAGGGAATTTCTAACGTCCTGGCAAAACCTCATCTACAACACTGGTGGTTTCCCCAGTCGCAGGATGAATTGATTAGAGGAAAATAACTTGAATGACATAAGCAGCTGAAAGCTTCTTACAAGAGATGAATAAAAGTTTAGCAAGATGTAGGCTGAGAGCTTTGGATACTTCATTTAACTAAAACAGATTGCATACGATTTGATTTTTTATCCCCTGCCAAAGAAGAGTTTTCTCCAACAGCATGACAACTGCCAGTGCCAAAATATAGGATAGATATCTCTAATACGCTCCAACTCTCCAGCTATTTTCAGCTTGGGAACCTTCTGTGCCTGATGAGGATCATGTATGTTCAATACATTTCTCCTCCATGAACTTCTCCAGTCTCACTCTGAACTCATGTAAACTTTTAGCATCCATACCCTAACTCTTGTGGTTTTTTTCTCAACCTGTGACCCTAACAGTCAGTTTACATCCTGATATACACATACATCAAAGCTGTCACTCAAAAGAGAGCTAAGGTGAAGATAGTTTAAGAACATTTGCCTGGCCAAAGACCTCTAGGAACCTCACAAAAGTCATTACAGGGTCTCAGAAGATAAAATAGTTATGGTATCTCTTCAACTTCCAGCAAGCCAAAAGGCATGTCCCATGGTAAAGGTTTGTACAGGCCAGCAAGACCTTTCATACTATCAGAATGATAGGGTTTGACTCTATGACGTCCAAAAGGTTTTCCAGCTCCACTATAGTGACCAGAAGAACATCCGTGCTCACATATAACAGCCATATTTTGCTTGTGCGTAAATGTGAACCTAGAAAGCAGAAGAGGTCATTAAAAATGCATGTGTGTCTGTGTGTGTGTGCAAGGTAATTCCTCCTCCAACTTCTGAGCGCTTCCCTGCTGTCTCAGGAGGCACCCAGGACCAGCACTAGCTCCATTAAGAGTCCAACAGAGCGTGGTGAAAAGGATTTTTGCCATGATGGAGTGACTGCTGCACTGACGTGCCTGCAGGACCTCAGTGTTGGCGTTCCTGGTGCTTCCAGGGGCAGGGACCTGTATTTCATCACTAATTACAAGAAAAAGGGGAGGAGAGGAAGACATCTTTGGCAAGCACCTGGAAGAACAGCAAAGACAGTTCATAACCAGAATACTCACGCTTACTACCTGTACGCTTCACACATACCTCAAGGAGGCAAACAGGGAAACAGAAGGGTCCCACTTTCCAAAGATTTTGAGAAAGCACATGGCAGAGGGGAACAGTTCCACGGGGCCAGATCCCTCTTCTGCCTCTGCATGAGCTCTGACACACACACAACCACCACAACAAAAGACTGGATTGTTTTCTGCTGTTTTACCAAACAGAAACAAAGGAGCACCAAGCAGAGGATGAGCAGTAAAACCCACACCTTGCAGCTCACTGTGCAACCACAGCCTAAGCCCCAGTGCCCTCTTGGACATCTGTGCTGCATCTGCCCTAAGACCAAATTTAAGACAAAATATCAGCAGCAGCAAGGCCAATGTCCAGTTCAAAGTCCAGGAGCTTTAAAAAAAAAAAAAAAGCATTGGGCTTCCCTAGCCAGGGAACTGGGTTTTTTTTTTTTCATCTAAATGACTGAAGCAGTAGAGTGTATTGGTATTTACCTGGCTCCACAGCACTCAAACATGCAAGCAGGACAATTACTGCAGCTTTTCTACAAGGTGTTTGTCCACCTCTTAAGTTCTTCCCGTGTATTATAATTGGATACATCCTGACACGGAAAGCCAAAAATGCCCACTTGTACTCCAGTTTTTACTGGAGTTCACTGAACTGAGTGGGAAATGCTTATTTTGTTACACCATATTTTCAATTATCCCCACCTCTGGTCACCATTTTCAGATAGTCTGGTGCAAAAGGCCAAGCACTGAGAGGCCCAAACAAGTTTACAAAAATTTATTCCACTGTATACTTGTTTGCAAAATTTATTTGAAATTTTTTTTGTATACTACTCTTTACTACACAACGCTTTCCTCCCCCTTGCACCACAGGCAGTATTTGAACAGCATGCAGTGAAGTACATCCTTACAACAATTACAGCGCCCTTAACAGCCCATTATATTTTATTATCCATAGTCCCCAAGCATGCACACATGGAGGTTATCCCTGCTTTATAGATGAGGAAGCAAACTGCACTGCAGGTGGTCCCTCAGCAAGTCAGCATCAGAGGCAGCCCCCCTGCTCAGGGATCATAATATTTTTCTAGGAAATTAAACAAGCCAGAATTTCAGCTGGTCAGCATTTACTTGAAAACAGCTCACCTAAGTGAGCAACATTCCTGATGAAACCAGCTGGACAAATAAGACTCTCAGCTTGGCATTTGAACAAACAAAAAAGCACAAAGAAAAAGTCACTGGAGAGGCAGATCAGACTAATTTTTTTTTCAAAGGGATAGAGGAAATGGAGATCTCATAAGCAAACAAAAACCTCCAAAAATTAACTTTGGATTAACTTGAGTATTCTGTTGAGGTTAAAAAAAAGGAATCTTTGTTTCAGATTTGTGTTACTCAACCTTCCTCCAACCTTAAGGCTTTTTTAAGAGCCATGTTTAAGAGGAAAAGTATTAAAAATTGCTGCATTTTATTATTCTAACATATCCCTTCCCTCTCCCAAATACTGTCATTTTCAGGGTTGAAGTTATTCTCCACATTAAATAGAAATATGTGAAAAGTGTCGTGACCCTAAAATTCCATTTCTGGGAGGAAAAGGCTCACGCACGGAGCGGACAGGAATCCACACAGGGCATTGCTAACAGAGCCAGACTGCTCCCTGGAGCATCGCACGTGTGGTAGAGACCCTCCACGCACCCCAAGTGTCCACTCTGTTTCCGAGGGGAACAAGGGACATTAATGTCACTACTGGATTCCTAGCACTACCCACACCTCAGAACGCCCCACTGGACTCCTGCGCTGCTGAATAATCCCAGCTGCAGGAGAATCCCTGCAAACCCAGAGGCAGCAGAACGCAGCAGTCTCATTCACACAGCACCCAGCCAGAAGGTCCTGCTGGAGCCAGAGAGCATCTCCACGCAGCATAGCCCATTGGTCCAAGATCTGCTGGGCTGACACCAGACTGCCTTGCAAACTCACCGTCCTTCCTCCAGCCTTCTCCCTAGCAGGAGAGACAGTTCAAGAAAAACTTCACAAGATGACCCACAAGGGTACTGGGAGGCGAAGCCAGAGACGACACCACCACTAAATCTGTCACGCTCCGTTTGCTGGCCCATAACATGGCACATCAGCAAAGACAGGCCAAGCCTCAGCTGGGACTGTAGGAAGCAAGATGGGACCAAGGCTTCAGGAAGCACAACTGAGGAGCTGCATGACCCAGAACCTACCCAGCCTTCTCACCAGGGTGTTAACTCATCCACTCCAAATATTTACAGAGTAACTGCTGTACCACTCACTTGTCAAATGCTTTCAGTAGCCATGAGGAATAGCCATGAGGATAAACCTGAGCTTGTTCTGCATGGTGTCTCCCTGAAGGGTCATGAATTTCTTGTGCTAAAAGAGTCTTTCAGAGCTGCCTGCAAACAAACACTGTTACCAGCAGCAGTTCTGCGCTGCCTCTTACCTCCTCACTGCACACTTACTCCACTTCTTCAGTAGTACGCTTCTAACAAATTAAACTCAATTCAGAAAAGGTCTCATCTTCATTGGAAAAAAAGATATCTGTCGTAAACATCCTGTGAGGGCAGAGCAAGTCTTGGTTATTTAAAATTAATGGAATCCCCTTAGTTCTGTGTTCATATGGACAATTTGTCAAGTGGATTATTACTATTTCACCTGAACAATAAAACTCATTAGGCATCTCCATACAGACTAGTCTTTATTCTGTGGGTTACACTCATTTGAGGAAAGAAATTAATCTAGAATGGGAATCTGAATCAAAATATTACTCAGAAATAGCTATTCTCCTGTAAATTCATATACTACCTTAATTCTATTTATCTTCCTTGCATGTATATCTTCTTATAACAAGGCATTCACCCAGGAAGTTTGGTTTTAAATTCACACCCTACTATATTTCACAACTTCCCCATGCAGAGAAAGCATTTTATCTCCATGGCTAAAGTACTACGAAGTTGACGAGGGTACAAATACACACCATGCTGACTTCTCCCCACTAACTCCCTGCAGAGGCATTTATCAGTGCACCAAAACCACACAGCAGCTCCCTTCATTCCCCATGTAGATGAACCCAACGCCATGCAGGTAAACCTTCGTTTCAGCTACCCAGGTGGTGGGTTTCAGTCCAGTTTTGGTCTGCGAGTAAGCTTTGCCGTGACCTGATGGCAATCCCACTCCCGTGATACGGCTGCAGTCACAACAGGAACATCTCACAGGCAAGAGCGCCTGCTCACCACTGCAATTTCCAGCTGTGGTGGTGGCACACCGTGCTTCACCAAGGTGCTGCTTCCCACCAAGCCAGCCCCATAAAGCCACGCCACCAGCCTTTCTGAAAATGAGTGAAATTTGGCTAGGGATTTCTGCAAAGCCCACCTGACCCCACGGCCTCAGTCTCTGGGGGCAGAGCATGCCCAGAAAGGCCTTCCAGCTTCAAAAATCTTGAAGTTCATGGCATTGACACGCGTTTGCACAAGTGTCCAAGCACACCTGCACAGCATCTCCCGTCAGACGAGGGCATGCATTGGCCCACGCAAGTTCTGCCACATGGGAGGGAAAAGGGGGGGCTGAGAAGACCCACAGGATGAACAAGGAGACCCAGTGAGGGGCAAGCACTCACCCAGACTGATATTTAATTTTTTTACCAGCGCTGGCAGAGGCGGGCCAAGCCCGGGCCGGCCTGCGGGCACCCTGGCCCGGTCGCCCTCCCTCCCTCCCACCCCGCGGAGGGGCCAGTGCCGGGTTCCCGCCGCCCGCCCGCCCCCCACCGCGGCCCGGCCGGGGTCGCTGCGGGCGCCGCCCCGGCTCTCGCTGCCCCGGGCACCGCCGCCCCTACGGACAGGGACGGAGGTTGCGGGATTGGGGGGCTGCCCCGGGCCGCCCGCTGTCTGACTCACCCGGCCGGCGGCGGCAGCGCTCTTTCTCCGCAGCGTCAGCCCGCTCCGCAGCAGCGCCGGCAGCTCCCGCAGCTTCTGCCGCAGCTGCACCGGCGGCGGCGGCGGCGGCTCGTGGGCTGCTCCGCCGCCGGGGCTCCAGCTGCGGGCCAGCTCCGCGCCCTCACACGGCGACGGCATCTTGACGGAGCCCACGGCCATGCCGCATCCCTGCCGGCCTGCGGCGCGCAGACCCGCTCTGCCCGCCCGCCTGCCTTTCCCCTCGCCTCGCCCCGGCCCCGCTCCCCCACCCACAGGCGGGAGGCAGCCAGGCGGGCGCTCGCTCGTACGCACGCAGGCACCGCGCCCCGCTCGCACACCGGCCCCCGCACGCCGCGGCCCCGCCGGGCGGGCAGGAAGAGCCCCGCCGCCCCGGGCGGCGCAGGAAGCCCTGCCGGGCCCCCACCTCTGCCGCGGCCCCGGCCCCGGCAGTGATAAAACCAGGTAACGAGGAGGGTGGAGGAGGCGCGGGCGGGAAGAGGCAGAAAGTCCGGTTAACTCCTTTGCGTTCGGGGACCGCCGCCCGCGCCGCCGTCCCCGCCTCTCCCGGTGGCTGGCGCCCAGCGCAGACCCCCCTACCCACGGGAGGGGGACACGGGGGGAGAGAGGCGGCGGGCCCGAGCCGAGGTGAGAGGAGTTCGGGCTCCCGCAGGGGCTGGGCGGTCTCTGCTCGCTCCCGGGGGTTGTCAAGGTCGGGCTGGAGAAAGCCAGGAGGAGCTGGATGCCTCCTGGGGTCCCCACCTGCCCGAGTCACCCCCCGATTCCCAGGGCTTATTTGTGGCTGCAAGCGGTGAAGCGCTTCCCTCCTCCCTTCCCAGTGGATTCTTGACTCAGTGAGGTGTTTTGTCCTCCGTGTCGGTGTTGGTACTGGAGAAACCGAGCAGTTCATCCCAGGTGAATGACTTGCTTCCAGTCATTCAGGTAATCCCGGGAAGGGAACCCTCCATGGCAGAAACCAGTTCCTTTACTCTTTGTTTAAGGAGGAAAGATACATTAAAGGCACTTGTCTAGAATTCAGTACCTCGAATTACGGGGCCTTTATTTAGTCTCTGGAGTCTGCCTCAGCGGTACAGGTGCTGCTTCCTTTCTGCCAGACCCTGTTCTCTTCTGTTGAGATCAGAGAACTGGGTGTACGGTGAGGCTCTCCTTACATAAATCTCCTGCCTCAGAGGTACAGAGGAGGCTGGCCTGCTCTTCCAGGTTGAATTCACCAATGCCTAAGTGTTGACATTATGGTTGAGCCAATCTCACAGACACGTTACAGAAAGCTATCGCCCTGTGCCAACGAAGAAGTCCCACAGGTTTCGGGAACTGACTCTAGTACTCATCCAGCCACACAAGGACCTCACTTAACTATGAAATTAACCTTGTAAAACAAAAAGATAAATAGTTTTTTCCTCCATAAACCAGCTCTGCTGGGATCACAGAGGTACCCATGGAGGAAAGAAGATGGCAGGTGTGCCCAACCTGCATTGAGGTGCCAGGACACAGAATGACCCCTTCCAGCATCACTGTGACATTGGATTATCTGTCACCTAAATGCAGCAGCAGCAGCCTGGCCTTTCGGCTGTGCTAACCTGACAGCAGGCTGCTGCAAAAACGTGATCCTGCCTACAACCCATGGATGCGTACTCCCTTCACATCCTTTACACAGGGTCTGGTAACCATCTGACTTTAGTCAGCTGATCAATCTGGTGGAAAAATAACACCTCAGAAAATAATGAATTTTCCATTGGCCAAACAGCTGAATTGATCCACCTTGTGACCATACAGCCACAGGATTGAGGAAAGCAGAAACCTGGAAGTGAGGGAATGCAGAACTGCTCCTTTCAGCAGCCGTCTGTCATTAAATCAGCTTAACTGCACCCTGTGCGCCTGACTTCATGAGCAGCGCAAACCAGGCTGACCCAGGTACTTGTGAAGAGGACAGGGTTTGCTCCAGCCACATTCTGCCACCATGTCCTTCCTGCTGGTACCAACAGTCATTGCCCATTACATGAGCCAAATCTGAAAAGTTAGTGTAAAAAAAAATCAGCTATTTTAGCGTAGTGATATGGCCTGCCACATGATGCATATTGCTGACACAAAAGATGGAAAGGGGACAGGAATGTGACAGCTGAAAAGTGTGCTGCAGACCCCTCAACCCCAAAATGCCAGGAAGATCTGTGAGCCCCAAGTCGCAACATCAACGCCAGCCCTTCTGCAAGGCCAAGTGGGATTATGCCATAAAGGTGCTTTAGCCAAGGCCACGCTGCGTAGTCAGGCATGAGGAACATGACGAGCACTGGCTGTTCTGTGTGATGCCTCGTATCCCAAACATTTCTATTATTTCACTTGATTTGTGCTCTCCAACTGCCCCGCAAAGTGGTTTTGACAGCTGTGTTGCCTGGCAGCCACTTTGTCACAGCTCAGGATGCAATTATGAGGAGAGGTGTATCTGCACCCAAAAGAATAATGGATTCTTAGTGCACAGGCTTCACAAAAGGACCATGGTCTTTGTCTGAGTCTTTAGGCACCACTACAATACAAACAGCAGTAAGACAACTCAATAAAGTGTGACTTAATGTGACAGACTGGGGTATAACTAGAAGTAATCTGATTATCTTAAGAAAGGGTAAAATTATGCCAGTGCTCAGAATTTCTTGTTTGTTTTTTTAGCTGAGCAAGATAAGTATAACTTGTGAAGAGTGTTGAAAGAGAAATAAATATGCTCTGCAGTGCATTTAAAAATAATCAGCTGCTGGATAACATAATTTGTACTAACAATTGTCAGGAAAATGAAGTAGATAGTAGTTAGGTATTTCTAGTTTGGATCATTCCAGTTTGGGGGAAGATCATGATAGGAATTGTTTAAAATTAAATCTCATATTGCGCTTTTTGTTAAGGTGCAGAAAGTTTAGCTTGGTGAATGAGTCTGATAACCTGTTCTTTTTCCTCACAGAAAAGGGCAGAGGAGGGGAGAGCAAAACTAGATTTGGTCAGGAAGTATTTGTCAAGACAGTTTCATTAAAAAAAAAAAAACCAAAACAGTGTGTTGCACACAAAATGTTGTGTTCAGAGCATCTTGCTTTCAGTGAACTGTCACTGAAGGGAGAGCAGGGCTCTGCAGGAACGGGGTCCCTGTTCTCAGCAGGTTTGGCCCCCGGCTGACTGCGGATTTCCTGCCCCATGCACGCACCAGCAGTAACACAAAAGGGATCCACTGGGGAACTTCCAGTTCTCCAGATTAAACACTTTTGATTTGGTCAGATATAAAGCAAAACCAAGGAGATACTCTGTCTGGTGCTTCTACCATGAAATCTAGGTTTGCATGTACTTCCCAGAGTAGAGTCTGGACAAGGTTTTGTTCTCTCACTTGCAAGAGACTTCATCTAAATACAGGAACATGCATGTTTAAATGGATACAGGATGGAGTCTGGAGAATAAGCAAGTTTACTGCAACTTTACAGATGTGGGGCCTGGGAGTGTCTGCTTTTTTTGAATGTGTTTGTTTTTCTTTCATGGTGTAGCACAATCAAAAGAAACGCAGTAAAAACAATACAAGTTGTTTCATGCCTGTATGTGTTTCATATCAGTTTTTAAGTAGATCATTGCAAAAAAAAAAGCATTATCTGGAATCAGACATTTCCTGACAAAGCATAATAAACACTCATTCTGGATGTAAAGTATTAGGAGTCCTTGACTCTTCCAACTTGATCAGTCAATTGGAATAATCGATAAATGCCTCTTTGGTTTTCCTTGCGTGAAGTGAAGGGATAGAACTGGGGAGTACTGGGGTGCAGGAGCCAGATGTGAGGAAGCCATCAATAGGCAGTGATCCTGGGCCAGCTCCTTGCAGCAGTTCTTTTTGAGTATTTGCTCTCCCTGACCTGACAGAAGGCGTTCAAAAGAAAGGGAGTTTTTTCCAAAGCAACAACACTCGGTTTATAACCAGCCAAACATCACTTCCCCTTCCCCAGGCGGTCCTGCCGAAGTGGGGACAGGGGAGCGATGCTTTTCGATGCTTTCAGAAATTCAGTTGATTTTCTTCTTCCTATCTCTTCAGAAAGCTAGTAAGCAGGTTTTTCTTCATAACACCTCTTCTCCCATGCAGGAGGAGGCGGGCTGTGCACTGTCCATCTCCCTGTATCGCATCTGGATGAACATCAAAGGAGTTCCCCTTCTGCGGGACTTGTCCCGTGCTCTTACAAGAATTGTATCCTGCAAACTTCACTTTGCCAAATGTTATTCCAGGCCCAATGTATATGAATTGCAGACTGTCTCTGTCATGCTCTGAGACCGTGCCAGCTCTCAGGCCTCTGACATGGGGTAGTCCGGCCTGGCAGATTTTTATTTCTGGCTTTGAATACACTACATGCAAACAGCCTGTAAATGAGAAGGGCTGGGGGAAGGCTTTACTCCATCCTGCTGCCTCGGTGCTTCAAAGGAATTTTGGGGCACATTCCCCAGTCCCAAGAAGGGACATGCGTGCCCCTCATCACTTCACCCACAGCGCAAATATGGCAGGTGACCATCCAAGCACCATGTTGTGAGCTCGAAATACACACTGCAGAAGTCTGGGCACCTCTCACCTTCTGCTTTGGAAAGTTGTCATCTGTTCATCCAACTTCAAAACAAAACCAACCTGTTCACCCTCAGAGTTGCTAGGGACTCACTTTTTGGGTGAATAACTGGCTTCAGGCTTTTGAGTTATTAGCTCCCTTCTACCTGATCAAAGAGTGGGATCTCAGTTGCTTTTTAAATGTCGGATATCACCAACTTACTGCAGATATAAATAGCATAAATTGATTATCAGAGCCATATACATCAGAGGCATGTATGTGGGTCATGCGTACTTCTTTTTATTAAGTCATTGATTTAGTTTCTCATGTCTTTTTTTTAAAGAACAATTTCCAGCTGGTTTAGTACCGTGTCATCACACAGACCAAATATTCAATAACTTCAGCTCAGAAGCACTGCTTGCAGCATTTCCGAGATGTGAAAGGCCTGCAAAATGTAACGTATGCTCAGGAACGGAAAGATACCGAAATGGGAATGGGGGACAAAGAAGCAGGAGACCAGCGCAGAGTGTAACTTGAAAGACAGCAGAACAGGAGAATAACTGCAGAAAAGAGAAGAGGTGAAAAATAAAGGAGATGTATGTGTAGGTGAAGTATTTCAAGTAGTTTCATAATTTGTATGACTCATAGCTGGAAAGGCTGAAGCTGCCTCTATTAATTCAACCCCCAGTTTTCTCTTGACAGCTTGTGAACCTCTTCACTTTAGCATCTGACCTTTTCCTCACACCCTATGTCGTGCAAATAGCTGCCTGCCCCTCTGCCCCAGCGCCTCTTCCAGGCTTCAAAACTTGAGGCACCTTCAAATGGCTGCTCAGCCCGTGTCCTGCCCGCAGTTCAACAGGGAATCAGGACACCGTCCCTGCTGTTGACTCTTCAGCACTCAAAGGTGAGAGAGCTCAGGAGCATCCTGAGGCGCTGGGATTGCTACTGCGTTGTCTCAACCAGAACTGGGGCTCTGGCCCAAGGTCGGGGGGATGGGGGGGAGACAGGGGGTTGTAATCCTAAATGGATCTCTTTTTGCCTTTAGTCATTTGGTCCTTTTTAAGAATCATTGGGCCCTGATGACAAGGGCAAAACTAATCTAAGTACAGCTGACAGCATTGTTTAGAGCATAGCAGAACTTCTGCTTTTGCATTTGCTGTGGTAATTGTGATTTGCCAGAGCTAATGAACCTGACTCAAGTCTTCAGTTTGATTTGTCTTTTTAACATACTTGGAAGCAGGAGACCTCATGACCCCTCAGGGAAATTAAAACTCTTAAAAGCTCTCATGTCTGGCCTTTTGTGTCAAAACAATGTTGTCATTGAGCTATTGCTCTTTCTCTTACAGGCCCAAATTAAACTCCAAAGCCAGTAAGATCCTCAGCGGAGTTTGTTCAGTATTTCGTTGTTTTTAACTAAACATAGAAATCTCAAAATGACAAATCAATATCTTTTAATTAAAAACTTAAAAAGAAACACATAAATGGACCCGTGGAATCAGGAAGTTTTTCTGACAGCTGCAACCAAAATTCAAGTTCATTTACCTAGGCACGTGGGCATATGTGTGATTTTTTTTTTTAAATGTCCAATGTGAGAAGCTTTACACACATTTACAGAAGAGATTGTATAGGAGATTTTGAAAGAGACAAATTGCAATTAGGTGCTAAATTCTCAGAGAAAGTCAATGGAAAATCTCACATGTGTGATTGATGGTTAATCTGCATCTTTATTCCTCAGCTGTTAAATTCCATATTTATGTTTAAATTCATGTTTTCTGTTTTGATTCATATTTTATGTTTCTTCTCCATATGTATAAGTGTGAGGATGCTTTAGCCTGATTTTGCAGAAATTAGATTTAAGACACTGTGCTGCGTCTTTCTACATCTGAGACCTCTCTGTGAATCTTCAAATGCTTAAGCTTGTTGAGCACACTTGACAGAGGTATTGAAATCCAGAAACTATTCAGTCCTTATAAGTATTCTGAAAATAGGCAGCCAGTTAAGAGCTGCGGTTAATGCTTCACTGAGGGAAAAAGTGCAGCATTTCATATGAGACCTTAGAAAATCCAGACAGGGTCTCAAACTCAAGACACAAATCCACAGAAAATCAGGCTTCATTGATCCCCCTGCGCACAGAACCACTACAGAACTGTGAGATAGATATATATATGTTTCTATAGTGTATACATCCCTACAGTGTCCACTCAGCTTTCATATGAGCAAGCTACTGTAATGTAACACTAATGACTTTCTGATATTATTGTATTATCATTTGCAAAAAGATATTTGCATACACGTGCACACGTATATGCAAGGTGGCCTTTTGTTTTAAGTACAGTGTCAGTATCTCCTGCTGAACAGACCTTAGCCCCACATAATCTCTTTGATGAAGGGAAAATACACAACCACATGCCAAATATTTTGAGTTTTCAGCATAAACCTGGATCCATGTTGACAAGCTTTTCCCAGGGATAGTAAACCCAGTAAAATATTTTCATTCCAATTTCTTGAGTGGTTGGAAAAATCAACAAAAGAATAGCATAAGACTGATTGCCAGAAATAATATTACCAATTTAAACATAAAACTATCTCACAACCTTTTGTGAGTAATGAAATGCTTTAAAACATTTTCTTTAATTTGGTTTGTTTGTGTTGTGTTCTGGCTTTTGTTTTGTTTTAAATGTGCCTGATTTTTCCTGCTGAATAAGAGCACTGCAGCTGTTGAACAGAAACAGCGAGGCAGCTGACTGGAAGAGAAAATCGCATCCCATCGGGGGTTCAGAAGAGAGTTTCCACTGTACAAGGGATGGGGAAGTAAGTTTTGTTCAGTGACTAGATAGGTTTCTCTGGTTTTGTTAAGGATAATATTTCCTCCTGCTAGAAGTAGTCAATGGTCTCTACTGGAAGAGAGACCCTCCATGGAAGGTTATGGATGGATGCTGGCTTGTGAAGAGGGGTGGGTTTCAGTGACAGACTCAGCTACCTCTAGAGACAGAAAATGTTTATGATTTTTCATCTTGCCACGTGTACTTCTATGTGAGAAGAGTACTAGGTCTGGGGTGTGCATGCATTTAGCTATCTGAAATGTGTTTAGGTCACCTGGGAGCACCCAGCTCTGTAAAACAGGACAGCTATGGTCCAGTCCCCTGACAAGCCGCGTCAGCAGCCTCCCACTGGAGGAGAGGCACAGCATTTTTCTGGACCTATGCATGAGAAAGACAAAACATAAATTTTCCTTGCCCATAGAAAAAAATTGTTCCCTCTCACTGAAGCCCTGGAAAAAGACCTTTTCTGTACTTTGCCTGTAAGTTTTCTGAGACTTGGATACACTACCATGGTAAACAATGTTATGTCTGTAACTGTAATTAAATAAAATTTTAAAGTCATATGAAGGTTAAGCTATTTCTAAAAAAATACCAAACCAAATTAATCTAATTAACAAGTTGATATTGAACATATTAACTGATGGACAAGCAGTGCCTAAACTATCTAATGATGTATTAAGCTAACAGCCCAAACAACAGCGTGTACCAAAGGAAATTTAAGACACATATTCTGCCAACTAGAGGACTTGGCTAAACTAATACATTTGTAGCTGAGACTAATTTTTGAATTAGAGCTTCAATAATACTTTTATGGCAGCCTGCCTAGGCTGTTGTGGTTAGACAATAGCAATTCTTCCCTTTTCTTCCAGTATTTTTATTCATTTGCAACACAATTTGTGAAGAATATAACTTGAAAGCCAGCCCAACATCCCACATTGCAATTAACAGTCAAACCTTTAAGATAATAATTAAGACATACATTATTGCCCCAGCCTTATATGTGACTGCCTCACCCCAGTCAGATGTTTACAGCTAGACACTTCCTTCTAAACGTCGGCCTCGGCAGTGATTCTAAAAGAACCCTAACAGACATTAAAGAAGGAAACAGAAAAAAACTTAATTACATATTTGAGTTTCTGGTTCCCAATTGTTGCCAAACTGCATTTGTCTCAGGGAGGCTGACTTACTGTTTAATTAAGATGTAGGTAACTTTCTGGTACTAAAAAACTGAGGGACTAGTAAGCTACTCTTACTGGCTTGCAGTAACTCCATTTCTAGTATTGTTTGGTGCTTGTAACTTGTTAGAAAAGGAGAAAGTAAATACCTGTTGTGAATCTTTCAAAGGTTCAAGTGTCTTCCTTCCCGTAGTTTTTCAACAAGCTAATAAAAGGCACCTGGGAAAAAGGGAATGTAAGTGGCTGGAGAAGGCTGATAAAAAAAAATAGGATGAAATATGCTGAGTCCCTGTAAGCTTATATTAGGCCTGTATTACAAACCCAGAATATCTTCCTATCAGCCTTCACTGAAGCTGCCTGTCAGTAAGTACTGATTACTGATTAAGTAATTCATGAAAAATTCTATTTTGGCAAGCGAGAATGCTGTCTGAATGGGAAGTTATTAAAACTAAATGGGTCATGTAAAATCAGACAATTTGTCCTGTGAGCTCCACTGACAAAGCTGAGCCAATTTGGAGGACGTGAGAACTTCTTACTCTGTTTGAGAACTTCGAAGGCACACTGGATCTCATTAAAGACCAAATAAATGCATTTCAAAGCAGACAAAAGTGGAAGGGAACAAGTTTTTTATATTGATTCTTCACCTTTGGGTTTTGTTTATCTACAGCATACCTACATGTGAACCGACCAACCAGCCCCCTTTTTCTGTCAATGGAGAGAAATAGGAGTTTGTATGTTTGGATTCAGCCACTGTCTTTTGGATGAAGTATGTCTTAAAAATGACATTTTTTCTCCACTGACTATAAAGTGAATTAAGGCAATCAGCTCAAATCTAGGCAGCTGCAATGCAGGCACCTAAATTTTGCACTGGACTTCCATTCACAGTTCTGTAAAATGAGTGTAAAATGTAATAGGCCAGGAGGGAACATTTACATCACCCGTCTCAATGCAAATTGATCAAATACAGTACAAGGAATTTTAAAAGTGGACTTTATAGGCCTGCTTCACAAACCAAAAGCTGCACAGATAAGAGCAGAACCTACCTATATTGCTCAGGTTTTGGTACAGTTTCTTTTTTTTTTGCAAAGTCCAAAATCCACTGCCACTAATTCTCTGTCACTGAGTGCTCCTCAATAGAAATCTATATGCGAATAAGTTCATTATATCTGTTGTATTGATTATATATACATTATACAGTACCTGTGACTGGCAGTTTACCAGTGTATCAGTTGTTGGCTTGCCTATGCCAAAAAAAAAAAGTTGTTTGAATAACTTCAGCCAAAGTTAACAAACCTGTCAGGTAAACATATACCATACATGCCCTACACATTCATTGTCTGGGATATCAACCGCATGCCTTAATTAAATAAACAGGGTTTATCTTCTGTTACATCACAAGAAAATGCCATATACTTGCCTGTAAAACTATTGGCTGGGATCTGCAAGACAGACTCCATGTCTGAAGCCTTTGTCCCACCTAAGTTATAGGGAAAACACTAACTTTTAAGGTAGGCCATAGACAAACAGGCCATTTGTTGTTTAACCTGTTTCTGGAGGCTGTGTTGCTACGGATGAATAAACAGCGCTTAGTCTGAGGAGACTGTTCGGACTCCCTGTGTTTTCTGGCTGGTAGGCACAGTAGAGGAGAGGAGCAGCGAAGGAAGGGGGAGTAAAATCACACATTTACATGTTGCTGTGGACTCCAGCATGCATAAAAGAAGTTACTGGTATTTGGAAGATAGTGAAATAATTCAGACAGTTCATCCAGTTTTAACAACACTGTGGTGAAACTGCTGGGATAAAACCACCAAATTCTTCCTTCTTCCTTCTTTAGAACTGTCACAGATAATGTCTGGCGAAGTAGCTAGTCAGCTATCAAGATTATGGACATCACAACCATCATTTCATTAGGACACCAGCCGTAATTCCAGAGCCTCTGACTTGGCCACAAAGACTTCAACAATCACCAAGGCTTGCTAAAATGCAAATATCTCTTTCCTGGGAGGAAAATGTGAGGGGCTTGTGGGGCATAGCCACTGACACCACTGACAATCAGCACATGGCTACCATATGGCTCTGTCTTCCTACCATCTACATACATCACCCTAGCTTTTTGGCACTGCATGTGTTCCCCTGTCAGAGGCACGAAATGTGAGTGCCAAATGGCAGAAAATAAAAGCTGAGGCTGTCCCACACTCCCACAAAACCTTCCTGCCCACCTCCCTCCACTGATGCTGCCAAATCTCGCCCCAAGCCTTCCCGTGATTCACAGATGATTTAATCAGTTCTGAACAGACAGATCTTGTGATCAAAAAAGCACCAGAAATGCAAGGGACTATAAAAGGACACCGCAATAGCCAGCAGGCCGTCAAGGCTCCTGGTGCCTATTGCCTTCAACCAGCACAAAGTTTTACATGCTGAGGAGAGTGCATGAATCAAGAACTTTGAATATAACAATTCCTTTTCCTTCATCATGGTGGCAGGTGGCACTTGACAAAAATAGGTGACATGGAATCCACAGGAGAAGGCTCTCTGCTCCAAAGACACAATTTGGCATGCAAAGTGTCCTGGGTGCATGGGTAACAGCCTGCTGTTGACTATGGTCAGCCCTTCTCCACTCTATTCCTAAGCAAGCTCACAAATAAAATAACCAAAGATAAATAGCCTTGTATAACTGAAGATTCATGTCTATATTCAGATCCAGGACTTGGATGTGAAATTATTTTAGTAGATGCAAAATCTCCTCTAGTCAGTGGATAGACAGGAAACATCCTTTCTCACTCTCCTAGAACTGCCTAAAGCATTTGCTGCTGTCTCAGAGACTCAGTTCCTTTTCCTGAGGAAAAAAAGGCGAGGTCTAGGGTAACTATCTGAAATGGTCTGAGCTCTTTCTGCAGCAGGGCACTCGAAAAGAGATGAAAGAAAACTGCAGCTCTGTCACAAACTTTCACACAGCTCTTCTTCAACATCTACCAGCAATCACTAGATACAGCACTTGGGAAACCAGGACTTAAGTTCCTGCAAGATGTGTTACTTGGAAAATTGCTGGCATTATCTTTCTGAAATCAAGATCTCCAATAGCATCATCTAACAGTCATTCCAGCTAGCTAGAAAACCTGTCCACGGTAGATGATAATCTGGTTTTAGTAAATCATACCTTGATCATCCATCATCTGACTATAGCGTGCAGTGTATGTTGGCAGGAAACTGCAATTACTATAAAATACTTCCAGGTGTCTTCTCAGAAATGCAGGCTATCACAAGCATGCCAAACTTTGCTACCACAAGAAGCCACCCTGTTCTCTGTTCTCCCCTCAGAAGAGCACGCTGTAAAGCACTGGACCTGACTCAGTTTGTTCAGCACGTTGTGAGAATGTGCAATGGAGTTGCAGCCTAAGAACCCCACACAAGCGGGGGAGAACATTTATTTACGAACATCCACGCTCAGCTGAAAGACTGCAAGTGATGACAAATTGAAATTACTTTTGAAATTGATTCCAACACTTAATTACACTCATGGTTGAAACCTTGCTTTTTAGAAAGATATTTATAACAAGCCTTTTAGTCATTTAATTAAAATGTGATTCAGAACTGTTAGCCTGAGAGCCCAACTTCCCTGCATGTCCAAAGGGAAAGATATGGATGTTAGCACATGACTCAGAGCATCTACGTAGACGTGTAGAATCAGACTGTGTGAATATCTATCTTTGCCTTCGTTAGTTTAAGATAACCTACAGCCATGTTCCAGTTCAGGTTTGTCACCTTCACGTAATTACTTTTGATATAGCAGAGGAACATTGAAGCAGAGCGAATCTGTTTGTGAGTGTAGTCAGAACCACACTACTGCAACATGCAATCAGCAGCACAGCTGGAACTTCAGGTCACACTTCTGCGCCTTGCTGGCTTGGGATAGGCTTAAGTGTGTACTTATGTCCTGCTCAATGGGGCCTGTAGAAACAGATTTCAGCTGTTATAACAATGCTTTTGTCTCTGGCACATATCCGTATGAGGGATTCCAGCTTCTTTGATTTCCTGAGCATTGCTCGCTTCCTGGAACATTTGGAAGCGTCACAACCCTGTGACCCTCTTCCTCATTTCTCTGCCAATCTGTCCTCCAGGGCAAAGGGTTGAAGTGGGTTCGTTTGATTTGCTTTTACTGGAATTTCTCTTTTATTTCTGATAAGGTGTAAACAAATAACCAGGAGTGCTGGATATAAACAAACACACCTCCCTATGCTTCATTTCCTGTCTACTCTCCCATGGTAAAACAGTGCTACAAAAGATTTGCCTCATGTTCACCATCTACTGACTTCAGTGGCTACTCTTCAGTCATAAAACTCGGTCTGCACTTTTCTAGTAGCAGTTTTCCAGCGTATGCAATGCTGTACAACTTTGGGGCATCTCTACAGGCTGCTTTCCAGAACGCAATGCTGGTCTCTTCTCATAGCAGCACAACACTGGCTTGTGCTGGTGTTGGCACGGGGCCAGGAGGTGTTCAAAGCTGCTGAGATGCCCATGTTGCTGGCAATGGCTGTGTCCCCTCACCCCCCACCCTCATCATCCTCTTGTTTTATTGCAGCATGAGGGTCAGGATAAGAAACAACAGACTGGACAGAACTATCTTGGGAGCAGAGCAAACCCTCAAGGTCATCACGGGTAAACTACTTGCTTTTCCTCTGTATCAACAACACCACAACCGTTTCAGTTTCACATCTCACTGACAAAATTAGGAGCAGAACAATGTGAGGCTGCCTTGGCTTTCTGAATGATTGAGCATATGTTCGCTGTCTGCTCCCAGGTGGCATAAAGCACAATCACTGTCTTTTGTTGATGGTGTTTTGCTCTTAGAAACACTGAATTCCACATCCTGGCTTTCAAAAAACCAGTTCACAGTGTTCTGCATTTGCCTGCTGTAGTGACTACAGGGACAGTAGTAAAACGCCAGTATGGGAGTCAGGGCAGGGTGACTGCTGCAGTTTTTTTACACTCAGCCATGCAGAAGGCTTTGGTTGATGTAGGAAATAATTTTCTAACCCCTTAATATACACTTTCCTGCTGGAAATTCTTTACAGGTTGTTGTTTCCCTCACCTGAAGTTTTACAAATGAATCACCAACATGAATCTGACTCTCCTTATGCATCTTTTAAACAGCCCAGCCAGAAAACATTTGGTATTCAAGAGAGTCTCAATAGGCAGAAGAGTTAAAATCTAACTCCCCATTGACAGGCATTTGAAAAGCACGTCATACTCCAATGTCACCTTACCTTTGCTCTTGAGGCTGAAGTTTCTGAGAAAAATGTGCAGTGAAGATCCTGATAATGCACAGATGTACTCACACAACACATTCACCTTGAAAGTGTGTTAAATTTTATTTACTTGGCTTTTTTTTGGCACGTCCCTTTGTGTAAACTCACTATGTGCATCTCTATACATATTTGCAATGGTATTAAGAAAGTATCTTTTGGAGCGGTATCTCTAAATCATTGAGCAGTCTACCCCTTACTGCCCCCATAAACTGTCTACAGAATACACAAACACACTACCTTTTATATATTCATCAACCCGAATTATATCATTGGCATCAATTAATCTCCATGATAAGCATTTTTTCTTAAAAGGGCTGTCTAGTGCAAAGTTCTATGTTTAAAATGGTATGGACAGAGGCACTAGATTAAAAATAACTGAGTTCCCATGGCACAGGCAGTCCATCAGCTGAATCACAATAATTGACCACATGCATGTTCTTAGCATGCCCCGATTGCAAAGTAAAATGTGTTCATTTAAACCACCATGAAGGTGCCCGCAACCTCAAACAGCCAATAGGCTGCAATGTGGCTCTTACAACTTAGAGTCCTCATCACGTCTTAGGAGAGGCTTAACTGTGACCTTGGTATAGCTTGGGAGCTTCCACTGTTACATGCCAGGCCATAAGGATCCAGAAGAGCTCTTCATTATTGTCCAATTAGGGTACAGAAACAAAGAGTGATCAAGAAATACCGTTAATACTGCTTCAACCAAAGATGTCTCCACCACCTTGGGCTGACCAAAACAGTGAAATATCACCACGTCATGAACTGCAAATCTTGGAAGCATGTGGTCCACCTTAGCTCTCAGCAGTTTCAGAAAGTTTTAAAGCTACAGGAAATAGAAAACTGTCATTTCAAAAGCTCCCACAAAACACTTCAAAAAATTTTGGGTTCACAGTATAAAGTTATTTCATTTTGACTGCACAACCTGTTTATCAAACAGATATGCTGTGATTTTATATTAAAATAATGCTACTACTGTTCCTAGCACCCTTTAATACAATCCAAAATGATGCTTACTTACTCACGTAATGAAGCAGGTTATTTGATACTATTCAAAAATCTGCCTAATATTGATAAAACAAGCAAAGTCAGGTGATTCTTTTCAACCTGATCAAAAATTTTAGCAAAATCCAAAGGCTTCTGTTAAAATTTTTTATTTGAAAAAAAAAAAAAAGGACTTACTGCTACAGGGGAAATGCCTCCTTCCTTAGTTAAACAGTGAAACTATATAGAGTAAGTAGTAAGAGTGCTTATAGTGTCTGTTAGCTACAAACATATTTGTGATGATGCAGATCTTATCCCTGTTCAAATCCATACTTTGCTGGTCTTGCTTTCGGTCCCTTCACTGTAGGCCTTAGTCTTTCCCACATTCTACCTCCTCAAAGATTTCTGGAAAAAAAAAAAAGCAAATATAAGGAAAATAAGCTCTTATTAGTCTTTGAGAAACACAGCTACTTTCTGAAAAGAATCTCAAAATGGAAAGCAGGCTGAATAATCAGAATTTTATTTTATTCAGACAGCTGGTTAAATTCTGCAAGTCCTGAGTATTCTGCTCTCCATCACCAGGGAGAGAAGCAGTGGCAGAATTTATTAATAGTTCTGAAATGACTAATACAAGATGGATGAGAAGCTGGACCATCAGGTTCAAAAGACAATGTTCAGCTGTTGGTATAATCAGCATGCAGTTATGAATGGCGATACCAAGTCCGGCACTGTTAAACATCTTCATCAGCAACCGGGATAGTGGGATGGACTGCACCCTCACCAAATGCACAGATCAAACCAATATAGTCAGGATGTGGAAGGAAACAGTTTTTCTCCTTGGTGTTTATGAAGCCACTGTGTCCAGTTATACATCCCCCAGTACAGAAGTGAGATCAAAAAAACTGGAGTGAGTCAAGCAGAGGGCCACCAAGTTGGTTGGGGCTGGAGCACTTGCCCAGTGAGGCAAGGCTGAGAGAACTGGGCTTGTTCAGTCTGGAAAAGAGATGGCTTCAGGGGGACCTAACAGCAGTCTGCCAGAGGCTTTGGTGGATTGCAGAGAAGATGAGGCCAGACTCTTTTCAGAGGTGCATGGTAAAGGGATGAGAGGCAACAGACACAAGTTTGATCAAGGAAAATTCTGGCTGGATGGAAGGAAAACAAATGCACTGTGGTTAAGCAATGGAAAAGGTGTCTGGAAAAAAACATGTGGTCTCCATAGAGATACTCAAAATTAACTAGACAAGACTCTGAGCAACCTGATATAACTTTGAACCTGGCCCTACTCTAAGCTGGGGCTAGGAGTAGAGGACTTCCAGAAGTCCCTTTCAACCTAATTTTTTTTTGTGATTCTGTGACTCTTTTCATCTATAAAATAAAATTAATTTCTACTTTAAAATGCTTTAGATGAATTTGTAAAGAAAGAAAAGCGAATGCCTCAAAAGGTAACCTTTTAATTCATACTATCAGGTAAAATTAAATTATTTATGACTTAATGTAGAAGTAGAACAAGAGCCTTTAATCATGCAAATGACAACTATTGCTTTCCTTCTCTACGTGTTCATAAGCTACGCTCATCAACATAATATCTGATCAACTTCTAGTAGTGCTCTAAGCAACATGACTAACATCTGGCATGTAGTTTGTTTCATGGTTACTGGCATTCTTTTCTATCTGTTTAGATCTTGACTCCTTTTGTTAGGGACATTCACATAAACAGGATGTTTATCTTTCTGCCTGTGCTGATATCATATTGATGCGAGTTCTCCTGCAATAGCCATTTTTAGCAAGGTAACGTTAAAGGCGGTGATTACCAGCAAACAAAATCAAACCCGCATTCAAAATGACAAAATAAAATGGAAACTTGTCCACATCCTGCTAGAAAAACTGCTCTCTGTCTCCACTTCATCTGATAGCAGCAAATGTAATTTGCACAGCTGTTCTTCAGGGACTTACACAAAGGCTTCAGGCTCTGGGAAGACCTAACCTTTGTTTCTTTCTGGGCTGATTCTATCTCATTTTTATAAGGTCATAAATCAAGGCTAGAGAGAGAGAAAATATATTTGGGCTTTTGAATGCAAAATGAATGAGAAAAAAAAAAGCTGTCATTTAAAGCAAAGTCCTCCCCCCAACCGTTTTTCTTCCCAAGTGCAAGCTCCCTGCTGTACAAATCAAAAGTATGCACCAAGACGGTGCCTAAATCTTTTATGAAATGGGCCCTTCACTTGCACTTCAATGGAGCTTGCTGGGCATTAAAATTTCTTTTAATGGCAGAAGGAAATAATTCTGCAGTTAGGGCACAGTGCTCCCTGCTGCACCTGGTATTTGGGCTGGATATGGGGCAGACGAACTACAGAAGGGAAAGAGAATTGGTGTTAGTGCCTTTATGCTGTCTCCTCATGGACCACAAGACGTGAATGTCCCTACAGTCCTGTAAGGCTAGAAGTCATAGATCTTGAGATCCTTAAGGTCCCTATACATAGTCCTTGTATACTTCTTATGCCCACGCTATGTTGCCTGACCTGCAACATCACCCATCCTGCAGCAGGCATGTGGTAGCATGGGAATAGTTAAGCAATTCAAATCTCAAGCCAAGGTGGGAAGTAAGCCAGCAAAGGTGGCCAAGGTCAACATCACAGAGTTGCCCAAGGACCCAGCTGCATGTCAGGACTCTCCCACAGGAAGCATATGGAAGTGGGCCTAGGAAAGTACCACTGTCTTCCTCGGATGAATGTCTCCTGACATTCCATCAGGCCCCCAGTGTACTCACCTCACGGCTCGAAGACACGTGGGGATTTTTACATGAGATAGTTCCTGGACATGCACCAATTTTCCCAGCCATGGAGAAAGCTGTGAGCAACCTGATTTGGTTGAAGATGTCCCTGCTCCTTGATCTTTAAAGATCCCTTCCAACCCAAACTATTCTATGTTGGGCACACTCCTTTCTTACTCAGGTGTCTTGCTTCTCCCCAGCCACTTGCCACCTGCACAAGTCCCCCCCACTAACCACGAAGCAGAGGATATATGAGTACTACCTTGTTTCCCCAAATCCTCCCTCTTGCACAATATCCTCTATACCATAGGAGGCATCTCTGCAGTTCCTCACCCTTGTGCAGACATCTGAGGGTTGAAGGAATTGCTTCATTCTTTTCTGAGGTTGTTGACATTCATATAGCCCAGGCGAGACTAACTCAGATCAATGCAGCTCACAAGGGTGCGTGCTCACAGACGTATTAACATGAGCCTTCAAAGAAACCCCCTCAAGCCCAAAAACAAGAAAAAAGGAGGCTTCAAAGGATATGTCTACCCCCTCCACAACATAACGTTCCATGCTCGCTGCAAACAATAGTAACAGAAAAATCTGCCCTAACAAGATTCAAGGAAGACATTGAAATAAACTCAGTTGGATTCCCTAGGAAGAACAGACTCCTCCAACATGGAAGAGGTATTTTTTTTTCTAAATGGTAGGTATGTTTAATAATACAAAAGCTGCAGTATCATCATCCAAATATTTATTTTTATCTCTGTGCAGGCAAGCCTGGCTCTGTTAAGGCAGATCTTGCTTTACTATACACTTCCAGTGTATAGTAAATCCTTCCCTACATGTCTTTGAGTTTTATAAATACCTGTGCTACCTCTAATGCACCCTTCATTGTATTATTTAGGTATAAACTCCAATTATAGACTGATGGGTAGAGCAGGGAAAAGCCCTCATTTCCTTATATTTTAACCTAGCATATTTTAGTGTCTCAGTTTTTGCTTTGTTTTCACCTGACATCAAATATGGGATATAAATTGCGCTTAGAATAATTTTTCATCATTGCTTCTTGAAGCTGCCAGTGAGTTTATTAAAACTGAAAAGGTAATACCTCATACTGTTTTATGTACGCTGTTTTTTCTCTTCCGGTTCCTTTTGTCTGAACCAGAAGTCATTGAATCTAATTAGTTTTTAAAATACCAATTTAAGGAAAAAAAAATGCACTAGAGGGTTTGAGGTGTTTTTTTTGAGAACTAGATGTACAGCTACGATAAAAATATTTTCAACATCATGTTGCAGTGTGCTCCATTTCTGCCTGTGCTGCCTTTGTACATTCTGTATCCTATTTTATTTCAGCCTGTTTTCCTGTGTTCAGAAGCGATTGGTAATGTGTATCAGTACTGGATGTTCTTGTGAAGGCTTGCACTGAAGTACAGAGCTAAGACCAAAGTTCGTTCGTGCTTTCTAGGTGCTACAGAAATGAAGTACTTGTTTTGATACTGATAATTGTAGAAGTTTGTAATGAGAGAAATTATTTTTTCTCTCTCTCTCGGTCTGTGCTTATGTGAAATATTACAATAAGACACAATAAAAGCTGGTAGAAATGACAGTGAATATCTTGAATTACAATTTGTTTTAATCTTACGTACACAGTTTCTGCCCAATCACTGAAATCTCATTTCCTTCTCCAAAAATTAACAAGAAAGAACCTCCACATAATGTTGGGAAGCTACATACCATAGCTGCTTTCCACAGTCATCCTCCATTCTCATCTTCTCATGCTAATTGACCCCAAACTCCGACTGCACAGCTGAGTAATGACTACCACACATATAGGCAGATAGATGTGTAGCCCCTCCACATATCTTTTGATTTCCATATCTACCAGATTAAGGGCTCACCATCTGGAATGTCCTTTCCTGTAATCTTGTTCAGTAAAACATCTTTCATTCTGTTCCAACTTCAAAAGACAACAAAAAGGTATCTTTTAATCTACAGTGACTGGCAGATGGCCATTACCTAGTATTTCACTTTCCCTGACTGTAGTTTATCAATGCTGCATCAATGCCATCCTCTCTTTGACATTAGCAGACTTGAGTTTGCACAGTGTTGTTTTTTTCCCCCCAGAAATCACATTCCATTGTCTCTGCAATCATTGTCTATTCTTATTTTCACATAATTGCCGCTTTATTAAGCAAAGTATTTAGAAAGTTCCTCCCAAAACCTTTACACTGAATGCTTTTCAAAAATTAAATGCTAACAGAACAATTTCTCTCCCTTCTCTCTCTTCCATCACTAGAGGAATGTTAATTAGCAGGGCTGTTTTTCTCATTTTTTTCAATCTTCTCCCTCAAATCTGTATGTGATAGTTACACACCATACTGATGTGGGCGGCATAAGAACCAGAATAGAATAAAGAAATATTAGAACAGCACAATATGGGAGAGTACATTGCCTGTCTTAGTGAAGGTACACACAAGAAAAAATTGTGGTGGGAAAGGCATGTGGAGGAGGAAGCAAATAAATGGAAGAGAACTTATGTGGTTTAGTTTGGACCTGGTCTTGCAAATAGCTGCTGCTGAGGTTATACTCTGTGGACCTAACTGCATAATTTCACATGGCACAGAATCGTGTTAGAAGGTGACAACAGCAGAACTGAGCCAATACTGATGCTGTGTCAAGATGACCACGGGAGAAGGTTCACATATTCAAAATTATTGATTTATTTCAACTGAATATGGCACCACTGGCATTCACAGACTTGCTGATGCTCTAGCGGGCAGCTCAGCTTTAATTATAGGCAAACATGACAGGAACATGCATGAAAATGAAGTCTTGCTTGCAGGGGTGTTTGGAGAGCAACTGTTCCAGCAGCAATCACTAGCAAGTGGCAGCCACCACTAGAAAGATGCCACCTTTCCAAAGAAGCTGGAGCCAAGAAGTCAGTAGGATACCTTAAAATGGGAACATGAGCACAAACACAGGCTTTTCCTCCATGCAACTAATTCCTAGTGGACAGTCAAACAGCACTCAGGGACAAAAGTGTTTGAGAGAGAGATGAGGGAGCTCAAATCTGAAGGTCGACTGAGCCAAACCGTTAACCTAGCATCAACACTTGGTACATACGCTGCTGTGTACTGGCTTGCACAACAGCCTTCTTACTTTGTGTGCATGGCTTTTACTATCTCCCTCTGCATACTACCTAGTAAATAGCCACCATGACATTTAATGTTTACTACAGCTTTTGACAAAATGAATCCTGGCAAACTTGAGCACAATTCTTCTGATAAAGTAGAACTTTGCCCATTGAGGAAATTTCTTGGCCATTTCCAGGCTCTGCTGGAGGGATGGGGAGAGGTAGATCCACAGCATCACAGAGTAGCTTGTCACATCAGTCTGAGTTCAGACAATGCCTAAAGGAACATTATTCCACTAAAAGCATACTTTATAAGAATATATTTTAGAGGTGTACTGTAAGATACACATGCATTACATACTCCCATTAAACAATGTAGTGGGATTTCTTTGACAGATGTACAGCACTGCCATCAAAAAACAGCTCCTTCCCACATGGTGTGGAGGTTGTAAATAAATATCCTGTCTCACCTCAAACGTTTGACATACTGCCAATGTTGAGCAGGCATCATTATCCTCAATGCTTTATTTCTAAAACAATTTTTTGAGACCACATAGCAATCACATTGTCAAGGTTCACAGCTTGTATAATCAAAGAACCACTGAGCCTGGAAGGGACCTTGGGAGGCACCTAGACAGCCTCCTGCTGAGGTTTCTTATGTCTTTGCCCAGTTGGGTCCACAGCTTCTTTGGGCAACCTCTTCAGTTATGACTGTTTTCAATTTTCCTCTTTTTAAAACAAAACAAAACAAAAAACCAAAAAACTTTTCCATTCTAGGCAACAGAAAATATTTTTTCTCCTGATTTGCTGAAATTGTTCCAACAGATCTGACAAACATCAACCAGTCAGGAGGGAATTCCAGCAACAGTTGCATAAATGCCTGAAAACAGGCATGTTCAGAGAGGGAATGCTGATGCCGAGCCATGGCTGTGTCGCTACAGGTATTACTAGACTTAAAAGTACTTAGCACTACGTTAGTAACCCTCATCTGAATGACCACCGGTCAGTTCTAGTTGGATGAGATGTACATTTAAATATCTTCACATCAAAGAAAAGGGAGAAATAATGACACCTACCTCCACCGCTTTCATTTTTAAACCAATTCATCCACTGTGGTTATCTCTAATCAAAAAGCTACCTCCAAATATTTTGCAGTAGATATATCATAGCAGACAGAACAATCCCTTCCTCCTGTTGTGAAGGAACAGATCGTTCAAGACAGGAGCCTGGACTGTGCTGAAGCCAGTTAAAATTACAGCCAGTTCCCAAAATAGATGTCAAAAGCCCAGCAGGCTCCTCCATGCCTGCCCACGTCATGGGAACCGTTCCACCATCGTTACATTCATTAGACAGCCCTTCTCCCACCTTCCCAAACCCAAGGAGACCTTGCCTTCTGAACCCATTCTTAGTCCTGCCCATACATTCCCTGGTCCCCCAAACTGGCTCGAGAATTTAGCCCTGGAGAGTGTCCACAAAATCATGCAATTAATTTGCATAGAAGTGTAGAATAAAATTGGTATATGGCTGCTTTTTTATTTCCAGGCATGCATGCTGAGGAGAAACTCAGCCCTACATGGGGAAGCAGATTTTAAGCCACTGGCATGTGAGCAGAGAGCTGACGGAACAGAGATTCCCACATTCAGCAGATGGCAGGTGAAAAACCTCATGGACTCCTCCAGGATGGCAATAAGGAGGGACACTCTCCTCATCCTTCTGTAGGTACAACTTGTGTTGGCACAATCCTCAGGCTCCACAGAATCACTCCCTGTCTCCACCTGCTGTATTGCAGCAGGCCTCCAGCCATGCCTCTTATGTTGGTAAGGACCTTCCGCTGCAGTCTCCTGAGTTATAATGCCATGCCCACAGTCACCCAGCTGGCAAAAAAAAAAATGTATGGATGCAGTTGCCCAGACAGAGTAGAACTTGCAAGGGAGCTTTCTGCTTTGCATCTCGTCCAAGCCTTTCACTAGCATCGCACAGCTCGGTGTGAGGACAGAGCTGGGAGCAAGTTCTGGCCTCCCAGTCTCAAGGACACAGACTCTTCAGATAATGCAAACGCGCCTTCAACAGCAGTTGGTTGCCAGGGGAACTGCCCAATTCCTATCATGCTGCAAGAAAATCCCTCTCTCTCTCTGCTATATTTTTCAGCACGTTTAGAGAGTGTCAATCCTGAGGCTACCAGTGCCCAGGCTTCGTCTCCCAGCCCTCTCCAAAACACCAGTAACAAAGCAATCAGGAAAAGTTCAGCAATCAGCATCTTGATACAATCCTTCCTCTGATATAATCCTTCCTCTTTGACAGTCAGTAGGAAATAAATCACGTGTCGGAGCCTGCTACAAATACACCACTCAGGCACGGATAACATCCCTGAAAAAAAGATGTGAAAGACAAAGACTAATCAAGGATTCTGCAGCTATCAGAGGAAGGTATTTTCTATGGCAGAGAAAATACCTTATTTTCCTGAGTATTTCCCATTTAATTTTTCCTTCATGCAAACTGTAAATGTAAAGCCTGGAACCCAAGACATCTCTAGAGGTTCTATGAATTTTCAACATCATTAAGCATAGGATTAAATGAAATCGGAAGCAAAATGCAACCTTTCTGGTGTCCAGTATATCTATTCTTAGATGACGGTTAGGTGAGGTGAAGGAGAGACAGAAGTGGTTGGGAGAAAGGCCATATAAAATTTCATCTTTTGACACAATCTAAATGGAGAAGCTGGAATGGAAATCAGAGGAGTGAAACAGCAGCCTCAAAACACTTACTAATAGCAATAAGTTTAGCTTAGAAAAGGATTCTTATGCTCTAAATATTTGCACAGGTACTTTGCTGATGAATGAATGACTTCCTCCACCACCTCTTAGGAGAAGCCTCACCTGATGCTGGACCAAATCATGCAGAGGGTCCAGATCAGTGTTTGGGAAAATACTTTTTTTTTTTTTTCCCCTGTGATGTTTGAGAATTAACTTTACCAATTCCTTTCTAGTTGTTAGAGGCACCTATTGGAGCTGGACACATGCATATTTCCATTTAAATTCTGGTTCAGTAGGTCTAAAAATCTGTCAGCAGAGTGCTCCGTTCAAAGCACACTGCCTATTGCCAAACATTTCTGGAACATGCATTGATTTCAAAAAGGTAGTAAATGTGTTTTTACTCCAACTTCTAACTGCTTTACTCTGCAATTTGTTTCATTGCTCCTTTAAAAAAGCTGATGAGATTGACAGCTCATTATTACTTTTTATCATTTTCTTACTGATGATAGCATTAGAATTTGTCACCTTGAGAAGACACAGGGATGTTCAAGTTGCAGGAACTTTAGGTTTAAGGTTATAATTTTGCTTTGAAGCACCATGTCCTAAGACTTCAAAAAGAATTTTCCTCTGCAGTAAGAAAGGGATGGAGGAAGAGAAAAAAAAAAAACATCATTAACGTTGCAAGTTATGGTAGCTGATCTCACAGCATAAAAATACGTTGGAAGCTGTACCTGAATTTATCTCAGCATTTACTGAAGCCAGACCCTCCACTACCAAAGATTTAGTAACTGCAATTTGCAAATGATTGCTGAGTCTTACATCACTGACCATACTTCTTCATCATACTTTTGCTGTCGTACCTTTTTGCACACCGTGTGTTAAAGATAAGCCAATTGAGATATTATGAAAGAATTTTATAAGTCTTTCTGCTCCCTGGGCTCTCTGCTTTTATTCCCATCAGATGACTAATGCACAAGCAGGACAAACCAAAACCAGTCTCTAATTAGCTAAGCTAATTAGCACCAGTAAAATAAGACCCAAACCTTTTCACTATTGTAGGAACAAAAAAAAAAAAGAAAGAAGGTAATTTTACTTCCCACTCCTAGTTTCCCCAGTTAAAACTGATCTCATCTCCTGGTATTTACACACCTGATAGTCTGCCAACATTCACGCACCCTGGGAGATTAAGAGAATCAAGGAAACAGGGAAATCCATGGGCATAAAATAGGCAGCAAATATCCAAAGGGATGATCTCCTTCGTGACTAAAGCACATACACGTGTCTGTAGCTCACCTATTAGTTGTTTCTAATTCCTTTTGATGAAGAATGCCTTATTCTAATGTTATTTTTGCCAAAATCAAGCTTTTTCGTTTTGTTTTGGTTTTTTTTTGCCTACATCAAATGAGATTGAAAGTGCTTAAAAACTGAATGTTATAAGCCTAGCTTTAATTCATTCCTTTGTAGTCAATTAAAAAAAAAAGACACAGAACATCTGGATTTGTCTTGAGTTGTCTTATGTCTAGTAATATATGTGTGATACAGATTGTGTTATACCAGCCCCTCCCCAAAATAGCTTCCACTTTCCAATGACAAACAGTTGGATGGACTCACGACTAGCCCAAGACTCAGTCATATCCAAGACTGCTACCCAAGGGGAGACTCCGAACTGTACTTGGCAGAACACCAGCAGGTGCAGCGAAGGCTGGTGTGTGCAGGGGGAAGACAGTAAAGGTGGCTGGTGCCATGCTATGAAAGAGGAGTGGCAGGGAGGGAGCCTGGGAGGTACGTTGCACGGTTTGGGTGTCCCACTGCTGAGGGAAGATTGTGCTGGGAGAGCGAGAACTGGGTCAGACTGGGCGGGTGAGCAGATACAGACAGGAAGTGTCAGACAGAAGACTGCTTGATTGGCTGGAGACACTGATGATGCCTTCAGAAAGGCCGGGGAAGGGAAGTTCCCAGAGCAGCTGAGCTGATCCCCAAAGGTTTCATCCCCTTTGTGCTCTCTCCTGTGGCTGAGTGAGGTCATTCCCCCTTCCTCTTCCTCCTTGCTTTTGTGGTGAAGTGACATCTTTGGCTCCAAACCGGACAAGGGCAGAACAGACTGTGCGATTATTTCCTTCCCAGGGCAGGTCAGGTCTCCATTACAGAGTGTGAGACTGGGGCTGTCTGAAGACTTTTCAAGGCCACCAACACAGATACGGCAAAAGACACGCAGCTCCTGGTGGCGAAGGAGCTGCTGTGTTTCTGCTAAGTGGCTTAAGCAATTTTTGCACCCAACACAGCATCCTGCAAAGAGGAAAAGTGTGTTCATAAGGGAAATGATGCCCTGCAGTCAGGGGCTGTCCCCGTGGTTTGAAGAAGCAGGAGGCACAGTTCTCCAGTACACACAAGAAACCAGCTGTTTCCTCTAGTTCCTCTGGTTACTACTTGAACATTCATTTGAAAATCCCACATTCCTAACACACACACTTCACACTCAGTAAAGAGGCCTTTATGAGAAGGGAAATGGCAACCTGGCTAGCAGAGACATGTGGAGGTTAGTCCAGCAGAAATGGGTTGGTGAATTCAGGCCAGATTTATCCTCAGCCTGACAAAATCTGCTGCTTGTATTTAGCATAAACCCAATATCATTTAGAGGCTCCCTTGGCTGGATCTGCATGTCTGTGTCATGCTGTGCTCACAGCACAGAAGCTGCGCAGCCCCACGTTCATCCTCACTGGGTGCATTTCAGTGGTGTTTGGGGGATGTTTTGGTGGGCATGGACTAGGTTGCTTTCAGAGGAAACTTTAACCAGGTGTTGTGATCCCAGTGTGCAGAGAGGAAATTGTACTTTAAGGCTTACTAGGAAGGCAAAAGCCCAAATGAATGGCTGAAGAACTAGACTAAACCTGCTTTAGAGTAAAGAGGCAAATTGCACACAGTGAACATGCAGGGGCACCAGCACTGACATCTTCAATCCATGGGTTCACAGCTGTCACACACACACACCTCTCTCCCAAACTGGACAATTCACAGAAGAGAAAAATGGACTTTCTCTCTCTCTATCCTTGTCTCTCCTTTGAGTTATGGCCTTGAGAACATATAAAAGGCAGTTTGAGGAACCTGACATTGGTGCAGTTCAGGGTCCGTAAGTATGATATAAGTAAGCAGAAATTTCTAATACATGTGACTGTTAACCAACCACCTTCAGTCAGTACAAATTCAGTGTAAAGCAAGCAAAAAGGAGCAGGGATCAAGGAGAGAAAGTAGAACCTGTTGCATCCTGTAAACAGTGGTGCTAAGGCACTTGGGACAAACACTAAAACCATCATATGAAAATATAACTGCTCAAGCCAAAACAAGACCTGACAATACATTTAATATACTAGAAAGAAGCCTACTAGAGAATTCATTATATGATAGGCTAGAAGAAATAAGGATAAACTATAATTAGCTAATATACAATCAGAGTATGTGATGCTGCTTGCACTCAGAAATATATTTTTAATCAATCTTTCCCATGTTACACATCTATAAAGCTTTTAAAAAGCCTGGCAGTTCAGTGGTCTTTTGCAACTATAAATCACAAGGTGTGTCAGTGGCACTGCAACCCCATAAACCAAGCCTCGGCTGTTAAATGAGCAGAATCCCAACCAATCTGACACACGATTTAACTTGCCTGACGAAAGCTTCCACTTTGTCTTTTTCCCAAGTTATTTGGAGGCCAGTTCTGCGTGCGAAGATAAAAATGTGACTCTGAGCCATCCGCAAAACGGATGCCTACCGAGCCACCTTTCCTGCTGCGTGCGGCTCATCTGCCCCTTGCCCAGCTGTGAAACCAACGCCCGGAGCAGGATGTGAAGCCAGCCCTGAGGTCAGAGAGACGCCGGCAGGCAACTCACCATGGACGACAGCCATTTCCCCCTCCAGACAGCTGCATCGTTCTCACCAGGACCAAGGACTATTCAGATACCGGCAGTCAGTGGGGCAATAAGGTTGCTGAGCCCCAAAGCGCTGCAGGCAGCCTTGGAGGGCTGTTCTCAGTGTCAAGGGAGGGCTATGTGCCAAGGAGAGGAACAAACCTCACAGGTCTAGGCAGCACCCAGGAAGGACAAAAGATTCAGCCTGGAGCCAAAGCTCAGATAAATCTAGCTGTATTTCAAGTGTCTAAGCCACTATGCTAAAATACCCAATACACTGCAGCAAACTGAGCCATTCTGAGACAGGAGACAGGATAACTTTTCCTAGGACTGATTATTTTCTTAGTTACTTCTTTCTTTTTTTCATTTTCTGTGAGAATTTTTGGAGTTTTAAAGACCGTTTAAATGAAAATGTCAAGTACTAGCACACTGTGATCATTGCACCTAACAGAATACAAGGTAAAGCTGGTTCTCCAGCATGTTGCTACGTGAAAACCCTACGGCACTGTAGGAAAAAAAGAGTAATCAATAAAATACTATTGCATGTGGCACTTAAAACAAAAGGTAGTATTCTTCAGAGAGCAGCACTTAGAGAACAGACTTCTTCCGTGAGCATGCTGGTACTCAGACCTCATTAAGTAAAAGCACTATCGGATTAATTAGTTAATGTCTGGTAAGCCCTTTGAAGAAATATGGTATTGTGTATATCAATGCCAGCTGCTATTTATTTCAGGGGTAGTGGGGCGTATTCTGTATTTGACTGTGCCAGTACAATCCCCTTTAGCTTCAACTGTGAGATCTGAATAAAGACAGGGTATAAGATCAGGACAGGATTTGTCCGTTAAACTTTAAAAATGCTGCTTTTACCATCTGCCATCTCCTCTGGATTTTAAATTCTACCCAAAAGCAGATTAACCAAACTTTTCTTATACAAATGCGAAGTACATTACACCCACAGAAAGCAGTTCTCCCTTGCCTACAATTTTCACACAAGCCATAAAACAGTACAAGATACTGAGAAGAAGGCAAGCTTAGGCAGCTACAAGACACTTGAAACAGGAAAATGGCAAAAGTACTACAGAACAGAGGTATGGACAACAGGGGAGTTATTACACGATGAAAGACACATACCCAGACTATGCTGGCTCTTAACAGTTCTGCACAAAAATCAGTTAGACACATCTCTGTCAATGTCAAAAGATGGATAAACAGCCTAAAATGCAGCCCATGCAGTCTCATAAGTGTACTCAAGAAGATTGTGTTGAAGCAGGAAAATACTAGCTTGAAAGCTATCAATAAATATAAATCCTCCTAGAAAGATGTTAGATATCACCTCTAGTCCTCCTTAGTATTTATACCCTCCTTTAAGTTGGCCTTCATGTGTTTCTTAGACAAAAAGCTGAGTGTAAAGCTCTCCAGTATACTTAGCAGGATGCCAAAAGTCCAAAACAAGTGAGGCATCCCTAAAGGGATAACAGGCTTTGGGTTTGGTTATGTCCCCCAGAGAGGTACTGTAAGGGTGGGAACAAACAGACACTTCCTGCCAGTAAACATTGTGTCACCTGTAGCGGTGCGTGGCCACAAAATTACGCCTCTACACTGTAGTGAGACCAGCTGTGCAATTCATCTAAGGACGACACCACCTAAGCCATCCATTTAATATTTGCACGCATACAATGCTTGGAAAGCTTAGCCTCCTCGACATTTCCGTTTGGACAATGCATGGCAAGCATCTTTATGCAGGAGAAGTCAGTACAGATCTCAGTTCTTTGAAGATGACACAAATAATTATATATATGTATATAATATATATTATATATAATATACATATACATGTATATACATATATATATGTATTATCTCATCCCAATTATAGATGACACTTTTATATACTGCAGGTTATGTCAACTGTTTACTGCTTGGAGCTTGCCTGTATTTGCAAGGCAAGTGCATAAATTAAGAACATTAAATTAGTATATGTTGCTAACTTTAAATTCTGTTCTTTAATAACCCCAAGAAAGGACAATCTGATATCGGAGAAAGAGGAACTTATTTCAAGATAAAACAGTATTGCTGATTCCAGAATAAAAGATTGGCCCTGTATGGAGTTAAATCTGAATACCCTGGGATTAATAATCCTGAAGGCTCTACCTACACGTAAACACACCTCTCTATCCATCCAACTGCATAATCACTCTGCAAATCCTCAAAAAAAGCAATATCTTTTTTTTTCTTCTGAACAAATTAAAAGAGTGAAACCAATCAGATAACTCAAAAAGGCTGAACTATGAAAAATAGATTTCATTACTGAACCAAAAGGCGGGACCATTCAGGAAATTGGAAGCATGGGTTATTAACTCAGGAGACTCAAAAAGTCTTTCTTCTACTGTGTTAACTCTCGCCATCCATTATTCATCACAGATGCCAATTTAGACAGTTTTCAAGGCAGATCGCTCCTAAGCAAGCCACAGCAACCCGCCATGCCAGTGAGGGAACAGAGGACAGCAGGGCTGGTGCAGCACAGGTGTGTGCTGGGGACAAGGGGCTGCACAAGCCCACCTCCACCTTTCTTGAACAGGAGCTGCTATCCCAGGTGAGCGGGCTCTGGGACACAGCACATTAGGCCGCCTGCCTGCAGGAGCAGGGACGAGCTTTGCTTCTCCCCAAAAGATGAGCTGCACCATTTCAGGTCCTGATACTTGCCTACCATTAACAAAAATCAACTCCTTGTAGCATTTTATCTTAGGCTGCTTCTCATTTTATACCACTAAGATTTCTGGAGCAAGCTCAGAGAGGAATAGGAATAAAAGGAAGTACGTTAAAAGGCTCCAAGGTTACTTTACTATTCTGTCAGATAAAGGCGCATCCTGACACCATGCCTTCTACCTGCCCCATCATCTTTGCTCTGCTCCCACAGCCCTGGAGGCTGCTTGCCTCATATTTCTGCTGGCGCCCACACCCCCTGCTCCCTTCCTCTCCCCACAGCTATGGTTCTCTCTCTCCCCTTCAAAGGACTTGTAATTCCCCCCCTTCATTATCATTTTCTTTCTTTTCTTCCTCTCCCAGAGTATCATTTTTTAAAGGCTGTCCTGGAAAGCTGGGAAGAACTAAGACTGTATCTGTGTGTGTATGTGGACGCATGTGTACCAATGTGTATAACATTTCCCTGCTCTCAGGAGCAGCAGAAACACATCATTCACTGCAGTCTGAGAAGGTAAGCAGCAGAAAATCATACACCCTTGGGGACATGCAAGGTCCCGTGACTGAGGCAGGGGAGCAGCAGTAGTCAGGGATTGAAGTCCTTGGTGAATCTATCGCAGCATCCCAACAAGTTCCACTGTCAGTTCTCAGCCCAGTGCCCCGGATGGCACCTGTCTGGGAAATAAGCCAAGCGGGACACATGTAGGTCAGCCCATTTCTTTGCATTGATATTTCAGAACCGGCATTTCCCAGATAATTTTAGTTTGCTTTACCAGTTGATCCTGAGAGCAGGTGGAAATTCTGTTTTTTCTCTTAACACTGTTATACAATGTGGTGTTGAACTGCATACATACAGCCAGAGGGAAAACTAGGCTTAGCAAGTACTTCTTTTTGGCAATCAGTTTTTAAACAGATGTTCAGTTGTCGTAAGATGCATTGTGGTAATGGGCTGGGCCTTAGTACAATGCGCAGCCAAGGATGTAGTGACAATTGTACAGGATTAATTAAACTTCCTGAATGACCTCACTTAAAGGCTCTGCAGAGACCAGATAAGAATCACACAGCTTGGCCAAGAGCCTTAAAAGGGAAAGGAAAGGGAGGGAAAAGGACTTTTGTAAATGTGCACTTCTTTCTCCGCTTCAGGTTGTGGTGCAGCACCTGCAGGGCTTGGCAGAGAGGAGGGCACCGCTGCTGCTCTCACTCAGTTTAAACAAAGAGACCTGAACAGGTCAGATGTGCGAGCAGATGGCCACAGGCAGCCCGGGGACCTTACAGCAGCGTGCAGAGCAAGCTCCCTCGCCCCGCTTCCCCAGCAGCACTGCTACCCTCGCCCCTTGTTGCATTGCACTTACACAGCACTTTCTGTCCGTCCCAGGATCCCAGGGCACAGAAAGACCCATCCACACAAAGCTGAGGGCACCTTGCAGCACACAAAGTTGCAAATAATGTGATTTCCTAGCTTGCTCTCTCCATCCCCTGATCACCCACATGGCTCAAATGGCTCAGTCCAGCTGAAAATAATCATCCCACAGTCTGAAAGCATGAAAGAAACTATTACAAATTTGGCTCCTTCCTCCTATAAAAATTGTCCAACACTACCCTAGCTGGCTTTGCAAGCTGAAAACACCCCACAGATGCCCACTTGCCACTTCACAGGATACACAAGCCATACAATCTGGTGTCATGCCGCCAAAACAGCATCTGTCAGGCTGTGATGCAGCACTCATTCAGGCACTCTGAACTACAAAGGTACCACAAAGTAATGACATCTTGGGTCATGAAAGAAACACGTATACTAGGGCGCTAAACAGGGCCAGGACAAAAACTTGAGCACTGCCCATACTGTTGAATTTTCAACAGGCTCCCTGGCCCAGTTGTGTCTGCTAGGCAATGCCCAGGCTCACTTTAGGGTACACCACAATGTAGTAATTATTCTTGAGAGAAGATGGCCAAGGCTACCTTGTTCTGGAGAGAAAGAGCTCATCCATCAGCTGTGCAGCTTCCCCTCGGGATGGCCAGGACATGGCCCATTTTACTTGCTCATCAGGGTGACCATGTGAGGCCCAGCAAAGTCCCCTGGTACTGTTCTCTGGACATGAGCCACTTTACACACCTTCACCTGGGAAGGACGGATTGCTCCTAGGGGCAGATGACTCTAGCAGCATAGATGTAACCAAAGGTATTCAAGCGCTCAGGTTCCTTTGATTTCAGGTACACAAGTACCTAAACAATAGAGACTGAATTTTACCATAATGCTGGGAGCAAGTTTTCACGTCATAGTTCATGTTCCACTGGGATGGTCCTGCTCTCCATCACCCTCACATCAGTTTTGGTGGCTCCATTTTCCATCGTGCCAATCAACTTAGCAAGGAAGGGCATGATCACTGGCTGCCTGGCTAGGGATGCAGCATGGCATGCAGCCAAAGACTGAGTGAAGGAGAAAGGGGCTGCTCCTTTCTGCAGCAGGAAGCAGATGGATTGTCTTAGATTTAAGAAGTGAAACTGCAGAAATAAATGAGATTTGCAGTTCCTAGGGAATAACATGGTTGCTGTTCTCTGCACCAGTGTTGCTTGCTGTGTCCTGCAACGCCTGGAAAAAATGTGCTGCTATGGAGCTTGGTCTGCACACCTTTCCCATCAGCATCCTGCTATGTGCACCAAGTGCCAAATGAAGTCCTTAGGCTCTACTCACACAGCCCTGCTGCTCGAAAGGGGTTTTGCCCACAGAACCTATGGAAAGAAGAGTTCAGAAAATTACGCACAGAACAGAAAATATTCTCCTATGCAAATCATATTTCTCAATGTAGGAAATACCTTTGGCCTTTCCTATTCACAATCCTGAACAGGAAATCAGTGTGTCAGGAGAGTAATTGCAGAGGAATGTTTGGTCACCTTCATGTTTTTAATATTACATATAAATCTAATATATTTACAAGTTGTTCTTACTGTATTCTATATAATATATATAATTTATATATAATACAAAGGGTTGTGAAATACTGCTGGAGAAGGTAAAAGACTAGAAGAGTTAAATAACTTGCTGAAGTCCTACAGCAAGTCCCTGATAAGAATCAAGAACAGAATCTATGTGAAATAGGAAAACAGAGCAGAATCCAAAGTGATTGGCAAGAGGCCTACCAATTTCAAGGGGACCATAATTTAATCCCTGGAGTCTTGACTTCTAACCCACCCTTCTCGTGGCACAGCACATTATCAGCTGAGAAACTGCTCTGTTTCAGGCTGATCAGCATGACGATGCATCTAACATGCATCTTGAAAAGCAAGTTATGACAAATGTGTTTTTAAATGCAGTTTAACAAAATAGGTCTAGTAGATATTAGAACCATCAAAAATGTGGTGAAAATGTTTTCCTGGATTTGCTTGCTTTATGTGATCCAGGATCCAAGTCCCTGCTATCCTTATACAGCCTAAAAGTCCAGAAAATTTATCATTTGCTTCAGCAAAACGCAGTAAGTTTCCTTCCCAAATAAGGAGTTAATGCCATGAAATTTAGAACAGCACATTCAAATGGGGTTAAACACTTTAACATGGGTTTAATTACTGTATGGCTTGATCTCCTGGAGTTCTCTTTTCACAATTAGATATCACAAGGAGATAATCAAGGACAATAATAAAGGAATAGCTGTGGATGTCACCATGCTCATTAGGGCGCATCTCTCCTCAGGAGAATAAAGAAAATAGCCAAAAAGTTGTGCTGCTTCTGTGACAAAATGAGATGAAGAGGAGAGCCATCCGTATTTGACAATGCACATCTCTTCGGAAGGCAGTGGGGTAGCCTGGGTACCAGAATACCTCAGCCTTTGAGCACCTCCAAAGCATGGGTAGAAAAAGCCAGCTTTTCTCTTCCAGATCAACCCTTCCTGCAGCAAGAGACAAGTGCAGAACTGCCCCTGGCAGACCCAGAGAGCAGCTTGCTTTCTCCATGCTCTGGGACAGCTCTGGCCCCACGCTGGGAGCCATGCAAGCCAAGCTTCCAGCAGGAGATAAGGACAGCTGGGAATACCAGCAAACACTGAGTGCATACTGGAGGGCCTGATGGGCAGCGCTCATTGTTTTCTTTGTGTGATAGGAAAACAGCAGTATCGCATCCTCTGTGCGGTCACAAAGTAACCACGTTTGTGCCCTTTGTTGTTTGCTGTTAAAAATACAGATTTCTTGGAAAATAACACTGAGGAATACACATTTTCTACTTTGTTTTCCACATATGGGGCACAATTTAGCTATAATTCCTTTAAAAGCACACATGCAAACACAATTAGTGACCTTGTGCAGATTCCTAGCTGAATGCTTTCTGTACAATGCCCAGGATTTACCTGTAATAACATCTATTAACTGGAAAAGTAACAATAGAAAATGAAAATTGTTAATAATTAAACTACAAGTCAGTTAAGACAAGTACGTTAACTTGCTTAGAGTGGAGGAACAGAGCATGGTCTTCCATGGACAGAGGACCTGCAAGCAGAGTCCAGTTCACAAGTGGACGTGCCTCTGGCCGCGTCAATGCCACTACAGATTAATCCCCCGTAGACTCAGGGTTAAAAGGCTGATCTACGTCCTGCAGTGGAGCAATGGTTACAGTGGCCCTTCTCAGCCTAGAGATTCAGGTGGAAATAGTCCTAAGGTTCAGAGATCCTTAACTTCAGCTCAGGCTTGTGATTAAAAATAAAAAGCAGAAACCTTTATCTTACAATAAAAAGCATCCACAGTTTAAACAATTGTTGTTTGATCCATAAGAGCCACAGCATATAAGCGTGATCCTTCCGGACTTATTCACATAAAGTTCTCACAACCTCAGAAGTCTTCACGAAGTGATTAGAGCAATTATTTTCCTTCCGTATGGTTTTAAAGATTATATTGATAACAAAACAAGTAACAATAAAATACCTTGAAACCTCATGAAGAATTTAGACACAAATCAACTTCAACACAAATGTTCAAATTGTCTTGGATGAGAAAAGACTTAGAAACCCTATGAAAGGTTCAGAACTCAGCTTTCTCAGATTTAGAAGACAAAGGGAAAGAAAGAAAAGTTAGGTGAGTTTCTTTCACTATTGTGTTTTGTTCCCTCCCCCCCCCAAGTTTTTTTACTTTGAAAAAAAGACTAATTTGCTCAGAAAAAAAAAAAAAAACACACAGTTTTGCTACGAGAATTCCATCCCAGATCTGAAAAAGCAATTTTGATGCTATTTGGAACAAACCCCTGTGCAAAAGGAGTACACCTTTAGGCTTTTCCATCAACCTTCTCTCGCACACCGATGTCTCTACCACTACACATGCATGCACCTTCATCTGGCTCAAACCTTCCCCATTCTACAGAGTTTCAGTGCCATCCCCACGCACACTGATTGCCAGGCACCACTGGCAATCCTTGGTGATCGCCTATTTGCATACCACAATGTTCCTCTTCGTTGATGCTCCTCCAGCAATCCCAGGGATTCTTTTTAGTGTTATGCTCACACAGGAAGGCAGCCAAGTTCCCCCGCAATCAACACTGGCACCTAATGAACAGCAGCCTCTCTGGGGTGTGCCATGGATTTAGTCTATCATTCTGTAAAACCGAGCCCATTTCAGCCAAGAAAAAAGTATTACATTCACAGCATCAGTGTGAGACAAAGTATGTCCACATTTTCTTGTGGCTGAAGTAGTCAGCTATCTATTATGCCAACACTTCATTTTTGTAGCCTAGAAAGCAATTAAATTAGTATCCAATCCCAACATCATATGTATAATCTTTAATGGAGAAAGCAAATTACTCTGAATAGGTAAGATAGTGATGGAACAGATGCTCTCTGCAGGCAGACAGGTGTGTTGCTCAGAGTAGCTATATCCATACCTCCTGCCAGTAAGCTATATTAACTGCTCTGACATCTCTTCATGACAGATAATAACCCCACTAACAAGCACCTGACTCTGCCTAAGTACCTGTTAAAAGTGTCACTGTCACTCCAGCGGGAGTTCTGCTTAATGCTCCTCTCCGGGTGAGGGGGAGAAGCTCAGCACAGAAGGTTCACTCCTCGGCTGCAACCTCCTTGCAATGAGCCACATGCTCCTGTTTTTCCATGTCCTACAATGGAACCTACAATGTGCTTGGGTTTTCTGTCACTCCCTAGAGATGCTGGAAGGATACAGTCCCAATCCTGTGGAGCTGGGAAGCCCTCTCACATTTGCCAACAGAAGTTGTGGAATAGATTATCAAAGCTTTTAAATTGACATTGCATAAAAATTACCAAATGCTTTCAATATTTCAGTTAAAGACAGGAGGGCGATAGCAATATACTTCAGCTACACTTCTCAAGAAGAGGCAAAAAGAACATTCACCTGTAGCTTTTCCAGGGTTTTCCTTCCCTTTAATGGCATGTTCTGCACTGCAGGATTTTGATTAGCAGCAATGGCCCACTCAGGAAACATGGGTGTAGTGCAATGGATCTGTGAAAAGCAAAAGAAGGTAGGAACCAACTGGATTTTTATTCTATAGATATTAGTTCTGCCAGCTAGCATAAATTTAAAGAAACAAAACAGCAGTCAGAAGGAAACACCTGCAACTCCTGAGAGTCCCTCAGCTTTGACTTTGAACTTCTTTGTTTCACCAGTTTAAATTAAGCAATTAGTCAGTAATGTGCTGCCAATTTTTTTTTTAATGTGCCTGCCAAAGAAATGTTACCCATGAGGCTTTGATAAGACCATAGGACAGAAAGGGCACACAGGAGATGGCTTAGAAATTTGTTGTTGTCACATTTAAAGGATAAAAAGCCTTTTCTCTACCACAGACATGGCAAAAAGCATAGTATTTGGATCAAATTAGCCTGCTGGGTACCTAAGAAAGATAAGTGCATGCAGAGTGTATTGACCACATACTGTTCATGCAGGGGGTTGATAGAGAACATATGTGAAGACTTTATGGTGCTGGAAGGATCTGAAGACTCCCTCCTCCCTGCCAGCAAGCTTTCTTTTGGCTGCACAGTTTGAACCTGGTTCAGTCCCTTTACTCCTGTGATCACCACCACCACGTCTGGACAACCAAAGCTAGATTTCCCTTAGGAAAGCAAAAAGTTTTACATAATCTGTCTCCTGGAAACGTTCATCTCAGCAGTCCTTCTACTCCCGTGGGCGTCTTCTCTAAATCCTGCTGCTCTCTCTGCATTCATTAATCCCCCAGATAATTCTGCATGTGCTTAAGTGATGCCTGGGAATAGGAAACATTCTCCAGTGGGGAAAGGAAGAGAAAAACAGAAGAAGTTAAAGCTCATTTTAATTTTTTTTTTCATGTTTGGGTGATAGAGTCCACTGAGACAGCATTAAACTGTATATTTCTTCAGCAGTAGCTAGCACTGAAGCCTCAGCTCTGTTCCCCTTAGACTGAGAAGAATTGTGGAGTAGAAGACTTTTCCCACGGGACTCCACTTCTGAAGAAGGTTTATTTCCCCACAGCCTGAGATCTGAGGCCACATGCCTGGAAATGGAGAAGGGAGCCTTATCCTCCATCTTAACCCTTCGTACCACGCAAACCTACAAACTTTCCTGACCTGCTGTGTTTGCTCCAGCTGCACACACACTTTCCAGGACACTAGAAAGGCCATGGGAATGTCTTGTGAACCAGGAGGGCATGTGCTGTGCTACTGTTTATGGATTTGAACATCCTCAATATTTCACATAAAAGAGAAGTTAAAACAGGCCCCAGTCACAGCATGCGCTGTATCTTACTGTATCATGAACCCCACAGGGCCCATGCAAGCAAAATCAGGCCCATTCACTGATACCTATGTCCCTTTGATATCTGTGCATCAACAAAAGTCACTCAGTCTTCTACCTGCATTTAATCCACCAGGTTTATTTTAAAGCTATCTTTAAATTAACACAACGCAGCTGCAAATGCAAAACCCTAAGCTTCTCTGCTGAGGCTTTAAAGAAGGCAAATACAGCATAAATATAGTGAGAGTGAAAATTTCTAGCAGAAAGGACTTTCAAAAAGCACTGGTAGGTGTATACTTTCTGTAAGTTAAATTTTTTAAAAGCACATAAGGAAGGAAGATCAAGCTGGCATCACATGCAATCACAAACTAAAACTGCCCCAAAAGCACAAAAATTGAGGAAAAGGAATACAAAGTTATACCTCTGCGTGTCTGTTTTACCTCCTCAAGGTGGTGGAGCCCTCCACCACCTCTGCCCACGGGTGGGAGACAGCGAATGCGAGCAGCTTTGCTGAGACAGGTCAGAGCAGCTCCAAGTGGCCTCTAGTGGAAGAGGCAGACGCTTCCCTCTGCCCCTTCCCCTCCCCTCCTTCGTTTGCTAGCCGCCGTGTTGCATGGTCCTGCATTTGGGTTTACGCCTGTAGACCTGGCACATTTAGCCCCAGTGTCCCAGAAAGCTCGTGTTGCATCACGCCTGCAGGTCCTGAGCTAGAGAGGATTACTGGGTGAAAGCAGAAGATTTTCCAGAGGAAAACCCCACAAACAGCCTTTTGGGAAGGGAGCCAGGCTCAGACTTACGTCTGTGGTCCTAAGTTGAGGATAAAGGGAAATTCCAGGCGCTGCAAGAGCATAATTTGCAGGGTAAGCACTCTGCACCCCTGCTACACCTCAGGATAGCAAAGTTACCTCTGTAGTGACCTCTCCTGCAACACTCAGCCCACTGTCGAGGGGCTTCGGTTCTCCTCTGTCTCCTTCTGCTGGTGTCTGACTGAGACCAATCCTGAAAGCATTAGGGCACCGTGTCTCCCTCGGGACTTTCTCACTCCCTGTGCGCTGATCCTGAAATGCCTGTCCAGTTCGCACGCCCCAGGAGATGTGCACTTCCCTTCCTGTCCTGCACTAAATCCCATCCACTTTTGACAGCCATTTATAGGATTAACATTGCCTAGTTTAGATGGAGGACAAGATTTCTGCACAAAAAGCACAATCATTTAACTGAGATGATTGATTTGTACTTGTCAACATGTAAATGGTTCAGAATAGCTACACGAGTCTTCCTCAAGGCTGTACATGGCAAAGGGCTTAACTGCTTGAAAGTTTCTTTTTTTTCCTCCAGCTAAACTCTGGATATTATCTACTGTTAGAAAAATGGCTTCTCCTACAGCTCTGGACCATATGGCTGTGTTAGTATGATTACTGGGATTAAGGACTTTCAGCCATCTGCTGAGCCATCAGCACCCATTCCCTGCCTGTCCCCTGCCCCAGCTCCACCACTGCAGGCTGCTCCAGGAGCAGAGCATGTCCCCAGGAGAGAACGGATTTCTCTACTCAGCCTCAGACCTGTGAATAAGGTGGGCTAGCTATGCCACCAATTATTTACTTGGGATGGACCAAGCTTTTTGGGAAGCTGAGAAACCTCCTCTCCCTGCGTATGAAAAGAGGCTGACACCACAGAAGGCTAGAAAATTTGGCCTTGTTTGCAAAGATGCTGTTCCTCTCTCACTCCATTAGTGCCACTATTCCTGAATTTTAGGCTAACCACAGAAATCCTAATTTTTGCAAAGCCTCTTTTCCTGTATTGGAATGAACAATGTCACCAACAGATCTTAAAATCTCCTGGAAATCTAAGCTTGTAGCAAGGAGAAAAAAAAAATAAGCCATATGGAGATTTTATTGCTATTTTTATAAAATTCTAGATTGCTGTACCTCCCAGGTGAACAGCATTCCAGTTTGCACATGCAAATCAGGCTGTGGATAGGAGCCATTATTAAATAGATTGTACACAGCATAGCCTGAATACAGTCCAGTCAGCATTAAAGAAAAAAAAAATGCTAACAAGGTGAAACAGAAGTACCTCAGACTGGCAACAGGGAGGGTCACAACTAATGAAGCATCAACATTGCATCTTGGGTGTTCAATCTCTGTAACTTTTCACATTCTTTGTTCTGCATTTAAATGTTTTAATATTAATTTATAACAATGTCATCACAATGAATAATGAATGATATCAGAATGGTGGTTTGAAAAACCTCCAACAATAAAAAAAAATACCAGACTCTGATCGATCAGCCTGCCCTGGTTATTAAAGCACAGAACACCAATTTTAAGTAGAAAACCTCTCTATAACGGACTCCCCAAAGGCTATCCAGCCAACTACAAGAATTTTATGTTTTTCTTGAAAGCAGTCATTAGTATAGGCTAATGATGTCTAAAAACATCCCTAAAAACTGTGGTTATGGGGTAAATAACTTCTATAGTGTAAAACGAATTGAGTAGGAAATGCTGTAATAAGAACAAGAGTGTAATAGGTGACAATTAACATACAGGTAAAATGCACCAAAGGTACAGAGAGGGTAGGATACTCCTGAAGGTCCCTGCATTATTTTTTCTGACTGCAGCGATTCTTCCTGCCTCTCCAAAACAGAATAATGGGTGTTTCTCAGGGTTTCTACATAATTCCCTTCCAAAGAAAAAAAAAAAAAAAATAACAAATCCTGAACTGCTATTTTGGATTTTCAGAGGCAGTCTGAAAACGTTAGCCAGCTCTTATGTTTGACCTCCAAATCATGTTTCCACTTAAATTAGTTCAGCAAAGCATAGGGAGAAAAGTAGTATTTTCTTTTTTCAGCCCTTCTCAGACACCTTTGCTCCTGTAAAAAACACAATACCAGATGAAAGTGATTTCGCCCTCTGCATAAGAGGTCAAAAAGAAATTTAGAAAATAAAGCTAAAAAATTCTTATCGTGGCCTATTTCAATTACTACCTTGATGAAGTTATAATTATACTGGGTTGGGCATCATCTACTTTTAGATACTAAAATTGCCTGGCATAGTGTACACAACACTTTTAGTACAGAGTTAGCTTGCCTGTGACGATCAGAAGCATGCCATCACAGCCCCTTAGGCTGACACAAGCTGGCGTAGCCATGAAAGGAGAGTCAGACTCTCCTGCTCCTGGATGCCACTGTTGCCTTTCTGCTGCCAGCACTACCATTTGCAGTGGACTGAAAAACTGATCCAGCTGAAAATTAAGTAGAACTATCAGTCCCATAACCAGTATATTCCCCCATCCAGCATAACGGCATTTGAAGTCTACTAATTTTATCCGTGACAGTTCTTTCTAATGAGCATTGCATTTGATGGAGAAGAGGCAACGTGGTCCAGGAAATCATCTTCATTTATGAACTGCTGCCTCCCTAAGGGAAGAGTTGTTTCTGTCTTTCCCTCCATCGTGGCTGTGGTGGAAGACTGTACATAGATAGTCCTCCTATACCCATCTGCTTGCATGACTACAGTGTTAACCAACTCTCACATGTTGGATGAGGCCATGGGAACTGCTGTATTGCCTTGTGGCTATTGCTGCTGAGTGTAACGTAAGACTGCCAGGTTTTGACACGGAAGGTGCTCAGGTTCTTTAACAACAAAATAATAAAGACAGGTTCCAATTACAAGTCATTCAGCCAAAGCATCATAAATGCATTACTATTCTGGAAGGTGAAGAGAGGCAATCAAGAAAATTGAACCGAGAGACAAAGGGCTGCCATCTGGCTTTCTTTTCCTGGATGCAGCTGAAGCAGCAAGACCCCTAAGAAATCAGTATTCAGTAGCAGAACCGGAGCTACCCAACACAACAGCATATCATAAATATCCAATGCATAGATGGCTGAGGCCTTACCACTGCAACTCTGCTTCTGCAAGGATCAAAGCACTCTGAAACAGATCAAATTAATAATTAACAACCATTGCCTGTACCCCACCAGCCTGAAATTACTAGTTCAATTCTAATCAAAGTTAAGTCTCTGTTTTCCTTGACCAGACTTTTAATAAACTTTACTGCAAAATCCCAGCATTCTAAAGATATTTTTCCAATGCTATTTACAGTTCGGTTTTCATGACATCCTGAAAGAGATTGTTCTCTTCATTGCTTGCCTCACACAGGTGAATGACACAGCAGCAGCAATCTGCAGGATGCACAACCATAAACACAGTAGTCAGTCAAAAATGCGATAGCTGCCGAGCAACTTGACCCTAGCAGTATCTACATCTTAAGACTGGAAGTACAGTATGTCAGCAGAAACTGTAGGAGGACATATATGAGTCCAGAAAGCAAGGCAGTGATTATAGTTCAGACATGGATTCCCTTCACTAATTATGTCAGTTTTCATTTCTTCAGACAGAATTTTTCCTCTTCCTTTACATGTATTCGCTCTGTAGAGACAGAGTTAACAAGGATCATTCAGTTTGACCCCTTTCACCTCCCTGGCACTATCCCAGGGTCCCTGGCTTTAGCACCCTCCACTACCAGCCAAACAAGGCTAGATGCAACTCTCCAGAACCTGTCAAAGCTCAGACAAATCAAAACTGAGAAGAAATCAAGCACGCCATGAACCAGAAGGTTATTCCAGAGGAATTCTCTATGGGGGTGCCTGGATTATCTTAATAGCTTTGTTGGCTTAAACACAGTTCACAGAGTTCGGCAGTTCTGAGTTCTGCCTCCCTAGAGGAAGCCCATAGGGACCTTGTTCTCATATTTTCATTACTTTTGTGCTTTGATCTAAGGACAGAGGCACATAGCTGATAGGAGATAAACTCTGCTAGCTCTATGAATCTAGTTAAGTTTGCTGAACATGGTCCTTGGAGTTCCTGTCCTGGGAATATGGCAACTTCCTATAGTATCAGTGACCATCAGTAACATAGCTGACCTAAATCTTAATCTACTCTTAATATTATCATCTCAACATCAGAATGAGTTCTAGCACTAATCACACATGCCTGGAGCTTCTGACCTTTAAGAATTAAATTATTTAAAAGAACATTGAAAACATGGAGAAGGCAAAAATATCTGCTTTCCCAAGTGAAACAATCTCCAAGTAACTTACTATGTTGTGGGCAGCTCAAAATTACGTAAGAAAAAAAAATTAAAAATTTTACACTTTTCTGAAATAGTCCAACATAGAACCTTAAGAATGTGTACAGTAAGCAAATTATGTCAATGACAAACACTGTGAGTGAACATGCTAGCAGGATCTGATCAAGGACCTCACCCCTACCACAAAGCACTGAAGAAGCATTTCTCAGAGCTGCAGCCTTCCACCTGCATTTTCTCCAGAAATCTGAGAGCCCAGCAGGGGACTGCAGGTGGGAAACTGCACTGACTGGGAGCAGAGAACATAGGACAACAATAACGATGATGTTTTAATGACTTGGCCAACACTACTGAAAACAAGAACAACTGCCTGTATTTGTTTGTATTCCACTGAAGGCACACAGTACATTATGTGGCACATTAGACTTAAAAGCTCCCAGTGTACGCAATGAATTATGCAGCAGTGTTTATTGAACAATTCTACTAATAAGCCATCTTAGATTTAAATAATAATAATTTTGCATGTAGGGTGTACAGTAAAAATGATTCATGCATTCTAAGTGCCTGGAGCAAAGCGTACCTTCCTTAGCAGGAGGCTTACTGGGAGTCGACAGCTGAGGGTTTACCAGCTATGCAGAAGAATGAGGACAGAGGAACAACATACCTCTAGTTACTCCTGCCAATTTCAGCCATGCTAGAGCCAGCCTTGTGGTGGGAGCTCAGTACTGTAAATATGACAAGTGTGAGGCTTTACCATTGAGAGTAACTAGGGGCCTTACCCAGCAGCTGCAGATCTTTCTTTCATCTACATCTAATGCTAAATGTAGCCAGAGATAAGCAGAAGCTGAAGCAAAACAACTGAGAGCTGCAAGATAAAGTGACAATATATTGATTTTGGTCCCATTACATGGGGATCACCCAAATATTCCAAGAAGCCCACTAGTAAGGAAAACTAGAATTTTGCAGCGCTGCTCCATGTGCTTTAGGGTCTTAATGACTTATGTATTAGTGTAAGATGCAACATTATAATTTGCTGCAAGTACATAATTACAGCAATATTACAAAATATTATAATGCATAAAGTTGGTATCAATGTTACATAATTATAATCTTCAATATAATCCATTAAATAATTTGTATACTATGTAACATTGCATTATAATGTTATATTCTGGCATTTCCCATGCTCTAATTGCAAATTGCCACTAAAAGAATTTCCTTAAATACCTATCCACAGCTCACTTGTGCCTTCCAACCTACCTTAATTTATTTTCTAACTTCATCATGTAGTTTCTGCTTAATCTGGCTTGTGTTCCACCACAATGTTTTTGCCTTGGTGCATGCGGTATTCAAACTTAGTCTTGGCGGATTGTAAACTATTTTGAATTAATGCAGAATTGTTCAAGAATATAATCACAAAACTACATAAAAATAAAGATTCTCCACCACTTAGGGTCTGGCTTTGTCTTTTCTGCTAACTAGAAAATAATAATCTTTTGGAACTATTATTGAAGCATAGAAGCATCCTTTAGTTTGAGTAACATACTATGAATTAGCTTATCTACATGCTGATTGTGGAGCATATCTGGAACCAATGGATCAGCTACAGTCTGTAACAGTCGCCTTATAGCTCTGCCAGTCATGACAGTGATGGAGCCTTGCCCTGGATCACCCACGGACCTGTAGCCTCCTTTCCAGTTTTGCTGTCTACTTTGCACACTCCTAGCCAATCTCCCAGAGGTGAAAATTACTTTTTTTTTTCCTATACTAATTTAGCATAATGTCAAATAACTTGGTAGTTGGTTTGTGCTCTGCAAATTTAAATTCAAGCACATCATCCATATTACTAACACCTATGGACTTCATTCCAGTCTTAGCTACCTTTAAAAATATGGTAATTTCATGTTTCCCCTTAGGTTTGCATAGAATTGTCTATGTAAATAAGGGAGCAAATCCCAGAGCTAGCCAGAAATTGTTATAACTTTTTTTTCATGGATAGTTGAAAGGCTTTGCCTTTTTGTGAAAAATTTCTACTATTTCTAGGAAATTATTATTTATTCTCTTTTAAAAAGTCAGGTGGCAACATTCCAATGCACAATTTGAAAAAGAAAAAAAAACCCAACAGTTTTTAATTTTAAAAGAAAAAAGGTTTGACTACAGAAAATGAGAAACTGAGGTTTTCTGCAATAACAAATTGGATTTGTAGCTTGGGCAGCTCAGTCTCCCCTCTGGATTAGAAGCTGCCACCAGAATACACTTGTCATCAAGCACTGCCAAGGACTCCTGTGGTGGCTGAGCCAAACAGTGCTGATGCCATCCAGCCACAAAAAGAACAAGCCAGATGCATTCCCAATAGTATTTTCAATGTTTTTGAAGTTTTCCATTTTATTTTTAACACAGTAGTAATATTTTATATAGAATTTTTTAGTACTGTACTACTTGGATGCCTTTTCTTTCCCCCTTGCCATGTCCAGTAAGTCCTCCTAGCTGAGAGTAAAGCAGGGAGCTCAGCACCTCAGAGACTGCTCACCCAAATAAAGCACAAATTCTAATCTTAAACCATTCAGTATTTGCACATAGCTGGAAAGACCGTAACTTTGAACTTATCTCTGCCTAATTTAATTTGCATTCAATGCCTTTATATTGCTCTCCATTAATATAGTCTGCTTGGCATTTTTGTCAAGTAAATCTTTGTAGGTTTTTTTCCCTCCTCCATCACTTATAGCCCGTTTATTGAAGAGAAATGGACAAAAAAAAAAGTTTTTTAATTAATCCGGAAGGTTTCTTTCAACTCCCTTTAACTCCCCTTCCTTCTATTAGGTGTAATGTTCTGTACATTTTGGCCTAGATTTTGTGACCAGATCACATCTTTCCAGGGAAACATTTCCCAAGCCTGTTTGTGTTTCGGTGTGGGACCAGAGAGCTGCCTTGCTCATGGTTCGCTCTGGGAAGACGTGCTCACGCCGTTATAATCACCTTGGGTAACCATCTCTGATGAGATGGGCAATTCAGGTTTCTGACCTTAAATACTTTAAAGAGGCTGCATTATTACACACAACTGGACGGTCATCCTGTGAAAAATCAAACCCTGAGGATATGTTTGGCTGAGTAACTCAATTCATCAGACACTCGTGAAAACTTTGGTCATTGTGGGCTGGTCTTTTAAATAGTGGTTAGTACTTAAATAATACTGTTTAAAGTATTACAACTATTTAATATTTAGATCCCTATCTCCTTACCATAACCTCACTACCTGCTTTCTTGTAGCCTAAACGTTTATTATTCTTGTTTACCGTTAGCAAGAGGTGGCACGCTCTGGGCTCTGGTTTTAATTAAACTAAACTCCACCTCCCGTTTGAATCCCTTCGGCTGCCAGAGAAACAAACCACGAGCTCACAGAGCTCGGGGAAGGCAGGGGACGCTCCCACGGCGAGTTTTTTCCCCCCACGAAGAGCCCTGTAGGTCACCACGGGGAGAGCTGGATGCAGAGGCACAGCCGAGACAGCGGGCAGCGGGCTCCACCTAGTGCCCGCCGCTTCCCGCCTTTACGGGGCCGCGGCCTGGGCGTGCGGCCTGCATGGAGCGGGGCCGGGGCCTGGCGTGGGCGGGGGGAGCCCGGTGGAAGCAGCGAGTGGGGCGGGGGGGAAATCACCTTTCGCTCGGCCACAGCTTGCCCTCACCCTGGTTCCAGGGGAGCACAAAGATACAGCTTCACAGAGAAATTATCTGTAATAAAAAAATAAAAAGTTTGAAACTTAAAATAAGGATTAAACTGACTTCAAGATTTTTTAAATTAAATTTTTAAATACTACTTCTACATTGAGGTGTAAGAAATATAATTTAAAAAAAAAAATTTCCAAACAATTAATTGAAAGACCGCTCCTCTGAGAAGCGCTGGGTGGCTTTGACTATGGTACCACTGAGCTTCAGGGCTGGGGAAAAAATAAAACAGAAAAGGCCTGGAGCTGCAGACGTGGTGGGGCTGGAAAGCAGCTGCGGTGCTCAGGGGATGGCAGATGGATCTCTTACCTGGATGGCTGGGGTTAAAAGAGAGCCTACAGCCCCCGGAGGAGCAGGGCTGGAAGGGTCCTGTCAGAAGGCAGGTGAAGGATGAAATGTAAAACCCTCTCTTCTTCACCTCCCTAAGGACACCTTACTGACTGCCATTTTGGGGAAGCTCAGCAGATCAGCCTTGGGAATTTTTTTCCTGCCATAATTACACGCGGCTATATTTTTAGCCCCTCCATTAAGCACATATTACCTATAAATCCCCTGAGAGCTTTTATTCAATAGATTATTAGAAAGTTTTTTTCATTCTTTATTTTTTCCTTAATTAGCTGTTATTCACACAAATTGGGCTAATACCAAATGAAAAATATTTTCCTGGAATCCACCACAGGCAGACCAAAACATCTTTTTGACATTATTTTTGTGAAATTAGGGCTATTTTGTCCTTATTCCCAGTGGCTTTATCATCTGTGCACAAATTTGGCCTGATACAACTTCTTAGTATTCCCAGTTCAGCCTAACTGACACCTGAGACGTTGTCCAGCAAACCCTGGTAACATCGCTGTGTGGACATGAGAATCACTAGCCTGCATCATGCCCGAAAGCTACTATAAAGCACATGTGGAATCAGTCATTTCCCTGATCCCCGCCTCTGAAGGCAGCCAAGCACATCATGTGCTGCTGTCACTCCCATGTATCAAAAGGGTTTGTATTTTCTGTAACCAGGAGTTTTCTCTGATGTCAAAAAACTTCTTGTCAAAAAAAAAAAAATGTGGTGGTATACATATTGCTGTGCAATATGGTGGGGTTTTTTCCCCTAAAACAAAGACTGGGTCAGGCCCAGCACGTTCAGAATTGGAGGGTCTGCCAGTTCTCTCAGGACTTGTGGATGCATCTCACCAGCTCCCATGGACTTGTGCACCTTCAGGTTCCTTAAATGGTCTCAAACCTGCTCTTCTGCTACAGTGGGCAGTTCATTCTCTCAGTCCCTGCTTTTGCCTTCTGCAACTTGAGCAATGCAGTTAGAGCCCTCGCTGGTGAAGACTGAGGCAAAAAAAAAGTCATTGAGTACCTCAGCCTTCTCCATATCCCAGGTAACAGGTGTCCTGTTTCCTTCCAGAGAGGGCCCACATTCTCCCTGGTCTTCCTTTTGTCCCTGATGTACTTAAAGAAGCTTTTCTTGTTGCCCTTGATGTCTCTGGCCAGATTTAATTCTGTCAGGACTTTAGCCTTCCTTACGTGATCCCTGGCTGCTCGGACAACCTCTCTGTAATCAGATAGGCTACCTGTCCTTGCTTACACCCTCTGTAGGCTTCCTTTTTGTTTTTCAGTTGGTCCAGGAGATAGCTTGTTCATCCATGCTGGCCTCCTGGTGTGGCTATAATCTTTACTATGGGCTGGGATTTATGTAAAACTACTAATGATCAGCAAGCCAGCTGCTTCACCAGTTAGCAGAATTTAACCAGCTTTTGACAAAGCTGTTGTTAACACTACACTGCCAGGCCAGCGAAGACTGAGTAGCTGCTGCTATAAGCTATAGCAGCTGTAGCAGGTCCATACCTGAGAGAAGACAGTTTGAAGCCCCTGATGTGAAGCAAGCACTGTACAGCCCCAGCAAAGACTGGGCAAGCAGAGGAACCACTACCCACTTGCATCCTGAGCATCCGAGCTGGCCATCACCTATGCACAGAGGCAGGTGGCAGGGACCCATACAACCCTGCTCAAGCTCATACCACCCTCAGCTGTCCTCCAGAGAGCTATCTTAGCCCATGACAGCATGACAGGAACTGGCGCTATGGCTAGCGGCCATTTGGTTTTGTGTTAGAGGATGAGTGAACTGAAACTACTGAAAACCTACAATATTCTCTACGTATAAGAACATACATTGCAGCTTGCAGATCAGGAGATCTGCAATTGGAGATCATACATTGCTTGCAGATCAGGAGAGACACCACTGCCGGGCAAGACTAGCATTTTAACCATGGGATTCACACTGAAAGTATGCACTATGATTTTGCATTCATATTTCTGTCCACCACTAGTTCCTTTACCACCTCATGATATCTTTTACAGTGAACTGATGTCTCAAATGTTCCAGTCTCTGCTTAGCAAAGGAAGTTTACTTTATAGGCAAGCCTGGAAACAAATTTGGCTTGCACTGAAATGACTCAAAAGCTCCCACTTAACCTCGGTGAGAGCTGAGGAGAGTTCTGGACTAAGTCCATTCTCATATACAGGAAGGAGCCCATGGAAGTCAAACGGTCCCAGCTGAACTCAAATGCAAAAGGAAAGCACACAGAATGTAGAAGCAGACAGGCTCCCCAGGAGGAATACAGAAACTTTGGTTGAATTTGCAAGTGTGAAGCTAGGAAGGCCAAAGCTCAGCTAGACTGGAACATCTAGAGGTCAGGTTGGTCAGCAAGAAGGACTTCTATAAGCACACTGTCAGCAGAAGGAAATCTAATACAGCCCTGCTGTGTAATGGGGCAGGGAAGCTAGTGACAAAAGACATGGAGTAGGCTGAAGTACTCAACACTTTTCTTTCTGGCCTTAGGTTTCAACAGTAAGGTCTGCCACCTGGTTTCCCATTTCCCTGATCTGACTTGGTCTGGTCTGTGGGAGCATGCCAGGAGGAAGCAAGGGAAGGGCTGGTTCACCAGAGAGGGTGAGCCAAGGGCAAGGATAGCACAGGCAGAGATCTTATCATTGGGGCATGGTCCTACAGCCCCTGAGCAGGAGCAGTCACAGTAACAGGTCCCATCAACCATCTAGTGATCACCAGGCAAAGGCAAGATAACAAACCAGATCCAAGATCAACCCAGGAAATCCAAGTAATTATTCATGACCACCAGGAAACAGGACTGCAAACAGGTCTTGCAGTTGCAACATGGCTCAGGAAGGGACTTATAGTCTGGGCCTGAGCTTAAGAGAGCTCCTGGCACTGTGGTCAGTGGGTGTGTGGGTGGAAGTCCCAAGTGAGAGTGGTCAAGGCAATTACAGCCTATTAGTGCACTCAGGACCCCAGCAGAGAGACAAGTTGCTCACAGTTGAAGAAGATACAGTTAGGGAGTATTGGAGCCAATTGAATAGATACAAGTCCACAGGACCAGATAGGATGCACCTGAAATTCCTGCAATAATTGCGTGACCCCTCTCTATTATCTTTGAAAGGTCATTGTAATTGGCAAAAATTACTGATGTTTAGAAAAAACACATCACAGCTATCTTCAAGAAGAACAACACAGGGAAATGCAGGCCAAACAGCTTTCTTTCAGTCCAGTGCAGCTATGCTTAAAGAAAGCATGGTGCCTCTTCCAACGAAACATATGAATCAACCTTAAATATTTTGTCACCTGAAGACAATAGTGAAAACAAATCTGGCTTGCACTGAAATGACTCAAAAGCTCCTGATTAGCCTTGATGAGAGATGCTTGAATTTGCAGGCGTGAAGCTAGGAAGGCCAAAGCTCAGCTAGGCTGGAACATCTAGAGGTCATGTTGGTCAGCAAGAAGGACTTCTATAAGCAGCAAAATCAAATCTAATCAAATCAAATTTGTGACTATTGTTACAGGTGTGCAGCTCAGTGGGAATGTTTTTGGAGTAACAGAAGGAATAGCTCCTCTGAGGTCCACTGCTGAGGAAAGGAGTCACTCATGGGAATGAGCCCAACTGGGACCCCCCTGCGCAGAATTCCTCTTTGTTCTCTGTTTCTAAGTCTCATCAAAGTGCCCTAGACCCATAACTGATGGAGCTAAACAATGCATTAAATCAGTTATCTTGTTTTTCTGGTGCCAATGTAGATCTGCATCAGACTTGCGGCAGCTTTAGCAGAGCCACTTGCTAAAAGAGGAGGCAAGAAGTGTCTTTGTAAAGTGCATATTGGGGCATTGAAATTGAACAGCCTCTTTGCTAAAGGAATGAAATCTCCATTCATTAAATAAAATACAATAAATTATGTTAATGGTTAACTGCACTGAGAAAAAAAAATAATCAAGTAATGTCTAGACACTATTTTTCTTCTTAATGTACTAACATTTCTCAGCTCCTTGATAAAATATTTTCCTTCACGAGCCACAATGCTTTTCAAGCTGTAAAGACTATAGCTTCTTATGTAATGGCTTCTGTGTCCTCTAAAACATAGAAAATATATGTTCCTCTGCATAATACTTCTTTTACATTCAGGTGATATTTCTTTTACATTCAGATCATAAATGTGAAAGGCAAAATATAGCAAAGTGGCAAATGATTCAAATAATACAAGGGGAAAATCACAATGGATTTAAAATACAGTCATACTTAGCTTTGTAAATGAGGAACTTATTTAAATAAGTGTTTCCTGCATATATCACTTTGCAGAACAATAATAATCAGGCTATATTTAAAATTGAACACATGGACACATTTCCTGCAAGGCTCAAACATGACTCAAGTGAGGCTCAGTGCTACGACTGAACCTCTGGTTCCTAGACAGACTCTTGTGAACTACTCATGCAAGCAGTTTTAGCATTCAAATGTTCTTCCTCACAAAGTCTGTGGCCTTGGATCCTTCTGTGAACTATGCATGTCCTTAATATTATGGGACCAGGGCAAGTGGGCACTCCCTTTGGTTTCTGCTGTGATCTGGGGACAGGCTCTGGCCTAGCACCAGCTCCCAACAAAAACTGGAGGTCTCTGTAGCCTGATTGACTGTGGCCAGTTACCACTACTCCTGGGGACATCTGCTAGCCAGGAAGAGTTGATGTGCTGCGTGATCCGTCTGTGCCCCTCACCCATGCCACAGCACACCTTATACATAGTCCTTTCTCTTGCCATTGTCTGGAGCGATCAGCTGCTTCAACTCCGTGAATGTTTAAAAGTAGTATGGTTTAAAAGAGGCCCTTTGGTTTTTTTTAATGAAGAAAAAAAAATGAAATTGTGATGATGAAAGTGCCATTGAAGTCATACTTTTCGCACTGTACTATTCCTTCCTCTACAACAGTATGCAAATTCTTCAATGGGTTTTACTGAGCTCTGATGTAGGCTCTTGTTGTTCTCTGATGTTTAAGGAAATCCCCAAATTAAAATTATTCCAGTGCCAATTTCAAAATTCCATGAAAAGTTTCATAAAAATGGCATACATGTCACTCCCTGAAATCATCCTTGCAATTGCAGGATATGTGGTTACAGCAGGAAGGGGAAATGGTTTGTTAAAATATATATATTTGTATATATATGAATTATTGTAACACATACTTTATAATAATATACAATATATTGTTGTTGTGTTATATGCTTTATATATCAAATATATGAAAATACACATTTTGGTGTGTGCATATATGTATATAATACTATGTATGTGTATATACTAATTTCATAACTGTTCCCTCAAAGCCACAGTACTTGGAGCTATGTTGCGCTAAGGCCTAGCACTCACATTTCAGGGAAACTGGTAGAAAAATCCCAGTTGAATAAATGGTTGAAAACAGATGCTTGTGACGTACTGAAAAAGATTCAACAAAGTTTTCCAAATGAAAAGTTGTATGTCACAAACCTGTTGGAGTTATTTGAAGAAGTCTACAAGCATGTAGACTAACTAGGTGGATCCAGCTGACATAGTCCACTCAGATCTCCAAAGAGCATTTGATATTGGCTTTTAAGGGAAGAAGACTTCCATGGGATAAGAGTGAAGGACTACGCATGGCTAAGCAATGATTAAAAGTTTAAAAAACACAGGTAAGAATAAACAATCTTCTTCATAGTGGAAGAAAATCACTAACTGAATCCCACAGACTTGTGTTAGAGCCTGTACTTTGTCAGATATACCCATACTGTGCAAAAAAGGCTAACTACTGAAGAAGTGATGTTTGCTGATGACACTGTTATACTCCTTTATGCTGGAAGTAGTGACACTCTAGAAACTGTTGCCATGAGAAGTTGCTGAGGCAGAGAGTTTCAGCAGGTTCAGAAAAGGATTAGGCAAATTCGCGGCCAGTATGTCCATAAACCAGGAATTGACAGGGCAATGCAGTGGCATCGCCTCTTTCCCCTCTTGGAGACAGAGCATCAAATTAGGCAGACTATTGCTCTGATAAGGTAAAGAATTTATTATATTTTACGTACACTAACTTTTTCAGGATAGTAAAGATGCAGGCTAAATATGAAGAACTGCAGAAGCAGTCCTGAGTCACTGGGAGATAAAAAGGCCTGTAGATAAATGGGACTGTGATGCGCATGAAAATAAAAATCCTAGCTTCACAAACAGGATGATGACCTCTGAACTAAATATTATTGCTCAGGAACGAGATATTGGGGTTATAACAGAAAGTGCTGTGGAAACATTTGTTGAATGCCCAGTGGCACTGCATAAACAGTCAAAGCAATTGCTGGGAAGAGTATAACAGAAACCATCATTATGCCACCAGTTACATTTAGAGCGTGTCTGCATTTTGAATAGTTTCATAGACCTCCATCTTGAAAAGGAGGTAAAAACAACTGAAAAGGAAAACAGCAAGGACTAACAGGGGCAATAAAATGTATGGAATGGCTTCTAAATAAGAAATTATTAAAAAGACTTGGACTCTTCTGCCTGAGAAAGAGATGGTCAAGAAGGGATTTTTCAAAGGTCTATAAAGCCACACAGTGCAAAAATGGTGAAACATTGTATTTTCCAGAACAAACCCAGAAGGGAGGGAAGTCTAGAAAGGTGAACAACAAGAAGAAATCTCAAAATAAGCAATGCATAGTAAAGCCATGATGCTCCTTTCCACAGGATGTTGTGGCTCCTAAAAGCTTAGATGGACTCAGAAAAGGATCAGGAACTTTTTTTGCATGAGTTTGCTTATCAAAGACTATCAGTTACAATGATAAAACAATGGTTCCTGAAGTCACTGAGCCAAAAATCATTGCACCTGAGAGAGTATATCAGAGAAGTGTGGCTGTATGGTTGGCCTCATCTTACATGACCCTTAATCATCCTTCCTTCTGGTTCCTGCCAGAGGGGTTTAGTGGAAACCCAAGGATAGTCCAGCCTTGGCAAAGAGGTGCAGACCACACCTGTGGCCATCATAGTCTTCTCTTGACACACTTCGTGCGGTGATGACCCTATGTGTGAGGCGCATTTTACACTGCCATGGGTGGGCCAAGCAGCAGAACTGTTCTGGTTTTGTTAGTGAGGGGGGGCCTAAGGTGGTAGCTTCTGTAGGAAACTGCTAGAAGTCGCTCCCCTTTGTTCAGTGGACTCGGCCGGGCCTAGGGCGGACCCGCTGCTGGCCAAGGCCGAGCCAATTGGTAGCAGAATGTCCTGTGATAACGCCTCTGCGATAACGTGTTTAAGTAGGGGAAAACAGGAAAAAGAGGAGGAGAAGATGTGAAGATGCTGAGGCGGGGCAGAGAGGGGGAGGCGCGAGCCTCATGGGCCTTGCAGGCCTCACCCTCTGGCCTCCCACCGGGCAGCCGACTGGGCCCAACTCGTCCCGGCCTGGCTGCAAGAAGTGGAGAGGAGATGAGAAGTGAATAAGATGTAAAAGGATCCTGAGAGGCGTCTGCCAGCCTGTTGTGAGGAACGGCTGCAGACGCCAAGGTCAGTGAAGAAGGAGGGGGACGAGTAATATGGCTCCTGGCCAAGATTCCTCTGCAACTCGTGGTGAAGACCATGGTGGAGCGGGTTGTCCCCCTGCAGCCCATGGAGGTCCACGGAGGGGCAGAGATCCACCTGCAGCTCGTGGAGGACCCCACGCCGGAGCAGGTGGAGGCCTGAAGGAGGCTGTGGCCCGTGGAGGGCCCGCTGGGGCAGCTGTTCTAGAGGGACTGCACCCCGTGGAAGAGATGACCCACGCCAGAGCAGTTTCACGAAGGACTGTGGCCCGTGGGAGGGACCCCATGCTGGAGCAGGGGAGGAATGCGAGGAGTTCTTCCCCCGACGATGATACAGCGGCGTAAAACAACGCGTGATGAACTGACCGCGACCCCCATTCCCTTTTCCCCCCCCGTGCCGCTCGGGAGGGGAAGGTAGTAGAGATAATGTTAAGCCCGGGAAGAGGGAGGGGGAGGTTATCTTGTTCCCTGTCTCATTCTCCTGCTAATTTTAGAAATAAATGAATAGTTTTCCCCAAGTCGAGTCTGTTTTGCCCGTGACGGTAACTTTAAGGATTTCTCCCTGTCCTTATCTCAAACCTTGAGCCGTTTTTCTTATATCATCTCCCCCTATTCTCTCAGAGGGTGGGGGGAGCGAGAGAGAGACTGCGTAGTCTGGTCCCGATCGGGGCTGAACTACGACAAGAACATGGGCTTGGTGGTGCTTTAGATATTGTCAAAAAGGATCTCGATACCTCTGTTCCCTGGCCCTTCACCTGGAAATTAGAGTGTTTGCAGTGGTGAGGACCATTCTGCACCTCTGACGGTGTTGCAGTCCTGTAATAGCAGAGCTCAACCACGGCAAGGGCACCAGAAAGAGATCCTGCAAAAGCTCTGTGTAGACAACATAGACATAGCACACGCATGATGCAGGTCAGGCATCAGAAACAGGCTAGCACAGGGGAACAGGACCCCAGCATACTGAATTTGCAACAGAGAAATGTCTTCAGTGTCAGCACACACTGTCTCCAGTACCTCCACGTGCACACACTGGGTACCATTTCCACACCGATGCAGGCAGAGACCATTCCTCTAACAAAGGCCGATCTGTCAAAATCATGTCTTAGAAGGGCAATTTTAAAAACTCATATTTTCACCACACTAGAAAACTTATTTCAACAGATCATGCCATTGTCCAAAATAGAGGGAAAAGTGCTTTAAAACACAGTTTTGTGTTCAAATGTTTCAGACAATAAAAAAGACGTAAAGTTTAGGACAGCAGAAGTTCTTGGAAAGAAATCCAGTTTTGAGTAGGAGAGTCTTAGAGACAGCTGGAGTAGTCTGTCAGATCAGAATAACTGGTCAGCAATTAAATCTGAGACAAGATACCATAAATTTTAAAAAATCCTTTTAGAATAAGACAACTTAACAAAAACAAAACACTAGGGAGAGACTGTTTTTTTAGACTAACTTGTGGTTTTAATTCACTGTTGCTTTCGTGAATTAATTGCAGAATCCATTACCACATAACTTGCTTTCATTTTCTTATACAAGCGTGTTTTTCCTTGCCCCAAGTGAAACAGGATATCCATCTTTCAGAATTTCTGCCCTACTTTTTGCAATACTATTCATTTGTATGTGGTAAGACGACAAGCATTTAGCAAATCACATTGTGGTTAAAGGAAGTTTGCAGCTCTCCTGTTGCAATAGGAAAAAGCTTTTGTTGAGCTATAAGATTGACTAATGTGGGACGCTTCCTACTTCCCCCTACTTTGATGTCATATGTTTAAGAGAAGAACAGCAGAAAAAAGAACTGTATTTTACTGTTTATTTTTCTCATTTTGCCATGACACTGACTTTTAAGGAGAGCAGATTTAAAGATCACGTGAACCAGCTGAAGGTGCTCCTTCGAACCCAATGTTACCAGGCAAACCAGCCCGGTGTCATCCATGCAAAGAGTATGAGATCTGCCTTCACCCCAGTAATGATGTATAGTAATTTTCTTTTCAAAAGAAAGTGCTAACAGTTAAATGTCTATGCTAGTTTGTCATTGGTAACAAAAATTAGCTAAAAATCATGAAGGGAGCTTGAAAAATAAACTGATTTTGCTAAGGAGATGTTTTCAATTATATGTAACTTACTATGACAAGAACAGTATACATATTAATTTCTTAATAATTTGCTCTCAAAAATTTTAGCTTCACTTTGGAAGGAAAGGAATAATCAAATTAGAATTTTAAGGCCTATTTGCTCTAGGAAAATCCACGATGATGAGAAGATAATTAGGGAACTAAATACTGACACAGCAAAGTGAAAGTTGAGCAGCTAAGACTTTTTAAACTGGATTGTTTCTCCTTTTGCAATTTTCGGTTTACCAACTTTTCAGCTTCACTAGCTAGTTAACTTTTGGGCCGGAAGAAGAGCACAAAGATCTTGGCCAATGAATCAGCATCTCTGCCCCTTCAGCATGAGAGCCTGCTAAGCCTGATCTCAAGAGATATCCAAGAGATCCTCCACCAAATGGGGAAAACTTGGGCCAACCTGCTCCACAGAGTTAAGGTAAGAAGTGAGAAAAAAAAAGAGGAAGTATTTGAATAGAAATATCAGGTCTTCCATATTCATTAAAAATGTCATAAAAACCAATATCACTGCTTTAAAAAACAGCTTCCAGCTATTTTGAAAGCACTTTTTTTCACTTGTAAAGGGACCTTGATTCTTCAAGTGAAATTACATGTGTATGTGCCCTTTAAAAAGTGCTTTGTCGAGATACAATGAAGGTCCATCCACTTCAAGTCTATGACAACTCTCTGTGATGAATATTACATACCTCTTAAAGATAAGTGGGTTAGAAGGAGATTGCTTACTTAGAAGCACTTTAGCAGGCCTAGATCACACTGAATTCTCCTGGGTTTACACATTGTGAGATAGTCTTTCCTCTCATTAACTTGAACTATTTTGTCCAGGGAATTCTTACCTCATGTGAGGTCCAGGATAAGTGCTACTCAAGAGAGCAGACAGACGGTTACTCAGCACTTTCACTCTGTTCAACAGATGATCCCTCACTCACCTATTGCCATCTGCATCTTTCCTGAAGTTTTCTACTCCAGGAATGGTGGAGAGGTGCTAACCTCACCAGAATTTCTACCACAGCCTTCTAAAACCTAAAAAATACTAATTTATTGGAGGGAAAAGATGGTATAATATTATTCCCATGGGAAAATGAAGACAAACAGCTTTTCCTGAGGCTATCCATAGATTGGACCAAAAAAATACCTACATTTTTTCATTCACAAAAGTTGCCTCATTTCTGAAATAAAATTATTTCAAGGCGGCCTCAGCTACATAAATGAATTAATGACAGAGGAGTTAGGTCTTTCTGCCTTCTGATACTGTCTCCATTCCTTCAGGTATCACAGTTTCTTTGCTAAGGTGCTGAACATTGCAATGACTTTGGTTGTAGGTATCTGGAAAATGAAAAACACTGCTTTTAAAGCCTAATTATTATCAGTGGCCTACAGGGCCTTATTATTCCAATCAAGAAATTGCTAGTGGTTCACCTTCTGTAGTACAGAAAGTAACAGAAGGACTACGCCTTAAACCTTCCCTACTGGTGGTAACTTCCAGTGCCACAAAAAAAAAAAAAAAACCTCTTTGAGTAATTATAGGTATTAACATGTTCTTCAAACTAAGATCTTTCATTTTGGGGGGTTTATGAAAGGCAGGCCCTACTTGATTAACCTGATCTCCTTCTATGACAAGTTGACCCACTTAGCAGATGAGGGAAAGGCTGTAGATGTTGTTTACCTGGACTTTAGTAAAGCCTTTGACACCATTTCCCACAGCATTCTCAACACAGTCAGTGGAATCACAACAGTGAGGTTCCCAATGACTGGAAAAGGGGAAACATAACCTGCATTTTTAAAAAGGGAAACAAGGAAAACTTAGGGAACTACAAGCTCATCAGGCTTACCTCTGTGCCCAGCAAGACCATGGAGCGGATCCTCCTGGAAATTACACTAAAGCACATGGAAAATAAGGAGGTGACTGATGACATCCAACATGGCTTCACTAAGGGTAAATCATGCCTGACAAATTTGGTGGCTTTCTGTGACAAGGTTACAGCATTGGTGGCAAAGGGAAGAGCAACTAGAGAGACACGAATTTGAGGGATGGATCATTCCATGTATAAGGAATTGGCTGGATGATTGCACTCAAAGATTTGCGGTCAATGGCTTGACGTCCAAGTGGAGACTGCTGACGAGTGGCATTCCTCAGGGGTCACTGTTGGAACTAGTGCTGTTTAATATTGTTGTTGGTGACATGGACAGTGGGACAGAGTGCACCCTGAGCAAGTTTGCCAATGACACCAAGCTGTGTGGTGCGTTTGACACACTGGAGGGAAGGGATGCCATCCAGAGGGACCTTCACAGGCTGGAGAGGTGGGCCCATGAGAACCTCATGAGGTTCAACAAGGCTAAGTGCAAGGTCCTGCACATGGATAGGGGCAATCCCAGGCACAAATACAGGCTGGGTGGAGAATGGATTGAGAGCAGCCCTGAGGAGAAGGACTTAGGAGTGCTGGTAGACTCAATATGAGCCAGCAATGTGTGCTTGCAACCCAGAAAGCCAACCGCCTCCTGGGCTGCATCAAAAGAAGCATGGTCAGCAGGTCGAGGGAGGTGATTCTCCCCTTCTGCTCTGCTCTTGTGAGACCCCACCTGCAGTACTGTGTCCAGCTCTGGAGCTCCCAATGTAAGAAGGGCAGGGACCTGTTCAAAAGAGGGCAACAAAGATGATCAGAGGGCTGGACATCTCTCCCGTGAGGTCAGGCTGAGAGAGCTGGGGCTCTTCAGTCTGGAGAAGAGAAGGCTCCGGGGAGATCTTATCGCGGCCTTCCAGTACCTAAATGGGGCCTACAAGAAAACTGAGGAGGGATTTTTGACAAGGGCATGTAGTGACAGGACAAAAGGTAATGCCTTTGAACTGGAAGAGGGTAGATTCAGATTAGATATAAGAAGGAAATTCTTTACTGTGAGGGTGGTGAGGCACTGGAACAGGTTGCCCAGAGAAGTTGTGGATGCCCCTTCCCTGAAAGTGTTCAAGGCCAGGTTGAATAGGGCTTTAAGAGATCTATTCTAGCGGAAGGTGCCCTTGCCCATGGCAGTGCGGTTGGAACTAGATGATCTTTAAGGTCTCTTCCAACCCAAACCATTCTATGATTCTCCTGGTGAAACTGGCTGGTCATGGCTTGGATGGGCGTACTCTTTTCTAGGTAAAAAAATGTCTGGATGGCCAGGCCCAAAGAGTTATAGTGGATTGGTGGCCAGTCACAACTGGTATTCCCCATGGTCAGTAGTGGGGCCAGTTCTGTTTAATATCTTTGTCAGTAATCTAGATGAAGGGATCAAGTGTACTCTCAGTAAGTTTGCAGATGACATCAAGATGGGTGGAACTGTTCATCTGCTTGAGTGTAAGAAGTCTCTACAGAGAGATCTGGAGAGGCTGGATCAATGGGCCAAGGCCAACTATATGAGGTTCAACAAGGCTAAGTGCTGAGTCCTGCACTTGGGTCACAACAATCCCATGCAATGCTACAGACTTGGGGAAGAGTGGCTGGAAAGCTGTCTGGCAGGAAAGGAGCAGGGGGTGTTGGTCAACAGCCAGCTGAATATGAGGACAGGCTGAGAGAGTTGGGGCTGTTCAGCCTGGAGAAGAGAAGGCTCCAGGGAGACCTGATAGCGGTCTTCCAGTACCTCAAGGGGGCCTACAAGAAAGATGGGGAGAGGCTGTTCAGTAGGGCCTGTTGCAATAGGACAAGGAATAATGGTTTTAAAATAGTGGGGGGTAGATTTAGATCGGAAATTAGGAAAAAATTTTTTACAATGCGCGTTATAGAACACTGGAAAATGTTGCCCAGAAAGGTGGTGGAAGCCCCATCCCTGGAAACGTTCAAGGCCAGGCTGGATGAGGCTCTGAGCAATCTGATCTAGTCGGGGATGTCCCTGCTCCTTGCAGGGGGGTTGGACTAGATGACCTTTGAAGGTCCCTTGCAACCCTAACCATTCTATGATTCTATGATTCTATGAGTCGGCAGTGTGCCCAGGTGGCCAAGAAGATCAATAATATCCTGACTTGTTTCAGAAATAGTGTGGCCAGCAGGACTCGGGAAGTGATCATCCCCCCTGCACTCAGCACTGCTGAGGCCGCACCTCGAATATTGTGTGCAGTTTTGGGCCCTTCACTATGAGAAAGACATTGAGGTGCTGGACCGTGTCCAGAGAAGGGCAACAAAGCTGGTGAAGTGTCTCAAGAGCAAGTCCTATGAGGAGTGGCTGAGGGAACTGGGGTTGTTTGGTCTGGAGAAAAGGAGGCTCAGGGGACACCTTACCATTCTCTACAACTACCTGAAAGGAGGTTGTAGCAAGGTACATGTCAGTCTCTTTTTCCGAGCCTGAAGTTGTGCCAGGGGAGGTTTAGGTTGGATAGTAGGAAAAGTTTCTTCACTGAAAGGGTTGTCAAGCATTGGAAGAGGCTGCCCAGGGAGGCGGTGGAGTCATCATCCGTGGAAGTATTTAAAAGGTGAATAGATGTGGAACTCAGGGGCATAGTTTAGTGGTGGACTTGGCAGTGTTAGATTTACGATTGGTGCTGATGATCTTAAAGATCTTTTCCAACCTAAATGATTCTATGATTCAATTATTTTTCATTTTGAACTAAGCATTTCTCTCAATATGAGATTTAGGGGTCGATTGGGAGGGAGTCACTTTGAACACCTTAATTTTGCGTCCTAAACTTTGGAAGGCAGCTGCTATATTCTTAATACGCAGTATATAATTAGTACTTAAATGATTATAAAATACTTTAGGGAAAGTGATGTTTTAAAATACCCTGAGGACTAACCCAAAACAAGAAGATATTTAAAAAAAAAAAAAAAAAAACAAACCCAAACTTGTTTCATTGTTTTTAAAAGAGTTGAGACCATTCTGCAGGAGCAAATCAACCATTGGGGACCTCTCTTCCAGTGAAGGTGGTTACAGTACAAGCAGACTTTCAAACAATGTCCCCTCAGACATCATTCCTAATCTGCTTCTTCCGTTTTACATGTCATTTCCAGCAGTGCATAAAGCCCTGAGGGGAAATGAACCTATTATTTGTACATGGCCCCCCACGATCTCTTACTTGATTGTGTCAAGCAAGAGTCATTCTGCTGACGTACCTCCTGCCAGCCGGCTGTACAGTATAGTGGTGGCTCTCCTTGCCTCATTTTGCTTTTCCCTCTCCACTTGGCAGAGCTATGCATGTGGGATTTCACAGGGTTGTCTGCCAACTTTGAAATGAGAGATGTGTCCAATTACTATTGGTTGCTCTCAATTTGTAAGGGCTAAAACAACATTATTTGAAGCTTCAGACAAATACCAGGAAGGAAAAAAAATCTCTGCTGTTGATTTACTGGAACACACTATCATTGAGACTTGAAGGGAGGGAATATAAAAGGAACAAATTGCATGGATTGCGCAAGATATTAATTTTACAATTTGATGAACAAGCCAAATAATGCATGCCCTAATGTGAGAACGTAGGTAATAAACACCACAATTCACAGCTGTCATGTCTATCTTAAACCGATCTCTGCATAACTCCCCAGACTAACCGGCTACTACACTTTCTCAAAAAACAGCTGAATTCGCCCCTTCTCCTTCGTCTATTACTTCCAAAATAATTTCTTTCATACAATCAGAGCACAGCTAGTAAGACTTTTAGAGATTAAACTCAAGATCATTACAATATGCCTAGACTGGCTACTAAGAGGATAGTATGTAAACCCTAACAAGCACACAAAACTTTTTTTGAAACATAAACTGGAGGTTGCATTTCCTATATACAGTATCTCACCTTAATATGATATATCAGCCAGGGCATCTTATTCGAGAGTCATCATAGGATTTTTGTAGGTGTTGGAGCAGAAGGAAGAACAAGAGAACACGGAACCTAATGCTGAACTACAAAGCAGAACTTTGCACGAAGATGAAGTGATAGATGAAGTGCCAGTTCCAGTTCTGGAGCCCCCAACATAAGAAGGACATGGATCAGTTGGAGAGGGTCCAGAGGAGGGCCACGAAGATGATCAGAGGGCTGGAGCACCTTTCCTATGAGGACAGGCTGAGAGAGTTGGGGCTGTTCAGCCTGGGGAAGAGGAGGCTCCAGGGAGACCTTATAGCAGTCTTCCAGTACCTCAAGGGGGCCTACAGGAAAGATGGGGAAAGACTGTTCAGTAGGGCCTGTTGTGACAGGACTAGGGGTAACGGTTTCAAAATAGAGGGAGGTAGATTTAGATTAGATATTAGGAAAATTTTTTTTTTACAGTGAGGGTAGTAGAACACTGGAACAGGTTGCCCAGAGAGGTGGTGGATGCCCCATCTCTGGAAACATTCAAGGCCAGGTTGGACGGGACTCTGAGCAACCTGATCTGGCTGGAGATGTCCCTGCTCCTTGCGGGGGGGTTGGACTAGATGACCCTTGAGGGTCCCTTCCAACCCTAACCACTCTATGATTCTATGATTCTATGTATGCATCTTGCTCATCAAAATTAGCAGCCAGAGAATTCACAAGATATTTAAAGCACATTTATAGAATTAAGACTCTAAAAAATTGCTAGGCAGGTTTTGTAGTAATATTGTGCAAAATAAGAGTAAAAATAACTCATAAATATCTTACAGTAAGAAAAATGTTTCAACTGTTTTGGCCAACAGTGAGTTCTGCTATTTAAATAAGACTCGGGAAATCTTCTTTATTCTTAGGACTTCCTAGGCAGTTATCACTGAGCAGCCAGAGAGGACCTCATATAAGTTCGAGAAAAATAATTCATCCTAGCATAAAACTACTGATTAGCTGTTAGAAAGGTAGTAGGAGTTCATGTTGCTATTTTTAAAATCCTACTCTGTTGATCCAAAAAACCCACGCCATTCCTAGGAAATGGAAAATATTCTGAAAGACTGATAAACAGAGGTTTTTTAAAAAAAAAGTTTTCCTCCAAGCAGTTTTCTATTGCCAAAAAATAAGTAATTTTCCAAGCCAAGTAACCCATTGGGGGATAGTTTTCACAGTATATCAGAGAACGGTTTATGTTCCTGGTACTCCAGAGGGTCCTAAAAAGCTATCTGGTACAGCTAAGCTCACCACCTTGCAGGTGCTTTACCGTTTCCCCAAACTGTGGCTGTAACTCCATGCCCTTTGTCTACTATTGCCTTCTACAGCCTTCTCCCCTCACCCCAGCTCCATTGCCACCACCTCCCCCAGCTTTCCGTGCCCTTCTCTTAGGGCAGAGGCATTGCTGAGCCCACGGAGAGCAGGCGTGGGAGTATCTTGTAACTGTCCTCCCTGCCTTCCCAGGAGACGTAGGATGAGCCGTACATTCTGGAGGAAATACACACATTTGGTGGGGAAACTGAAGCTGGACTGCTTGTGAGGACCGTTTGCCCAGCTCTGCAGCAGAGGAAGAAATTAACCATGTGGAGGCTATATGCAGAGATGGCTGCTGGTCTTGTTAGCCTTTCTGCATGGCAGCATTCCACAGAGAGTTTAGTGTTTGGTGCGTTTAATATCCCTTTACTTTGTCCATGAATGTCGGTACAAAATACCAGTACCAAAGATCGACTAATTCCCACAAAGGGGATGTTGTCACGTGCTTCTCCATTCCCTGCCCAATAGAAAGACTACATACAGCATTGTTGTTCTGTTCTAGCAGCTTTTTTTTGGACATAAGATACAGGGAAAGAGTCAGATCTTTAATCCCACAAGGTAAGGTCAATATTTTAGATAGCTATATACTGCTATAAGTACTCAGTTAACTCCCCAGCTTTCTAGGAAAGTTTTGCACTTTCTCCTGAACCTCGTGCTACCATGACTATACTGCCGAAAGAGGCTCAAGATAGCTACTTCAAAATTCAGTGACCTTAGTCACTACGTTTACTGCAAAAATCACCATTATGGGGCCCTGGTGGAATGCTTTTATTACTGCCTTTGGTTTCCAGTAACCTCCATCCCCAAGGCCTTGAAGGCAAAGAACTGGGAGCTTTTTACACACACTAGATGGAAGTTAAAGAGGGTCAGTCTAGTCCTCTCCTGGCCTGCCCATAGATTAGAGAGTGAACATGTAGTGCTCTCAGCCCTCTCATTTCTCTGCAAAAAGTGCTGAACTCCTCTTCCAGAACAGGCATGCACGCAGCATGCTTGTAGATGACTAACACTGTATTCCGTGTTGCAAATGTACTTTATTCTATTGTAATTATTTTTTTCCACAGTCAGCCCAAGAGTGATCCTTGTACTATTTTATCTCATAGTAATGGGATAGTTTGGCAACAAGATCACTCATCAATTCTCGATGGGTTTTTTCTCCTTCTAAAGAGAGGAGACATTTTTTACGTGTCCGTTTTCCAAAAGCCACGGATTCGGGTATTTTTGCCAAAGAAATGAGTGAGTCAGGCTGCTAACAGATAGTACATGCAGATCTTTTAGAAGCACATTAAGCCGTTACTGGGAAATAGCTCACATCTGACTTCACAGCCTGACACAGCCAGGATGGTCTGAGCAGAACACCCGTTAGCACATGAATCATGGTAGAACAGGTAGCTCCACACACGTTATGTCACTGTTACATAAATGTCCAGGGTAATGAAAGAGAGAATAATAATAAAGAGTCAGAATACCACTGTATTATTCAGCCTGATTAGAAGCCAAAAGATTGTGATGAGTCAGCCAAAAAGGGCAAAAGCATTCGCACACACATATTTCCCCTGCTGCCAGTACTGCCCAGTGGGGTAAAGCCCAGGGAAAGGGAGCAAGGCAGAGAGGAAGATCACAGCATCCACTGGCCCTGAAAACCTTTGGCAATTTTTTGCTGCAATTTGATTCTGCTACACAAGAAAAAGGATGTTGGAAAAAAAGAGTGTACATGTAAAAGGACTAAGGTAACCTCTGAAGATTATGAGGGAGCATTTTCTTGTGTGTGTAGCTGAGACTTACATGGGATGAGGACACCAGGAATGCTTGGGAGTATTTCCAGGCCCCATGCTGCCTTGATGCACAATTTGCTCCACTGCAACTCTGATGTAGCAACTTACTCACTTCCTATCTGCTCACAGAAATACCCACCTGCTTCCTGTGTGCCCAAACTAGCCAGCTATCTTAATGTCTGCTGCATTGAGTAGACATGCCGAAGTATAATTTACTCTAGAGAAATACCATAACAAATTCAGAAGTGGAAAGACTTGCTTGTTGGGGGGCAGTCCAGTGACCCAGTAATGTAACACTTCTGCTAGATCACCATTTCCAGAAGAGTATTCAAAGGCATCATTTCCAGAAGAATGGAGTGAAAAAGTCTTATTTCTGAGGGGTAGGATTCACTGGAAGAGACACCATGAGATTTTCAAAACCGAAGTCCAGATTGGCAGTTGTGCTGTCTGATATAATTAATCTAATACAAAATCTAGATCCCTATGGGAGGATTACCATTTCCCGTGCATTTAATTCTGCACAATTTTATTTCAGAGTCAGAACAGGTAAAAAGCAAAAGCTATACCCAAGCTGTATGTACAGGATACTCTTAAGGACACTGAGATACAGCCCCCATCACTACTGAGAAACAAACACAGTGGTCAAACAGGGAGATTTGACAAGAGTACACAGCTTTCAGATCACTGCAGGAAAACATCATCCTATTTCAAAAGGGATGTGGATGTATGTAATCTGGTTTTCATGTCAACTGATATTAAGCCAAACATTACAAAAAACTTTGTGACCAGGTCCTTTCCTCCAGCATACTGCTGGGAAGCTGCAGCATTTAGTCACTAACTCCAAGGAAATCCAGCAACAGCATCAACAGGTGAAGAGATGGCAGTGAGCCAGGCTAGTTTCACTCAGAAATTTCTGCTGCTGATGTATGCAGAGCTGTCAAAACCGTGGTGAGTGTCACCAAGCCAATGTGAGAACTGGAGGAGTTTCACACTACTGCCCAGTGCTGGGAAACCAGCACCTTCCCAGCCTTCTTGTCCCCAGATATGCTTTACTAAATTTATTTTTCAATTAACTCTTGTTGTTCGCCAAGAAGAAGAAGCAGCCAGATTTTCTCAGTGAGAATTACCCATGCAGACAGAAATGTTAGCATTTCAGCAGCAAAGACCTGCAGCGCAGCACAAGGCCAGACAGTGTTAATGCAAGGCACTCCTGGATGTACAAGGAAATTAGGAAAGATGACAGCTTCAGGGAAAAGATGAAGAAATAGAACAAATTTCCCTGCTGAAAGGCCCAAAGCCCCCAAACCAATCTGAAAAGCTGTGGCTACATGGCATGGTAGATGGTAAGGACACAGGAGGGAGACTGGAAGAAGTATTGGGATGAAGCAACCAGCTACAGTCATAGGAAACAGCAATGTTGCACGTTCTTCCAAACAAACCCCAAACACTTGAAGGGTCTTGTTCGGTTTTAGCTGGTGTCTATGATTCTGTTATATTGCTGCAAAATAATAATGTAAGAAATAATAAAGAAAGATTAGACTTGCACTGACAGACTTCTGAATATATAACTGTAGAGAAGAATGTGATGGTGCTTGCAAACTGCAATATATGCTTAATATCTTCCAACTATAACTCCTGTAACTTCTTTCAGAGTGCCATCTCCATGTCCGTTCTAGCCCACAAGTCTTCGAAACTTAATAAAGCCCCACTTGTTCTATGTTAACAGAGAAAAATAACAAAGCTCAGTATCTTTGAAAAGCTACAGGGAGCAAGTGTGGCTTATAGCAAACCCTGAAGCTGGAAGAACCTGCAACTGAAAGACCTAAATGGGGCTTATAAGAAAGACAGGGAGAAACTCCGTAGCAGGGCCTGTTGTGATAGGACAAGGGATAATGGTTTTAAAATAGAGGGAGATAGATTCAGACTGGACATAAGGAAGAAATTTGTTACAATGAGGGTGGTGAAACACTGGAACAGGTTGCCCAGAGAGGTGGTAGATCCCCCATTTCTGGAAACATTCAAGGCCAGGTTGGATGTGGCTCTGAGCAACCTGATCTAGTTGGAGATGTCCCTGCTTCTTGCAGAGTGGTTGGACTAGATGACCTTTAAAGGTCCCTTCCAACCCAAACCATCCTATGATTCTATGATTCTATAAGAATGGAGCATAACATTTAGTGCTATGACAAAATGCCTATCACAATCCTAATGAATATGTGTTTAAACTCCAAACACCTGTCAGTCAATTATAATAGAGCGCTGTGAATATTAAAAAGAGTGTGTTTGTAAAGAGTCCAATTATAATGATTCTCACTCTGGGTGATGAGAAAAACCTGCTATGTAATTGCAAGGTGCTCTGCTGCTTTTCTGATTAGAGCTGGCTGGGATCTCTCTTAGTCTATGCTACCACAGTAAAATCTGCATATTCACATTCAGCAGATGAAATGTCAAGAGTATGGTTATTTCTTTAAGAAACCTTGTTCAATGGAACACCATCTCTAGAAAACAAGCAGCAAATTACCCTTGGGTTCAGGTTCATTGCATTTTGTGATTAACCTTCAGGCCTTCTTTTTCAGGTTTTCTTACCTTTAATTTTACTGTTAAACGTATACATTTAAATTGTCACATGGCTTGAATTATCAGCAAAGACACGTGCATGCAAAACATCAGTTAAATACTTTTGAGGATGTGTATAACTGGTAATATGGGCATTTGAAATTAGCATTTGGCCTCAAGGAATTTCATGTGGGCTTTGATGCTAATTCATTAGGTGTCTTCAGACAAAACAGCTTGCACCTTGAATTCCCTGTCTGTACAATGAAGAAAGTGACCGTATTTAATCTACTAGGGACTGCTGGTTTGATTAATTATTGTAATATTGCTTCAGCTAGCAACCACTGAGTCAGCCGGGCATTGCTGTTTCTTGAGATACAGGGGGCACCCCAGTTCATCACAATCTTCTTCACAGAAAAAGGAAGCGGGAGAGGACCCTGCACAATCCTGGAGAGCTTTGAACAACGGCTCTTGCCCTTGCTCTGGGAGAAGTCACCACCATTTCCTCTGGCTTGCTGTTACCCTGACTAGCCATAGCTCTCCAGAGGTACTGATCACCTTTGGGTCAGTTATTCAATGAGGCATCTTCAGCCTGTGAAAAATCAGATCATAGAGCTTAGGAAACTGGGAAGAGAGATAAGGGGATAACATTTCATTTTTTCTCTTCACTGGCTTCCCTGGAAATACAGTAAGTACCTCAAGCATTTCAGCCAGCTGCAAGGCTTGTGGCTTCTCTGTTTCGTTCTCAGCAGGTACATCTGGTTTCTGGTCAAGGGATGCCCCTTCACCTTCCCTTTTTCCTCTGAAACGAAACAAAACATGACATCTGCAAAGTAATGAGAGTGAAACCATTTCATTCACTTTCAGGCAGACCGATTGAATTTTCCTGAAATGTAACAGGATGTGAAAGCAGCAGCAGCACTTTGAGCAGAGCTCCGTGAGCCCCTGAAGCAGCAGCAGATGATCTTGCTGCAACATCAGGCTGGGCTGCCTGGGGAAATTCTGTTCATTAAACACACCTCTTCCAATGACATCTTACACTAGTGTGTTGCTTTGAAGTTGTTGCCTCTGACGTCCAATATTTGGCAAGCGCAGTCTAAGCTGAAAAAAAAAAAATAAAAACGTTTAAAAAAATCAAATCTCTTTCTTCTTCTGACCATGTTTAGGATATTTGGAAATTTCACAACAACAATTGCCAAATTCAATTCACATTCCCCCCACCTTCCTGACCAGCTAACTTTACTCCAGACCTCAGATACAGTAGACTTGACCCACATCCGGACATCCATTCACCTCAACCTTCTGTTTGCAGCGGTGCTGTGACAGCTGTTTCTTGTGTCAAGACTGGCCAGCTGGGGAGAGCGGGGGAATGAGATAAAGATGACAAAAAAGCCATTGTGACACTAGCTTTGTTCAACGGAAATTAAGGATTGTGTTTCAAGTACAGCTAAATTGTGACGGCTCTCCGATGTGTATACGAACGCTTATTTTTCATGAATTGTGATCTTCTACTTCTACTGCTCTGAATTTTTCAAACTTTTAATCAAGCCCTGGCCACAAGTCTGTAACGGAAAGTAAGTTTGCCTTCTCCTTCCAGTGTCAGAAGTGACAACACCTTCCACAAACATAAGCCTCCGGACCGCAACATTTGGCCAAACTGTGACTGTCTTTGGGCGCCTGACGCATACTGATGTCCTGCGGCATTAAGTTATGTTAGCTTATTACAAGCGAGCTCAAGGATTTCACTGGATAAGCTTTCCGCAGAATCTTAGCCAAAATAAATAAAAAAACTCAACACTTTTCTCCCTGAAACACATGATAATTAGAAAAATAAATCACTGCCCCGTCTTGGCACCTGGTTTATTAAAAGAGGGGTTTGAGCCTCACAGTTTGCTTTTGACTCTGACCTGCTTCAGCACGTATTGTTTGCTATTGCTGACAACAGGTGCCTCTAGGTCTGTGCCTCTGGAGGTCGGTGTGCTCCTCAGTGTCCTTGCTCTGCAGAGAAAGTGAGGTCAACCCGGAGTTGTTCAAAGAGTTTCATAACATTCGAGTGAGAAAACGCAGCACAGGATCCAGATTCCTGTCCCAGCTCGGTTGAAGCTGAGCTGAAGGCTCTGGAAATGTTATCCGCTGATGTCAAGCGTGATTTAACATGTGGCAGCGTGTGGAAACTGGCTGTGCAAGCTGTTGTAACATACCGTGAGAGCGGCACAAGGCAGCAGGAGTACTACGAGCACTTTGCTACCACAGCAGTTCACACCGAAGAAAATCTTCATAAAAAGCATTTACAGCCATTCTCTGGCAGAGGTTGGTTAATGAGATGGATAGTAAGTGGGATGACTGGAGGCTCCCTAAGGCAGCCACGGCAGTTCCCATACCCCGGAGATAAGGCTGGCTACGAGCGCGAGCCAGGAAAAAGGAGGTGATATAGAACAGAGGAGAATCTGCGTTTTCTGTGGCCCAGGCACTTTTCCCAGGGCAGGAGAGAGCAGAAATCAGAAACAGGTTTGCTGTTTCTCCTCTGAGTTAAAGAAGGGATTAATTACAAGGGGAAAATGCCTCATAATATTGTGACTCAGCAAAAAACGTTACTGGCTTGGAAGCTGCTGGAGGACATGGCTGGGACACAACCGTGAGTCAGGGAAACCTGGAATTTGGGCTGCTGCTTTCATCCTTCCCTCCAGCCTTCATTTAACAACCTGAGTGTTTGGGAGCAAGGCGATCGCTTATAAAGAGATACCTCATGTTGCCTTGTGTAGCTGGCATGGATTTAGACTGCACAACACAAATAGAAGTATAGACAACATTATTCCCCTTTTTGCATAGTGCTTTTTGGCACTGATCTTTCTACAGCAGCTCCTGTGGTGTGGTCCTAGCAAAACAGGCTGGTGGACCGCAGATGAGCCCTCCAGCATGTACTGTAGTCTAAAGTCATTGTAGCACAAACCTGGATTCCCAGCTTTCCCACAGGAAAAAAAAAGGTAAGGAGGAAAACTTTGTATCACCACTTTGTACCACCATACTCTGTGGTATTTTTAGGGGAAAACCCATCAGAAAAGAGCATACACCTTCTAATAAGTCATGTGTTAGCTTTTCTGAGAACCACTGCAAGAGTGTTGGAGCAACAAAATGTGTTTCCCAGATGGTCACCTAACTTGACCTTTCATCTCATGGAGTTAAAAGAAGATAGGAATAAGTCTCATCCCCAAGAAAGACGTTGAGAGGGTAGGATGCAATCCAACTGCTCTCTCCTGTCTGATGTACTTAAGTGCTGCTGCAGAGGAATGAGTTGTATCTGAGTACCTAAGTATTAACTCAGAATATGAGTTAAAGGAGTTTTTCAGACTTTTAGGCTGTCCTGCTCACGTTTTAGGAAATGTTAATTTTCCCTAAACCCTTCAGATGGACCTACAGAGTGTTTTTCTTTTCACTGCTTCATGTTACACAACAGTCTGGAGACTCCAGCCAGAAGTAAATGCTACAGTCAGTGGCAGTACGTAACTCACCGGGAAGCTGACTTTGCCCTCTAAATTTTATAACCCAACATACAGACAATAGGCAGTAGGTAAATAGGAAAGGGAAGCTAAGTAAAATAAATAGCCTAAATAAAACCTAAATAAAATTAAATAGCAGACATGGGAAAGGTGATACACAGTGATGGTGAAGGCAGGTGTGATTACATGACCTAGTCACCGCAGAGACCTGGGTAATTACAAGCTGTTTCTGGATCATTTGTGTGGCAGACAGCATGAAAAGGCAGGATTTGGTGAAGACAAAATATGCTCTCATGAATTTGAAATAGTGTAATATGCAAAACTGTGAGGCTTTTTATTTACTGGATGGATTCACGAACTTACTACAAGTCCATGAAACTCAAGCTGGGATCTGCAATGTTATTTTCATCAGTCATGGTGAACAATCACTCTTTCCTTTTCGCTGTTCTTCTCTTTTAAGCCTCATTGCTCAGCACTCTGACATCTTCTGAAAGATTAAAATGAGCAACGCTGGTGGGTTTTTTTCCCTAAATTTCTGCTGACAAACCCTGGTGACGTGTTAGAATACACTGTTGGTGTTGGGCCACTGACAGAGGATAAGCAGCGGGAGCGGGAAGCATCATCAGTCCTTACAGCTAAAATTACAGGAGTGAGTTAAATTCAACTGTGCAATCGTTAGGCATGACTGCATACTTGCAGATGTAGCTACGTCAGGCTCATGGCTCAGACCCTGGTTTCTATCCTGCCTGAGCAGCACGTTTTCCAATCCAGGCTGCCAGAGGTCATCCAAGGACCACCATGACTCCCCTGGTGCCTCTCGTGGAGACAGCTGTGCACACAAGTTCAAAGCTGCCCGTATCTTCTCATCTTAGGAGTCCTGTCTGAAAAGTAGCCCTCTCTTCAATCCTAACTAAAACAGAGGCTATAGCTTACTCTGTGTTAAGAAGCCCATGTGTTTGTCTATGCCAAAACAAAAAAGACAGCAATAATCCCCCCAGCCCCACATTGCTTATTCCCATCCCTGTTCATCTTCTTCCCCCTCTCTTTTGCCCCTTCTCCATCAGCAGCACAGGCATGAACCAGATCTGGAAACTGTTTCAGCTGAAAGCCATATCTCACCATGTGCTTCTGTTTGTTGGGGGCTTTCTGTTAAGTTGAATGCACATCAAAATTCAGTCTAAGAAAAATCTTGCAAGACTATTCACCAGCCTACCGACTCTTTTGCATTGCCATTCCTTTGCTTTGGTCCAAAGGTACAACACTGCTCCCCAAAACAAAGCACAAGAAAATACCAAGGAGACTCAAAAAAACCTTGAACATCTCTACACAGACTTTTGTTTGATAGGTAGTTTGAATTTCACATCCTTGTGTAGTTCCTCTCTGTCACCCAAGACCAGCATATGTAGCATATCACAGGCTCACTGATGCAAGCGGCTACTCATAAACTCTGAAAAACATGCCAGGCTGGAAGAAAAGACTGGCAAAACATCTCAGAGGCTGTTGGACCGCAACAGGGTGACAAGGAGCTCACGTTACACCAGGTGTCCCAAACATCTCTAGTCTTTTATTTCACAACTTGATGAGAGGGTCAGTCCTTTGAAGTCTTTCCTAAGCATGGTAGCAGCACCCAGAGAATGAGTCTGTAGTCCCATAGGGGAAGGATGTAGTCCCATGGGGGAAGGACACAGGCAGAACAGCAAAGCAGCAAGCCGTAGTGCTTGGGTGTAAAAAGGACAAACCCTGGTTTGTTTAGGCTCCCAGTCAGTTCCTGAGGGCAGATCATCCACCCTCTTAGGCAAGTCTCTCACCTCCTCATCTGTGAGGTTTATGAGGTTGTGCCAAGGAGAGTGCCCTAAGGAGGCCAAGGCTCTTACCGCCAGGACCACCACATCAGCCTGGGCAGCAGCCTGGAGAAAAGCAAACGAAGCACCCTGACCTGAGAAATTCCATCAAGAGCAGTTGCAACACCCATGGGAGATGGCTCCGTTGCTATTATTTATGCTTTTGAAAATCTCTCCCTACTCATTTACTAATTCCCAAACACACTAGGAACATTACTGAATGGAGAATCCCAGACTTTCTTACACAAAAGAAGAATCTAAATGAAGCCAAGAAGCAGTATTATACTTCTCTTGAGGAATTTTCAATTCCTGAAAGTTATATAACTTTCAGTAATCCTTACTGTGTATTAGTACCATGAATGGCAGAAAGATAAAAGAAACATCTGAGAGTTTATGGAGCAAAACTCAGCTATACTAGACTGACGCCAGCAGAATTGTCTCCTCAGTTGAAGGGTGGCCTGAAGTCCTTATGCTTGTTTGACAGGGTGTTTCACTTTGCAGTGTCAGTAATGTTCCCTTGCGTATTTTATACTGAAATAAAATAGCAAATCTGGTTGCCTTGTATTTTCCTCCTTATGCAGTTGATCTTCAGGGAGAATGACTATAAGCGCACTGGTGGGAAGTATTTTGTTACAGTCTCATTCATTTTAGAGCCTCATGAGCTCCTAGTACTTCATGAAGAGTTACAGTATGGTTGGTACCATTATTAGAGCCATAATAGCCTCAGAGTCCTTAAAGTGGACTGGACTTTCAACCACAATAATAATAATAATGACAATGACAATAATAATAATAATAAAGCAGTTGTCAAGCCTTTTGTTGATAGATAGGAGTTTGAAAAACAGCTAAATAGGTCGCAGAGGCTCAAACCCCGTAAAGCAAATGTAGGAAGAAACAAATATTTATTATCTATTTAGCCTCTTGCTCTCTGGGATGCTTGTTTAATGCATGGCGTGTGAGAGTGACAATGCTGCTGTTGTATCCTCCTGATAGGCTTCAGGCTGTGAAACCACCTTGGGTACAGAACAGAAGTGCACAAATGGGATTAGCTAATTGAGTTCCCTCCTTTAGGAGGCCGAGAAATAAGAGCAGAAATGTGGCGAGTTTGTCTGAGGAGGCTCAAGTGGAGCGGGAAGAAAAGAGGTGAGGATCCTCTCGCTCTTCCCATCTCTAGGCAGAACCCTCCCCTGGCAGCCCCTTCGGCAGCGCCGTGTACCCCAGCGCCCAAACTGGTGGAGCTGCCTGCACTCCCACTGCCATTTTGTCCTAAGGGATGGGGAGGGTATTTTTCTTTCCATTTTGGAGCAGTAGTTAAGAGAGCATTTCCATAGCTGACTTGCACCGCAGCTCCTGTGTGTTATTTGCATCGTCAAGTCCAAAGGAGAAGGCAATGACAATGCTTGTCAAGGTGAGATCCATTCAATGCAGAGCATGGAGCAGGTCTTTTCTGCTGAGTGAGGGGTGGAGGGACGTATTTTAGCAAGTCTAAGAAAGTCCAGGAAATAGTTCTTGCAAACTTGCCTGAAATTATAGTGAAAATGGAAAAAGATAAAGCATTTTAAAATGGGAAAACTTTCGCTTCTTCCCTTGCCAAGTTCTTCTTTTCTAAAACTATGTAAGGAACCAGGCCAAAATGGGAATAGGGTTTGATTGAATAGTTTGGAGGGGATTTGTGTTTATTTAGTTAGTTAGTTAGTTTTCAAAGTACGCATTAACTTATATTTCTAAATGGAGTGGAAAGAATAATAAGCAAAACTTGTTCTCTAAAAACATGCACGTAAAATGCAAGTGAGTTTCATTTCTTGCTTTTCTAGGACTGAGGCCTGGAAATTGCGTTTTCTTTTCTCAGAAGACTTAGAAAGCAATTCACATTTCAAAAGCAGTTACCAGTTACAGTTTATCCTGTTTGTTTTTCAAGAGAATATGAAGAATACGTTTTTATATGGCAGAAATCATTTACCAGCAGTAACCATTTAATTGCTAGACAAAAGCCACAGGCAAGCAACACTATTACAAAGTCTGTAAAAAGGACAACATGAAAAATTAACTATTAGGTGGCTCATTTAGCTTACAGCTGTTCTGCATTCTTATCAAGTGGTATTCTATGTCAAAGACTGACAGTTTTAATTTCCTTTGCTGATTGCTCTATTTAGATCACTTTGACGCAGATTATTCCTTTTACAAGAACATAGTCCAGCTGGAGGGCAAACATCTCTCCGAGTAATTTTTCTTTCATTTTTTTTTCCTGTTGCTCCTTCACAGTATGTAGGAGAGGTGCAAAGTCAAGTGTATAACTCGGGTTTATAATAGCAATTTTGATATTTTTAGGCATTCAGGTGTAATGTGTGGTCCCTAAGTCACAGGGCTGTAATTCTAGCTTAGTCTGGGGAGAATTATTTCATGAGGTAATAAATGAAACAGCAATTAGACTAAGCAGAATCAAGAAAACATTTAAAACATGGATTCAATTTCAATGGATTTTAGGCATACATTTTAACTTCTGTGTGCATTTAATTGTTGTTTGGAATAGAGGCTAACTGAAGCACAAGCTTCCCTGACCTTGAGGTAATGGAGGCTGTGCTTACTGTAGCCTGTGCTTACAACCCAGATAATTACACTGAAGTGGCTGGTGCTTCTGTTATAATGCCTGTCATCCAGAAAACAGCACAGCAAAATTTGACCCAAAAACTGAAACACCCATTCAAACTTCTACACTTGACAGAGCATCCTCAACTGGCTCCCTTTTACAGGAGGATTTTGGACCTTGTTCATGTGCCATCTCAGACCAGACTCTCCTGAAAAGACCCTGTGCAGCCAGATGCTCCCAACATTTCAAGCTCCACACCACCTTCTACCTTCTTGTGCAGGGAGACTGTCCTGCGTCCATCATCACCAACAGTCGTTCCCCTGAGAGCTGGTCAAGGGAGAAGATAGCACTGACCTACCATGGACTGCTGGTGTTTCCCCAACGATGCTAATGAAGACTTTGACTTCTCCAATGCAAGCATGGGACAACACAATGGAGAATGCATCTGGCACCTTAGGTGATGCGACCAAGTATCTTCTGGGTCGCATGAGAAGGGCAGGTCTCAGCACTGGGTTGCAAACATGGGCTGTGCCTTCTGGTGGTGTGCCTAGGCTATGGGTCCTTGCTACACTCCACCCTTTGGCTGCTGGGAAGTGCCACAGCTGTATTTGGCACAACTGGTCAGAAAAACAAAGACAGGCTGTGGCAGTGCATGGCAAAGGTGGTAAATACAGGTCTGGCTTGGGGTGGTTACAAGGTAGAAGCCAAACAAGTCAAGTTATCACTTAATGCAGTAGATTGGCTCAATAACTACATGCCCAAACTTTCCCATTTCTTGGGCATTTTGGCCAGGCTTTGCTTGCTCTAATTTAGGGGCCAGAAACTTTACCAAACACCTAATGCTACAACTTTGCTAGTGAATCAAGTGTGACTAAAACCACTTTCAGGCACGGAAGCCTGTATTCACATTATTAAACCATCTCACCTTCCAAAACAGGATGAGTGCTCACAAACTGCCTATTAGGAGTGGTCATTGATCAATCCTAGCCCCCAAACCATGCCTGAAAACAGTTTTGGAGAGTGATATTTGTCTTAGCCTGAAGTGGGACCAGGCATGTTCTGTAACTGTAGGAAATAGCTGCTTGAGTCTCCTTGCCCAGGGCAAGCCCTCTGGCAACCTCTGGCACCTTCACTAGTAGACACACAGCCTGCCATTAATTCATTCCGTTCATTCTTCTTTTTCCCTCAGTATTCAAATCTCTCCTTCTGAAGCAATGCTGGCCTCTCCCAACAGTGCATTTATGTCAGGAATACAACTGACATCTGTAGTAACTGTCCCTGCTTGTTAGATGTGTCTGAACTCCCTGAGATCCATTCACCATGCAGCCCATATGAGGCTGGTGATGCTGCTAACATTTGACTCTTCATACAGTGCTTGGATTAACCCCCCCCCAACCCTGTGGGCCCACTTCCAACCTGATTCTCAGGCACCCCCTCCTCTTTGCTGCCTCCACAAACACCAAGTTCAGACCAAACACCTTCCTCTCTCTTCCTCTCCATAGAGGACCGTGCACCAGCTGCGACGCTTACCTCCTGAGGTGGCACTGGTCTTTGCAAGGCAGTGGTGGTCAGGTTCAGCACTGGATTCAAGCCCCTGCAGAGAAGTCCTTGGCTTCCTGGAGGTAGTACACCTTTCCTTTCACTGTCTTTTGGGTGTGCTGCAGCAGCAATGTCTTCCAGCTACGTTGCATCCTCCACTAAGACAGACAAGTCACAGCCAGAGGGCACGGAGGTGGAGAGGGACAGCCAGTCCACTCGGGAAAGGTGGATCAGATACAGGAAGGTCTTTGGGATCCAAAGCAGGAGATAGATGCAGAGACCACACTGCTGGAGATAGATTTGGAGACCACTTGCAAATGAGCGCTCCTGAAGCTGAAAGGAGATACTGGAAGGGGCAGTAGCAAGGATGTATTCAAGAGGTGATCCTCAAAGATTGGAGGGTTCAGATGAGGATGCAAAGCAAATTTCTAGCCACTCAGAGTATCAATCCCACTAACTATAACTGTGGTGAGAAAGACAGCATGTCCTGACAGGAAATGCGTGCCATGTAAAGACCTTATCAGAGGCGAACATCTGCAGCTGACTGAGGTTATTGCTTAGAGACAGCTTCTCTCTGTTGACCATAGTGGAAAAAGGAAACAAGTGTGTGAGATGAGTGGAAGAAAGCAATTGAGAATTCCTTTTCTGTACAAGCATGGACACGTTTCGGTTTTCGCTTGGCCCCTCTTGCAGCATCCGACTGCCAAGCTAGCATACTTCTCCATTGCCATGTCTTCAGGTATCAGGCAACCGAACCGAAAGTGCCTGATGCCTTCCCCAGAATGAAGCGTCCTCCTTCAGCACATATGTAACTGCCCTAGGTCTTTGAGCCACTGGAGAGATGCCAGCCCATGCGCCATTGTCTGCCTGTGGGCTATGCACACAGAGCATTCACAAGCAATTAAAATATTTTTTTCCCAGGGAGGTTTTTGTTTCAATGCTCAGACCTTTGTCCCTGCCCGCGGCAATGCTGGGAGAACAGGGCATCTGCCACCTCAGCCAGCAGCCCTGTTATACACGGCCACACATGCACATTGTTCATGCCGAGCTCACAATGCCGACAAGCGACCTGGGTCACGCTGAGCCACTCGTGCAATGGAGACAGTCACCTGAGAGGCAGCTGACTGCAGGGTGTCAGAGAACAGCTGCAGGGAGAGGATGCAGAATTGTATACGTCTTGCACATACAGCTGTCTTGCACCTCGCAGGTATATAGACACCAAGGCTTGCAGCTTTTTAGGGGGCCTCCCATTGGCCATGCCAGGAGAATTGCATCATGACTCAGTGAAGGCTTATACTTATCTTTTGGATGCATAGCTTAAGGTAAGCTGAGCCTTAGTCACTGGAAATCACACAACCCATGGTGTGGCTCTTTAGCATTAGAAACAACAGTTGCAGTTCAATCTACAGATTACCAAAAGTGTATGAAATTTTTCCTTTTGGATACAAACAAAAGCAGTGAATAAGATATCCTTTCACATGAAAATATATATTTAAATTGCTCTGGTCTTCCCTTGTCTGGTTTTGGGTTGGTTTGGTTTTTTTTTTTGCCTGCTACTTCAATGTAAAAAAACCCACTGTTTTAAAAAAATGTGGTTTCCTAGGCATTCATTTATAATCTTTCTACTGAGCTCAGTAAAGTATCAGCCTAGTCCTTGCACATGTGTGTCTGTGTTAATAGGAGGTCTACTGGACTAAGAGCCAAATTGCCTGCATTTATTTCAGTGCAATGACATTGGCAGAAAACTGAGTTACAAACAAGAAAGAGATCTTTCCTGCTAGTCTCAAGGATGGATAGGCCTGATGAACCCAGTTGCCTCTTTCCCCGAGAGATGTTCCTACCAGCTCACATAGGCTCACTAGGGAAGACTAGGAGTTAGGGAGAGAGGGCTGAGTCAAATTGTCATTGCTGACTCTGCCCAGTCTACTGCCCTGTATCTTGCAAGCTTTATAATTCCATGGTTAAAAAATAAAAGCCAGGTGAATTTTGCTTCCTTAATTAATATCACCTTCTAAATTATTTTGGAGAGGCTGTGCCATTGGACCTGCCAAAGAAATTCAATTTTGCAAATCTCTTTCACAAATCTGGACTTCTCCTGGCCTCTTCTTTCTCCTTCTTCCCTTTAACTCTCCTTTGATTCTTTCCTTTCCCCCTCACTCCTTTTCTGTATCCTCAACTGTACTCTTTTTCATTAAAAAATAAGATCTTTCCCAACCCTCAGCACCTCTTTTTGTTCATTTCTTGGCCTTTCTCAGCTCTCCAGCAAAATACCCTGATTCAGCAACCTCTGGGCACCTGTGCCAGTGCTTGACCAATGCCACTGTGCAACCTTTTTTCTGGTTAGGAAATTTGTTCCACAGTAAGGAAGCACTTTCTTATTTGAAACATACAATTGTATTCACAGCTCGGTTAGTGCCATGTGTTCATTGGTGTCCTCTCTGGTATTTACACACACTGCTGATAGGAAGCAGTCTTTTCCCCTCTGAGGCTTTGTTTTGCTAGACTAAACACAGTGTCCACTTTCCAGCTCCTTCCCAGCACAAAGCTCTCCATCCCTCTGACCGCTCTGGGTACCCTTCAGTCTCAGTCCATCTTTGTTTAACATGGGCAGTCAGAAGCACAAGGAAAATTTGAATGAAATCTCGCAAACATCTTTGAATTAGGGCAGTAAGCTTCCCTCTTTTCCAGACCACTCTAAGTCCACGTTAGCAGCACATTCACCGTATACAGCAGGGTCATAGAATCATAGAATCGTTAGAGTTGGAAGGGACCTTTAAAGGCCATCTAGTCCAACCCCCCTGCACGAAGCAGGGACATCTCCAACCAGATCAGGTTGCTCAGAGCCTCATCCAGCCTGGCCTTGAATGTTTCCAGGGATGGGGCATCCACCACCTCTCTGGGCAACCTGTTCCTGTGTTTCACCACCTTCATTGTAATTTTTTTTTCCTTCTGTACAGTCTGAATCTGTTTCCTTCTATTTTGAAACCATTACCCCTTGTCCTATCACAACAGGCCCTGCTGAAGAGTTTCTCACCATCTTTCTTATAAGCCCACTTTATGGTACTGGAAGGCCGCTATAAGGTCTCCCCGGAGCCTTCTCTTCTCCAGGCTGAAGAGCCCCAACTCTCTCAGCCTGTCCTCATAGGACAGAACATTCATTGCCATCACAGCACCCAGCTTGTTAGTTCCTTCCTCACCACATATTTAGTAACACTCAGCAGTGCTCTCTCCCTCTTACTCAGCTCTGTGCTCACCCAATCCCTATTTTCTCAGAGCTCCCTCATTGTTGCATTCCACAAGACTCCGCGAAAAGTGAAATTCCCAGGACGGAAACGTATGTAGGAAACAGCTTCTCAAAGAGTCTATTGGGCTGACACATTCCAATGTTGTAAAGTCATGTTTCATTTTATCCTGTTCACCTCCTAACCTCTATTAGTCCTTTCATTAAAAATTTTCTTGAGAGTTTTGCATACTATTGCAGCCAACCACATAAGACTGCCTGGGTCACCTCCACTCTCCACCTTAACTAAAGGGCCCAGGTTTGCTTTTCTTCATATGTGTGTTATTGTCCTCATCTGAGGACAGTCTGAGTTTGAAACTAAGAATACTTCCTACCAGGGCTGTGCTTCCATCTATCAGTCCCTCCAGAATTAATAGGCACACTGTTCTGGTTTTGTTTAGTGAGAGGGGGCTACAGTGGTAGCTTCTGTAGGAAACTGCTAGAAGTTGCTCCCCTTTGTTCAGTGGACTCGGCCGGGCCTAGGGCGGACCCGCTGCTGGCCAAGGCTGAGCCAATTGGTAGCAGAATGTTCCATGATAACGCCTCTGTGATAATGTATTTAAGAAGGGGAAAACCAGGAAAAAAAAAATAAGAAGATGTGAAGATGCTGAGGCGGGGCAGAGAGGGGGAGGCGCGAGCCTTGTGGGCCTTGCAGGCCTCACCCTCTGGCCTCCCGCCGGGCAGCTGACTCGGCCTGGCCTAGCTGCAAGAAGTGGAGAGGAGATGAGATGTGAAGAGAACCTGAGAGGTGTCTGCCTGCCTGTTGTGAAGACTTTCTTGTGAGAGGAACGGCTGCAGATGCCAAGGTCAGTGAAGAAGGAGGGGGAGGAGTAATGCTGTTCCTGGCCAAGATTCCCCTGCAGCCTGTGGTGATGACCATGGTGGAGCAGGCTGTCCCCCAGCAGCCCGTGAAGGACCCCATGCCGGAGCAGGTGAATGCCTGAAGGAGGCTGTGGCCCATGGAGGGCCCATGCTGGGGCAGCCATTCTGGACTGCACCCCGTGGAAGAAATGACCCACGCCGGAGCAGTTTCAGGAAGGACTGTGGCCCGTGGGTGGGACCCCACGATGGAGCAGGGAAAGAATGTGACGAGTTCTTCCCCTGAGGAGGAAGGAGCGGCATAACGCAACGTGTGATGAACTGATCATAAGCCCCATTCCTTCTTTCTCCCTGTGCTGCTCAGGGTAGAGATAATGTTAAGCCTGGGAAGAAGGAGGGGTAGGGGGAAGTTACCTTGTTCTCTTTCTCATTATCCTGCTTTAGTTTTAATAATAAAGAAATAATTTTCCCCAGATTGAGTCTGTTTCGCCCATAATGGTAACTTTAAGGATTTCTCCCTGTCCTTATCTCAAACCACAAGCCTTTTTTCTTATATTCTCTCTCCCTATTCTCTCAGAGGGTGGGAGGAGTGAGAGAGAGACTGCGTAGTCTGGTCCCAAGCGGGGCTAAAACATGACACATATTTTGCCCCACAATAATCCAGGAGTTTTCTGAAAAAAAATGGCAGAGTCACTGTATCTTGAACAGCAGAAGGGGCAGAAAAATGGTGACACACTTGAGATCCAAAATCATTTATGATCATCCCAAAACTGTGCAAAAAGAGACAAACTGAGCAACAGCTGGCAGTACGTTCATAGCTGTGGAGGAAGTAATTTCTTCAGCTATATTTCTATTGTCAGAGCTTATCTGTTAGGCCATGGGGATCCAAAACACTGTCAAACATTTAATTTTTGGAGTAAATAGGTGGAAAATCAGTGAGAAGAAGAGGTGAAATCATGGATGAGGAGTTAGCTACCAATAGGCAAGATTTCAATTTCCTTCTAGACCTTTCTTTGTTGAGACATGTCTGTTTATCCCAGTTGTGTTATCCTTTTCAATCAGCATTCCCAGCTAAACAGTTACCAGCACTGCTATTATAGTACCCGTAGCTAAAATAGTTTTGCAATATGGGGTATATCAACAGGATGGATTTTGTTGGCCTCCTCCCAGCCTTCTTGAACTCTTCTTGAACACTTCTTGAAGTGGTAAAAATCCCTTGGTACATGAGGTGCCTACACAAGAAAATATTTTCTCCTGCAATCCTTAAGAAATCTACACATAGAAATGGAATTTTAAACAGTTTTTAATGCGATACTCCACATTTAAACAGTTTCACTTTGTAAATTCAAATACAGTTGTGAATAAAATCCCGGATCCTTTCCTCAAAACAAGCTATAAACGTCATACTGCATGTCGAGTGGAAATTCTGAGATTTCATCCTAGCAATTTAAACCAGACCTAACTCTTTCATCTGCGCAGTCCCTTACAAAACCATCATTAAAAAAATCCCAAAACATCACACAAGAAAAAACTGGCAACAACAATAACCCCAACCTTCTGTTGCCACTCAATGGTAAGAACACTAAGATTAAAAGCTAAATTTTGTGGGCGCTACAACTTAGTTAGGAAAAATGGTACCTACATGGTATGAATTATCAAAAATTAGATTTATCTGTACTGTTAACTAACTGTAATGAATAAAATGCAGAAGACTGGAAAGTTAGAAGTCAGCAGAGAGAAATTACGCAAACGATGTGAATGTGAATGGTTATTTGTAATAGGATAAGACTACAGTATGTACGTAAACCCAACTATTTACTATGCCTAAGCATGATGTTTTATGCCAGGATATCGCATATCTTTTTCTCCTGGTGCTCTCTTGCTCAGCCTGTAAAGCTTTAATCTATTTTCAGGAAACATTTAACATATTCCTGCCATGTCACATAGAATTCTGCTTGAAAGAAAGGTAACTACATCTGACGGCTCCATGCAGGCTGAGAAATGTGCGCTGAAGCTGAAGGCTTCAGACAACATACCTTAAAAAAAAACTTTATCGTAGCACAGCCCTGGTCCAGTGAACATCCTCACCTGTTTCACTGCTGTGTGGGTGTAGAGTTACCGCCACTGTCAATAAGGTTACTCAGAAACAGGGAACCAAGTGCCTATTTGCAGATCTTCCACATCTAAGACAATGCTGTGAAAGGAGCTGGAGAAATGGAAATACGAACAAAGACAAATATCTCAAGGTAGCAGTCACGTGACCCTTTGGTGCACATCTAAGAACAATTCCAGGCCATGTGAAGTGCCCGAGGCCATTGCATGGCTTCTTTCAAAGCCCAGGCTAAAATTTACATTAGAGACTATCCCTCTACCAGAGTTTCTCCTCTACAAAATGGAGTTGCTGTCTGTCCCACATCAAAGAGAGGAACTGATTCCTTCTCACTCTGGGTCTGTAAAACACCACATTGATTTTCGGCACCTTTGCTGTGAATCAGCTCAAGGGAGCTTGAACCCAAGGGGTGGGAATGCCCCGGGATGGCTAACCAGCCCCCGCTGCCCCTTGCTCCTCTCGCAATCAGCATAGCTGACATACACTACAGCTGACTATACTACTGTATAGTATAAGTACTGTTATTAATATGGGTATGGATAGCACAGCTGAAGGAATTAGGCTCCTTTTCTGCATCTGGAAGAGGGCAGCAACGTCACTGAAGATGACATTCAAGATGACAGGAGCTGTGGTTCCAAAAGTCTGTCACTGTGGCTTCTTAATTACCTGCTTTGGGGCAGTGCTCGGTGTCGACCAGGCCCTGCGGCATCACACGGGCAGGCCCTGGCCCCGGGGCACTTATGTCATCCACCCAGCATTGCTACCAAGCTCCGGAGCAAGGGACATCACGAGCCGATGGTCCCCTGTAATGATCAGTTACATGTCACCTAATATACAGTAAGTTTGTAAATAGTCAGCTCTTCGAATGTACCCAAATTTTAGCAGAAAAACATTCTAGTTTCTCATTTCTAATTCACTTCCTGATCAAGACAAGAAAGCTGAGCAGCTATTGCAGCTGTCCTGCAATTTGGAGATGCCAGGAGCCACTCCTGATTTTTTAGAGTATTCCCAGCTAAAAAAAAAAAAATATTTTCTATTTCATGTAAATTACTTTTGATTTACTAAAAACTGTTCCAGATCACTGAAGGGAAGAAAACGAAGGTGATACAAAACTGTCACTGGTATTTCTTCTGCAAGGCTGCACAATAGCTGTGGCTTGCTGTAGTATAACATAAGGATGATTTTCATGTGACCTTTTTCTTCTTGATAAACTCTTGCTTGAGAATGGCAGAAGTGCTAAAGCAAGAAGCAAACCAGAAAAATAAAACAAGAAAGAGCAGAAGTAGAATAAATACCTGCACAAGCTGCTTCAAAGGACTTTGCCAGTGCTTTACCAGGAAAAAAAAATTCTCCAATGCTAACCAAGAAAATGGCATCCCATGGCTTTTTCAGTTCAGTTCAAACCCAAGGCTGCCTGAAATTGTCTGTACTTCATGGCGTGATGCTGTATAAACACTGAAGGGAGCCTACCACATGCACACAAAGGAACATCGTAGACAAAAGCTGATTTGAGGGAAAAGGTATTTTGATGAAAGAGAACCTAAGTACATAAGGGGCTTTTCAGTATACGTATCAGTGGGGAATTAATAGCGAACTTCAGGAGTATCAGAGACTTTGCACTGTGAAATTAGACTGCTACAGGTGTTAGGAGGAGCTATTCGGAAAGAGGCCCTTGTTGAACCAATTAATTTTTTTCAAACTGAAAAAGAAATAATCTACTTCAAAATATCTGAAAAGAAGTATCACTCCTGGCAAGTGGCCACATAAAATTTATTTCAAAACAAAAAGCTTGTCACTCTGGAAAACCTGGGACTTCATTTTGAAATTGTGAAATGTCATGTTCCCATCCTGTACTTTGTGACATTTAATGATTACACTCTTCTTGTTATTCCAGGCTATGTCAAGATTACTAGTGCCTAAGGGGTTAACTCAAAGGAAGAAGTGGCAGAACAGGCAGAGTGACTTTTTCCCCTGGCAAAGACATGTCCCACGGCAAGCAAAGGATTTCAAGCAGATGTCATCTAATGTTTGGGACCAGTAGTTCCTCCTTTTCTGATACATTCTGACTTGTTTTCACTCTTGTGGTAGCTCAAAAAAAAAAAAAGTTGATATATTTCTTACTGTCCTAAGCTTTGTTCTGATGGTACTGCTTTTAGAAAAGTTTTCTCAAAGCTCGATGAGAAGGAGCTGAGTCTCAGAAGAAAGTGAACAAACTGTACAGAAAGTAGGAGGGGTGGTAGAAGCCATTTCATTCTTTATCCATTTGTCTGTCTTTCCATTTACATGTAAGACAGTGCCAGGTCCATAATAGAAATGTTGCCATTGAGTTCACCCTCTTACAGTAATTTTACCGTACCACTGAGAAAGTTTTAAAACAGCTTTCCCTCTGCGTAACACTGATCTTTCCCTTTTGAGAAGCAGTTATTTTCATTAACCCCATGACTGCTTCTCTGAAACAATATACAAAAATATGCTCAGTACGCACACAATAAGGAAGCTATGAAACATGAAACAAAAAGTAATGGAATTCTAGAGATGTCAAAGGAGTCTCCCACGCATTTTGTATCTTATCATCAGAAGCCAGAAAGAGACAGCTTTGTTTTGCTGGCTGTTTGCAGGCCTTTGATTCTGCAGAGATTCTCCGTAGACCGAAGAGGACTGGGAGCTCTGGCTACATCATCTGTCCACATGCCAAGGCTCCTCCCAAAAGCTCTGCTTTCCAGACATTAGGAGCTCATGAAATTTCCAGCCTAAAGGCTCTTGCAACCCCATCACATTGCTTAACAGAAAAAATTGTCAGTCTATGGCTGCCAAGCTCCTCAGCTTGACTCTCCTTGCTCTTTCATCAGGCAAGAGGAGTCCTGTCAAAATCAATGGAGGCACAACAGCATAAAACATGTGCAATGGCTTTCTGTGGGCAAGGGGGTAGGGCCAGCCAGAAAGACCAATCAGGAGACAAAGTCCTCATGAATTCAAATTAAATTTACCTACTAGCTTTGTCTCTTAATAAAGAGTGATGAACATGTCAATGTCTTAAAATTGTCCCTTTTTTTAATCTAGTTTCAAGAGTGTGTGCTGCTTTGGAGATGTGAGAAGCTAATATTATTTTGAGATGAGGTAAAATATTTTTTGTGTTCAACACAAAGCCACAGTGATCATTATGAATTGTTATTGGTACAGCCCGAGGAGTCAGGCATTGCAGCTGGCTCCATCACACTGACACAAGCATTCGGGCAGACACGCAGTGACTCAGATCACAGAACAGATCCCGCTGAAAACTGGCTTTTATTACATTCCTTTGGTGGGTCCGTTTCCAACCAGATCCTCTCCCCAGTCTGACATAGTTGCTCAAATGCCAGCACATGGGAGGTGATGAGAAAAAGTGACTCGTGGCAGAAATCAGACTACGGACTGGCAAGGACACTCTTTTTGGTAGCATCTTTCCCACATTGATATCAGCTCCTACCAGTTGTGGAACTGCATGCTAAATGTCAGGCAGAAAGCAGCAGATTTCACTAAATAGGCATGTGGCACCCAGGCTAAATAGGAGGCACAGTACGTAGCTGATAACTGCACAGCAGTCTCCAAGGAATGTCTTCTATGACTTTAAAAAATTCCCTTAGAAAAAAATAGTAGAAAATAAAATTTTAGAAAGTAGCAATTTTACAAAATGTGTAAAATATGCAACTTCACACCAGAAATTTTGCATAGACTATTACAAACACATAATGAAAATACTGTGAAATGAAACACAAAAGTTTAATTTATCCTTCCTTAAAAGTGCCTATAATTCTGACCAAAGTCTTTGCTCTCTGGTTGTGTTTGCCAACGGTTACTGTACTCACAGGGAGGAAAGAGAATACACTTTGCTGCATTCACATAGACATATTTTGAAAGTCTAAGCACTTCATCCTGACAAGTCCAGACAAGCAGGAGCTGAAAAAAGTAGACCATACAAATCCCAAGATTTGAATATTTACAAATAACAATGAAGAAGATCAAAGTAAGAGTAGCAGGGAGCGACGCTTGATGCTGCAGAGCTAAAGTGCAAAGGGAGATACCCAGTGTATTCTCTCTCCACGCCAGAATCGCCCTTGTCACTTGTAGCTTCAGGCGCAGGGAAGAGACGGGGTTTTTTTTGAATCAGAGTGGTTCAACCAGAGTGCTTCTGGTTTTTACTTTTAACTTTTGGTTTCATATGTATTTTTAACAGCAGCGGGGGAAATGGAGTACGTTCTGTGTTTGGGAGAGTGATACCAGGGGACTTCACAGCGAGCAGCGCCTGACTTGGGTGGGCAGAGCCGTGGTGTTCCCCTGCCAGGCACCAGGAACCCTGGCACTCTTACCCCGCTGAGAAAGGGGAAAGCAAGAGCCGGTTTGTCGCATGAGGAGCTCTTGCACCAGCTCATGAGAAACTCCAGGGAGAGTACTTTTTACCCCCTAGGAAAGCAGGCGTCTCCCAGGCAGCCAGGACCCTTTGCCGGGGAGGATCCGACACCCAACCCTCCTGGGTTTCACCATACAGACCAAGTCATCCTCCCAAAAGGCAGCCCGTGGAGGAAGCGAGGCCCTCACCCCTGCCCAGGCTTACCCAACAGCTCTGAGGTCAGAGCGGTCCCTAGGAATCACTTTCTATTTCTGCCCAAGGGCCAAATTTCTTGTACTACATATTTAAGCAAATACCTCCTGAAATCCAGGTCAGCCCACCGAGGTGGCGCACAGACTCCTGACCTTCTCTTTCTGACAAAAAAATGGTTCACTTTAAGAGGAGGGATTGGAAAACATCTTGGCCAAGATTATACTTAGGAGTTGGGGGACTTTACAGGAAAGTAGCAAATCTGGGTTCGTAATCCCTTTAGATAGGGAAGGGATATGATTCAACATCTCCCACATCCTGGTTGAGCAATCTAAAGAAAAAGCACCAGACCATCTAATTGGCCATCTGAAGGAAAAATCTAGTTGGACGTAGACCACTTGAATCCTCTGGTGATGGGAGCAAAGTCCTTATAGCCAGCCTGGCCCCACAGGATATTTTTGCTTGAGTAACAGCAGTGTGGCAAGAGTGAAGACTACAGATCCAGCACAATTTACTAATCCTATTACAGTGTGCTGGCATGTAATTAGAAGGGGCTCCCACTAGAGTAAATAGGTTTCCTTTCACGAATTCCATTTAGAACAATAAAGGAGCTTGCTAGAACTCATCCAGAAAGGAAGAAAGACCCAAAAAACCCAATGGGTAAGGCATCTTCTGAGTAGTGATACCCTGGTTTCTCAACAAGGTTGTAAGGCCAAATGTATGACCAACATGGCAAACTCCACAGCAGCTCCACCGCATCGCTACAAGACCCTTAAGCTAGAAAACCTTCCTGAAACCGCACAACAGCTATTGCAGGTGCATGGTGCATTTTGGTTTTCAGGTTACTTTTCTCCTAAGAAAAATTTCCAATATATACAAACTGTTAATGAAATGTTATCTCCTGAAAGGAGCATACTAAAGCCTCGCATCTGATTCTGTTGGTGGAGTTACAATACTTTTATCAGTGGCCCTGTTAAGCAACACTATGACTTTATAGCATATGTAAAAGATAGCCCTCAGCTGGAGTGTCTACGTGTCTCATTACACTCAGATGGGATATAAATTACATCTACCCACGTTTAGCTCTGTTTCCCTATTCTAAGCTCTGATGTAGAAATACAGCTCTCGGAAGCAGGAGAAGTACTATCTCTTGCATCATTTTGCATACAGTGGCAAAAATAACCGCTGATACCATGCAGCTTCTGTTGTCAGTGTAGAGAGAAACTGCTGCTATCCAGGAAAAAAACACAAAAAGGTCGTTAAATGACTTGAGTTATGTGTAGGTAATTTACAACATTGCAGAAAGGCAATCACCATGAAAAGCAGAAGCAGGATCCATGGCTAAATGTCAAACTTACCAAGACAATAGTTTGATAAAGAGATTACAGGCACCAAAAAATTAGGCATGAATGAGGGTGAACACATTTAGTTCTACAGATGTCTTGTTGGGCAACACATTGAACTTTTATGTAAGAGTGAAATGGATCCTACGGTTACTGAACTGAACTAGAGTTGGTACGCATTCATGAGTGTGATTATTTTATGGATAAACATAGACAACCCTTCGCTTTCTTTTGGCACTGAGCAAGCTCCTTGGAGAGAGAACTTGCCTTTTGAACCCTTTGTAAAACACAATCTACATCTAATGTACTGTGTTTAAAAAAAAACAAACAATAAAAATGAAGTATACCATCCCATATCTCCTGTTCTGTTTTCAGCTTCATCATCTTCCTAGTGACTGAAAAACCTCCCTCTTCTCCTTTGTCATAAACTTCTTTGAATTTTCATCTTTCATGCTTAGAAGAGAGAGAGCTCAAAGGGAACCAAGAAGTTCCTTAAACACAAGTGGAATTTACAGTCAATTTATTTTTAAGAGGACAGAGATTTGCTGTAGAAGCACAGCCCAACAATAATTTAAAACACAAAATGCATTAAATGGATTCCTTGTCAAAACAGGGTGTTGACATAATGGGTGATGATCACAAACAAGCCAAATATAGTTAGCGTGCAGGTATCGTGCTTGTGAAAGACAAAAGGCCACCAGGGTATTTCTAACTCAGCCATTTCTCTGCTCTGGTGCCTCACACAGCCCCGCGAAGAAGTGTCATCCGCCACACCAGGCACACTGCACCACGATGGAGACAGGGCAAGAGCTACCTTCCTTTCACAAGAAAAATTTGTGGAACCGCTTCCTGATGCCACTTATCAGGGCAGCCACAACAACCAAGTGCTCCTAGTGCAAATCTAGGTTCACTGGCGAGTGTTACAATATTCCCATCCCAGAGTTAAAATGCCTGCAATCTTTTTGATTTGAAGGAGATGTGTCTATTTGAAATTATCTGTGGCATTCAGATATTCCCCAAGAACAGTTATCTCCAGGATCTCTTTCACCTAGGACTGCATACCTGCCAGCCTGGAAGTTGACTAGAGAAGACCATGGCATGATTTCTCTTCTCAAGATGAAGCAGAAAAAGCTGAAAATCAGGACATAATTTAAAGCTAACTAAGAATTTTTCCTCTAAACCTCTCATTTCGCTTAAGGCATGGAAATTCATGGTATTTGCATATGATACACTCCAGAAAAAAAAAAAAACTTAAGTCTATTACTACATACACTAGTCTTGTTTAAAAATGATGCAAGTCTGCCTTTAGGGAAGAAAAACAAGCAATCCCCAGAGCTTTTCACCAAAAAAAATCCCCAAACAACTCTGCAGTTCCCTGGCAAGCAACCAACAGAGAACCAAAGAACTTGCAAAGCCACAAAAGTAAAGGGCCGTTAGTCAAGTGCACCAGTGCTCTTTGGTGACGTGCAGCTTCTCAAAAGTAATGTTTGCTTATGAGAAACATGAACACAGGATATTAATGACCTGTTCAACCTGTTCAGTTCAAATACAGCACAGGGCAGCTTGGTTTAACACTTAGATGTTCAAGCTCTTAGTGGAGCCAGTGGTGACCATTTATTTGAAAATGCATGGGGAAAAAAAACTTCCAGTTTTTGAAGCTTTGCATTTTTGATGGAGACTGTTGAAGATGGTACTACTAATGCTTTGTACCATGAAAGCTCCAGAAAATGTAGAGAGGCACATAAGCATTTACAGACCCTGTAATGTCAGTGAATGCTCAATACAAAGATCCTTAAAAGAAACGAGCTCTAGAATAGGTGAAGTGCTCACATCTTCATGGACTACAAAGAACTCATCTCCAGTTTTTACAAGATCTGGAGGAACTTAAGAACGTCCATTTTAAGCTTTGAGGGATTCAACCAGAAATATGGCAGGGGAACTGGACATCAGCTTTCCACTTCACTCAAGACATTTGGAAGTTATCTATTTAGTCATTGCCATAATCCCACTCGAATGGTCTACCAGCAATTGGCATTTTCTTCCATACACAAGCTAACACTTTTAGAGAAGAATGTGACATTTTTAGTTTTATTCCTTCTCTTATATATTTTACAGTAAAATCTAAAGTCACAATCTCCAAATAAACTTTAGTGGTTTGTATTACTGCTGTAGAATAGTGGAGATTTTTAGAAAGAAAAAACAGTCAAATCAAACACAAATAAATCAGAGAGGAACATACTGAAGCCCTAGTAATTCTCTATTAAAAACTCTTATTTTTCCATAAAGGAATGCCATTTATATATCCATTTAGTTGACTCACAGCATCCAGCAAGCATGGTCTCCTGCTGCTGCCAGTAGCACTGGGTTTTACTTCAGCTCAAGGTGGGGCTCCTTGCAGATATGCACCTGATGGTTGACAGAAGGGGGATGACAAGCTTTGACCATTACAGCTCTGCAGTCTTGAATTCTTCAGTGGCGGTGGCATTTCCATGCTGGTGTGACTCATCTCTCCTGAAAACAGCCTCCTGTCTGCAAATCTCCTGGGTTATCAGGAGGAAAAGTGACATGGGCTTGCTCCCAGGCAGAGCAATTCTAGGAGAAACTTTCTGGAACACATCTGTGAGTTGCCATGCTGATCCTAGAAAAGAGAGTTTGACCCGTGGGATAATCTTGGGTTGTCTCCCTGGCTATAAGCTCACCTTCGACTGTAACCAGGAGTAATTTTCATGTGTGGACAGAACATACCCTCTGCTCCCATTGAAATGTACAGTAGTAATGCCCATTGCCCAGACAGAAAAAAAAAAAATTGGATAAAGACTTGAGAATTTCTGAAATCCCACTTTTAGGAAGGTTTTGTACATCAGGATACAGCCATCTGTTCTGTAGTATAAATGACAAGAAAAAAAGAATTAGCCTGTACAGTGAAATGAAGAACAGCAGCAATAAAAGGACACAAGAACGGTAATGTGCAGTATTACAAAGATGCTATGCAGGAAATAAATTCATCCATAGCTAGAAAATACACCTTACAGTCACAATAATACTACTTATACATTTTAAAGTACCAACGGGCACATCTCCTGAACTGCAGCAAACTCATGGGCACGTGCTGTTTGTTCAGAGCTTAGGACTTTTTGAACAACGTGGCTACTGATGAATCAGTGTAACTCGCTGTAGTACAGTGCGGATTAATTAACCCCCTTTAAGCCCTCCCCAAACTTTAAACATGATTATAGATAGATCAGTGCAAAGTATTTATTTCATGTGCAGTCCAAATAAAAAAAAAAATCATAAGAAACTGTTTAGAATAATAGCAGAAGTATTTTAACGGATTGTGTCAACCCAAGTTCCTCCTTCCCTTGAATGCTGCGCTTTGTCCTAGATTATCAAACTGATTTTCTAAGGCATTAATGAGCAACTTCCACTGGAGCGTGTTAGTATACTTTGTACTTCTGAAAAGTCACACGGGCAATCATATAACAGAGTAAACAAAACCCCAAAATGGAAAAAAAGACAATAATAACTGAAGGCTTGGGAGCTTTTAGATGAGGAACAACAGTTGAAAATTGCTTTTATTTCACTTTGAAGATACAACTACATACATCAGCAAGACTGATTCCCATTTAACAGCAATCAGCACAAAAAAAGGTTTTCTGGAAATCGCTAAGGAACAGATATTTTCATGACGCAAGGAGAAAAGGGCAACTCATAAAATAAAGTTACAAAATTAAAAATTACAGAGCTACAATCAAGACTAGCTCACAGAATGCCTGCTGAAAAGGCATTATTAAGGAAAGGTAGTCCTCTAGCAAGCTTTAGCGATTTTAGGAATAGTCAGTACTTTCACTTGGGTTAGGTAAAGGAAAAGTTCGGTTGTGAACAGCCTGTGAGCCGCCTGGCAGCGCAAGGAAATCCCGCTCTGAGACACGTATGTCCACGTGCTATCCCGAATGGAAAGAGAGGGAGGCAGGAGTTCCCGTCCCTGCCGTACCTGCCCCTGATGGTTATCAAAAGGCAAATACTCGGCTTGTCAGGAGCACTGAGCTGATCTGGTCTGGCTGTTTTAATCCTTTGGCACCTCACAATCAGATCTTTTAATGTGATGCTAGTCAAACATACCGTCAGTGGCATGCTTTATTCTTACACCTAACGCCGCCAGCCTGGTAAGGGAGAGCAAACGTTGCAGAAGGTCACTGCTAGGGCTCCCCTTGGCCACGCTCAGGGCACGCGGCCCAGATGGATTGCTGCTGCTGAAAATCGCGCACTCACACTTGCAGTTCAGCCCTGGTATCTCTCCACTGGACAAAATTACCACAGCTGCCTTTCTGCTACTGGCAGAACGGGACATTAAATAAAAAAAAACAACAGTAGTACCCTGCTTCTTTCCTCAGGCTCTCTATCCAGGCTGTTTGTGAAAAATTGATTAACGGCTGTTTTTTTAAAAAAGGAGAGTCCAAATGAGGACACTCAAGTTCAGTCACGTTATCTTCTCTCTATCATCTCTCTTGTGCTCCAAGTTCTGCTCTCCACCCTCTGCACCCCCGTGTTAGCACTTCCTGCAGCAGAGTACGGCTTTTCTCTGGTCTTCCTTACATGAGCAAACAGCACTCATTTAACTTAAAAAAAAAGTCACTTTGGCCAAAATCAGTTCAAGACATTCCAAAAGCTCAATGTCAGCATGCCTTGCACAGTTTGACTCAGGCCACGCTCTACATGCTTGAGCCAAATGGGTACGCGTGCCCTGGGTGAGGAGTCCCTCTGCGAAAGGTGAAAATTCCCATTGCACCTCCCAGGTAGGCAGAAGGAGATAAGGCAGCAGATAACAGGGCCTGGCATTTCCTGCAGGTTTCCTGCAGCCACCCTCCCTTCCCAGCCGCAGGAGCTGCCTTTGGTCCCTTCCCTCTCCATTTAAAGTGTGTGATGTATTTCATCCTGCTTATACGTAGTTTACAGGGAGAGAGGCGAGTTAGGACTCATATGTGCCCAGCAACAGAACAGGCGCATTTAGTTTCACACATATAAATAATAAAATAGCTAAAATAGCAAGATATACGTAATAAAATAAACTTATAAAACTTTAAATCTTATTTAAAGTATTAAAATGTATACAATATATCAAGTAGGTAGGTAGGTAGGTGTGATGTCCTAGACTTTCTGGGCAGTTGGAGCTGGCAGGCTCAGAGGCTGCTGGCAGCGGGACCGGGCTCCTCCGACCCCGACCCCGACCCCCGGCCCCATGGGTGAGCCAGTGGCGGGGGGATTGGGGGATGACGGGGGGCGGGGGTAGCCCGGCCTCAAGGAGTTACGGTGCGGGATGACTTCACGCTCCCGCCGGCCGCTCTCGCCTGCCCCCTCCCCCCCGCCCGCCCCCCCCGGCCGCCCCCCCCGGCCCCGTTTCACAATCCCGCGACGCTCGGACGGGGCGAGCGCTGTGTCAAGCCCGGCGCGCTCCGCCGCGCACACACCCCCGTGTTCTCATGCCGGATTTTCCCGGGCCATGAATAATCTCGAAGCCCCCTCGATAAATACACGTTCAGGGATGCCCGGAGCTCATTCAGCCTCGCCGAGGAGAAGGGGCCGGAGCCGAGAAGCCTCACCATGTCGTTTCCCCGGGGTTGTGACCGTGACCACGCCGCCGCCGCCGCCGTCTCCCCGCCGCTGCTGCTGCTGCTTCTCCTGCTGCTGCTGTCGCCGGCCGCCGCCGCCCCGCTGGCCGCCGTCGCCGACTCCTCGGGGGAGGCCGAGCCGGAGGAGGCGGCGGGGCGGCGGGCGGCGCTGTCCGATAGCCTGCGGCTGGCCCGGCTGCTGCACACCCGGGCGACCCAGCTGCAGGAGGAGGTGGGTACCGGGGCTCGGGGGTTTGGGGGTGAGGGGTGGCCTGAGGGGCTCGCACCCCTCACACGCACCCAGCTTGGCTGCGGACAAGGTGCGATGAAACCTCTCGGTGTCTCTCCCCAGATGTGCGAGAAGTTTACCGTCTGCCAGAACAGCATGGAAATGCTTGTCCAGAACAACCTCAACCTCCCCAAGCTGACGGAGGCAGATGGGTGTCTGCTCACCGGCTTCACTGAGGCAAGGAACCGCTCTCCTCTCTCATCTAACCCTCTATACCTGGGGCAATAAATCCAGCAGTGCTTTTTTGCCTGCTTCAAATAACTGTGGAACGCAACCTAAAGATTTGCGCCGGCTTTGGCACGGCACAGACCTGCGCTCTCTCCATAAGCATCATCTGCTTACCTGTGCTGTGGGCGGGTATTTTTTATTTTGCAATCGAGGCATTTCTGAGCTGTAAGTGACCATCTCACACTTCTCTCACTTCAGGATAAATGCTTGACGAAAATCTCCAGCGGGCTTTATAAGTTCCAGACATACCTTGAATACATACAAGAAACTTTCACTAGCGAAAAGCAAAACGTCGAATCGCTGTACTATGGCACAGGGCACCTGGCGCACACCCTAAGGCAGATGGTGAGTTGGTTTTAAACTCACTCTGATAATTGTTATGGTTTAGCACTGATGTGTAGTCAGAGAAATAGGATGCTCTGTGAAGCTGAACGTTTTCTGCTTTCATTTCTCTCAGCGGAAACAGGTGATGGTTCCCTATGCTCAGATACTTACCTTTACGACTAACTTACAGGTTTTACGAGGTTTTGGGTTTGCTTCTTAAAGAAACAACTCTTCTTCCTACTTTCCATTGTTATTTCTAATTTCCAAACGGACAATTAAATGTGTCATATTGTTCTAAGAGAAAAATATACTAATGCTGCCTGGCTGATAGAAGTAAGATTTCTCAGTGAGTTTGTTCCTAATTGCAAAACTGCAATTTAGTCCAAGCCTTCTAACGTTGCAACCTCCTGAGAAGTAGAAATAAGTAACTTTTTTTTTTAAACTCATATAAATAAAAGCAAACATGTTTTTACAATATTGTTAATCTTTAAAACTCTCCAAACCAAACTTTTAAGCCAAGCTGTATGGTATATTGAGATATCAGTACCTTAAAAATCAAGAAAGGCAATTTAATTCAGAACATAAGTTAATAACGTAATTAAATAAAAGGTGCCACCTATTGAAAAGCACACTTTTCACTTGCAGTCATCATGAAAAAAAAAAAAAAATCTTCCTTCTTTGCAAACACTCAATTCTCTTTTGATTCAATAAACTAAATGCTAGTCACTTCTGACAGTCGTTTTCTATGGTTTGGAAAGCTCTGAAAGATCACACTTCAAAAATTCACTTCATTCCTGCAGTTCTTACTCACGTTAATAACCCTTAACATGAATACTTCCTTTGTCATCAGGGAAACTATTTGCCTGAGTAAGAACCACCCAGGTGAGTAAGGACTGCAGAGATCTCAGGGCATTATTTCCTTCAAGGTGTTTTTTCGACCTTTGAAAAGCCCATTGTGTGTTTGCCATATCTGTCCTAATATATTTATTTATGTCCATCATTCTTTAAGTGAAAGGGACCTGACCTGCTTTTTCACACTGTACTAGCTAAGAAGAATAGTCCTGTTCTAGGACAGCAACTGACTGCTGGCTTCCAACTTGATATATTAGTTTGTAGAAAATTTGTTTCATAACTGGGGAAGACTAGCCCTTTTTGAAAATTAGAAAGATCGAGGTCATTGCAACAGGCAGAGTTAAACACAACAGTCAAAAGCAAAACCTGTAGTTATAGAAACTACAGGGATTTTGAGAAAAAGAGGACTCTTGATCTCCAGGTTGGAAATTCTTCTTTATGAGAGAGGTCTATCTGCTGTTTAAGGCAAGGAGAGAAGGGACAGAATCTGTCACTTGTGGTCAGGCAGATCCATCAGCACGATACCTGTCTGGATATCTAGATATAAACCTTTATAACACATAACAAGGAGCTAGGTATACCAGTAACTGGGTGTTTGATCAGAATCTACTTCCAAGTAGTCTGGACAGAAAGAATATTCATTATCTTAGTGAATTTAACAAAAAAAAAAAGTTCCAGAAGGAGGTGCACATGCTTTTGTCACTTGTTAAAGGGTAGATACTAAAACAAGGATGAAATAGATACTTTATTGTTTTTATTGTTAGACTTCAAGACCCCAAATCATCTAAAACAGCTCCATGATTTGGGTGAGCGACTCCCATTTTCAGAAGTCACCTACCCACTTCGTGGGACAAGTTCGTAAAAGGCATTTGGGTACCAGGTGCCCAGCGCAGTCAGTCAGCATTGTGTGCATAGCTCCTTTCACTCTTCTGGCTGTTAGGATCCCACACACCAGTGAAAGCTGGTGACAGTCTGCCATGTGCCTAAATGCCTGGAAAGTAAGAGTTAAGCAGCTAAACAAGTTTGGCATCTTTAGAAACTGTTAATTATTACAAAACGTGAGAGTATGCCAATGTCATCTAATTAACTTAGGACTCAGGATGTAGCAGCCTGTACGGGTTAGGACAAATCAGGTTCAGCATCTCCCCAGCTAACCAGGCAATCGGCAGGTAGCAGGAGAGGTGTATGGATCTGCTCAGTGCAGCACGTTAGACCCCAACAAATGGCACAGATCAGATGAGAACCTCCGACACTTCTGCAGTAATCGTAGCAGGTGCCGACGTACCTCAAACCCCACTGCAGAAGCAGGGCTGTAGGCAAGCACAGGTCCCAGGGAGGTCTCTCGTCTGCAGTATGGAAAGAGTGGATATGCAGCTGGGCAGGACTGTATTATACATCTAAATCGATGCTCTCCAACAACCTCAATGACAATGTTTTAACCGGGACGCCCTAATATTGTCTTTTTCACAGGTGATCAATCCCGATGAAGTGATCATCCCAGACTTGGCTACCCAGGAATCCATCCGCACAAAGCTGAGGTCCAGTAAGGCCTGGATAGAGAAAATCACCATCCACCTCATCCTCCGAGACTATACTTCGTTTATGGAGAAAACCGTGAGGGCCATTCGCTATTTGATATACACCAGGAGTTTCAGTGCCTGAATGTTTTAATTCAGGCACAATCCTTTGTTAGAAATCTGTCATGTGGCAGAAGACAGTGTTGTTCTGTTTTAAGAACCAGAAATAGTAACAATGATTTGCATTTCTATATATTCTTGTTTCCTTCTAGGAACTTATTTATTGTATTTTAAATATTTATTCATTTCTAATAGTTTTCTATTTATATTTTCAATATTTAGAAATAATTTAAACAAAGGACCTATTTTATTTCATTTCTAGTGGAACTATTCAGAATATCAACTTATTTCATATGTATTCGACAAAAAAAATATTTTCAGAAGCCAGAAAAATTGTTGTATAACTTATGCTTTTAAAATATTTGAGATGGTATTTATGACTTATTTATATTTTTAGAACAAATAAAAGCTGATTAAAAAAAACCTGTTTAACCTATTTGAACTTTAATTAAGACTAAGGAACTCTAATGTATCCAATTTTTAATACCAACAATTATCAAAATAACCATTTTCAAAAATTTAAATTTTGTCTGTATAATTAGGTCAGTTATCTACATAGCACACACACAGATATACACAGACAGCTTGATCAACATATATTTTTTTAAATGGGACATAAAGGAACCAGATGCACTGAATATGGCACTTCAGAATGAACACAATAAAGCATCGTTGCTCTTGAGAAATGAATGAACAATAAGTTCCCTATATTTAATAAACAACACTCCATAAAATTGTAAGCATCTGCTTAAAAGAAATTACAAGTCCAGCAATCCCTTTTAAACTAATAAAACGCTAAGATACTAAATTAACAGGTTTGACAAGAATACTGTCATCTGATTAGACTTATTGCTGTCATCCATGGGAATTTTCCAAGTTTGATTAAAAAATCTCTCCCCTCTCACCCAAGAAGCAGGGAAGGAAAAGAAAAAAAAAAAAAGTCTTAGGTTCTTTCCTTAGGTGATACAAATCAATGTACTGCTGCTGAGATGTCAATGCCTGCTGACGATCTCATGCATTTGTCTGTCATTTATATTGCACTAGCATGGCCAAGCCACATAACAAATGCAAATTCGTGAATACTGTAGAGAAAAACAAAAAGAACACGTCCTTAGCCCGAGTACCAAACCACTGAAACGTTCCTTAGCTGTATCATCTGCTTCATCATGGCTGTGCAGGTACCTCGTATACGCAAACACAGAGGAATTCACAGCCCACAGAAGGGATGCAGGCTGCAGGACCCCTCGAGCTTTGTCCCTACAAGTAGTGGAACATTAATTACCCTCTCTTTCATGGGCAAAGTGGTGGGGATGAAAGGCAAGCTCTGGAATTTGGATAAGGACGTCAGTAAATTCTCCTCGTCCTCTGAGCGATCTGGTCGTCCACCCACACATTCCACCACTGGGGATGACATGACAGTGACCAGTTCACCCAGAGCCGGCATCTCAGAGGCTCAAACCAAACCACAGCTTTGTCCAATGTGGTAAAATCAACATCTTGAGTTGTGCAACATCCCAAGAAGGAATGAGGAGAGCTCAAGGTGGTCTCTTTGAAGATTTATGGTGAATGGAGTTCTCTCGCAACACGCAAGATCCTGCTTTAGCTGTCCTGGCATGTGCTCCAGGAGACATAGGAAAGCCTGGTCTGACTTTTTCACAGTTTACCTTTACAGAGATTTTCTTAGTGACCATTTGGTTAGAGACCATTCTGGCCCTTATTGTGTCTATAATAGCTATGAGACCCAAATGTGGATCCTACATTGGACCTTGTAAGAACTTTATTACTATGTGAGAACAGAGGGAAGGGGAGGAAAAGAAGAAAAGACAGACAGACCAAAAAGAAAGGCATCTCCTGGTCTCACCTCTCCCAGTAGCGAGCGGTTGCTCGAGATCACCATTAGTTGCTATATACACTGCAACTAGATAAATTCACTTATTTCCTCCTAGAATTCAGGAGGCATCTAACATACATGGTGCTGAAAGCTCACGCAACTGTTAGACAAGTGTCCACACTTCCCACCGGCACCCTTCAGCTCGTGGCTGCCCCAGGTTGTCCCCTATTCTAGTAAAGACGTAAACGCTACTACATTTTAGGATGTAGAAGGTGAGCAAAGATCACTGCTTGCTGGGAGGGGAGGTCAACTTCAAGCCCTTCCTGGGGTGACAGATGTTGCTAACGCTGAGCTGCCATTATTTTACCTGTGGCTTCTGCACAGCCACTCGCAATTCTCAGGGTACGTCAATGCAGCAGCTGCCTTGCCGGTCACCATTTTGCTGTTGCTGTGCCAACTTCAGGGACTGTCCCCAGGATAAGCACCACTTGCCAAAATCTGCGTACACTGGTGTCTGTGGCATGTGGAGACTCGTGGTGGGGAATTCATATGGAAGTCAGAGGAGAACTAAACACTGTTGAGCACATTATGAAGCCTCTCAAATGAACCAACTTATCATCTACACATCGTTCGCTGTGTAGAAAGCATCAAGTTTAGCAAAACAGCAAAATAGATTTTACAACAATCCATAAACACACATGGACATTTATTTTAGTTGCAGAACAATAAAAATGAGCATTCCTGATTCTTATAAATCAATCTTCAAAAATAACTACGCTACTTCTAGCAACAATGAAATACCTTAATGCTTCTATTGAAGAGAGCTTCTCCTAACTGACAGCTAACTCACTGAGCAAGGCAAAACAAACCCCAAACTCAAAAAGAACTGTTAATAACTCGTAAAAAAACCTAGGAAACTATCCAGCAAAACAGCATTTTGGCTGCTGCTGTACAGGACCAGCTTCTCCCTGCAGATCCCAGCTAGCCCTTCCCCATGCTTGCATCACGTCCCTCCTCGTTAACCTCACTCAGAGATTTCAGAATGCTCAACAGATTACTAACTCACTTTGTCCTGAAATTGCTTTCCCAATGCAGGATGAGGGTAAAGCTGTGTTAACAAGCACGCATAGACTCTACAGTATGCAAGAAAAAGCCCACAGCATTAAAAGACAGTGAGAAACAAAATACTCCTCGGTGCTGTGGACATGACAATAAAATGCTAGACAAGAGAGGAAAAAAAAATTAAAGATAGAATGCAATCTAATACTAAAGTAATCTGTAATGCAGCATTACTTAAATTTTTTTTGCAATGACAGTCTCTGAAGTATCATTTTTCTATTTTTAACCACACTTTTTCATAAGATGTGCAAGAAACTTTTTTTTTTTAAAAAAAAAAAAAAAAAAAGGAAAACATTTCAGACTGATCCACTTCACAGGTTGCAGTACCATCCCTTGCCCAGTAAGCTTATGTACTCATGTAAACGCTAAATTTGGCTGGAAAGAACAGCAGCTACTTGAAAGAGACTACCTGCATCTCTAGTACCTTCAGAGGTTTTATTAACGGCTGATGGCAAGTCAAGACAGAACTGATGCTACAAGAGATAGAAGAGTTACACCACCAGTGAAGCAAGGGAAGCAGGAGCACTTTTCAGCGGTAACGAGCCATTAGATCAGCTTCACTTGATGGGAAACTTCACCCTCAGTTTGCCACTGTTATTTCTAACATTTCTTTTCTGCATTCAATTTAAAAGATAAAATGGCGGAAAGGTAAGCATACAATGGTATACATCAAAGTCAGACCCTAATGGTCAAGAAGTGCTGCCAAACTTATATATATATATATATATATATATATATGTATATACACACACATTGCTACCAACTTTGTGATTCTGGATGGGAAGCTTTCTCGAATCAAATGATTCGACAAGTTCTGATCTCTCTCAGTGAATTTCCTTCTTCTTTCTGATAAGACGAAAACCAAAACCCACCCCCTCAACTCCAGAAAATGCAACCTCTGCAGGCTCCACCACTAAAATACCATTTCCTCCCTGAACTCTTAACAAGAATAACCAATTTCTGGAATCTAAACACATTATACCAAGATTTGGTATACTTTCAAGACTGACTTTGGTGGTGTCATCAGATAACACGCTACAGAAATTTTGCAATCCGCAAATCTATTCAGTGACCAGAATCTAAAAAGATTCAATCTTTCATGAGAAAAAATCTATTTAAAAAAAATTAAACATTAATCTTCAAATTCAGAAAACTAAGATTTTATTTGCCCTGCCATATTTACTTCTACCAGACAGTGCTTACTAACACAGCATTTTCAAGATTTCACTCCATTTTATCTGCACCGAGTGCATAATTCTGACTGGTTTCACTAACAGCAAATGTATTCATGATTAGTTGTTTCTTTATCCCCTTGAACTTACGTATTACAGATACAGTTCTACATTCTGTACCATAGAAATAGGGACAATATGATGTATAAGAAATTATATTAATAGTTTTATTACCTGAAAGAATCACTTAAGAGTTGTTACACACATACAAAGAAGTAAAGTCACTTAGGGAAAGCTCAAAGTCCTGTTCTCAGCTCAAGAGAAAACCTACCTGCCATGTCATCACCGCACAGCAATAGCCTTTGTCTCCTCTTCTACTAACAATCTAGGAGGACATATAAAGGAAAAGGGACCATACATTGACTATGCCTGTGGATCCCACATTAGCACATGTTAACAGTTATGATAAAGTTCAAAGATGTCCCTCAAATTGTGAGACCTATACCCCTCCTAATCGTACAGCACATGACCTGGGACAGGGCTATGTAAGAAAACAGTCTGTTAGCAAAGAAACCATTTGGGACAAAGGCAGATGTACAGGCAATCTTCTAGCCTGGCTGGAAAGGGACTGCTTTCAAGTTGCGCTGTCACAAATTGCACCATTGGGCACACGTCTAGGAGAATAAAGTGAATCCTGAGAAAAAGAATTGGAACATAATTGGAAATCCAGGCTTCTCTCTCTTCCTAGGCTAATAACTACTCCCTGCTTTGCAGTTGCTCTAACTTCTTATTTTCGGTGGAAACTTGGAACTGATTTCTTAATCAGAAGGAAGTATGAGAGCAAACACCCTTTTCTGCTTGGCAGATAAGCATCCCCTCTGCCCTACTTATCCCCGAATCCTGAATTAACACAAACATAACCGAGAAACAATGCGCGTAGCCCACAAGCTTAACCAAGAAACAGCTATTGCATTGCACACCATCATGGAAAAGTATTTAGAAATTGCAATTAAGCAGTCACTTGTAAAAATTAAATTAGTCATATGACATTTAACCAGGATGTGGTCTCTACTCCTGTGGTGAGAAAAGATGTAATGAGTTTTTATTTCCAAATATATCATCAGTATCATCATAGTTTAAATTCCAAGTCTATAACAAGGTATTTCCAAAAACATCCAGGGTGTATAGTTTGCTTTAACCATTTCTCCTGATAAAAAAAATGATATATTAAATCTCTCTTCACTTACAACACCATGCAGTAGAAATACATCTTAAGAAGCACTTTGTTATCTACATTTTGTACGACAGCCTTACAAAGAAGTGAAGGACATGTTTTATGCACTGCCAACACAGAGACCAGTTGTGACAAAATTACAAACATTGCTTTGGTTTGCAGAGTTCTCACATTTGAAAGCTACAGGCTTAAGCCAATGTGAGTTTTGCTGATGAATTAAAGAAAAAAGCACATATCCCCTGTTTTATAACTGTGATGAGATACAGTACAGTGACTTTATACCAGCTGTGTCTACACCAGGAATTTGTAGCAGAATTAAATACCTCTTCCGAAGTTTCTATCGGCTTTATTTTTACCTTTGGCCAGTCCTTGAAGAGTTTTTGGAGCAAAAAGGTAGGCTCCTTTGTAGATTAACTTATTAAGAATAAATTTATACCAGAAGCCAGGTATCTTTTTTTTATTATTATTATTCTCACACTTAGTGAGGCAGAGTTTTTCACATCCTGCTTCCAGGAGATCCCCAGTCCACACACCAAGACTAAAAAACCCAGCAAACTCAGAAGAGTCCCTCAGCATCACACACCAAGTATCACAGGGCTCTGACACCTTCCCTGATGTGCACGCCTTTTTCTCACTTCTTACTTCGTTTTCACCTTTGAAAAACCTTGTCCTTTTTTCCTACTTTTTATTCTTCTTCTGACCAACCTCCTTGTCTCTGTTCTCTTTTTAGGACCCTAACTTTCTCCCTTCCTCCCTGTCTCTTATCCCAATGTCTTTGTCTCCTATGTCCACACCCGAGGGCAGCTCCTCAGAGCCAAGCTTGCAGAAGATGCTTTGCCAAAGGGGCTGTCAAAACTGAGGGCTGGAGTTGCTGCACATCACAATTACCTGATGGTACCAGGTCATAACTGATCTTCTGACTTCAGTTGAATACAATGATGGGAGAGGCAGTTTTAAGAAAATACAGAAATGATCAAAAATATAGAAATTATTCTTGAATGGTAAAACCACCAGCAGGTGTTGTGGTCAGTGCACTGGTGAACAAGGTATTCAGAAGACAGGATACCATATTGCTCCTTGCCCATCAGGATCTCCTGACGCTTTCCTAGTATTTCACACACAATCTGGCTGGAGGAGAAATAGCCCGTTTCTTCAGTCCTGGGTTAAGGACAATCGCTTGTGCGCAGATACCCTCCCTGGAGACCAAACGGAAGCCATTGCTGCCATTGTCACACTCATGGGAGGAGGCAGAGATGCCAACCAGCACCTTCTGACAAGGAGAAATGTTGCCTTCCTGATATGAAAAGACCATGAGCATGGGACTGCAGGTCACTCCAGATGGAGAATGGGGCATTCTTCTTGCATTAAATTCCTCAAGATGCCTTTCTTTTGGCCAGCAACAGTGAGCTGAGAACCATGGCAACCTTTGATCTTCTTAAGAGAGGAACAGGTGGAAACATTCCACTCATCCCCTTGCACAATTGTTTGTCGCAAGGTACAAGAGGCTCCAGGGACAGCCTCCTACCTGGGTATTTCCCCAACACTAAGGCAACCACAATCACACTCCACCTCCACTTTGCAGATATAAGGCACACAGCCACACAATCCCTATCTCCAGGTAAGATTAGATGAAGATACCTCAAAGTCAGTACCTTCCAGCACACAGGAAGGCATCAATGATTTTATTTCACACATCTCAGACTGTAGCCTTGAGCTCAGCTGTAAAAGTCACAGCTTGATTTTCAGTAAACTAGACTCATCAACTTTATTCCAACATCAAGAGTCCATATGTGGTCCCGCAGGACTGCATCACAAACCCCACTACAGGAAAGAATCCACACTTGGCTGCAGAAGCCACCGATTCACTTGACAGCGATCAATATAGTCAAGCACAGGGGAGCTCACGTTCATTCTTTTTTAAGTGTCTCCCATCCAACAAGAAAATAAAACTTTCTCAAGCTTTACTGGGAGAAAGACGGAAAAGCAAGAATTAAAGATTAAAACTCTTGGAACAAGTAACACCTAACTTCAAGTCCCTAGATCACAGCCCTGAGAAACATGAGAGACCCTCCACTTGACTTCAGAGAGCTGTCCTCTTTCCCTTAGCACTACCAAAAAAAAAAAAACCAAAAAAAAAAACCCCCAAAAAAACCACTAGCATATTTGCTGAAGTTATTTTAAGGAATGAAGATTGTTCATAGGAATCGGTTTAACGTATCAGTTTAACTTCACAGAACATTGATCTGCTCTGATAAGCACATCTGAATTTTGTGAAAATGACAATAACTGCAAAGTAATTTCAAGACATTACTACCAAAGATTCCTTCATTTTTAAACTTGAAAAATAATTTTCTCTGATTCCATTTTTTGCTACCTTACAATTAATTACCAAGAGTTATGATTAATGTTTATTCTGGTTTTTTTCAGGGTGAAAAACAAAGTGTTTATTTATGGAGTTTCATCCTTTAGTTACAGAGAGAGAGAGCTATCCTGAACGAAACACTCTCTGGCTGTACAAGTTAAAAATGTTATAGTACATACTGGCGTTCAATTTCACCTGACTTGAATGTAATATGAAAGATACTTTTTCCTCAATGTGAGACTCCAAAGATTCTATACTAATGACTTTCCTGAAACATTTTTTTTTTAAAAGAGAATAATAATTTCACTTATTTACACAATAGTAGTGAATTACCAAAAATCTGCTATCCAAACCGCTTTAAGTGAAATTTTAAAAGTAAGAATTGCATAAGCAAAGTTTACCCAATAATTTCAAAGTCTTTGAAAAAAACCTGAACTACAACAATTTTTTAAGGGAAATTTTCAGGATGGTGAGGTCACAAAATCTGGTCTGTGCTTGATACATCCACGTTTATGTAAAAGTTTTAAAGAAAGACAAGAACACTTCCCTATTTCTCTACCTCTTGCCAAATACTACTATTCTTGGAAAGCAGCCAGAGCAATCGTGGTGGTTAAGACCCACAAACCACATCCCCAAATGTCTGACACACAGTACAGCACATGAAATACATTTCTGCAGGTGTTTTGGGTATTGTATGCCCTTGTGAAATGCACACTCTGATTTTTGAGAAATCTGAGTTACTTTACACTGAATACTCTGTCTCTTAGTAGGAAATATCTCAGGTTATTCCACTAGATTCAACAGGAAAAAAAAAATGCTCATCATCACAATTAAAGCCACTATCAAGTACCAAGATTATTTCCTTACTATTGTAATTAGGATCAGGCAATAAAAAGATCAGAATTTGAAGTCCTTTCATAATTCAAGACATATGTGTGACTACACTAATCTGAAGAACCATCGGAAAAAGGCCACTATAAAAGCTGCAGTATCAACAGGATACAGGGTCACAAGAAAAGTGTTCTGCATTCACTCCTTGCTATGTTCCCCTGTCAGCAGTCTATTATCATCAGCTATTAATCTACTTCATAACATGTGATTTAATTTCACTACCATGATTAATTAAATCTAAGGAACTTGCTGTTTTGCATTAGCTCTCATAAATGTTTCCCACTTTTTTTTCCTTCATAATTCTTGTATTTCAATTTATTTTTTTTCCTCTTGAGTAATTTCTTTTTTTTCTTTCTAATCACATCTGTTCTTAAACACAACATTTCGCTTTGAGAAACCTGGTCTACCAGGGGTTGATGGGGTCCATCTGTCAGAAAAGGGGAAAAACATCTTCCCCCAGTGGGTGGAGGCAAGAACTGGGAGGAATACAGAGAAACTAGATGATCTTTAAGGTGTCTTCCAACCCAAACCATTCTATGATTTTACCATGAACTTTCATAGCAGATGAGAAACTGAAGAATCTCCTGTCCTTAAACATTTCACTGATGTAAAACTGTCTGAAAAATCTTCAGGGTTAAAAAAAAAAGTCAGTCTGAAATCTTTTGTTGCAATGACAATTTGGAGCCAATAAACATTTTTTTAAAGTCACTGCACAGATCAAACTAGCCTGTATAGCTCTAGAGAGGAGACCACAATCTGCCCAATGCAGCCTCTATTTAACAGAAACCAAACAGTCACCATTTCAGAGCTTGAATTTCAGTGTTAAAAGGGAGAAAATCAACTGAAGCCAAACCAAGAATATTCCGAAGAGTAAGACTCTGGAGTAAAAATAAAGCATGTATCTTGTTTAGTTTTCTTCCTTCAGTTACAGATTAATAATTTCCTCTTACAATAAGAGCACTATACACGCATACACACACATAGAGAGTACTTTCGTCATGTAATTTGGGATGAGGTGGGAGGACAAGAAATATACGCTGTGCTTAAAGGTAAATTTGGCAGAAAAGTATACTTTTTACTATCTGATTATGCTAGGAAAAAGCATCTACATTTCTCAATTCTTAATGTATCCACAAATGAACAAATCCAAGAGGAAGGAAAAAAAAAAAAACCAACACCAACCAAAACAAACAGGTCAGCACAGTGATCAGCTGCAGACACTTACCAACGTTTGGGCAAGAAATCTTGGAAGAATATTGAAGTATTTAAAACATTACCTCAGTTTCCTGGTTACTGTGAAAATAAAGAGGAATCTTTACCCAAAAGACCATCACAACAGGGACAAATACGGGGGTTAACTGTCACCATATTTTGGGGGAAAAAAAAAAAAGAAAAAAAACCACACAACCTCACACAACAGGTGATCCTTTCTGTAATAAGGAAATTACTATGTTATACTTATGTAAAGACTTAAAACCAATGCGTATTGATTCAAATTGTATTTATTTAATCACACTGTAATGCAAATAAGTTAGGTCCATATAAACTCCATTTTGTTGTATGTACAACCTATGTCATTAGCAAGCTGATTGAGTCAGCTGGTGTAAGTGTCCGCCTCATCCTCTGGAATGTACGTTATCTTCAGACACTTTCTCTGTCCATCGTCTGGTTCTAGAACAGGACGGCCACATCCTTCATCCCCAAAGTAGACTGAAAGGTGAGGGGGAAGGAAATGAAAGTCAGATTTGCAGCATGTACGTGTTTTTAAACAGATATCTGTAAAACACAAGTCTGGAGGAACAGCCCTGTAAATTTACAGAATAAACTATAACCCCCAAAATACTGTAATAATGTCCCCTTTAAAATAAAATTTAAGCCTACAGAGTATGAATGTGTGCTCAGAAAAATGAGTGTGCTCAGAAAAAAGAGCGTCTGTAAGCTTCAGATTAGATCAAACACATGCTTCTGGTATCTATGTACATGCACTCTGGTACAAAACACATACTTTGCATTGTGCAGAGACACACTCAACAGACCAAGAAAAAAAAAATCTCAAAATGCTAGTGAAGCTAAATATAGAAACATTGTCAGCAAACAAACAACTCCAACAAGTCAGTTCTAAAGACAACAGCAGATTTTACTGACATCGTAACATGATCTTGACACTTTAAAAAATATTTTCTACTGTGAAAAGTAGCTCCCTTAAATCACTGAACCCTAAAAATGAGATTTCTACACACTGTAACTATGTGAAGCTAGAAGAGTTAATATATGACTTTGCAAACAATACAGTCCAGCAATTATTTGTCTTAGGAATACCTGGTTCTGCACAGTAACCAAAGTGATTTCAAGAAAACTGAGAGTCACGTTTTCTTCAAAACTTTAATTTAATTAGTTTGACCCATGCAAGCCCTCCAACAGAACTCAAATACCACAAGAATTCAAGTATTACTGATGCCATGACATTGCAGCACTAACAAACAGTCCCACAAAAAAGATGCAAGATGAACGAACGCCTTTGCTTCATGACAATTACTAATATTGAAGGATACAGCCCTTTATTTCATACAGCTTTTATGCAGTGTTACTGACATATTTGCAAAGGCAGAAGGAGATTGGATTTTGTTTTAAATTCATGCTAGAAAGCTGAGAAGTCATTCCTCCGTGCAGAAACTTGCATAAACTAGCTCTACAACAGATCAGAAGGGCAGCTTCCGCTCAAAAGGAACAGGAAGTCCCATATATTAAAAGCCGTGCAAGATTAAGAGAAAGGCCTTCCAAAGAACTTGTGTTTTGCTGTCTTCTCGTTTGCATTTCTAAAGAAACAAGAACCATGACCAGCTATACTTTCACCCTAAATAATTAAAAGCAATGGAAGAAAGTAATCGTTGCACCTGTCGCTGTTCAGAGATAACACCCAACCCAGTAACTATCTGCACTGGGTTTGCATGTAGATTTGGAACCGATACATACCTCCAGATAGTCGGCTCAGGCATTCCAGGATCTGCACCTCTCTTAAAACCTGAAGTGAAACATACATTACATACATATATATAAATATGTATGTGGAGACTCCTACGTAGTTAAATCACTACCAAATTATTCCAGCCCATTACATTGCAATTAGAAAGAAAACCTTCTGAGCAGAGAACTGTGATTCACGAAGTGGTACACTAACCTGAATGAAAGTTGTACATTCTTATCAGGGTTAGAAAGAAGAGCAAATAAATAAAAGTGTACAGTTTTATATGTAATTTTAAATACATTCTTACCCGCATCTTCATATGACTTAAAATTCAGGGACAACTAGCTACATGAGATGGAGAAACTTACCTACCCCAAAGATTAAAACATACATACCCACACACACACACACAAACACGTGGACTTTAAACGTTGCTCAGAAAGCAACCTGATAAGGCAGAACCAACAGTGACACCTATAACTGGTATAAAGGAGCATCTTAAGCCTAACAAGCAATGTTCTGCAATGACTTCTGATGCAGAACTTAAAAGTAACATTTCAACAACAGTTCAGTCAATTTAGGATGACAGAATTCTATATGTCAAATCAATTAAACCTAAAATCCTCTAATTTGACTGTCACTTTTTGAAAAGCTACCTAGTACTAAAGCTTGCAAAGAAACAAGACGTTTGTCAATCTACTAACACCGAGGAAAATGAAAAATTAATTACAAAGAGTTCATCTCCAGCTAATGACTCAAATACCAATCCACTAAAGCAAATGTATGCTAGAGAAGCAATTGAAGGCTCAGTGTATGAAATATCTTTGCCTGCTGGACCGTAAACTAAGAGTCTTGAAGCGGAAGCATGCAATTCATGCACTATTCAACACACTCTCTCCTACAATTGCTATCTAGAAATGGATGTTATATGAAAAATACATTATTTCTCTCATTTATTGGAAATAAATAATTAAAGTCAGCTTGCCTGAAACATAGGCCATGAAGGCTAATGGAAAAGCTTCCATTAGCTTCACGGGCACTGGGTTAGCTCTTTGAAGATAACCCTGTGTGATTTGAGACTATTAAACATCCTGACTCACTTTCTTTGGTTGCCATACAGTCCAGCAAAATTGCTTTAAAATTGATGAAGTTGTATTAGGAGTCACACGCTGTGTGTGTGAATGTTTCTGGCTTTTTTCCCCCCTAGTACTTTTAAATAAGCAAGCCAAGTTTAGCAAAACTGCACTGGTCTAATTTACCTACTTAAAACAGGGACAGACACTTCAAAGCAAGTTTAAAAAAATACAACAAACAAAACCTGACCAATGACCTATAATTGCACATTCACATACCAGGCTCCCTCATACTTCCCCTGAGCATCCCATCCTGACCTCGAAAGCCTGTCAGAGAAAGTTAAAAGCCCTAAACTTCTGGAAGTTTCCTTGCCTGTGTTGTTTAACATGTATTTTACATACACTAGGGTCAATACAAAAATTTACCTTGAATCAGTGACACCAAGGACTGTGTGGCCTCTTGCCCTTCCACTGTATCACACCTTCCCTCCCAGATTCAAATGTAATCCCAGTAGAAAATAAGTTCTTCCAAATCTGCAGACTTCGAGTGCGTGCCACCTCCAAATGTCTGCGGCAAGCAAAGATGGCACCTGCATGTCCCACTCCCATCTGCTTACACTTAATGTCCTTTCACTACAGCAGATATAAATTTATAAAGAGGCAATGCAGATGTGGAACAGCACACTTATCTTCTGGAGGAATGAAGTTAAACTATTACAACTTGGTTTCTCACTGCTACATAACAGAAACATACTAAGTACTCTGATATGAGTGCAATATATATGTAAATATGTTTATAACATATTTACATATATTACAATATAATTAAACACAATAAGATGGCTTTATATGACTTGAAACAACTTATTTAATTTCTACTGGCATCCCTTCCCACATTCATAAAAATAAAATCAAAACAAAACTTCAGCAAGAGCAAAATTAAATCACAAAACACTGCTGAAATACCCATCCAAAAATTATCAAATTAAAATAACTGATAAACTAAAAATTGAAATGTAATTAAACTTTAAACCTAATACTGCTAATTAGTTTTTTCCATAGCACTTGAAGTGACCTCTTTTACTTGTAGTTATTAAAGTACATAAGTAACTATTGAAGAGATAGATTGTTATCTATTTTGTGAACAATCAAAGCCCTTCAAACTGGACACTGCATTCCCCTCAACTAATTAAAACAACCTATCAGCTTTGACTGTAAACACACCAAGCTCCCAACCCCCCTTCATCTTTACATGTAAGGTAGAGATGCCTGCCTGTTTTAGATGCTTTTCCCAAAATGCCCAGAGTCGGGGCAGAAAGTAAGCCAGATGAACCACGGGTATCATCCTTCCTGGGACATCTTGTCATAAAAGAAGTGAACAAAAGTGACTCGCCTATTGCACACGTGCCTATCTTAAGTAGGTCAGGCTCTTTAACAAGGACAGCTGATGGCACACAGCCCAAACTTAACTGGAGAACTACCATGGAGCTGCCTGGGCACCACTACGACACAACAGGAGCAAGCGAAATACATCCTGGGCACCAGGTATGACATCAAGGCATCTCCTGAATGCTCCACAGCAGATTGGGAACAGGAGCCACGCCACTCTGGGAGAGATTATAACCCGTACCTAGCTGGAAATTTAACCTCAGCCAGTGGCTGGCAGCCCCCTCAGCACCACGAAGCAGAGCTCCCGGCCGCAGACAGCTACCTCCTCACACACCGACTCCCTATTGCAAGGGACACACAGGCCAGCCTACTAAAGCAGTCAGTCACCGAAGCACGACTAAACCGCGGCACCGTTTGCTGCTGAGCTGCTCCGGTGCATGCTCAGCCCGCACCCCGGGGGGGCTCGACCCGCCGCGGCCCTCCCCTCACCGAGCTGGCAGGCCCAGTGCCCGCTCCCAGCGCGGGAACAGCCTCCGAGAAGGGAGAGGGACAGAAAAACCTTTTTAAAGGGGAAAAAAAAATAATAATAAAACTACCCAGCAGTTCTACCAAGGGCAAGCCCCCCCTCTACCCCGCGGATCCCATCACACCGGGCCCTCACCGCTCCCCCACCCCACCCCCAGCCGCGCATGCGCGGTGAGGGCCGCGGGCCCCGGTAGGGAGCAGCGCGGCGGGGCGCCCCTCCCCCACGCACGAGCCCGTCCTTCTGCTCCCCCGCCCTGCAGAGCGCGCGCTGCCAGGCGGGCAGTGACGGCCCGGGCGGGAGGGAAGGCGGGCGGCGCGCGCCCTCGGCCGCCCCGTCCTCGGCCTTCCTCCCCATCTTCCTCCCCCGCTCGCCACTGACCTAAGTAGAGCACGACGGGGATGAAGCCCCAGCGGATGGCGAACTGGCCGCCCTTGAAGAGCTGCTGCAGCCGCTGCTTGGCCTCCTTGCTGAGCTTCGGCATTCCGGCGGCGGGGGAGAGAGGAAGAGGAGGAGCCTACACCCAGCCTCCCTCCTAACGCTGCGCCGGCAGCGGTGGGCGGGACCCCATCGCGCCGCCGCCGGGTTGCCGGGAGGTGACCTCCCCGCCTTCAGCGGGGCGGAGCGGGGCGGTCGTTCCCTGAGGAGGGCGAGGAGATGGCGGCTGCCGGGGTGCTTCCTCCCGCCGCCGCCCACCGGCCATTCTCAGCGCGGCGGCTCCCCGCCGCCCGCAAGGGGCTGGCCCCGCGCCGCAGCCCGGGGTGGCGGAGCGGGGGCGGCCCGCTAGGCTCGGGGCGTCGGTTGGGAGAGTGAGGGCGTTACAGAAGCTGTGGGCCTTCGTCTGCCTGTGGGTCCTGCACAGGCACAGCTGTTTGTTTGGGTTTGGTTTTTTCCGGAGCTCCCAAGGTACCCGCGCACGTCGCACAGCGCCTCTGGAGGCTGGGCAGTGCCGTTTGGTAAGTGAAAGGCTGGAGCAACAAGAAAACGTGTTTCTAGGTGAAACTGGAAATTCCTCTGTACCACGTTTTCATTCTTTCTCAGGTAGTCTGCTGCCTTGTGCTGTAATGACAGATCCAGGTCTTCAGGTTCCTGGTGTTACCGGTGTGGCTGCAGTAGTTAACATTGGCGGTCTATATCACGTCTGCTAACTCTGTCAAACTTCTGTCGTAGTTTGGAGAGAATTTAATCGCATATGGAAACTCAGAAAAAAGTTCGCTCCTTGTGACAGTGCAGAAATCTACTCGGTTTTTTTTGTAATCATGATTTACTGACCATACACAATTAAAGTTTTGCATGTTATGTGTTGGTTTACATAAGACAATTACTTGCAGTTCCGTAGCCATTTTGTCACATTAAGAATAACAGGTCAGTGCTTTTATATCCCCCCAAAATCCAAGACTAATAAATATCACACAAATATCTCATTTTCTCCTACAATGCCTGCTCTGCTATTCAGAGATGATGAAGATAAGAGTTTGTAGCTTGCTCCTTCTTTTCCAGGTATGGAGAGGCGGCAAACTGCAAGCTACATATGGGATTCTGGCAGCCCACAGCTTACTTTTGCCACTGTCTACCAGTAATCAAAACGTGGGGATAAAAGAGTATTTTGATGATGTGATGGGACAAACATGCTGTCATGTTCCAGAATGCACAAACAGCATTTCCTCATGTAAACCTGTCCATGTGTACTGTGGTTTCATACACATTAAACATGTTGATGGGATGCATCAGTATTTCTAGTCACGTGACCGACACGACTAGATATTTAATGATCTCTAACAAGTAAAAGGGGTGCTTAGAGTTTGTGAGTGGCTTCTTTATGAACTGAATAGCTTATCCCTAAAGAAAGGTTAGGCACCAGTGCCGTAGTTCATCTGCAGATGGACATCAGTATGAAGCTACGACTGTGAGCCTACACCTTTCCCAAAAGAATATGCCTTCATGACAAATGGCACATGACGTGATCATATGTCATATTTTATTTATACATTCTCAGCTGTTAGGGGCATCAAAGTGTGCTTCGAATAATGAGAAGTAATAATGGAAGCACATATTGTGTTAGTTGACCTTGTGAGAGTTAGTTTTGGTTGATGAAGTTTTTGAACTGTCAGTTTTGGCTTCTTCCACTCTTTCTGCAGCAGGTAAGCTGCTGGAATAGGTAGAAAAGTACTAACTTTCTTCATTTCACTTTAAAAAGTAAAGTGTTCCCAGTATCATCTTGCAGGTAGGACTTTTTCCAGTTCATTGTTTAGCAACCAAGATTATGTTACTTCAAAATAAAATCTCCACTGCACTTCCAGTAACAAATACAGAATTTATGGAACATACTAGTGAAGATTTTTCTGTGGCACTCTTGGGCAACTAGTAATGCAAATAATTCATCCATAAAAGACAGAGCTGCCTCTGAAGTGCTTTTAGTCTGTTGCTTTTTTCTGGATGGTATTAAAGTTGAGTTTGTACTTAGCAATGTGGTCACATATTGCTATTTTGTCATATTTGGCCTAGTACTTGTTTATCAGTGAATTGCTGTATTCTACTCCTGAAACTGAGAACTAGATAACTACTGTTAAATTATTTTAGTGATCGTCTCTTATTCGAGCTGGGAATTGTGACTTGAAATTAGGGTAACAAGTGTTTCTGTCCGTAGGTTTGCATTCAATTTTTTTGGTACATCGTTGTTGTTAACCTTTTCAAACTAGTACTCATGAGTAGAATTGTACAGACATTCAAAATGACAAATTTACTGTTCTTCTGAACAAGTGTAGTAGAAGAGGCACATTCATTTGTCAGTAATGTCTTGTCATACTCATAAGAGAAAAAACTCAAACCAATGAACCTTCTTTTCTGTCTCTTGCGAAGTGGTTGCTGCAGGAACCCATTTTTCAGCAGTTTGTATTAAATTGATTTTCCTTTGTAGATGAGACCAAATCACATCTGTTTTGACAACGTGGTTACTGTTACAGCTTGTTCTTTCTAAGCATGCAAAACCAACTGTTCATTACAACACACAGCTTGCTAATAATGTCCTACAAAATATTACAATAAAAGGTCACCCACTGTATTGGAATTAAATTCAAAAGATACTTTCCTTAAACTTTTTATAATTTTAGTGTAAGTGGGATTCAGGTCAAATGTACTAAACAACTGATCCACATGGTTAAACAGCTCTGTCTCTGAGTATAGATCGGTTTAACAGTGTCACGTGTGACACAGTATATTCTTATTGTGGATTTTCTTGAGAAAGGGTGTTCACAGAAGTGTGCCCTGTGTACCAGCTGCTTCTCTTCTTTCCTTCACACAGCCAGGTAATAATTTTCAGGGCACAGAAATTTTCCCTGATAGCTTTCTTTTCTCGTGTCTGCTAATTCTGATGTTTGACTAAAAGCTTGTAGGTTATTTCTTTTCTTTAACGGTAGAAGCCAGAAAATGAATAGCAAGAAAGTCAATATTTCTCAGCCAGGTTTCTCTTGCAAACAAAATCTGTGCTGTGGCCTAGAAGAGCACAAGTGCATGTGTTTTGTATGCAAATGAAACAAAGTTGATTCTGTATAGCTAATGGTCTACATTTATGTAGTGTTGCAGACTGAAACAGAGAAAGGATATCTGTAAAATAAGAAAAGTTATGGGAAAACAGGACTTCTTCCATCGTAACACAAATCTACAGTCTCATACTGTACAAAATATCATATTCGCAGTAAACAAAAAAAAAAACAACCTCAAAACCCCAGACAAGAATAACAAAAAACAGAGCATGCAAACAGTAAAAGGACTATGAAAGTTTTCAGTGCTTTTGTTTGGCTCCTGTTTCACCTAGGCTGTTAGAAGGTCTAAGAGCTTAGCAGTCTTCTGGTGAGCTAATGACTCAGCCAAAGGGTAAAGGAGAGCATCAGTCATCTTCCCTGCAAGTTCAAGCTAGTTGATCTGCACTATTCAAATAATTGAAATACTGAAAATTGGCCCCTAAAACCAGAGATGCTTATGACTGGGCATGAAGCAATGAGCTGGTTTGAAGGGGGAAGAAGTAATACCCAAGGAAATGGGTACTGTAAGAAACTGATGGAGGCATCTTTGCCTGGAGGAGAAGCAGGATGATGTGAGCATGCTGTGGGTACTGGTTCATGTTTATAATGTATTATAGTAACACTTCCATGAAGGATATTGTTTTAACTTGGTTTTTTTTTTTATTTGTGGCTGGGAATGAAGACAAAAAACACTTGGAACGATGTATCCATTAAATAAGAAAAACAAGAACCCCAATTGCTGGAATGACAAAATTAGTAATACCATCGGTGTTTGAAATTTTTTGTTACTAAAAAAAACCCCTCTTTGAATTTCTTTTGCCTCATAGTTCATGTGATCAGCAACAACGATAAAATCAGAAATAAAATTGTGGAGGTTTTAACTGAGACAAGAAGAATGTGAATCCCAACTGTTTTATTAACTTGATTAGCAGTAATTCCACAAGTGCTGTGTTTTCATAGCAAATAAATACCACTAACACTCATTGTAAACTGGCCAAATGTTTCAGTTTTTATGGGTAAAGGAGAGAATTGAGATTCTTACAAACAAGACTGAATCACTTAAGCGTCAGTCTCTGGTTCAGGGAAATAATATCACTCAGTCTGACGGCTTTAGCTTGTCTTTGGTTTTTTGGTCCAAAGGGTACATTTCAATTAAAGAATTCCAGACCTCTAAATCTTTATCTCAATGCACCACAAAGTCAAGTCATGCAACAGTGCATGCAACTCAGAATGCTGAAGAAGGTGACAAAGTGAAGTGACACATTAAAGTTTATGAAAGATCACTGTAAACTCTACATAGGAAATCCCAGCTGACCTCCATTAGGCACTTACCACTCTCACTTAGATTTCACCTTCAATTTACTGTCAAGAACCTGCATTAAATTCATCTGCTTGGGAACAGAGTTTGAGTTTAGGGGGAACTTACATTTTAAAGATACTACAGTAGATATTTTGTACTTGAGGATTACGCTGTAAATCGGTATAAATAATACAAGAACATAAGCAAGAGGTATTTAATGTATTTCCATTACAGGCTGAATCTTTACGATGTCAGTAAAAATGGTAGTATATTATAACTATACATTCTATTTCACTTTATTATTACAATTAAACTTTCTATTTTTGTTGTGCCATAGTAATGATGGTCCTTTTCTTCCATTCCATTTTAGTATTCCCTTTCATTTAGTCTAATAAATCCCAGCTACTCTGCAGTACTACTACTGGTCTGCGAAACATTCCTTGTCATTTCACAAAGAGACAAATAGAAAAGGAAACTGCTACAGTCAAAATAAAAAAGACTAAGGCTATCTGGTTTTGTCATGTGGGAAATGTCAGAATTCTGAAATACTTTTTTTCTGGAATGTTGTAAAGACCTAGATTACTTAGGAATAAATGTGTTTTGAGTTTTTGCATTTAGCATATTTTCAAAACATACGTGGAATACAGAGCAGTAATGCATATAAAAAAACTTCTGTCCAGATTAGAATCTCTTTCATATGAATTTTTGTGTGATACTCGTTGGCTGTACTCTGGTCACTGTCTGATATGGGGTATTTCCACAAAAAGTGGTATTGTCAGATGCCTGTCTAGAAAATTAGTAAAATTATCAGAGCAGTAGAATCAAAAAGCAAAGTGTAGTAATTTCATATTTTCAATACAATAACGAAACAATTTATTCATTTTAAAATAAAACAAAACTAACTGATAATATGGAGTTGAGTGCAAGCACAGGAATGATTTGATTATTTTTCGTTGCAGCTCCTGAGGCCATTGAAGGAGAAACAGCAGTCTGAGGTGAGACAGCGTTCAGTAGAACCCCATCAGATGCTTTTAGAGAGCTTTGACAAGAACTGCTGTTGTGCTTGAAAATTGAATGTTACCTGCTGCAAAACTTTACTGTTGTTTGAAACTTGACTTTCCCGTTCTCCTCATCGGCACTTAATAATGAAAATTGAGAGTTATATTTGAAGACACTGCTACTTTTTGCCATAGATAGTTCCTTTAAAAACACAGCAGTTCTTGTATGCATGTTTTTATGATGGCAGTACTTGGCCGAGGACGAAAAGAATAATCTGATTCCTTCCATACTTTCAATGATACGCAAAAATCTGATGGATTAAAGGATTTTCTGAGGCCAAAACTAATACCCATATTTACTCATTCTTTGTTTTTAAATTAAGCTTTTTTTTTCAGCATCTGAGCAATTAAGGTTTCAAAAGCTCTAGGAGGATTTTCCTCTAAAGATATTTGAATGTAACCCTTTTATTTGTTAACAGATCTCAACTAGATTTTTGTTGCTAAAGAATATATTGTTATAACAGCACACTTCTATGAAGATTTTAAAGGACGTAAAAGATGCTTGTTTTAGGCAAGTCTTTACTATGATTGAAACAAGATGAGGAAAACAGTGAAAATATTCTGATTATTCTGATTTCCAAAAAAGTCCTTCCTCTCAGTATACTTGTTTTTATACCCCTTCTGACCTTAGTACATTGTATTAAAGTGAGGCAACCATGAAACTGAGAATGTAAATCTTTGCAATCAGTTGACAGCATTGCACATGAGAATGAAATATTCTTTGAGATCTTCAGTACATGGAACATCAGAATTAGTAATTTAGTTTTATAATGAGGAGTAATTAAGGCCTGTCATAGATACTAGAAGGTATCAGGGAAAGCTCTTGTCTTCCTTTGCAAGTCTTGTGTAGTGCTATCAGAATTAAATGAAGCTCAACTCATGGTTAATGAAATTCTTACTATTCTATTAAAATAAAACTTGATCTCTTAAAATGCTCTCCCTTTTCCCTTTCATACATAATTTCTGTCCAGACTTTGTCTATTTTAGCATAATAATATGCCATATTTAGGCCAGATAAATATTTTTAGATTTTAATTTTAAAATATTGTGAAATAGACACACAAGTATATCTTCTTTATATATTGACAGCCTAATTCACATATCTGTAAGTTCATCTTAGATTCTTTCCACTAACTCACAGAACACCAATGACATTTCAGGAAAGTATCTATCAGCATTTCAGTGTGGCAATGCTGCTGCTTTTCAGTTAGGATTATTAAAAATCTCAAACAGTAATCTCCTAGAAGTACAGAATGGCAGTAAGAGAGCCATGTGTAACAGTACATACTGGAGCAATTAATGAGATTTCTGTAGGTTTTTCTGTAGCTTCCTACCTAAAGAAAAAACCAAACAAAACACCAAGCAAACAAACAAACAAAAACCTCAAATCCCCACAAAACAGTAGGGACAGATTAGTTGTGTGCCTTTCACTGCTTCCTGTAAGGTGTTATATGGACTCTTAAAGTTTTTATTTTGGATGATGGCCGTTTCAGCAAGAATTTTAGCAGATGCAGAGGACATTCAAGGAACTTCTGAAAGTTCCTTATGTTCTGCTTTATGAAGTCTGTTAGGCATACTTAGCACAAGCTGTGAATTTGACCCTGGTTTTTGAGCATTTCAAAGGTCCAAGTAAAATGACATTTCTGTAGTGCTTTTATTCTTTCCTTTTTTTTTTTCCAAGCATATATTAAGTACACATCTGAAGAAACCACATTTTACTCCTTTATTTTAGGTTTAGATAGCAGTCACAAGAGGTTAGGTGCTGTTAAGTGTAATGAAGCATGAGGATGACAAGATAAATGAACCAGAGGCTTTTCAGCTTGATCACATCCTCCAGTGCATAATGGTACAGATTTTGTATTCCAGACACAAATGTCACTTTGCAGTTGAAATCATGCTAGATGAATCTGTGTGAGTAAGTATAACCAAGATAGCTTTTTTTTTCCCACCCAATTACATTCCTATTGTAAATATAGAAAGGAAAATGAGTCCTCCTGAGTTAAGAGATGAGTTAATTGTGTGTGGGATTTGTGATGGAAAGTTCTTTCTAAAATAAACACAGTAATAAAAGTTGTTCTTCTTTCCTTTCACATTTTAGGGGGAAAGACTGCTGCTAGTGACAGAGTACTAGACTGATACTGGTGTTTTTTAGGATGTTAGTATTTGACTAGTGCATATAGCACTATGTATTAGAATTGTTAATTGTATCATTGTAAAGTATTTTCTGTAGTTTTTCTGTTAAATGTCTTTAAAACCATGTGCAGAATCTTACCTCCCATGTTGTATATTAGTTCCAGCAACTCTGATATGAACAATACGCTGGTGGGCTTTTGAAAACCTGAAGAACAATAATTGCCAGAGAGCCTAGATGGGATTTTAAAAAGAAATTTACAAATTACTTAACTGCTATTAAAAAATTTAAAAAGAAGTGCTGACTAAAGGTCTCAATAAGTTATATCAGCTTTTATTAATTTAGTTCCTCTACTTCATTACAGAAAGACTCTATTGATCCAGAATTTATTAGCAGTGTTTCATTAAAGCCAGAGGAGGGCAGACTTGAATTGGAAACTATTTTTTGCTACTTCAGTTACTTGAACTTAAAATACCAGATAGTCCCTCGAGCTCGAAGCTGATGACAATCTCATCACCTCTCTACTATTCTAATTACACTTGTGCTGGATAAAAGCTTCTTTTACAATTGCTGTTTGACAAAATGAGTGTTTTGCTATGTCACAGTAAGAATAGCAAATGTTTAAATAAATATGCTAATACGAAAGTGGATAAGTCAGTATCTTAGCAGCTGTGTGTTGCTTGTAGGGGAGAATGCACACTGCTTAAAAATTAACCATGTGTATCTTAAAATGGTTTTTAAAAGCTAGTGAATATCATTGTTCCCACTTTACAGATGAAGAAACTGAGGAATACCGTGGTAGCCTTGCAAGTTACCCATCTAGGTGACCTACAGAAGCAAGAACAAAATCCAGTTTTCTGAGACCTGGTCCGATGCTCAAGCATATCTTTTGCACAAATAAACTGTGACATGTCTCCCTCTTGCAAACGTTATGGAAATGATTGCTAGCATCCCAAATTGCTGAGGCTGAGGAGCTTACACTGATGAAATTGCAAGTAATCCGACAGACATGTTGTAGCTCTTGAGAAGAATATTCTGAAGATGGGTGGCAATCGGGTCAGATCAGATGACTGAAGGTCTGCTTTAAGAATAGTATTTTATTATTAAAACAAGTACTCTGCATTTTTATGTATGTTTGTCATTCTTTAAGTTAGGCTGTAGTCTTCTCAAAGAATGAAGAGCCTTTCTGTGTAGACCTTTAAAGCCAATCCAGGCTCGGTACTAGGAAATGTATGGTTAAAAAGTCAATTTGCATATAGGTGAAGGATTAAGATCCTAATAGACTGTTCCTCTCTTCCCTTTGTTTTTGATTATAAGGGTTTCAAATTATGAGTGCTAAAATAGGCTTCCTATTCACACACCAAGCCCACCATGTTTACGTACCCGTGGTCAGTAACATTCATGGGATTAGTGTGACTGTCTATTTCATTTTCTTTATATGCTTAGGAGGTCATTACCCATTGTAATTATAAAAATACCCATTGTAATTTATAAATTACCCATTGTAATTATAAATTACCCATTGTAATTTATAAAAATACCTTGATTTTTTTATCTAGATGCCTTAGTGTAAACTGTTCTTTCTGTTTCTAGAGAAGGCTGGAGGCATGCTGTTACAAAGCTTGCTGTTCCTCAGACTTGTATAAGATACACCACAGAACATTTGGTGCTGCATATTGAAAACTCCATTTGTAGAACGAATGAGCACACTGCACAATGAATTTTTTCCTTTTTTTCTTACTGCTGATTTGCAGTAGAGATTTGTTGATGGTGGGAATTAGTCATTGGTTTGTATGACTGTAATGAAAAGGACCCCATCAAAAACTATAAATTAGAATGTGAATGAGTGGGCACTTACAGTTTGGACTCAAATACTGTATAACCTATTACTGTGTTATTCATTTTTGGTATATTTGCAGAAAAATAATGTTAAAATAGGAGTCAGAAATATCTAGCAGTGAATTAAAGTAAATTAAAACAATGTAGGAATTATTCCAAAACTTACTGCTGTAAATTCAAGCAATTAATTTCAGGTTAACCTTCAAAGAAGTAAGTCCAGAGACAGAGATGTGCAGGAAGGGCTTTCAGAGAACCTTTATGATAGCCTGTTACTGACTTTTCAACTCTGTATTCAAGATTTTGTAGATACTGTGTGCAGGTTTGTAAGAACAGATTACAAAAGAGTCCAATTTGAATTCCTTTAATATTCTTGGTGATTTCTCCTTGTACTTCAGAATTTTATATCTCACAAAGAGCTGACATCTCCAAATAATCATCACTTTCCCTAACTCACAGAGGCCTGAAAATGCAGTTGTCTCAAAAGGGAAAAGATTAATTTTCTCTACTGCAGAAGGTAAGCTCTCCTCTCTTCAAAATAACCACTAATTGAAGGCATTTATTTACAGACTGATTTTATATTAAACCACTATATCCCTTAGCTCAAGAAGAAGCAAGAACTGTAACAATTCAATTAACTAAAACTGCTGCTTTGAGAAGTGTAGTTCCCACTGTCAAACTTCTTTAATTCATCCCTAATTATACATTGCTACCTATAAATTAAAAAAAAAATCATATTCCCAGAGCAAATGCTATGACTTTGGGAAGGATACATATAATATACCGTATTCTGAGTCTAAAATTAAACCTTAATTCCAATGTAGCACCAGTGCCTTCCGGAATTTTTTAGATTTGCTGTATTTCAGTGCAATGAGGCTTTAGCTCTCGTTTAATCCCCTCTCTGTCTCTTGTAACAGTGCTAACACGTTCTTCATTCCCCGTGCAGAAGTACAATATAGTGGAAGAGCTAGCACATTCTCCAGCAAGAGAGCAAAGGTGCGGGTTTATAGGAAGGACAACATCCATCTGCTCCCTAGATAGATCTAAGCCCATCTCCCCAGCTTACAGGTGGCTTTTTTAACCTTTCACTCCATGGTAAAAAACAAAACTTTTGTTGTATAATTCCCTTTATATGAAAACCACAGATAAATCTGCTCTACACTCGGAAGTTTTTTTGGCAGACAACTTGTAAACTATAAGTATAAAAATCATGTATAAATAGAAAAAGTATTGATAAAGCAATTATGTAAAATAAGGTGTAGTTGCATATGCATATGCAAAATTATTGCATAAAATGTCCTGAATATGGGGAAAAATGAGAGGAGAGTTCCACTGCACCTGTTATGTATTTTCAATACAAGCAGTTAAAGGAGAGTTTTACCTTGTTATTGTTGCCTGTGTAACTGATTAAATCTTTCAGTTAAAACTGTTAACCATTATTAAGGAGAAATAAGCCTGAGCTTTTAGGGGCATAGCAAGTGTTTTCTGCTCTAAGCTTCACACATTTACAGCTCTGCCTGCTCCTTGCAGGGGGGTTGGACTAGATGACCTTTGAAGGTCCCTTCCAACCCAAACCATTCTATGATTCTATGATCTCTTCTTACACTAATCCTAGGTGGCGTATATTCTCTTTGGTTTGTACCCAACTTTCCCTGTTATTTGTAATATATACATGAAATATTTAAAAAATAATTATTAAAAAGCAGTTGGGATATTACTGCCTCAAAAGCACATCATTGTTGTGTACAGTTGTGTTTGTTCTGCTGAGCAGCCCCAATTCAATCACAGAGGGAGTTGCAGATAGTGGAAAAGAGCTGTCTTAGAGCAGTAGCTGTTGCTATAGGCAGATTGACCAAAAAACTGTTGCTATGTTTCTTTACATGGAAGCAAATGGATAGATATTTACTGTCTTAATAAAGAACATGACATTGTTTTGTGCCTGAGACAAAAAAAATAAAACGGTATTTTATTGGGAAAGTATACTTAGTTTTGAGTTAAAAAAAAATCAAAGGAATTTGAATGTGCCATGTATGAAGCTTATACAATTGGATTTGGTCAAAATCAGTTACTCTGGTAATGTACTTACAGAGATGGAAGTTTTAATGGGAGTGAAAAGATACTTCTGCATCTATGGAAATTAAAGCCTGCTGCCATTAAGTTGCCAGGACTCTTCAATGCGTGCTGAAGTGTCCTTCTCCCTTTCAGTAAATTAAGCATGTTCATACTTACTGTCACAAGCACCAGAAAAACACTAACGATTGCTTCCATGTTTAGATCTTTGTGGAGTCTACTACCTGTGAGCAGACTCCACTTAAATTATCTGAAGCTACTAACCCCTCATCTCATTCTTGACATACTTCAGCCTCCAGCCGTCTGCTGCAACTTCTGTTACACCTTCTGGGAATCTATATATAGCCATTTCTTTTTTTCTCCCCAGTTGGCTCTAAGCCAGAAATACATCCACTGGCACAAATGCTTCTTAACCTTGTTCACACTGCTTTTTTTTTTTTTTTCCTTTCTGCTTCTTTGGTGGTTATATGCTTTTATAGTAAATTTAGTATTTGTGGAGTTTTCTGTATAATAAACCAGTGATTACCATGAATTTTCTAAACTACAGTTCATCTCATTTTAAGTGCACTGAATAAACTTACTTCTTCGTGGTCATTTTGTGGGGATCTTACTGTAACATAGGAGCCATAAACATTGACCCATTAATCAGCTTTCTGATTCGGTTGTATTCTTCCTACTCAGTAGGCATAAGACCCAGTTCACAGAGGAGACCTTCAGCGTTTGCAGAGTAACCAGCACTTTGAAGGCTGAAAAAACATGAAGGCACAAAGCTTTCTCAGCAGCTGTCTGGCAAGTTGGAGTGTCCCTGACATCAAGGAGCAGGTTTGTAACTCATGGGGAAGGTTGTGTTTGCCGTAGGAGTGATATTGGTATCCAAACTAGCTTGTCTTAAGTTAATTCTGAAAAGCCTGCAGCTCACACACGTGTAAGTATATAGATATTTATGCATGCATTATATGTACATAAATGTACATACACAGTACAGAACTGTAGGTTTATCAGAATTAATTTAAAATGAGCCAGCTTGGATATCAATACCAACACCATTACTGAGTATATTTTTTAAAGTATTTTTTAAAAGGTCTTTAATGTACTTATCTTATAATTGTGATGAATGCAATATCAGAGTCCAATCTAAACTTGGAAAAAGTGAGAAAGTGTGTGGTGACAAAAATAGTGGGGGACCATGGCTATGATTGCAATCTTCATCATGAACAAGGACCCTACATTAGGACTGTACATGGGACAGTGCGTGGCATCTCTTGATACATTCTTCTGTGGGATCTTAACCACATTTAACTTCAATTTTTAATTAGATCTCAACATTAGAACAGAAAGACAAATTCTGTAGCTTGTGCAAAATTATGTTTATCTCCAACTTAGATAAATCCAGCCTTGCACCTTCCAGTCCTCTGGGGTGTTCAGATACCTGTCCCAAGAAGCCATTACTCAGCATTGGAACCTGTGGAGTAAACGGTTAGATCAGTGAAGTTTTGTTCTCTTTAAGGTATTGCATCATGCATTTGCGATTGTTTTTCTTCCCTTAAGGCAGCTGGAGTTTTCAGGCTGTCCTGTTTAACTGCATCTGTGTTGCGAGTTACTGACATAGGAAACACATCTTAGCCCCCAGTGTCACAAAGGAATCCAGTTACAAAAAGAACAACAAGGTTACTAAGAGAACAGATTTCAAGATTCTACTTCCAGGTAATAGCAAGTAGCTAAAATAGGGCTAAAAGGCAGGACCATGCAGGCTAGTGCTGGTCAGTTTTCAGCTGATCAACATTGGGTTTTGATAACTAGCTGCAGAAGAGTAATTGGTGACTTTACTGCGCTATGCTACATTTTAAACTGTCTAATGCTATTATATGGTAGTACGCTCTAATGCTGGCTGCGAAATGCAGACTCTCCCCTCTTGCGTCCATACTCTGCAGTGATTTGGACTAGGAAACAGCTTCAAGATATAAGGTATTCACCTCCTGCCAGCGATAACATGTAACTTACATTGCTGGGCACAAGCAAGAAGATACCAAAGCATGGATGGTTTGCTTTTCTCCCACTAACAGTAAATTTAGAGCAGTAACTTCACGATACCAGTGGGAGCGATGTGTTCAAATCCGTCACCACACATCATGGGAAATACAAAGGATCAGTTTTCCATTTACTGTTTTGGCAGGCATAATTTTGTTATTTTTCAAGCTGTTTATATTGGCTGCCTCAGTGTCTTAATTATTTCACATGTACTTCAGCATTTTAATAAGTCTGTGCTTCAGGAGACACAGGGGACAGAGCTTCCCCAGATTTTAGAGTTTTGTTTCACTGAGTATAAAACAATATTTACAAGCTTCATTTACATTTCAACAGAGCATTTGTCTGTGTGCTGTCAAAGACTTTGTGTGGTATTAGATTATATATTTTAGTGAGAATATAAATCCTGATAAAAGGGGATCGGGAATCCAAGAAGGAATGTAAGGCTGTAGAGGCTGGTAACAGGAAAATGAAGGCTGATGTGAACAAAGTATGAATGGAAATGTGTGCGAGCACCAGCAGGAACAGCAGAATAGAAGGTTAAGAGAATGAACTGTGTTGTTAACAAAGGAAACCATTCCCAGCAGTAAAATTGAGAAATTATTGTGTTTATGTCAGGGCCGAAAGACCTGCGCTTCGAGAACAGCCACAACACAGACAACCTGTCAGCGAAAGACCCAACGTCCTGACCCAAGGAGGATGGTAACAAGGTTGCAGTATCAGATAGTCCTTGCCTTTCCTGTTAGCCCATCAGGAACACACACGTTGAAAACAAGGAAAAAGCAGCAACGGGCAGCAACCTGGACTATCCTTTATGAAGAAGGAAGTAAGCAGGATTCTGAGGTAAAGGATGATCACGTACCAGCTGATGCCTCTTACGTGATATGAAACATCTGTCTAGGAACCTTTGTTGCCCCCAGGCAAGGGGAACCTTGGACATGTAGTGAGGGCTTGGCAGCTGTCATCCCCTGTCCTCCGTGTCAAACACAAATGATCCTGGCCAGGCCAGCTGGATACATACGTCTTGGTGCTCATGAGTATGTGAGCATCGGCGTCTGAATGAATGAAATCTGTAGGAGAATGAGTGTGAGTGGATAAAATCAACTTGTTCAAATATTTTGTTAATAAATACCTCCTTGCCCCTTCATAAGATCCCACGCTGAACTTTCTTGCACTAATTTATCTGTTACAGCTATTTCCTGTTGTTATACAAATGAAGTCATTTGTGTTAAGGTCATAACTTCCCCACAGACATCATAACTTGCCCACAGACAGAGGGGCAAAAATATTCATGACTTCATCTGACAGCTGCATTAATTCCTAGATGTGGCATAATAACAAACTGTATGTCAGTTTATCCACAAGTATATAGATGGTATTTCCTCCAAATAGTTTTTTTCCTAATTCCCTGGTTTGCTCAAATATGGACTTTGTACAGCATTTCATGCTGTGGAGTTTAAGTTCCTCTGAGGACCTCCATGAACTGCTGGAGTGAAATAAGAATAAATCATCATCTATTGCTAAAGAATTTCATTCATTATTTCATGGCAAGCCACATGAAAAATAAAGGGTTGGAGGGAAAGTGAAGGAGGAAGGATGAAAAGATCTGCTTTAAGTCCTTAAACATTAATGAAAATGAGGAAATAACATGTTGGCATGAGACAAGGAAGATATGGACTTGGCTGAAGTCACAGTACGACTCAAAGTCAGCAGGGTGCTTGAATACTGCCTTTCAACATCCCACATGAATCTGGATCCGCAGTGCCAGAGAAGGAGACTGCTAGCAGAGAAGGCCGGGCTGCTGCACGTGAAAATGAAGACTGAGAAGTGGTGTTTCTTTCATGGGCTTTGACAGACTTCACATACCAAGTTCTCTAAATGACAAGGTTAGGGCAACAAACCGCACTGCCTTTTGCACTCCCCAGTAAAAGTCTGGGGCAGAAATAAATAACGTTGTCCTCTGTCTTACCATAACAGCATTAAAAGAAGCTGTAGTGTGTATATCCATTTAGCTATAGTGTATATATAGCTTGTACTCTTAAAATGGCCACCCAGATGTCAGTGAGGCTCAACATCCTTGTGATAAGTACTGCAAAAGCCTTCCTCCCAGAGGACTGAACGTTAGTTGTTGCCTGGGAGCCAGCTGTATTTGATCTTAGGCATTTACCACAAAAAGAGCTAGATGTTTGCTCTGACACAATTACATATTTATTCTTTCAAATTTAATTTGGGCTTCTGCACAAAGCAGGAAGACTGCTGGTAGCTCCCCAGCCAGTTGGCTTCTGCTATGCCCAGAGATAACCATGAGCCGGTCTTTCTAAATGTTTGTTGACAATATTACACTTGCTAGTTTAGCCAAGACTGGTAACACGGTGCGTGACAGACTCCCTCACAGCAAGTGAAGGAGAAGAGGGCAGGTGCTGTAAGGTACTGATGCTACTTAGCCATAGACAAAGCCCTAATAAATGTGAAAGCTTTCAGAAACTGGGTTTCTGGCCAAACAGTCAAATGTTTTACTATTGACATCACAAATTGGATTTTCTAACCGAGTAATATGTCTTAAATGCAGAGCAATCTCAAAACTGTCTTCTCTGGAGAGCCTCTAGATGTACAGAGCTCAAGAGCAGAATCTCACTCCAGATTTGTTCACTTGCAGTTGATGTTAGAAGGCTTGCCAAGCCTCTGCCTTGATGTCTATTTGGCACATGCTTTATCTCAAATCGAAAGATGAGCACTAGGGAGGGGAAAAGCCTGGTTTGCTAAGAACTATATCTGCCAGATGATAAACAGTGTTTTATTTAGGGAGGGAAAGTGATGTGCAAAAAATAGGTTTCAACCTTGTTTGCCCCCTGACACAGCTGGACTGTTTTGTCAGCAGAGCAGGTGACCTGAGGGATACTCCCAGTCATCCTGGCTACCAAGTGTTGCTAGAGGTAGGAGATGACCTAGCTACAAGGGAGCACAAGAGGTCCAGCCTGGCCTGGGGTGACTCCAGAAGCTGCTCCATGGGCCGTTCTCAGGACTGCCTGCGGCTTCTGGTCCCTCACAGCCGACCACAACTACTGTACACTGAAGGTCACGGCAGCACAGCAGAAAATAATCCACTTTCTAGATTGTCCTCAAGGATAAAGATAATTCAGGCATTACTAAATTAGAGCCCCAAAATTACACAGTTGGAGTTTAATTAAGCAGTGGTTCCACCACACTACATGTGCTCAGTCTTAGTTCTGTGCGAGACTGCAGCATCTGTAGTGGGCAGCAAGACAACAAGAAGGAGCTGGAAGAGGTGCTTTATGTATTTTATATAGAACACATAGGAGGGCATTGGAAAAGACACATAATAGTGTTTCTGATATATTTTTCTTGCAAAAGTCCCATTTAGGAACAAAGCATTTCAAAACACCGGCATTTCTGTGGAAGAGGAGTTGGTGTTCCCAGTCAGCCCTGTATAGATGTCAAGTGTTTCTCAAATTGCAAGGTCATGTTTAAGTCTGGCAAGTGAAGTACAGAACAATAGAACAACACAGTGCTGTTCAGCAACAAGACCCTTTTTCCCGGCCAAGCCAGTGAGAAGAAACTGCAATTATGGAATCAATGTCCTGACACTGTAACTGTAAAATACCTTTGATCAGTGGGATTGGTTCCCTTCCTCCAGAGCCAGGTTTGCACTACAATCAGAAACTGCAGTTTGTTCTCACTCACCTCAGGGAAACTGAGTTTCTGTTAACGCAGAGGGAAAGCGAAAAATTCTATAAACACTGCTGAAGGATTCTGTGTTATCTGGAAGCATGCAGTCCATCATGCCACAAGAAGAAATAAATTCCTTTTACCTCAAGCTGTGACAACACTGTGACATCTGTGTAAGCTCTCAGTGACATCAGTGCTGTTGGGTCTTGCTTTCGTCTTTAACCTCTTTGCCTCCTTCGCGGGAATAGTAGTTGTTCCTTATGCAGAACTCCTTATTTCTTTGTTCTCTGTCACTGCAGTTTCCAAGTCTACAAACAACTAGATGAGGGCAGCCACCACTAACCCAAGAAGAGCTTATACCCATCACGAAGAGCTTCTACCCATGTAATCCTAAGATGCGTACATTGCAAAATACCACCTGAGTAAAATGGAAAAGGCACAATGGTATTTTTGTTTCCGCCTGACAGAGCAGACCCATACCATAACTACCCAAAGACAAATGCGGGAAGTGAGATGTATGAGCACACATTTTCAGCTCAAATACCAACATTTCTGGGCATGCTGCCCCGAACAGTCTGGTATTTGAGTAGATACCAGCTCTTGGATAAATTTCTGTACTTTCAGAAATAAAAATGCCTCTCAGAAATTACATTCATCTTTGCCTTTTAGAGCAGAGTACCCCAGAATGATACCTGTTGGGCCTCTTGTTTTCTGCTTGTGGCTTCCAATGAGGGCCAGGGTGAGGTGGAGCAACCCAAGGCCAACAGCAGCCAAATTAGAGAGGGCTTTTATGCCATGGAGGGCGGACATGAGTGATACACCTTTTGAGCAGCCACCATATGACTGAAAGGCAAGCTCCAGAGATGCGCCAAAACCAGAGCCACCACACCACAAACGTGGAACCAAGCAGAGCAAGTGACTGCAGAAAGCTCAGAACTTATGTGCTGAAAGCTCTGGTTCCATGAGATATCCCAATGCTGGCCTGAAAAAAAACAAAGTTGAAAAACATTGATTTTCAAGTAATAATCTGCATGCAAAAGGTGCTTATTTATGAACCTGCGTACCTAAAGCAGGAAGGGTAATGTAGGTGTAATAAAAACACATAATCTAAGATGAAGAATGACGTTCTGTTCTCACAAGCATCATCTCCACCACTCTAACTGGATTCAGAGGTCAAGATATTTGCTGACAGAAAACAGAACATCCACCTTCATTCCGAGTAAGTGGAAATGTTGTGAAAGGATACCAGAGCCTCCCGTTATGTGGTGTAAACAGTGACAGAAGAAAGCGGTACTGTATCTGAACTATGCCGTGCTGATTCAGCCACGTTAATGAAATGGGTGTTTCCTGCCTTACGTTGCGCATGCTGCAAAGTCTTCAGTGAGATTCTGGTCTATGGAAATCAGATTAATTCTGTGCTGTTGTTTTGGAGCCAGCCTTTCTGGCTGCAGCTGTCATGAGGAGAATGTGTTACCAAGGGCTCTGGCCCAAGCAGACGAAGCATTAATCATCCCTTTATTTTCCATCCATGCTTTTAAGTCCTCCATGTGTAAGTTAATGCAACGGTTTAGACACTGAATGCGTTATTGTCCAGACACAATGGATAAATGAATGTTTAAGTGGTGTGCTTTGTCCTGTAGTTGAAGGTAGCTGGATGTTTTCTCACCTTCAAACAAACAAATGTGAAGACTCAGCTCCCATTTTCACCAAAATACCTCATATTACTCACCAGTTTTTATTCTGATTAATAGGGAATAAAAATTATTAAACACACTGGCTAAGGTATGCACAGTCCAATAAACTGGACTAAAAATGGCTTTCCTGGTACCACGGAACGTCACATTTTGGCATGACGTCTGACATTGAGCTCTCTGAAGCGGAATGGAAGACACGATTGATCTGTTTTGGAAAGTGCCTCCCTTTCACAATTAGCCTAGCTAGCTTCATTAAGCCTGCTTCTCCACCACCCCCCACCTTCTGGTTTATCCTCACAGATGGAAAGTGCATACATGGGGGAATGTTAGAGGAATGTCTGGCAATATATTCCTTATTGTCCTTTCTAAATATTCCGTTAACTACACCATTGTCTTCAGTTCCCAAGGGCTGCATGTTGCAGCCCAGGGCTCTATCACCCCGAAGAACCATTCTCAGGTTTAAGGCTTTGCCTTCATTCCCACGTTCATTTGTCATGTCTGCACCTACACTGGCTGGTCCGCTGGCCTGAAAACCCCTCAGAAGAGGTGTGGTAGAAGAATTATTTCTATGGGACACTAATTTGAAAACCACACCTGGTTTCTAAGCGGTATTTTAAATCAGACACAAGATGTTACCAAACAGAAAACAAAGATTTGAGAAAAGCAGCCCTTCAGACAACTCTGCTTTTTTTTCTTTTTTTCTTTCTTTTTTTTTTTTTGGTGGGCAACCAAAGCTGCTATAGATTAAAAGCAGCCAATTTCCAGATACCTGGGAACCAGATGTTTGGGACAGCTCTGCTTAGCTTCAAGAAGTCTACAGAAAAATTGCACTTGGCAATAGCTCTTTTCTCACTAATTCTGTGCCTGCTCCTAAGGGGATATTTCTGCCACTTCATCTATTTTCTTTTATATTTAAGTTTATCTACAGTAAATAGCAATAGTTTTTTTAAAATTACACATTAATACAACACCTTAAAGGTATGTTAGATTCCAGTAGGATATCTGGCGTAATTGTAATTCCTCCACTTTGAATGAGGATTAGTTTTGTGAGACACTGAAACCAGTTGGACTTCTGTAAGGCGTTCAGTGCAGGGCTTTCAGCTCCACCGGCGCAGTGATCAACGCCACAGCACGTTACTGTTAGGCCAGAGCAAGTGACATACGGCCATGTAGCTGCACGCTGTAATTAACCACTGATTTACAACGGAAAGAGGATAGACTGTTACGTTCAATTAACTCGCCTTCCTTTCAGCTGACAGGCAGCTGAGTGCTGAACACTTAATGGACTTTTTTGCAAATTTCCTTCTCCACAAGCATCATAATTGCTGTAATTAGCACAGATCAGCTATGACAGTGAAACTATCATCCCATCTATACAATGCAGTAGCTTATAAAAAGTTAAGATGTTATCAGTTTTATTAAGTAGCTAACCAGCATTTCGCTTTTATCATACCTTCTCAATATGGTTCCATGTAGGGGTTTTTTTGATAATTCAGTCACGTTCTACACAACTCGACAGAAAAAACATTTCCCCAAGAACTACAAATTGGGATGAGTTCAGTTGATGACAGTCACACGCACACCTACGAAGAGGTACAGCGGTATGTGAACAGTGACACAAGTGCTCCACGTTTGCTGTTGAATGGGAGTTGATATTTTCTGTCGCACTGCTTCTTTTCCTAGAGACTGTATATTAGTCCGTAGGAAAAAGGCTATCTAGGCACCCTGAACCTCCTTCTCTGACTTTCTGCTGTTTTCCATACGACAGCCTGCTGTCATAGCTGCTCAGGGCTTTATTTGACTTGACATTTTGATTTGCCTGTCAGAATATTGTGGAGGTTAGAAGAGGTGACTGACAAGGCTAGAGTAGTTTACGCTAGCTAATAACTTGCCCACTGAGCAGGTATTGAGAGATTTTAGATGTGGTCAACTGAGATCACTATGGGACATCTTCCTTCCAACTGCTAGAAGGACCCACAGAGAGTTCAGGATTGTGACCCTGCTGTGCTTCACATCACCTGTTCCAGGTAATGAAAGCTACAAAGAAAAAGTTTAATGCAAGTCCTTCTGCAGAGCATGGCACAACAAACCACAAGGTCCCTATTACATTTGGTTGAAGTCTCAAGGAAATGCAACCTGCTGTGATAACTAAAAGCTTCAAGAAGGTCAGCTGCTGACCTGCCAAGTCGCTGGATTGTTCTTCTTGGCGTAAGGAGTTCACTTTACTCAGAGCAGGTGCCGCAGCGTGTAAATGAACCTGGGGTGTTACACCGGTGCCGGCGGTGGGAATGATGAACAGCTCAGGCTGTGCCCTACCCAGGACCCCCGACCTTTCACTGCCGATTCAGAGGAGCGGTTGTGACACTGACTGCAGGGACATAACCTGACCGCACGTTCTGCTTTAGCCTTTGGATGTGCATTGCTCTGTCCTTGTTCTGACTGGCCATGGGGTGGCAATGTCAATCTTCTTGAAAACATTTTCTTACAGTTGCTGGTCTCAGCCCTCTTTCCTGCTCCTCCCCTTTTGTGCTTTTTCCCTTGTTCTGTTTTTATAGTTAAGGAATCTGTACATGTATTTTAATTTCCTTTGCAAGAGTTAAACTCAGTTTTGTCTTCTGGTAATTCAGTCCATCACAAAGACTTTCTGATCCCATTAGACTGTGGGGTTTCTTCTAGACTGTGAAGCTTTCTTCTGCTTCCCCTTCGTTCAGTTCCTTAGAGGTGCTCAGGTACACTTTTTAAGGGAATTGTATTTCAATGCCAGCTTTCCACACAAGATTTCTCCCCTCCTTAAGGTGCAAATGCTGGAGACTCTGTCCTTTGACTAGTTTCTTTGAGCTTTTGGGTTTTGTTTTTTTTTCCTTCTCTCAGGCCAATAAACTTCACTGTCTAGCCATCTTCATTTCTCAAAGTTCACCCTTTTGAGATAAAAAGTTCTTTCATTCAAGGTCTGTTTTTTATTGTTGGTCTAAAACACCAACAACAGCAAAGTTACTTTATGTAACTCTCTCTTAGCTCAGTGTATGTCTCGCACAGTGGTACAATGCAGGAGTAGCAGGGCCCCAGCTGAACAAGGTGGTTTACAGGCCAGAAGGTGCTCTTTCACCAGCTGAGTTCCCACCTAAGGCTGATTTACTTCTTTTCCCATTTTCAAGAATCCACCACCCAGCAGTATGCAACATAAAGATGTTCAAACCCTGAAGCAGCATGCCCTATTCTTCATTCAGGAACATTTTGTTGAACAAGGGTGTCAGTTACGGCTTCCAGAAGCAATAAGGACCTGCAATTATTGATAGAATTTGTCCTCCAGTCTATGGCAAGAAAACTTAAGCCTCTCGTAATGACAGTTTCTGCTAACATTCCTCTGCCAAAGATTACAAATGTCTCCCCGCAGGCTTATAGCAGACCTGTGACGCCATCCCACTAAAATGTTTTTACTGGTGTTTTCCCAAGAGATTGTAGCTCTATAGTAATTTCCTGGTTTTTTTTAATCTGCCACATTGTTCATGTGCTGCAGCAGTCCACCAGCCTTACCTTTCCCTGAGCCTTGTGGATCTCTCATGCTCATACTCCACTTACAAAAGCTGTTCCAGTCTATTGTTTTCACAGTAAACATTTTCACACGCTGCTGCTTAAGTAGTCCATTAAGTCTTGTTATGCAAACTCCTTGCATTAGTGAAAAAAATCTTCTAAGAAGTTGTATCACACTGGCCAAACCAGTGAGTCAATAGACTTTTTTTTTAATTGGGATCTCTTGTAGAGTCAGATCTGCAGCTTGTTCTTGCTCTAGGCAGACAGATCAGCTACGCCATGCCACATGGACAGCTTTGTTCCTCCATCACACCAGACGTGCCGTTTCCATGTACCTTGTGAACCGCAGGCTCCTCATTCTCCTCTTTGACTGATATCTGCCAATCTTGAGATGTCTTCACAGCTTCCAACATTCCATTCTCATTGACTCCTCCTTCACACTGTGTAAAGTTAGAACTGACCAAGGGCTGCAGCCTTTGTGCTGTCTCTTCCATAAACCCCCTCAGATATCCAGCTGACGGTTAGTACATTCACCAAGTCTTCTCAGTGCTGTTGTTTCCCACAGTTTAAGGAGCACCTCAATAGCCAGCCACCCCCTTTAGGAAAGTAAAAAAATCATCATATCACTCATTGTATCTCCTCCTTTTCTTTAACCTTCTGACAGAAATAGTTCAGAAGTTCCCAACATGTTGGCTTCAGTTACACATTTCTTGACACCAAAGCATGACAAGAAAATCATCAATGTTCAAACCTACAGAACAGAGCAGAGCTGCCAGTTCTGCCCACAAATGCTCTCCTAGTCTAGCATTAACGTTCTGTATTTGTTACCAGTGCTCAGGTTCCTCCCCAAGGAGACAACAGAGACACCAGTCTTGGAGGGAGGAAGGGAAGGGGCAGAACACCACCACACAAGCCCTGCCTGATGGGAAGAGGTTTCTTCCAAAAGCTCTCCGCCCTCCAGTAAGCTCTCAGTTTTATGCCTCTTTCATTTTGTGCGGTTTCTTCATTCATTCAAAACTGCCTGCAGAGACAGGCAGAGGAGCAGCACGCTAGACATTTTTAACTGCTTTTAGAGCTTCTGGCTTAGTCTCCCAGTCACCTCCTTTCCCACAGCTCAGTACAAAGCACACTTTACACAACGTGTTCCTCCTTTCAAGCATGAAACAAAACCATCCCTCGGTACTTGTGCTGTACAGTGCCTGCTCTTATTAGAGTAGGAAGGAATAATTACAGGGATTATGAACGTGGTGCTGGATGTCAAGCCGTATTAAAGCTGTTCACTATCTCAAGATCTAATAAAGATTCTTCCAAGGCGCTGCTTTTCTGCTTGAAATTAAATTATGGCATCAAATGCCTTATAACTAATTTTGTTGGCAAATTTAAGAAGTTACTCATCTCACCATTACCAGAATGCATTAAAACTCTTTGTGCTCGCAAGCATCGCAGAGTTCTTTTATCCAATACTGCTCCTAAGGTACAAACGCACTGTCATTTGTCAAGAACAGAGCACACACATCATGCTACTTGCAGGCCAGGCTTTAAGGAAAAGACGGATCGTGCAGCATGGGATCTTGGGGAAATCTATTGCCCCGTGATTTCTTCTTTAAGTTATTTGTCCGTGTGCACATTTTATTCTGGGTAACGATGCCAAAGCTGTTTAGAAACTGGATCGCAGCGTTTCAGATCAGCAGCTGCAGCTCTGCTTGGGCTCGACACAGCATCCAGTCCAAGAATTTTTAAATCGCCTCTCCAGCTGGAGGTCTGCCCGTGCCAAGGTGGGCTACTGGAAAACCCCTCCAGCTGGCGGTTGTGCTGGCCTCCATCCTTGCTCCTATGGCCCCACACATAGAACAGGCTGCTGTACAAAGGCCTCAGTGCAAGGCTGGCAGCATTAGGACACATCTGATTTTGGTCAGGAAGCCTATCTCGAACAAAGACTGAAGCTCTGCTTGGCCCTTTGCTGAGCTGGGGAAAACTTGAAACACCTGAAATGCACTCAAGCTAAGGTCAAGGGAAATGCTTTTGTAGCATGGCTTGCCGCACTGGTAGCAGGAAAAATAAGTTTTCACGAATAACTAAAGAAGGTTAAAGTTATTAATTCGATGCAGTGTGTGAGGCAGTTCTCAGGCTGAACAGTTAAGAACCAAGCCCCAGATTTGTCAGGATATTCAGCTACAGCTGAACAGATATCATTCAGTTGTAAGGAAGCTTTAACAGCTTTGCAGCTATTCTACCTTTAAATTCAAAAGCTGCTAAAGCTATTATATACCTTGAAATGGGATCCTGAAGAAAGAATGGCAGAAACAGGAATGCCAGAGAGATTTGTGCTCCAGTTCTTTCCTTCTTCCCTGCTTTAGATATTTCTAAATGCAACTACTTAACGATTACCCAAATAATCTGAACAGATGCAGTTTGAATCGTAGCTCCCAGTACCTGTCCCCATTATTTCAAGCTGATCTTTAGTAGCAGAACTACTAAACCCGATCTGTTCTTCCTAGACATCTGCTTCTAAGGCCTTTGGTAAAAATAGGACAGCTGCTGGCAGCCAGAGCCATGCTGAAGTGACTGATGCTGTGCTAAAGCTTATTTTGACTTTACGCAGCAAGAAGGGGGCTGTACGGATTCAGTACAGTTGGAAGCAGGAATGAGGCAGCAATGCTAAGCCGGTTGTTCAGGGTGAGAGAAGCAAGTGAGAGATGGGATGGACACTTTCCTGATGTCAGAGAGGATCTCCCTGTCTCAAAATCAGTTTGCCAGTGCCTGTACCGTTTCCAGTCAATACAGGGAGAGCAGAAATCAGTGGCTTAGATAAATAGCAGTTAGATTGGTTTTCTTTAATGGCTGAAAAGAGGAATATAAATCCCAATGAACTAACAAGTAAACAATCTTCTGGGGAATATAAATGCTGTTACCTTTCAAAGGCTTTCCATTTTGCAATTTATTACAGCAGATTTCTCAGACACCAACATTTTAGGGGCAGGACAGTCTGGTGAAAGCTGACATTTGGTATGACAGTTGGCTCACACTTGATTCCAAAGTAGTATTTTATATAATGTTATCCCCATTCAATTATTCAATTATTTGCAAAGTCTGAACTGCAGGTTATTAACAAGAATGAAACCACAATGCATTTTAACAACAAAAATCAAAAGAAAAAAAATATTGTGATTTAAAAAAAAAAAAATATGTAAGGAATAAGTGCAAGCTCCTTTACCATTTACAGTCAAATCAATTTCTCTTGGCAGATAATAGCCTAAGGACCAGTGACAGTCCAGCTTTTCAGTGCCTAGCCACATTTATTGCATATGGTATCACAGGGCATTGACACCAGTGCTGGTCCAAGTCTTTGCCAGCTGCAATTGTCTCCCTGACAGTTCTACACCCTCCATACTTGTACTAGCTGAACAGGAAACCATAGATATGTGTATGTATGTATAAATATATGTACATGTATGCACACACACATATATACAGGCTTTTATATGTATGTTTTAGATGAGTTGCTGTTCTGTTCCTTTGATAGCAATCAAAGATGATAATTCAAGTTTCACGAGCGAGCAGAGCATGTTTTCAGAGGAAGCACTGAACATTTGTTCATTATTTTGGTTCACTGTTTGTATTGCAGAAACACTGGAAAAATCACATCCACGCTGAAGACTTCTTGTACCCATACCTGACACTCCTCTATTTACTTTGTTCTGTGTTGTGGAGGTAAAAGCTGATATTTCTTATGACCACCACGAAATCTATCCTCTCTCATCAGAAAAACCCACCGTCACAGCCCAGACCAAGAAATTCTACGCAGCGGACTGCCAGTACTAGTCAGCGCAGGTGAGGAGAACAACTGGGCACCTTGTCAGAAGCACAGCGTGACTCAGACCGACTTCCACAAGTCTTTGCGCCCCATTAAATTTCAGTATTGTCCCAGCACATTTACAGTAACAGATGGTTAAACACAACTGCATTTTAAGAATCAAGTTAATGAAGCGAGCACCACGCAATGTAAAGGCTTGTTTCACAAAAGTTTCTGGAGTCACAGTGACATTTTTCCCACTTTCCTGAATTTCAGATGTATTTATTACCTGGCAGCTGTGGGTTGGGAGAAAACCTCCATACTGAAGTCACTTTTAATATAGAGCTAGATTAACGTAAAACATGAAAAAATAATTATTACAAGCTCAATGCAGGCAACTAGCTGTAAAGTCTGTAGAATCAAATGTCATTTCTGTGACTGGTTACTAATTGCATTACCTTCAAACATCCCTCTCACTGTGAATTGTCCAGCAAACAGGCTCTCCAGTCCTCGCGTCCTCCACTAAGGGCTGTATTTTGAGGTACTATTACTTTTTGTCCTCCCGACCACATTTTAGCAAGAGAGGAGGTATTTAAATTCACATTTTCTTTCATTAATCAATAACAATTCCTACCCCAAACCAAGAGCCCATTCTAAGCATTGCCTTTTACCCACTGTAACTGAAATAGCAAGCCTTACACACTTAGAGGACAATTACAGCATTGTCTAGCTTGTACCCTTCAGAAAAGAAAATCTTTAGCTTGTTCCAGTGAAATATTAGGGATCTGAGATTTCCTTTGTCACTCATTTCTATGAAGGGAAACAGAGTTTTGTTCATTCAAAAGAACAGGTTCGACATTTGAGCTTAAAAAAAAGAAAAGAAAATGCAGACTGTTCCCAAAACATAAGATCTCCCACTGCTGCCATCTACAATAGCTCTTCAAATTCATCCAGGTTTATTTAAAGCACTGCACCAGAGACTACTTTTGTAGGGGGAATGGAAACATTTAACAAAATGCAGGATCACAACCCCGGACCTAAAGAACAGAACTTGTCTTGCTCAGGGAATCTGCTCACCAGAAGCCCATGGGAGACCATCCTAGAGAGAAGGGCCGAGGAGAGCTGGCTGATGTTCAAGAACAGGCTCAAGAGTAGTCCATCCCCACACACATGGAATCAAGCAGCGGCAGGAGGAGGCCTGGATGCATAAACAAGGTGGTTTTGCCTAAACTTAGACATGAAAAGGAAGCATGCAAGAGGTGGGAGCAAGAGCGCAGGACCTAGGAGGATTATAGAGGCACTATCCAAGCATGCACATAAGGCATTAGGAAAGCCAAACCCCAAATGAAGTAGAATCTGGCAAGGGAGGTGAAGGGCAACAAGAAAAGGTTTAGCAGACATACCACCAGCAACAGGAAGATCAGGGAAAAACAGGTCTCCATACCTGAATAGGGCAGAGGACCTGCTGACAGGAGATATGGAAAAGGCCAAGCTACTCTTCTGTCATCAATCATTTCACAACTCATCTGTGCGAACTCAGGTTTCACCTGTCAGCCAGCATTTCTCAGCCAAGTGGCTCAGGCATGGTGTCTTACCTGCAGAGCCTATGCTCTGTAAAATGGGTGTTCAGCGTATTTTAAGTAATGTGGTCAACCCTACTCTGACCTTTAGATGTGTATAATGAAAACTGAACAAATATATTGCTATCTAAAGTGTATTTCAACAAAGCCTGTAAAGACATGGCAAAATTTTCTGCTGTACAAAGTATTTACAAAGCATACAACTTCAAAAAAAACTTTATTTCACTGCCCAAGTTATTAAACACTAAACAAGACAACCTTGTAGTTTACACATTAGGAATGTAAATTTTAATGTACAATTGAGAGAACACTTCACTGTAAAAAAGGTGAAATATTGCATTACTAAAACACAGAACAGTGTCACGCAATGAACCAACAAATGTGAGAAGGCTCTCAGGTGCAGACAGACATCTATAGACTGACGCAGCTATTCCACAGACTTTGGTGAATATTCAGAAATGTACGTATCTAGTCTGCAGTCTCAGAAGTACAATTACACAAATGGCAATGTATTACACATCTACATACAGCACTGTAAGCCTCAAACACTGACAAAGGTATCAGACAATTAAGTCTGAAATTTCTAGAATCCTCACTGACATCAGAAGAGACCTCCTTAGAGAGAAGTGTGGCTAAATAGCTATATATTTCTGTACCTGTCAAATCTGTCAGGTATTCAAGGCAATTCAAGGACATTTCATTCCCTTCAGAAAACTCATTGCAGCTCTACAGTGAGTGGTTAGAGGCCGTATGCTTTTTGCACAAACATAGATTCTCACAACAAACACAGTTCTTCTCAACAGTTTTGAAAATGTTGCTGTTCAACACCATAACTGGTAACAGTATCCTTTGATTTAAAACAGTAAGGTCAGTTACAAACGTCAGCATTAAAACAACTTCTATTATCATTTGAGATTATTCACTCCTACATAACATTTTTTTTCTGCAGAATGTTGCAGCCACGTCTGATGGAGTGTATTCATCAGAACTACGCACTCCCGGGTAGACTACAATAGGGGACGTCTTAATAGGTTTTCCTTACACTGTTAGAAGGCCTCTACTTCCTTCATACACATTTTTCATCCATCAGTCTAAAATGATCAGATAATGCTCAAAACCCAAGAGCTCAACAATTTTATAAATATCATGAAAGAATTAATATCACTGCTTCCTGCCCTACACCTCTCCCCAAGTCCTGCATGGAAACACTGCAGCACAAGTCTTCTGGAAGTCTCCAGGATATTTAGACAACAAATAATTCTGACATCCCTCTCCACCACTTTTTTTTTTTTTAAAAAAAGAAAAGAAAGAAGCACAGGTGAAAGTTTTATCTGTATGAAGGTGTGATGTCAGTCCACAAAAATATGCTCATTGCTAACACAGATATTTATATAAACCCACACACACACGTACAAACAGTAGCCTTTAGTACCAAGAACTTTATTGTTTTCTCCAAAAAGTCTGAAGCTTTGTGTAATTTCCATTGTACCAAAATGAGCCTATGTCTTGGGTTCAAGCCAGACTACAGTTAGAATAATTAGCTGGATAAAAGGATAAACTGACTTTACTTTACCACTGTTTGACTTGCAGCCAACACTACTGTAAACATCTTACAGATCTGCATTTTAGATCCTTCAAAATGCTAATTATTTATAGCTAAAGTGACTAAATCTTCCCAGTATAATAAACATCTTTCATACCAACACCCAGCTCAAAAGAGTGTCTGTGACAATAACCGAAACAATCACAAACTAAATGAAACGGAACCAGTACAGATACTTAACAATTCTAGTCCCTTAACGCTAACTCACAATGAATGCCGTCACAATGAACATTTGTCAGTTGCAATTTTATTTCTCTATTCTGGTTCACGTTTCGATTTAAATTACTGTAAGGTGTTTCCAAAGTATTCCTAAATGCTACACTGCAAGAGCAGAGCAGGAGGCAGCTGTAAGTTCTACAGGTTATTTCTTTGTAACACCTAGAACAAATTTAAAGGAAAGGAGAGCTCTACACTCAGTATGTGTAGTGCTAGCCAACATCTTGCTATCAGTAGCCTAAAATCCTCCTATTGCCTGTGGTTATGCATGCTCCCAGAGCCATATGTATTAGTCAATCTGAAACAAATGTGCTGTCTAAAGTGTATTGCAGAAACACCTGTAAAAAAAGGGCAAAGGTTTCTGCTATACAAGTATTTACAAAAACACACAGCTTCAAGGAACCAGTTTATTTCACTGGCCAAGGTATTAAACACTAAACAAGACAACCTTGTAGTTTACACATTAGGAATGTAAGTTTCAATGTACAATTAAGAAAACACGTCACTGTAAAAAGATGAAATACTGCACTACTGGAATTGAACAGTGTCAAACAAACTGAAGAATGTGAGAGTGTGGCACGTTCATTTAAACTCAGGCCCTCAGGTGAAGACAAACGTGTAGAGACTGATGCAGCTATTCCACAGACTTTGGTGAATATTAAGAAATGTACACATCTAGTCTACAGTCTTAGAAACAGAATTACACCACTTAAATTTGTCCCTATCAGCTATGTCTCCTAACCTCTTTTCATTAATTAACCAGCTTATTAATTGCTATAAACCTGAATAACATAATCTGCTTAAAAGTTACTTGTGCTTCAGTTTAAGTCAAAAAGGGATACCTAAACTTCTCTCCAGGCAAACAGGAAAGTCCACCAGAATTTTAGTGTTTGTTCCGTTACAAGGTTCTTGACAATAAGGGATCACTAGCTGCAGAAATCTGGACACTCAGGAATGACTATGCCTTAGATCTTCATCCTATTTCTCCACTCACAATAATATACTGTCTGTTTACCAGCTCATCACTGCTACTGGAGTGGTTTTGTCAGCTATTGCTTCTCCAAATTTCTGCATAAGCAGTTTTAATGTTAATTTTTAATTAAAATCTTAACGTTACAAAAGTTGGTATCAAACAAGGTCACCAAACTAACTGAAGGTTAAAAGTTAGGTAACCTTGAGAACAAGCTGCTGTTTTAGAATTTCAAGCTAGAAAAATAATAGATACAAAAGACTAGCAATTACAGTGCTAGTTATATTTACATTTTAATTTCCCTTTGTGCTTGCAAGTTACTGAAAGTACACAACCTTTGGTAGTATTCTCTTAGTCTCAAGTAAGAAGTTCATGTTAAACACATTCACACTCCTGATTTGCTTGATTCAGTGCAAAGGGCTCATACCTTATTTCCTACATAACATCACTATATAAGCACTTCTCTTCCCCATAAATAACAAAAATACTGATGACAGTGATTTTGCAATGAGTAACTTTGTTCCTGATATTTAGAATCTGAAAGAGAGTCTGACACACAATTTGTAAGTTTAAAGAGTGACTACTATAGCAACTGGTAAGAACTCTCACCCACAAATACTTCTGCTGTATGACTTTTGGTGCAGTTTAAAGACATCTAGAAAAACCAAAATGCATCTATAATTCAGACTCACACAGGTGGCATAAAGAAGTATGACCATTGTAACATGTACTAACTACCATTACAAAAACCGCTGAGACATCAAACACTGAGCTGATGCTTCTAGTTCTAACCTTACATGTAAGCACAGCTTTCTCATGGCTAACATAACAGAATGCTGATGTTCTTATAATGCTGTTCCAAAATTTCATGCCCATGCTGCAAGACTCCTCTTAAATAAAACAAGTACTTGCAGTTTTGCCTATGTCAGGTGGTAATGAACAAGTAGAATTTGGGAAAGAGCCTCTATTTGTTCCCTTACTGTGCATCTGCAAAAAGCCACACATCTTGGTCAGTGGCTAAACAACCAATCAGTGCTTGTTAAAGTGGTGAAGCTGTAAACTTCACATGAAGCCGTAAGCAACAAGGAGTAAGTACACTAAGTCAAACAGGAACTTTCCAAGCTATTAAGAAGTTGACACAAAATAATTACAACTTTTGTCTTTTCACTGTTACTGTGAAATGTGTCAAATAAGAACTTATGGGCTTGAGGTTTAAGAGACTAACATACAGCATATCAAGGTGCTTAATGTACCAATACACCAATATCAGCATAAACCTTCAATATTTTGGTTTTCATACTTGCCAATTTAATCAATCTGTTGATAAGGTTATGCTAATACTAGGAGGTCGCTGCTGATTAGGTTGTTTGCTTAAAATTGGAAGATCTGTTCTTTCTGTTCCATATATCAGTTTTTCCTCCTGAAGACTGCAAGCTGAAAACCTGTTTGCCTCTGAACCAGATACACCACCACGATTACTTGGAACTGTGACGCCACTGACCTGTTCAAAGGATTTACTAAACACAGTAGTGGTCGTTCTGGCCAGACTATGGCTGCCAGGTTTAGGCAGGGACTGGCTAGTTGTCAGTGTCAGTCTCTTCAGAGACACAAGCTCCAGATTCTCACTCATGGCTCTCTGAGTTTGTTTCCGCGACAAGTGTTCTCTGCAGGTTTCTCCTTCTTTTTCTTTTCCTCCAGCTTTGCTTCCTCCAGACCTTCGTTGGCTCTTCCCTAAAAGGTTCTTACTGCTCATGTTGCTGCTGTTAGCTAGGGCAGGCTGACTTGTACTTGAAGTAGCCCTAGAGTAAAACCCTTCATCAGTTTCAGACACTTCTATCAGTTCTTCTTGAATTGCTAAATCAGTATTACCTGTGTGGTAGAAAAAGAAATAAAGAATTAGCACTTGACTTTCTCATATTTATTGATTTTATGTATTGCTACATTTTGATATTTGCAAGCACGAAGCCATAAAGCAACAGAACAGAGTTCAGAAGACAAAACACTTACCTATTCCATTACATTTTGGAATTAAAGTTCATTAGGATATAAAGCTACAGCAAATAATGCTGCATTAACTAGATCAAAAAGCATGCCCATAATCTCGTTTTGTAGTGATTTTGAAAAAAAAAAAAATGCAGTCTTGTTAATTCATGCAGGAGATTAGAAATTTATAGATTAGAAGATACCACACAGAACAAGAAAAAGTGCAACACTTATTTTGAGCAAGCACTCCAATCCATGATTTTGCAAAGCCTGTTAATTATAGGGTATGTGATCAACACCTCAGGACACCCAATATGGCATCTGCACATTTAGCAACCAAAGAATGCTTTAGGACTGAAAGGTCACCTTCTGCATCATAGGTCTGGTGGTATGAGTTGAAAACTCAAGCACAAAATGAGATCTCCAGTATACCACGAAAGGTGGAATTTGGGAAATCTGAGGTACACAGCGAGATACTTTTCACATCCATTTTGATGGATTCTTCATAGAATTGATCACTGGATTTTGTAAACCCAATAAATATGCTTAATAAACTCAAAGGTACGTTGGCTCTCAGTGTATTTTCTCGAGATTAAATCAATCTATGTGTAAGTATGTCACCATTGTCTGTGGCACAGACGAAGCTGTGTGCAATACATGCATTTGTGTTATTACTCATGCAAATATATTAACTGCATACTTTAATTCTCCAAACATGCAGCAGTGACCCTTTCAATCAACAGTGGTACCTTAGAGTGCAGCTACAAGTGCTGTGCTAAAACTGCACTCTGCCAGATGAGTTTATTCCATCCTCCATCATTTTTCTTACAGATTTTTGCCTCCTGATTTCTGGCATGCCTTTGCTGTCAGTTCTAGGATCAGTAGCTGATTCCTGTACTCCCTGTAAATGCTGAACATCATTGTCTGCTAGTGCTCTGCTCTTTTCCCCATTCCCGGTCCTCTCTCCAGCCACACTTGTGACACTAATCTCAGGTATGATAAAGTTGCCCAACTCAGTAGCATCATTACCATTCTCTGGTTGTTCTAGAATTAAAGATGGATAAGAAAAAAAAAAAAAACAAAACAAAAGATGTCTGAAACAAAACATGAAACAAAAGCCAACAGCTACAGATAACCAAAGCATTATGAATTAAAGCAGATGTTCACATATTAACCTCTTGTTAATTAGCAACATTGGTGAGTATGAAATTTTGCTGTATTTTTAAATTGTAGGCTTCAATCTTCCAATTATTGGCCTGTATCTATCTACATTCTGGAAAGCCCCATGCTCAATCCTCCAAAACTGCAATTTCTGAGGATCATGAAACGAACATTCAGAGAATGATTCCGAAATCAAAGAACTCTCCATCATTCACTGTTCTGACTACATTCTCTGTATCACCACATGAAAGTGAAACATTTTTACAATGAAATGGCATAGCAACTTCATGTGTTATCATGTAAGACCATAAATACTATACATACAATATCACAATGCTGCACGGTGGTCACTGAAAACTAACAGTGAGACAACTAATCCAACTCAAGCACACTTTGACTTCCATTTTCATTCTTCATTTCAAATAACTATTTTCAACCAGAACGATATTTACAAGTAGAAAAATTCTCCAGATAATAAAATCAATTTATTCAGATAAAACCTATGGACTTTTACTGCAGTTTTTGCCACCTAATAGTAATATAACATATATGTTGATTTCCTCAGCCTTTTTAAGTTTCTTATATGAGCTTACAACTAAATTAGCTTGCAATAAACTTATTTGTGTCACACAAGTCAATTACAAAGTACAGTTTAGAAAATAGATTAAAGTAGGGGGAGGGAAAGTACCACAACTTTCTGCAGCACTGGGGGGGGGGGGGGAAATAAATAAATAAAGGCAAAAACCAATGCAGCTTAGTTCCAAGATTACTTCATTTTATTTGAGTAAGTTGTCAACAGGAGATATATTGTTTTTATTGTTACTCATCAACAGCTCAGCCTGGCCAAAAAATTATTTCAAGACAGTCAAAGATTCCTGCAGACATAGCCAAAAATCCCCAAGCAAACAGAAAACTCTACACCTTCTCAAAGTCTTAGAAAGATGGCTGTGTGTAAGTACAAGAGATTTAATAATGATATTTACTGAAAAGAACGCTATAGTTCCTACAGGGTAAAACAAATCACAACTCAAAAGATGCCTGTCTGCATTAGCTGAAGACAGGTTGAGAAGAAAAAAAGTGAAAATAAAAACAGGAGTTGAAACTTTAGGGAAATTCCAAGTATATGTAAGCAGCAAGTTAAAATCCTAGCAACCTGTCACCTCCACGGTGTATGAAGTACTCTCAGTGTCTGAAGGTCTTTTTAAAAGTACTCAGAATTGCTTTATCAGCACTAGCTCTACAACCAGAAAACTGTGTTTAGATGACCTGGAGAAGAAAAAAAGCCATCAGTTACAGATAGTCACGGCACACTCTCCATGAAGATGTATATCATGGAAATACAAGTGAAGAAGAGCAAGAACTACACCATATGCTATAGTTATATATTCTATGTGTCTTATATATGTATACTATATGCAAACACTATGGCCACAAACTTGACAAGACTAAAAATCCACTAAAAGCACAGCTCAGAACAAAGCTCAACTGAATCCCTGTGCTTTATTCATAACAGAGCTCTTTCAGACCCGAGGATTAAGTAAGGACTGTCCAGATCACATTGCCAGTTTGCTGCTTCATGACAGAAGTTGGCAGTACAGGCATTTAACTGACAGTGCGAAGTCCCAAATCAGAGGAATTTATGAGATAATTTTTCAAGTGGAAGCTCCAACACTTTTCAGCAGGAGGGGTTCCTCTCCTCCCCCTGTCTCCAACACTAAGGACTCTTGTGCAGGCACAATGTACTTCTAGGTCGAGGGGGCTTCAGCGCTGGGCTTTTTGCTGGCATTTGTGCTGTCTGCACTTATCACAACAATGAAATACGTGTCAGAGCGAGATGGTTATTCTAGCAGGGATGGACATTGCTGTCACCTGGTGTAAGAGCTATCCCTGATTTTACCTGCAAATGCTAAGTACCATGGTTGCATCCAGAGGATAGTGGTCAACAGCTTAATGTCCAGATGGAGGTCAGTGAGAAGTGGTGTCCCTCAAGGGTCCATACTGGGACCAGTACAGTTTAACATCTCCATTAACGACAGACAGTGGGATCGAGTGCACCCTCAGCAAGTCTGCAGATGACACCAAGCTGAGTGGTGCAGTCAACACGCCTGAGGGACGGGATGCCATCCAAAGGGACATAGACAAGCTTGAGAAGTGGGCCCATGCAACCCTCATGAGGTTCAACAAGAAAAAGTGCAAGATCCTGCACATGGGCCAGGGCAGCCCCCAGTATCAATACCAGCTGTGGGGTGAAGGGATTGAGTGCAGTCCTGCCAAGAAAGACTTGGGGGTACTGGTGGATGAAAAGCTGGACATGAGCCAGCAGTGTGTGCTCGCAGCCCAGAAGGCCAATTACATCCTGGGCTGCACCAAAAGCAGTATGGCCAGCAAGCTGAGAAGGTGATTCTCCTCCTCTACTCCGCTCTCATGAGACCCCACCTGCAATACTGCGTCCAGCTCTGCAGCCCCCAACATAAGGACACAGAACTGTTGGAGAGAGTTCAGAGGAGGGCCACAAAGATGACCAGAAGACTGGAGCATCTCTCCTGTGAAGAAAAGCTGAGAGAGTTGAGGCTGTTCAGTCTGGAGAAGAGAAGGCTCCAGGGAGACCTTACAGCGGCCTTACAGTACTTAAAGTGGGCCTTATAAGAAAGAGGGGAGAAACTCTTTAGCAGGGCCTGTAGCAACAGGACAAGGGGTAATCGTTTTAAACTAAAAGAGGGTAGATTTACACTAGATATAAGGAAAACATTTTTTACAATGAGGGTGGTGAAACACTGGAACAGGTTGCCCAGAGAGGTGGTGGATGTCCCATCCCTGGAAACATTCAAGGCCAGGTTGGACAGGGCTCAGAGCAACCTGATCTGGTCAGAGATGTCCCTGCTTCTTGCAAGGGGGTTGGACTAGACGGCCTTTAAAGGTCCCTTCCAACCAAAACCATTCTATGATTCCTTCTAAGTATCTATTTAACAAGTTGTACTATCCAAAGGAAATGGCATTAATAATTGCTGCTATTAGCTGCTAACTTCCTGATGTTTGGCAGGCAACTCAAGTTAGAACTGTTTCCAAGTGTTACTTTTTCTAAGAGCACTTTCTGCAGAAGTATTCTATTGCAAGTAACAAAGGTAACAACTGAGCACCATGAATCACAGTAGTAATAATAATAATAAAAAAATAAGTCATTTCACCATCAAATATAGTTGTTTGTTTTTTTTTTTCTAAAAATATAGCAGTAGAAAGGTTAGTGAGGAGAAATCAATGCTCTGATTGGCCTCATTGGTCTGATTTTACTAGGGTGAGGTACCTGTGCCTCTCCTACGGCAATCTTCAAATCCCTTCCTGCTATCCTGTCAGTGCACCACAGGCAAGTTATTTTAGCGTAAGTTCTTCCCAGAATCCACTGATCTTGATATGCACAAGTTGAATCTGCTAAAAACTTCATTTAGAGCTAGGACACCAGAGAGAGGACAAGGCGGAACAGAGCTTACTGTCAGTCCCTTCCCCACTAAGGGCAGAAAAGCGCTAATTAACAGCATCCAGCTCCAGAGAAAGGAGACTCAGAATGCACATTAGAAATCAGAAAAACAGAGGAAGAATATTTTTGTTACAGATTTTGGTATAATAGCGATACTTAGTGTGTCTGGTGGTGTGCATTTCTAAATGTAAAATCCTACTGTGATATCAGCACTTTACTGCATTCCCACAGTTCTGTAACCATTACCACAATGAACTGGGGAAAAAAAAAAACAAAAAAACTTGAGAGTTTTGCTCCATGTAATTACGTCTAATCATCTAGTTAAGTGCTATTAACTACTTCTAGTGAAAGGGAATATACCTTTCTCTGAGTTTAACATTGAACTACAAAAGGCAATTAATGAAAAAAATGGGATATTGGGTATCTCAACGCCTATTAACCTGTCTACCATAGCATTTACAGTCTCTTGGCAGGGAAAAGACTACACAATCCACGTCCTTCATAGCAGCATTCCTTCCTTATTTTAAAACTTTGAAGAACACCTAAAACAAACCTTCAGCTTCATAGTGCTTGGTTTTGAAGATAATACTGCTTCAAGCTGAACAACTCTGGGGGTCTATCCTTTGAGAAAGAGATATTAATAGCCAGTGCACAAAGCAACGTAGCAAAGGAGAAAACAAAGGACACCGCTAAAAAGTGTAGGGACAAAATGGAATAATTATGTCAGTTAATATAAATATGTCCACAGCAGTTGAAGGAAAATGCATTTGAAGTCACATTTCTAAACGCTTTAAGTAGCACAACCAACCTTGATAAAAGCACTTCACGATTACTAGTTGCTAAGAATTAATTAAAAAGATATTCCAATCATAGTCTACCTTATTATTATAGTTGCCTACATCATTTACCTCAGATTGCACAGGCAAACTGCCCATTTGGATAGTAATTCAATTTTAACCACCACAAGCTCAAGCTGCATTTCCTGCACAACAATGTTAGCATTTTGAATTATTCACAAAAGTATCGAGTTTATATCCCAAAATTAACATTCATATAAAAAAGTTATAACTATTTCAGGAATTAGTGAAAGTAAAAAAAAAAAGTAAGAAAATTATCTCCACAGTGATTCAAAGACTAACATTTCTAAACCTTGTGTACTACATCAAAGTCAATTTCCGCAGTGGGGAAAAAAATAACATCTTGTCCTTCTTCTCTAGTTTATGTCTTTGGTTTTGTGTTATGCATCTGACCAACATCTGCTTAGCTCTTCTTACTCAGTCTGTTACATCGGGGTATTTCTTTTACATACATTACCTCTACATACAGGAGTTTTTCCCGAGTAACGCTTTTATGAGGCAGTTTGGCAGATTTTATGTAAGGACAGCCTTGCTAGAGCTTGTGTTGGTTTTTTTTCCCAGCTGCCATAAATAACCATTCATTTCCAGCCACTCCAGCCAGCAAGTCGGCTTCGTCGGAGGCTCAACTTGAACACCTAAGCAAACGCACGTAGCATGAGGAATAAACAAGAGGAGTCAGAGACGCACGCACGCCTGCAGGGTTATGATCTTACTGGCATCATGGAGACACAGTAGGATGGCTCCTATGACTGGAGTGTTGGAATGGAAGGATACAGATTCTTTAGGAAGGACAGGCAGGGCAAATGAGGAAAGGATGTTGCCCTCTATGTCAACGACCAGCTGGAATGCATGGAGCTCTGCCTGGGAATGGATGAGGAGCCCAAGAGCTCATGGGTCAGGATTACAGGGAGGAGAGGAACTGGTGACATTACAGTAGGGGTCTGCTACAGGCCACTCAACCATGAAGACAGAGGGGACGAGGCCCTCTACAGACAAGTAGGAGCAGCCTCACGGTCACAAGCCCTCATCCTCATGGGGGACTTCAATCACCCTGAAATCTCTTGGAAGGACAATACAGCAGGGCATAAGCAATCCAGGAGGTTCCTGGAATGTGTTGATGACAACTTCCTTTCTCCATGTGACAGAGGAGCCACCAAGGAGAGGTGCTATGCTGGACCTTGTTCTCACCAACAAGTAGGGGCTGATTGGAAATGCGGAGCACACAAGGGCAACCTTGGCTGCAGTGACCACGAAACAGTGGAGATTGAGATATCCTTAGGGTAGCGAGGAGGGCGCACAGGAAGCTCACTACACCGGACTGGGGAGAGGAGACTTCAGCTGCTTCAGGGATCTGGTGAGTAAAGTGCCATGGGATGTAGCCCTGGAGGGAAGAGGGGCCCAGGAAAGCTGGTTAATGTTCAAGGATGTCCTCCTCCAGGCTCAGGAGCAACACATCACAACAAAGAAGAAGTCAGGTAAAAATGCCAGGAGGCCTGCATGGATGAATAAGGAGCTCTGGGACAAACTGAAAAACAAAAAGGAAGCCCACAGCGGGTGGAAGCAAGGACAGGAAGCCTGGGTATAATACAAAGAAGTTGTCTGAGCAGCCAGGGATCAGGTCAGGAAAGCTAAAGCCCTGATAAAGCCCTGGCTGGAGACATCAAGGGGAACAACAAAGACTCCTATAATTATGCCAGGGATAAAAGGAAGACAAGGGAAAGTGTGGGCCCTCTCCAGAAGGAAACAGCAGACCTGGTTACCTGGGACATGAAGAAGGCTGAGGTACTCAATGACTTCTTTCCCTCAGTCTTCACCAGCAAGTGCACTAGCCACACTGCCAAGTCACAGAAGGCAAAAGCAGGGACTGGGAGAATGAAGAACCACCCACTGTAGCAGAAGGGCAGGTTTGAGACCATCTAGGAACCTGAAGGTGCACAAGTCCATAGGACCTGATGAGATGCATCCACAGGTCCAGAGGGAATTGGCAGATGAAGTTGCCACACTGCTGTCTATCATATCTGAGAAGCTGTGGCAGTCCGGCGAGGTTCCCACTGACTGGAAAAGGGGAAACAAAACCCCCTCCTCCCCTCACTTTGAAAAAGGGCAAAATGGAAGGCTGAGGAACTACAGGCCAGACACTCGCTTTTGTGCCTGGAAAAGTCATGGAGCTCCTGGAAACCATGCTAAGGCACACAGAAAATAAGGAGGTGACTGATGGCATCCAACATGGCTTCACTAAGGGCAAACAGTGCCTGACAAATTTAGTGGCTTTCTACAACAAGATTACAGTGTTGGCGGATAAGGGAAGAGCAACTGGGAAATCTGCCTAGACTTCTGTAAAGCATTTGACACTGTCCCGCACAACATGCTTGTCTCTAAACTGGAGAGATGTGGATTTGACAGACAAACCACTCAGTGGATACAGAATTGGTTTGATGGTCGCACTCAAAGAGTTGTGGTCAACAGCTCAATGTTCAAGTAGATCTATAATGAGTGGCATTCCTCAGGGGTCAGGATTGGGACTGGCCCTGTTTAACATCTTTGTCAGCAACATGGACAGTGGGACAGAGTGCACCCTCAGCAAGTTCACCAACGACACCAAGCTGCGGTGCCGTTGATACACTGGAAGGAAGGGATGCCATCCAGTGAACCTCATGAAGTTCAACAAGGCCAAATGCAAGGTCCTGCACATGGGCTGGGGCAATCTCAGGCACAAATACCGGCTGGGCAGAGAAGGGATCGAGAGCAGTCAGAAGAAAAGGACTTGGGAGCAATAGTGGACAAGAAGCTCAACATGAGCTGGCAATGTGCACTTGCAGCCCATAAAGCCAACTGCATCCTGGGTTGCATAAAAAGAAACGTGGCCAGCAGGCTGAGGGAAGTGGTTCTCGCCCCTCTACCCTGCTCTCATTGAGACCCCACCTGCAGTAATGCACCCAGCTCTGGAGCCCCCAACATAAGAAGGATGTGGAGCCCCCAACATAAGAGGAGTTCAGAGGAGGGCCACGAGGACAATCAGAGGTCTGGAGCACTGCTCCTATGAGGTCAGGCTGAGAGAGTTGGGGCTGTTCAGCCTGGAAAAGAGAAGGTTCTGAGGAGACCTTATAGCTGCCTTTCAGTACTTAAAGGGAACCTACAAGAAAGCTGAGGAGGGACTTTTGACAAGTGCATGTAGTGATAGGACAAGAGGTAATGGCTTTAAACAAGAAGAGTAGGTTTAAATTACATGTAAGGAAGAAATTCTTTATTGTGAGGGTGGTGACGCACTGGAACGGGTTGCCCAGAGAGGCTGTGGATGGCCCTTCCCTGGAAGTGCTCAAGGCCAGGTTGGATGGGGCTTTGAGTCATCTGGTCTAGTGGAAAGTGTCCCTGCCCATGGCAGGGGAGTTGGAACAAATGGTCTTTAAGGTCTCTTCCAACCCAAACATTCTATGATGCTGTGATTTAAGTATTTATCTGCCTTAAACACTAATTTGTTTTGTTTTGTTTTGTTTTCCTCTATTTGTGAAGATAAATGGAAATGTCACTCAAGGTTTGTTTTTAAAACATGAACACTACAAAAAAAAATAATGCTAGATAGAAGAGCTAATGCTTCTCTTTTTTAAGCTTTATGATTTATATGCAATCCAATTCAACAGCACTAAATTTATTGCTAAGTGGTAGCTAGTATTAACTGACTCTATAAATACTACCCTTTTTTACTAGATGAGTCCATTTGGCAAATGATCTTCACCTTTAGCACCTCTACAGTACCTACCTTAGAAGTCCAAATTTACAACACCAATTTGATTTTTTTTAAAAAGCCCTTCTAAGTAACATCTCTAGTGAACAAGTTACAGGGTTGAATATCACAACAAGATTAAATGTTAAGTTTTTTTTCAAAACTGACTTCAATCAAGAAAACTGACAAGAAAACTTTTGTCTGAAATATCTGAAAACTTTTATAGTAAACAATTTTTTTAAAAGAAAAAAAAATAAAGCTCAGGCTTCTCAGCTGGAAATGCGATTGGCTATAATTTTTTTATTTTAATTTTATTTATTTTACACAAATAGCTAGTGATTGAAAATTGCTGCCCTTGCTTCCCCAAGGGATAGTTTGCTTCATTAAGTCTTCTGGTCCACGTAACGTGTAAGATGAAGCTACTTCTCAGCTGTCTCCTCTAGCTTCCTAATTCATTTGGTACAACTCATTTTTATTATAGTGAAGCACAAAAATAAAACTCCTGAATATGTTTTTGGCCCTTACACCATGGAAGACAGAATAATGGTCAGGAGGTACACCATTTGTCATCTGATTTCTACCAATTCCAGTATTTATTTTAACTCAAACAAACATCTGTAAGCACAAGCCTCGTTATTTTTTTCCTGCCTACTGACCCTGAAGATGTATTCCATATCTTTCTTTCACCATGAATTGTGGGGTACTAAATTACATTATTAGGAATTTTGAAATCAGGAGACCATCCACTCCGACTTTAAAAAAGCTTTTCAAGTCACAAACAATGATTTTGTTAGTATTTTATATTGAAAATTTTGAGATTATCTGAAGTGGGATATGCATGGAGCATTTACCATTTAAAATAAAACAACTGGACACTCACTCAAAGATACCATAGACTCAGATATCATAGTTTTGGCCTTTGAACTGGCCTAATGTTTACATAGCCTTCAAAATTACAACTACTCCCACAACCTGCTGTACAAGTTTTCCTCCACCCCTGCCCTACACCAAGTGATTTTCTTCCTCTTCATTAAATCCTGTACCATCAAGGAAAATCCAAAGTCTTCCCAAGAACGCAAACAAAGTGTTGACAGGAGCTTTTTCATAAGAGTTCTTAATCTTTCAATCCTCATCACTAAACACTGACTAGTCCTCACTTGGGTCATACCAACTAGATTACCACTGTTTCGTGAAACTTGTCCTGCTTTATTAGACTCTCAAAAAACACTGCATTCCCCCTTATTTCTATGACTCCTACTATTATTCTCATTTCCCTTTCACTTTACTGCTATCTGCTGCAGGGCACACTCATCCCACCCATTTTTCCTTCAACTTCACCACGCATTACCCCCTGCAAGAGGGCAATAATTGTAAAAAATTCTATTTTATATTTGCTGAAAAATTTGTATTCTTATAAGGATGGTTCCAATACTGATCCTGTAACTTTTTTACTTCATTCTTTCTGTAAACACGAAGACAAAAGGAATGGTTTTTTAAATACACTTTCAGTTCTTCTGAACGAACTAGCACTCATTATCCTTAATCTGTGTTCCCATCCACCACCTCATTTGAATAAGCATCAGAACTACTCAAAAATAATAGCGACAAAACTGCCAAGCTTCAGAGGCCATTTGTCCATTTAAAAGCTGAGCTATCATACAGTTTTCTTGCACCTGGTCAACAATCCCTGCTTACAAAACTGTAAGCATGAAGAAAGGAAAATAAGTAATAAAGACTAAAATGATCCTTAGCAGTCTTGAGATTTCAGTAATAACTTGCTACTGGACCTCACTCAAGTTAAAGACACTAATGTTTTGCTCCTCAGCTTGGTCTGATAGTTTTAAGGAGTTTTTAATCAACTGAAAAGAACTTCGGTTATTTTACCTTTCTTTCCTCCTCACTCCCTCTGGCAGCATACTATTGCTACTACGTTGATACCAATGTGTAGCATTACTGCTCAGAAAGCTCTATCATAATTTTAAAGTCATCTTCTACCAGTGTATTTATAAATAATTTTCTCAATGCTTACCTGAATTATCTCTCGGTCCTTTACAAGTAACTTGGCAATATTTTTCTAACCAAACTGTCCATATACTACAGAAGCTCAAACAGTACACATCATACAGAAAGTTTTATGATAATGCTTCAAAGTATTTACTGAACCTATTAGAAGAGCATTCTTATCTACACTCACTCACTTAGCCTGCCAGAGTGACAAACCCAGCAGAACCAGCCGTTGCAAGTTTTGATTGCTGATCCAGTGGCTCTTCCCTCATCTGAAGATGGCAGAAGTGGAATATAATGTTTCTCCTTCTGTAGTACATTCAGCATCATTTTTTCTACTTCTCAGCCCAGACCTGTGTTCTACTTTGTGGAAGCCCTTACATTAGTTTGCCCAAATGTGCTGATTTTGTCTGGAAAGAGTTAATTTTCTTCATAGTAGCTACTATGGGGCTATGTTTTGGATTTGTGCTGAAAACAGCGTTGCTAATACAGGGATGTTTTCCTTACTGTTGACCAGTGCTTACACAGTGTCAAAGCCTTTTCTAATTCTCACACCACCCCACCAGCAAGTAGGCTGGGGGTCCACAAGAAATTGGGAGGGAACACAGGTGGCACAGCTGACCACAACAGACCAAAGGGATACTCCATACCATATGATGTCATGCTCAGCATATAAAGCTGGGGGAAGGAGGAAGGGAGGGATGTTCAGAGTGATGGCATTTGTCTTCCAACTGTTAAGTATGATGGAGCCCTGCTTTCCTGGAGATGGCTAAACATCTGCTCGCCAATGGGAAGTAATGAATGAATTCCTTGTTTTGCTTTGATTGTGTGCGTGGCTTTTGCTTTACCTATCTTTACCTCAACCCACAAGTTTCTCAATTTTACTCTTCTGATTCTCTCCCTCATCCCACTAGAGGGGAGTGAGTAAATGGCTGTGTGCTGCTTAGTTGTTGGCAGGGGTTAAACCATGACACCAAAAGATAATATATTACCCCTCTACCCGTAAATCTGATTTTTATTTAAGTAATTTAAGACAGATGGGGATCTGCTATAAAGTTGCTAAATACTTGCTTTGCTTCAGGTTCTATACATTATTTTCCAGAAGAAAAGAGGAACATCAGCCTTTTTAAAGAATCAATAACTTAGTATAGCTCCCTTTAACAAAAAATGGTTTTGTTTGTTTTGGGGTTGTTTTTTTAAACATGATTAAGGAAATAAAGAATATATTTCATCTATACATTCACAGCTTTAAAGGTCCCTTCCAATCCAAATTCTATGATTCTATGATCTGAACTGCATTAAGATTCCCATTCACCAGTTAAGAAAATAAAACCTTCCAAACTGCTGCTTGCTTACTAGCAATGAAGATGTGCAATTAGAAAATTCTCTATATTACTTTAAACAAGTGTAAAAAGCTGATAATTCATTGCAGAATGTGTTTCTTACCATGCCTTTTCCATCTATGCCCTCGGATAGACATGCTAGTCACAGCATTTCTTGATATTCTGGATGAAGTAGGTGTAATTTCAACCTGAATGCATTTTGTACCTTCTTTACTAGATTTCATGGCACCCTGAGGCAGTGAAGCTTTTATTGCATTAGCAACCTAGAAGAGAAAACACGCAGTTAAGTTCTTAACATGAAGATCCAAGTTTTAGAGTAAGAATTCTGTCAGGGGATTCTTACTACACCAAGAACAATACTGTGTACAATTCCAGTTTAAGATCAAAAGGCATGGGTTATAAAGAACGCTGGTTGCAATTATCTCTTAGAACTAAGTTACGTTTAAAATCCACCACTTTTTAAAACAGAAGTTTCCAGTTTAATGATGTGGCTATTACTTAACATGAACTTCAGAGAGCTTCTGCACTATCATCTAAGCTTTCAAGACTTAGAAGCATTCTACTGAAAATAGTTTGTTCACTAGAAAAGATAACAAAATAATTAAGTATACTGAAAACACCCATGCATGTGTGTGTACACTTGCAGACCTAGCTATTAACATCAGCACAGCTACACAGACCTCATGGGATTTCAGTTCCTGGTGTGATGTCACATCATGCATGTTCACAGGAAGTATTTCCTAGACTAAAAACTCTACTCAAAAAAAATGCTGAAATACAACACCTACCAGCAGAGGTTCTGGATACAGTTCCAGCTGTGCTCTATACAAAATGTCATCCATAGCTTTACGAGCCAGATCCCATTCTCCATTATAACTACAAAGGTAAATATATACATAATAATAAGCATCTATATAAAGAGATGAACCTTCCTGGTCACATAACCTTCACAGATTTAGTATTCCTTGATAGCTCAATTTAGAGGAGTTGAACTACTTGTGTTTGTTAGCAGCAAGTCTCCTATTTAGAGAACTTGTTCTGAAGTAGCGCCTATGAAGAAAAGGTTTTATTTTCATTGGCCACCCTGAGCAGTTTCAAAATGATATCATTACTTATTGATCAGTTAGTCATGAAATATTCTGAAACGCAAGCAGAATTGTTTTAATATTACTCCATCTTTTGAGTATTCCTGTATTACTAGTCTCTAATTATTTCAGTCAGTAAGAAAGCTTTATATATTAACACAACTACCAAAGGGTAAATGACATCTGCATTTCAGAGAAAGAATTGTAAGATCTTTTTCCTTAACTAGACTGACGACAAAACTAAGCATGCAAAAATGCAGACAGAAGACAATGGTTAGAAAGGGTTTTTTAAAAGATTTTTTCACATCAGCAGTTATACTTATGTGCTGTTCTAGCCCTCTTTCCCCAATATGACATGTGTAACTTCAGCTAACTAGCTGGACAATTGTGTTCTCTTCCTGAGGGGCTGATTGCTAGACACAGCATCTGTCCACTAGAAAATAAAACATTTCAAAGATACCATGCCTAAATGAGTGTAGAAATTAAGCTGACATTTCTTTATTTTGTATGTATACTAAAAACCCAAACAACTTACAAGGCATAATAAATTCCTGTTAGCATCTGCACCATGAATTCAGATGAAACTGGAATCCTACTGTTGACTCCCTTGTACTTTCTCACTTGTTGGCGAGGATATCCACAAACACAAATTCTAAAGAAATCACGCATTTTCATTAGCAAATAATATAGAATCACCGTTGTATAGAACTCTACAAAGCTAGGTGTATAGTATACATTTTAACTGCAATAGACCTACAGGAAGGTATCCATCAACAACCCTGTGCTGAAGCAGACTATTTCCTATTACGGAAGATGAGTATGCCCTCTACTGGCAGAATTCAAATCCTTCAAAATAGAGACATCCCAGACACTCTTAGTAAATTTATACTACAGTGGAACATGAAAGAAAACTGCCAGTAAAAGTAATTCTGGTCCATGCATTTGCTGCAGAACAGACAAAAAATAAGTTAATAGTATTTAAAGAAATAAAGCAGCATAGCAACTGTTCATATTACAGACATAAGCATGTGTCATTGCATATAATATGGAAGTTGCATACAAGTTTCCAAGCAGAGACCACATGTGTCACATTCATAAAAGTATTCTAAAATCCAGCAAAAGTCAGCTTTAGAATTTAGTTCTGAAGTAAAGTCCACATCAGGGTCTGTAGTCAAATTTGGAAATCAAAGATATTGGGTAGTTGAATATTCAACTAATTGACTATTGCTGAACTTCTGGAATGACCTTTAATGATATGAATCAAAGCATTTCCTTCTCCAAAGCACGGACTAGAGGAGTTAGTCTTAGAAAGCGTCAATTCTTCAGCCTCAAGTGTAAGTTGTAAGACTCCTCTTAAATCTGTTCCTTTCCAGGAGGGAAGAAAAAAAGAAAAAAAAACAACAAAAAAACCAAGTTAAGATTGTATTGTAGTACCTTTTAAATTACATCTGTAATAAAGATTTCGGGAGCCTTTTTTTACTAATACTAACTTTGCCACTAACCTACTATACTTTTTTCCTCTACTCTATCCTGCAACTCATCTTCTGCTTTGGCTACTTAAAAAAACAATCCAAAAAAAACCCCAAAAAAGCAGACAGAATCCCCAAGACCTCTATGGCTCAGCAACTCTCTGATCTAAATTCGACTCTTGAAGCTGGTATCCCATATCTCCAAACAGCAACAAAAAAGACTGTAAACACTTCAGCAGGAAGCCACACTAGTGACAACATGCAAGGAAATTAAAACAATATGAGATGTTTATAAAGGAAGAACCACAGACTGGTTTGGTTCAGAAGTGATTTTTAAAAAATATCTAGTTCCACCTCCACTGTCACAGGCAGGGACGTCTTCCACTAGATCAGGTTGCTCAAAGCCCTGTCCAACCTGACCTTGAACACTTCCAATGATAAGGCATCCACAGCTTCTCTGGGCAACCTGTTTCAGTGCCTCATCACTCTCGGCACAAAAAATTTCTTCCTTATGTCCAATCTAAGTCGAGACTCTGTCAGTTTAAAACCATTGCTCCTTGTCCTGTCACTATAGGTCTTGGTAAAAAAAAACCTCCCTCATCTTTCACATAAGTCTCCCTTATATATATTGAAGAGCTGCAATAAGGTTGAACAGCCCCAACTCTCTCAGTCTGTCCTCATAGGAGGAGTGTTCCAGCCCTCCGATCATTTTTGTGGCCCTCTTCTGGACCCAGAGGTCCATTAAACAGGTCTGTGTCTCTCTTCTACTGGGGACTCCAGAACTGAATGCAGTACTCCAGGTGGGGTCTCATGAGACCTGATTAGAAGGGGAGAATCACCTCCCTTGACCTGCAGCCCAGGATATGATTGGTTTTTTGTGCTGCAAGTACACATTGCACTGTATCCCGGAGCCCTTCTCCACAGGGCTTCTCTCAATCCATTCATCCCTCTGTATGTACAGATATCGGGGATTACCCCAACGCAGGTGCAGGACCTTGCACCTTTTTGAACTTCATGAGCTTAAGATACTTACAGGCATAGGATACCTACCCTCTCTACACTTACTGAAGGTAATTCCATAAACCTTAGGCTTGTGCTACCAGTTGGTCAACTGCTGCTCTGAGCATCAGTACTCAGTCATAATTCTCACTGACATTTATAATCCTAAATACTAACTTCTCAGAATGCCCTAAACCAAGATTTAAGTGATTGAATTTAACAATTCAATAATCATATTTCTAAAATAAAGAATTTATTCTGCTTAAGTTTTATTTTTTGTTTGCAAAATTAGCCAAATATGTTAATTTGTAACTAACTGCAAATTTTCCCCTAGATTTGATACTGTTGTTTACCAGAAGCACAGACTATTTAAGTACTCCTTGCTTATTCATTCAAATTTTAAAGTCTGATTTTATTATTGTTAGGAATACATTACTTCAGATTCCATTGTTATTTGTGTCTTACTATTCAAATGGCTTAAAAGTCTTAATTTTTTAGAAACCAGAATGCAAATTAATTTGTATCTTAAAATATGTTGAGTTCACCTGCAAAGTATATGCACACAGCTAGCTAAAACAAAAATCTTACTTCCAGTAAAGTGAATCAAATTGACTCTTCTGTTAAATACGCTTAAGATGTTGGAACCAAACAAGTTGATCCTCTCATACTTCACTCTTATACTTTGTCCATACACGGTAAAAGTTAAAGCATGAAAGCCCTTTTTTTTAAAAAAAAAAAAAAACAAAAAACAAAAAAAAAACAAAAAAAACCCACACAACCAAAAACTAAAAACAAAACCCAAAACTTTTACTTAGTCCTCAACCATATGAGCCAGTTACTGAAATTAACTAGGCTGAATAATTCCCCCACAAAAATCCTAGCCCATTTTCCTCCTCTTTATCCCCCAGAAGAGGATATTATTACGCAACTTGGGCCATACTTTATTTCCAGACAGCCCCTAATCTCCACCAATGGTTTTGTCCAAAGATGACACTTATAATCCACTAATATAAAAGGCATTTCAGTTTTGTGTAAAGCTTGACTTGTGGAGACAGTTGCAAGTAAGTGTCCAGTTTAAACAAAAATGCTAGTTTACATACAAACCATCTAATCAGGTCATTTTTATGCCAATGTATATATTTATGCATTTACTAGATGCTACTGTATAGGGATACAGAAAGTATTTTGGGGAGAAAAGAGCGAACTCACAGTAAGAATGTGATCAGTTAGCACTGACGTTTACATAGAAAATACCTTAATATAGACCGTGTATTAATGCCAGCATTGATTAGTTTTAATAAGCCCTACTGTAACAGGAGTTACTTCACAGTTACTTCCTCTAAAAAGGCTAGAATGACATCAGCAGAACTGCTTTGCTTTACATGAGAGTAAGAGGCTATTCTTATAAAAAGAGATAGTAACTGAAGATGCTAAAATAAAAAAAAACACAGATTTACAACACTTGAGATCGGCACAAAATGTTGTCACATTTACAGTTCACGTTTGTAAATAAGAAGTACTGAAACCTTTTGCTTCTTTAGAAAAGTCATAAAACTTTACTTAGACCTACTAGAAGAAAGCACATTAATTGTAGATTGCTTTCACACAGATCTTCCAAAAGTAACCTAAATTCAACACTGCTCAAACCAATTAAAGGAGTTATACTATAGATTCTTCCGAGAAATTTGTCAGTACTACATCCAAAGAGGATACTGAAAGATATTCCAATCTTCTGATATACGTTCCCTTGAATCCCTAAAATGCTGTCAGGGTAAGATTTTCAGTGTGCAGAGAAACAGCGATGCCAAAACCAGCAGGGAATGAAGAACTAAGAAAAAAGTCTAATTGTATCAAATAATTCCGTACCCAAAAATTCAACATTTTGAAGTAGAAAGACTTGCTTGCATCTACTGGTAATTTGCTTGGGGTTTTTTTGGAGGCTTTTAAAGAATTATTTGTTCCAAACACAGCCAAAACCTAATCAAGTAGAATAAGCAACATCAGTCTCCTATTCACAATCCTTAGCTTCTAAATATTTTCTACCTTAAATTTTAGACCATATCTTGTAAAGACCCTTCTAAATAATTGCCAAGTGCTCCAATGCTCGCTAACCTCCTCTGAAGAGGAGAGGATCTTACAGGCATCCATTACTGTGTTTTGTTTGTGTGAGGAACCTGGGACCTTTGACTGGTAAAAAGTTGCTGTAGTTGACTTCCAGCTCTCTCCTGGGTTTCCTGGGTTAACAAGAGCATTCTAATCTTTTTCTTAACCCAAAGCCCACTTTCAAAAATCTAGAGATAGACATTTTACTACCAGTTCTTTCTCTCTGAAAAAATAAATGGATCAAAATAGACACTGTAATTAAAATTAAGGTGGGGGTGGTGGGGTGGGGAGAGGGGTGTTTTGTCTCTTGAAGTAACAGCAGATTTTGGAAATACTAAAGTATCTGTAAGAATGGATGTATTTCTAGTCTCAAGATCTGCTGTAATTTCAAGAGAGTTTCAAATTGCATAGCATCCAAACATATTTATTAGGTTTGCATGCAAATTTTACCCAGATTTTAGAATACATTTCTGATTTTATTTAGCTAACACTACTTTGATTAAAAACAAACAGTTCCCTTGATTTGACTTCTCCACTTAAGAGCACTGCATATAAGCCAGGTCATTGCTTCTCCATTTTGAGATTTCAACCCAAAGTGCTAAGACAGATACTTTAAAAGCAAATAATGCAGCTGTAAACACTTATGGAAAAAAAGTCAAGTTTACAAGCAGCTTTTGGGAACGTAAAGCTTTTTTTCTTTAAAAAAAAAGTTCAAACTGATTGCATTTCAAATTGAAAATACCATTTTAAGTGTAATCAACCTAAAGAAATTACCTTGAACAAATCTGACACAATGACTGAAGAGAAACTGCAGGCATGTAGCTTAAGGCAGCATTGTAACAGAGCAGAAGGAAAGTCAGCACTTCAAACCTGGGATTTACAAGAAACATTAAAATTACATTATCAATTTTATTTTTTAAAGATAATGAGTTTACACAGAAATTGAAAGAGTTATTTGAACAGATTTGGTATTTCATTTCAATAAAACTAACAATTGAGTTGTTTGGTTCTGTAGTCTTTCTGCATTTACATTTACACATGTCTAAAAACAAAAAAAAAAAAAAAAAAAGACCACCATAAAACACAGCATATATCTACCCACCTTCAGTATATACCTATAATAAAAATTAGAAGAAGTTAAGACTTAGAGATTCTCAAGCAAAATCCTATTATACAATTTCACCTGTTCTGTGCTGTTAGCATCTCCCTCTGAGGATGAGGTCCACTGTATACAACCCTGGACAAACCATGCTGCGATAAAGCTCCTTCAGTGAGAGCCATGGAGCCAATACTGGAAGGCTAAAGAAAAAAAAGGGTCATTCAAAACATGTCCACCTGAAGTTTTGCTACATTGCAAGTGAAAATAGACACTGACCAGCATCACTGTATTTGTACATAAATATTCAACAGGCTTAAGGGTATCTGCTTAGCTGTCTTAGATTTGAGAAGTTATTTTACACCAGATAAGGTATATGGCTTCAGAACAGAAAAAACCCACATAGTTGGTGCATGGATATTATGAAGTTATGACTATTCAGTGTTCAAGAGGCCTCAGAGACCACCCAGTACTACTCAGAAGATTGAGAAAGATGTTCCTATGTCATCATGCAATGCATTAAAACCAATTTTCGTTTTTTTCTTAACAAACAGGCCCCCAAAGCATATTGCCTTTCTTAATCAGTAACAACTTTATGTTGTAGATGTCACTTACTTCATGATAGACTGAAGGTTTGGACAAAGACGGAATTGTGAAACTCAGCACTTTGCTATGTCCCTCTTTGTCAACTATCTCCTGAAAAAGACAGAAGATACCAATGGTTACGCTGTACTACAGAAACCAGGCATCCAAAAAGATTAAATGATGGATAGGGCTGAAAGAACAAAGCAAGCAAACAAGTTGTTATAGGAACAGGTAGGGATACTGTAACAATCCGAGCTACCAGGAAGAAATTACCTCTGTATTTGCTTTCTATCACAGTGCATTTCCTTTATTTCTGAAAACTATTCAAAGGACTTAGCAAAGTGCACATGCATTTGCGTACGCAGTGCACCTTAAAAACACTAACTGGAAATCTCAATATGTTTGAACAGTGTTATTTTTTTTAATTATACACTATTTGATAATTGTGAAGGTTATTGCTCAATAATTCTATTCTGAAAACGACTTATCCATCAAATAATAATTCTATCAGTAATTTATTTTGGAAATATTATAGTTCTGGAATAACTGCAGCCTCATATGGTTTGATAGTAGCAGACATCATAGTATTTGCAAAAGCTCAAGTTGGATGATTCCACACTTACAGTTAAAAAGAGGCATGGATGCAAAACTTCAGAGAAGCTACTTTCCTACAGGATACCACCACAGCACTACGCTGGCAGACTTCTCACTGCCGTATGTTAGTCTAAGACTAACGGCTAAGGCAAAAAAAAGGATGTGCCTGTGTAACACAGGAACACTGAGGTACTTAAAATAAAGAACTTCCAAAGTTCCAACCAACACCATACACAAAAGAACTTCTGGTCTTTTTCTTCTGAATTTCAGCAGCAGATTTAATATATCCAAAGGTGGAGATTAGAGAGGAGCTTCAGTGTGACCTAACACCCATGCCTTGGAAGGCTGAAGGACTAACTTAACATAGTAATTACTAAAACTCAGATCTTGAAGTAGAATATGAAGTGGTAAAGGAAGACTGAGAAGTATTTAAAAAGGCATACAGAGCTGTTCTATCTAAAGAATTATACAGCTCCTCCACTCTCCACATAAACCACCAATACTTTAGTTTTCAATATTATTTCTGCATCAATATGGAAAACAGTTTCCTCCATATATGGGAGAAGGGAAGAGAAACTGGCTACATCTAAACTTTAAAAATCTAAAAATACCAATATTTTGACTCTTCATTCTAATCAGATTTGTAATTAAGTTTCAGGAGTGCATTTCAAGATCTGAAGCATGTTAGAAAAAACTGATACCTACACCCAGGAAAGCCAAAAACCAACTGCATGCACTACCACTGTATGTCTCCAGGCTGAAGGCAGAACACACCAGTTCCTGATCTCAAGGTTCAGCCACAATAGTTCCATACTCCTGACTAAGTAATGAATTTAAAATTACCCTGAGCAATACTTAATTTTTCCACTTCCTTCAGTAAGAAACTGCAGGACTTTGTCGAGCCTGTAATTCCCTCAGGTTCCAAGAGACGACTGTACATATTTACAGAAGGACTATTATTTGTATTAGGCTACATTTTTCCACTTGCTTTGAAGGGAAAATAAATGTCTAAGCAGATCACCTACTACCTTTTCAACCTTGTATACTGAAGAATAGCACCACCTTGATAGGTTAAGTTACAATTTGTATACAACATCAACAGAGAGGAAGAAGTCAGCATCAGTAACATGGCATTACTGCAGCATAAGCATTCATGTCTTAAAGCGGAGGCAGGGGGAATATAAAAGTTTCCAAAAATTAGGTTGATCTGCAGCTTCCCACAGAAGCTTGCCGTAAAATTCTTAGGACATCAAGCAGCTGGAGATGGATGGCTATGTTACTAGTTGAATAAGAAACTGTTCACAGCTAAGAGAAGATGCTACTGGACTGGTTTCAAGCTTAACTGTAAATGTAATCTCTTCTAGGAGAAAGATAAATTATTAAAGTCATATCCATCAATCATTCTAGATGACTCCATCATGGAAATAAAGGAGTGAATTTACTTAAGGCATAAGATACACCATATGCTTCCCAGGAATGTTTTTCTTCACAGATACAACTAAGTACACAGAAAGCAGATGAAGCATGTACTCTGCCTAAAAAAAAGTTTAATATAGGGACTCAGATCTTTTTACATAGACTCATGGCTGAAAAAAATGTTTTCACTCCCTTGGTAATGACACTTGAGAATATTTTTAGAAGAAGGAGGAGCTGCCTTCTCCAGATTATCAGAATGGCAAGAGGAGACTTTAAGTTCATCACTGTTTCACTTTCCAAAAAGTCTTCCTAAAATCTCCAGAACATACAAACTACACTGATGAGAAAACCAATAGACATAATAACACTAAGCTTTTTTATAATAGCCATAAAAAGACTGAATGCATTTTGCTGTAATAACTAAAATATGGTGCTCTTAAAGGTTCCTTCATAATTCAGTTCTTCAAAGCAGTAATTTAGTAACAAAGAGTATCTTTTCATACAAAATACAGAAAAGATGTTAAGGTTATTGCAAAATGAAAGGAGACCCTTAATTTCTCAAAGCTAAACAATCTGTTCAGCAATTGAGTACTAAGAATTTGTTCAAAGTTATTTTTTGTGTTTTCTAGTGAAGACAGTCAAAATACTGCAGAAAATATGGGCAATCACTTCAAAAGTAGTGCCCCTTTAGAGGCACATTCTCAAGCAGAATGTAAGTTTAATCACCCTACCAAGAATTAAGTAATAAAAAAATTAAGAGAACTCCATGGGCTCCTTCAGCCATTGGTGCATTAATACTTCCCAGGAACCACAAGAAGAGCGGAGAGAATATTCACCAAAATGAAAGAATAATAGTCTTGTTGCAAATTTCTGACAAGGACATCAATTTGAAGAGCCAAAACTGAGATACTCAAATCACTTTATTTCAATTCTGAAACAAAATTGTTAATTATACCCCAGTAAAATGCTCTGTAGTATCCCCCAAAAGCACACTAATATTTTTAGGTCTGAATAATTACATGCAAATACAAACCAAGTTATAAACTCCTAGGAGAAGAGCCTCTATGCATCCACTGCTCTGCAAATCTCTGCTGGCTGAGACAGCAAGATAGCACCACATCAACTCCGGTAGAAACTGCAGCGTAAATCGCAGCAATTGTTCCTCACCACTGCGATAGAACTCAAAGAGCTGATGGCAAACTGGCTCCAGAAGCTGAAATAAAAATTATAATTGTGAATGAATAAATCACTACAAGAAGATGCGACTTTATGTGGATCAGTCCTTTGGACAAAACTGTACAGAGGTGTTACATTTTAGCTATTAGTGAGTGACTGACGCAATACCTGCTCAAGTCACCTTATACACTTTTCATCCCTTATAATACACTTTCAGATGACAAAAGTAGAGCCTTCCATTCCATGTGAAGAAAAAAATTCCAACAGCTCCTTTCTCTCATTTTTGACTCACTTCCTCCAGCCTCAGAAGGCATAAATAGAGGATACTTGTTATCACCACACCTCATACTATACCATATAGGAAACGTACTTGAACAAAAGGTCTTGCTATTCTGGAGCATCAACAGTGCACACACAAATTGCTAGAAGCTTCTACCCACCAAGTGAGAAGAACTGCATAACACTCAAATTCCAAGTATTACAATAACTTAGTACACAGCAGAATTAATTCACTTTTCCACACTTAGTAAAATCTTCTAGAAACTTCAATGCATTTACGGGTTTGAGACACAAATGGGCAGTCTCAAGAGCAATTTTATAATCAGACTCATTAAGCTGATACAAATGGAAGTAATACATTGAACTGAAAGTAATATATTGAGCTAGAACAAGTTAAAAAGACTTAAAAACAATTAAGCAATCAGCTTGCACTGTGTTTCTGGATTTAATGCACATTCTTGTGCTACCTATCTCTGCTAGAGTATGAAACAGTCTGAACCATCATGTGTCAATGTATGGAAATTATATTTTTATTTTGCCACCTAGATAGGAGATTGCCTAACCAAAGTGGAAAATACTGTCAAAGCCAGCAGGCACTTTCAAAGCCAACTGAACTGTACACTGAACTTTCAAACAAGAACTCAAAAGCACATACTCAAAAATATATTTTGGCAACAACTACAGCAAATCATCAATAAGAGTTTGCAACTGTAAAAAGATTTTTTCTAAAAAAAGTGGAATAGGAAAGGGGGGAAAGGAGATTTTTAATTAAAACTTCTAAATAATTTATTTGCAAGTATTAACAAATAGGAGGACGATACAATCTAAGAAAGTACTCCCGGAAAAAAAAAAAACAAACAATCTAGGCAGCTGACACATTTATATCACTAAACTTTACAAAATTAAATCAGAGTCCAGCTATTCAGAATTATTTTTATAAGCTCCAGCTAGTATATTAAAAAAAAAAAGTATTACATAAAATGTGACATTCTTCCATCACAAATCTCTTACAGAGAGGATTCAAATGCAACATACCTAAAGAACTATTTTTACTACCTTGTTTCTTGCCTTCAAGATTTAACATCTTAACCATTCCTCCACATGACACTCAGAAAAAGACGTGAATTCATTTCAAAATCAGAGATGTTCAGGATAGTAACAGACATTCACTGAAACGTATTCCAGCATAAAAACCCCCAAAGTTTCAACCTGGAAATAATGGAACCTAAACCAAACAGACATGCATTTTATAGTCTTTTAGAGACTGCACTGAGAGAAGATACCACAGTCATTAGAATTGCCACTGCACTTCAGTTCAGAAAGCAAAGTATTACTAAATGCCTTTCTGAAAATCCTTAAAAAAAGGAATACAGGTATGTACTTTACCACTAGTACCATGCAGATCACATTTTCCCTTTTATTCTAACTACAACACTCAGTTCTTCTGCTATTTGTCTAGGTTACACCTTCAGTTTTCCAATGGAACAAGCTTTCAAAAAGGTAAGAAATACATTATTCTACATTTTCCTCACTTTACTGCAGCAAAGGAGGCAACACTATCAGATAAGCATACTAGCAAATTTTAAAAATCTCCTTGCTTTCCCAAGTTTTCTTCCTGAATACAATGAAAGTTGAGTCAACATTTCTCACTCCCCAAAGTTACTTCTGAACCCAAAGGATCTTAGCAGGTTTTGGTTCTTTTTAAAAAGTAATTTGGGACAATGTGATCCATTCAAAAACAGAGGAACTTTTAGCTTCTGACAGAAATAGTTTCTCTTTGTAAAAGTCATTTGTGAAAAATCTACAAAGGCAAAAAAATAATGTCAAGCTAAATTAGTTGTCAGTTTTAAGAACAGAGTATCAAAGATCCTTCTAGAAAACTTTACCAGCACAAGTGCCTTCTCGCTTCAGCTTACATATTTTACACAATTTGCATGCTTCCTTTAATGAAGTATCAGTTCAGAATGATGTGCCTGAACTTTAAAAGGCACATAAATAGCTATGACAGGTATCCATGTTCACATCGTTATCGCAGTTGAGACAGCTTTACATCAGCACATTTAAATGCGTAATCAGTACAAAAACAGATTTTCTTCCTCAAAATGCCACCACATGCTACAACCTAATATCAAAACACACTAATGATTGTTGCTGTTCCAAGATACTGTTTTACACGGAAATAGTTCTAAAAGGTATGAAAACTAGACTGAAACAATTTTTAAAGCTGGAACAGAAGAATGTCTAAACAATTTCATCTCTCTTCCTTTTAAGCTGCATCCAAACACGTTAGACACTCCAAACACTTTGTATTTCCTCATGCAAATACCTGTGTGGCTGCTATCTAAGATGACAGCAATAATGCTGTAAGTAGAAAGAAAAAAAAATACATTGAATTTGTGAAGAATAAACCTCAGAATGTTTTTTCTTTTTTACTGTTGGGACTCTTGAGTCAATTAGAAGTCCTTTAAATCTTCACATCTACTGAAGACTCTCCCAGTATTCTCTCTGAAAATGTATATACTGGAAGCATTTTATCCTCTGACCACTATTGGCATCATCCCAAATTTCAGGAAGTTCCTTATGCTGGGTCTTGTCAGAGAGGAATTAAGGACTTGCTGCAGTTTTACAATAATACACAGAAGTTTGCTGTGTGGTATAAAGTGGGACAATACAGTTAACAAGATACAACTAAAACCAGTTCAGTATGTTCTGAACTCACCTGGACATTAAAACAAACACAATCATGGGATATGGAATCATTCCTTGCACAGGTACAGAGCAAATCTGCCCCCTTCCTCCCCATTTTTCTCTTTTTTTGCCATCATTTCAGCAAGGGTACATCCACTGTATAAATGTGTATATTTACATTGTATGTATTTAAAAATAACAAAAAACCTAAAAATCTAAGCAACAACTTAAAAAGACTGCAAACCCATCCAGCGTTGTTCTCCTGGGTTGTAACAGACAAGTCTTCTGACAGCTACAGATTCATATTCAAGCGATACTGAATTACAGAAATAATTCTGTCAGTTTCAAACATATTTTCAATTCCTTAACATATTTCTCAATTCTATACTCACATCCTGAAGCTCGAGTATGATCTACAAGCTTAGCTATGATCAGTAGGTTACAAAACTTATGAATTGTTCCCATGGTAGTATGCCATTGCTAAGAACAAACATTTTGACAGAGACTCTTCACACAGTTCTGTCGTTCACATAGTTAGAACACAATGAACTAACATGCAAGGTCTTATTTTATTCTGCTGGTGTTATGTCAGACATTTTGTATGAGAGATCTGATATACTCACTTCACTTTGTGGCTCCTGAATTACTTTGTAAAGAGATGAAATCAAAGTACTCTTGTCTTTCAAGTTTGTAGCATAGCTGGATATGGATGTTTCTGGCAGTGTCTGAAATAAAAATATTATAACTACTAGAAAAAGCAATTTTTATCATTAAAATAGAACAGCTATTTCAACAACAGTTTTCCATTACAAGTTACTGTTTATCAGCGTTTACTATAAACTGAAACTTGTTTCACAAAGAAATTCTTACTACAGAAATCACCATGTTTTCAGGACAACAAAATTGTCAGAAGACACAGTGCATTTTATTCAGATTAGATACTAGGAAATTTTTTGTTGCAATGAGGGTGGTGAAGCACTGGAACAGGTTGCCCAGAGAAGTGGTGGATGCCCCATCCTTGGAAACATTCAAGGCCGGGTTGGATGGGGCTCTGAGCAACCTGATCCAGTTGAAGATGTCCCTGCTCCTTGCAGGGGGGTTGGACTGGATGGCCTTTAAAGGTCCCTTCCAACCCTAATGATTCTGTGATTCTATGATCATTTTGCAGATAGTTGCATACAGAAGGTAGTGACAGGAGATGGGAAATAGATAAAAACCAGGAGTTTCACAGGTGCAACCCCACGGAAATTTTACTGTGAAAATTTCAGTACTGTGAAAGTCAAGTCTAGTTCGTACTCAAACCAACAAGACCACTCATCCGAGATACACATTTTCACTGCACTGTATCAGGAAGTATATAATTCCAAGAGGACAAGGAAAAGAATCCCTTCAAGCAGACATGTTTATATATCATGTTATCTCAGCAAAATCAAAGGTTACTATTTTTCCTAATTTTCTACAGTAATCAAGCACTTCTGTATACTGCTCCATCAGTGATTCAAACACTACTGGCTAAATATCTGAGAGTATACTACCTTGAACTCTGATAACCACTCCTCCACGACCCCAGTATCCACAGCTAACATCTTCCAACATCCGTTCCAAAACCTTCAGCCTGAAAGAATAAGCAAACAGTTTGTGAAAAACTATGTAGTCACAGCATTAAGCAGATGATGAAAATTAAGTCCCTGTGAACATTTAAAGAATCTTATCATGCTTTTACTTGCTAACATTTCACATGCTGACATTACTTTGAACTTTTATTCTACTTCACTTATGCAAGCTGCTGGAAGCATTAAGCATGGGAGTTTTCACGTATAGCAGTTTAATAAATTCCAACTATGTATTGCGTGGGAAGCTAAATAAGTCAAAGATTTGCAGAAATGGCATTTTGAAAACAGAAAATACTACTTTCTAAATTGCAATTTATTTTTCAGCTTACAGAACTCGAGAGAAAACTGTATGCACTCACTGAAAAGAAATGACTGTTCAGGTTTTTCCTACTCAACTGCTGTTCCTAACTTGAAAAAGGTCACTGAAATAAAGGCTGATGGAAAAACTTTCAATCCTCCCCCATCACGGCAACTGCAAGACAATGAGCCTGCTGCCTCAGCACATAGCCTAAGATGGACTCCTCTGCCCAACATTCTGCAGAATCTCAGAGAAAGACCATCAGTGCTAAGGCTTGAACACAAGAAATGCAGAGTGGCTTTTGAAACTCATTTCTGGTTTCTCTCAATTTTTGAGAAAACACTTAAAAACAACTGTCCTGTGTAACAGCTTATTCTGAAACAAAGAGCCACACATCATTAAGATAACAAAACAGTTAAAAGAGCATGATGTGGGGCATACCCTACGCACAGGTAAACTATGCAACAATACAAATTAGCTTGTCCAAATTGTGACCACGGATTTCCAATGACAAAATTAAAAACTCATCTGAGGAAAAAAATTCACTCGGTGAAATGTTCAGTCATGTGAGATATCCCATTAAGTTTTGCTTTGCCAGTTGAAAATTAGTTATGAAGTACTAATACCCAAGTATAGGCTTGTTGATGAGTGACAAGCAAGGAAAAGAGGGGAAGGGAAGAACTGACTTGTATAATACAAATACAAAATATTTTGTTCTGAAATCCAGACTGTAATGAAATACATCCAGAGAATTTTAAGAAGTCTAAAGGGAGAAGAAGTGGACATGATAATAGTAAGAGCTCACTATAACCCTCCAAAGCACGGGGAAAAATTAAAAAAAAAAAAAAAAAAAAAAAACCTTCAGTAAGGTTTTACTTATATAGAGAAAGCAACCAAAATCTTTCAATGCATAGATAATGGTTGTGAGACGACAATTCAGACATGCACAGCAAAAGGAATAAAACTGAACAGGCTGTTCAGCAACTTCTTCAACCATTTTAATACACAATAATAGCGTAAGTAGCCAGAGATTTCAACCTCTCACTAGCACTGTCATTAAATAAATGACCTGGTCAGGTGAAACCAGCTAGGGCAATCTCCTCTTAAAATCCCCAGAAAGATAATGCAAGTCTGCACAAAGCATACAAGAACAGTGCTTTCTGAGGATGAAAGGGGAACAACGAAGGGCTAAGGAATTCTAAGTCACACAGGGCTAGGTTTAATTTCTGCAGAAAACAGCAGCAGTAGCTGGAGATGTGAGCCGACACATGAATCTCAGGAAGTTTAAAGGGTAACACCAAGTCCTGCCCTTGGGGATAAATCACCCCAGGCACTAGCACACACAGGGGCCACACAGCTGGAAAGCAGCTTTGCAGAAAAAGCCCTGGGGGCTTCATGAACGAGGGGAATGTGAGCCAGCCATATGCATCCTTGTAGCAAAGACAGCCAACAGCCCCCAGATCACCAGCAGGTCAAGGGAGGTGATCCTTCCCTGTGCTTGGTCCTGCTGAGACATTTTGAGTGCTGGGCTCCCCAGCACAGACACATGGACACACTGGAGAGAGTTTGGGAAAGGCTCAAAAAGCTAATAGACAAATTGGAGAATCTCGCATAAGGAGAGGCTAAGAGAGCTGGGACTGTTAAACCTGGACAAGTGAAGGTCCACGGGGCTTTTACTATCTGAGGGAAAGGAGTAAAGAAAGTCAGGCTCTTCTCACTGGTGACAAAAGGCCTGTGGCAAGAGGCAATGGGCACAAATTGAAATACACTAAAAAAGGGTTTCAATGTAATTTAATGTAAGGGTTGTTGAACACAGCAACAGGTTGGCCAGAGTGGATGGGAAGTCTACATCCTTGGAGATATTCAAAACCCAGTTGGACAAGATCCTGAGCAACCTGTTCCAATTTTCCCTAGTTTGAGCAAATGAGGTTGGACTTGATGATCTCCAGAGATCCATTCAAGCCTCATCCATTTTGTCATCCTGTATCAACAAAGAAATAGGAATGACTGTCATGAAGGAAACTCAGCTAGCTAAATACCAACTCTTTCTGACCAGCACTGATGGTCTCTAAAGGTATAATGGTAACAATACAAATTAGTGGCCTCTGAATGGTATAGGTTTTGTGTCAAACTCTGCTCTGAAGTGAGGCTTTTAAGTGTAATATTGTGTGCTAACAAACACAAAGGTTACTCCTACTACAATTACTGAAGCAAGGACCTCATCAGTTCCTACAGAATCACACAATCTACTAGCCCCACTTTCTTTCCTGTGAAGGCAGAGACTTTTGTAGTGTATCATGTTTCAGCAGGGTTAACAATAGTGACCATTCCCTACTGAGCCCTATTAATAGCACAAATGTCTGTGCTAATATTGACTGCTCAAAACAAGAAACTCATTATTTAAAAGCATTCAGAGGAGTCCTGGATACTCCAGTCCATTACTGACACCACATTTATCCAAGAGGTGCATTTTTTTCACCTACTTCTACTGATCCAACAAGCATTATTTTCAGATTAAGGGCTCCTAGAGAACAGTATTCATTTGACCAGTAAAAACAGTAAGAGCATCCTTGGCTGGCATTATCCGTTGGACTAAAGACAATACTTCAAGCTTTTATGACTGCGTATGTGAAGGCAAGTCTTTCTTTGGCAAAAGCACGAACATTTAAAATTATATCTATAAAAAGATGAACTAAAAGAAAGAGGACTAAGTTTTTGCTGATTTAAAGTTTTTTGCTTTTTAAAGTAGCAGAGGCATTCCATTGAGAGTTAAGGCAGTTGAGATGCAGAGAAGATAAGCTAAAATAAGGACAGTCTAACACATGAAAAAAATGCATATACCCTTCTGAATATGCTCTTTAACCTCAAGCACATATGCATTTGCAATACACATTTGAGCGTCACAAATAAGAAATCTAATTTTATAATTACTTTCCGTAGAGACAAAGATTCTGTTAGACTGATCTCTCCCATACCTGATCCACACATCAGGTATGTCGGATCATTAAAACAGGCAGACAGACTGCTGTTTTGCTGAGGATTGCCACATTTTTTGCTAGTTAAATAACAGATCGAGTTGGACTGCAATAATGTACAGAGACAGCAAATTCAATACAGTTCTAAAGCAAGGATTAACAAATTTCAGTTAACAATACAATTTTTTCTGAACCCCATATAAAGTTTACAAAAAGTAACTTGAAAACTGAATTTTTAACACAAAGTAGGCCAAAACAAGACCTAATTTATATCATCTGTTAACTTTTTACAGAAAAAAAAATCCCATAATCATTTAAAAAGCATGCCTTAATTACAGCTCCACTTGAGTGGATTCAACTGCAAGATATAGGTCACTGTAAGCATGAGTCAACTGGAACTAAAGCAACATAAAGTGGATAAAGTAAATACATGCTATTTTGAAGAAAAGCTGTAAAATTATATTGAGAATGTACTTTATAAATACCAAAACTGTAATGAAAATTGAAACAATACAGTAAGCATTACACAGCATTTCCCCAGAAAAAGTCTTGTTTTAAGGTACTTTAGCATGTAATTCCCTTTGAATAGACTTTTTTCCTTGGTCTCTTCCTCTTAAATCCCTCCAAAGAATTCAGATGAGTGGAGTTTGATAATTTATTTAAAAACAAATGGCTTTTTTCCCCACAAATCAAACAATACTTTGACTAAAACTAATGAGTAGCTTCATATGTCCCCATGCTCCTCATTCCAAGAGATTAAGAAGCAGAGTCATTCAGATGTCCTGACAGAAGACAGTTGCAAGAAAGAGGAAGAAGTCTCAAAGACTCAAATGATGCCACAAAATTATTTGTGATGGATATCAGTAACAGTCAGGTTGTCACATTGCTGTTGAACTTTTATTAGACACATACATATCCTCAGCTTACATCACACATGAAGTAAAGCAACTTTATGTGACACTCATTTATTACAGGTCTTATCACATTACTTGACATTTGCCACACGATGAAAGAATGCATGGCTACTGCAGCCCAGCTAACACACAGCAAATTTATCTTTGTGTTTATGCCTTGTGAGCTAAAAGCACTTTGCAGTATTCTCCACAAGACTCTTAACTTGGATTAGTAGCAAGAAATAGGATTTATACTAAACAATAATTAACAAACTAGCTTTCCTAGTAGAATATCTATTTAAAGTAAGCATATATAAAGCCATAAGGCCCCTACTAATCTCTAACACTGGAACCCTAGGACATAAGAGGACAGGCTGAGAGAGTTGAGGCTGTTCAGCCTGGAGAAGGGAAGGCTCCAGGGAGACCTTATAGCAGTCTTACAGTACCCAAAGGGGGCCTACAGGAAAGATGGGGGGGGGGGAGGGGGGAGAGAAAAACAAAAAAAACACCGCCACAAAAAAAACAAAAAAAAAAAAACACAAAAAAAACCACAAAAAAAACACCACACACAAAAAAAGCCAAACAACACTCTTCAGTAGGGCCTGTTGTAATAAAATGAGGGGTAATGGTTTTACAATAGAGGGAGGTAGATTCCGACTGGACGATAGGAAAAAACTTTTTACAATGAGGGTGGTAGAACACTGGAACAGGTTGCCCAGAGAGGTGGTGGATGCCCCATCCCTGGAAATGTTCAAGGCCAGGCTGGATGGGGCTCTGAGCAACCTGATCTGGTTGGAGTTGTTCCTGCTTCTTGCAGGGGGGTTGGACTAGATGGCCTTTAAAGGTCCCTTCCAACCCTAACCATTCTATATGCAACTTGAGCTCTAATATCAACAAGATAATAAGTCTACCTTACATTCCACTCAAAGTCTGCAATCCAATTTTGAAATACCTTGAGGTAAGACTTTTCTCTGGATCTCTTCCCAAGTAATAAGCAGCCTCTGAGAGCTGTAAATTGATCTACTCTATTCTAACACTATAATAAAACTCTCCTTACATAGGAGATACCAATTTTTCCTTTGTTTCAACACGAGTACTACAACTGGAATAAGATACCAAGCAAGTTTATCTGACAAAAGCAAACAAAAGCAAGTCTTTTTTGTAAGAGACTTCTACAAAGGCAATTTCTTTTTCTATCACAGCACATATACAACAGGAACTTACTGTTCTTAATAGAAGCAGGGGGAGAAAAAGTTGCTATGTACTGAGCTGGTAGAGAGCAAGCCAACGTAAATTAAGATGTGTTCTCTGGCAAACTTACTAATGGATCCATCTACTTAAATGGCTTCAGTTTTTCAGACCTGTCACTCATGACTTAAAAATACAATATTATCAAATCACAGCCTTGAATGAAGTCAAAGATAACACAAGCACAGGTTGTTCTTTAAAAAGAAATTCTCACAAGAAGTGGCTTTCCTATTGTTTAAAGCCACCCAGCCTTCAGCAGAATTCATCCACAGAACGCGTGTGTGTACATGAAATATGGACTGAGTACAAGGAGGCTGGACTTAGATGAAGAATGAAACTGAGTTCTGCAGAATTGACCTTCTGGAACCACAGTATTAGGCATTTGCTAGTGTATGTCAGAACTGGAAAAAACAAAACCAGGAGCCAAAAGCTGCTCAAGTCCCATCCTCTGGGAATTGCTGGAAGAGGAGAGAAAGCACATACTGTGTCCTTACCTAATCTGAAAAGTATCTGCTTGGAAGTTTGTACTATTAGCTACGAAAAAATGTTTTAGCCTAAGGGAAACACGGAGCAGAAAGTTAAGGGTTTTGTGAACCATCAGCCAAATTTGCCAACTCAACCCAGAAGAGGAACAGAGTAAACTTTTCAGGATTCTGTTAGGATGTACCAGACTCATAAGCGATTAAGTCCTTGGTACATGTTGGTCTTGTATTCTATAACAGTTTGTATACAAAAGTAGGGAAGGGCCAATTACATCTCAACTTTTCTTATCCTCTGAAGTGGTACAAGTAGTATTAAAAACTTTTTAATCAGCTGTACATCATACATCAAGTCCACTTAAGGACTAGAGTCTATACTTAAAATTAATTTAACCCTTTTCTCTCCCAACACATTTCAGAGAGAAAGACACATTCCTTGGTTAGCCTTAGAACAGGAAATAGCATCTGGGCAGAGAATATATTTTCCTGATGTTAATGCATAACTCACTGTAGTGATACAGTAATCTGCACATTTCAATACAGTTTTCAATACAGTCAAGTTATCCTGTTCTGACAGATACTTGTAGGTGCAGTAACGGGTAGCAAATCATTCAAAAGTCTCTCAAGAAAAGAAACCAATGCTACCGTGGAGTCAAAAATTCACTCTGTTACGTTTCAGAAACACAAAGACCAGGTCTAAGGTCTTGACATTTTTCAAACTTGCACAAAGAAACAAAAACGCTGTTGTGCTAAGTCTGAAACAGTCACATGCTCTATTCAAATATACAATGCAAGCAGTGCTCAAAGACCCAGTATCAAATATTCTCTGATAATCGCTATCTTCAGTGTAAAATCAGGCAGTGTCATAAAGATAGCTACAGTGCACCAAACATCACTGACTCTGACTCAAGTAAATTCCTAAAATGACAAGATATGGCCGTTCAGCATCATCTAACAGGAAAACTAACAAGCATTAGATAAAACTACAGGTGACAGGCTCAAAACAAACATAAGGAGTTACCAAAATCAAAGTGAAGTATGCATTGAGTCTCAAGTCCAAGTACATGAACTTTACATAAATGCAGAAAGAAAAGAAGCCTGGACACATTATCAGAAGCTTCCATCCACAGACACTAAATACATAAGCACTTCTTCCAGTTCAGAAAATTGAAGTCAGAAGTTGCTCCCCAAGAACACTCTTGCAGCTTCCCCCATCAGTTCCGTTCTAGGCCTCTACTAACAGCCACTCTTAGACAATAAGGCTTCAGACATTCTGATCTGATTCAGTATGGTCATTACTGCAATCCTCTTCACAACACAGCAGCAAATCTACACAAAGATAATTGTTTTGAACATGTTTGTTCCCAGTGGTTTGTAAAGGTTACTGAACCTTAAGAACTGAAATAGCAATCAATTTGAATTTCATATTGCCAAGGGCATTTTTCAGTTTTGCTGCTTGCCCCATCCGCGTCAGCGCTAGAAGCGACCACCTTATTTGCAGGCTTATACTTTAGATCACAATGTGGAACGTCAGCCTTGAAGAGTCAGGGGTCAATGGACTTTTCCATGATACAGACTTAAATAAGAATTCCTGATCTTGTGCACATATGCTTCTTTAACAGTTTACACTTGGGATATGACAAAGTGATAGAAATTTGTCCATCAAATGGAAAAGTCCTCCTGAATGATAACCATTACAGATTTTTTAAATCATAAGGCTAATAATATTCAGCCACAGATGACAGACCTCAATTCAATTCTGATGACAGCAAATAAGGAAAAAAAAATAGTTACTTTAAAGAAAGAAAGTGTACATTAACTAGACTGTATATAAAGTATAAATGACTGTCTTAAATGCAGTTGTTTCATGTGTGAAGGATCCAGCACCACGGAATACTAATACTTTGCAGCCCAGAAACCTAAACACAAATACTTGGCATATCAAACTAACTCAGACTTCTACAATCTATCAATTCTGTCAATAGGAGGGGAAAAACAAAAAAAAAACAAAAACAAACCACACACCAACGATTGGGGTCACAATGTCATTTACAATGCTGGTAAATAGTCACATGGGCACACATGACCCAAAACATTCGTGATGAAAGCTTTCCAAAGAGTCCTGAGTGAAAGATAAGATCCCTATAAGCACAGCCTTTTGAAGATTTTAATTCTGATCTTTGACTCCTGGCAATTATATTTGCTCAACTTCAGATTAGCAAACAAAAATTACAAACCACCTTTGTGCAACTAATCTTGTACTTGCCCTTTACCAGCAAGGAGATAACTCTTTCAAGACAACCAAATGAGTCATGGCAGCTAAAAAACTCACCAAGATTGAGATATAAGATTACACATTGATATATTCACTTGAATTTATACAAGTCATAGTAAGTCAGATTTCTATTGTTAAAGTAGTACAAAAGCAGCCCTAGCAGTACTGAAGTGCCAAACTGAAGTAAGATGAAGTAACTTCCACTGTTGTTTTGTTTTTTTTTAAATACTACTTTACTATTTCTTCCTTGCTGCCTTCTAAACAAAAGTACAACTGCCATACTGACAACCACAGTCAGTCAAAACAGTCAAAACTGACTACCTGTAAGCCAACTTACAGGTTACATTCTGTCCTCTAGCTTGCAGAAGCCCTACTCTCTTTCAAGCTATTTCATTTGCAGTATATCACCAAGTGTGAGCTTTTCTATAATCTATAATATACCAATAGTTACATTAATTATGGGAAAATAAAATAAGAGCATTACTTTCAAAACAGTTTTTCTTAGCAGCTGAAATATATTTACTTCCTCTTTTGTTTTGCTCCATGCAAACACTATTGTTTACATCTTATTAAATCTTCAAGAAAGAACAGATATAATGAGCCTAGTCTTAGATAAAATAAAATACATGTAGTTGAAAAATCTCATCCTAAAGTATATTCTTTCTTATTCTGGATTAATATAGTTAACAGTTTAACATATACAAAGAAAAAACAAGGCAATAACTATATGTATCATAAGGTAATAGAATTTAAATTAAAGTAACATTAAAGTGAGTACAACCACAAGCTTAACCAAACATAACTGAAATGACAAAAAGCAATGTATAAAACAGAACAGTATACTAATATTACAAAAGTGACCTAATCCACATAGGTTTTCCAGTTTTTGCTTTAGTCACAGAATTCCATAGTATTAAAATAAAGGTATCTTCTTTATGCTCTTTTAAGAACAAACTAAAAAGCTTTAAAAAATCTTGTCTGTTTTCTACATATCAGCATTTCTGTAACTTGTGTCAAGAACGTCTCTGAGCAGGCAATACCGCAGTACACGATACCATGCTCTTACCAATTCTCTAAGGGAAAGCAGTGGTGCAGAAGTTATCCACTTACAAGAAACATTCTCTACAGAACCTCTAGCAAAATAAACTTACTGTTCTCATATGCTCTAGTTTCCCTAAGCCCAAAGTACGCTACATCCCTGTGAAGTCAGGAAGTCTTCCCGGAACGCAAAGACAACTTCAATTTAAAATAGTGAAATAGAATAAACTATGCAGAGAGTACAATTACATTGCAGCTCTTGTTTCAGTGTTGCATACAAGTCTTGAACCAACCATTGGTCTTTTCAAGAGCATTATTTTGGTAGCAATGCCGTGATATCTAGTTCCTAGATCAAATATGACTGCAATGGAATGGTTTGATTTTACTTTTACTCCAGAGCATTTATTTTAAATGAGTGCTATGATATATCCCATCATCCTAACTGTACCAACACAGCAGTATTACCATTCTTGATAACTTAATATTTGCAAAATATTATCTCCAGTATACCATTCTACCATTTCCTCTAAGATCATGAGAGAAAAGCAGGAACCTTGCTATTAGGAATATACAGCAGATTTCACAGCAAAAAGAGGTTTATGATGGTCTATTGATATGTGTTTTAGTAGCTCATTTTGATGTAAAAGAGCTGTATAATTGTGCATTTTCCCAAGGAGGGGTACATCAATACTGAAAATAACTTAGGACTTAGTTTGCTTTGAGTGGTTGATGATTGCTCCCTGTTAAGTTACAGAATTAAAGTGATCCATCAATACATGCACATAATGCTGTGTTAAACAGCTTCAGGAAAAATATGCTTTATCTCTCCATGGCAGTTTTCTCATTCTTCCTCATTCCTTCCCTTCCCCCTCAACCCCAACAGCCCTCCCGCACAAGCCTGTTATACTCACAAGACTGGACATGTTAATTTGAAAAACATTTCAGAGAACCTAAGAACAACTTTGTAGTTTTTATATACTTTATAAGCAACAGAAAAATATGACTTCTTTAATTAAAATTTTTTAAAAGTAACAGCAGGACCCACACTTCTGTCTCATTCAGAAAAGAAATATCCAACACATTAAATGCTCTATTGTCATATATTATTTCAATGCTGTAGTATAAAGTGCGTACATCCTGGAGTCTCAGACTATTTACTACCCTGTATGTCTTGCTCTGCATTGTCATTTAAAAATAAAAAAAAAAATCAAATCCCAAAAACATGATTGTCTTATATTGTATGGCATATTGATTTAGGTTGAATCCATATAAAAAGCTCTTCAAGTAAAAAGTTCACACTTCATGAAAGCATCTAAAGCTCAGAATATTAATTACTCCAAGAAAAAAATATAAATCTAATGAAACTCAAGTTACGCAGGTTCTGGAGGGACTCTTACTTGAGCAACTCATGTACAGTTTTCCAGAGTAAATTTTACCAAGTAACCTGCCGTTGTTCCAAAGCCATAACAAAAAGTTTCTACTGAATTTATATTGATATCACTTAGGCAGTAGAAAACAGTTTAAGATAAAAGTAACAGAGCACGCATTCATTTTCTTTTCCTGCTTCTTTTATTTGCATTTTCATTAAATCTCAAGATGTTTTCTGCTTAAGACAGGTCTGATTTCTAAGTACATTCTTGAAGATCTTCACAGCTAGTTATTTCTAGAATAAGTGAGTGGTACTTCAATATTCAGTTACAAATCCAGAGCCCTGACTTCACAATTTAGAGCCTGACAAGTATTTCTATAGCCTAACAACAAAGTAGTCAACATTTCTTTCTATAATAATCCGAAGTCTATGAACTTGGAACTTGATTTAGTGTATTTTGCTTACAAGCAGCAACTGAAAAGTAATTTGAATGGCAGATGCAATTACAACAATACGTGGAAATCGGTCATCGACTACACATGTATTTGGGACACAGTTGCCTCAAATGAACCAGAGCTTAACAACATCAATACAGCTTAACAACTCTAAGAAGCAACATGTTATGTTCATAAAAACGCTCATATCCACAGGAAAGAGGAGTTGCAATGAACCAAGAGCAAAGCAAGCTATGTTGCATGAGAGGAAAAACAAACATAATCTCAGTGAATGGCCACTTTCCAAACAGTATGGCATTTGGAGAGTTGGGATTAATAACCGCACAACACAAAAGGATCATATACATATTGTTTAAAATCAGTCAACACATTTAAGGAACCTCCTGAAGGGTAAATGTGGCATTATTTCGTTCCTGTTTCATCACTCAGTTAACTTCCTATTCACACTTTTGTCAGTTCCTTTGTTTACTGTACAAGCAGGGAGCTTCTTTTAGGTGTTCCTTTTTCCTTTAACATTAAGTATACCCACATCCTACTGCTGCTACTGAATTTATACAGGACTTATTTTACCACCCCGAAAAGCAGTTGTAAATGGTTAAGTAAGTTAGTCCTCGTCACTGTTTCACTGGATTGCTGTAACTCTGTGAACATAGGTGAACTATCATCCACTTCTTTGCCAGAATAGAATAAAACATCTAAGACACTTTTAAATTCCGCTAAAATGGGAGTGAATCAAAGATTTTCATTACTTCCGTTCAGACATTTCAAGCAGTATCATTAAGTACTCCACAAAACAGATGTTCCCTTTGTTGTGTTTCACTAAGTAACATGACAAATTTGATTGTCTTAAGTACAGTGTCTCATCACACCACCACTGTGGTGAAAATACCCATCACTAACGGAATGGACAAGGAAAAAAAGAAAAAAAAAAAAGAAAAAAAAAAACGAAAAAAAAAACAGGGAGGGGGGAAATAAACTTGACTTTTTCCCCCTCAGCTTTACAACTGAATGTAAATCACATTCCCTTAGGACAGGTAGGAATTGGGAAATTCCAGCACTGGCAAAGCTACATAATGCATGTGTAAGCTGACGTGCAGAACTACTGTCAAAAGCCTCTCACTTGCTCCTCTCGCTGCTGCACTGGAAATTTAGTTCAAAGCAGGAAAAAAAAATGCCTATTAGTCTTTCCTGACATATGGAGTCAATTGAGAGTGTGAGATGCAAGAGGAAAGACTGCAGTCTACTGAGCCTAAAAGCTGTAACTGAGTAAAAGCAGTAGTATGTCCACAGCATGTGACATGAAGCAGGTAGGTATTTTGGCACAACCTAAAGAAAGTCAATAAGAAAGGTGTAATTTTAACTGAGCAGATAGTCATTGGTTCAGCCAGATGCGCTACTAACCACAAACTGTAGTTTGTGGCAATACTCAAACTGGCAATACTAAGACTTTCACTCACAAAATCCAGTGTAAAATTACTGTAAGGAACAAAAAAAATTGTTGCTTTAGCACTAAGTACCAAAGCTAAGAAATTTCCTAACACCACTCCTCCCCATGCTTTTAAAAAAAAAAAAAAAATCTCCCTTCATCAGCCTAATACAAAATATATGATGTTGCAGTCTGATTTTGCAACATACTTCAGCTCTGGAAGAGTAATCATACTTTCCTTCATCCATTCAACACTGAGAATGACTGTTACTGGGGAAAAAAAATTTTCATTTTTGTACCTGAAGATCCCATAGTCTGCTTCCTCAGAGATGTTACTATAGCATACCCAGCATGTCTTCCATGATAGACTGTTCAAAAATATTCACAGTATCCTAATTTTCAGAGATGGTGGCTTGTATTAAAACCTCTCAGATGCAGTTTTAAAAAATCTATTAGGTCAACTTAATGCTTTTACACATACTTGAGTAATTTCTACAGTAAATACTGTAGGATTAAAAAGAATTAAGATACAAGCCAACAAGATTCAAGTACTTGGAAGCAAAACACAATGATATAGTATAGCCTTGTCCATTAACCAGACATTCACGAAGACCTTCTATTATCCAGCACTAGCTTCTGTACAATACTCAGACTGCTAGACAGCTTAATTATTGAGTATTAGATTTAATTCTCTATCACATATTTAAAGTGTAACAGGCTTTTCCCCCCTCTTTCTAAAAAAGAATTGTGATAAAATATAGTAATAGTATGGAATCAAGGTGTTTAGTATTAACAAAAATATTAAAGTTGTATGCACTATTCATCAGGTTGAGGTTAATGCCTTGCTGAAGCATAAATATTTATCCAGCAAACAGCAGGAAACCCTAGGAGGCAGCATGGCTTTAAGCACTGAAGTGAGTTAATTAGTATGCTCTGAAGCCATGCTAGATACTATGCTATTTTTAATTAAAGGTTAGCTTCCAAACAGAAAAAAAGTAACAAAATGTAAAGGATATCTTATCTCTTACCTAAGAGAGCCCTCTTCAATAGCTATCAAAAGTGCCCAAAATATACAGTTTCTGTCACTAAGTTTAGAATGAGAGCTCTTAGGCCAATCAAGATGTAAAACAAATACCCAGCGACTTTTGCATCAGCAATAGGCATGCTTTGCTACCCAGCTAGTATTGCTTTTCCCTAAATTTCTTTGTTATGCTTTGATTGCTACACAGCATTTCATATCATTAGAGGTTAGAGATGGAAAAACACAAACATACATCTGTTTTGGAGAGATAATCTGTTTCCAGTCTTCCTCTCAACAATCAGAAGAATCTTCAGCAATGCTGGTCATTTAAAATAAATTAAGAAATGTGTTCATGTACACCCTTGCTTTTCATGGCATTCTCCATACAGAAGAGTGAATATTTTTAAGTATCTGTCCAAACTCCACATGTTTTATTGATTCCAGAACTAATAAATAATACTCCTAGTAGCAACTGTTTGTTGAACCCACTTGTACTAAATTTGTACACCATTTAGAAGTTACACGGAAGCCTTATAAACAGAGCCCTTAATTCATCACCCTGAAACAAATACACCAACATCCTCCCATTTCTGCATTGCAATGACAAGAAAGGGTTCCATTCAGACAATTTCAGTACTCACTTGGGCTGCTGCTTTCATCCACTACCCCTCCAGTTGTTACCAAAGCATGTAAGTTCATGTGGGGATCCGTCTAAAGAAATCGCTGTAAATAACAGTTGCCCTCCCAGACTAAGCCGACATTCTATTTTTATTCTACTGGTCCTGAACATGGTCCTAATTAGGACAAAGGCTTCACAACAGTTTCACCAGAAGTACAAGAAAACACTTCATATCCTACATTATTTGAGATAAGCTATAAATTGACAAACTATTTTAGCTGTTGGATGTTTCAGAAGTTGTTTTGGTTTTGTTTTTTTTAACATAGCTCAGGAGTATTTGAGTTTTCATGCTAACAGAGTTCCAGCACAAATTCTGATAGAAATCTGATGATTTACAATAAGAACAAATGTAGAAGTATTTCACACCTCAGACTCATGGGAAACCTTTTAAATGTCACCAATGTTTTCAAATAACTTGAAATATTTTAAGCATCTGTTATTTATAAAGAGAATCTTGAGAGCACGCAGAAGCACTTCACCTTAAAAGTGTGTGAGTACACTTACTATACACATTATAGACTATAGGGAAGATTCTGGTCAATGCAGGAGCTAATAAAACATTTTAATGGCATGCAGAGCTTGAAGAGTCTAGAAGCTTTAAACATAGCCTTGCAGCAATACGCAGTTGCTACACATTCACATAATTCTCATACGTTACTACTCTGTCTTTAATGACACTGATCTGACACAGCTTTCAGTCCTTATCCTGACACAACTTTGTTATTGCCTTCCAAAATTATCTCAAGAAGCGTTTCAAATAAGTTAATCCAATTAAAATTCCTAATTAACTAGTGCTAATAAAACAAGGCTTTAATTCCAACACATTCTCCACTCCCAAATGTGCATTTAATATATCACCATTTCAATTCTAGCAACTGAGGAGAGCAAACTACCAAAAGAGCCACTTTTCCAAGAAAAGAAAGAAAATATGGATTTAAAGAAAAGACATCATGCCTACAATTCTAATTAAGGTGTCGGGGTTATTTAATACTTGCATAATTAAACAGAATAGCATTAACAAATTAAAAGCAGCTTTTTTGCTCAACAAAATTACAATCTGATTCCACTAAAACAACAAATATTTTCAAGTACATCCTACCAAGTACAAATCAACACACTGAAAAACACTGCACATAAAATGCAGGTTTTAAGCACATTGTATTTTCATCACACTATGGAAGAAGTCTTAGAGATTACACAGAATCACTCCAGTCATCAAGCTATTACACCTCAGTAGATAAATACAGATTTGCAGTCTTCAGTTTTTCTGAAGTCTAAGAGATTCAGACTGTAGTTCTTCTAACTTCAAAGAAGACAGAGTATACACACAGTGAAGGTCCTATCGTAAGGCTTCTCATTTCCTATACAGTATCATAGGATCTCCTGCTTAAACTTCGTGCATATTGCTCCTGGAAGACTGACTGCTTGGTAACACTGTAAGGAATATACAAGTGCAGTGATTCATACGTGTAATCTCCATCTATGCTAACAAAACCACCCACACAAATCCTATGGCAGACTTAGGTACAAGCTTTGTACCCAATCTTGCGTTTGCAAGAGAGGAAGCACGCCAGGTTAGGCAAATACACTTTCCGCATAAGCGAGGGCTTGGGAATGAAACCCGACCCAGTGATCCACCTAACGGATTTAAGTCTAAACTGTTCACGATATAGGCTTTGTATGTTTGCTGAGTGCCTAGGTTATCTTTGCCTAAGAGTACAAGTGCTACTGCATTTTAACATTCTCATGAACATAAGTATTTAAGCCTCATTTGAAAGCCTCAAATATAAAGAGTCCTACACAGGCTCTTAGTCCCAAAGGAAAGCCTGGGAATTGCAACTTTTCTCTTACAAATCATTCAGATCTCTCAAACTATACATCTTCCACACAATCCAAAACAAACCAGTGTAATCTCCAGCCATAAAATGTATGTTTGTTTTCTAATTAAAACAGACAGACATTAGTCAACATTTGATAACTAATAATATAAGTTCCCAGAATGAACAAGGGGAGTTTCACATTGCACGTGTTAAAGTCATGTATGTGTTAAGAGAGAACCTAATACTTACCTTAATGCAGGTTTTAAGGAAAATGCATTTCCTGACATGAACATACAGAGAAGGTTCAAGATATTGCGGTTTTACAGTAACACATACTAAAAATTGGGCTTCAACTCAGCAATTTACTGTTAGGTTTGATACAGTCATAATACACGCATCGGTAAATGGTCTCTTCTCACAGCTTAGCCCTATTGTTCCAAGTAAAATACAGATGACACACACCATTTGTAGTGACTAGCCTTGCAGTATCACACGCACATGCTTGTTTGCAATACAAGTCCTTGCAAAATTAGAATTCAAGTGACTTAACTACCCAGCTATGCCTGTGAACATGTCTACCATGGACTCTCTCAAGTGAAAGAAAACCCTTCCATTCAAGAGACTATGGCAGAAGTTCAACATGATTCTGCCCATGAAAGCCTTGTAAGAAGCATTTTGAATAAATTTAACTTGTACCTTTAAAACAGCTCAACACTGAAAGGAAGTGAATTGCTACAGTTAATAAATCATCCGAAGCAATACTACTGAACTTCCTCAAATTTGCCACCTCTCTGATAAAAAAGCCTGTTAAAAACACCTTGTCTCACAAAGATATTATGGCAGAAGAGAAGCAGCCCAGTTTTGCATTTCAAAAGTAGTAATTTCATATTATCTTATTACTCTGCAGGGAAACATACATCCAAAAACAGTGCCAGATGGATCTAAAATTCTGCTTCAAACTATGTTACTTTTACTGAAAGTATTTCACTGATGAAAGTAAAATAGATTGGAAGTTAATTTGGTCAAGATTTACAATGCTATTCACTTCTCACAACATAAAAGAACTTGTTGGAAGGCAGAGAGGACAATAAAAGCAAGGCACTGTCATAGAGGCATTCTGTGAAAAGCACAAGCTTCTGAAAAGACACTGTACCATCTCTCTGCCTTACTGGAGGGAAATCTGCAGAAAAGCCCTTTAGATGCTAAGAAAAGCAATCACCAATGTCACTCTACACTTGCTACATAAAACTACTTTTTGCTTCTTTGCAGTGTCATTTGTCCAAGTTGCCTTTAAAAAAAAAAAACAAAAAAAAAAACAAAAAAAAAAACCTGATCACCAAATCTGAATTTGCAGCTAACAAAAGTAACAGCAAGCACTTAACAGAAACTTCCCTATTTTGTTCTTCTACAGTCATCTTTTCACACATTAGCAGCGTATATTAAAAATCATGAAAGATCAATACTAACAAGACTTCATAATCCTCGACTACACAAATCTTTTCCTGGTGAACTTAAGACTTCAGGAGTTTTTTTCGGGATAGAGTTACAATTCTATTGGATGGGAAACAAACGTGATAGCTTTTGGATAACAGGGAACAAGACGAGTCCACAGGCATTACCTCTGCTTTCACCATTACTTTCAAAATACAAAGCACATAGAAAGTTACTTCCATTTAATGTGCGTGAAGTTAAATAATGAAGTTTACACAGGCACAACCCCCCTCACTCTGCGCCACTTCCTACTTACGAGCCTCAAGCGCAACTCTCAGCGATTGTAACTGTTGCTGCCACCTCTCGCATCTCTACTCGCGGACACCGAAGTCAACGCGGCAGGAAAAAACCAAAAAAAAAAAAAAAAAAAAAACCCCAAACATACAGAAGAGAAGGGTTAGAATGAATGTATTTCACCGCATGCCGCCAAACTACGTCCTGAATCTTTTTTCAGGAGCAGGCATACGCGCCCAGCCCTGCCCAAGGCGGAGGACGCCTGCTACCAGGCACCGCGCTGCCCGCCCCCTGCTCCGCGGAGATGAGCGGGAGCAGCTCCTTTGTCTCGCCCGCAGCCGGCTGCCCGCACCCCCAGCTGCCTTTTCCAAGCGACATAAGTGACGCCTGCCCCGCCAGCCCCGAGCCGCCCCGGCGAGGCCGCCGCCTCCCCGGCCGCCCCCTGCCCTCCCCGGTCGCCGCCCAGGAACCGAGCGAGAGGCCAGATGCGGCCAGGATGCCAGCGGCGCTCCCGGGAAACCGGCGGGAAGCAGCGAGGGGAGGCTGAAGCCAGTCCCCGGAGCGCCACCCCGCGGCCCCGCTCACCCTGCCCCACGGACACAGACCGGCTGCTCTCCCCGGCCAGGGGCGGGAGCGGGCCCGCCGAGTCCGTCACAGCCCCCGACACCGGCCCTTCCCCCCGACCCCGCCACGGCAACTCTGCCGCCCCCTCCCTCCCCGCGCCCTTCAACCGCTGCCGCCGCCACCGCCCCCTCTCTCCCTCCCCCGCGCGCGAGCCGAGCGGGTAACGGTTGCCCCAGGGCGGGGCAGGGGAACCCGCCGCCGAGTCAGCGCGCGCGGGACACGGAGCCAGCGGAGCTCTCTCTCCAACCGGCCGTTAGTTGCCCAACGGCCGCAAACCGTCCCGGCGGCACAGAGGGCTGCCCCAAGCCCCGCGCGAGAAAAGTTGACTCAGCAGCGAGCGGCCGGTAACCAAAAACTCACCCCTCCCGGCCGGCAGCTCCTCCGCCGCCGCGGCCGCTCGCGGACTTACTCGCCCGCCCGGAGCGACAGCGGCGAGGGCGGGCAGCGGAGAGCCAGCACCGCCCGACCCCGCCGCTGCCTGGCGGCGGCTGCAACCAATGAGAAAGCGAAGCGCGGTCACGCTAGCCAATGGGATGGCAGAGCGGACCGTGCGGGCGCCCGCGCCCTCCTCTCCCCCAATGGGTGGTGCTGCCCCCCGCTCCGAGGGCGGGCGGTGGCGGGGCTGGGTGCCGCCGGTCTCTGAGGGCGCCCCGGGGAGCGGGGCGGTAGGGGGTGGGCACCGCCTCGGGCCCGGAAATGTGAGAGGCGGTGGCAGCCCCGGGGGGGAAAACAAGTACTCGTTTCCCCGCCGGGGCTGACTAGGGAACGTGAGTGCAGCGCCGGGCACCCCCCCGCGCCGCCGCGGGGGAAGGTGAGGCGGAGCCCAGGGCGCTGGGGCGGGCCGTGCGCCGAGGGGCGATGCTGCCTCCGGGGTTGTGGGCAGCCCTCGCTCTCGTAGCTGCCCTGCGAGCGGTGGTGGGAGCTGTCAGACAGCACGGAACACGCACGGCAGCGAGAGGGATGGGTTTGAGGGAGCCGGCACCAGGCGCGTGTGTTTTACCCCTGTCCGAAAACACACACACCCCCCCCACACACACACCCCCCGCAAGCCCTCCGGGTGCCATCGCTTAGAAATAACGATAGAGCCAGCGCTAGGCTGACTAATGACACCATAAAGCAAAATAAAGTCTTTAACTTCCCTAGCCGTAACAAAGAAACGATTATACTGGCTGACAGCCCCGCAAGGGATGTTTCCAGGCACCTGAATGAGAACGCCTCATAACTGAACGCCTCTTAATTTTTATCAGGCGTGTCTTTATTATTATTTAGATACTGGATTCTTATCAGCCGGCCCAGAGTGGAACAGTTGTGGGCAAGCCTCTTTCCACAGCAGTCTAAGGCCTCTTCCAATTACACGTACTTCTGACTCTACTGACTTCAGCTTTGGATCGCTCTGAAGAATGATCGTGAAACAAAACTGAACACTGCATAATTAGCTACTTTTTGTTTTAATTAAAGTTCCGTTTACATTTTTTGTTACAACCAGACTTTATTTGCAAGTATGTTTTGAGGATTAAGTTTTAATCCTCAGAAGCACATGCTTACGGTAATCTTCAGGATTAATAAAGATTAAATTAATCAGTAATCTAATTGCTGTGTGGTGAAACCGAAGCAAGGAGATTGTGATTTGGCCAGTGTCAAATACCATGTAATGACAGAGCCCGAATTAGCTCCACCAACGCTTACTATCATAAAGCGTTGTCCCATACAATTACTCATTTAAAAGCCATGCCTTACTAGCCTTAATTTTCTAAATCACTCTGTCCAGGTAGATAATCTGTGTTCACACAAAAGTTTGTTGACTTCTCTGGAACCTTGAACCTGAGAAAATGGCAGGTTCAATGCATTTCTTCAAGATTTCCTGACCATCCTGTGCATGTACATCAGTATCTTCTGTCTGAGCTACATCTGGACTTGTGCTATTGTACCATTCATTTCCATCAGTATCTAGTATATAATTTTAATTTATTGACAATAAAATGTATGGGTTATTTTCAAGGATCTTTTATAATACAAATGATAATACATAAAAATTCCTTTTAGAATATAAATGTCTTTCTTACTAAGCCATTTGTCTTTAGAATACTCCCACTGTGTTACCGTCTAAATTCATTCTGGCATCAGTTTCTATGACACTGGATAAAATAGGTCTGTTTTCCTGAAAAGAAAGATGATATTAGTTCCAAAGATGTAAGAGAGCTTTATTATTTTACTACGATGAAGACAGACAATTAAATGCCATAATCTTAGGAACAACCAAATGGAACTTTATGATTGAGATAATAAATTTCTACCTTAGGAAGAATATACATCTGAATCACAGATAGAATACTGTTCGGGTTTGGTTTTTTTAAGCTCTTTATCGGAGCTTCTCTGCATTTCCGCCACTACTTCTGCCAACAACAGCGCGGGCATACTCAGCTCCTATCACAATGTGTTTCCCACCTGCTGCCCGTACCTAATCCTGAGGCCCTTTTGGGTTTTGTGACCCAACAATTACACAAAAACAAATCAATTCAATTTGAAGTGAACCAAGCAGAAAAAAAAAAAAAACAAAAAAAAAACCAAAAAACCCCAATGTTTTTAAAGACTATTCTGTTCCCTCAGCTAGTTTACCACTCAGTCCCACAGCTCTGAGAGAACAAGCAATGGGAGCAAAGATACAGCAGTGCAGGAGGAGTTTGTTAGCCTGCATCCCCCGACCAGACCCAGTACATGTACAGCGTCAGGAGGGAGGCTGGGAACTGCTGCGGCTTGTGACACAGGTGACATACTAAGTAGCCCTGATAATTGCAAAGAGATGTTGTGAGATCAAACTGTCATTAGTTATTAATTTTACTATTTTTGATGTGTTATGACTAATGATTAGTAAAAGTAATGAATCATCCACAAACAAAGGGCAGGCAAATTCTTCACACGCAGCATATGACATATATTAACTGTTCTGCAGTGTCAAGTCACATTATCAAAATAAAATAGTTCACTTTATATTACTTCCACAGATTTTAATAACTCCTAAATTATTTTAGTGTTTCAGGCATTCTTACCACATTAGCCTTAAATATTGTAAAAGCACAAAACCACATGCAATACATTTTTAGCGTGTTTATGTTTCTGTGCATAGATGTCCACGTAACTTACTGCCTTTTAGACCTGTGTTTATGGCAGGTTTTTTGCCATTAGCAATCCATTTCAAATTGCCCTCTAAGAGGGGGGCTACAAAGAATCAAAACTTTTGTTCCACTTCCCCAGCAGCAGTCAGTGCTGTGCAGTATTGTTTCAAAAAAACAGTACTTCCAGGAAGAAGTTTCCTTTGGATTTCATAAAACATTCTCATTGCTCAGGAACATAATTTGGAACCTACAGCTTCAGCCTGCTTCATTTTTTTTTGTCTGCGCCTTTTCATTATAAGTTCTTATATTTAGATGGTGAACTATAATGGAGTTGTAAGCTTCTTTAAAAATAGAAATCCTTGATAAATAAATACTTAACAACTGTAATCTCTGTCATATGACCACGTTCTTAAAGCTCAATTCAACACACAGTCCATTTTAAAAATATAGTCCATCTGGACCTTGGGAAAAAAATAGCAGTTATTTCCAGTCATCTGATCTCATAGCAAATCTGTAGCCTGTAAGAAACCGAGGAGGGTACGGTTTAGGGAAAGGGACAGAACTCCAGAAATGACATTTTGTTGGTCCTCTGTCTCAGTCCCAGCATAGGCCAGGCTGGTTCTGACTGTAACAACTGCACATGCTGCTAGGCAGACAGTAGCGCCTTTGTGAAGCAGCCCTTCTGTTTCAGCCAGGATGGAGCAATGCTTGCTGCAGAATTAAGAGCGGTCCGTAGTCTTGATTAGAAATTCAGCTAGAATTTTCAAAGACGCCCAGAACTCACATTGCTCCCCTACAGAGCCTTTGCTAACTCCAGTAATTGGGAGTACGAGCAAGCATTAAGTTGTTCTTCAAGTCAGCAGAGTTCCAAGAGCTTTGTATCAAATGCAGAGGGCTCTGGAGATTCTGGCTCTTACATCCTCCATGAAAAAGTTTCATTAACTAAAGCATGTAAAAAGTCGGGAGTGGGGGGGTGGGGGGAAGTAAGAAAATCATGCTGACTAGGAACAAAAAACAGATATTCTGAAATTTCCTTTCAAATAGAAATAAGAAGTCAATACTTCCTGCAAAAACACAAATTCTGCAATTTTTATTTTGAGAGCTCTGAAAAAACTGACAAATAAAATATTTTGATGGTGTCAGATGTGTAGTTTTGTATTATGATTTACCTTTTAATATTCTAGTTTCAACCACCAATAACATATTTTTATAACTTTCTTTTGAAAACATAACTGAAACTGATATCTTCCTACAAAAAGTTGTGTTTTATCAAATCCATGTTTTGACAGAAAATTGTTCTAGCAGAAAGCTCTTTACCAGATCTTCCAGGAAAGTGAAAAATCACTAACATCTGTTTGACTCCGAAACAGTGAAGATCTGTCTCAGATTTCTTGTATTACCACAAAACACTTAAAAGAAAATGTTCAAGAAAGAAGGCCTCTAAAAACACTTTTCATCAATTGATTAAACTCCTTTTAACAGAACTTCATATTTTAAAAAATCATACATTGGCACAGAACTATTAAAAAAACCCCATTTACTTTACTTCATAATTCATGACAAGCTTTATTTATTCTAAATAAAGATAGCTTTTATCTTATGCTTTTTACTGACCTGAAGTTCTCCTTAGGTTTCCTTTCATAGTTTTTCTTGGCAAACCTTACACGCTAGCTTAACACTATACCTTGATTTGCTAATTTTATAGAGAAATACTTATTACAAAAACACTACAGTAGAATTAAAAACAAAATAATTAATTTGTTCTATTTCCAAAAGTTTAAATTAATCTAACTCAAATTTTAAAACACGTTTGACTTGCTGTTGAAGGCCAATTCTCTAAACAACATGTCCCATATCAGTATTTTGCACTAATAGATGATGCTTACAACACCAGAAAATAAAATGTAATAGCTCCTGATTTTTATTACATTTTAAGGAGAAGCTACTCAGAGGATCTGATAACAGAACAAGCTTATTCGTATTGTACCACTAACGTAAGCCAAAGTTTAAAAAAATAGGAATCAAATCATAGTAAACATTAAAAAAATTCATAAACTATCCTTATGACATGAAACCTGGGAAATCTATTGCTCCTTCTTTCTTACACCTTAAAAGCACAGGAGTTGACAAGACTGTTAGAAGGGAAAGACACAAGCATTGCACCAAAGCCCATGTAGTCCAGAATCCTAGAAACGAGCCTTTGAGGTAATGAGGGGAAAGAGGAGAACTACATGGAGATTGCTGTCATAAGAAGTACAGCTAAACACCTAGCATCACAACAGAATTGAGAGCGGGTAAGGCTGCATTTGGGAGGAGGAAGCTGGAAGAAGGTGACCATGATCCACCTACAGCCCACTCCCTCTGCAGCACTACAGTTCTTCCTGCTCAAGGAAGTAGCAAAAGAAAGGCTGCTAACCACCAGGCCTTTTATGCAACATCCCTACATTGGTATTAGCAGCTCAATTAAAGTATCACAGCTATTTTAATTATCACAGCTGAGCTGGATTTCCTCTCCCTAACCACAACGGTTTGTGGTGCCTGACTGTATAAACAAGGAGGAGCAGGAAGGGCTGGTGGTGATGTTGTGAAATTAAGAGGGAGAAAGATGAGAGGAAAAAATGATGTAAGGCAATCCAAGGATTCTTACATTTTTATGGTTCTTTTTCTCTCCCGGCTCATGCGTGCCTGGGCATGTTGACAGTATAGTGGGTGTGTGTATTTATTGTCTTGCTGCTGGACTATAGAAAAGGAACAGCTCAGTTTACAAGTGCTGTCAGACACCCTGACCAGCCCGAGAACCATATTATTTCCAGATGATGCTTACAGTCATATTCAAGTTAGCTTAGGAGTTGTCTCCCAATGAGCAAACCAACCCGTATCCCACTCTGCCTCCCAAGGGACCCAGGGGCTGTCCCGTGAGCAGCCCTGACCCCTGGGGCAGTGGCTGGGGCCAAGGCAGAGCCGCTTTGCAGTGTGCAAGCCTGGCCTGGTTGTTGTGGTTTAGCCCCAGGTGGCACCTAAGCACCACGTAGCCGCTTGCTCACCCTCCCCTTCCCTAGGTGGATGGGGAGAGAAAATATAATGAAAGGCTCTTGGGCCTCCATGGGCTGCAGAGGGACAGCCTGCCTCACCGTGGGCTGCACCACCAGCTGCAGGAGAATCTGCTCCTGCACCTTGAGCTCCTCCTCCCTCTCCTTCTTCACTGACCTTGGTGTCTGCAGAGTTGTTCCTCTCACATATTCTCACTCGTCTCTCCGGCTGCAGTTGCTGTTGTGCAGTTTTTTTTCCTCCTTCTTAACTATGTTATCACAGAGGCACTACCACCGTTGCTAACAGGCTTGGTCCGTGGCAGGTCCATGTTGGACCTGGCTGGCATTGGCCCCACTGGACAAAGGGGAAGCTTCTAGCAGCTTCTTACAGAAGCCACCCCTGTAGCCCCCCCGCCACCAAAACCCAAGACTGAGTTGTGCTCACCACTTCCTTCCTTGGCATGTGGTTAGCTGATGAAGAAGCTGCGGCTGGGCTCAGAGCTACCAGCTGACATTTCATTACTGCCTGCTCTTGGCTTATGCTTGTCAGCTTTTCCTTTGAATCACAGGAGCTAGAAGCACACACATGCACTTTTATAATGGAAGCCCTCCCTTCTGATGTAATCCCATCAGGCTGAAAAATAGGGTGCTAGATCCAGGTCTACAAAGTGCATATGTCTCTGCTAGCCTGGAGAAGAGGCTTGTCCTGCTTGGACACTCTGGCCTGTGTTCGTAAGCCCTTGGCCCATCTACTGTGGTTGGATCCATGCAGAACCAGTGGATGCAGCCCCAAAAAGCAGCATCACTGTTTAAGTGTACAGCAACATCTTTTTGGCCTGACCCAACCCAGCTGCCATGACCCCATCCTACTCCCAGCTGTACCTCTTCCAGGGTACAAGAACCAGCACTGGTCTGAAGACTTCACGTTTCCAGCAGTTCCCCTGGGAAAAGCTAAGGCTTCAGCTACATGACTAAGGTTCATAATCCTGAGAGAGGATAATGTTTATTTTAAAACAATATAGGGTGACAAATTACAGGCCTAAATTGCAACAAGGCGGACAGAATGTAGACATTTGGAAGTCCTGCTCTGACTGTACAGATGGCACTGCAACTGGAGCTGATCGCTGGAAGAAAATGTGGAATTACCATCAGTTCAGTTTTTTTATGAGCAGTTTAGGTATATTTGACCTCACTTTAAGACAGATACAGAGAACTGAGTGCTGTCCCTTGATTATTATCTTCTGGTCTTCTAGGTTTTTATAAGCCATGTGTACTCTCTCCTCTCAAAGTAATGGGTTACAGAATGAATATTTTAAGACTTAAGTGAAACTCAGAGTGCTAAATTACCATGACACGCTTTTAGAATAAGTATGGGAATAGTGTTAATGGGAACATAAATATTCTTAAAGAGCAATATAGGTGTAACAAAAAACTCAAATATTTGAAGCAAAATCCAAAGCAAACATGAAGTAGGTAGTTATCTTTGTTACCTTTTCTGATAGATCACAGCTAAGTTTGTCTCCTGCTTTTATAGTTGTTAGCTACATCTTCCCAGTTCTTAAATTGTTACTGTGGGGGTTTTTTTTAAGTTTGTTTTTGCTATTAACTTTGATAGTAAAACACTCTAAATTTCCTGAGGATAAAGACATGCTTTTTTTCCCTGGTTCTATACTACTTTGACAGTGCCCAAATGAGATGGTAACTTATAAACAAGTGCATTCTTTACACCCCTCTCATTACTCCATTTATATTAACATAATTTTGTGGGGCTTTTCTGATATTTTATCTGAGATGGTTTTGCTTACTCAGAGCAGCCAGACAGATGTCTGTTCTTGCTCTGTCAAGAGCATCAGCTGCTTTGTTTTGATTAAATATTTTGTTTTCCTGCCAGAAGAGAGGCTTTCCACTTGGTCAAGGACAAAATTCCAGCCAATAGGTTTTTTTTAAGAACATGAACAATGAAAAAAATCCTGCCAATAAGACTTGCTTTCCTTTTAGTGTGAGAGGTCACAGATTTGGTCTAATCATTTGGCCATTTTCCCTAGAATGTATAATGTTGATTGCAGAGACTTGCTTCAGTCTCCAAGACTGGACTAAGGAGGAGAAGCAGACTCTTAAGTTAATCAGGCCATTAGCACTCTTCTTTCTTGCCATGTACTTCCCAAAGCCTGACATTTTAAAGAAGAAAAGCATATTATTCATAGGGCTATTATCTAGACAAAAGAGAACATTTAAATTATGGACTTATTATTTGATATAACTGCACTCTGTTGATTTTTAGAAAGTCACATTTCAGCTCAGCAGCTTTCTTACTTCACTTGGCTCAGCTTGTGCTCTATTTTATCCAAAGACATCTTACAAATTATCATTCTGTCATGAGGAACACAGGTACAGCACTGGCTGAAACTAAAAAGGGACAACCCACACTAGATACGCATTGCATATTCAATCAAAACTGTTGGGACTTATAAGGCAGGAAAATGTGTTTGATTTTTTTTTTTTTCCCTAAGCCAGGTCTCCATGATCTCGCCTGAGAAACTCAGATCAGCTATGTAACAACAGCTAAATATATTTTCAACATGTTTTTCAAATTCTTTTGTAGATGTGTATGTTGCAGCCTTGCAGCCCTTGTGCATGTAAAACTGCCAGTGACTGACTTGTCTCTTGCCTTTTCTGGGGACTTTTTCTCTGTTTGAGAGATTAAAATTATACCTAGTAATAATATAGGGTTGTGGATTTACTCACCACTTGATAACCATCCCTCCCTCACTCAGGCAGCTACGAACCTTAAAACTGACTGGATGCCCAGCAGCTCAGGTACTGATGGGTGTGGAGAGATTCATTCTTGGTAAACATGTACTAGGAGGATTTGGGTTTTCCTATGGAGAAATTACTTCTAAAGAGGATCTGGGAGAAAAAAAAAAAAAAAAAGTATAACAGAAAGGATGTGATGGCTTTGAGAAGGGGTGTCATATAAATGAAAATACATAGCTGAAAAAAAAAACGACAGTTGACAAACTGAGTATTGCACATGCATGTCTGCCTATATATATATATGGCCACCTTCAGAGCATATAGACACCACTACCATGAACCACAGCCCTGCGTGGTCTGACTGGTGACTGCATTTTAATAGTCACCATGTTTTTCAAAGCGTTATAGAAAATAAAAGCTCTCTATGAATGTTAACCGTTGAGAGAACTACCTTGTTTTGACAGAAACCAGGTCTGCTAAAGCCAAGCTTTTTTCCTGCCTTGGCACAGGAGGTCTCATCGCCAGTTTCCCCAGTAGTATTCTCTGTTGTCACGATGACATCTACTGGAAGGGACAGGGTTGAACACAGATTTCTCTCTCAAGTGTTAATGCTCCTAACATCAGTAGGGTTGGGGCAAATTCACCTACTTGAGAAGTGCTACAGTATTGAAATGTGTGGAAAGCAATGTGACATTGTTAGTGTTCCTGATATTTTAAATTTTAACTCCCTCAAAAGACACATGATAAAAAAAAAGATTATAGGAAATGATTCAAACCTCGTCTATTATGTGTAAACAAAAATGGCCCAGCCACATCTTTAAATAATTAGATGAAAAGGAAATAAACTTGTTAAATATCCCTTGAAAGCTACAAATGAGCATTAACTTTAGAACAATACTTACTATTGTGGCACTCCAAAGATATGTAAATCTGAAACACAAGTTTCTTAAAACAAATGAGATATTAGAAATCAGTTACGCAAAACAGCATAAATTGAAAAGCAAATACATGCAATGCTTTACATGTGCGGTTTTTCATTTTCTCCACAACTAAAATACCACATTTACATGGAAAAAAATAGTGTATATTCTTGCTACATCTTCACTTCATATTTGCAAACGCAAATAGATCTTCACAATCATTGAAAAGAATGATTGAGAATGAGTATGTTTTCTGCAGCATCTCATATAACCTCTGTTGAAAATTAGTTTCTGCAATTTGTTCAAATGAAACTGGGGTTGCCAACCATTCCAGATGCTTTCTCAAAATATTGTTTTGCAAGGAAGTGCATTTGTTTTCCTTTAAACCCATTCATCACCGCAGACTATGGCCTCGCCTTTACAGCCTCCTCCCAGCCTGAGGAGGTCCAGTGCCTGCACAAGGGACAGCAGGTGCCAAATCCATCTATTGTTCTCTTGTTCACTCCATTCAGTCCCTTTTCATGGAGACTTTGCTGTGGGGCAAATGCCATGTGCTAGTGGGTGATATCTGCAAGCTCAGTCTGCATCTGGGACGGAAAGGGTGCATGTGGATTCTGGCTGTTGCTGAGTATGTTTATAGAAGAATTTCCTGGGAAACGAGGTCAGATTTTGCCACAAAACCAAACCAAACAAAACCAGTCCTGGTCAAATAAGCTTGCAGCCTAACAGGGGACAAATTCAGACTCACTGGAAAACCTAACAAAAAAAAAAAGAGGCTTTAGTTTAACAAAAGAAGGTTCTTTGCCTCCTGGAGTCCCCCTTTCCTTCTAGTGCAGGAAGAGAAACAATAACAGGTGCCTGCAGATGAGTGGGTGGTCTGAAATTAATGACTTCTTCAGAAAATCAAAATATACAAAATCAGGAAATTTTTCCACATGAAGGAAATTCACTGGAATAACGGAGAGACGTGAAGACAAAAGAACATGAAGGATCAGTGGTGAGAGAAATGCAGCGGAAAGCAAGAGGAGTTGAAATGAGACAGTGGAGGCAGACTAACATGGGTATCATGGAGGGCTTTGATGGCAAGGCCCTAGATCTTAAACTTAGCAACAGGCAAAGACACACTGAAGGATTCAAAGTGCAAAATTAGCTCTTGCTCCTGACAGCAATGGGAGATAATGCAGGAGAAACTGGAAAGAAGCAATGTCTGTGGCTGTGAGGCCACCAAGGAAGAGAACCGTGCTCTACATGTGCTGAGAATTGCTCACCCTACAAATGGCAGGAAGCCTGATGTGCCCTTTGCCAAACTTCCTGAGCATGCCTGTCCTGGATTTCAAGCCGTCTAGATATCAGAAGAGCACGGGCAAAGGAATTTGGCAGCAGATGGCTGGTGCTAAAAGCAGCCCAGCCATCTAGTGCCCAAGGTATTAGGGCTGGCAGACTAGAAATGTGCCGTCAATGCTTGGCAGCTTAGAAACGTCCTGAAAGGTACTAGTCACACAACCACCACACCCCCAGCAAATTATGTACCTCTATTAAAAAGAAAAAAAAAAAGATGCTTCAAAAGGATTTGACAAAAGGCTCTTCAAACAACTCCCCTTAGCCAACAATTAAGTTAAATCACACTTTTAGGAAACACTAGTGCCTTTTCTTTGGCGGATTCTCCCACATAGCTGGAGTAGTAGTTACAAGCACTACTAGTACACACAGCTATTTAACACCCCCATACATAAAATACTACCCTTAGGAGGATTATATGTATCAAAAAGGAGGAGACAGAAAAAGGTAAAGTCACAGATACGGAGCAGGAAGAAGACAGGGAGGGAAGAACATACTCTTTTTTTTTTTTTTTTAATGGGGAAAAGCTGCTTATTAGTATTGCCGTATTTGAAAAATACCTCTGACCTCAGTCTGAGCAGGTTTCTTCCCATATCCCAGGCCTCTAGCTATCATCTTTTTTTTTTTCTCTGTGTGATGAAATATCATAATGCTTCTGCTTTCTGTTGGGGACCCATTTGCCTTTTCCAGACTATTAATTATGATTCCCCTGGTCCTTCATGCATAACTATATTTCTGTTTTCTGTAGTATCAATGACAGAGATAATGAATGGCCAGCTTAAATTGTATTATCTGTTACTTACATATGAAATATAAAGCACACCTCTAAAACCGTGAAACTGTCCACACATACAACTGTTAGGCTTGCCACTCTCCTGATTTAGAAAGGCTGGATGTATTTAAATTCTCTTTGCAATCTCTCTCCTTCTGTCTCTGTCAGTTTGTGTCCACAGGGAGCTTCTGAAAGGTGATCTTTCTCTCCTGTGTCTTTCTCTCCTGTGTCGAAGGGTTTATAAATGTTTTGACTCCTTTTGATCTCCAAGGTCTCAGACTGAAGTTTGTTTCTCCTTGGAGAATGTGATGTCCCTGAATCTGCTAGTTTCACTCATTATCTTTTCTACGTGAGCTTGTCTATTCTTGTGTGGGAACAATGACATGTTCTTTGTTTGCTATTCCCACAGCCTTGGACTAAGCTGCATGAAGACAGGACACTCAAAAATCATCCTGTGCATAAAGTGTTTTCCCTCCGTGATCCAGACATGTATCTTTCATCAAATTGTGGCATCTCAGTGCTAAGAACTTTATTATGCCTCCTCATTGTCAGTTGAGCATTGTAAGGATCCCAAACCACTGTCATTCACACTCCTTGGATCAAAGATCAGCCTAAATGTGACCCTCCATAAAGAAGATAATCAATAGACCCTGATCACTTACATTGTATTATGCTCATGTCAGCCTTAGGAAGTCTACCATAGTAGTCTGTAAATACTTCATTGTATAACTTAAATGAAGATTAGAACTGTGAATGTTCTTACACTATCAGAATTTCTTACTTATACAAACATCTGTACAGAAACTAATTTTGACTAAATTTAAAGAAGTAATATTTTTTTTTCCCCCAAAAGATCCTGTTTACTTATCTACCATTTCAACACAGAGAATGCAAACTTCTGAGACAGATACAACTTCAATGGGAAGAACTGGAGTGCAACTCCCGTGCAGCTGCCGTGATTAGTGAATAGGGTCAGCACAATCTGATCTAATGTAGACACAGTCTATCAGAAGTAATTTCTTGTGCCACAGGTCAAACAACTTGCTCCACTGTACTTCAGATACAGCAACATTGGTCTGGAAGCTGGGGTAGAAGCCACTGGAGATCAGTATGTCCTCCCAGCTCTTTCTCCATTCCCATTTACAGTTTCCCTTCTTCTCAGGAAAACAGAAAAAAAAAAAAGTCTTTGCAATCAACAGTGACTGTTTTTAAGTTTGAATTTCTGGGCTGTTGCTTCTCTGCTTTACCTAGATCTATGTAACTCTACGTCAATAGGACTAATGCTTTTAGACACTTTGCAAGATCAAGCCACAGTAGACTCCATCTTTCAAGAGTAAAACTATTTTGAGCAGCCCTCTGAACACTGCAGTCATGCTTCTTGCTGGCCATGCAGGGCTGTACCTCTCTAGGATGCTTCATAGCTCCTGCGTTGCGGGATATCCTGTTTCTTGGGCCCTTGAGACACAAAGCTTTACTTCACCTTTTACAATCTCATACATTTTGAAGATGTAGCCAGTTCATCCAGCCAGACTCTAATCTGCTTTGTAAGGTACAGAGCTGCAAGAATCACTGACATGGCACAAGCAGCTGCTTGGCAGCATGCGCCAGTGCTACACGGGACATGGAAAGACATCTTCATCTAAAGAAAACCTCAGGAGAATTTTAGATAGATAGAATGCAATTGTTCCACTGAAATTCATCCAAACCACCACCAGGAGCTGGACTCACTGTTTTACTAAGTGGTTACAGCTCTGCTGATGTCAGTAGATTTACATCCAACAACATGGATCTGGCCTTGGATCTAACAGTCTTATTGTTTGCAGGGGAGGGAGAGAAGGGTTGTTTGATTCAGACAAAAGTGGGTTGGTGACTCTGTCATAGCCTTGCTTACCACCCAGTGGAAACCAGTAACCTCCCTATATCCCAGGTGTATGTGCATTATTGGGAGATATCAACACATTGCCACGACTGAAGAAGTGACTCAGACTTTTATTAGTTTGTTTGAACTTTGGATTATTTTCTGAAGGGATAATAAGTTATGCTGTTGAAAGCAGCCATACTGTTCTCAGCGTCCCCGCAACATGTACTCACTTAGCACCATCTGGGCTTGGATCCAAACAGATCAACTGCATCTTGTAACCTCCTATCCAGTGCGTCTTTTATCCCTCTCTTGGTCACCTCCTCTGCCACCCCGCCAAGGGTTTAACTGTCTGTGCCAAGGATCCAAGGTCTAACTCTGATACAGCCCAGCTGCATAACCTTGGCTCACACTTCAAAGAGAATTGCTAGATTGTGATCAGAAGTTGTGAGAAAGTCCAGGCAAAGTAAAGGAAAGGAAAATTACAGAGGTAGGATTGTTGAGTAGGGGCTCCAAGAGGATCCAAGAGGAATAACATTAAAAAATGAGAGGCGTAAAATATTACAGGTAGGGAAACAGGGAGATACCACTGTCACGGGAGGACTCAGTGAAAGACAGCAATCCAGCAGCCATCATGATCTGCTCCAGAAAGCAGTTACAAGCAACTGCAGAACAGTTTCCTTTAATCATCATTAATCATTGTTTCTTTCAAAACCAGCTTCTTCCTACCCACAAAACAAACATGCAGTCAAATGAACATGACGAATACATCAATGTCATTCCAAGACGATTCCTCAAAGCTAGTTACTCCCAATAGCACACATGTTACTGACACCAAGGATCACTACTCCTTCAGCAGTCGCTCAGAGTCTAGGCTGCTGCTGGGCTCTCAAGGTCTCCAGCCTCTGTGCTATAAAAAATCTCAAAAAAAATCAGGCTGGTGGGTGACTGGGGAGACAAGAGTTAGGGGGGCTAAGTATTTTATTTTCTTCAAGTAATCGACAAAGTGATGGAGCTGGACTGTGTAGTCCCTTTACTTTGCTAACCGACCAGTGTTATCTGGGTTCTGTTCTACAGCCCTTACTACTCACCCTAGGTCCTGTGAATTCTCTGGAGAGTGGGTAAGGTTAAGCTTATCATTCACTCTTGTCCTAGCTCCATATGGCACATGCATGCCATCCTGGGAATGAAGAGAGCAAGAGGACCTACTCTAGCAGCAGGATGGAACAGCAGCAATAACAGGAAAGTATTACAGCAGAGCAGGGGACTCCACTGGCTGGATGTATGGATTCCGTACTCATTGAATTTCATGCATCAGCTCATGCAAAACGATTTTGCTCCTCCTAAATAAGCCATATAATTTGTTTACAATCTGTGAGACTCCATCCCACATCTGCAACGAGCAGTCTCCAACATATACTTACCTCTTTTCAAACATTTCTTTCCTTGCATTAGTCCTACCACACCTCTCAGAGTGGGGGAACTAGAGCTAAGGGGCAGAGAAACACGCCAGCATTAAGGCCATGCATGACCAGAAAATTGTGAAAATCTATTCTATAATACTATTTTCATAATACAGAAAGGTACACAGAAAAAAAAACAATCCACACAAGTTTGTGAGTGCTGCTATCTTACCCACCAAAATCCATAGCGAGTCCTCCATCCACTCTGAGGTTCCCATGAGAACTAAAGTATCTTTTACACCAGGACATTCAAATAACTGTTTAACGAGGAGTAAAAGTTTTACAAGTCTTAAATGATCACAGGCTCACGCTTCTTTTCTTAACATAATCCAGAACAAACTATCACTGAAATGGCATTTTAATCTTCCTGTGATGTTATTCTAACTTTTAACATCAACAACTCAACATTAATTCTTACTGTCACAAAAAAAAAAACCAGATTGCTTCTAAGGCCATTGGGCAATTATGTGAGTAACATAATAGTGTTTATAATTGGATATTTTAGGTGGATATACATGACTCTGTTCCAAAGGAGGTGCCTCAACTGCACGTCTCTTGAGGATGACTCACACATTGTTTCCTTGAAGGCATACCATTCCAGGCAGCATTAGGAATGGAAAAAATATGGTTTGTTTAAAAATGTATATATAGAACTATCATCACGTGTATTGGCAGGGTGTAGAGGCTGCGAGTTCCCTTAAATGATGATAGAATCCAGTATCACTATGAAGACAGTTCTGCTGTTTCCCAGTGCGCTGCTACAAAAAATTTAAACTTGTGCCCCCCTAAGGATTTTCCCTACACAAGGGCAATCCTTTCTTCTACTTTTTTTTTTTGGTTTTTGAACAAGAAGCAATTCATTGGCTTATTCAAGGGTCTCAGGAATATCCCTTGTTCACCCTGGGAAATCAGTAAAAAGCTGTGAATTGGAACTGCTGATACCGGCTTTTTTTCTGTTGATGAAATCCAGCATTTGTGAGCCTTCATTGATAGGTGAGATGGCATAAATTTCACTGTTATTGTTGTGGTCCTTTTCTATACCTCGGTTCCGCTGTGGGTAAAGCTCACAGACACAAAGCTAAATCAGATAAACTCAGCCTCTGGCTTTACTGTTCCTGTGTTGTCCTATATGTTCCTGCTTTAAAAAAAAAAAAAAAAAAAAAAAGTAAAGCTAACAAGTTACAAATTCATGTTGAAAATAGTCACATTCAAGGAGTTCAAATACAGATCTTTACTGGAAGGTCAGATAATGTTTATTATTTGGCTGAAAATAAATCTCTGAACTGGTGAAACCTTAGTTGTGGAGAGACTGACACTCTCTGTAATGCAAGAAGGCACTTTTACCCATTGATTTGGACTTGTTTCTACTTCAGAGGCTGACCTACCATGAGATTAAAGATGTTCAGACACTTAAACGCATACTGCCTGAATTCCCCTCCTTATGAAGTGGATTTATTAACATTGAGATCTGTCTCCAGAAGGAGCTATTTAGGTGCAGGTAATCCTTTTTCTGCTAGGTTTCTCCCAGGACAAGACTAGTTCCCAAGAGGAGAGGCTGGCCCTTGGAGGGGCTCTGGTTGCTGGAAGAAGACTGGCACTATCCTACTGCATGTTGTCACTTTAAGGTTATGGTATTTAAAACTCACTAAAAAGAATGCATCTTTAAGACTTCATCAAATTGATGCCCAGTAACTTTAAGCAATAAAATCAAGTACTTTTGTTTTGTTTTGTTTTTCACAATTAATTCCTCTTCAGACTTTTTTTTTTTAATCCTTTTGTTATTATGAACTTGCTACAAAATCTCCCTCACTAGGGCCGCTTGCTTTTCCCTCTCATGGGCAAGGAAGCCTAGGACTTTCGCAGTATCCAGAAAATCGGCAGTAGGTTCAGGCTCTGCTGGCGTAGCCCCTGGCAAGTGCCCACAGGTCAGCTGTGGAGGGCAGCAGCCTGTGCTACTGGCAGACGGTGAAGCCAACCCCAAATCCTCATACTTCAGAGACTGGCTTGCTATGTCCAGCTGGTCTGCTGCTATGTTGTTACAACCTGTGCTATAGCAGTTACTGAACTGGCTTCAAGACACATCAAATATTTTTTCCTTGAGGAAGGGGCAGAGAAGTGGGTTGGATTATAAGAACTGTAGACAGCCTAAACATTTATTGTTCCTCAGAGTGGAAAAGCTAAATGAAGGAAAAGGTCTGGCATTAGTTCCAAACATTACCAAAACCCAGGAGATGCATTCCGCCTACGGCAGATGTTAATGACTTTGTGCAACGCCTCCTGCGGCAGAATTAACTTCATCCCACCCACTGGCTGGGGTCAGCCAAACAGGGATCCAAGGAGTCTTCTGCTTTCCTCATCTTGTTTGCTTTATCTGTTCCCGAACGGAGATTGTTTTCAGAATATTTACATGGATTTGTCACAGTTGCCTCCTTTGGCTGGCTCTGGTGATAAATCATTCCAAATAAGCTAAAATGGAAGTGCCTACAGTGAAAAAGGACCACTGCCTGACAAAAGGCACGTACCAACCTGGGCTGCCAGGACAAAGTTGCACATGGTCCTACACACATCACGTCCCAAGCCTCACTCCTGAAATAGATGGGTTATATTACAACAGCAGTGCAATTAAACAGCATGAAATTCAGCTTGGGAGAATGCAGGAGGTACACTTTCAAAACCAAATACACTAGGTATTGTCTTACTGGAAGAACCTCCCTCTTCCAAACTGTCGGGGCCCTGAGCGCACGGGCAGGCTGCGGTGCCCTGACTGCCCTCAGCCAGGATCCCCACCTGCTGCCCAGGGGCCAGAGTTACTTGTCACCTCCCCTCCTCTGATGACCACTGGACCATCAGCAGGTCCTGTAGACACCCCACCCCTGCTCAGATGTGGGGGATGGCACCCTACCCGCGAGGGCACTGCCAGGCTGGGGTCTCCTTGGCAGCCAGCTCCCTCCTGGGGCAGCCCTGGTCTTCCTGCTCCCTGGCACAAATGTGCCTTTTTCAGATAAGCACTACTGCTTGGGTGAATACACAGTAAAAATTAAACAGTACACACAGCAGTTACACAGCGTGAAAAAGAATCATTTCGTCAATTGGGGCTTCACTTGTAAATTATTTCGTGGTCCAGGTTTTCAAAGGGGACCTTAATCTTTAATGCAAAAAGGAAGCAAAAAAAAAAACCCCCTTTCTTACATCATGAATAAGCAAATAAAGTATAAATCCATTTTACTATCTCTTCCCTCTGCCTTTAAAGCTTTAATGCAACTGACATATCTATCAAAACAGAAAATGTGGGATGCCAGGGGATGTTGTAAGCCACAGTTCAGAGCACGGTAAGAAAATGAGTCTCCTCTCCGTTAGTGCTGAAGGCACTAATCTAAAACATGAGAGGAAAAAAGAAGGGAACCATTTCATTAATAGAATAGAAATAAAGTCATGTGAAAAGGGTACTTGGACTCTAGAAATAAGCAGTGAGAAAGCCTTAATTCAAGACATTTCCAAGCCAAGAAATCAGAAGGATTTGTAAACTGTACAGGAGGGAGAACCCTGGACATACTTCAAACCTGAGGAAACCGTTCAGACCAAATTCCCCCTGTGCTCTGGCACAGCTCAGAGGGACTGACAAAAGGTGGGACAAGGTGTCCTTGCCTAGAGGAGGTCGCTGGCACCCAGTAGGAGCATGATGCGAAGAAGACCAGCGACAGTTAAAAATGTGCCAGTCAAAAGCAGAATATTGATTTCAAGAAGTCTAAGTTGTCCCAATGCCTTTCAGAATACAAGGAAATAAATATTATTTGACCTCCTTAATGCGTACAGTAAGGTTACCTGGCTAATGTGGTGATGAGCCCATTTTCTCCTTTAAGTTTATGCCTTCTGTGAACATTAACAGTGTGACTTGGCCTGGCACCTCTTCTGGCATAACATACCTAAAATTCCTATATATACCTGTATGGCGAAAAAAGGACTGGTCTGGGATAAATCTGTAATAGGTTAAGATGAAAAGAATCAGAAACATTACAGTTTGGAAAGTATTTTGCCAATGTGTTAGATAATATACTCGAAACCCACACACAGTCCATTTCAAAAAGCCAAACCCGCTGACAATCCTTGGTTTAATACTATTCCCAACTAAGCATCTATTTTCGTATTTGATGTAATATTTCTACTAATCAAGTAGTGGCTGATCTGAGTGCTTGTCATTGATCTTTTTGCTCTCCACTGCGACCCATTGGCTCATATTTCTCTAATCCACTGAATATTAATTGATCACAAACTCAAGAAAACTGGTTTTAAAAGTGGTGTCTGTTAAATAACATAATTAGAGTCACAGCTGGGCAATCTCTCTTTCATGTCGAATGTGCCAGCTCCTCTTCAGTCAATGTACACTGAATGAAGCTTGATACTCATCCAAAATCACAGGTTTCTGTTTGATTTTGTTGCTTGACCTGGGTTGTCGGCTCTATTCATGACAGCAGGACCACTCACACCTGTCAGTCATCCACACTGCTGTAAGTAGAGAGCACCCAACCTGCTACAAAAGCTGACCCAAGGCATTTGACTCTTTCGCTACAGTACTGCCAGAAATAGGATCAGAATACTGCTAAGCATCACAATAGCATTAAATCTTTCAGAGAGGATTGCTGTGCTTTTGAAGGGAGGTGGCTTGGTCTGGGAAGGAGGAATTTCTCCTGATCTCCGTGGGAAGGGCTCCCTGGGGAGCCTTCCTTTCACAGCGAAAGCTGCACTGCAAGTTGGCACGACACGTTCTCCAGATCCAGCAGAACCCTCCCCTTCCCTCTCACATCCCTCCGAGCTCTCCTCAGCTTCCCCATCTACCCAAACACGCCCATGTTGCCCACAAAAGGCAGAGGCACTGCTGGGAAGAGGATGGAAAAGAAGGGAGAGGCCTTCTGAGCACTTCTGCATCATCTGAATGAAGAGGCACAGGGAGATGGGTGAATAGACCCAGGCTCATGAGAACAGGGTGCAAAACTGGAATGCCAGATATATCTATACTGTGGCAGCAGTTTCCATATGGAGTCCATATCACTGCGACCTAATGAGATATCACATAGATTCAGATTCACAATGTTTACATTTTGTCTCGCTTCATGAACCAGAAAAAAACAAGACACAGGTGACTTGTTACCATTTATAGTCAGTATATAACAAATTATTAATGGCAAGAGGAATTAATCTCACACCAATGCCAAAGCAACTGAGGAGCATTCCTCCTGCCGAAAGAAGCACAGGTACCCCTGAGAGAAAAGGATGCTGTAAATATTCTAATTTTCAGTCCCAGGCTAGAATAAAGAGCTGAACATGACCGGTGCCCTGTGTCCTCCTGAATCTGTACCACAGAGCCAGGCCTTGCTAATCTTCCACATTTCAGCAGGATACGCTTATTACTTCACCTTCTTGATGGAAACATCTCTACCACACTATGGATTAGAGATTATTGGATTAAGCAAACAATGTTCACGGAAACATTTCAGGATATCCAGCTGCCCTGCACCAGCCTGTTTAGCAGCATTAGTTGATCGCTCAAAATGTAATTTGATACACTTTAGAAACCACAATGGATATGGTATTTTTTGTGCCAGGCCAATGATTTCCCTGTCAAAGTCAGAAATAAAATGCGCTTTACAGAAGATAATCTGTTTCTATTTTTAATTTGAACCTCAGTTTGTGAATCAGGGGATAAGATATCATGAAACTGTTAATGTTTGTAGAGTGCTTTCAGAATAACAATGTTTTTAGAAGAGACACAGCACATTATAATGCTTTCATTTGTATTAAATCTGTTACAAACTGCCTATTCATTTAAATGATTGGAATGTAATTTCTCAGATTTCACAAGGAACTGACTCTTCCTTCCAATCCTCATCTCAAAATTCTGAATAAGATATTTTTGTTCCTGAGATTACAGTGTTTTCTGCCATCCCTCCAAGATTCTAATGTCTTGTTCCTGAAATCTAGGACCTCTTAAGTCTGAGGTTTTTTTTTTTTATCTTGACATGTTGTTCCTATGTCGCTTTGTTTAATTACATATAGCAGTGCACGTACACACACATATAGAAACATAGAATCATTACAGTTGGAAAAGACCTCCAAGATCATCAAGTCCAACCATCAGCCTTACACCACCATGCCTACTAAACCATGTCCCCAAGTGCCACGTCTACACATTCTTTGAAGAGCTACAGGGATGGTGATTCCACTACTTTCCTGGGCAGCCTGTTCCAGTGCTTGACCACTCTTTCAGTAAATAATTTTTTCCTAAATATGTATACACATAAATGATAGACTGGTTTTAATCAAAAAGGAATATAAAATCTTATCTCAGCTAAAATGACTTTTTCATCTTAAGAGGACTTAAAAGTAAATCTAGAACTCTCTCGCATAGCATTCTAGCTCCTTGTTGGTGAGGCAACTGCTCCCACCCGCCTTGGTATCACGCTCTGCGCTTGGCTCACCGCCCCTTTTGGAGCACTCGGCCCTCACAACTCCCCCACAAGCCGCTCATCTTGTGCTGTGGCCTGAAGTAGTGAGAACTTCCCCACAGAAACTGGCTTTGTGGTATGTTGCCCCTTACAGAGCACGGAAGTTCCCTGCATTGCAGGTTAGCCTCAGTCTGAAATCCCACTGAAACTGCTCACAGGATTTGGGTTTGGCTGATCCTTCATTTGAGCCTGATCTGGATACAGACATCGTGTCAGCTGCCTGTCTGTGTTACAGGCACCTCCCTGGACGCCTCCTCTAATGCTATGACTAACGCCACAGGACTATGCTACTGATGCTACTATGCTATATGACTAATACTACGTACTGATGCTAATCGTTAGGTCAAGTAACCCTGCCCGCCCCAGGGACAGTGCAGTACAAAGGAAGGGATCACACGAGCGGTATCAGTGTATTGAAGTGCTCATGTGGTGTCTATCAGTGTTAACAGGAGCCAGCGGTAAATTCCCTGCTCAAAAGCAACTCACCAGGGAAAGGAGGGGGCAGGCCCTGGCTTTTAGCTTTCCTCAGCACAGCTTTTATCAGCAAAGGAACTGACCTTGGACTTGGCAAGCTTAACTCCTTAACTCAGCCGATTACGCTCCCAGAACAAGGGAATGCACTCAGGGGCCCAAGATAGCTCTTTTTTTGTGAGTGCCATGCATAAAGCAGGCATCTTACGACTGCTTTCGACCTGAAATTAGAACTTCACAGGTAAATTCTTTACTCTGAAATTGGCCAGTTTCTCAATTTCTCACTAAGATTTGAGATAACAGGTATAGTATGATGTTACTGATATACGTTGATACCATCGCGGCAGAAGAGGTGTAGAGTTCTCATTTTTACTGTTCTATATCTGGAAAGTCAAGTGGTAGCTGTGTCAGTGTCTTTATTTCAATCAACTAAAGGACAGATGTGTTAAAATTCTTACTACTTCCATGTACAAATAATTATCAGATGGTAGAAGCATAGAATACCAAACAGAGTACAAAGTCCACCTTACTAAGGCTTACCAGAAGTTATGTGGTATCGGGAACAAAACAGCTCATCCCTTTAATTAACAAAACAAAGCCTCGCTTCATTCTGTGCACAAATCTCTCTCCCTTCAAGTCACGGCATGAAGCTGTTCAGCAGTCTGTAGGACTGAGATTGGAAACATCAGACAAATGTGCAAGCAGCAAATTTACACTAAACCGCAGCTTTGCCTGTCGTAACCCTACTGAAAAAATGGGGACGAAAGCACCAAATATTTCGTCCGACGCATTGTTTCTGGAAGAGGGGCGGATGAGAGGGAAGCGGTTGCCTCTGGTTCGTGCTTTTTCCCCTCCTCAGCCCACGCCAGCCCGGCCAACACAGGCCGAGGCCCCTCCGGCGGGGGTAACAGGGCCGCCGCGCCGGAACTTTTCACCCCTTTCTCCCACGCGGAGACACCCTGCTCCGCCAGCCTCTCGGGCCAGAACCCCTCACAGCATCATTTAAAACAAAAAAAAACAACAAAACAAAAAAACCCGCCCAAACCCCGGTCCTCGGGGCTCCTCGAAAAAAACCCCTCCCTGCGCACCGCGCATCCCCGCCACCCAGGGACCCTGCGCTGCGCATGCGCGCCCTGACGCGCCCGCGCCCGCGCCCCCGCCCCTCCGCCCTTTGTTTATCCCGCGTGGGGGCCGCGCGCCGGCCGATGGCGTCAGGCGCCAGCGCGCCTCGCCCCGCCCCGCCCCCCGTCCGCCCGAAGGCCGCTCTCCCCGCCGCGGTCGTAGCTCCGGCGTCGGCGGTGCGGGCCCTGCCCTCCCCTTCTTCTCTCTTGCGCGCTCTCTCCGCGCCGCCGAGCGTTGGGGAGGCGGTGGTCGCCGCCGCCCCGGCAGCGGTGGCGGGCCGGTGTCGGCGGCGGGTGAGGGCGGGGGAGCATGGCCGCCCCCGTGTCGGAGAAGAGCAGCAAGAAGAAGACGGAGAAGAAGCTCGCCGCCCGCGAGGAGGCGAAGCTGCTGGCCAGCTTCATGGGGGTGATGAACACCATGCGCAAGCAGGTACGGGGCCGCTGGCGGCGGGGGGCGCGGGGCCTGCGGCGGGGGTGGCCGCTTGTCGCCCGGCTCCGCCGCCCTGAGAGGCTCCCGCGGAGCCGAGGAGAAGGGCGCTGGCCGGGGCTGCCCCGCGGACAGAGCCTCCCGCCCCCCGCCGTGTGAGGGCTTGCTGGGGGTTTTCCGTCCCTTGGGTTCGGCTGCAGGGGGTGCCGGGGGGGACGGTGCCGCCGGGGCCTCAACCTTGGTGCCCGTGAGAGGTAACTCTGAAACGCTGCCCTACGCCGGCACGACAAGTAAGTTCAGATTTTATGGGCTTATTGTTGGTGCTGAAGACGCGGTGGATCTGCTGCTTCATCTTGTAACGTCTTGCCCGTGGTAGTCCTGTCCTGTCCTAGGACAGAAGTTAAGCTGCAAGTGATTGCCGAGCTTCTCCAGTTATTCACACGGCCCTTTTCAAACAGAAGCCTGAGGGGAGTAAAAAGACGTTGATGCTGAATTTTAACCAGGAGCTCTTCCCTGAGCGAATTGAGTGTGTACCCCCGAGAACAGTACCTGTATAGGGAAGCTGTTGCGGGAGGAGATGGATGACTGCAACCATGGTTCGGTTTCACAGGTAGCATTTCTTCTTGTGCTTCGTACCACGCATATCTGTGTGTCTCACTAAGAAGCCAGTGGCAGTATGGGGAGCTGGTGGCCTCATCTTTACAAATTCTGACCTTTCTGGCAGATCAGATTCCTATATCAATAGTCTAATGATTATTAAAGGTGAGTCTTCTGTTTACCATTAGAACAAGAGTGGCAACCAAAATTACAATTCTACAAGCAGGTTTCAGGTCCAAGCCGAAAGAAGTGCTGATTTTTTATTTTTTTTCCCTTCACTTTAAAAAAGCTTAGACTTCTGATGCAAGAGCAGGAGGATGATCTTTCTCCTCGGAGGAGGAGCTGGCTTGATTGTGGTAGTATGGTTCATTTAGAAGCAATGAGATGGAGCCAGAATTAAAGCTGGCTCTGAAGCCAGCTCTTCAGGAACAGTTGGGGACTTCGTACTTGGCACTGTCATGTGTTGTATTTTCTAGGGTTTAGCTGCTTGTTTCCCAGTGCTAGTCTTGCCAAAGGAAAGGCTCAGTCCAGTGATGTGTTTATCAGCAGTCTGAGTCCTAGACCTAGCAAGTGATATCAGGGTGTTGGTTCTGCTTTTCTCCAGCACTTCAGCTCTGTTCTTCTCTTGCTGATACAGTCGGTTGTGTTGTCTGCAGAAGCCATTTCATGCAACTAAGCTCCTATGTATGAAAAACAAGTTGGTTTCAATTACTTCAGAGGACTTGAGCTTTAAAGCCTATGATATAATTTTTCAGTGTAGGCTTTCTTTCTTTTCTAATTGGGTAAAAATATCCCAAGGTCTAGCTGAGTTTGTAACTCACCTCATCACTGTTTAGCTCGTACCTCTGTCATTGTAGACAAGGGGATACTAGATGCTGTTACGCTTCGTAAGTAATAGAGGAAGTACTGTCCTCTCATAGATGTATGTACAACCCCTAGCAAAGGGAAATCAGTGCCCTATCATGTCACTACTCCAGTACGTGGCACCACATTGCTGTTCTGTGGTGGCACCTCATCTTTCATTAGAGTGCTAGCTCTCACCTAGTTATAGAATCATAGAACAGTTAGGGTTGGAAGGGACCTTCAAAGGTCATCTAGTCCAACCCCCCTGCAAGGAGCAGGGACATCCCCAACTAGATCAGGTTGCTCAGAGCCTCATCCAGCCTGGCCTTGAACGTTTCCAGAGATGGGGCCTCCACCACCTTTCTGGGCAACCTGTTCCAGTGTTCTATAACTCGCATCGTAAAAAAATTTTTCCTAATTTCCGATCTAAATCTACCCCCCTCTATTTTAAAACCATTACCCCTCGTCCTATCACAACAGGCCCTACTAAACAGCCTTTCCCCATCTTTCCTGTAGGCCCCTTTGAGGTACTGGAAGACTGCTATCAGGTCTCCCCGGAGCCTCCTCTTCTCCAGGCTGAACAGCCCCAACTCTCTCAGCCTGTCCTCATAAGAGAGGTGCCCCAGCCCTTTTACCATCTTCGTGGCCCTCCTCTGGACCTTCTCCAACTGGTCCATGTCCTTCTTGTGTTGGGGACTCCAGAACTGGACACAGTACTCCAGGTAGGGTCTCACCAGGGCAGAGTAGAGGGGGAGAATCACCTCCCTCGACCTGCTGGCCACGCTTCTCTTGATGCAGCCCAGGATGCGGTTGGCCTTCTGGGCCGCAAGGGTGCATTGCCGGCTCATGTTGAGCTTCTCGTCCACCAGCACTCCCAAGTCCTTCTCCTCAGGGCTGCTCTCAATCCATTCCCTGCCCAGCCTGTATTTGTGCCTGGGATTGTCATGACCCAGGTGCAGGACCTTGCACTTGGCCTGGTTGAACTTCATGAGGTTGGCACGGGCCCTCCTCTCCAGCCTGTCAAGGTCCCTCTGGATGGCATCCCTCCCTTCCAGCGTGTCGACGGCACCACACAACTTGGTGTCGTCAGCGAACTTGCTGAGGGTGCACTCTATCCCACTGTCCATGTTGCTGACAAAGATGTTGAACAGGGCCGGGCCCAGCACGGACCCCTGAGGGACGCCACTCGTGACCGGTCTCCACATGGACGTTGAGCCGTTGACCACCACTCTCTGAGTGCGTCCATCCAGCCAACTCCTTATCCAAAGGAGTTACTTTGAGTTACTTTAAACAGGTAGAGGGAGGATCAGGATTAAGTGCTGTGAAATCTGTGTGTACTTCCAATTCAGGTTTCAAAATTGTTATGGCCAGAGAGGTACAACTAATTTGGCTTACTGTCCAATTGCCTGTAAACTTCTAATCTGACCTCAGATGGTGGCTTTGCATATCCCACCCATCTCTGACTGCTCCAGAAATTTTTGCATAGTTCATGACACTCATGCTTCTTGGAGTTGTTTGTAAGAGGAGGGTAGCTATTCCTGGAGGGTCAGGAGGAGGTGTGATTATATAGGATAAAATTAGGAAGTCATCAGGAATCAGAGGAAAATGTGCTTGTTCAGTTGTGCTGAAGTTTAAGAGGATTTATAGGGAGCTCTTTCCTCATGTGTTTTGATAAGTCAAGGGCTATGCTGTTGTTATAAAACCTAAATATGCTATGAGTTAAAAATTTCCTGTGGTGGAAATAGCAACGTGTATCTGGAGCAGTAGCTATTTAAATGCATTAGTTTAATGCTGTAGGAGAATGGGCTGATTGGAGAGTACAGCTAATTTTAAAGAGGCTGCTTTTTGTGTGAGCTGGGATCTAGAGGCAGCCTCCATGAGTAGGGGAGTTTAAGCTATGGACATACTTGCACTTAGTACTGGTAAGATTTTGGAGACAGGTATGTTTAATGCATGGAGGACTCCTTGCTCATCTCAAACATGAGATGGCCCACCTCTTTGTGGGTTTTCCAGGGCAATTTGAGAACATGTGCACAGATCCTTTGTTGCAACTTTGCGGCTGAGTGGAGGTCAGCCAAGAGTGAAGTAATTCAGAATGAAGCTGGGACAGAGTTGCAAGGTGTTGCTGAACCTGTTATGTGGAAGATGAAGTGCCCTAATGCAAGCTCAGGCTCGGGTGTGTCCTTTGGTTGATGTAACGCCACAGTCATCTGTTGCCTTATTGAGGCGACTCAGTGACACCAGTGGGTCCTTTGGGAAAGTACAGAAATCCTCAGAAGAGTATTAGCTGAAATGGAACAGTCACACCCAGAAATATCCCAGGGAAAGAAATGAAAATTATGGTCTCTTTTGGTTGACAAATATTTCTTCCCGCACGCAGAGAGGCCTTAGAATATCCGAAGTGCTTCAAATTCTGAGCTGAGGCACTAAACGTATCTTAGAAAGGCAGTCTGGAGTTCAAGTAACAGTTGCAAGTCTTAGCAAAGCTTGGCCACAGAATTTTATGGTATCTTGTACTGCTAGTCTCTGACGCTTGTTTTGAGTCAGACGAGCTAGGAATTTCAGTGTTAAAAGATTTCCTCTGAAACTCTTCTCAAATTATCTCTTTCTTGTTTCAATCCTAAATGATTTAAAGATACAGCTGTTCAAAGGAAGCTGTATGTCACCCCCCCGACTTCTAATTAAAACTTTTTCTTTAAAGTGTATTATTTGTATTTTGTCCAACGTGTTCTTCTGAGTGTTCTTTCCTTCAAGAAACTAAAAAAAAAAAAGGTTTATTTGAAGGAGCTGCATATATGGATTATCAGCCTTGTTAGGTGTGCCCTAGATAATATTGTCTGTACGTGGAAAACGTTCTCACACTGTTCTAAGCAAGTATGTACTTCCCACAGTAGAAGTCTTCTTTTCTGGGGTTAGTATTGGGATGAGTGTAGGTAGGTGTTTCTGAAAGTAATTCCATTAACTTAAGGTAGTAGTCAAAAATTAATTTCTGTTTTTAGGAAGCAGTGTTGGTCAGTTTTTCTTAATAAGTGGATGTTATAATTAATTAGTAGAATAGTGTGCATTTATTATCAATATGTTCTTAGAAAGGATACTATTTGAGAATCTATTCAAATTACATGTTTTTACCCCAATCTCTTACTGTCCTCTCCTGTCTCCTGACAACTTCTGTAAGTGCTGTCACTTTCCTTTCTCCTAATGCACAACAGTTCACATTTAGGGGAGAGGCTAACTGCTTACATAGAGCAAACAAAAAAGAAATAATTTTTTTTTTTTTTTTTGTCTGGAAGTTAGTTGCTCATCAGGTGTGACCAGTCAAACTCTTCCATAAGTGGAAAATATCAGAAGTGGTATTTTTGGGATACACTTTCTTAAAAACATTCCATTGAATGATTTGAACTTGTTCATTACTTTCACTCTGGTTGGGCAATATAACGGCAGTCTTCAGATATGAGGTTCTTGTTAGGTTTTTCTGAAAATCAACAGCTGAGTAGACAAGAGAGCCACTGGCAGATGAAAAAGGTGTAATGTAAATGCTAAATGCTGCAGAGCATACATTATTGGAGGCTGATATAAGTGCCACAGGAAAAACTTTAATTAAAGTTAATATGTTATTCATGACCATCCGTAAGGTGCAAGTTCATGCATAAACTGAACTTTGCTAGTTCTCCAGGTTACTGAACTTAACTTTGACTTTCAGAAAATCTTTTTATTACATAATGCTCTTGAATTGTGTGGATTAAGAAAAGCAATTAATTTCCATAAGCTTGTTTTAAAGAAATATTGTTGAAAGATTTTAAAAAATACTGATTTTTTGCATGTTTTTGTCTGTTTTTTCCTCTTATTTAGAAAACTCTATGTGATGTCATTCTTATGGTTCAAGAAAGAAAGATCCCAGCTCACCGTGTTGTGCTTGCTTCAGCCAGTCATTTTTTTAACTTGATGTTTACTAGTAAGTTTTTTTTTATAATTGATTGATTATAAGCTTTCATGATGATATCCTGTTAGACTTGTGGCTGATAAACTGTTTATTTTATGAAAGTGATTAATTTCAGGTATAAGTGAAGATTTCCTCATTTTGTGTCCTTCTGCCATTGATCTCTATTCACCCTTGTCCTCAATTTCCCTTTAACTCTTTTGATCAAGTCAAGCTTTACTTTGTATGTAAGCTCTCTTATTAAATTGGGGCCCATACACTGTCCCTCCCTTAACCAGAAAGTTGGGAGTTTTTACTCCAATTATAGAATTTGTCTGCCCCATTGTTTCCCACCATTAGGCACTTCCACATATAAAATGGGCTTTCAGAAGTGTAAATGTTCTTGCATTTATGGTATCTTTACAAATTCAATTACATAGTATCTTTCTTGGTTTTGTATGCCTTATCCATGAATTGCAAAATTACTGTGCTATAAAACACACATTGAAGTTGAGTAGAAGGAAAATAACCATGCCTCCCAATGGTCAGCTTGTATCCATCTGTGGGCAAACTTACAGTGCTGTGTGGGGAGCTCGGAGCTGTCTCTATTGTTATCAGCGTGAATGTAGAAACGGCTTGTGACAGTGCAGCGTGGGCTCCCTGGTTTTGGTAATGCGAACTTGGCAGCCTGCACTCCAGTCAACAGCATCTATGACCTTTTCTATTTAATATAGTTTATCGTCATTTACATAATACAAGCATGCATACACACCAGTTAATCTTGTTTGTCCCACTGCCTTTCTTTCCTGACTTGTGTCAGTGTTCTTGGGAAAACAGCAGTCAACTGTGTGCAGTTTTTAGTAGGTTCCCACTTTGTATAAACACTTTATTTTCTACTGTTTGCAAAACATACAATAACTAGAGTGGCTTATTGATGTAGTTTGTTTTTTAATTTATTTGCAGCAAATATGCTTGAATCAAAGTCCTTTGAAGTGGAGCTAAAAGATGCAGAACCTGACATCATTGAACAGCTGGTGGAGTTTGCTTATACTGCAAGGTAGTTTTGTTATTTAAAGCTGACAATTTTTCTAGGAAGCCTGCCAATTGTAAATGATAAAATCTTAAAATAATGCTTTTATGATTCATCAGTTTTGTTATTATTACAATTCTTTACTTTGTTTAAAGCCTGGTGTGACTAGACCTTCTATCCTTCTTCGCTTTTCCTTTTTATTTAGTCAGCAGGAAGCCCTACAGGCTAAAGAGAGCAGTAGTTGTCTCCAGAAAGCACTTCAAGCTTGGGTATTGGAGTCAAATGATATTTCCCACTGTTCTGAAACTCGGGCCTTTATTGATATCAGCAGGGTTTCTCTTTATGGCTATGGTAGCTATTGCATAGAACCGTTTCCAGGAGTTATATCTTCACCTCAGGACAGGCAAGGTGGTTAACCACTCTGCGAACAGCATTTCTGTTGTATCTCAGGTTGTCCACGTGTTTGGTTGTTGGTGGGGTTTTTTTTTTGTGTGTGTTTGGGTTTTTGGTTTTTTTTTTGGTTGGTTTTGAACAGAGCTTGTGCAGATGACTAGGATTATAAACAGTAGTTCTTAATCAACACTCATGACCAATGGATGGCAGGCCTTTCATCTTTGTACTAATGGGATTAACTCACTTCAGCAAGGCTCTACCCTTTCTTTTAGAGGAATCTTGATGTATACCCCATCAGTAGTGAGAGAGAGTCATTGTCGGCATCCCAGCCATATGGTTGCTTCCCCTGCTCCCCAAGCCTGTGCCTGTGGGCTCTGTACCTTCTCTTGAAGCACTGCCAAACTGGTTGTTCTGCTTGTGTTCTCTGGGCAAATCAGCCAGAGCAGTCATGTCAATGAGTTTAGAGAGATTTTGCTGATGCCAGTTTGGGCATAGGAGACTGTCAGAAAAAAGATTCTGTTCATTTTCTGTTTTGTGAAAGTGACTAATCACACAAGTCAAAGCAATAGTATGATACTGCAGAGGGCTTGTGTTAAAGGCTTATTGTTCAGAATTTAGGACTGTTTGCTCTTTGGCTTTCCTCAGTAAAGCAGAGCAAATTAAAGCAATTTGGAAAGATTATGAAGGGAGGTTTTGTTTTCAGACTGTGAAAGATTCTTGGACAAATAAATGATAAAATTATTTCCCTGATATGTGAATTGGCATACAGTTCTTTTTTTTTTTTTTTTTAACAACAAAGTAGGTAATTTTAGTGATGCTAACCTTCCACTTTCTGTTTTGCAGAATCTCAGTAAACAGCAATAATGTCCAGTCTTTACTAGATGCAGCAAACCAATATCAGATTGAACCTGTGAAAAAAATGTGTGTGGACTTTTTAAAAGAACAAGTTGATGCTTCCAATTGTCTTGGTAAGAGAAATGCAGACTTAAATTTACTGTTTATTTTTCAGGAACAGCAAAGCTAAAAAAATAGGAAGTATTGTCTAAAATACAGTAATACTTGGCTAAATCCAGGCACATAAAAATAACTTTGCTTTGAATCTGAACTGTTGTCCTCTGCTGTAGACAAAACAATCTGGCAGTTGTCTTTGAGAGTATCAGGGTCCTCTGACTGCTAGGTCTCATCCCAGCTTGGCAGCACCCTGCAGCTTCTTGTTTGTTAGAGAACCTCAGCTGTTTAGTAAGGTGGAGCTTTCAGTTGTTGTTACTGTATTTGGAGACAGAATTTGACTGTAGCATGATGAGCAAAAGTTGCTGCTGAAAAGCTCTGTGCTTACCTGGTTTCTAATGGGAAGGCTGGAAACAGTATTCCTCCATAGTAGTTTCTATTTACACCTTTATGCCAACCTTCTGCCCTTGCAGCAGCATCAACTTGACTTTTTTTTGTGTTGGTCATGGAATCATAGAATGGTTTGAGTTGGAAGGAATCTTTAAAGGTCATCTAGTCCAACCCCCCCGCAAGGAGCGGAGCAGGGACATCTCCAACCAGATCAGGTTGCTCAGAGCCTCATCCAACCTGGCCTTGAATGTTTCCAGGGATGGGGCATCAACCATGTCTCTGGGCAACCTGTTCCAATGTTTCACCACCCTCATTGTAAACAACTGTTTTTTCATGTCTAAATTTTTTTCCTGATGTCTAATAATTGGTCTGCAGCTGACTGTGCTACCTGTATAGAAGTCTCAGTTCATTGTGACTCTTGAAGGAAATTGGGCTTGGGTGGTGACTGCTGCTGCATGAGCAGGTTATGGGAGGTCATAAAACCTGCATCCAGTTTCTCGAGCTGTTCTGGTTAGACTTTGTTATTGCAATTATGGCTCAGAGCTGGTTAAGGTATCTGCTTTGTAATGGTGAAAGAAACAGTGAGGAAATAGTGCTGGAGAGATGGTTAATACGGCAAGTGCTGCAGGTCTGACTCTCCAATGAGTTCACAAGGAACACGGATCAGCAACTTGTGCTTATCTTGGTTTGTCTTGAGTTGCAGATGAGTTATGACAGCATATGTTTTAAAGAGGGGGAAAAAAAGTGCATGGTAATAAATATTAACCTTGGGTTGCAAGTATCACTGAAATTACAGTAGCTTTATTCTATTTTATTATATTAAAGGTAATTGCAGTTCAAGTTTGGAAGGTTTTTTTCTTAATTTTTTCTTCGTAGGTATAAGTGTGTTAGCAGAATGTCTAGACTGTCCAGAACTGAAAGCCACTGCAGATGACTTTATTCATCAGCATTTCACTGAAGTTTACAAGACAGATGAGTTTCTTCAACTTGATGTTAAGCGTGTGACACATCTCTTGAACCAAGATACGTTGACAGTGAGGGCAGAAGACCAGGTGAGGTCCCTGTTTCATACCAGCTAAGAGCTTTGACCTTCACTATCTTTTTAAATTAAGAACTGGTTTAAAGCTCTTACTTCTGATGTTCCTACAGTATATGACGCATGTAGCGCTTGCTAAATTGTAGACTAAAAAGTGCATCCTGGCTTGGTCAAAACTAAATAGTGATGAATGTCCACATTTCAAGCATGGTTGCTATATGTGCTGTTTCAGCAAACTAGGAAGAAAGAAGTCATAAAAGGAGTAAACAAACCAGTTTCCTTTATCAAGATAGCTGTAGGCTTCTGATTCCATAATATGGGAGCTGAATTAAGTTTGATCTATCATGGCAGTTGCTCCTAGACTGGAGTTCATGTGCTATCAGTGGAAATGAATTACTTCAAAGTGGTAAGCAAACTGCACCTTAATGGCTGCCTGTCTCTACCAGAGTATGGTCTCAGCCCATTTCAGAGAGGGTTTGCTTCTGAGGAAAATGTATGCATACTCAGGTTAAGCTTGGGGAGCTAAGGGACAAGCAAGATGAACAAAACACTTAAAGCTAGATGCATTGACAGGGATGGATTGATGGAAGGCCCTTATTTAGGGAGTAGAGACAAAAATGTTTAGGTGGCCATGAGGAGTCCGGAGTTTTGCTCAATTAAAAGTTGTAACCTGTGGCAGAAATTACATTCACATCTGTCCCATTTGGAAAGCTTAATTTGGCTTATAGCACAGCCTTGTTCCTATTTTCTTGCAGTGGGAAGAAGAGTATAGGTTTCTGCACTGCAGCCCAAAGAGGTGATTGCGGGATGCTTGTAGCTGCTGGGTACTTCTTGTAGCTTCTCAGTCAAATCTGTTGAAACCAAACTAAAATCTTTCCTTTCTAGCTATGCTGTTCTGGTGCTTAGCTAGGCAATTTAAGTTTGTTTGGGTGTGTCGTCATGAGTTGACTCATACCTTTGAAGTGCAACAGAGGGATATCATAGCCAAGATGGTATGTGTATCCACTTAGAAATGGATGTTTTCCTGACTGAAGCTTAGCTTTCACAGAATCAATGTGTTTTCTTCAATGTATCTATTGCAGTAAAAGGTTTTAATGAAAATAAGAATTCTGAAGAGCAGGGGATAATATCAGGTGATTGAATATGATAGTTGGCTAGTTACAAGTATAAATGAGTTATGCCACAGTTTGACATTCTTGCCATATACTGGGAAAAGTCCAGGTCACAGGGTAACACTCTCAAAGCTGGAAGTGGTGTTTTGCTTGCAGCAAAAATGATACTTTGGAGTTTACATTCTTGAAGTTCTGATTATAAGATAGGATGACATGCTTCAACATGGCAGTGGTGGTAGAAATTTTGTGTAGGCAGCATGGCATCATTAAAATTCTTTTAGGAAAGTGGCAATGTGCAGTATGAAACTGCAGAAGTTTGCCAGTGTCAACAAATTGACATTATACGCTAACTTTTATATTGGTGTAAAGCGTATTTAAATTTAGCAAAAAAAAAAAAAAGGAAGGTGGCTTTAATTACTAGCTGTCCTGTTTTTCCTGTATGCAAGTAATATTTCTGTTGATGAAGGGATACAAATGTTCCTGTCCTAGTCATTCTTTTGAATTTCCTTAGCTGATGGAATTGAGCCTTAATATATATTTTTTTTTTATTTCTTTACTCTCCCTTGCTCCCTGGTGACTTTGCAGGATTATAGTTGAGGTGATTTAGCAGTCCTTCCGAGTTACTCTAATTCTGCCATTAATTGTCTTTCCACATTGTATCTCAGTCACTCACCACTGATCACTGTGATCAGTTTCAGCTACAGGAGTAGGTATTGACTGTGCTATCACTTGTAATGTGCTGACTCTGGAGTGGCAGCATAGTAGACAAGCTTGCTATGTCTGAGAGCAGCATGGAAGTACATCAGTAATACTGGATTTTCATTTCTTTCCTTTGTGACCTAGACACAATTATAAACAGAGCCGATTTCTTTATTACCTTCTCTATTCTATCCTTCCTGGCCCCAAAGAAAAAACATTCTTTTCCTGTAAAGAGGAGATGGAGAGGCAGCTCTCTGAATGGTAAATTTACAGTAATCTTCAACTAAAAACTTTTTAGTTTAAATGGTCCCCTAAGACACAACAATAGCAATATATTTGAATCCTCAAGGCCATGATTTGGTAACAGAAGCAGTTTGTCAGCTCAAGTAGAAGCTATTTCGGGTGAAGTATTACCTGTGTTATGGCATGGAACTCGAAGCATCTTAGACTTAACTTGGTACAGGGGTTACCCATATAAATGTAAATTGCAGATTTGTGTTTCCCACTTGGAGGAGAAAATAAGTTAACCAGCAGAAGTAGTGATGTTTGGGGTTTTTTTTAAGTTTGTAGATGGATTTTATTCTGTGGCTGTACATTTGTATTACTTCATGTCTGAGCATTATCTTTCGGGGAGTTTGGTTGTTTTGTTGGGTATTTTTGGAAGATGAGGATGGATCCCCACATACTAAAATGTTAGTATAAGTTACCCTCCAACAGGCAGAAGAATCACTTTGGAGCATTAACGTTTAGTTATTTGTCTTACTGTGTGGCGATGCACCTTATCCTTTTCTTTCTTTCTCTTTTAAGGTTTATGATGCAGCAGTCAGATGGCTGAAGTACGATGAGCCAAATCGCCAGCCGTACATGGTTGATATTCTTGCTAAAGTCCGATTTCCTCTCATATCAAAGAACTTCTTAAGTAAAACAGTTCAGGCTGAACCACTTATTCAGGATAACCCAGAATGCCTTAAAATGGTGATCAGTAAGTTGATCTCTAGCTGAAAATGTTCATGTTCTGTATGACTACAAAAAAATGCTGTGGAATTTTCTAAAATTATTTGCTTTAAAATGCTCTGACAACATTTTCACATTAAATTCATCTGACTGTCTTCCCTCTGGGATGCTGTGTTTAGTTGAAGTTGAATTAGCAGATTATCATGTAAATAAAACCCAGCTTATGTAACAGAGTGTGACTTTCATTTATTTTCTGCTAGCAAATGACATTGACTCCATGACAAGTACTGGAATGGAGATTTTGTCAATGAATCGTTAGAGTAATTGGAAGTGTTAGTGTGCCTTTGGGACAGGCGAGTAACTTCAGCATTGTTCATGTTTGTATGTGAATTAATAAAATAATATTTGATGTCAAAATTTTGAATGTTATAAAGCTTCCCGAGGCAAATTAGAATGTTAAGCATATGTTGCACTATATTTATCTCTAATACATACTGCCCACTGAGCCTACAGACAGTTGCATTCTCAAGGTGCAGATGGGATAGGGAACAAGCTTCCCTTTTGTTTTCGGACACCATTTGTGAATTTTTTTGTGTAAGAAAGAAAAGCCTAGATATTGATATATTTATTCTGGAAATAATTTTTTTTTTAAATTTTGGTAGTGGTTAACTAGATGGCTTCATTTTAGTGTAGATCTAAAAAATGGTACACAGCTATTTTCTTTCAGTCTTAATGAGCAAGATTCAAATTAACCTAAATGTTGGTAAGTATTTGCTGAGCATCAGCATCTCAGTCATACTACTTCTGACATGGGTGCATTGTTTAAGTAAGGATTTTTGTCTGTTTTTAGTGGCTTGTAATGTCACTAATATTTTTGCATTCTTTGGAATGTTTCTTAGGAGAATGCTTATTTTCTTATACCAATTGTAACTAATATTTAGCATTGTCAAGCTAAGAACAAAAGTGAGGGTTTTTCATGAGGCACAATGTGCTAGACTTGCCTGCCTTATTAATCAGAAATTGGAGGGTGAAGAGGCAGGCATGGTTGACTTCTCATTGCATTCAAGTCCCTTCTTTTAACGTTAGTCTTGTCCTCTTCAGGCTCCCAGTTCTGCTGTTCCTTTTCTTTGTGTTTGCTTCCTTTTGCCTCTTTCAATGCAACAAAAATAGTTGCTTTTTAATATTGGCTAAAGGAGTTGATCAATCAATTGGTATATAACGTGAGTCTATATGCATGTCCTGTTTTCACATGGAGCAGGCAATTTGAAATAGTGTAAATCTGGATGTATGCTCCCATCCTCATGTGCTGCTGTGCATTCTTCCTTTTTAAATCAAAGCTGTACAGGTGTAATGTAGAAACTTGGTTTCATTCCTTTTCCCTCCTTTCCCTCTCCCCACCAACCCTGTTTCTGAAACATCCCTTTCCATGTATGAACTACAGTGGACCTGTAACTGTTGCTGTCTTCCTTCTAGGTGGGATGCGATACCATCTACTGTCCCCAGAAGACAGAGAAGAGTTAGTGGAAGGTACGCGACCAAGAAGAAAAAAACATGATTATCGCATTGCTTTGTTTGGAGGCTCACAGCCCCAGTCCTGCAGATATTTTAATCCAAAGGTAATCGTTACCTCAGAATGCATTAAGATTCACTGTTTGTAATCTTATGTGTTTTATTTGCTGATTATATTAACTAAGACATAATGACCTACAAAACGGTATTAGGAAGGATGATGTATTCCCTGCCTCTTGGGTATACAGTTGGAAGAGTATGGTTAATTGTTCTTCTCAAATCTGTGTACTTAAATGTAATAATTCACTTTTAATAGAATGATTATGTGTTTGTTTATTGGCAGTATTAGATAGGGAGTTCTGATAAATCCATCTGAGTTAAGAATTGATTGGTATGTGCATTGCACAGCTGGAACTAAATAAAAGGTCCTCGAAACATGAAGCAATCTGTTAGAAATATATTAAAGTCTGTATGCATGTGCATGTATGTGTTCAGAGAGTAACTAAAAGCAATTTATTTTTAGCACAAGTTACATTATTGGCTTGTATGTTAGTGTAGAACCCAGTTTTAGAGTGCAAGGTGTTTTTTTTCAGCACATTTATTATAAATATGTAACCACTTCTAAATCCTCGTGGTTCACAATTTTGTTAGTTCTTAAGAGTATATAAGGAGAAGAATTTGGAGCCAAGTATTCTGTAAGTGGAAGAGAGTGAGTTTCTACAACAAAAAACTTGAGATGTCCAATTTAGAGCAAGCAGGCTTTGCCTCAAATTTGTTTCCATGTTTCCTGAATAAAATCAAGCCACAGGAATGGTGTGTATTTCAGCTGTGCAGACTAGATGGTCTAGAAACATCAGCTGCATGCAAGAGGATTATCTATACTCTGTTTTCCCAGGCAAGCACATGCAGTAATACAGAAAACAGTTGCTACATAAACATCAGGGCTCCCTAAGTTATGAGATCACATACACGTAACATTTTGTTGCAGAAATTCTGCTTGTTCTAACTCAGCATATTCAATGCTTGTTATAATTTCAAACAGTTTTGTGTGTTATCTGTGTGAACTTTATAGTCAATGTGAGCCCTGTCAAATCTAATTCAGAATGAGCGAGCCCTTGGGATGTGTTTTGAACTCATTCACACTCCCTTATGTAAGATAAAATTGAAGCCACTTTCTTTGAGCATCACTCAAGTCTGGAGAAAAACCTACCAGCTTTGCTGACTTAGAGGAGGTGAAGGGAAGAGAGCAGATAATTCTTTCCTTTCCAAGGTCTGAGTTGGGGAAGCCTTTGATCAGAGCATTCATCCTTTTCAAACAGTTACTTGGCTTTGGCATTTTAACAAGTTGTAATTCACTCAAGTGCTTTGACCTTTCTTTTATTAGAAGGAAATCAGATCAAAGGTTTTTTTTCTTAATCTCCAGTTACTTGTTGGAACAAAGCTGATTTTAGGCAGGATGGAAACTAGCTTTGAGACTTACTGTCCCAGTCATTAATTGGCAGTGGTATTGTCAGCATAGCGTGCATGTGGTCGCTTTACCAACCTAACTGATAAGTTAAATTCCGTGAGTGCCTAGTGTCAATGGTGGTCAGAACCCAAAAGATGGGGGTGATTGCTTCATCACTCTTTATAAACTAATATAACCACCCCTAACTGTCACCATGTATTTTCTGAAAACTTAATATCATTTGAAAAATAATAATCTCAGTGCACGCTGAGTGGGAGCAACAGGCAAAGACTTACAACTAAAAGGAGAGTTATGTATGTAGTTAGGTGATCTTCAGTCAGACCTAAACTATAATATTACAGAGAGATGTGTTTTGTGGACAAAAAGTCATATCTATGTAAGTCTACGTAAAGCACAGGGGACAGTAGCTCATTTTTTCCATAGACTGTTTGTTCAGGCATAACACCAAAAAAGAATTGAGTTTGGAAGAAATTTTGCAGAACTGCCTCTTGATCAAGCTTTATGGCCTTTGCATATGGATTAAGGTGGGGGCTGGTGAGGGGGGCAGGGAAGGAGAAGGAAAAAAGTGGGTAATGGGAGATCTTGATTCTAACAAGCATGTCTTCCTTGAATGTTTTCCTAGTGCTTATATGCTTTCTTGGATATTCTTAGCTAGCCTGTCATGTCTTGTTGAATAGCTTTTTACTTCATTTCCAACTCTGAGCTATTTAAAGGTCCTTCCCTGGATGTTCTGCTTGAGTATCTGAGTTTGATGTTTAATTAACTGTGACAGTAGCTGCTTAAATGCAACAAACCAAGGATCCAGAACCCCTGCTGGATTAGTATCGTGTGCATGCAAAATAAGTGTGGGATGTAAGGCTCCAATGCTGCAAAGACTACATCATGTTTAACTTATTTTAATTAATATCGTCAAAAGATGATGGGAGTGTCACAGAGCAGAGAATTAAGGTTGTGTATGTTTTTGCAAGGTTAGGGAAAGAATTGAAATTTTTTTTTTGCTTTCTATTGAACTGATTGAATAGTGACCTAGTCCTTCACTCTTGATTTTAATTAAATTCAATAATTAAGTTCTTGTATGTCAAAAACATAGTTCAAAACAAAGGTTATGTTTCTCCTGAAAGTATTCTTCTCAGCTGTGATATAAATTTCAATAATTCTAACACTATAAAACTTCTGAAAAATCTTTAATTTTCACTCATTGCTTTGCATGCAAAATTAGTCTCTAATGTTGATCTTCATTTCCTTGTTGTCAAATAGGGCTCTTTAAATGAGAATGGATTGGATACTGTGTGTTACTTGTTGAGACTTTTAGCGGTATTACTTTAAGTCTACATTTGTTGTCTTTGCCCTGTAACTGATACTTCTATTGATGCATGTACTTCAACAAGAGAGCAAAATGATGCAACAGGACAGATGCAGATGGGCATGAAACTTGTTGAGCAGTCTGGCACTATTTTGAGTAGAGATGTTTGTTTTCAGAATTACTACTAGAAATTCTAGATGTCCTGTTAATGGTGGTGGGAAGCATTTTCTTGTTGAATTTTTCACAGATAATTTTAAAAAGCTCCCCCCCAAAATCAGGAATATTTTTTTCCCCCAAATTAAGAACAAAATACTCTTGGTTTTATGAGTTCTTGATTAAAAATTTATACACGACTTTATGGGATTTTGAGGCAGCAATATGCTTATTCTTTTGAAATTGCTGTCTCTAGTGACCAGAAATGGCTGGAAGTTTTAACTTTTTAACAGTGCAGAATCCAGCAATGACAATTAAAAAGTAGCAGATGCCTGGCATTGCTATTTCTCAATGATTAAGGGAACCAGCATGCTGTTTATGAGGAGACAGAGCTCTAGTCAATAAGCTGTTAGTGAGGAGACTGTCCAAATTAGGCATGTCTACTGTTTTCACCGACAAACTTGGAAGAGGGAGGTCTCAACTGAAAATGAGGGAAAAGTCTTAAACCAAAGGAGGTACTTTTTTACATGGCTGTAATTACATGTGCCATTCCTGTCACAGGGTCTTGTGGCTACTAGGAGTTCAGATAGTTTTAATAAGTGATTAAACAAATTCATGAAAGAGGAAAAAAGCCTTTCAAAACCTATTAAATACAAAGATACTGCTTCTGCCTCTGATGTCCTGCATCACAGTTTGTTGAAAACCAAGATCAGCAGGGAAAGTGTCACCATATACCGGTCTTGGTCTTTCTTTCCCTACTCAGCCCCCCAAAAACAAAGCTTGCCACTGCCCAGGGCTGTGTCTGGATCTTGGCAGTGGCATAAAGCAACTTTTCTGCATAATTCTTAAATGCATAAATTGAAATAAATTCTATGTGGTGCAGACTAACACTGAAGAGCGTTACATGAGAATGACCTAACTTGCCTCCTGCTGAAAGAAGAGAATACTGCTGAGTATGCTCAGGTTATGGTTTTTCATTTGATAAAGGTGTGGATGAAAAGGTAGTTATGAATGGAAGCCAAAAAAGTGGGTCAGATCAGTCCTTTACAACAGTAAAGGAAAACAGCAGGATTTTTTTTTTTTTTTCAGTAAAAATGCCAATAGTTTGAGCTAGAAAATATGTTGATCTTGCACAATGCACTAAGACATTTTCTTAAGATTTATGCAGCTATTTATTTTGCCATGCTGTAGTATGGCTTTCCTTTCTAGGATGTCCCAGGACCTGTTTCTCACCATAAAAGGCCACATGCACCTGCCAGCTCTTCTTGATATGGGGGATGCTACAAGAAAAGATTGTAAGATGTTTTGGACTATAACATGCTCTGCCTCTCTTTCTTTGAACCCCCATGTAGGAGTCGCTGTTCTTCCTCATTGACCAAGGTGTTTGAAGTATGTCCTTGCTAAGAAAATGTAATGATGTAACGTCTTGTGTGAACCATTACAATGAAGGTCATTCAGCAGGTTGAGCTAGACCGTCCTGAGGTGGCACAGATAACAGTTAAGATCCCATACTTTCCTGTTGAGTATAGGATACAAGCTATACTCATGGAATATGTGAGATGCTATTACTCAAGAAGCGTTTCTTGTGCTGTATGCTATCCCGGTCTGCCATCAGATGCCGAGTTTGGTGTTCTTAAGGCTTTGGGTAGCGTTACTGCCCATATTTGATACTCACTGGTTTTGCCAATTCATGCAAAATCAGTTTCTAGGCAACATGACTGCCAGTATTTGTGATGGAGCATTACTCTCTTTCTCATGCTATCAGCTGTGGATAGCTGTAGATCGTTTGTGTTTTGTAAATTCTGTAAATAAGCTTCTAGTTGTCATGGTAATAAAGTATGTATCAGAGCTTTTTAACTGAGTTGCTTGTCAATTTGGATATGATCTTCTCCTTTTTCCATCGCCTTTGTTTGGTACATTCTGTATTTTTTTTTTTTTTTTTTAAGAAAGAATCTGTTACTATATGTAAGATGTCCTTTTCCATTCCTATAAAAGGAAATGCAATCCTACTTCATTGGTCACATGCATTGTTTCTGACATGATAGCAGCAGGAGGTCAATTCTGTTGTAGAAAAAAAAAAAAAGGAAAAAAAAATCTGTTTTCAGGGACTCTGTACTGGGTGCACACAGGGAATGGGGAAATAGAAATTCATAATGTCATGGTTCATTGCAGCTAACTATGTCTGTGTCTAAGGGAATTTTTCAAGAGTACGCCTGAGGAGTATTCTTCAATAAACAGTATTCATGTTTGTTTTGAAAAGGAACTTTAAAACTGACCATATCTAAATCTCTATGAAAAGCTCTGTTTGAAAACACTCGCTGTGCAGGTAAGTGTTTAATCTATTAGACATTACTTGTTCTTTGTAATGCAGGATTACAGCTGGACAGACATCCGATGTCCCTTTGAAAAGCGCAGGGATGCAGCTTGTGTCTTCTGGGACAACGTAGTTTATATTTTGGGTGGTTCCCAGCTCTTCCCTATAAAGCGAATGGACTGCTACAATGTGGTGAAGGATAGCTGGTATTCCAAGCTAGGACCTCCAACACCTCGAGATAGCCTTGCAGCCTGTGCTGCTGAGGGCAAAATTTATACATCTGGTGGTTCAGAAGTGGGTAAGACACTAAAAATCTTTAAAACAAACAAACAAAAAAAAAAGCACAAAGAAAGATACCTGGAAGTTTTTTCTGATTTTTGCATGACTGTTGAAAAGAAACTGCACGTTACCATGTTAGCCTAATGAGTTTATTTTCCCATATTTAGACTTTTATCCTCCCCACAATCTAACTACCTATTTCTGTTGTGTTTTTGAAGTGGTTTCACTGATTAATATTTACATTAACTAGAGCATAAAGTACACTGCAACTCCTGAGAGTTAACTAGGGACAGGCAGATATATTTTGGGAGTCCCACTCTGCTCTTAGCTTACTTCTATAAATCCACAGAACTCAGTGTGGTTTAAAATTGTCTGCGATGTATGGCCAGAATAGCTGCATTTTGACAATGGCATTCCTTGTGTACAACATATGTTGGGCCTAATAAGGTTTTTCTAAAGAAAAAAAAAAAGGTGAAAAAAAGCTTTTGAAACTACTGCTTTTGGTGGTGAAATCATACCTGGCCCTGTAAAGGAATTTGTCCAATTTTTCTGTCAAATGACAGGCTGTTCTGTTGGTCTGCTTCAGTAAATGAAGAAATACTGTTTCCTTTAGATGTTATTATTCATCATAGTAAAAAAAAAAAAAAAACTAAAAAACTCCCCCCCCCCCCCCAAAAAAAACCCCAAGTGGGTGACTTATGCTATGGTGTTATAGCAACACTTTAAAATTTCTTTTGGCTAAACCTGATACATCATCAATAAACCAAAAGTTGGAATGTAGCTATGCTATATAGATAAAAATATAGGGTTTTAAAAAAAAAAGTATGTTCTGGGGGAAAAAAAACCCAAACAAAAACAAACCCTAGAGCTGGGGAGAAATTTTTTAGTAGATCCTTTTGGGTTGTGCCTTGCTGCAGAGGCAGGTGAGCAGAGGAAAAAAAAAAAAAATTAAAAAAAATCATAGTCAGTGCTTAACATCTGTAAGTTCACTTAATGGGATGATGTTACATTTAGGTAGTGTTATCTGACTTCTGAAATATTTTAAGCAAGCTCATGTAGCAGCAGATTAGACAGTTCCTAGCTGCCACCTAGTGTGGTCAATGTGAAATAGCACGTTTCCCATTACTTCAAATAGGCTTTACTAAGGCTGCATTGGGAAACTTGGAAAACTACAAAATCTCGTAAATCTTCCTAGCTTCCCATATGTCAGCTCATGAGAGAGCACAATACAAACTTTGACTGTATAGTTTATTTTCTAATATATTGTAATTAGTTAATACAACTGTAATGGACATTTTAGTTTAGTTTTCTTTTAAATCTACCGTCACATTACTGGACAGTTTCACTTTGCTTTCCATAAATATGATTCAAGACAGAATAGTAAAAGCAAAATTAATAATGGAGTTTATTTGGCCTATACTTTTTTTTTCTTTGGAATCCAGTGAACACTGTTTGGAAGAGTCTATCTATCCTGAATCTAAATTTGGAGCAAGCAATTATGTGAAACCATTAATCAGAGAAAATGCTGCAGTATGTTTAGTTGTAGAGAAATCTAAAAACTGCATGCCTTTTTGCTTTGATTGAAAAGCTTGGAGAACAAATTACTGTGACAGTCCATTAAAGAAAACAGGGCTTGTTTCCCCTTTTTGTATTGATGGGAGTACTGTTTTATTTGCAATAGCTAGCAGAGCTTGAAAGCTAAACATACTAAATTATTCTACTTTGTTTAGGTTGAGGAAAAATATTTAACATTTTACTGACAGCACACTGAAAATGGAAGCTTTTCCCTTTTTATAAAAAAAAAAAAAGATATTAAAGACAGTTCTGGTGTATTTCCCATGGATGAGAATTTCTGCAACTTCAAAGCAATAAAGATGTGTACTTACTTCAAGGAAAAAATATGTCCCACTCTATACAGTTCTTCATGATATAGAGAATTACATGGTAGGAGTAAACAAACACACAGTTTATAGAAATCTGCTCACGTATTTTGGATCTGGAAATGTAGCACTGTTTTGAGGCTTCAGATCCCCAGCTGATAGTGCTGCTAGTCTGACACTTCATGTTTAGAAGGAGAAAGCCAAGGTAAAAGAAGCACAAGGGAAGGCACCTATCTGTAACTGTTCTAGGTTGAATATATTTGTCGAAACAAAGGGCAGAGGATCCTGGTTCTCTTCCTAGGAAATTGTATCCAGCCTTCTCAGCTTTGGCTATGGTTCAGCTAGTCATCTGAGCAGGTCTTTAAGCTCCCATCCGTCCTAATTTTAAAAATTGCTTTTTATTTCAGTAGTAGTTTTATTGTCTCTTGAGGGAGGAGTACACAGACCCAGCACTTCCAGAAAATAAGTATCTGCCAGTCCCCAGGAAGAAAGTAGAATAGTGAGGGGTAGCTGTCTTGTGGTTGTTAATAATTCAATCAAGCTATCTAATTCCAAAGGCAAGCAGTATTCTGGGAACTGGGCAAGTAACATTGCTTAGAGGAAAAAAAAAAAGACTCATACGAATCTGTACTAAGTTTACAAAGCTACTTTCATCTTTACATCTAAAAATTCAATGTATTTCCAAGTAGTGAGAGCAGTGTGAGATGACGACAATATGATCAGTAATTTATACACATCTCTTCAATATTTATTCACCCCCCCCCCAAAGAATATCCTCATAATTTGTTTTTGTTTGCAAACATAAATAGCAATTTTATAAACTTAGTTGCCTATTTTGGAACAAAAGAGTCAAAAGAATTAAAAGTATGTGCTTTCTGAATAGTCCCCAAGTCTCAAGTTGTTTAATTCTGCTTTTGGAGGTGGGAAATCAGCTTTACATTTTCAACTAACAAATAAAGCATCAATTTGATAATTGCTGTTAGACTCTTCTCATGAAAGACAACCATAAAAATTAATGCCACTTTGGTGGGTTTCTGTTTTTTTAAGGAAATTCGGCACTGTATTTATTCGAATGCTACGACACGAGAACAGAAAGCTGGCATACAAAGCCCAGCATGCTGACTCAGCGATGCAGCCATGGAATGGTAGAGGCGAATGGTCTCATTTATGTATGTGGAGGAAGCTTGGGAAACAATGTTTCTGGAAGAGTCCTAAATTCCTGTGAAGTTTATGATCCAGCCACTGAAACGTAAGTACTGTATTAATTCTGATTATTTTGGGAACTTGCAGCTTTGCTTGCTCTGAAAATAAGTGAATTACAGATTAATAGGAAGAATTCTGTGTGGTAAGGAATTTTCCCAGATTAAGCAGTAATAAATCAGTTATTTGTAGCTTTACTTAAAAGGCAGTTTTTCTTAAGCAGCTTTCTTCTGTATTTAATTTTCCTAATACTTGGTTTTATTTATGTATTTATGTGCTTATTATTTATGTACTTATTTTCTAGGAACGAAGTAGTGAGTTTTCCTGTTTTGTTTGGTTTTCTTTTTTTCCAGGTGGACTGAGCTGTGTCCAATGATTGAAGCCAGGAAGAATCATGGGCTGGTGTTTGTAAAGGACAAAATATTTGCTGTGGGTGGACAAAATGGCTTAGGTACTCTAATTCTATTAATTCTCTAGCTGGTCACACAAGGTTTCATGGGGGCCTTTTTTCTTTCGCAAAGAATTCATTCTATTCTGTTCACCTGATAAAAACAGTACCATAAAACACGTCCTGTTGTTGTCACATCGTTGTTGCCTTCCTTCGTTCACCTCACTACTTCACTGTATCTTATTTTTCAAACTCTTTTACTTATGACAGTAGTGTCAAATTCAGGTGTGCATCCATACTGTAGCCCAGTTCTGCAGTACTTAGTGTGTATGGCTAAACCAGTCATCTGAGAATTTTTTTCTTTTTTTTTAATTCTTCATTATGTATTTTGAGAGATTTTAGCATTCTTTTAGAGATGGACAGGTAAAGGAGGTGTAGCCAGTATTTTGGGAACTTCAGTCTAAAGACTTAAAGCTAGTCAGCTATTTTTAAATGGTGAGAAAGTAAGAACTTTTTTTGACTGCTCTAGTTTTTAAATATGACTTATTGTCGTGGGCAGGTAATTTATGATCTGCCTATCTCCTTGTCTTTAAAACTAGAATAATAATAATAGTTTGTTTCCTGCGAGAATTGAATTTTAATTACACAGAGTTTCTGAAATGCTTCTCAAAATGGAAAATTCTCAGCAATAAGGCTTATTGATCACCATTTATGGTAATTAGAATAATTTATTTCAGATTAATGCTATTTTAGAATATAGCTTTAATTAGTTAGTAAAACTATTCCAGCATGATTAATTTCTAATGCAAAAATATCAGTAGATGCATTTTTTGGTGCAAATATTTTATCAGCAGTTATAGGTAGAGCTGCTACTTTGCAGAATGTTAGTATATTCACTTAATGCTCATTTTAGAAGTGTGTACTACTGAATAAGTAAGCTAAAGTATTACTTTGCTGTTCATATTGTGTAGCCTGACTGATTCATTTTTCTTCCTGTTATGTCTGGGGTGAAATATTTGTATCTCCTAATGTTATATAAAGGTTTCTTATCTCTCAGATCTAATAATTCAGGATTGGAAGTGAAAACCCTGCGACTCATATTGCAATTGTTAAATAGGGATAACAGGATGTTTATAGATATTGTAAAGTGTAATTACTACCTTGTTTCCTAAAGAAGCAAATCTTAGTCACAAAATCTACTTTTCTGTAATAACTTTTTTATTCCCTTGGCCCTTTTCAAAGGGACTTAAGCTTTTAAACTTCATGATTTTAATATCATAATGAAGAGAGACATCCTGTATCAGTAAATGACCAATTTAAATAAAATATGCTGGTGACTCCTCTGGAATAAAATGCTCTCACTGCAGGGAAGTTTCAGGTGGATTCCTGAGTTTTAGTCACTAGCTGCAAATCCCTAAGAAATTTGGCATTGTTCATTCTTCTGTTCATGAAGTAACATGTTAGAATCTCTAGGAAGCATATACAATATGAAATTTGTTACAACACCTCACTTTCAGTATCCTTTTTACTTTTCTCTCTGTATTTATAAAAGGGTGAGCAGCTAATTTAGAAACCTGTGACTTTTTTCAAGTGTTTTTGTTTTTTGTTTTTTTTTTTACTGTAGGATTTACGTTTTAATCTAAACTTTGACAACAAAGCTGTAAGTTTAATGAAGCATTTGTATGCTCTCATTCAGTCTGTACAGTATAATGTAATAAGCAGTTATCCATTTTATTGCTTTGTAGGTGGCCTTGATAATGTAGAATATTACGATATCAAGATGAATGAATGGAAGATGGTGTCTCCAATGCCATGGAAAGGTGTAACAGTGAAGTGTGCTGCTGTGGGATCTATAGTCTATGTCCTGGCTGGTTTTCAGGGTGTTGGTCGATTAGGGCACATTCTTGAATACAATACTGAAACAGACAAGTGGATAGCCAACTCCAAAGTCCGTGCTTTCCCAGTGACAAGTTGTTTAATCTGTGTCGTAGACACTTGTGGGGCAAATGAAGAAACTTTAGAGACCTGAAGACCTGTAGGAGATGCTGAGACATGCTTCAAGAACTTGGGGAAAGATGGCTATTGGTGCTTTGCTTCCATGTTTTACTGAATCTTGTTAAACTGAGTAATAGGAAAAACTGAGAATGCAGTCTTTCAATTTGTACATACAGTATATTGTAGAACATGGATTTTGTCATGCCCATTTTCTTGTCTGCTTTAAGAGATGGGGATGCGTTTTGAAAATCCACTTACCTAGCTGAGGTCATATGGCATCTTCCTTTAAAAGGACTCAGTGTGTGGCCTTGTCAAAAACAGAACCAATCCAATTATTTAGAAGAACTCAAAGCATTTGATGAAGATAAGATTTCTGGTTAAATGACACTTTATTGAGCTCAGTTGCAGAGATTCTTTATTTAATAAAGGTGAGTAAATGCAGCTTGGGTCATGAGAAATATGAGCCAAAACTTTTCTCATTTATACCTACCTGCAGAAATCTTCCTAGGATGCAATGAAGATTTTCCTCAGGAAAGAGCAAGGACAGCAGTACAATAAAGATTCCTGTGGTGAATGGGTATAGGTTACACAGCTCCTCAGAGTATGATAGCTGCCCTCTTCCAGGGACTTTCTTCCATCATTTGCATGACTGCCTATCAATTTTTAATGTTAGACAGGCCATATATAGAGAAACACTTTGCTAATGACATCTCTGGCATTTTGGGGAGCTTTCACAGAAAGACTTTTTTTTTTTATTATTATTTTACTGAGGTAGGGGGATGGTGGGGGAAGTCCACAATAATTGTGCACTATAATTAGCAAGTTGGAAACTTCAGAGTAATTTTCAGTATATCTTCCCAGGCATCAGACTGTACATACTGTGGATGCCAAACCATTAACAAAGATGGGAATAGGAATGGGAGAGCAAAGTCAATACAACAAATGTATTGATTTTCTTCTTGAAAATGACTGTTTTTAAAATGGCATGAACAAAGTAATTAAAGATACTTTATAGAAGTCTTCTAATGTTGCACATGGTTATTAATCTCAAGTTTATAAGCATATAGTTCTGTAAGTGCTTCCAGACAACATGATAGTAAATTTCTTCCAGCATAGAAGTTCTGCATGTGAAGCTATCAGCGTTGACACTGTGTACATCTTCCAACTTCTGGAAAACTATTACAAACTATGTATGTATGTCTGTCCTGCTCCCATGCTAGTTTCTTAATATTGTCATTCTAATTTTGTCACCTCTCTTCTAACTTGCTAATTTGTTCAGATCTGTTTCTATGAGACTATTGAATTAACTTTAAAAGTTAGTGCTTGCCTACCTGTACCTTGTGCAGTGCTCGTGGTGTGGATGTTTAGTCTGTTTTATTTCTAAAGATCCTCCAAGTTCTCATGAGTAGTATAAATTCCAGTCTTCAAAGTCAGCGCTTCTTTGTAGACTTCCTCCTGGTTTTCTTCCTCATCCTAACAATTCTGCGTGCACTAAAAGCAGTAGATGCACTCGTGGGCTTAGCAATGGTTCCCACAAGTTGGTTCTTTATTCAGGAGTAAGATAATGCTACAAAACTTTATTTGTTCCCCCTTGCTTTCCCTGAGCCATGAAACAAATGTCACTGGTGTCTCTGATCCTCAGATCTAAAATACTGTAAGAACTGGAGTGAAATGTGCACTTTGTAGGTGGTACAGGCTGGTTGATTTTTTTTTTTTTTTCTTTGTACCTGCTTTTAAAATCGCAAAGCATCTTTTTCTCACTTTATTTTCAAGGGGTTAAGAATTCTTTTTAAGCTACTGAAAAAACTGTGAGCATGAAGAAGGAAAGGGCTTGAGAGAAGGAGCTTGTGAGGGAAGAAGCGTGCACCGGCCCTCTTCTCCCCGCGGGCACGGGGGGGCAGGGCTGTAGGCCGCTCCTCAGCGCCCTCTGCGCTTTCCTGCGGGCTCAGTGTTGATGTGCACCTGGGCGCTTCTTCACCTCGCCGTGTGTCCCGGCCCCCAGGCTCGGCCATTTCGTTTCCGTGCGGTCCAGAAAGCGAATCCCCTTCCTTCCCGGGCCCGTGTGTGCCGGTGGAGCTCCCGGGCTGCCAGCCCGCCCTTCCCCTGCTCTTTTTGCCTTCTCGTGCGTAGGGAAGCCGGGCCCCAGGCCCCCCCCCCCATCCGCATTCTCGACCGTTACGCTCCAGAATCTACCCTTAGCGGCGCGGAGGCCGTTCGGGCCCCGTAGTGACAACAGTTGCCCAGGGCGGCTGAGCGGGCGGCAGCAGCAGCGAGGCTGAAGCCGGCGGCGATGGACGCGCAGCGCGGCCCGCCCTCTCTGCCGTGGCTGGCCCGCCTGGTTGCGCGGCGCATGTCTCTGACGTGCGGGTGGCGGCGCCTGGCGGCGGCGGGGCGGTGGGCCGCCATGGCCATCTGTCAGTTCTTCCTCCAGGGCCGCTGCCGCTTCGGCGAGAGGTGCTGGAACCAGCATCCTGCCGGCGGCCGCCATGGGTCCTCTGCTCGCCACCACCAAGGTAGCACCGAGCGCGGCGGGGGAGGGCGCTGGGGCCGCACGGCCGCCTCTGCGGCCTCCAGCCCGGGGAGCGGGAGGCGGGCGGGCGGCTGAAGGTGCAGCGGTGGGCGGCGGGGCCCGCTGCTGGGGGCGGGGGTGGGCTTCGAAGCGAAGCAGCCCCGCCTCGCCTGTCTTCGCCTTGGGCTGTCGGCGGCAGCGTCTGTTTTCGGCCCTTGGGGATTGGGTTCTGGCGAAGGTGCTGCAAAATGTGCCCCGAGAACAGAGGGAACAGGAAAACAACTCCAAAAACTTCGCCTGTAAGAGCAGCGAGCGAGTTTGAAGCACCTGCGTGTTGTACCTTTCTATGGTTGTTTGAATTGGAATGGGCTGTGGGGTTTTGGAAGCTTTCGGAACGCAAGAGACGCGATGGGCGATGCCGTCGAGCAGATAGATACAGTCACGGCAAAACAGTAGCGTGACCGCGGTGGTTTGTCTTGATACCGCCTGAAGGAGGGCCGGAGTTTGCCTGTAATGTATACAGAGATGTGTCCGAGGTCTTAAAACTTAACTGGGGAGACCCTTACTGTGTAACAGAGCCACTGCTGTAGCTGTGTAGGGAGGAGCCCCTCATGTAAATATACTGTGAGTTAACTTCCCCCCCCCCTCCCCCCCTCTGGGGTAGTTACTTTATGAAAGAACATAAGCAAAACAGAAACAAAACAGCCTCTTTTCTGCAGTGCCAGTGTGGTGGTGTTGGCACTGTGATGTGAGTTCACATGTCCCTCTGACTGAGGAAGCACCCTGGGTAACTCACTGGGTTAAGCTCACTAAACAATCAGGTTAGCTCATTAGGAAAAAAACTATGTTTTCTTTTCAGACTTCTTATTGCCACCATAAGAATAGTTCCACTTGCAGTTTTTGTTGATGTTGTGCTGTTTAAATACTATCTTAACCATTTAAGAGTTTTTTTGTTGTTTTGTTTTGTGTTTTTTTTTTCCATTGGAAGGTACTAGCGGAGGAGGAGGATGGGGTACTGCTAACCAGACATACGCTAATGTTAGCCAGCCATCTGCCTTTAAGTCTAATGCGTGGGGTGGCAGCAGAGATCATGGAAGAGGACTTTTTGGCTCCTCTGACTCTGGATCCTCGAGCGGCAGCAGCAGAAATGCAGACTTTTCACAGAACAGATTCTCTGCATTAATGAACAGTCAAAATAGTGCTGATGGCTACAAAAATGAAGAGGAGAGACTTCTGTAAGTTATAGTCCTATCTCACTGAAAGCATTTAGAATGAGCAATTTGAAAGCTTACTGACTTTAGTAGAGATAACACAGAAGACAGTCACAAGGAGGGGGTCATGTAGTAAGAACCATAGAAGACACTGCTTCATTTAGTTCTCCTGAGTTATGCTGGCACGGGAAGAAAGCGATCCTTGTTTTGACCCTGGGTTGAGCAGCTAGACAACTGTGATACTAGTAAGGTGGTTTGGTCTTTAAGTTGTGGGCAGGAGGATAAGGAAGGAAACAAAGATTTCAGTACTTGAAAATAAGGGGTCAGAGCCCCTGGGACAGCATTTCAACCATTTTTTTAAAACTCTTTGAGAAGAATGCACTATTTGACTTAGTTTTCCTGATGCTTAAGATAACAAATTGTTCTGTCAGTAGCAAAACTACTGAAAACCGGTTTCACATACGTGTATGTTAGTCAGTTGAGAGGGACCAGCAGGTTCAAGGCAATTATAGGGCAGGTGATGAGAAGCAACAGGCAGTGTGACTTCCTGAAGCAGCAGGGTTTTGGAAGGACTTTTCAGGTTTTTTTTTAAGATTACATTAAGAAAATGCTTAACAGATTATTTCTTCAGCTTCTCAAACATGAATGTATATTGTATTACAAACACCTGAAATACTTAGAATCTTTGTTTGTAACTCTGTAGTGATCTGCTGGTCTGCTTCAGTTTTTACCCTTTCACTGCCTGTTTACATTTGGACTTACTTTTGTTGATGTAGCTTCTCTTTCTCTGCTTTTGCAATGTCTGGATTTTTATGCTTTTGATTCTTTTCCCAAAACTTACATGGAGCACTTAGCTCTTTGTTTTTTTCCTCTCTTTTTTTTATTTTTTATTTTCCCTCTGAAATTTGCTGTTTAATACTGTATATGTTCATTTATATTGTAAAATCATCTAGTATTGAAAAGGTTTAAAATGGTATTGTGATCTACAGCTTCAGGGAGAGTCCTGTGATAGCATATGCCATACAAGAATTAAAATAGACTGTGTGTGCTTGGGGATTTTTTTTTTTTTTAAGATCTGGTTTGATTTACTTGCAGTTAGATGATAAAAGTAAAGTGCTTGGAAGGGACATTTATGTATCTTCCCGAGTAAGTGCATTTTTCCTACAGAGAACTGAGTACTGCTCTTGTTCATTCTGACTAGTGTCACACTTCATTAATTTTCATGGTAGCAAGTATTTGAATCTGACTTTAGATTCAGACTAGGCAATTGCTTCTGCTGGTTTTGTTTTGACCATACAATTTCACCTTCATCTGTGATTTTTATTTTAATTTTTCTAGCGAATGTGTAATGAAAGACATGGAAATTTGGGAATCTTCAGGACAATGGATGTTTTCATCTTATTCGCCAATGAAAGAAAAGCGTAATATCTCAGGTAGGTAATGCTGCATATTGTTGCTATTTAGGATGTTTCTTACATTTGTTCACACCATTGCATCTCTGTGGAACCATTTGCAAGGTGATGATTTGCCTTGGGATGGAACAGAAAGGAATATTGGATTATGGCAAATTGATTTGGGACATTCATGTCTTTGAAGTTCTGTAACAAATCTCTTTTGTGTTTTCAACTGTGTCTGACTTCCTACAGATAATAATCTCTACCAAGGCCCACTTCTTCATAACTCTAGAGGGCAATTTGAAGTATTAATATATTTTCTTGGAGGTTTTTGATTATTCCTCTCCTTACAGGCTTTGCGGATTTCTCGCCAGAAGAACTGCATCTGGAGTATTATAACTGCAGGGCAAACAATAACATTCAGGACTATGTAAGTATTTTAAAAATGCTGAATTTCATGTCAACATTTCGCGATAGGATTTGTTACTATTCTTCAGGTAGCAACTCTTGATTCATTTAATTACCAAACTCTAGGAGATTGTCAGAATGACAAAGTATTTTTACATTACTGTGCACCAAATAAAATGCAAAAATACCTGCTGGTCTGTATGCTCTACCTTCCTATTTCTGTCTGAGATCACAGGTTCAAGCTGTCAGATCTGGGCTTCTAAAACTGGTGGCCTAAATGTCTTGACACATCAGCTCCTACAGAAAGTGATGGCAATAGACTTTTAGCTAGCCTCAGTTAAATGGATGGTCTTTTCTCAGTCTAGACACTCCTTGTCTTAGTCGTATCCGTGTTCTTGTGCGTTGTTTGAGTCCTGTCTCAAAGGTTTAATGCTTTCTGCTCTTAGTCAGGTGGATTGATACAGCTGGATATATGGTGCTTTAGGTAGAAGACTGTGGAAGTTTACTGGACCTTGTTCTTTTACATACCTTTATTGCAGGGAACTAATGCTGAAAAGAGCAGATATGTTTAAAGGAGTATATACGTTTCTAGAAAGGAAGTAATATATGTTTTTATAGAAATATATCTAAATTTCTAGGTGTTGTTCCTCCCTCGTAGTCCTGTCAATATCAAGGAAGCTTGATATTGGTTAATGTTGTGCCAGAAAAGGAATTAGGCTATTGGGTGGATGCAAGTATAAACTAAATCAATGTTACAATCAATGTTGGTTCTGTATTACAGAAGGAAAAGCTGTTGTCACCATTCTTGCTTCATGTGTTTGGAATTACCAGCATTGCCTTTTCAGAGACAGAGGAGAGATTTTTTTTTTCTTAAAACAAATCCTTTGATTAAAAAAATAAAACGAAATTATTGAGCGACACACTATGCCTGATTATTAAAAAATAAAATAAACCAAGCCATTTGTGGTCTCACTGAAGCACTGAGTGCAAGTTCATGAAAGTGTCATTATATAGATGATATATGTATGATACAGTTCTCTCACAGAATGTTTTAAGTACAGCATGGCTTTTCCAAAGCATGTGTTTCTATTCTTAAACTGGGTCAAAATCTGAACTTCCCACTCTGTTGTGTAAGAGCTGATACCAAGCAACATGATCTTCCACCATGTGACTAGACACAAAAGAATTATTGATGTTTGTGATATAAGACTCTAGAAAAATTAAGGAATTAGGAAAAGATCACTCATTGCACTCTTACAGGCATTTGGGACACTATATGGTTTACTTGGTTAGTTTTTAAGGAACATTAAATTAGGCCAGGCTTCGAATAAGGTATGTTGATAAACTTAAATATAGGAAATTGAGGTTTGAAATTCCTGAAAAGTAAGTTATTTCATGACTTTCCAGTTTCTCATGTAATACTTTAATCATAGCTATCAGACAGACACAGGTACTATTTATTGCTGCATATGTTCTGTGCAGTAATATGTTGGATCACATTAAAGGAGCTGATTTAAATTAAAGAGGAAAAATCTTGCCTTTTTGACTTAATGAAGGTTTTTTTTTTTCAAATTCTAGAAATAATCTTTCTGTTGAGTTGTCAGATCATTTTCTTTTAATTTTTTTTTAAGTTTTCATCAATAATAAAAGCATGCTTTTCTTTTCCTCCTTTTTTAGATAAATTCTGTCCAACAGTTAGCAAATCAATGGAAAAATCGACTGCTTCAGTTGAAAGCTTTAAATGCATCAACAAAAGCAGCTTTGGTGAGTGTTAATGAAAGGTAAAATGTTTCTGTTCCTGATCCCATTTTTTTTATTTAATCTTGGGCAAATTTTTTTTCTCAGATTTATATTATTTTAGACACATCCCACCAAACTGTCCCACAACTGCCAACATTAATTTCTGCTATGAAGATTGCTTGAGATAAAACCAATATTAAATGGCCAGGGAAACAGAGTACGTTGATTTAAGTGGAGAATGCATGAAGTGCATTAAAGTTTTGGCACTCTGATCATACCCCTTGGTGTGTTCAGCACTGAAAGTGAAGAAGTGGGATTTGGGCTTTAGCACAGAATATTAGATGTGCCAAGGTGAGAGAACAGACTAAGTCAGAGCAATGACATAGATAGATGCGGTCGTAAAGCACGAACTGAAATAGGCAAGAGGTGAGAATGAGAGCTCGAAGGGGTGTTCAGGTCATTAACTGACAGACAAACATCTGTAAATTGTAATATATTTGTGTTTCTGGAGCAGAATAGTGCATAAGCCTTAAAGCATTTTGTTCATAGCTGCAAGAGCATGCAGTTGTGATGAAAGTGATCACTGTAAACTTAGACTAAGTCATATTAAATGCGACTGGGCAGCTATAGTTTTGCTTCCAAGTATTTATTGAAAGACATTTCCCTGCTTTGCAATCTAATTTTCATTTATGTATTTTTAATTTCTTAAGCTATCTGAACTGAAGAACACGGTCACTCAGCCATCACCTGCCTTTGGATTTGGAGGACAGCAAACATCAAGCTTTGGCTCGTCAAGTAAGTTCCTGCATTAAGAACCAACAGTTAAATGTTTTCTTGAGCTTTTCTTCTACTGCATTATAGAAATACGGCAGTGATTTACTATCACAGGTGTACCCATTCTAACACTTTTCATCAATTTTATAATTGCAGGCTTTCCTGTGAACAGCAGCAGTAACAGTGCTAGCGGTTTCTCCTTTCAGACAAGTTCCAGTCTCGTTGGTGCATCATCTGGAAACACTCCTGCTTTTGGGAGCAGCTCTTCTGCTGCTTTTAATCGTCCTGCGTTTGGTGCGATGTCCTCTCCTAGTGTATCCCATTCTGTTGGTTTTGGCAGCCCGGTGGTTCCATCTGCAGCCTCCTTCTCTTTTAAAACTTCTCAAACAACTGGTGGTTTTGGAGCTTCTGGGTTTTCAGGGTTTGGCAGTTCTTCTGCTATGAACCCTTCAAGCACCACTCTGCCGACAGCCTTTGGAGGTTTTAATGCAGCACTAGCAGCTTCTCCCTCCCATTCAAGCACTACTTTATTTGGACAGACTGCCAGTGCCTCTGCACATAACATAACATCAGCACCTTCTGCAGTCACAAACAATACTACATCAGAAAAGTTATTTACACCAAAGAGCGAATTAACAGCTGAAGAGTTGAAACAATTTGAAGCAAAAAGGTTTACATTGGGAAAGATTCCTCTTAAGCCACCACCAGTTGAACTTTTAAATATTTAGGACTTGTAGGTTTATTCTGAAATAACATGTTTTTGTCACTTCTCTGATTCCTTAAGTACACTGTTTTGTGGTTGAGTAATGTGGTTTTGTGGTTCCGTTTAGGTTAATGTTCGTTCATCTCTGTGTTCTGCAATAATAAAAACTCACAGGTATAAAAATTTGAACATTGTATTTTATCATTTCTTGGTTATGTTGAGATGGACCTTTTACATCCAATAAATGAAGTAATGAAAATTAAATTTAAAAGTTCCCTTTTATATCATGTACTGTGATATTCTGGGCAAAAACCATATTAAAAAGGTTTTGTCAAAAGTAAGAATGCAAGTATTCACAGCCTACTGTGAGTAGAAGGCCAGAAGGAAACTGGTGCGGTGCAAGATTGCTTGTTGTTGGACCACCTTGCCTTTTGCCTCTTACATAAAGGGTTTACACAGACTTTGAGAATTGTGTTGGGAGACAGAGGGCTTCTCTCAGGTCTTGTACCGTCACATGCTTCTGTCACCTAGGAGTCAGTTACCTCTCCCTGTTGATGCAAGTTACTTCTGATACCTCAGCTACACAATTTTGTGGTTGAGTAATGAAATAAAATGCTTCCATATTTTGGGGTAGAGGTACAGAATTAAGTTCTGCTGATAACCTTAAGGATCCTGTGGTATGTGTTAGAGGACTGTGGATAGTTCTGTCTTAAAGTAGTAATCATTTCCACGTCGTCTGTGCAATTTCCTAAGGACAGGCTACCTCTGATGAATGCCAAAGCTGTCTTTACTAAGTTGAAGTGTCTTTATACACAAGGCCACTGCAAGATTTTTGAGCCTCTGTACCTCAGTGCTGCTGCTGTGCTACGCAAGAGCTTAAAGCAGCTTGCTTTTGAACTTAAGCAATGAGCTAAAACCTTTTGTCTTTAGAGTATCTCAGCAGGCTGTTGCTGCTAAGCTTCACTAAGAGTGGTGAAGGCTCAAAAGGGTGCAAGCGCTTCTTTAAGTGGAAGTACTTTTGCTTAAAAAATCGTAAGGCCATGAAAAATCTGAATAATCTACTGCAGCTACCCTGAAGAACATTGGCTAGATGTTCTCAAACATCGCTTTAACTGACAGGGCCCTAAGAAGCAATGGGAATTTTGAAGTCTTAGGTCACCTTGCCATTAAGAAAGAGAAAGGTCAAGGGAGATATTCCTAATTTAGATGACAATAACTTAAAAAAACCCCTGATGTTTGATCAATTTTTTTTTAACATGCATTTTTGCAGATCATCTCCTTGCACTCAAAAGAAAAAAAAAATCAAGAAAAATCACTATTAGATGTACTAAGGCTTGGTGTTTCATCCCAAATGGGCTTCTGAGCATCTAAAAAGATGGCAGACAGCAATGTGCAAAAGGCAAGCTGTGCATTTGGCTGCAGAAGTAGAGATAAGCATAGGACAGAATAGAAAGAAATAGTATTCCTCTAGTGGGCTTACTAAACTGCAGAAAATACGCAAAGATTTGTCGGTAAGTCAAAGAAAGCAATTTCCCCAACATTTGCATGGGTGTGGGGTTTTGGTTGGTTTTTTGGGGGGGGGGGTGTTGTTTTTTGCTGTTCATCCTGTTCTGCTTTTGGTATACTTAATATCAAAGTTGGTTGCAAGCACAAAGGTGGCTAAATAATATCTTCCTTTTAGCTATAATCCTTTCATTTTTTTTCTTAACTTTTCCTTTTTGCAACTGCTTTTTTATTTGGTATATGGCTGCTCTGCAGAAAGTCCTAGTATTGTGGTGTGGCATATAGAAATACATAGAGGGTAACAGCAAACTCACAGATCTCACTTACTGTACCTTGTTTTAGAGCAAGAAAGATGAGGTGAGTGTACAAGCAAAGAGATGTAACACGTCCTGGTTAGTAGGACTTGGTCCGTGAAATAGGCGAGGACATTGAAGCTCCACATGATGTTTTTCAAGTACTTCCCTCCCTTTGAAAAAACAGGATTTATGAGTCACTGAAATTCCTGCAGTGTGGTACAAACAACGAGAAGAATTATTTGAAGTTTCGGTTTCCCAGAGATCATGGATTAATCCTCAGACAGCAGCACTTGCGACTGGCTGTACACAGGACAAAAACCCTCCAGTGCCTCAGCATGGGAAGCAGCCTCGCATCTAACAAACGGGAGTTTTCTCTGCGCTTTTTCCTCCATGTGATACTAGCAGCACTGGGAGATCTCAAAAATCTGAGCTAGTAGCAGAGACGGGGTGAGCGGTGGAAGCCTCAGAAAGCATTGCAATTCTTTTCGGAAATTTAAGCATTGTAGTAGCCACGTTGTAGCACTCACCACCTGACCTTGGAGAGGAGCTGGAGGAGTTCCCAATCAACAGGTGAGTGTGTGCTGGAGTCCTGTACAGTCCACTTCTCCTCCGTTGCAAATGGCAAAACGATCTGGGCAACGCTCTACAGCTGTCCCATCTGGGCCACCAAAAATTGTTGTCCCAAATCTGGGCTCGTTTCACCCAGCGTGCATAAAACCAGTTCACACACTGAGCCAAGGTACTGGTTTATTTCATGCTTGTGCAAAGATGGGTGCCAGGTGATATTTCACAAAGCTAGCACACCTTTTCTGTAACACAGGGCTTCTCCTCTAGGCAGAAAAATGCAAGAATCTTCTTAGCTCTAAGTTTACTGATACAGGCCTTTACAGGATTGCTTAACTAATCCTTTGCTTTCATTTAAAGTGGCAGTGCTCTAACTTTACACTATGCATGCTCTGAGAGTAGGGGGGGGTTATGAGTAGGGGGTCTACCTAGCCTAAGGGGTGTGTATTTTAGTATGTTAATTTGAATAGTTTATTCACTGTTCAAGTAATTTTCTCTTTAGCTTCACCAGCAGTTCTGTTCTCCCTGACCTTATCTTGGTATTCCCTTGTTCTGGCAGATTTATGGCGTCATCCTGTTCTTTCGGGGCCATGTCTGCCATCTTACTCTCTTAGTTTATCTGTCTCAGTTCTCCCTTTCCCGTGCAGATCCCCCTTCATTCCAAGGTAAGCTCAGTGACCGTTTTCTCTCTTTCAACATATCTTTTCCCTGATCTGTTTGAAACAATTAGTCTGAGATTCAACAAATTCCCTACTCTGAGACTTAGGAAGGCAAATCTAACTTTCCCCAAGTCTCGTTTTCTAAATCCTTTTGGATCCTTGCTATGTTGCTAGTGCATTGAATAAAACATTGAATTATCACAAAAAGACACACAAACATCACCATTCTGATGACTACTACACTTATGATCTTTCTAAACGTACCTCCAAAATCAGGAAACCATGAAGTAAGTCAAATCCAGATTTCAGCAAACCCAAAAGCAGTATCGTCTTTTGTACATCAGGTAGGATTCACGTTTGCTGCCAGATTTACACAACAACTTGTGTTAATTACGGTATGAACCCCTCCTTTCAAAGCTAAGACCATATCTAATGAGCAAGTTTGAAATGCACATTTTCTTCCCAGGGTGTAGCTTGTATGGTAAGATTTGTATACTTTACACTAATTATCATCATTATTAATTTTAAGGAAATAATGGTTTCCTTCTTTCTTATAATGCTCATTATCCTTAATTAAATTCAAGTTTCTGCAAAGCAAGGTTAAGGTTATAGGAGTTAGTACTACCAATACATAAAACAATATTAAGAATCCTTGAGGACAGCCCAGTTCAGCACAGGCACTTCCAAACTCCAAGTACTGTTCATTAGTTCAGATGTTTCTGGAGATCTTTAGTTTCAAATCCCCAGTGGGGACTGAAGTCCACTGCTTTTCGGGAGGAGCTTTTTTTACTCCGGTATAGTGAATCCACTGATTAACTCCTTCCACTTTTACTGCTCTATGTGTGGTCAAAAGCACCAGGAAAGGTCCTTTCCACTCTTCTCTCAGTGGTTCATCTTTCAGAGTTCATATGTAGACATAGTCTCCTGGTTTAAAAAGACATGCACTGGTGAATCCAAAGGTTGGGGGCTCGCTGATTAAAGTACCTCTCAAGCCCAACTGGTGCGATGAAGGAAAGCCTTCGGCCAACCTAAGAAAGTACCTAGTAAAAACCAATAAATATTTATCTTGATTACACCTTAGTAACTCAGAGAAGTCTATCTGCCAATATTCTCCCTGAGTAATTCCTCTTTTTATATCCCACATTGGTGGCTGTCTTTGTACTTTTAGGTTAATGGCACAACAAATTTTGCAGCTTTTTACTGGTATATTTGCAAGGGTTTGCATCTTCAGCCCATGGCACATTTTCTAACACTGCTTATCACGGCATCAGCTCCCCTATGAGTTTCTTCATGGGTCTTTTGAAGGAGGCCTTGCATCACTTTAGATGTGGTGAGGGGTTGTTGATACGGAGTTACCCACCACTCTTCTTCACTTTCAGAGCATTTTAAAGTCTTTGCCAATTTATCCTCCTTTTCAGTATATTGAGGCGGACGCAGATCTATTCTCTTGTCAGGAGCCAGAGCCCCAACTATTCATTCTTGCATAGCAGCTTTCTTTGCGGCTGAATCAGCTCTTCTATTTCCCTGTACGAGTTCCCCTTGTCCCGTTTTGATGGGCCTTGCAACACATTATTGCTACTTTTTTGGTCTCTAAAACTGCTTGTAGCAATTTCATAATCTCTTGTCCATATTTGATAGGATGTCCTTGGGAACTTAATAATCCTCATTCTTTCCAAACAGGACCGTGGGCATGAACCACTCCAAAGGCATATTTTTAATCTTTATATATATTTACTCTTTGTCCTTTTCAGATTTCAAGGGCTCGGGTTAAGGCAATTATTTCTGCTTCCTGCACAGACGTATTGTGTGGAAGAGGTCGAGCTTCTACATCTTCCCAGCAGGTTACTACCGCATATTCGGCCCTTGTTTCCCCATTCTGCACAAAGCTGCTAGCATCAGTGAATAATTCCAGATCTGCATCATTTAGCAGTTCATCTCTGAGATCAGGCCTGCTGACATACATTTGTTCAATGGTAGCCAGGCAATCATGTTGTAAAGGCTCATGTTCTGCAATGGGTAACAGCATGGCTGGGTTCAGAGACAAAACTGTTTCAAGTGTAGTATTGTCCTGTTCTGGTAGGCTGGCTTGATACTTCAGCACTTGACTTGGGGATATCCAATGACGCCCTTTTTGATGTAAAATCGCCATTACAGAATGAGGAACTAGCACTGTCATGGGCTGCCCTGAAGCTAACTTGTGCACTTCTTCAACTTGCAGTGCAGTGGCTTCTACAGCACGCAGGCAAGTCGGCGATCCTTTACTTACTTCATCTTATTGTCTTGAGAAGTAAGCCACAGGTCTCTTCCAACTGCCAAGAATTTGTGTCAACACTCCCGAAGCCACTTGTCTCTCATGTACAGATAATTGGAAAGGTTTAGTCATACCTCTCAGGCCCAGACCAGGAGCTTTCATTAGTCCCCTTTTGATTTCATCAAAACTCTTTCTGCATTCAGGGGTCCACTCCAAGAGTTCTCCTGGGCCTTTGATAGCAGCATACAATAGCTTGGCTAATAGTAAAAAATTTGGGATCCAGATCCTGCACCATCCAGCCATTCTGAGAAATCCCCTCAATTCTTTCTTTGATTTAGGAACTGCTATTTGGCTTATAGCCTCTTTTCATTCAGTGCTCAATTCCCTTTGCCGTTTAGAGATTTCAAAACCTAAATACCAAACCTTTTCCTTTACTATCTGTACCTTTTTCTTAGAAATTCTATATCCTGCCAGTCCTAAGAAATTCAACGGACATGTATATGGATTGGGTACCACAGAACAGACATCAATAGTCACTCAATTGATTTCTCTTAGATCCTGGACCAGTCAATACTCCTGTGATCAAGGTTTCTTTACCAGTAGTATAGGGGTATTAAAGGCTGACTGACGTTCCCTTAACAGTCCATATTCTAAGAAGACATTGATCAAGGGTTCTAACCCTTTCCATGCATCCAGCTTTATGGGATATTATTTCTTTCTTGCTGGTTGAGTCCCTGGCTCAAGCTTTATTTTAACAGAAGCCATGGTTTTGTTTGCTTGTTTAGGCTTCTCTGAAGCTCATACCAAAGGTATTACAGTGTTCAAGACTGCTTCTGGAATATCTCCATCTCAAATTTCTTTTGTAAAGTCCTCTTCAGTTAACAAGCAGATTTAGGCTTTCCGTGATGCTTCTTGTGGAATATGCAGCTGCACAGAATCCTCGGAAAAGGTTATTTGGGCATTCAGTTTGCATTAAAAAAAAAATCTCGTCCTAATAACAGTAGAGGACATTCTGGCACATATTGGAACTCCGAGTTAACTTGGTACCTCCAATCTCACATTCCAGGGGTTTTAAAAAGGGATGCAGATCATGCTTTCCTGTTGCCCCAACAATAGGTACACAAATTTTACTCAATGCTCCTCTAAAACAAGTTACATCTGAGTGTGTTGCCCCACTATCAATTAGGAAGTCAATTGTCTCATTCCCCAACCTAACTGGAACCAGAGAGTCAGCTGGGGGAATTCTGATTCTTTACCCCAGTCCCCTTCATACATTATCCGAATCTTCTAGGATGACAAGATCATCCCCCTCATCATCTTTGCTTTTTAATTTTTGGGGCATTATTAGGATCCCAGCCAGGGTCTTCTCTTGCTGAAAATTGATCTGGATCCTCCTGTTTATTTCTGTGTTCCCCTTCCTCCTTGGCCTTTTCCAAAACCACTCATCTTTCTTTGGAGGTAAAGAGAGTTTCCATTAATGCCTGAACATGTCCCCAATTAGGATGATGGGTCATCATAATAGTTTTAAGCAGCCCATGTATTCCTTCAGGATTATTCCAACAGAACCCCACAGATTGTTTCCAGTTTAATAAATTTGACACTATAAAAGGAACATGGACATAAACTGGTTGTTCTACTGGCCCTACTGCCTGTCTCAAAGGGGCTTGTTTTATAGGGTGTTGTCCCCTCTTTTTACCAGATATAGGCCTAAAACTTTCATCCTCCACTCCCCTCTCCGCCCTTTTCTCGTTCCCTTTCTATGGTGGCGGTGCAGGTTGGGAACCACAAGGCGGGGCTGATGTTACTCATAATCACACATCATCTTCCCTATGCGAATTACATTTCTTTCCATTCATACAATCCCTACAGGACGTAGCTAACCCCCCCTTTACATTTTCTTCCATTTCAAACTACCAATTCTAGTGAAGTAAACATATTTTCTTTCAGACTGCATTGAGGCCAAGTATTATGATCATTATATAGAGTAATAAAAGCACCAGCATATGGCATTTCATTCCGTTTCCCCATTCATCTGCAGAACAACACTAATTGTATTATTGTATTATAATTCAAAGACCCATTATCTACCCACTGTTCTCCATCTTCCAATTTATAATGTGGCCACCCTTGGTTACAATATCTTTTCATTTCACTTTTAGCCATAGGATCCCCTCCAAATTTATCCCAGTGTTTTAGGATGCATACCAATGGTGTACAAGGAGGTACTGGGGTAGATGACATTCTCATCTCTTTTCCCACAAAAAATTCCTCTACGGACCTTTTGATACACTAAGCCTCAGCTTCCCCCCTTGTTGATTAAGATAGGAATCCTCTTCTTCCTATCAAAGATTTTAGCGTGCATATTTGTATTGCAGCGTATTCCAGTAATGCAACTTATGCAGACTGTTAGAGATGGAGTTACATTCTCCCTTCGCCTCTTTCCAACCATACCTCTTCTTTGCGCTGCTGCACCTTTGAGTCACTCACCACCCAATATCAGAAAGGAGCCAGAGGAGTCCCGGATCAACAGGTGAGTGCGTGCCGGAGTCCTGTACAGTCCACTTCTCCTCCGTTGCAAATGGCAAGACGATCTGGGCAACGCTCTACAGCTGTCCCATCTGGGTCACCAAAAATTGTTGTCCCAAATCTGGGCTCGTTTCACCCAGCGTGCATAAAACCAGTTCACACACTGAGCCAAGGTACTGGTTTATTTCATGCTTGTGCAAAGATGGGTGCCAGGTGATATTTCACACCTTTTCTGTAACACAGGGCTTCTCCTCTAGGCAGAAAAATGCAAGAATCTTCTTAGCTCTAAGTTTACTGATACAGGCCTTTACAGGATTGCTTAACTAATCCTTTGCTTTCATTTAAAGTGGCAGTGCTCTAACTTTACACTATGCATGCTCTGAGAGTAGGGGGGGGTTATGAGTAGGGGGTCTACCTAGCCTAAGGGGTGTGTATTTTAGTATGTTAATTTGAATAGTTTATTCACTGTTCAAGTAATTTTCTCTTTAGCTTCACCAGCAGTTCTGTTCTCCCTGACCTTATCTTGGTATTCCCTTGTTCTGGCAGATTTATGGCGTCACCCTGTTCTTTCGGGGCCATGTCTGCCATCTTACTCTCTTAGTTTATCTGTCTCAGTTCTCCCTTTCCCGTGCAGATCCCCCTTCATTCCAAGGTAAGCTCAGTGACCGTTTTCTCTCTTTCAACATATCTTTTCCCTGATCTTTGTGAAACAATTAGTCTGAGATTCAACATGTTGACTAGTAGCCAGAATATTCGGTGCTTCCTCAGAGATGTCTTAGACAGGAAGTTTCCCAGCTGGGAAAGTTCTTTTCTTGCTCTGTTAATATCTGTCCAAGGCAAAACCAAAACACTAGAAACAAATCCCTACCCATCAGGACTAACAGTACACGTCCACAGAGGTGTAGCAGTCAACGTAAATGGATCTGATCCCTTCCCTTTGAACCAAAATATGCCAGCACTTGCCGAGAGAGTGACAAGAGTGCAAGGCTGAGCATTGAGGGAGGGCAGCTGTATGTGCCTGCCACCTCTCCCGGGAATGATTTAGGGGGCCAGCAGTAAAGCGGGAATCTCTCTCCCATGAGTTTAAAGAGGCAGATTAGCTTGCTGACACTGGGAGTGAATATGTCTCTTGGCCTTGAAACTCTTACTTGGAATTGCCTGGTTTTCTCATTAAAAATAACCAAGTGAAAAATGAGAGCGTGGTTCTCAGCAACTCACCCTTAGGCCATATTCTTATTTAATCCGCAATGCTGTGGCAAGGTTTCAGTGTGGTCTGCAGCAGAATAAAGCTAGGCACATTCTTACAATGCTGTATCATGCAACAGGCTCCTCGGTGGGACTTACACTACTGCAAAAGAAAAAAAAAATTAGATCTTAAAATGGAGGGAAGAAGAGCAAGAAGAACAACAAGATTTAAATGTCAGCAGGCTGACCAACATTTTGGTTTGGGTATGCGGATTGCTTCGTCTTTCCTCCACAGACAGTAGGGTTTGTTCTCCCCATGTCACATGAGAGACAGCAGAAACAAGTTTTACGTCTTACTCCTTCCAGCAGGCAGATCTGTTATGTGGCTAATTGCATATAGTCATCAGAAAAGTGATCAGGTGGTTTTAAAGTACCTGCAGCAATTATATCCTGTTCCACCTGAATTTCTGTTTCATTATGGCAGTGCGCTCTCACTGAACTAAATGCTTCCTAGTCAGGATTGAGTCATGCTTCTCTAAGTCTTCCATGGAGCCTTATCTTTGCAAATCACATGAAATGTGCCCATCGCATATGCCCTACAAAGTAATTACATTAATTCTGTTTATACAAAATAAACTCACCCTCCTGTATGAATCAAACAAGCAACATTTGCCTGCGTGTGTGTAAAACCAAGTCACATCACTTTTAAAGGGAGACTGATGAGGTACAGGCTTCACAGAATCATAGAATGGTTAGGGTTGGAAGGGACCTTTAAAGGTCACCCAGTCCAACCCCCCTGCAAGAAGCAGGGACGTCCCCGACTAGATCAGGTTGCTCAGAGTCTCATCCAACCTGGCCTTGAATGTTTCCAGGGATGAGGCATCCACTGCCTCTCTGGGCAACCTGTTCCAGTATTCTACAACCCTCATGGTAAAAAATTTTTTCCTAATATCTAATCTAAATCTACCTCCCTCTATTTTAAAACCATTACCCCTTGTCCTATCACAAGAGGCCCTACTGAACAGCCTCTCCCCATCTTTCTCGTAGGCTCCCTTGAGGTACTGGAAGAGCCTCCTCTTCTCCAGGCTGAACAGCCCCAACTCTCTCAGCCTGTCCTCATAAGAGAGGTGCTCCAGCCCTTTTATCATCTTCATGGCCCTTCTCTGGACCCTCTCCAGCTGGTCCATGTCCTTCTTATGTTGGAGGCTCCAGAGCTGGATGCAGTACTTGAGGTAGGGTCTCACCAGGGCAGAGTAGAGGGGGAGAATCACCTCCCTCGACCTGCTGGCCACGCTTCTCTTGATGCAGCCCAGGATGTGGTTGGCCTTCTGGGCTGCAAGGGCACATTGCTGGCTCATGTTGAGCTTCTTGTCCACCAGCACTCCCAAGTCCTTCTCCTCAGGGCTGCTCTCGATCCATTCTCCGCCCAGCCTGGATTTGTGCCTGGGATTGTCACAACCCAGGTGCAGGACCTTGCACTTGGCCTGATTGAACTTCGTGAGGTTGGCATGGGCCCACCTCTCCAGCCTGTCAAGGTCCCTCTGGATGGCATCCCTCCCCTCCAGCATGTCAACGGCATCACACAGCTTGGTGTCGTCAGTGAACTTGCTGAGGGTGTGCTCAATCGCACTGTCCATGTTACCGACAAAGATGTTGAATCATCTGATTGTTTGATCTCTGATAGTTTAGCTTTTCTGTTTAACCAGTGCTGTTGCATTTTTTTTCCACAGCCTAACAAGTACCTGCACAGCTCTGGGTTCTGATGCACTTCAGTATTAAGCCACTCCTCACAGTCACACGGGATTTTGTCGTCATAGCTTACTTCTGCACGTACAGGCTTCTCTTGAAGTATCTGTAACGACAAAATAGAACTAAAAAAAATCACATAAAATTGAAATCAAAGTTTAGAAACAAGGGTTACATCTTTTAAAAAAGTCTGGTATCCCTTTTCTGTATGATAAATGGACAGTAGATGAGGTGGAGAAGAACTCTCTGCATTCGGCATACATGAACTCTTTCAGGCAGAAGGGAGCCTTCAGCATTCTCCAAAGGCCTGTGTGCTTGCTCAGCAGCTCCCACAGGGCTGGGGACCAACAGGCCCTCGCAAAGCCAAGCGCTGCTGGAACTTCACTGTAGGAACCTGGCACAGCATAAAAGTGAGATCCAGCCTGCAGGCAGATCTGAATGCCTTGAGACAAGGCTGTCTCAAATTTCACTGTAGATCCTGGAGTCTGCTTCAGACATCTGTGTCTCTATCTAACCTAACTGACTTGCCTGGAGACTGATGCCTTTACCCATTGCCCTGTGTGCCTCCCACTCCTCCCAAGCTCCCCTGCTTTTGCAGACCGGGGGACACGACTCTCTTGGCCTCCCTATGCAGGTTTTGTGGAGGGAAATGGCCACCAGAAACCCCATCCTCTCCAGAGGTCTCTACCTCTTCCTGAGCCCTACATGGGAATTCACATGTGCCTACAAGGCTAAGAGCCATGTTGGGACACGGTATTCATGAATTATTTGAAATACCCCCAAGCCAACTCACTAAGACAAGCAGAGCTGTACAACATCACATGTAGGTGCTGATACAGCTCCACCATGACTTGTCTTTCCAGCTGGTGCTGTTTCAAGCTTTTGGCCCATTAGTGTCCTTTACTCACACATTCAAACTCCGTATCACATGAGATTTCTAGCAAAATGAATTCCTAAACCTTTAATCGTGTTGTAGATGGTCAACTCCTCCCACCTGTTCTTCCCAGACAGCTGTCTTTGCCTGTTCTTCTCAGGACAACACCTAGAAACTCAGAGATACCGAAGATATCCTCCCACCACCTCAACAAAAGAGTGCTTCTGGTTCTCCAGACACTTGTCCGAAACAGGTCAGAAGGTTTCTTTCCTCCTAAAAAAAACACTGATACAGTGATGTACCTTCCCGCCTGGCTTGTCCTCTAGCCCCCCACCCCTTTAGTAGGGAACGTGCTATGAGGATGGTCTCTGTCTCAAGGTGTGCGGTGGGAGGCAGAGATGGCAGCAGCATTTTGTCATCCATCGGGTGTACAACCCAGAGATGGAGGAAGCATGTCTGGGTCTTCACGCAATTATGACTGTAGTCTGTCTGCTAACACTTGTTTAATTATCTGCAGCTGTTAACAATCAGATTAACTTTCTCCTATTTTTCTCCCTGTTGGAGCAAGTCCAAAGGAGGGCCACGAAGATGATCAGAGGGCTGGAGCACCTCTGCTGTGAGGACAGGCTGAGAGAGTTGGGGCTGTTCAGCCTGGAGAAGGGAAGGCTCCAAGGAGACCTTATAGCGACCTTCCAGTACCTCAAGAGGGCCTCCCGGAAAGACAGGGAAAAACTCTTCAGTAGGGCCTGTTGTGATAGGACAAGGGGTAATGGTTTTAAAACAGAGGGAGGTAGATTCCGACTGGATGTCAGGAAAAGATTTTTTACAATGAGGGTGGTGGAACACTGGAACAGGTTGTCCAGAGAGGTGGTGGATGCCCCATCCCTGGAAACATTCAAGGCCAGGTTGGACGGGGCTGTGAGCAACCGGGTCTGGTTGGAGATGTACCCTGCTCCTTGCAGGGGGGTTGGACTAGATGGCCTTTAAAGGTCCCTTCCAACCCAAACTATTCTATGATGCCATTTTCCCCTTCTGAGCAATGCTGTACAGAGGATGAGGAAAAGAGAAGGGGGGAGGGGCGGGGAAGCAGGCACAAAGCAAAGTACTCAGGAAAGTTTGCTGAAATCCATGATACTGCCAGGGGAAAAAGCCTGGGCATCCTAACTTTTGGTTATACGGTTGAAAACCACATCCATCCATCTTTTCACAAAAAAAACTACAGAGCAATGCCTATCAACGTACACACACTACACAAGTAACACAAGCAATGTAAGTTAATCCTTGCAGCGGGAAATGCATCTGGTTGCCAATAATAGGTCCATATTGATGTAACCAAGTTATGCTGGACATAGGAGGCTGTCCTATCTGTGCTGAAAAAAAAAAAAACAGGGGGCTCTCTCTGACCTTTTCTTCTCTATCTACTTTTGGTTTGGAAAAATATTGGGTAACATTAAAGAGATTAGCAGAGTGTCTCAATATTAAATACAGTACTGGAGAACAAACAAATTAATGCACACAAGACGCTTCTTGATCACAGCTGCAATAAACTGGTTCTGGCAGCAAAGAGATTTTCTCCTACTTAAGTGGTCACTGGACACATTCCATCCTTATGATGATCTACTTTGAGAAGGTTTATTCTTCCAACAATAACATAACAGAACCAGTCACGAACAGAGGGAGTCCTATAAAGTAACTAAAGAGTACATGAGAACAATATGTGGTGGTTTTTTGTTTTTTTAAAAATCTGTTGGGGTGTGTGTGTCTGTAATTTATAGCTATGCATCCTAGATAATTTACTTAGGAGTCTGTATATATTGCAGTACTTGGTGTATAGGAAGAGGAAATAAATTGCTTTTTACAGCATTCCCACCTCTGACGCAGGGTCCGCGATGATTCACGCAATCCTGGAGGTCAGCCGGAGGACTCGAGAGCCGAGAAGCCCCAGTGCACGCTGTGCGTCCTATGTGCCCTGCTCAGCTCTTGCAGCCCCTCAGTGTGGGCCCATCTCTAGAAAAGATGCCCCAGAGCTGTGACGCTGGCTGTTAGCCATTTAAAAATTTCCGTATGGAAGCACGGCTTCCAAACGGCAATTTAAGTTTCTGACAGGGCATAGGAGCCAAAAAACTGCTGAGGTCCAACTCATTACGTTTTCTGGTTTATATTCAAATTACTAAATTTTAGCAGGTTTCTTAAGAAAACAACGCGGTTTTGATTATACTGTCTGATCATCTGTCTGTGATTCCTTCTGCACCAGTCCCTTGTTTTTAACCCCATGGCCAATTTCCAGGCGCTTAAGTCTCGAAGATGACTGCATTCTCATAGCTGTAGTAAGAATTGGCAGCTGGATGAGGAGGGAGACCAAAATTAGTGTTGCAACTGAAAGAAAAACAGGCAAAACTCAGTTGCTATGAATACCGTTAGCAACTGGCTGGCTGATCAGCACCCATGTAAATCTGGTGCCTAGAGTAGTTTGCCAGACTTTTGCCCCATTGGGATCTTACAGAGGCACCAATCTGTAGGAAACTCAATTACGCAGGCACATTGGTCAAAACCAACTTGTTTCAAACAGCAAAGAAAATTCTTCCACATTCAAACATGAAGTTAACCCAGGAACAAGGAGTAATAGTATGTTCATAAGCTCAGATATAACAAAGAACTGAGGCTCCTCACTTCCCACTGGATTGCTAACTTGCTGCCAATTTTGTACTTAATTGAAATCAAGTAAACTATCCATGATCCAAGAGCTGTGCTGACGGACCCCAAGCCTCATCATTCCTAGGATCCTGCTCCTGTAGGTTCTTCCATCAGGGATCTTTCACTTAAATGAAATCAGAAATAACAATCTTACTAAAATAAGACAATTGTTACAATATTTTGTTTACCTTCTGGCCATTTCTAGCAATAATTGTTTGCTATCCCATTACTGTATCACTAACCGTTCATCCTATTGTATAACACACTATATTAATTTGTGCTTTTTCCTTTGGTGGAGAATCCCATTTCTGCCAAAACACATGTGAAATTTTTCAAGACATTTCACAGATCCTCAGATTAGTTTGAAGAAAGTACTGGCTATAAATATCAGCTGAGGAGATTTGCAACATATTCTTTCATCTTCTAATCTTAAACCTAACAAAACTTACTCCATAAGGCTTAAGGCACAGGAGAGTCTGAATGTGAACAAACTCAGACAATTTGAGGTGTTTTTCCATCACGCACGGCAGACTCAAGAAGCCCAAACAGCCACTGCCTCCCTGTGTTCAAACCTGATGGAGTTGCCTGTGTATCACCATATGCAGCCTCCTTTACTCCGCAGGGCAACCACTGCCCCCCAAAAGGCTCCGAAAGATTCAAGGCAACCCAGGTCTAAGTATGAATATTCAGATTCACCTGTAAACTGAAGCTTGGATAGACTTCAGAGCACAGCTCTGATGAACTTTCCACAGGAAACACCACTGAACCAATAACCAGATCTCCTCTGACTTGACCTAGCTTCTGCCTGCTCTTATACCATCCTCTCCAGATGGTGACCTCTTACCCAGTTATCATACAAGGCTTGATAAAACTTTTGAAACAGTCAGGCAAGACTTCCCCTGCTCAAATGTAAAACAAGAGAAAGCAAAGAGCAGAAAAACACTAGATGTAGCCTTCAGCCCTATTGCATTTCTCCTAGAATACCGGCACTGCTGGGGGGAAAGCTTCCTTCTGCTTGCTTCAGTTGTGGTCCATTGCAGCCTAAGAGGGTGAAAGCAAGGAAGCAGCTATTGAGAAATCCCTTCCAATAACAATGAGAAAAGGATGAGCGTAAAAATTTGCCAGGGTCCTTAGCAGAGAATTGCATCTCTATGTACCTTCTCCTCTCTGTGGGCACACAGGTTCCACTGAGATTTGTGTCCTGGATCGTCAAAGCATTACCCTAATCATAACAAAAAAAAAAGCTGTAACTATGCTACTTTCTCTCATTCTCTGCTGCCACACTCTCTTCCTGCCCCTCAAGTGTTGCTACCTGTATTGGCCAAGTTGGAAGCCACCAAAGATTGCCTGCTGGTCCTATGGCTACCCCAAGAGCTTGAGTTAACACAAGAGCAACCTTTGCTTACAATCAATTAATTGTATAGATAATAGGCAAGTACTAAGTAGGGCTGCATTTATCCAGGGCACCAAAGCTGGCACAGTAAAAGACTGGCTGAGCCAAGTGATGCCATAGAAACACAAGAGCACATGAAAACAGAGCACTCCTGCAATACCAGCAGTTGGCTGCCTAGATGATCATTATATCGTCGTTAAATGCTTAGCACAAAGCAGTGATAGCTGATTATGTCCACTAAATACTACTGTGGTACTAACTAAGTGGTTCTATTAGCAAGTTCGTTTTGCTAGTTCTTAATTACAGAGAAACTTGGGAAGATGTAAACATCAAAGGAACCCTCTTCCCCAACCAGATAATTCTTGGTTTCTTTATTCCTATGACATTTTAGAATTGCCCACCCTATTCAGTTTGAAGACCTGCTGTAGCCTATTGGGATTTAAAATAATACATGCTTATTTAAAGCCTTTAAAGGTAAATGAAAGGTTACACAGACTGGTGCAAAACTGCTTCCCTTCAATGGTTTGCAGGTACATAAGAAACAGAATTAAATATCCTTCTGGTCTCCCAGACTGTCCACTATAATCCCTCAGGCCAGTCATTTTTTAACTGAATTTAAAAGCTCTCCCTAAAGATCATGATGTATCTTTAAGCACAGAGCTGTCTGCTCTCATCATTAGCTCTGTAAATTATTATTAGCAAAAAACTTGTGTCCATCAACTCTTTCTCCACACAATCTTTTGCAAAAGCACTGGAGGACTGACTCAAACACCAAAGGAACTGGGATTCAGAAAGGAACTTAACCAAAGGTCACTACTGGGAAACAGATCCTTACAGACACTACTACAGCCTTGAAATGGCCCTAGACTGAGGCGTAGCAAAAGGAAAGGACCCATCCAACCAGAATACAATGAGTAGGGATGGAGTCTCTTTTAAACTGCCTGCTTTGTCTTGGTCTATATTTGCTCTGATTTATATAGTGAATAGTTCTTCCCTATGTTCTAACCAGACGTAGTTCTTGAGAGTCAAAGACTTTCTTGGGTATCACGGATGCTTGCTTTAAGAAGAAGCCATCTCAAAGCTCTGGTGACTTGGTGGTCCCCACCCAACAGGAAATCATCTTTCTTGTGTTATAAAGAACCTGAAACTGTTTGTTTTTAATTTAAAGATAATATCTATTACAAATACATTTATGAGAGAGAGTTCTAAGTAATCTGGAAACATGAAAAGCATTCAAATACTATAGGAATGAAAACTATAAAACGTGTAGATAAATAAAAGACAGAGTTTGCACAGACCTCTGTTTTCAGTGTAGAGTGGTGATGAAGAAGCAGATTCTGTAATTTGAGCAAAAATTTCAGGAAGACTGTATTTTCTGGGCTTTTGAGTCCTATCTGCATGAACACACCGTCTTGAAGCTTTCCAACAAATGTCACCTGAAGTCCAAAGCATGTGACTATGGAACAGTGTAAATGTGCTCCCTGTAATTCTAAGACCCTTGAATACCTAGCACTAAATTCTTAAGGAGATACTTTGTGATTTTCATACAATTTTCCACTGAATTGAGATAGCTAGGAAGATTTTTAGCTGCTTCAACAGAGAAGCTGTTGTCAGTGCATTGTCCATCCCTGGGAGAGACTGTATCAGCTCCTGGCAAAAGCGGTTATCCAGAGGGAAGGGGAGCTGGATTACGACATTTTGGTGGGCGGCTCCACCAAACCACAATGTAATCTTGGATCACTTTCTCTCAGAACTGAGCCATTTCCCACTAATTAGAGAAATAAATCAAAGTTTCCTTTAAAAGTTGAAGGAATGAGCAAGATTCCTTACAGGGTATTAGAGGTGCTGGAGGGATGTATGGGGTCAGAAACGCGCTGCCATTCCTCAGCGCAGTGAGCACAGCGTTGATGGTGGTTATTGACACTGACATATACAGCTAGCTGCCTGGTATTTTTATGTATTGTTGGGCTTGCAGCCCTCATTTTGCTTAAACAAACTAAACCTCCCTACTCTTGATTTTCCTCCCTTACTTGTAGAAAGCAAAGTAAGTTATTTACCCAAAGAGCAGAGTGGCAATGGAGTCTCTTTCTTCATGTTCATACATCTTTTTCCCAGCTGCAGAAGATGTTTTGAACACCCCACCTCATCGTGCTTTCCCTCTTGCTGTTCGGATAGCCGAGATGGAGAGGATGATGAAGGACTCTGTCTTACAGACTCTTTGTAAAGCAGCCCCAGACAGTAGTGAAGTTTTTAACATTTTCTTTCTGAAAAATCTCTCTAGCTTCTCTCCTCAGTCACATGGCCCTGTGCATTCACTATGAAGCTTTTTATCTCGCTTCAGTTAGATGGGGAGATACGCATCGAAGTCACTTTTGTTCTAAGTGTTAAGATACAAGCAGAAAATTAAAGCCAACAAACTCATCTCACTGTTCCGATGGTTCAGCTGTGGTCTAATGAGACAATTTAGAGACGCCTTACAGTTAAGACATCTACCAGAATCCAGAGCTGCATTTCTTCTGAGGTATTGGTGAAATCCATGCAAATCCATGCAAAATGGTGATCTGAAGAGTGGCTGCTGCTGTCAGTGCTCCAGCTCGGTGACGCGGAGCCTCAGCAATGTTATTTACTCTTCTCACCCTGCTGCCGAGCGGCAACCTCACTGCAGCTAACGGCATCAGACGATGCTTTCACCGTGAGGGTCCTTTGCTCATTTTCACCTATCAGTGACCTTCAGCTGAGTTTTGCTGCTCAGTAGATTATTTCTGCCTAAAAATGTAAACATTTGCATATGCCAAGTAAAAGTATAAGGGCACAGAAGGGGAAGATAACATAAACGCGGATCTGGGTGAAATCCAGTAATTCAGCTGCCAAAACAGGTAAGCAGCTTCACCAAGTTTGCTCCCAGCTTCAAACTTTTGAATTTAATCCTAGATAACAAACACCGTGACAAAGTAAAGAAGCTCCGACTTTGCATTATATTCTAAATAAAATAAATATGCCTGTTTGGGCTGTATACTACATCTCTTTACATTTGTCAACGTCTTGATGAAACTTCTTGATTTGAATAAAATTCAAATACAATGAAACATATTAGTAATTAATTAGTCTGCCCTCAGCACCCATCTGATGTAGTTTTTACTTGTTATCAGGACATCCACAGAAGTTTTTAAGAAAATTACTCAGTGAAGAATGATTTACAAGTTGAGTTTTCTCGATGCCCATGTCTTAGCAAATGCTGATTTTTCTTATGTTTTTATTTGTCACTCTACAAAGCACCATTCAATAACCAGCTTTTCTTGCTAAAAGTTCTTTTGTAAGATGCATTTTGTGTAATAATGGAAAAACTAGGCACTTGGAAATGTAGCAAACAATTGGTAACTAAGAGATCAAATTATCTCTATTTTCGTTTTATCATTTTGTTCCTATTTCATAAAACGATATTTTTTTGTCTTCATCTGAACACCAATCACCACAACTGCAGCATGAAAAATCAATGTAAATTTATAGAGGTCTGAATGTACAATCCATTTCCCTCCACTTACGCTTCTCATGTCTTTACTTTCTTTTCTTCAGGACTATTCAATTTTTTATACTTTGACATCAGACACTTACAGTACAGAATTAAATTGAGAATATTCAAATTGGATTTGATGTCCTTCACTGAGAAGAACTGCAACTGTTTTACATTGGATCTGAATTATTTTTTCAGAACTGTTCAACTTCTTTCCACATGCAGCAGAACTGAGCCATTTGCAGTGAAAACGTAACTAACCCCTCGTGTTAGGCACGAAAGAGCTTTCTCCTCCTTCCAGACCACTGGCGTACAGTAGTGCTCCCAGCAACCGGCTGCAATTAAGCAACACAGCTGAGGGAAGATTTGTTAAGCTATTTTGCTCTTTTAGGAGAGGCAATTACAACTATAGATCTAAGAACCAGATTTTTTTTTCTGTTACATGATGCACACACATTTTCTGCAATGTTTCTTATCAGGTTGCACAGTATTTCCCGTGCAGAGCTCATAGCTCTGGTGATCAGTGCGTTACACCATGCTAGATAGAGAGATTTTACCCTTTGTATTTCACTTAAGCCAGGGATTGCAAGTAGGCTGCTGTATGAAATCAATTTTTTGGTTCTCATACAGTAACATAATAAAGTGATGTTAAGCTTTCCAGTACTGGCAAAGAAAGTTGAAATAAAATATCCATATTCCAATGCAGATTTAAAACAGAACCAGTGCAAATTTACTGCTCCTATCACAGAGAATATAAATACAGGATATTGGTGTTTAAGACAAACTCAGAAGACTAACTCTGATATATTTAGTATATGTCATTATGTGTTTTCCTACCCACATGTGATCAGAACTGTTAAAGATTATTATGCAATGCATTTGGGAACAGGGCATTAAAAATACACTCTTCTCCCAGCGACAGCAAACCAGCAGCTCCTATTAAAGTTTTTGCAAGCAGGAGCCCCTCCAGCTGCGCATCAGAGGGCCAGGGCAGTCATCCCCGCTGCCGTGGGGGCTGCACAGCTGCGTTACCAGCCACCCACTGCTCTGCAGCAGCCAAAGATGAGTTGACGACATGGCGATGCGTGCATGCATGTGGGAACGGGCAAACTACGGCACAACCAGACTGCTCCTCCTGTACCTCACTGCTTAACCCATGGTCCCAGCAAGCCATGACCACTCTGTGCAAGTGGCAGCAGGTAAACGAAAAAATTCAAACCAAACTCAAACCAAACCCCGTATGACCTAGTAACTTAAATGTTACTATCTAAACTGGGCTTCTAGATAGAAAGCTGGTTGCTATAGAATACATTCATCTTTTTTCTCCCCTCTCCCTTGCCCCTATGTTCACTGTTGGGTCTAGCCTCTAAGGAAGAGGTTACTGTCTGAATTAACGCCATGAGTCAGTGGGAATCCAGTCCAAAAAATGCAGAACTTTGCCCACATTCTTGCTGTTAACACATTAAAGCGTATGTTATGCTGAAGTTCAGCTGCCAGCGTTTTCATTTATTCTGACTCTTATTTCAGGGAAGTGCTGAGGTTATTTCTTGAGCAGACAAGGCAATTTCACTGGACCGAAAAACAACAGAGCTTCCGTGCTGAACTCTTATCCCCAGCCCATAATAAGTGAAACATAGCATATACAGGGAATAAGGTACAACTGAGCACTTCAGTTTATATTGTTTCTTAGAAAAGCTTTAAAGGAGCAGACTTCGGCCTACAGAGGTCTTTAGAGGACCATGGGCTACAGCAGCAGAGCACTGGGACAGCCACACCTCCTCCTCCACTGACACCACAGTTAGAAAAAAAAACAACAAACCTGCTGGAGACATTGAATAAACTTCCTTTGTTTAAACACCTTTTAAAAAAGATTTGTGATGCGGTCTGGAGGGTCAGTATCTGTTATCATGCTTTGTCTTCAGCTGCCGGTCATCTGCACGAATTAGTGAGAACTTGCATGGGCAGGGAAGCCATGTCCACCTGTGGGGGACGAGTGGACCAGGGTGCTCTGTGGGTCTGTCTCAAGGCTGGGCTCCTGTGAGGATCTGCTGATGTCAAAGCGCTGCAGATGACTTCTTGGGTTCCCCTACCTTCCCCACAAGGTGCTTTCACGAGGCGTTTTGGGGTGCTCTGTCACACACACGGCTGTGACTGAGCAGTGAGTTTAGCATTCGTAGGGAGGGACCAACATAAAGACACCCCTAAAAAGGCAGAGAGCTGGCGTGCTCATTCAAGTCTTCCCTCTAGAGGAAACCAGGCCAAAAATTACTTTTATCACAAAAAAAAATCTCCAGAATTATATGCTGTGGTTAAGTGCCAAGTTTGGAAAACATCAACTTCAACACAAGAATTTGGAGAAAAGTATGACTGCAAGGAAATACCTTCCCATAAAAAAATGGTAAAATGCGTAGCTTTAGCTACCACAAAAGCAAAACATTAAGACATTGGAATTACTAAAAGACTATTTGTCCAGTTGCAAGGGTTAATTCATTTTCCAGTGATAAATTGAGCTGGATTGTGCCATAAACTGATCAGGAGCTTTTGTAGAGCTTTTTTCCCCCATACAACATGAAAGACTGCAGACTGGTAAGGTAGCTTTGTTTACATGTTCAGTTCAGTCAGCTGATGGCCACTGCCCCATGTGAAGCAGTGAAGCGAGACACAGATGATTTCTTCCCAGAAAGGGAATTTGTCCAGCCTTAAGCAGAGTTCCCTTGAGAGACCACTGCTAATGGCAGGCAGCATTCACCTGGTTGCCAAAACAAGATCGTTTCATTTTCCTTTACTGGCTTGGCCAAAAGTCAAGTTCATGCTTCAAATCTCTTCTCTTTTTTTTCCCCCCTTTTTTTTTTCTTTTTTTTTTAAAGTTCCTGTGAGCAGTGATTAACAATTCCTGTATTCGTGTTGCAGCGACGGGGGTGTGATAGCAGTGCGAGCGTGCCAGCTCTGTCACAGTCTAGACATGCAGGTACACATGATGTGTTCACACCCTGTCATCTGACAGGCCTTCAGGTACCAGAGATGTGTATCTCCTCAATGAGTTTTAATAACTGAGGCGCTAAAGCTGTGAAGTACCAAGCACTTCCTATCCACCCACTTCTTCACCAGATTAAGCCCTAAATCTCTCTGAATGTGTTTCTTTGCGAGGAGAATAGTTAGGATATATTTTAAATCTTTTCTCTTTTACTGGTGCACAATTCAGTTCAGTTGTTTTATCTGTGAAGCTGTTTCCCAGAGACCAAGAATAATATTGTAAAACCTATAAAGTTAATTTCAGATTTGGTGATGATCAAACAGTTTCAAGTCACTCTTCTGTGTTTCTCATTTTCAGACACAGTCAGCTACAGCTGGAACACTTGGAGAAGTTAGCTCAGCTTTCAGATGAACCCTTCAGTCTTCAATCCTCATACTTTTCTTTGGCTTTTTTATTCTTCTTTTCACTTCTTTCACATCTCTGTTCCTCCTAGCTCTTCCTTCCCTTCTTATATAGCTTTCCTCTCTCCTCTTTTCTTGCTAACACTGTTGGCTGCAGCCAGAGCACAAGCATATCCAAACATTTTCTGTGTTGGCCCCCCTGGAACGTGTAGTCTAAGGCCCAAGAGCTGAGGAGGGAGAACGGGAAGGACCGGAGCGTCGCAGTACGGCCACCTTTTAGTCATTACCCCAGCCCTGGTGGGTTTGGATTCCTCTAACCGCAGGCCTGATCCTCAGTGCCCCTGAAGTCTATTTACAACGTGTTTAATAATTTCCACCAGCTGGCCCTTATTGAGAATGTCACTCAATATTTATGTAACATTTTCATGTATCAAATAACACGGCAAAAAACTCCGTCTTAACCAACTTTATTGTTTTTAGGCTGATAAATTTTTGTTTTTAATTACCAGGCATTTGTTGTCAGCAGTTTTCCTCTGGAGGTTCTCAAAACCCTGTTGGGAAAAAGCATTCAAACCTCCTTTCTCCCCAGCAGACTCTGGATCAGGCCCCCAGTGCTGAAAGACGGTGTTTGAAGGTCACTTTGCACTTCTAGGATCAACAACCTGGAAACAAAGGAGTGCAATTAAAGTTAATGTCCCACACAGCTTAAAAAATTATTGTGAATGGCTCTGAAACCTGACATTTCAACTGGGAATGTAGTTGGTTTAATAACAACAAAAAAGCAACAATCACATGAGGACGCTGCAGTCATATGATTTTTTTGCACAGTCAGTCACAGCTTTGACTTTGATTTATGCTCCTTCTCCTTTCTGCCAGACAATGAGGGCTTGGTCTAAACAAGCCTGGTCTCCCTAAGGCTACTGCCTTCACCCTTTTCCTTGGCTGGCAACAGGCGGGAGGGTTGGCTGCAGCCAGGAGGGTGCTGAGGTATGGAGTCTACATATGCAAGATGACTGAACATCAGAGCCTGCGTTACTGAGAGAAATGCTGGCTGGGGCACTCCGGGTAGTGACAATAACTTACACAGCTAATAGAAAATGCTAGAAAAGAAGTAAGAACAAGTGAAAAAAATTAAAATAATAAGTAGTCACAGTTCTGAAATCTCCTTACGTTAGGCAATCTTTTTTTTTTCTATTGACAGCACCTTGGACTTACAGGCTTCCACCTGCCCTGCCCAAAATAAAAATGGTTTAGTGTTGCCCAACTTGCTGGTTTCTGGCTAGCCAACGTCTCACTTGCCAGTGGTATACTTTGGGATCACAGACACCACTACTGACCTCCTGTCTTGGGGACTGTACTTGGTTCTATGCCATGTCGTCTCACCAAAGCCCATTCTTTGCTGCAAACAAAAGCAAGAGACTTTAGGAGGCTGCCAGGGCTGCAACGGAATTCAGCTGCTGTGTGGCCTGCAGAAGAACACGCAGGCTGGTGAAGCATGCTGAACCTGAATTTGAACCACGAAGTGCGGTGTTTGCCAATCTACCTGTATTACCCTTCTCCTCTCAAGCCATTGATTATGCCTCATTATTTGCTTGGGCAACAAAGTCTGTTTTTCCTTTCTCTGTACACACCATGAAATATATACAATGAAGTACTTACCTGTGTGCAGGTCATGGCAACTTGTGAGCTAGATATTGACTTGCCATCACTGCATACGATCTGTGATCACACCTCTAACCATGGGCACGTTGTCTTGTGCAACCATGGTGGGATGGTGCATGCATGTGCCCACTAAATGTTTAAATAGCATTTTCCTTAACAAAACAATTAGGAGCCAAATCCAGGGACGTGTTAGAGGCCGGTCTCCACTTAGTTTACAGTTGTCGCCCAGCATATGGGGAGAGACACAAGGTTAAGTAGTGATGGATCCCATCAAATGCAGAAAACTCTTGCAGCAACACTTGCAAATCAGGTTGGGGCAAGAGTTAATTTGGATTTCTGAAAAATAAACATTCTTAATTTAAAAACAAATTAAGTTCAAAGATTGATCATAGTGCAAAACTAGCATAAAAATGCCTGTGAGGTAAATGGTGTGGCTCTAAACAGGTCTCTCAGAAATCCCAGGGAATGCTGAAAGCAAAGGGAGTGAGTCATAAGCACATGAGCTCAAAGAAGCTGAAGACAAAATCATGCATCTCTGCTTAATTCCATCACATGATGGGTCCTGGGGCCCTTCATTTAATCAGAGAGCAGAGCAGCGGAGAAACTTCATTCTCACTTCTCAGTGGGGACCGGAGGAGTTACCGTGTGCAGGCACCGGGCACTTTCTGCTCCTCTGCGCGTGCAGAACCAACGCAGCGTCTCCGGCACCATGAGCAGCGTTCACCGCCACCTCAGATTCCTGCTCCTGGCCGAAGCGGTGCTGTGTGCTGCTGCCATACGTGAGTGTTTCCTTCACCCCATCCTCTCTCCCTGTCTCCGTGGGTTTGAAGTCCCAAGCCGGAGCGGTAAAAACGGCTGCTTCTTGCACTTGACAGCGATTGCTGGAGGTGTGCTTGGGAACTGGTAGGCGACAGCTAGCTCCACCTCAGGGCAAAAATGTCACCTGAGCTGGAGAAATGTGCTGAGAGAAATGTGCTCAGTTATCTGTTTCTGCACTCCACGGATAGACAGAGCTGACCGGAGCTAAGCCTTGGCTCATTTCAACAAATTTCAAACAATATTTCCCCAGCTCAAGCGTGGTTAAAAAGGCATGCAAAATGGACTTTTCCCAGTTTGCTCAGCTCAGCTGTGGCTGGGAGAGGCCAGGTCAGAGGCAGTGCTCCCCACCGGGACACCCAGACCTGTGCGTCCCCAACCTCTAGGAGCCCAGTCAAGGAATCAGATCCGCAAGACACGGTGGACAGACACTGGGCTGGTCCTCCACTTCCTTCTGAGCTCCCAGTTTGACTCAAGTCTTAGGTTGACTGCCTGAGCTCAGGGCTGGGAACCCAGAAATGGGATTTTAGGCTCAAATTCCAGAATCTACAGTAAGGAAACTGAAGACTTTAAAAGCTGAGGTCCAGCTGAGCATCCATCTAGCCTTGTAACTGTCTCCAATAGGAAACAGTAATGGAGGTATAACTGGGCAAGTGTATACGGGTGTTTACTCAGGACACTTTCCCAGCTTCTGATGATTTATAGCACCAGAACTGGCTCTGTCAGATGCAGAGCCATTGTATTTAACAGGTTTTACTGGAATTTTCATCCATCAGTTCATGCACTTGGGTTTTGTTTGCAACCTGGGTAAATTTTTGGCACACACAGCATCCTGCCAGCAAGAAACTTCACACTTTAACTGTGCCTTCTGTGAAGAAATATCTTTTATGTGCTTAAAACCTGTAACCTGCTGGTTTCATTTGATTCTCCTTAACTTTTATACTTTCAGAAATAGTGACAAATTGCTTCTTCCTCCATGCTGTTCATGATTCTATTTTTATATTCTCCTGTCTCACCTCTTCTCCAGGTTCAAGACATGGTCTGTTCAGCTGTTCCTCATATGGAAACAATTCTATTCCTTTGTAGCATCCTCAGCACCTTTCTCTGTATTTTTTTCAGTTCTCTTACACCGTGCTCAAGCTGCAGAGAACAGAGCAGCATACAGTCTTCAAGACATGAACACACACAGAATTACACAATGCTGTAATGACATTTTCATTTTCATTCTCTGTCTAGCCTTTTCCTAGTTTTTCTACTGCTACTGAGCACTGCATTCAAAACTGTAAAGCTATGAGATCTCATTTCTGAGTGGCGATAGCTAGTTTAGAGTCTCTCATTTTGTAAGTGAAGTTATATTTAACTATGCTGAATTTCATATAGTTTTATTCTTGAGTCACTGAGTCTCATACAGTCCTCCCCTCCACTACTTTAAGATGCTGTCTTCAGCAGATTAAAGAACTTTACTGTTTACCTGTTTTCCAGATTATGAATAGTTTAAATTATTTTGACAATTGGGAAAACTGGCCACTTATTCATAACTTTTGGTTCATATATCCTAACCAATTATTTATTCATGTGAAATCCTTCATTCTTATCCCATGGTAACTGAGTTCCTTTATGTGCCTTTAGCAAAGGGACCTCATCTAATGCTGTCTGGAACTCAAGCAGCCTGTAACAAGCAGGTCAGCCCTGTTCCCATGCTCTCTGGCTTCCTAAGTGAAACTCAAATATATTTGTGAGGAATGCACTCCTTTTACAGCCTGTCATATTAATCCACTGTATCTGCTAATTCTGTTCTTCACTGCTGTTTCTAGCAGCTTCTCCAATGTGAGCCTCAAACTTTTTGTAATCCTCTAAGTCTTCTCTGGAAGTGTTTTTAAAAACTGTCATCACATTTGCCAGCTTTTGTTTCTTGGCCACTGAAGCAGTTTTAAGCAAGACGTTACATGCTATGGTTAATAACTCATTTATTTTACTTTATTTAATAACTCCCATATTTTTGAGTCATCCTATCTAGACGACGTCTTCATTTCATTTATTTGTTCTGTAATACTTTTTTTTTGTGCCAGCACTTCATTTTGAGAGAGATTCTCCACCATTGTAAAGAAAAATTCTAGCACATAAACCTCTCACCCTCCTCCTTTGTGAATGAAAATGCAGACTAATGTAGTTGACTGTCATGCTATCCCTTTATCTTTCCTGAATGTTTATTTTGTATCTACACCATCTTTTGGCCCTACAGACTTTCTGGCAAGCTTTCCACTGCTTTTGTATTTGAAAAAAAAAAAAAATTAATTAGTAGTTTTGATGTTTTTGCAAGTTGTTACTCAAATTATTTTTCGTCCTGCTTTATTATGTTTCTATATGCAACTTTAGAAAGTTTACATTATTTTCTAACACGCTATCACAGGAAATGCTCAACTTCTTGTCTTTGCTACATTTTTCACCAAAATGAAAAACAGAATGCAAAAGAAGAAAGTCAATCAGAGTATCAGACCTCTTCTCCTATGATCACCTCACCAAAACTATTACAGTAATCAGTTCCTTGGAGTGTAATATTACTCTGTCTATTTTGAACTGAATTGCTCTAATTTTGGTTATGATCAGCATCTGTTCTTGAGTGTTCTTCATTGTTAAAGAAGAAATATATGAAAGCTTTTTGTTCCTTTAAATTCAGCAACTGAAAATCTTCAGTTCTATGTGTAAGAGAAACTAGTGCTGAAGTCTTTGCTCATTTGAAAAAATGTCTTTGTCTTGTCCTGAAGCTTGTGAAATGTTTTATATTTGATTGAAATAAACAAAACACATCAGGGAGGCACAGAAATGCCTAAGGAGCTTGTGATTTAGAAGCAGTGACCACAGTTATTACCAAAGCTGGACAAGAAAATGACTGCTGAATTAAAGGATTGTTATTGAAAATTCAAAATTAAAAGCATGTATAAAATTAAAAGTGTTCCAGCTCTTTTTGAAGAATTGAGCATTTGGGAAAAAAAACAATGATTGAAATGTTTTGATCTGAAAAAATCAAAACATTTTTATTCATTAAATAATTTTTAGATAAAATCAGAGAGAATGGGAAAAAGAAATTAGGAAGAATCCCTAGCCACTTACTTTCAAATAAGATGACACATTAATTTATTGACATAAAATGTAATTGAACTTGATAAGCCTTTGTGAAATACTTTCATAGTTGCTCATCTGTTTTTTTTCCTGAGAAAAGTTTCTGAAGGACAACATTACCCAACTCTTCTTCTGACCAAGAGTGAAAACAATACAGCATGTGATACAGGCCATTAAGTAAATACCAGTCATGATGTTATGCTTTGCTCACATCAAAACTTATTAAATCTGCAGGAAAGGCTTGATTCAGGCAATTTAAGTGAGACTGTGGGGAGTTCCTGTAGGGTGAAAGACCATGGGAGAATATGCCTCTGAGTGCAAAATCTCCTATTTTCCTTGAACCTTTCAGTCCTCAGGACTCAAGAGAGAGAGAGCTACCGGCATCAGTTCAGAGTGACCACTGAGATGGGACTGGCCAAGGGATGTCCTTCCTGCCCAGCAGCAATCTCACTGGGCAATAAAGCATCAAGAGAGAGCAGCTCTTACCTCCTCTTCAGTGCTGTTTCTCTGGTTCTCCATTGCAGCAAAATTAGGAGTCACATGCCCATAAAGATCACTCTTAGACTGGTTACACCTGCTCTGTGTCCTTTCCAAAACTTGGAGGAATTCCAACACACCACAGGGCCATTCCTGCCCTTCTTACAGGTCTCTGCATTTTCCTTAAAACCATCCAGCTCTTTGTTGCACTTTGGTGTAAGTCTCAGAAGCATTCAGCATCAGCTACCTTTAAAATAACGCTATGAAAATAACGCTATGAAAAGCAGAAGAAATCCTAACTCCCTTGATATTGTGACACGCCCACCTGATTAACATGACAGAGTTGTTCAAAACCCCCAGGCTTTAATAGAACTCTGCCTATGAGCCTACTTACGAACATATTTCTATGGCATTCTACAGGGGTGGACGTGTTCCTACAGGTTACTTGGATATATACTTTGCTTTTCATTATGTGCACTTTGTGACAGAAAGAGGAATCCTAGAAGGCCTGGGAAAAGTTTGAGCCCATCATTTGTAGTAATATGAGAAGAAAGAGGTTATTAAAATTATTTAATAGCTGAGCCATTTTAAAGTCATAGGCATGAAGCTAATATGTTTTTGTTGTTACATTATAAACACATTGAATTTACTATTCAGCTCTAAATTTCCTTTTCTGGAAATACAAGCTTCTGTTACAATTGGTTCCACCCCTCCCACCCAAACCACCAGCCAACTCACCAAAGAAGCTTCACTGGGTCAAAATTAATTCCTGGCGTAACTTCCACTAGAGCACAACTCAGACAGACAGTGAATTCATCCTGTTAGCCTTTTACTCATCGATTTATAATCAGGCAAGCACAAAGCAGTCAGCAATCAAGCAACCTCTGTACGACCAACCTGACTGTTGCAGGGTTATGTCTATTCATACAAACAATTACTCTGATATGGTCAAAACACTATAAAACTTATTATTCTTTCCCTGGAAAGCTTGCAATAGCGCAAGTAGAAAAATGTTAGCCTGCCAGTGGTGCAATTGTCTTTATGGTGGTTACAGTTGATGTAAGTGTTTATAGCTGCGATGATAAAATTCCATAACTTTCTACTCGTGAAGAGTTTTCTAATCAGCACAAGAATATAGTTGTAATAAGAAGGCTGTTCAGCACAAGAGCAATATCTTTATAGGGTGGCAGGGAAAATGCTATTACATTGCATCTTCATTTTTCTCACTAGGGTTTCAAGATGTGCTGAGCCAGGGAGGAACTTCTCCTGTCACATCCTACAAGAAGCTACAAGGCTGGTCTAGTGATCAAAATACATGGAACGAAAAGCTTTATCCTTTCTGGGAAGAAGGAGATCCCAGATGGAAGGACTGTTGGAAAGGTAATCGCACATATGTAATCCAAAGACACTGACAAAACTGGCTAGAAAATCCACCTCATTGAAGAGTGCAGGTGCTATAGTGCTTTTTCATAGGTGCAATAGCCACCACTGCTGAAAAAAATAGCAAATTAGGGGCAACTGGCTTTGATAGCATTCCCAGCACATTGTCTGATGGAGCAGAACAGTGAGTTTTTACAGTAAATGCTTTCCCATGACTCACAGTCTCAGACATTAATACTTATTAAGAAGCTCAAGGACAATCCATTATTTGAAACATGCCTTAGAGGACAGGTAGCTTCAACTGCAACCTCAGTAGTGCATTGTGGACTTCAGTTTGACAACTTCAGTGAAGAACCTGTTTATTATCACCTGGTCTGAGCTGAGTTCTAAAGGCTATATCCCTGGGGAGAAACAAAAATACTCTCCTCTAGAATATATTGACTCTCATAGGTAAAAAACTCATATTCTTAGCTCTAAGAAGGAAATGAATGACAGACCAGTGATGTGAGTGGATATGATGAGTCCCTCAGATTGTTCTGCGTTGGGGGTTTGATAAGAGTAAAAGTGACTTAGGAGCACAAAACCCCTTGGAAACAGAGGAATCAATAAAGCATTTTAATGTAAATAGTGCACAGTTGAAGGTAGCGGCTGCTCTGATGCATCCTTTACTGCAGTAAAGACCGATTTTCTTTTCTACAGGTGGAAGGGTGACAGCCAAATTGGACACTGATAGCCCAGCACTGGTAGGATCCAACGTGACCTTTGTTGTGACTCTCCAGTTTCCCAAGTGCCAGAAAGAAGATAATGATGGCAACATAATATACGAGAGAAACTGTACCCAGGGTAGGTAACAGCAATCTCCCTGCACCATGTACACATCTGGCTGTGGTGCTGGTGTGAACGTGTCATAAATCTTTGAAAACATCAGAAGCACATCCTACGAACAACAGCCATGTTGCTTTTAATTGAGAACTACACTCATGTGCAACCTGTGCCATGCCAGTTTCTTTTCTCAGAAGATCACGCTGGTATTTTTACTGTTCTGCATCCACTGCATATAATGACGAGGTAATTTAAGAGTTGCCTTCACTCTAAAATTCTCTTCCCAAAACAGTGACGTTAATTTGGCTTCCTAACAAAACTGTTACTGCTTTTCAGCTCAGTCACAAGATTGCACAGTCATACTGTTTTCTTTCAAATTTATAAAGCTGTCAATTTATAAAACTGAGGGGTTGTTTTTTTTTCCAAATAGGAATTGTAGAACTTACTAACCATCATCTGCATCTTGAAAAACCCTCAAGAAAGAGGAAATCTCACATTCTCACATTTTAGAATTAAAAACAAACAAGAAAACCAATCATTTAAAAATAAAGCAATCTTTTCATCAGAGAATCACATTTTTTTTCATCTTATTTACTGTAACATATGTTTGAAGCTGCCGGATCTAGAGTGAAACAGGCTGTTGTACCTTTCTTCCTCTGAATTCATAAATTTTCAACAATTTTTTTTACTGATCAAAGTAATTTTCATTTCAAGGCATACCAGGAAAGTTTTTTGTCAGCCTGAGTTCTACTTTTTGACTGTCTAATGTTTTGTTAACTGCCAATATCCATTCTCTATTTAATATCTGTTGTGCTGTTTGGGGAAGGAAACTGTCTTTATTATTCAGAAAGGAACTGAAATTCATGTCTAAGTTATTTTAAGGTGTCATAGAAAACTTTTCTGACAAAACAAACTAAGTCACTTCCTCACAGTACTTCCATGGCAGATATTTTAACTTAAAATTTTAGATTCCACTTGCCAGTGTCCAGGCAGCCCCATTAACTCCAGTGAAACAGTAGTGTCCTATGTAGTGGACAGCAAGTTTTGGGCAAGCAATTTTAAATTGTGTCTGGCCCAAGAGGCAGTAAATTTTTTTTGTTTTTAAATAAAACAATGCCAAGACAGAAAAATGTTGTGTTTACATTAAAAACAAAGCACAATCTTAAAATAAACAAATCTCAGTCTAAAAACACTCTAGTTACTTAACATGTTGTTTAAGTGCAATAACCACTGTAACCTGGGGTGTCTGCCTCCTCTCTCCTGACTTTCCACACATTTCTCAGTTGATGGGGAAAAATGTCTTATTTCTACACTTAGATCCTCCGGCCTCACAGGATCAGCAAGCCTACGTCTACAACTGGACTGAATGGATCGACAACTGTGGCTGGGAAAACTGCACAAGCAACCACAGCCATAATGTATTCCCAGATGAGAGACCTTTCCCTTATTATCCTGGCTGGAGGAGAAGGAACTTTGTCTACGTATTTCACACGTCTGGTTAGTACTGCAGCACATCCTTTGGTTTGGCTGACGCTGCAAAGCTTATATTCATTCTGTACACTAACTCATTTGTCAAGTATGTTTTTTTAAAAGTCTTTTAAAAAGAATTTCATGCTCCTAAATGAAATCTCCTCAGAGATCCCGAATTCATTCTCCACTTTCCAGAGAGGCCATCAGCTGCCCAGTCTGAAAATCATGGATTATCAGGAGATTCTCTTTAAATCTGCATTCACAGTACTACCACTGAAGAAAAATAATTCCCTTTCAGTACTACTCAAGATACTTTTCAGGGAAAACAGAGGATCCGAGCAGGTCACTCACATGATTTGTTGACTGCTCAATGCCACTTCAGATTCTAAAATTTAAGAGAGACCATAGCGCTGTTTATCTTCAGATCAGTTTAATGGTGCAGCACTTCTAGCCTCTGGGGAGGTGAAAACTGCCACTGACTGTGTGGTACTGATCTGGTCACAGATGTTGATTTTCAGCATTTCCAGCTCCTGAGTATGGAACAGTTGGGCTATTCCTGACATTGGCTACATACTAAAGCTTAGTATCCTGTGTTAGCTTGGCTAAATCAGTATTATCGGTATCAGCACAAGCAATAATAATAATGTTCCAAATTTTACATAGAGGTGATACCTACCTCAATCAGCTGTTGCAAAGACAAATAAGCAAATATATACAAAGGGCTCTAGGGCATGAAGCAAGAGGTACTGTATCTTCTTGATACACTGAAAGCGTACGAGCACAAGATCACCTTAAAATGCCTAAAAGGTAACACCATCCACTACATAATCCTAATAACTAAATGTAATGTAATTGCTTTGGAGAGATGTAGATGCCTTGGCAAACGCCTTTTCTTAGATAAGTGAAATTTGGGACATCTTTCTGACACCTTCGGAAAAAAAACAGAAATAATGAGAGCAAACACAATGTAAAAGTATTTAGTCCTTCAAAAATACCTGCCATATAACCAAAAGACAATTCTAAACTATTCATTTTGATTTAGACAATCCAATATTCACAGAGATATTGCTTCTCTTAAAACAACTTGTAGCTAGGTTGAAGGGGAAAACACATTGTAAATTCATGTTCTGTTTCAGGTCAGTACTATGAAACAACTGGACAATCTTCAGCAATTTTTTCAGTCAACACAGCAAATATCACTCTTGGCAAACACAGGATGGCAGTGTCCATTTACAGGAGAGGGCACTCAGCGTACGTTCCAATTGCAAGAGCAAGTGCCGTTTATGTTGTAACAGGTGAGCGTGCTGGAATAAATGGTAATAAAATACTGAGGGTATTTGTTGTTTAGGGGTTACATGCATCATTTGGCATCAAAATAAGACATTGGCCTGAGAAAGGTTTTTAATATGAATGTTGAATCTCTGGTAAATTGCCTTGAGTAGTGTAATCTACCTTTGTATCTAGCTCAGCTGTGACACCTCTACTTTGTAATGAAAAGTTATTTGGGAGAGGAAATGCAATCTCCCACAGATGCCTGCGACTCCTCATTTGTCCTCATACTTTTCTGGGTAATTTTTCCCTACTGACATTCACTCCTCGGATCAGTAAATCGAATTAAAGTAGAAACCTGTGTTAAAGATATTAATGTCACACATTCTGACTGTTGCTGTTCAGGGACTTAGGAGCTGTTTGTTGTTTGCAGACAGGTATGCATGCTTTATTTATTTACTTCTTATTTCTCCCCTTTAGACAAAATTCCAATATTTGTGAGTATGTTCCAAAAACATGACCGCAACATCTCAGACTCCATTTTTATCAAAGACTCACCAATCACATTTGATGTGAAGATTCATGATCCCAGCTACTATCTTAATAATTCTGCCATCTCCTACAAGTGGAACTTTGGTGATGGAAGTGGCTTATTTGTAGTCAGCAGTTCCACTACATCTCACACCTATACTCTGCAAGGAAACTTCACTCTGAATTTAACTGTCCAAGCCATTATACCTGTACCTTGCAGGCCAGTAACACCCACTGCGCCACTGCCCACCTCAACAGGTAAGAGTTTCAGCTAGCAGTGATACTAGGAGAAACGCTAAAATTCTGAATTCTGGCATTTTATGTTCATATCTTTAGAAGTTTTACCATCATCAGTGAAAGAGCGGCAAGGCTCTGCAAACCCTCTACAAATTGGTTGAGAGACAAAATCAATAAGCGTAAACTCTTCTATGATAGGCATCACTTACACATTTAACACAACACATCCAGTTCTACCACCACAGTGACACCATACAGACGTGTTCAGGTGGACATACAGCCCATATAAATTTGTTTTTATACCCTCTACCATGCCAGGTCAAGTGGTTTTAGTTTTGCTTACTCAGGGTCATCTTCTGAAGTAAGATGTAAATTTTAAGTGAGAAAGAGGTATTTCAGAACACTCTTCTAGCCAGTTCCTTTCTGGTTTGCATTAACTTCCAACCAAAATTAAATGAGATTGGATTGAACTAGAAAAAACTCATTTATATTCCAAAATACAGGATTTCCACATGGCATTAACCCAGAATGGCTTTTCCACTTTAAATTTATGCACTATCATATTTCAGAGTAACTTTCATTATGTTCAGCATTGGTTTATCATCTCAGAGGGTTTTAAGGTTTGCAAAGGCCTGCAGCTGTAGCCTGGGTAGTTACAGTACTACTACTATTAAATTGTAAATGTGGCTATATTTTCCAGATTTCAGAATTTTAATATGTGCTTTTACCAAAATGTTGAGTGAGAATGAAAAATGAAACTAAAGATACAATTTTCACCACTTCCCCTCTTCAATTTTCCACTAGCTGTAATGTAGAGCAAGGGGAAAATACCTGCTTTTAAAGAGAGCATTTAAAACCTTTTATTGGCCTTTGGATTTCTTCTATAATTGATTTGGGAATTTTCAAGAAGTGTTTAATTATATCAAACTTTTATTTCACAGACGTGGGTGACCAGCAAGGTGGCTTTTAGAGTGAGGCTACCCAGGCCACTCCTTGGTTCTACAGCTGGGCGTGTGTGTTTTCTTTAAGGCTTTTACCATAATCCCATACAAATACATACACGACTGCACAGCTGCAAACCAAAGCCACTAGTGACCTATGTAATGAATGCAGTTGAAACATATGGCCATGTTCAGAATACCTTTAAGCAGAACTTGTTCTAAAACTGCATATCTATTCTTTATCCCTCAACACAACAGTGACAACCGGATCACCTTCTAATTCAGACTCTTCTACTGCTGTCAAGTCAATGGAAGATAATCCTGATGGAGGTTGCCACATTTACAGAAATGGGTACTATGAAACTGATATCTCCATTGTAGGTAAGGATGTGGGTCAACATCTGAACAGAGGAATGGGGCTAATAATTTACAACAATGTATAGTAGAAATAACATTTATTTAGGCTCCGTTTTAACAAATATGCAAGATCCACAATAAGATCCTTCTCTTGAACCTAGCTGACATTTTTAAGTTAATGTACAGATAGCTAACTGGCTGACTTTGGTTTCTTTACACACTCTGCCAGGATCTAGTGGCAGAGGTTATGGCCCCTTTGTGTCAGACATGTGAGGCTGGGCCTTGGTCTGGATGACTGCAGATGGCTGCCCCCATGCTACATGTGGTGCTTCCAGGGATTTGGGCTGGAAAATGGCTGGTGGGGATGTGTGCCGTATCACTGCTTTCTATATCATCAGCTTCTGAACCTGCCACACCTGAAACATACTGGCCCGAGGGAGTCACATAAGCCTGGATTGACCTTGGCATGCACAGAAGTCATGGGTAGTGGGACAGAGAAGCAATTTAGTAAAATAAATAAGTAAATAATAATAATGGAAAAAATAAAGGAGAGCAGAAAGGAGCAGCCTCACAGCGAAAGCACTGGAAAATTTCTCAGCTTTCAAACCCTTCAAGAGGAGTGCTAAGGGAGGGAGGAGGTTATGGAAAACAAGACCTGAACTGAGCATAAGCCAAACACTTGGGGTTCTGTACACACAGACTTCAGAGCTTGTCATGTGTCCTACCGTTGACATCTGTTTCCTCTCCCAGAGGGAATCCTTGAGGTAAATATTATTCAGATGACAAACATCCAGATGACAGAAAGTCAAGCTGAAAACTCACTGGTTGACTTTGTTGTTACCTGCCAAGGGAGGTAAGTGTGTGAATGAAACTGTCAGTCTTCCCTCTTTAAAAATAATTAAGTGCTGGAACACTGTCTGCACTTAGATGCAGCTGCATGAACAAAAGTTGGAAACTGCAGTGTTTCTATTTCTTGACTGGAATTAAAGAGAATGCAAGTTTCATTTGTAAACTATGTCAACAGAGGTTACTGCCAGGCTTTTAGGATTCAGAACAAACATCAAGCCTCAGTAAAAAAAAAAAAAAAGAGAACTAGATAGTGGGGAGAAACAATTCTATATTTTTCTGGCCAAGACAAGATTTCAGTAAAATAGGAAGCAGTCTACTGAAATTGGAAGGAAACTCTTTTTTGCTATGATTTTTTGACACTTAGAGTAAATGGGTGTGTCCAAGCAATTTCTTGGATAAGAAAACATTGCACTAATATTCCTAGCTCCTAGAAGGGGATTAGAGTTGAGATGACCAAGAAGTACAGGAATCGTCTTCATAACGCAACTGGAAAACAATTAACCTCTCTTAAGTTAGTGTTTACTTTTCAGAACATGATACTACATATATGAATCTGTATTCCTTTCTTAATGATGCTTATGTATTACAGGTAACAGGCTTTATAAGCTGATTTAAGGCAGGTAATTCTGTGATCACCATGAAATGTGAAATGATATATAAAACAAGCAGATAATTTTATAGATTTTACATAAAATCCACATGTATGTATATATAAAATGTACAGGTATATGTTTAAAATATATATAAAGTATTAATGAAGCACTCTTAAATCACTATAGTGCCACTGATTTCAGTAAACAGGCACGAGCATAAAATTAGGGCATCAGTGCAATGTGTCCATGAACTGGGCTAACAGGACTCCGCAGGTGCAATGTGTTCTCTCTTCCCATCCCAGTCTCCCCACAGATGTCTGCACAGTAGTTTCTGACCCCACGTGCCAGGTGTCCAAGAGTGTGGTATGCGACCCCGTCATCGTCACTGATGAATGCTTACTCACTGTAAGGAGAGCTTTTGAGGAACCTGGAACATACTGTATAAATGTCACCTTGGGGGATGACACAAGCCAAGCACTTGCCAGTGCACTGATTTCGGTAAATGGAGGTGAGTCCACATAGAGCAGATGCGGGTTGTCTGTGAAGAGCTTCTCCCTGTGGTCATTTCCCTGTGATGGGGAGAGCACAAGAATTTATGTGGGGTTTTCAGTATGCCTGGAGGCCTCAGCTGAAACTGTGCCAGCTTGTGTGAGAGTTTGTGCAAAGATAAAGAAACTATTTTTTCCCTACGGGAATTCTAGATGTTAGAATCTGGTTTGATTTATGTTTACAATCCAATGAGTACAGTAATTATACAAATCCTTCAGTATCACAGAATATGAACAGTTCTTAAGCCATAATGTATTTTACCACAAAATAACTCTCTTGGGCAGAAAAGAAGGTGGGGCACATGCAGCCAGCCTACTCCACATATGGAGAAATAGGAGAAACAGAGAGGAATTCAGTTCACTTGAGACAGAATCAAAGTCTGCAACTGAACTGGCTGTCCTGGGCCCTCTGTAGCCCATTGACCTTGACCACGTTTCTATTTCTACATGAGCATACGACGAATCAGGTTTTGGAAAGGTCTGTGTAACATTCATTGACTACAGAGTGTGCCCAGAGTGACTATTTCAGAGCAGGATGTTTACCTTTGGTCAGATGAGGATCACTGTCTTGCTCACAGTTATCCAAGCAGTCTTTGACAGAAACAGATATTAAACAGCCTCAGTCAGAAGTCTAAATGATCATGCTGTCTCTGTGTTCCCACTCCATTGCCCTCCTGACCTTCCACTACAATATCCTAGTGACTCTTCTGAACTCTTTAATTACTATCAGCCAAAAAACTGACCCTTCGCGGTCACTTGCCACAGTATTTTTGGCTGATTTTATTTAATCTAGATATAAATTTAGCTGTACCTAAATCAGTTCAGGATGACTAAGACACAATGCCTGACCTGTAAGTGCATTTTGGCTCCTAAAGGTAAAAATAAGCATGCAGTAGGATTTTAAAAACTGTATTCACAGAGGCTAACTTGAGCCCCACAGGACCGGTCTCTGTAGGTTGCCTCTAGAGGGCAAAGCTAAGTTGTACTTTGGGGCTTACACCATAATCAAAGCAGAATTAGGATCTAAGAGAGGATACTGCTTTGAGTCACCTTCTGGAGGAGCCCATCTGACATTTACAAACATTTCTCATGTCTCATTTAAAGAGAAGGCAAGTATTTATGAATTTCTGAAAATCCCATTATCTGGTGGCTAAACATTTGGCCCTTGAAATTTGGCAAGACTGTGCCTGGGTTATGTAGACATTGCTCAAAATACCTTTAAGCTTTTAACTTGCTTAAACTGCTGTTGAATGGTTTGCAGTCCTATGAATTAGACCCCTCAAATCAGTATGTGTTGCTTTGCAAACTAGTCCAAGGACCTACCTTTTTCATAAAATAAGGTAAATCCCTACAGTCTCAATAAAAATATTGTGTAAACTGGGAATGAGGTCAAGCCTTCACAAACATTGGTATCAACAAATTGAGAAATATATGAGGCACATGTACCAAGTAAATGGTAAACTCTGATTTTGATATCTTGATTTTCACAGACAGCAATTATAAATTAATAACTAGAAAGGTAAGCCAACATGCACTTCATTGTATCAACACTGTTGTTAATATGAGGATCAAGAATGTGTCTTAGTGTCCATAAACTCAATAAAGGTACAGCTTGTGGACTGGAAAATTAAGATATTTAACACAATTCTTGAAAAAATACTTGTAATTATTTAGCTTCTTCCATCAGACATGATTAGTCAAATGGTTGATGGCAAACCAGAAGGCAGAGTTCAACGACAGGCAGACCCCAAAGTTAATTTCCCAGAATGAGCACATTAAAAAAGCAGAACCCTAAACTTTTGGATAAGGCAAAGAAGCCTAAGCCCATCAAGCTCTCAGCCATACTTGGCCATCTTAGCATATGGAACTGCAACAAACAATAACATTTAAGAAACTCTTTTTTTTTTTAATCCCCATTCCCCTGGCCATCATCCCTAAGAGAAAGCTGAAGCTGATTCTAACATGAAAGCTTATAAAGAGACTGCATCTCTTATACTCCCAGTGTAAAACACAGCAATTGGCAAGAAGCAAATTAGCCTCATCTCATGGGGTGCCAGCAAGACCCTCCAATCCCTTTCAGCACGAAGGACAGCCATGTGTCTCAGGAGCACGGCTTATATGAGAAAACTGGCAAAGCCCAACTCACACCCTGGTGGTACTGAGAATTAAACCTGATTAGGAAGTGAAAGCACCACCTCCTGGCAAAGTCTTTGACTTCCAATGCTTATTATATTATAAGTATTAAGTGTACTTCAGTCTGTACAGCAGTAAAGTAAAAAATATGTTTTCTTTAGAAAATCTCTCACTGTTAAAATGAGGCTAACTTTTAATCAAACTACTTTCTGAACTCTAGGATCATCATCAGGAACAACAGAAGGTGTCTTTATCTTCCTTGGTTTGCTGGCAGTGTTTGCCACCATCGGGGCTTTTGTCCTTTACAAGTAAGTTGCTAGTTTCTAGGATTAAAAACAGTCCAAAGAACTGTCAAAAATATTAGTTTAAATTAACAAAACCAACAACTTAAGTTTGCATTAACTATAGTTTTGTTTCGTTTTTATTGTTGCTTACAAATATTCTGGCAAATATTCAAGAAAATTAGATTACTGGCTTAAGCCACAAAACCACTGGAAAATATGCAAATGTTAATGACTTTCATAGAAAATTATATTCTGTGCTCATAAGCACAAATAGTAATACTAGAAGGCCTGGGAACTGCATGTAAGCAGTAAGCAAACTCAAACTGCATGATGTGATTTATGTATGCTGTAGAACTTAACAAACAGAAATCTAATTTAGCTCTAAATGTCTTATAAGAAGCATTTCTGATTGTCTGATCAATAATTAATTATCAAAATTCTTCATTAAATAATTGACAAATAAATTATTTGGTAAAAAGGTGCTGGGTATGCAGGAAAGTAGTTAACAGAAGCACATAGAACACTGGAACAGGTTGCCCAGAAAGGTGGTGGAGGCCCCATCTCTGGAAACGTTCAAGGCCAGGCTGGATGAGGCTCTGAGCAACCTGACCTAGTCAGGGATGTCCCTGCTCCTTGCAGGGGGGTTGGACTAGATGACCTTTGAAGGTCCCTTCCAACCCTAACCATTCTATGATTCTATGATATTACTGCATTATTAGCTTGGATGTTTCTCATGAATCTTTAAGACTGCACCAAGACTCCTAAGTCAAGAACATGCTCACCCTTCACAGTCGGTGGTGAGAAAGAAACACCGCAGAGCAACTGTACTCCGCTAAGCAACAGAGTCTTCTCATTAACCAGGCCTTAGTCACCACTACTGACCTATGGCAGTTCACCATCAGATGAGATTGAAAGCAGAAGGAGGAGAGAGCATATATGTTACGAATACATGATTAATTCTCTTATGTGCTGGCCACATGCTAAATGTGGACCTCCACTGAGGTGTCTTTCAGGAACTAACTGTGCACGTTCCTTGCAGGAGATACAAGCAATACAAGCCTATTGAGAGAAGCGCAGGACAAGCAGAGAACCAGGAGGGACTAACAGCCTACTTCAGCAATTTCAAAGCCATTTTCTTCCCCAGTAGCATGGAGAGAAATCCTCTGCTGAAAAGCAAACCAGGCATTGTTTAAACCTTTAGTCTAACACTGACTATTAGATTATGTACAGGATCCATATCTGTACGTTGAGGGGGTTTTCTTGTTGTTATAAAAACCAAGGGGTAAGGTGAAAGCACATATAAACGGGACGGTAACATTCGGGGGCTTGGTGAGATTAGAAATATTAAAATAATCCTTTGTAGAAAACACTGAGGTAGTTCTGAGCACTTGCTGTTCGTTTGTGATCTAGGATATATTCTTCTGAATAACTAACCTCCCCCATCTTATCTGAGTTTTCTTACTTCTAGGTTAGCTACCAGCAAAACTAATCAGATCCATAATCTGGAGAGGAAAAAAAAAAAAGGTTAATTTAAAAAAAATCAACCAAACTTTTAAATACAAGGTCTTAAAAAGACAGTCCAGTATAGCTACTTACTGCCTTAGGACGATTCATGCCTTTGCTAGAAAGAAAGACGGGGGGGCAGGCACGTGTTATGTCTGCAAAATTAAATGTGACATGGCCTCTTCCCAGGCGTTGGCACCGAACCGTGGAACTGCTGACACTGTTTGGGAGGTCCTAGCACAGTCTTGCCCCAGGCCGGCTAGCTCCCCACCAAGCAAATCTCAGATTCTGGGAACCACCAGACGCACTGTTCCCCACTGGGAGTTTGGCAGCCTCTACCCTGTTCTGCAGGGTTCAATAGCACGGATGCAGCTCATTACACGCTAGTTGGCGTCACGGCCAGCAAACAGGGCTGGACACATTTAGTTTCCTACTGGACATGGCTACCAGTGCACGAGTCTCACTATAAACTAGACCACAGACACCACAGCAACAAGATTGATGAGGCCCATCTGTTTTGCTCTCCCTGTTGAAACTTTTACTCTGAGTCCCATGTAAAATCCTTAGATGCAATTGCTGATGCTTTGCTTCCATTGTTTCCACTGGTCTTGAGATACTGGATTGGCACGACCGCTCCCCAGACAGAAGATAAGTGCTCCATGGACAAGGGTCAACAGAATGGGTCGTAGCAGGAAGTGGTAGCCTTTTTCCCTTCTCTTCCCATCCCTCTTTCTCCTGCTGTAAAGACACATTAATTTCTGGTTGCTCCTCCATCCCTCTGTCTTTGACTACTTGATCAACAAATGAAAACCCCTATCTAAATAAAGCACTATGCTCCAGTTTCCGCTTTTGCATCATGCAGCTTAGAACGTGTAAACTTCTGCAAGAAAACAGACCAAAAATGCTTCAAATAGTTAATTTTCCTTAAAAGCCTTTCTGTTAGTATTGAAGTTTATAATCAAAATGAAATTAACTTTCAATTGGAGGCTGGGCAAATGACTTTACACAATCTGTTTCCAAGCATTTGAAGAATTCTTTGAAGATCTGTATTTCAATATAGTTAGCTTATTTCCTGTGTCTTGGAATATCTCTGGTACATATTGTTCTCAGTTTCTGATATGACATATAAGCATAAACACATCTTCCTGGTATCTTAGCAGACCTGTCAAATGCTCATCATTCACAATTTGAATGTAGTCTTCACTACTACTTCCCCAGCGTGCATGGACACCTTTAAGTGACTTGAGGATATAAAAAATGCAGATTGCAACATATCTGAGATTAGTTCTTTAGTTATAAAATTCAACAACCTCTCTTTTTTTTCCCTTTTGTTTCCATGTTGTCCAATTGTTTTAATTCTTTTGTGGCCATTTCAGTCATATTATTAAAAGCGCCATATTTGGCCATTGTTCCATCTTCCTTATACATAACAACCTATTATTTAACCATCACTGGGCATCTAAAACTATTCTCCAACTTAAACAGAAAACATATTTCCTGAAAAAAAATTACCATCTGAATGTTATGTCCTCTGTTATCAGTCAGACTGCTGACAGGAAGAACTGCAATTTGTATTTCTTGCTCTGGCTTGAGGCAGGATGGGAGTTTAGTCAAAAGCTTAAGATGACCTGTAATGCAGCATGAAAAAATAAGGTCTGTCACAGCTATAACGATTAGGATCAGTGATGACATAGGCTACCACTGACCTAAGTTATAAGCAGGAAGCATCTTGTGTCAGCAAAACACTGCATGTTAGGAGGCTGGTGACATCTTAGGCTTTTGCACAGAGACCAACTTTCAGGCATATTTTAAGAACTTATTTTATGCTTTAACCTAAGTATACAGAATAGCTTGCACTATCTTCCTCTAAATATCATGTCAGAATATTAAATTTTTATAATTTGATTTTGCCTTTTCAGCTGTAACTTTAATTTTGTACATCTTTACTTTTATACAATGGAATCTAACTGCTGCATTGACAAATAAACCATCTAATGATTTTAAAGAGTACGTTTCCTATGTCTCAGAAAGAGATACTGTCAGAAAAGCAACTGGATGAGTTGCCTAATTACTGACCAAAACAGTTATCTGCCTCCAGAAAACACAACTGGATTTGCCTTAGTCTTAGTTCACTTGCGCACGTCTGGTACTACCGTTGGTTATCTAGCTGTTTTTACAGTCCCCCTCCAAGTGTACTCAGAGCAACGGCACCACAGACCTGAGAAGCAAGGAGACTTTCTGAACAACCAGGCGACAGCTGAGGAACCCAATTTCAGAACAGATCAGGATACAAATGAACTCCATGTCCTTCAAAGGCAAGAACAGCTGACAAACAACAGATTTGTGAATGTCAGCAAATGTTACAAGACACATTTCAGGCAGCCCCTTTGGAGAAGTAACACCAAAGAATGACATCAAACATAAATGCACATCATCTTTAGAAAGAATATATTTTCAAATATATCATCAAGAGAAATGGAAACATCAGTTGGGTAACAAGTTTGTTTAAAATTACTTTTAAACATGAAGTATTCTTTCAAACCACTTGTTTTGTTCCTCCCTCCTTTTCTTCTTGAAAACTTCTTATAGCACACAATTAAGAGACTCAGCCGATGTAACATCTTCTTCTTACCAAAAGAATTTCTAAACTGAAAATAAGGCTAAAAAAACACCAGCCATTCAAGGATTCGAAGATGAATCAAACTAAACTTTGCAAGAGGCACTGTGGCCTATTAGTATGACTGACCACCTCCAGCATTGTACAGCATAGTTATATTTCCTTTGAAGCTAAAGCTTTTATAGTGATAAAAGTTCTTTATAATCCACAAGATTATGCCTTTTAAATCTTAATACCATTGTTTCACCATCGTATTCTGCAAAGGATGGAATAACACTCTGCACAGTGTTTCTTTTATTTTACTGTCACTGTAAATGCCAACATCTCCAGCAGAAGAGGGTGGAGGGAAACAGGTTTCACCCGCAGCAACTGCAAATGAATGAACTGGCTTAGGTCATAGCTTTTTAAGCCTTGACAACATTCTCCATAGCAAAACAAACATAGCAAGACTACTACCTTGCACCCATTAACACTATCTGGGAATGTAAAATACAGTTTCCCAAGAAAAAAAAAAATATTGGTTTCAAACCAGCTGCAGCTTTTTAGACAAAGTCACAGCCGTTAAAAGTGGGCACAAAGCTTGAACGCGGTCAGCGTTCATATGTCAGTGCCCACGCGTTGTGCCTGCTCATTTCGGGCTCCCCAATGAACCACCACAGCGGAGCGCTGGGTACTGGTCTCCAGGTCCCGTCCCTGTCCCCACCTGGGGGCTCAGACAATCCCCAAGAAAACACCGACGGGGAGCGCAACACGGGGAAGGCGAGGCCGAGCTCCCGCCCGCCCTGACGTTCCCATCTACACACCAAACCCCCACGCCGGCACTCCAACAGGGGAGTGGGGGCACCCCGGGGCTGGGCTCTGCGGGCAAGAGCCGCAGAAGGGACCGGGACCGGGACCGGGACCGGGACCGGGACCGGGACCGGGACCGGGACCGCCGCTGCCTCCTCAAGCAAGCCACTGCGCACGCGCTTAACGGCTCTTTCCGACAGATGGCAGGACGCGCCAATAGGGTGAGAGGGGCGCCTCTGCCGCTGGCCAATGGCTGAGCGGCAGCCCGTGGAGGCGGGCCTGGCCGCGGTGTCGGCGGCGGGCATGTGGCGGGTGGTGTTGGCGGGGCGGCGGCTGCTACTGCGGCCTCTCGTCGCCGCGGCGGGGGGCGCCGTCCGGCCAGAGCCGCCCCCAGGGGTGGCCGGGGCTCCCCGCGGGGGCTGTGCGGCGGCGCGGGGCGTGGGAGGCGGCAGAGGAGCCGCAGGAGCCGCGGCGCTGGGGGCGGCGGCGGAGCGGCACCAGGCGGCAGGTAGGGCCCAGCTAAGAGCGGCCTGGCCGCAGGGGCCGAACCCGCGTGTCCTCCCGGTGTGCGACACCAGCCGTTGTCGCTCTGTCTTTCCGCTTGGCACCTCGGTCAGGTTCTCTCATGGTTGTTAAGCTTTGCTCCTTCTCGAGGAGCTCCTTCTCCGCGGGCCTGGATCGCTGGTTAACGCGGTGTCACGGCCCCCGCGGGAGGTGAGGCGCTGGCCTGGCGGGCCCGGGCGCGGTCGTGGGGCGGCACGTCAAGGAGGCCGCAGCCCCGCAGGCCCTCGGCTCCGCCCTGCCGCTCTCCAGCTCTGTGAAATGGTCCCCCGAGCGAAATGTAACGAAAGATCCCGCGTGGGATCGCTTTTTGCAGCTGCGGGAGGATTCTGGGGGTGCCCGGTGCGATGGAACGGCCCTTACCTGGGCTGAGGCCGCGGCCCTGAGGGTCACGGCGCCTGTGCTGAACCCGCATCGCCGCGAAGCTCTGCTGTAAAGTGAGGAGTCGGTGGCTAGCGTGGACCGAGCCTGTGTGTGGGTACAGACGGGAACTTTTGTGAGGGTAGTGCTGCTGAGTTGGAGGTGTATCTCTTTGATGTACCCTCGCAAATAAATTTCTCTATAGAGCTGACAGTTTTAGTAGCATGATGGCTGGTTGCAGGTATAAGCATTGTGTGCACAGAGCTGGTTTGTTGTCGTAGCTGTTCCACAAATCTTCTCTGACCTAGATCTGACCATGATGTTCAGTGTGGCAGAGTGTGCCTGGGGTTGTTTAGAGCATTCATTCTCTAAGTGGGCACTAGAGACTTCATATGTGGCTGCCACACAAATATTTAACTTTTGTAACCGCTGCGTCTGGAGGAGCTGTGGCCACTGCTAATTTTCTGCATGTGTGACCACAGCAAAAGTTAAAAGAGTGCATGAGTCCCTAAGCTGAAAGGCTTTCATTTACAGAGATCTGGTCTAATTTCATATCCCCGTTCATGCATATAATTATATGTAGCTATTGTTCTTTTGTTTGGCTTTTTCTTCATATTGGTAAATATAAAGCTTGGCTTAGTGCTGATGCTCGATCTGCCATAACGTTCACTTTATAGTGGCAGGCATGCATTGCTGACAGATTCAAATTATGCCTGAAGTATGCACACAGGTTGCATCTACCTAATTAGGGCAAATTAGAAATAAACTGATCTCATGGTTTGAACAGAAGGTAGTTGCACTAATTTACTAATTTCTAAGCTGGCTTGCTTAAACTGTTGAAGGACTAAGACTTTGTCCTAATCTTCTGTGGTAGAACAGGCTAGGGAAAAGGAAAAAGAAGTGGCTTTACTTAGTGTGAAGGTAAAAAGTACCGTCACACTGCATCACATCAGCTCTATCTTCAATGTATTAATTTCATCTATTTAAGATTTTAGAGCAATTTCATCACCATGTATTATCACAGGCCTGTTGAAAAGCATTGTTCTGAAATATTTCTAATTTTGTCTGTTGTTTTAATAATGTCTGTTGAAGTACTTAGGTTTCATTGATCTTAATTGACAAATATCTGATGATAACATTGACTCTTAAGTACTAACAACAACAAATAAGTTACCTGAAAGAAACTTTGATGCTTGCTAACCGCTATATCTAGTGATATTCCGTTATTTCCCAGAAGAGTGCCTAGTTCTCCACTTCAATGGTTTTAAAAATTTTTTAAAATCTGCAGTTCATCTTGCATTGTCAGTGTCAAACCAAACTCCTTAATGAGTGGCTAGCTTAGGCTGTAATTCAGTTCATTGCCATTTTATGCTGTCTTAAGTGGTTGATTTTTACAATTAAAAAGATAAGTTGCTACTGTATTATTTTTCTGTCTGTTCCAGATACTGCTCTTCCAAAGTTCAACATTGATTTTGTTGTAGCTCTGCTGAGGCAAGAAAACGCTAAAGACATCTGTGTCATCCAGCTACCTCCAGAAATAAAATACTGTAATTATTTTATAATTGTGAGTGGATCTTCAACACGACATCTCCATGCAATGGCACATTACATGCTGAAAATGGTAAGACAGTTTCTGCTGCACTCTCTGGGGTTTGGGGAATGGTTTTAAATGTTGTGAAAGGAATTTCCCCAGGATTGCACTTATAGTGGTGTACCAGGCAGGATGAAAATAATTATCCATAGGTCATTTAGTTAGTCCTGAGTATATCTAGCAACTAACTACTTTTTTTTCTTTTAGCGGTGTTACTCAAAATGTAGATAATGTGTTTTAAAAATGGACCTCTCTCTATTTAGAACAGTGATGACATTAGCACAGTTTATTGACTAGAACAAGAGTGATGTGAAATGGTGATGACGACCTGTGTCCACTTTTGTCTTCTGTCCAGTAAGCTTCATAGCTATTCCCACTTGTTTAAAACAGCTTCATCTGACTGTTCTTGAACCCTAATCCCTACTGTTAGCAGGTTCTCAGGTATATCGAAAGGCTGGAAAAAAAGACGGCATGTTGTGAGGCACAGGATCACCTCAAGGACTTATTAAAGCAAACTCCTAGTTGATAGTCACCGTACTGTGCATGTACAAGAGGAAAGGAAAAGAAGCAGCAGCCATCCTTGCACAGAAATCTTGCTCTGTTTGGCTTTGGCAGAATGTGAGCTTTTCAGTACAGGAATAGAGGTCAGAGTAAAAATACAGGTAGAGTTTAGGAATAAAGGACCAGACCTGAGGAGGGATAAACTTTATGGCCAGAAAAGAGCCAGCTGTTAAAAAGCACAGTGTGAGGAATATGACTAGCCTGCATCTCAATCACCTGTCTGTACTCCACCTGTAGTTTGCCTTCTCTTCATGTGCTTTCTTTCCCTTCTGGATCCCATTTTTCCTTTGGCTCTTGGTTTTACTTTCTTCCTTCCAGCCCTATTGATTTCAGCTGTGAGACTTGAGGAGGGGAAGGAGAGAGGGGGAGATGGTATTGCTTTTCAGTGCCTTTCTGAGTGGGTAAGGTGTTTCTTGTTTTCTCTGCAGGAACTGAAGTATCTTTGCAAACTAAAATTTTGCCTCAAGCTAGAAGTTGTATTAGTATTATTAGTATTATTACTTGCATAACTTGCTAGTCTTAACAGCATCCCTATCTAGACTGGGAGAGATCAGTGAATACTACCCACCCTGCCAAAACATGCTTCTGCTGCAACTGGCTGCTCCCTCTTGTGGCTGTAAGAGCAGCTCTTTAGCGAGGGCAGAGCGTCTGGGGAGACATAGCGTTGTCCTGGGCATCCTGAGAAACCTGGAAGCCTGGCCAAGTACTCGGGAGTGGCAGAGTTTGCGTGACATTGAAAGTTTTCTAGGCAAAAAGTAAACTGAACTTTAAGATGTGAAGCGGAGCAGGTGCTCGGGAGTGCTGCTAGGCAGCTGGCTAGCTTTGCCATTAGCGTATCTGAAATGTTACAGTAATGCATGATTTACATTAAAATGCAGAGGTGCTCATGTAGCATGAGGTCTTCCTGCTTTTCTTCCAGTAGCTTGTGAGTGGCAAAGTCCCAGCTACTGCTTACCTCTTTCTGTCTGGTTTCATGTTAGAGGAAGAAACTAACACTTGGCTTTATGATAATCTGTTCACCATTACACAGCCTTTAAAGACAAGGCTGAAGGAAACTTGTAGTAGAGATTAACTTTTCCAACCTCTGTTATATAGCCGATGGCAGCACGTGCTGGGCTTTTTAGTATTTTAAGCAGACTTTCAGAGAATCCTTGTCAATTACCTGCTTTTGAGGATATCTGACAAGCTATCTTAAAGAAAGGAAGGTACAACTAGTTCTGAATTACATTTTGCAAGTTCTTCATTCTGGGTTGCAAACTGGGGCTGCTGTCTGGCAGCTAGCATTGTGTGGTACCTATCAAGAGGAATTGCATTTTGTGATAATTGCTTTCCCAGTGAAGTAGGACTCATTTGCTACCAGCCATGTTACAGCTGTTACAACCTGTTATTTTGTATTTTCATAGCAGGAAGGACTGCTAGAACCATGCAGTTTCACTCTGTTTCCTTGTGGCCTTGTGCTAAAATAAACGTTGTTTGGTTTGTTTTTTTAATTTCAGCTTAAAAAAGGTTTCCATATTTTTTGATTGACTGCTTCTACCAGAAGTAAGGTAGAAATATGAATAAAGAAGCTCTGTGAAGATGCAGCTGACTTCACTCCATGTTTTTTTTTCTATTAATGCTTCTTGTGAAGAAACAAGTAGCTCATAGCCAGAGCTGAAGGAGACTGTACTTAAGCCTCTCGTTGTCAAATTGCTTCAGCTCTAGCGGGTGCTTAGATTCTTTATGTACTGGGTGGGTAGAGCTGGCCTCCCAGGCTGGCATCTAGGAAAGCTACTGTGTTGGACAGGGAACCAGCTACCTTGTCCTAGTTGAGCTTTTGCAGTCTAGCTTTGAGCTGCCCTCTCCTCTCTCTCTTACCGTGTTTCATAGCTTGGAAACCTGTGTGCCAGTTGTGTTTTCCTCCCATCTTGCAATGCGTGAGTGTTGAGAGCGTGCTTTTAAGAGGCAGGAGGCTGGTTTGAATGCTTCCTGCCTTCCTCATGGTGTAGGTTAAAACTTGTTTTTCCTCACTCCCCCGTCTGAGAAGAGGATAAGCTTTACATGTCCATTTCTGCATTCTTAACTAGCCAGTGTAAAACAACAATGAAAGATATCTGAAGTAAAATAAAACTTAGTGGTAATGGCAGTTACAGAGAACCTATAACTGAAAGACTAATGCTAAGCAATTGTAGTCAATATTCATCCTGAGAAAAAATGGACATCTATAAAATTCATGGATAATGGTATGGGAATTCTGAGCATTAGAATTCCAGATATGATACTAAAACCTATTGAGAAATCTATGCTGAATTTCCATTGTTGCAAGTGTCTGTTATTCTGTTTTTGTGCAGACCTCAGAACCAACATTAAGTAACCTAACCTATTTCAGATTTAAAACAACTCTAGACAACTCAGTAAAGTCCAGCTTATCTGCTAGGTTTGCGTGCTTTTAAATAAATGCAAAGTATTTAATTTCCTGCCATTGCTTCTCTTTCAGTACAAGCATCACAAAGAAGAAAGTGATCCTCATACTCAGATTGAAGGGAAAGAGACAGATGACTGGCTGTGCATTGATTTTGGTAAATATTTGTGAATCTGACAAATACAAAATTCTGCATGAGCTCTTTGTTGAAGGAAGCATCTCACTATGAACTGTGGTTGGTGTGGAGAGTTCACAGTACTCTGCTGTTTTGGAATTCCAGTTATTGTTGCTTGAACTCATTGAGATAGTAAATAAATTTTCACTAAAGATCATTGGCACTGAGAAGAAAGCAGTAGCTGCTCTTGAGTGGCTAAAACAGGTCTTAATAAATTGAATAGAACAGTAGTGGAAAGAGAAAAGCTACTTCAGTCAATCTTCTCAGGTTTATACAATCCTTGTTTGGAGGAGCGGAGGCTCTTCATATACTGCCCTGGTAGTGAACTTTTGAGCAGACTGTCCAGATCATACTATGACATGGGGTAAAACCTCAATCCTAAGAAATTGACTTGAATTCTTTATTCTACAAGTGTGAAACTACACAAACATAAAAGACTTCGCATTCAGAAAGCATTTCTGCTTCACTGCTACCTCTAGAATCTCACCCTCTAACTTTGTGATTTGGCTTGAAAGAGAGCTGGGTGAGGAGCACTGCAGCCAGTGATGTTACGCCTTGGTTAATTTACTGTCAGTTATTTTGATAGTTATAACTGAGAACTGATTGAAATTTAAGGGCATAACTAGAAAAAAAAATGCATTAGAAGTACACTGGAATTCATGTTCTCTACTATTGTTTGCACAGAACTAATGAAAACTTGTAAGAAAAACCTTATTATGTCAGAGTTTCATTATTAAAAAAAAAAACAAAAAAAAAACACTTGAAGTGTGAGCAACACACCTAAGGAAAATTACTTGGCTATAGCTGAATGTTGTTGGTAATACAGGAAAGCTGAAAGTCCATCTGTAACCTTAGGGAGGGGGCTCTTTCAGGTAAAATGTCTTTCAGCTTACTTTGGTCTCCTAGATGTCATAACTTCTTTGGTCAGGAGTCTTGCAATAGCATGTTTTAAATTAAACCAGACTATTGTCCTTCTCATTCTCCTGGCTGTAGTCTTGGAGTCTTCTGAAGGACTGGCCAATTCTTAACAACATTCAAGAACTGGAATCAGCAACTTGAGAAGAAACCTCCGTCAGCTGACCTGTCATATCAAGCCAGAATGGGGAGGTGGAAAAGTAGAACTCCTTGCACACCTGGAAGTGCAGTAGTGTTTTACAATTTATATTAACTTACTGTAAATTTATCTTCTGTGCAGGTAGCATAGTGATGCATTTCATGCTGCCAGAGACACGAGAGACTTATGAATTGGAGAAGCTATGGACTCTTGGTTCCTATGATGACCAGTTAGCACAGATGACTCCACAGTCACTGCCAGAAGACTTCATATTTGGACTGACTCCTGACAGCAGCGATCAACTTGAGACAAGAACTTAATGCAGCTGCTGAGTGGAAAGAGAAAGTGTGCCTTCGCATATCAGAGAGACATAAAGTCTTGATTGCTGACCTTACAGTACAATACAGTTTATCAGTACAAACCTGTATTTATTGGATGTGCCTCGGTAAAGTTATGATCAAGTCCAGCTGTAAATTGTCAAAGAAGGAATCCTGTTGTAAGGGAGCTTCCTGAGGGAGTCACCATCTCAATGGAGTTTGCAGTGAGAAGAGAGGGGCAAAGACAACTGCTTAAGTTACTTACCCCGAAATTCATGCTTAGCCTCTACAGTAACAGGTTTTTTTCTAGTATCTTTGAAAGACTTGCCCATAGTGAGAGTGTAAATAAGACCTGAGTGCTGCAAGGAAAAACTATAAGGAAATAGTACAGTTTAGATGAGGCTTCTTGCGTTAAGCCATTTGCTTTTGGTCAAGTCATGCTCTGAGTTGAAGGAAAAGAGAAAACAGACTGGTGTTTCCAAGCACATAAAAGCCAAGAGCAGCAGCGATGAATAAATGTGTCTTAACACATTAACAGAACAGTAAGTGAGTTTTTCAGCCAAGACCAATCTGTTTTTAATAATAATTAAAAAAAAAAAAAAAACCAACCCTGAAGAGCTTCAATTCCTTGTCTTCATGTTAAAAAACTCACTCATTTTAAGTGTGCAGTTGGCCCCTCCCCTAGTTTTCCTCTCACCTAGTTTCTGGAAAAGGACACTGAGGCAACATGCTATGGCAGTGTAAACCTTTGTGGGCAAAAATAGTTCTAAAGGAAGCCCTTAGTCACTGAGCATTACTTGCTGCTAATGGACTGTTCAGCACTTTCAGAAGTCATTGCACAGTATGTTTTCAGTCTGATGGCTATGATCTAATAACCAGTTAGAAGAGCTTCAAGATAGTAACAAAACTTGTCTCTGAAAGCAAGATGCTTTTCTCCACTACAGGACAGGGCTTTGATTGTTAGATTAGGATCTCATTCTTCTGGAGAAGCTTGTTCTGCCATGCATCAGGAAGCAAGGAGCAGCAGATCCTGAGTAATCACTTTTTTCCCCCTGATAGCCCCACAAACTACTTCAAACTCTGTCTGCACCTCTTCCCTGCACAGCAGCTGCTGTTTGTAATGCTTAAAAGAAAGTGACCTTGGTTTTTGCTCATGTGATTGTGTGGGGGGAAGGGAGCATGTATGTGTGTGTTTGGTTTTTTTTTAAAAAAAAACAAACAAAACAAACCAGCTTCCTCCCTCATTTCAGACTGGTCATGTTTTCTTGCTATGTCTAACCTCTGTTCTTTCAGGAATAACTGCCCCTGAGTTCACCTGCTCTTTGATACAAGGCAGCAGATAGCTCTGCAAGTTAAGCAAGGAGTGTTTGTTAAATGTAGTTAAACTGTGCAGTTAAAACATCTTTGCCCATTAAATAAAGGTATTGGTGGTAAGTCTGATTGCAAAGAAAGGTTTTCAAAATGCTTTGTGATACTTGGCAATAAGTAATCCACATGGGGGAAAGATAACCTTGGCTGTCTTACAGAGTGATGGATTCTAAATCAAGCATTTCCTCTGAGGAGGGATACGTAGGAGTAACTTCGGATCATTCCCTGAAACCAGTTGCCTTTTGCTGCTGCTGCTGCAGATAAGCAGTACTAGCTGAATAGAGGCAGGTTCAGCAAACACCGTGCCATTGTATGAACCCACATTTAGTAACCAGAACCACATACAGTATCCTGTCTCAAAGAGCACAGTAACAAAAGGAGTGGCCAGAAAAGAACAGTAAGAGATAGCAAACAGCTTCTGTATGAACAGACCAGGACTCTTTACAGCTGGAAGGAGGAAATAGTCTGTAAGACAAGACAAAAAAAAAAAAAAAAAATCAGATTAACTGAGGAGACAAAAACCAGTAAAACTAAAAAAGTATAACTGAATTTACTACCAAAAAATATTGTGAAAAGGAGTTACATGCAACATCCACTCACTCTATTTAAATAATCAGAAGTGCTAGCTCGGGAAAAGAACTTTCTCATCCTTCATTTAAAGCAGCAGTTGTAATCTGCCAACTTACTGCGATGCCCCAGCCAGGCTACCTGCCTGACTTGGTGAGCCTTTAGCCTGACCCTCTTAAAAAGCTGGGACCTAAGAATTAACAAAAACAGTCTGAATGATCAGTACTGTGCAACATTAAACTTATTTTAAAAGGAAAACATTTGGGAATGGTTTCAATTCTACTGATCAGGTGATTTCTGTGTAAAATAAAAATACTGAGCAGCTTGTCCAGTGAGCCTATAGATTCATCCTGTGCAGAGGTATCTGCAGGTTTGGCTCTGTGCAGGATCCCTTGATGATGGGACATACAGGAGAGACAATTATCAAGGTTAAACTTTGGTCATCATTTCACCAATTTCCTGCACTGCATTTAAGTAACTTTGTTACAGAGCAGTGTTTGCATTCATCAGTTGAGCTAACATCTCTTACAGCACAGCTTTACCACAATTTTTCAATTTCATTTAAAAATCCTGTGCCCTAGTACCATGTCAAGACCATGCTGTCCTGCACAGCATACATGCTTCATTTAACAGAAACTAATACTAAGAGCGCATGCCTTTGAAGTTGCAGCTTAGGAATAAAAGCTTTGGAAAGTTAGAAGCAAATAAAAGCATCATGATTAAGCAAATGCTTCAAACAGGGGTTTAGCTGTCACAAATGCACCAGCGATACAGAGGAAGGCTGAACTTCTGAAGTTGCTCAAATGGCAGGGATGCCAGTTCTGAGAAGATAGCTCAATATTGGCATGAAAAAATGAGCTTAGAGTTCCCTGTGACACGCAATACCCTATGCAGTGTCTTCTAGAGACATAAATTTCTTCAGTTCCCTCTTTCTGCTGCTTGATCCCAGTAAATGAGCTGTGAAGACAAGTGGGAGGGTGCAAGGGTTTGGAAAACAAATTTGGTTTTCCACTCCTCTGTAAAAGAGACAGAATTCTATTATTCATGACACTCCATAGTATTTATTCCGCAATTCCTCCCTCTCACTCTAGAGCGTCCACAGTTAAACATCTAGTCTTATTTCTGTTGCCAATAATGTTAACAAGGATCTAAATGAAAAGGTGATGCCAGCTCTCTGGGAAGCGATGTGTGTTTGGGTGGTGGTAGGAGCGAGATAGAGGTTGCCATCACATTTGCTTGCTAGCGTGACTGGTTCTGCCTATCCAAGCTTCTAGGGCAATGTTCACTGCACAGCTTCAGCACACTGACAGCACCAAAGTGAAGACTGGGTAAAAAGCAACCGAAAAAAGGAAGTTTAACTGCAATTCAGATCTTGCTTCAAACCTGTTAAAGATTCCTTCATGTTTGCCCTGGGTCAGGACTGTTGAGTACACATCCCTTCCACAGCAAATCAGCCTAAGTCATCTGCATAAGACCGAAAGCATGAACTACAGGTTGTCCTACAGACTATATAGTGTTAGATGAGAAGCAGAAGATGAACTATAAGCCACAGAAGTCACTGCTTGCGTTGGGAAGCGCAAACATTGTAACCTGGCTGCTGGATGCCCTAGCAGCTATGCAGTACCTGTGGGGGACTGTTCATCCGTATCCAGTTATTATGGACAGAAAACCAACTTGATCAAAGCACCACAAATATTTAGAACAGTCTGTCCCTATGCCTCATTAATTTAAAAAAACACCACACAACTTTATCTGATGATAGGAGTTAAACTCTTTATTCCATTCAGAGGCATCTGGCAAGTGGAGCTGCATTGGGGGGCACATTACAGATGAAAAATGATCCATACTTTGTGGATATTGAAATCATTTACAGTATTTACTTTCTAGCTATTCCCAAATACTCCAAATTACCAAGTCTCAATTGAAAAGAAAAACATGATTTACCATACTAAATCTAGAAATTTAAGAGATGACAGTATTTAAATCAGCAGATGTAAATGCAGCGCCTATTTGTAAAGTAATTTTTATGGAAAATAAGTCAAATCCTTCTCAAATGTTAAGAAAGGAACGTCAGACTGACTTAAGCCTCAACAAAAATTAAAATGCTATGACTTTTCATACTTTAGTAATTTTAAATTCATTGTAAGAAAAAAAAGTTATCCTAAAGGCTAGATGAAGGTCACTGTCAAAAAAGGAAAAGAAACTCATTTTTCTTCACTAAAACTACAACATAAGTCTGTGGTTTTTAAACCAATTAGTAAAGAAGATATGCAGGAAAAACACTTCAGACCATTTTCAAAATTATCTAATCTGTACAACAGTGATCTTTGGGAAAATTATCTAGTCTATGTAGTAATGCCTCTATTTCAACATGAACCTAAGAGGTAGATAACAAAATGATGAAACAAATGTTTTTGCTCGTTGTGCCCCTCAAATCAGTGCAGCATGGTGATTCTGATCATCTCATGCACAAAAAACATCACAAAAAAAGGTTCAGAGGTAATAGCATGGCTCTGTCGACCACACACATACAGGCGCGCGCGCACACACACACACACAGCAGTCTTTATGCACCATGTGTTGCCACATATTTTTTCTTTTTCTTAAACTGAGGTAGACTGAAGTTTATTGTAGAAACTTGAATGTGTCACTATTACCACAATCATCATTCAAATTACATTCGGAAATTAAAAAATTTGGTAACTTTCCTATTATCCCTGCCTTTTGACATTTTTTTTTTCTTCTCTAATGGTTGGTTGCAGAACGTGCATAAATCCTGCTGCATCTATTATAAGCCAGGCTAGAGAGGTTGTTGGTTTTTTTTTTTCTTGTAATAGTTTTTAAAACCTTCAAAGTGGCTTAGTGTGGCCCATAACAGCGGCTGGATATGTAAACTTAGCCTTTCATTATCTTTCAATGTGATCAAACACTGTTTGACCTTCCCCCATCGTGGTAACTGAAAGCAGTATGATGCGATCTGCAGACAGCTGAGACCCTCGTGGCCTCAAATACGCTCTAGCAGATCGAGTGTTCTATCAAACTGAAGATGAAGCTTGCTCTTTGAACAAAATGGCAAAGTCCAAATGGGCTGCAAATGGTTAAATGTAGCATTATTAGGTAGTGATGGTCAAAGGCACAAAGGGTTCATGCATTCAATCAAGTAGCACAAAAAAAAAATTCAGCCTCTTGCAGCCTTCTAAATTTTTCCCCCAACCCCAGCCTCTTGCCATCACTTCCTTGTCCTGTTCCCAAAAAAGTACCGTCACAAACTTTTTCATCCCATCTTAAAAGAAAACTAAACGGCATTGCTGCTATCAGAATGTTGGCATCATTCACTATCTTTTGAACATTCACTGAATTTTTTTTTAAACAAATGATGGTGTTGAAGCCCTCAGAAAATCTGAGGCTATGTTTTTTTTACCCACCTTACTCCCATCAGCCAGCAACTAGAAGTGCTCTACTATATTTTTCCTCGGTAAGTCTGTAGTACTCCTGGCTGGTGGCTGATCAAATTTTAGTTTTTTTTAAAAAAATAAAATGCTCAAGAACTATTAGCTTTATAAAGTATACAAAATACCAAAAAAAAAAAGCAAAAAAGGAACAATTTCTCATTGAGGTACTAAATGCCTGAGGTAGTTTAGTAAAATGCATATTTATCTTTTTATGCCCTGGCCAACACCATTCAACACTTCCCTTAGGTTAATTCATGGCAGTGTCATGTAAAAATGCAACCAAATTATTTTTAAAAAATGCCACTTGTTTCAACATTGGGACTAACACTTAAACTCTTGTTGATACCCTTGCTCTAACCCTAGCCCACCCACAATCCCACCCTCCAAATGTGTTGTTTCTTTTACAACTGGACCTATAAGAGCAATGCCTTTTTTTTTTTGGTTTTTTTTTTTCTTTTTTCATTTCTTTTTTTTTTTTTTTTAAACCAGTGAACTCAGAAGAGAAAGCTTCATTAAACCAAGTTCTAAAATTGTTGGGGAATAATAAGAACAATAAAAAAGACTAACGAGTTTATGTTAAATTGTGAGAATAGAACAAAAGGGAAGTGAAGGGGTCCTTATTTTAAAGCTGGGTTTCAAAAGTTTGAGAGAGCCTAAAGAATACATTCTCAGAGACAGCGTTCAACGGTTGCCTGGTCCTCAAACAGGTGATTGGCGTGGTGGATCTTCTGCATATATCTTCAACAGGTGCTCACCACCTGTGTCTCTGTCGCACAGTCTGTCTTTGGTCTGGCATCTGTCTCTGATGGGCCATTTCCTAAACCTTTATTTTCGTCTTGGCTGAGGCTGTCCGCTTTGCAATGTTTTTTGCTGTTGCTGCTGCCTTCTTACCTGAGCCAGTATTTCCTGAATTTTTCTCTGAGCAAGCTGAAGGACAAAGAAGAAGAAACAACCCATCATGATGCCATGCTGCAGTGACTGCTGTTTACAACCAACTATAGATGCTTCTGGAATTAAGAAAATCTGGAATAATTAAGTTCCTAGTCCTGACAAGATTACTCTTTAGTTAAAATACACTTGGACTTCGTCATATGGACATACATTAGTTTTTCTTCTTTTTCCACCTACCACAACTACCCGCGTGGTCAGTTTTCACATCTGTAATATAGAAAGCATGAGCATAGGAAGATGATTACCAACATTGAGATTATTGAAGCTACAGGCTACTTTCATTTTACTCCTCTGGAGAAACTAGTGTTTTGTAAGAACTACTGTTTTAATAGAAAGCTGACAATTTTTTTATACACCAGGGAATCCAGAAGGTCAGACTTGCAGGACTTACCAGCCCTTCCATCTTCTTTCTAAACTACAGTCACCTGCAGCAAAATTTCAAAAGGAACTGGTCTGAACTAAGAGATAAGTGAGGGAAGGAATCTTGTGATCCTTTTCTTTATGATATTAAATTGACAGATTGGGTGATGTGGACAAATTGCATATATACGTGCAGTTCTTGCCAGGTACTATGAGATGGCTTGTATCTCCCTCCCATCTGAATTTCAGTCCAGTCACAACTTGGGTTTTCTTTTGCTTTGGAAGTTTTATCAGTGCCACAGCCTACATATTGATAGGAGAATTTAAAGGACATTGTTTTACATATGTGACAGTGCAATATTGTTATAAATTTCTCTTACAGGCATGAGGAAAGTTTATTGCAGCAAGACAACTAGAAGAGCCTGGCAAGCAGTGCTTTCTGTATCCTGAGTAAAAATCTTCCATCCCTTGGCTCTGCACGTGGATATAAAAGACAGACCATGGAAACATCACGGTAACACAGAAATTCATTCCAGTCCTCCTACCTGGCATGCATAGAAGTGACCAGTTATTTTCACAACCACCTGATCGTTTTCATCAGGTGTCTGGTCACGAGGGACTACAACTTCTGCACTTGTCAAGTTCTGAAGCTCATTTACCTATAAATAGATAGCATAAGTCAGAAAAACTTAAACAAATATCCCACAACCACCAAGCCTCAAAGAAACTGCTGACCACAGAAATATGATCGTCTAAGTTATGTTTAAAAAGCCAAATAACAGAAAGCATCTTTGTGCAGCAGTGTGCACTTCGCAAGATGAGCCTCTTGCGTCTCTAACATAAATTAGCACCAAGTGCTCTAAGTTTGTAGAAGTGTTCTGAAGACTATATACAACACAGAAGGTGTTAAATACATGACTTAAAAAACCAAATAGATGCTACAGCATTTACAGTTGAGTTTACAAGTTTAAGGTCAGAAAACTCATAAAATGTATAATGTAAGGGAAAAAAGAAATTCAAAGTATTTATACATTTTTCCTTGAGAAACCTCCACAAGATGGAGAACTCCAAACAGAACAATGAGAAGTGTCCCAATAATTTTCAGTAGCCTATCAGCTTCCACAGCGTTAAGTAGAGATCTTTGTCCCATTTACACCCATTTTATTTTAGAAATGCATAGCATTATTTAATAAAAGATGTTCTGGATGAACAACTTTTCAGAGATTTTTTTGTTTGTCTTTAAACCTCTTACCACTGCAAGTAATGAAAGAGACCACGTTGCCTCCTGACACTTAACTTCAAGACCCCATTACACTCAAGGGTGGAGACCAAGACTGAACCATTTCTTTGCAAGTATCAGCTAGCTCCTGACTTACAACCATATGAAAATACTAGAGCATCAGCACCTTTTCAGGATTAAAAACTCTCAGTGTCGTTATTTTATGCAACAAACTGAGCCTAAGAAAAGCCATCAATTAAGTTGAAGCACCTTTTTTTGTTGTTGGTTTTTTTTTTGTTTTGTTTTGTTTTTTTTTTTTTTTTTAATATTGAGGTTGGAATGTGTCTTAATTTCCTACCACTTATGTAGAAATTATGATTTCACTCAGTTTTGGCCAGAAATGCCACCTTTGGACACATCAGATTTGATTTTAATTAAATGAGATTAGTGAATTCTTTTTGCAAAATCTGGCATAAGGTAAGGTTCACAGAAGCAGATCTTGAGTGGGAATGTATTCATTTTAGATGGAAGAATTACATTTCTATTCATAAAAGCCCAGCAGATCTGACTGGGACTATTGATTTTTGTGAGACTTCTTTCTCAGGTGAAGTAAATTATTTTATAAGATTGGCTTTTCTTGACTCCACACAAGAAGAAAGGAAAGGAAAGCTTAACAAGTACAGCTAAGAAAATAGCACCTGCTTTAACATAACTTCAAAGGATTAGCTATTATAGTTAGCTAAGTGTTTAAGCCTTATACATATATACACACTAAAATAAGAAACATAACGGAACAACACTGGAAGTTTTATTTCAGCTACTTACTGTTTTGCCTCCTTTACCAATAACTCTACCAGCAGCATAGGATGGCACTTTTATATGAGCTTCAAGTTTCACTTCTTCTTTAGGTCCAAAGAAATTTTCTTCTTTAAGTTTTCCATAGATTCTCCCTTGAGCCTGCAGAAATGCTTTCAGTTAGAGAATGCGCTTATTGAAATCTAGTTAACTTTAAGAAATTCCACAGAAAGGAGAAATCTCAGTACACGATCCTAGCAATGAATTTTCCCTAATAAATACAATAACTATTTTTCTAAAAGAAGTCTTTGTACAAGACTAGGAAGCACTGCTGTCAGACTCTAAAGATTGTGTGACAAACCAGGGAATGAGAGAGGAATTTAACAGAGATCATTATTATTCTGCTTTCCAGTAGAAATATTGCTTTTAAAACTAACTATTGCATCTCTGTAGAGGTAAAGAGTGGCGGAGAGAAGAACTGTCTGGCTGAGCATTTTTTATTACACCCAGAAACAGAGTGCAATCAATTGGCTCAGAAACCCGTTATTTTAAGGATGCTAAACTTAGGAAAAAAAGCCACAACCCTCCCCCTGCCAACAAGTCATAGGATAAAGACTCAAATTAGAGGAAACAGCTTACTTTTGCAGCCCATTACAACATATTGCTAAAAAATAAATAAATCTGAGCTTGCTCAATTTTCTAAAGTGAAAAATCAAACTGCCTAGATCCAAATAGCACCATGAGAACAGTATTACTGTGACAAGCACACAGTCTCCTTTTCTGCCAAACATGCAAGTGCCAGGTAACAAGAATGTCCACTGAGACTAAGCTCATGAATCTTGCTGATTTTTAACACACATTTATTTCCTTATTCCTTGCCCTTCATCACTGAATTCTTGAGGAACAGTAACCAGATCTTCTAACTCTGCATCTCCTAGGGGCATCAAAATAACATTTCTATTGGGATAATGAAGAGAGATGGTCTGTAAAAACTATAAACCTGGGACCGCAAAGCCTTTCCAGTTCAGATTCTTTATCACTTTCTATAAATCATGCTCACCAGCCCTGTCACTGCATACACCCTAAATCCAACCATCTTCCAGGCCACCACTGCAATGGAGTTTGAAAAGTCCAGAAAGATTACAGGATGTGATAATTGTTTTAAATAGTGGCAGCTTATTTTACGTTATTTCTAGCTCATGTCCTAAAAGCCTGCTCAAGCTCACGCTACTTTAGAATGGGTAAGATGAAAGACATTTTGTGACCTTGGAGCTGAAAGTATTCAGTGTTTTGGGTGAGTCAGACTCCGCTGGAAGAGTATGGAAAAAGCTGTAGCACATGGCTTTGAGCTAGGTGGGACACTGCAGGTTGTGGGACCCTGTCACAGAGGACAAAAGCTGTAATCTTTCCAGTGAGACAGAAGATTACACAAAAAAAAGCCACACAAACTCAGCACAACTACCATGTTCCTTAGAATCAGAGATTCCTGCTGCAGGAAGACACTTCAAAAGGGTTTGCCAAGAGCACATAAAAATACTACTCCCAGCCATCATCTCGAGCTGGAGATTTTTAAACTATTTCCAAATTTGTTAGAGACAGACAGTAGCCAGCGTAGCCCTTTCTATTTCAATAGCAATCCTGTTCATGTGCATAACACCTTGACAACTTGCACAGGCTGTAGAGCTCAGTGAGAGAGGTACTATAAGAAAAAAGCATGTGTTACTGCTGAATTATAAAACAAGGCGAGATGTTACTTTTTAAAAGATAGTAGATGTATTTCCAACATCCCAAATCTTTTAGCTCTTGAAAAAGTCTTTAGGGAAAGGAAACAACTTAACTGGGCTACAGTTCCTTCACGGTAAAACAGTGGCTAGATTCCACTTCCCTTGCACATGTGCCAGATCCAAAGCAACATGATCATCCCTGAACGCTGGTGTCACGGGTGTGCCTAAACTCTAGGGAGCACTGCAGCAGAGGCTGTAAACAGTGGCATATTCTCTTCCCGTTGCCTTGCTAATAAATAGCCCTGCACACCGCAACATCCTCAGGCTACTGCAGCTGAGGAAGAAAGGGGTGCAGCCACTGCAGCTACCACAGACGTGAATCACAGACAACAGAACACAATGTAGTAGGGAAAGGATGCCAAACTCACAGGCTCTGGGATGACGCTGCCTCTCTGAGAGCTGGTTACTCATTTGAGCAGCAGCTATTCCCTCTTCAAGTTGTGGTGCACCCAGATTACATTCTTGGTGCCTAACAAGCAATAGCCTAACGAGCAATACACTCAGAGACAGAAAACACCCTTCTTAAAGAGCTTAAGGACAGTATTGCTGATGTTTGACCCTGACTGGAAGGCATACTTCAAGTTAACATTGGTGATAAAAGGACTGAACTCTGCCTCTGCCCATCTCAGTCAAGAGGGCATTGCTCAAGAATTGTAAAAGATTACAAGGACTGGAGCTGAAGGAAGCCCCAAGGGATAACCCCTCTCCTTCACAAGACCAGCATGCTCAGGAGCATCGGCTGTGCTAGCACATTGATCCCTCTTTGCAAGCAGAAGCCCGGGTGTAGAAAAGAGACAGATTGATGTGGTTTTAACCAATGTAGGGGGTGCAGAAAAGGGAGGCTTTCCTCCTTGCATGATCCAGGCTGAGGAGAAGAGCTGGCAAAAGAACTCTGTGGGACTTAAAGTCTATTTTAGGCAGGAAGCCTGACAACAAGCCTTTGCCTGCATGAAAAGTCAGGATAAAGGACACCCAAATCTACTTTGGCCTGCTACTGCTTGAGAGTAACTTCACTGATATCTGATGGAAAGAAAAGGTAGCCAGAATCTCATCTTGTGCTGATCCCAGATCACCTCATATGTGGAACATGCCATGTGGCCAAGCCCGCATGCACACAGAAAACCTCAAGGAGGCAGAGCTTCTAAATTATGCTTTGCCTTCAATAGTTTCTCAAATGTATATGGTAACTGAGCAATGGAATCATAGAATCGTTAAGGTTGGAAGGGACCTTTAAAGGTCATCTAGTCCAACCCCACTGCAAGGAGGAGGGACATCAACTGGATCAGGTTGCTCAGAGCCCTGTCCAACTTGGTCTTTAACATCTGCAGGGATGGGGCATTCACCTGTGTTCCACCAGCTTCACTGTGAAATTTTTTTTTTCCTGAAATCTAATCCAAATCTAACTCCTCCTATTTTAAAACCATTACCTCTTGTCCTTTCACAACGGACCCTGCTAAGGAGATTCTCCCATTCTTTCCTGTAGGCCCCCTTTAGGCACAGAAAGACCACTGTAAGGTCTCCCTGGAGCCTTCTCTTCTCCAGGCTGAACAGCCCCAACTCTCTCAGCCTGTCCTCATAGGAAAGGTGCTCCAGCCCTCTGATCATCTTCATGGCCCTCCTCTGCACTCGCTCCAACTGTTCCATGTCCTTCTTATGTTGGGGGCTCCAGAGCTCCAGGTGGGGTCTCACCAGGGCAGAGTAGAGGAGGAGAATCACCTCCCTCAACCTGCTGGCCATGCTTCTTTTGACGCAGCCCAGGATGCGGTTGGCTTTCTGGGCTGCACACACACGTTGCCAGTTCATGTTGAGCTTCTTGTCCACCAGCACTCCCAAGTCCTTCTCCGTGGGGCTGCTCTTGATCCCTTCTCTGTCCAGCCTGTATTTGTGTCTAGGATTGCTCAAATGCATATAGTTTGCTATTAGCACTGCAAAATACCTGCCCTGATACTTCTCCAAAACTCCTAAAGGCATTAATGTAACTGATTCTAGATATCCCTGAAGTTTGTGCACTTCCTTCTTGCAAGAAGCCCTGAAGCAAAAATACGAAGACAAAAACGAGAACAGGCAAGAGGAACAGTGCTGGGACATGAACTCTCAATTGACTTTCTACCTGCTCTGGGCCTCTTCTGTGATGGGGCTGGGCTGCTGCTTTAGCTGCCTGCATCCCTCCTAACATGGTCAGCTCCTTTTGGGGTAACTAGATTTACCCCTTGGCACTTAAGGCAGAAGGCCACTCCAGAACTCAATTTGAACACAAATGGGATAATCAGGTTGAGTATCTCCTTGTAGTTGCAGTGGAAATACAATTAGAAATCTCGCATGTATCTGTAGAGGTACCCAAAAAGCATTTTCCATTTGGCTCGCAACAGTAACCTGGAAAGACTCAGTCTCTCATCCTGTCAGCTTTGTTATTTCAATTAAACACACTAAACCTTTGCATGTATTAAGACAGGCTAGAAAGACTGAGCTATTGTGCTTACAGATAAAAGGGAAAATAAGTAATGTAATATGACCATATTTTCATGCTAGACTGGATTCCAGCTTACATAAAACTCCCACCAATTTTCAGGTGACCAGAACATGGCCTCTGATAGTACTGTATTACTCATATATTCATATGAGATATCTTTTGGCAAAAGGAAAGCAAAAATCAAGTATCTACTAGAATTCTGAATAAAATGCTGTTTGTAACCAAGTGTTTTGTACTCAGTGTTGTCCCTTACAGCCCAAAGGCCACTACAGACTGACAAGTTTTTATATGTTGTACCTTGAACTGAGCTTCTGGAGGTCCAGTGATGATAACCATTCTCAGCTTGGCATCTGGCCCTTCAGCAGGGGCAATCTGGAATGCATAAACATAGATTTTTGTAGCCATATTTTGAAGGAATAGTTTAAAGCCACCTCCTCCCCATTTCAGTCTCACATTCTGTCCAAGAGTGAAAAATTATTCGTTACAGCAGCAGCATTACACTTCAGTCATGACGGGTTTGTTCTCTTTGAAGTGCATTAATTAGCTATAATGAAATACAGAGAAACTGGCTAAACCATAAGCAAATTTACTTCTGAAAATTAAAGGCATGGCTACTCATCCATGTACGGCAAAATCCCACAAACCATTTTTGTGTGTCTGGGAGTGATGCAAGCCATGTGGCCTTCAAAAAGACACGTATGGTTAATAGACCGAGATTCTTACCCCTACCTGCTAACTTAAATGGCCTTTCTAGCAAGTTTTGCTCGTTAGCAAAAGTTTGCGTCCATCTCCCTCAGAGCAGAAGATCACTTTACTGTCGTAACTAACCAGATCCAAAACATTCCTCTATACTGGACAATGAGCTTGCAGTTTCCAAGGGGTTTCTATCTACAGATATTTGTGTGACCCAAATAAAAATTAAGCTCCACCAGAGCTGAGACAGAGACGCCTGTAGGGTCTTTAGCAGTTCATGTCACCACAAAAGTAAGATTTCTGTGGGTGTTGTTCTCAGACTCCAGTGGCATTAAATAATTCAGACTAGCCTCTGACATTCTGGATGAATCTTTTGTTTATCACAACTGACATTTCCATTGTTGCATCTAGTATTACATAGCCACTGTTGAATGGGCAATATATTAAACACTACAGGGTTTCATCTTAGCTGTTGGCATAGGGATGTTATTCATATTTAACAGCTGTAGTTTATTTCAGACAAATTACCAGCCACCATGCATCATTTTCACTAAAGAATTTTGCTAACCAAAGTTTATATAATTATTGATATTGTACCCTAAGATGGAGAAGACATTACATTCTAGTTATCTGGTTTGCATATTTATTTTTCATATGATTTCTGCATTCCAACTGGCTATATCTAAAAATACACATCCATTTCACAGCAGCACATTTATATGACGTGACATTGTGGTAAGGGCAGCACAGACTAAATCCATTCATTCTTTGAAACATAAGTACTTTAGAGGGGCAAAAATTTCGAGGCACATGTGGAGGCAGCTGACTGAACAGAGCTCAGCCTGATAATTGCCATTCATGTAAAATGGACATTGTAGTTTGCCTCACAGTTACTTCATGTTTTCTTAGTGAACACCAGTGCCTTTATTGAAATTTTAGGAAAAATATTTTCCATCAAGCCTTGATTACATCTGATGTGTTTAAAAGTTCCGGGACATTTGTTGCTTTGCTCTTATCTTAGCATGTCCTGTTCTCAGCAGCTGGAGTAAAACAGGGCTGAGGGCTGTGAAAGAAACACGTACCAACTAACATTTCAATGCCTGAAGGGGCAACTTAAGAGACTCAGTGTTAATTTTGTCTGTCTTCTCTTGGAAGGAGAGGTTATATACATACAAACAGTATCCAAGTGGTGAATTTTTAACTTCTGAGAGAAATATTTTTACATTCCTAACCGAAAAACAACCAATCTTCCATATGCCAAGTCACAAGCTGACGATTTCATATAGGCAAAACCTGTAACGTTCCTCCTAACTCCCTCAGAGACAGGAAGGGCTACTGTGAGAATAATTAATAACTGAGTACCAAGCAATGACCTCCAGCACAGGGACACAACCTGAGCTCACCAACAGCCACGTGCGTCTCTGGAGCAGCAGGCTGGACACTGCAGACTTATGCAGAACCCCTGTGCATCTGCTGTTTATTTAGCCTTACGTCATAGCTAATGAGTTTCATCAGATCTACAAAGCTCAGCACATGCACAAAGATGATGCATGTGGATGTAAAATGTTTTTGTCTACAACAATCTACAGTACAACGCCGAACAAGTCCAGAGTGTCGTGCACAAAGACTTACTCCCTCCTCAAAGTACCACCACTGCAGATCGGCAAGTTGAAAGTTACTCGGGCAGCACTCCCTCCAACTCTTAGCTAAAAGCACAGGTTCCTTGATGATTCATGATTTATTATTTTGCTCAAAGGTTACGATAAAGGGCAGGTGGTCAACATGAGGGAAGTTCAGAAGTTTTAACTAAGTTACTACTCGCTGTCATATTTAACACTTACTTTAACACACAAGCAAGCATACTGCTCCATGTTGTTCAGTCAGATTACAGATGAAGTTGCATTATTATTTTAAGTGATAAGCAAACATGCAACTTCCCAATTTAGCAAGCATGCCCTGTATCTGTATAGTTCTGTTAAGATTTAATCCTATTTCCACGAAAATCTTCTTTACTTTATTCCTACTGAAGGAAAAAGATCAGAGCTTTAGCAAACTTAACTGAATTTCAATTAATACAGATATGTTAAATGTGTTTGGTAGAGGGGTGCCAGCCAGTAGAGGAAGCCTGAGGCCACTGTTAGCCAGATGCGTGAGAAACATGGGAAACTCCCTTTCCACTAAACTATCTTCCAAGGACCAAAGAACTAGTTTGGACGGGTTCTTGGAGGTCCAGGTTCTTTCACATTTCTCTCTTCACCTAGCAGTACCTTCTATGTACCCCTTAATCTTTAGATACAAACTATGGGAATGGAGAGGGAAAGGGAAAATACATGCAATACATCACACCCCTACATAAGACAGGTTTGATTAAGGAAAGAAAAAAAACCCAAACAACAAAAAACAAAAAACCACCACCTCTCACTTCCTTCTATTCCATTTTTTCCCCCAAAAATATGATTATTAGTGCTCTACTAATGTAAACCATCTGGGTAGTATAACAACTATTTAATGTGCTGCTCAATAAAGAACGGAATTAGGCAGGGTGCCAGTGGGTTGACTGGCCAGTAAATGGATCGGCATTCGGCAAACCACACACGAGACTCATTCATCAGGATTCCCCAATTATTTTGCTCTGCACACTTAGATGAACACCTTCCAAGCCAAGTCCAGCCTTACTGGCTTCACCAAGCTTAACTCAAGCACAGCCAGAGCTCCTGCTCCTCTGCCCTTGAACTCCCCTGACCTTCGGCCGATCCCTGCTCCACAGCACTCACTAAACAGGCCACGTGTCCTGAGCAAAAAGAGAACTGAGAAGAAAATATTGGCTTCATCTATGCAGGAAAGTATCTATCTAACAGCACATGAAACTACAAGCTGTGCCTTTTGTTTTTGAAACTTTTTTCTTTTTTCATTTAGGCCAAAACACTAAACTTGAGCTCCCATTAAGTCAGCCTCTGCAAACTGTCTTGTTCTTAGCTACGCTGAGGTGGTCAAAACACACACAGTGGATGCTAAAGCAGCGTGCAGAGGTAAGCGTGATGTTAAAGCACAGACAGACCTCAGGAGCTCGGAGTCCATGAGTGATTTTAAGACCCTGGTGCTTCAGCATGGAGCCATCCGAGCCTGACAGCCCAGACCGATCATCTGGAACAGAGCGAAAGCAGCCACAGCACTAGGAGACTTCACCTGTGCTGCTGTTTTTAGAAGGGGAATGTGCCTCACCAGTTTTCACTTTACCAAAAGCACGAAGTAAGCCTTTAAGCACTGCATCATTAAGACTTAAGTCTGTTTCTAAGAAATCGAGACCACCAAAGTAGTTTTCTTTGCAGCTTATATTTCACACCTCAGGAGACGTTTGAAAACATGCTTCTAATTATCTTGTCTCAAGGAAGATTAAAAGATGATTTATAAACAAATGTACCATTTATCACATCACATTCTAAGCACGGAGTGGGGGGAAGACATTCCCAAAAACACGGCTTGTGCAAACTTGCTGAAAGTGTCATGTAGAATAGACAGAAAGTTAGTCAGTGTAATAATACCTTAATAGATGCGCCTGCAAAACGAGAAAGTTGTTTGATGTGCTGTCCCTGCTTGCCAATAATAGCTCCAACTGCCAAGGCTGGGATGAACAGATGAACAGTCTCAGACTCGGGCTGTTGCTGTGGGGAAGAAGGAAATATGCAGTGAATGTTTTTGAACATTACAAATCAGACTGACAGGAAAACGGGTAGGGAACAGGCATGCATGGAAATGAGGGGGAAATCTCATGATGCCCTATGATGTCTGAATATCAAGGGTCTGGCTTTTTTTTCTGGGAGTCACAAAATTCACAGAACATGAAAAAACAGTTTGAGCCAAAAGAGGATTTTTTTTTTTTTTAATAAAATAGTTGCAATTCTAATGCTTAGAGTTTAAAAAAAAAAAACGATCAATGTGTTGCTTCTTCACAAGGCTTTTGTTCTTACCTGTGACTGTCTCGATGCTTTTCCACATGCAAGACTCTGCAGATAAGGCTGCTACAAGCAGAGGGGCTACAGCCTGAGCAGGCAGACTCTTTCTAGTTTTCCTAGCTATTTTTTTAATTTTAGATTGTGCTGAGAGCGGCACAAAAAGCCTCAGAGTTACATATATACTACAATTTCCTTTGTGTGGGAGTGATCTGGAATGATAGCCAGCTTGAAAACTGCCAGCAATTCCTCCTGTGTAACATTATGCAACAGTTGGAGCCTTGGCAGCAGGCCTCAAGCAGGCTAGTAAATTAAACGCCAGATTAGGCATTTTTAAAGGCAAGAGGACCCTAACATTGCACCCACTGGATAGCAGGCACCACTGTTTCCTATTGCTTGCAGCCAGACTCCCCAGCTGGAAATCACAACACAACGTAACACTTGAGATCCTCTCTACGTGCTGCATAGCAATGATCGAACCGCAGGGTTACACATGCCACGATAAACCAGAACTATTTTTACCAGCCTCAGAAGAGCTTGTCTTGGACGAACGGAGCATCACCAAGTACCCACTACACTACCATACCATTAATCCATCTACTTACATCCGGGTTACCTCTCAAAAGCATTTCACACAAGCCCTTCTTTCAACTAGGAGGTATTTAAGACCCCTCCTTTAAAGCATTTCTTCCTCTATGTAGCCCTCTTATGTATCCTCCAAATTTGTTCTGTTCATCCTCAACAAGACAAAGCCAACTAGCCCTTTTCCTGCAAAAGTATTTGAAGACAACGCAGCCATCCTCATCCTCACTTTCTCGGTGCCCACCACGCAGACCAGCCTGAGCACGTGGCACTGGCTGTGCTCATTCAGCTTTGCTCACTTGTATATTTTGGTAGGGATACAGACCCACATACGGAAGCTCACCAAAGCAGCTTTTTCTGGAATATTTTCAGAAAAAGATATGCTATATGCAACACAAAGCAAAAAAAAAAAAAACAAAAAACAAAAAAAACACTGTGGTAATCCTGAAAAAAGTTATCTTCACTTATTTTTAAATTTCAGTAACTTCTTTCAAGGGGAAGCAAAGTCACAGTGCATTAACTGTAAACAAATTAGAACAAAATGCTTGTTTCCAAGTTTTACCACTTTATTTTTGGTAAACACAAGTCAACCGTAACCTCAGGGGAAACAAATTCCAGGCACAGCTCCATGTACCAGGTGAAGAAACCCCAAAATAGGATATTGAGAATAGAAACACATTCTGCCAGTTGCTTTAGGTGATCGCAACAGTTACACAATTTACCCTGTGTTTTCACATGTACAAGGCATCAGGATTTACAGTCAGTTTATGCTGATTTAAGCCCACGTTTTCCCTGGACATAGGTTGCAGCCCCCCACACCCAGCCTCCCCACTACCCTGTGTGCTTTGTGGCCAGCAGAATTGCAGATCCAGCTGATTTTTAACACGGGCAGTGGACCCCTGACCCAAATAACCAGAGAGCCAACCAAGCGGCTGTCCTGGAACAAGGGAGGAAGCAATAACAATTAGGTTAGGGCATGGGAAAAGGTGGGAACATCCCTTTTAATCTACCTACAGATCAGTTTAAAACTATCTCAAAACTACGCCCTGAAACTACATGTTCGTCATGAAAGATACCAGTCACTTCAGTATATATGTTAAACCACTCTCCAGAAGATTACTCATTTTCTCCTCTTATTATTACAAACATCCTGTGAGGGTACTCATAGTAAGTCCTTTTACGTGTTCACCATGAATCTTGCAAGATTTCCAGTAATTTGGAAAAACTACCATAGGTACTTGGTTGATCTCACTACTTCCGAAAACTGTTTCTAAATGGATACAAATTCATGAGAGGCATTTGGTTTTTTTCAGTTTTGCTACAAGGACCCATACTAACTGTACTGGGTGTAGAGGCAACCTCAATCTAAGTGCAGACAGCTTAGCCACCCCTTGCTTGCTCATCTCCTTGACCCTTGCATTCAACTGTCCACACACTGCAAAAGTCCACTGCCAAAGCTTTTCCTCCTATATTCAACTCCAGCCACCCTTTTCTAGCTAAACTTTGAGTTAAAGCACGCAAACTTTCCAGCTAATTCTTACAGCACTGCTACAAATCAAACATGTAACTCGACTTGGTTTTCAAGAATTTACAAAGCTTCTACCTAAATCCACCTCCAGACACATTTCTCTACCATAGAAACAAATCAACCTTCATTACTTTTGTTTCCTGCCTTCCCTCTGTTGCCCATCTGCCTGCAGCACAGTTTTCCCCCTCTTCTTCCCAAAGCTTGACTTCCAGCCACTTTTTTGGCTAGATTCAGTTCACCACTGAAATTCCTTTCTGCTGCCTCACCCTTTAGCGTGAAACATGGGCAGCAAAGGCAAGGAAAGACAGAAGATGTACATGTGTCCTCCCAACTGTACAGCCAGCTCACTGTAGCACTCTCCCCCCATCCCTCCTCATAATTTTGATTTGTTGATACATTTCAACTTTTTTCCTAAAGGATTTTATTATTTTTGTGAGAGTGAGTGAGGTTTTTTAACATTAAACTTCCATTTTTGTGTAATAGTGATATATGTTTATTAAGAAACAGTGGAGAATCTGTCAATACCGAACTGGTTCTACATTCTATTTTTTCAAATTCTTGTCTGCAGAAGCACATTGGCACATATGGATATCAAATTCATCTTCAGTATAACATCATGCAGTATTTAGAGAAGTTATGTCCATTCTCTTATCCACACTGATTTTTAACCACTCAAAAAGACAGTTTGATTTGTTTTAAAGCATGAACATCAGAAACAACAGCTCTTTCTTTTTATTTCTGGCAGAAATCAAGTCTAGCTAAGACTTTCAAGAGAGTATCATAACACCAGGTTCAATTTATTATCTGTCCACATCCTTACCCACAGTAATTTTAAAATTCTTTTATATTTACTGGAAAACTGTCCTCCAAAAGAAAAACATCAAAATGTAATGCAATGATTACACCACCCATCAATCTTGCAGATGCTTCTAGGTATCTTAGGATGGAAGAAAATCAACTATAATTTAATCTTCCCCATGCCATGCCACATAAGTCATAGAGCTTTCCAAGAACTTCTAGCATGAGTTATATCAGAAATAGATTCCTAGATCTTAAACATATGTTAGAAGCACTAAATTTAGGGAACTAATTTCCCACTGTGGAATCTGAGCTTCAACGTTCACTCCCTTAAGGCCAAGTTTGCTTAAACATACACTTAAAATTTAAAAACTAAAATAGATACGTGTGTATATATCTTAGAGAATATCTGTCTGTAATAGCTCTAAAGAGCATCCTGCAGTTATCCTTTTTCCTTCATAATTTTAAGGGCCTTAACAGCATAGTTACAAATTCAAATATTTTTCAGTCTAAATGTTAAATTAGTGTGCATTTGTCACTGAAGTCATAAAGTTCATTAAGTCACAGAATTAGTCATCAACTAATTTTTGACAACAGTAAGATCTCCTGTACATGGAAAGAATTCTCCAATTTTCTCCTCTTCAGTATTCACTTGATTTTCCCCTCACACAAGGGGGGGCGATCTTGTAAAATAATAATTTAGGTTCTCCAAGATGTATGGTCCATACATCCACCCTAACTCATGAGTAACTGTTTCAGAGGTCTGTGATGGACAGACTGCCTCTTCTGCCCTAGCAATATTTGTGGGATGAGCTCAGGACTAATCCACCCTAACACTGAACAGGTCCAAACACTACAAAGCAAGCTACACGCTCTTCTGGGCAGTGGGGAGGGAGGCCTGCGTACACTCGAGGAATATGGCTTTGGGAAGAGAAGTTTCTGTCTTGTGTAGCTGGGGCACACAGACAACACCAGGATGTTCACTCAGATGAAGAACTTAGTTTCACAGAACTTAAAAAAAAAAAAAAAAAAATTAAAAAAAGAGCTCCAGAAACAGAGATTTCTTAGTTCTAAAGAAATAGATTCTTGAAAAGCATGGTGACTAGAAACAGAATTAATTCTGGTCATAAACAGCTGATAATAGTTGCTTTGTTTCCACAAAAATCAGTATGCTTTAAATACAAAACAGGCTTGATAAGGAATTTTCATCTATATTCAGCACATTTAACTAATCAAAACAATTTTAAATGCTGTTTTGTTCATTAATTAGATTTCAATTTCCATCCAAATGTAGCCTGACAAAAATCAGAAGTTAAAAGATAATCAAGCAAATAAGAAAAGCACCATTCATCATTTTTTAACAGAAAATGGAAAAAAAAAAATATATTAACCAAAGCAAATGGTAAACTGCATACTTATTTAAATAGAAGGATATATTCACTATGATCGCAAAGCGTAGCTGTAGCGGTGCAGATTACACTGAGGCTTTCAGAAAGGTAACTAAAGTACAGATGTAAAACTCGGTAAGTCCACTTAAATCAGATTTCCTGCTTGCTCATTTAAATCATGATTGAAAACAGCGATCTAACCCAGAGATGTAAATTAACCTACGCCATTGGATGAAGCTAAGCAACTGCTTCTGCACAGCAGTAGCTCATGTTTTAGACTAGTCCAACTCTTCTTCCTGTAGCAGCTTGGATACACCTCTTTCCACACCTCCTGCAAGTCCCTGAACACCAGCCACGTGCCTCTAGCCTAAGAGCCCATACCAACTATTGATTTTTTTAAAATATGTATTATTTTTTTAAAATTCCCACCACCTCCATCCAAGATCTAGCCTAATCTGTTCCTAAATCCTGTAGCCCTGGAGGGTTGCTTAGAGGCCCTGCACTGCAGGTACTGTCATCAGGAAGGTCCCCTTCACTCCAGCTAGACTTTGCAGCCCTACAGAATATTTTCCCAGGAGGATCATTTCTCTGCTGCCATCCTTACCACCTTATAGTTTACTCTTAGCAAACTGGCTTAGCAGAGTGGTCATTTCTCACTTTCCAGCGCCTCAGCTGGGGTCAGGCTCTTCCCCTCCTTGGGATATTGCCCCATGCCCTTCAGCATTAGGACTGCTGCTCCACACCAGAGCTAGAAGCTGAGGACTCCTAGTCGAGAAAATGTGCAGATTCACTCTTCTTTCTGCAACTCTTGCAAGCAAGAGTTAGAAGGATCTGTAGAGACCAACAGGTTGCCCTTGGGATAAGCTTACTGTAACACTACTTCTGCCAAGGCCTGGTGCATCAGTCCTACAGGCTGCCCAGAATCACACGTAAGGACAGCTTTTCCCTTACTTGACAGATTCATCACAAGGAAAAGCACTCCTCATTTTGTACTTGCATAACAGCCAAAGTATGGCCAGGCAAGGATGAGAACTCAGAAAAATAAAGCTATGATTCTTCAGATCATGGCAGGTTAAAAAGTAGGTCCCAAACCACCAGAGTTCAGAGAGTGGATGTTCTATTTTGGGAATGGTATTTAAAAAAAAAAAAAAAAAAAAGAAAAAAGAAAAAAAAGAGACACACACAAAAAACCAAAACCACAAAAAAACCGAAACACATACACACAAAAATGAAGTTTTGCCCCCTTCTTGGTTCTTCCCCAAGATGAACTCCCCTTTCTTGCTTTCAGCTGACATTGCTACTAGGTCAGTCCACAGCTCCCTCAACCAGTATGAGCACGTGGTCTCACCCATTGCAGGGTGTTGTGCTTGTTATTTATGTCCCTCTTGTTAAATTGAACATTAATCTCAGTCTTTTTCTACAAGCCTGCCAACAGTACACCTTTTTTTCCAGTCATGCTTTTAAGTGTCTCCATAGACCCTCTGCTCCATCAAATGTATGTGGTTGGTAAATCCATGGCAACATTTGGGATAAGGTTATAAATCTTTAAAAATATTGTATCCACTGAAGTAAATAGGATTTTGTGCCAGACATCAATGGGAGCAGAATCGTATCTTTGCTGGTTTCTAAGCCCAGTACATGTCTTCATTTACTTCATGTGTTCCAAATGAATTACCTTAGGATGACACATTTATTTTAACTAACAGAGTCATATTATCCATTTCTAGGCAGTATCAGGTTTTTTAGCTGTGAGGTAAATAATTAAAAACTATTTCAAGACTGCACGGAACAATCTCGGCCAATGTTTGCCTAACATCTAGCCTAGTGGGTTATTGGTGGGGTTTTTTTGTTTTTAAATAGTAAAAAAAATCCACTTCATAAAGTAACAGAATACGACCAGTAGACGACTGCATTAAAAAGTTCTCTTTTGCCATTCTCCCCCTTCCCAACTGCCATGATCACCATCAATAAGGCAAGGCAGATTTACAGATGACTCACTTGGTCTTCAGAATAGCCTAAGCTTTGTCAGGAAGTGAGGTATCGTTTTATTCAAACCCTCTACCAGACCCAAAGCCAAAATTTAAACCATGTTTTCGCAATGCACTCTGAAGAATTATCCTGGCCTACAGCTACACTAAATGTTAAATGTTCTTATTTATTCAGTAATAAAAACTTGCAGCAAGGGGAAACCAACATTAAGCCAAGTATCCTTGAAGACATTCCAGTAGGATTCAATGTATTAATAAAAAAATAAGCTTTTAACACCAGTGAAAGAAATCCTACTGTATTCATTTTCCAGCACTAATGCTAAAAGTTTAAGCCTTGGTTGGAAACAAGAGGCTCATTACAAAAAACTTATTTAAAGTCTTGCTAGATAGGTCTAACGTGATCCACAGTTTTACAACATCCTTGCGAATACCTCTCGGGTACATCAGCTGAAGTGGTGCTGCCAGGGTAGGTTAACAAACTGAAGCCTGAGCTCCCTCCACCTTCCAAGCCTTTCAGTTTTATTTAGAACAGATTTAATCTTGAGCCATGAGTCTAAAACCTTCTGCCATGTTCACTGCCTGTAAAAGCCAGGACTACACTCAAAAGGTAACAGAGCACTGCTGAATTCAGTCAGTCAAAAGCTAGAAAAACGTAATTTAAAAGAAGCACCGGGTATTTTCAACTTCACTCCAGACACCCTGAAGCATCACCCATTTTCCCATGCACAAACTGTACTGCCATCATCCACGCAGGGCTTAATCTTCACACAAACCCCAGATTGATGCGAGAGGCAGGAGTCTTGGGAGGGATTTCCACGTATGACAAGGAACTCCCCCACAGCAACTTCAATGTCATGCTTGCAGCAACTTTCTAGTGTGGCCAGGAACTTATCACACCACCTCCCTCCACCGTCTGGGTCTCTGGGCTGGCAACCTGCTGCGTTCAGAGCAGAGCTGGCTCCTCCCTGCAAGCATTACTGCTGCATCATGCAAGAAACACTCGTGCCACTAGATAAACGAAGAGCATGTCCATTTCTGAGGCAACGAGCCTACAGCAAGGCCACGCAACTCTACATCCCTCCCTGCCCCACCATCCGTCCTGGACACTCGGAAAATAAGCTGTGCAGGTGGGAACCCTCTGTCCAGCTGAGCTGGTCTTCTCTTCTTAGTTGGAAACCTAAGCCATAATCCCTGTCTGCATTTCCAATTTGGGGACTACTGCATTTCAACACCTACAACTCAAACACAGCTGGTCAGTACCTTAAGGTAGCAAGATGCTACTAAAATAATCTCACTTAGTACTACTCACTCCACTTCTTGGCTCTCAACTTCAGCACTTTTCATCACCATCATCTTCTACCTGGCAAGACATGTGGATCTCCTCAAACTACTAGAAGTCACTAACAGGACCGCACCTATCAGAAGTGTTTCCAACATGAAAACCTAGCCAGGAATGAGGGGGTAAAAATCACAGAAGCAGAGAAGGAACATTTTCTGGCAGGCTGGTTATAAGGCATTTCACAAGCAGGAGCAGGTCTGACATTTCTGAAGATGGCATGAACTCTTTCTTTTTGCAAAATCTGATTGGCCGCAATGCCAAAAAAAAAAAAAAAAGGCAATCTGCCACCTTTTTTTTCTGAATAAACAGCCAAAAGCAGAAATCAACATAAGGAACAGATTGTGAAACTACATAAGCAGGAATTTTGCTGGTCATTCACAAGCAGCAAACATAGGTATTTGTTGTTGCAACACTGCACGATCACCAGAACAAAAGTGATTACATATGGAAACTTCCGCTTGAAAAATCGTGGCTGTGACACCACCAGACACCTGGGTACTCCAGACTCCTAGAAGCTGCCCATGAAATCTGTGGCTTTGAAAGATACAGGTGCTCATCAGCTCTGGTTTACAAAGACCTTTCTCTCAGATTCCTTGGCAGCTGCAGGAAAAACAGGTTGTGAAAACACAGAAAGGTCACTTATTTTTCCATCATGTTTAACGAACAAATCTGAGATGGAGCCAGCTACACCAGAATGAGGACTTGACCTATTTCTGTTTCTGGCCTGAAGGAGTTCAGCACACTCTAGTAACAAAATATTATTTGGCACCTTAAGAAATTAAATTTCTCACTTAGTTTAAACATTCAGAAGATGCCGAGTCTGGTACTTAGAGCTTGGGAGTCAGACATATTCAAGGGAACACCAATGAAATCATCTTCCCACTAGAAGAATCTGGGGAGCAAGGGACTGACAAATTCTTTTCTCTTGTCTCAAGGAGCTACAAATATCACTACAAGTACTCAAACCTGCAGTGAAGAAGAAGCCATTTTATTTTATTTTTAAAAGTGTGCATTAGCGAGTGATGCTATTTGCATTACGACAACCTCAGAACTGTAAAAAGAGCTATTAAGAGTAACTGGAGGCTTCAACACCTCAGAAAAAAATAACAGCTGTCAACTTGCCAGATCTTTGTACATCGTATGGTGCCAGTTACATTTTTGCTTCCCTCACTGGGGGCCAGTTCATCTCCAAAGGCAGAATAGTTTCTGATTACTCCAGGCATGGTTCCCTGCCAACACAGCATGGTCAGAGCAGGACACTTCGAGGTGGCGGGAGGACCAACCATTTTCTCCACAGGGCAGAACAATCCCACAATGTTTTGCACCACGGAGCAAATTTCTCAGGTGTCAAAAATGTATCATTAATTAATTTAAGAAACTAAGCAGCAGGAAAGGTGTTTTCAAGGCACTGAGGTTACAATCTTCAAAAGAAGTCTAATTAGCTGGTAGTGTTCTGGGTTTTTTTTGGTTTTTTTTTTTTTTTAGACAGTGCTGTTGTCCTATAGTGCCCTCCTCAAGATTGCGTGTGATGCACACGTATGGTTTTCATTTCACTGATACAAAACCATTTTGTAAAAGCACTGCCAAATCCTTCTTCATCCCCCAAACCACATCCTCTTTTGGCTGTAGGAGAGCTCCTCACAAAATCATCTACTGCTTAACAAGCTAGCCAAATCAGGGCAAAGTCACTGAGGACTACACACACGATAGGTGTACATACATTACTACCCCAGGGTAGTTCAGACGTAACAGTTGCACAAGCTAATCCTATCAAACCCAGACATCCAAAGGAGCCCAACTCCATCAAGTAAGAGTCAAAGTACCTGGATACACAGGACAGTTTTTCCTCTTCCTTGTCTCTCATCTATGCTCAGGGCATCAAATGAAGGCCCTCAATGAAGCAATTTTTCATTTAAAATTACTTTTCTTTCCTGCCAAAAGCATAATACAGTTATTTCTTCTCTCATATCTATGCGATATAGAAGATCTCTTCTTTACTATTATTATTTAAGAAAATTACTGGAGAATAAAAAAGGAATCTCTCTTCACCACAACGTCTTCTAAGAAGAAAGTTTTCCATTGGCACGTTCCTTACCTGCAACAAAAAGCTTCAAGAGATGGCAAAAGAATAAAGGAAAGCAACCTATCAGCCTGGCTGTACAAGACTTTTTTTTGTCATCAGGAAAAGGTGGTTTGATTTCTTGGTTTTGTTTACTGTAGGAAACAACCTTTTTCCTCCCTTTCCTTCCTATGCATATCACATAACCTGAAAATTAACTGCGACGCTAAATAGAAGATTAGAAAGAGTGTATTTTGAGAGTAGAACTTCAAGAAACTACAAGTGTGCAAAAAGACCAGTAGAGAAAGCAGTCCTACTGAGAGCAAAGGGGCATCCCTTCACCTTAGGCTAACTTCCACACAGCAGAACATCACTTGCTTCCTACAGGACCTTACAGATGCAGGAGAGCAGCTGGCACCAACTCCTCTTGCAGAGGCAGGCTGCCTACTTCTCACCCTCCTGTATGTTTGAGTACATCTGCCATGCAAAAGGCAGGGACCCTTTAACAGGAGCATTAATGCTACCACCCTGTTTCAGGATATTCAAGGGCAGGATGAACCCCTTACAGGTCAGCCCTCCTTCCCCCAGCCTCTTGAGCTGCCAACTTTCAGACCCAAAGGCTACAAAAGAAATGCAGTCAGATGCACAATTAAATATGCAAAGTTTCAGTTATAACAGGAAGGGTGCAACCTGCTTAACCCCAGTACATGGGCCAAGTGTGTTTAATTGGGTGACTGTACACAGCTGAACTCTAAGACAAGGAATTCTTGTGTGTTTGGAGCTTTAAAGTTTCCAGCATTGCAGGAGAACAAACTTCTATTCTCAAGAGACAAGCACGTGCATATTCTCCCCAAGGTTCAGAAGACAGAAGCAACAACTTCATCAAAACAGCTTTCAGCAGTACAGCTCTCCATCTGAAACAGTCAGAGGGGATACTTTTTGAAACATTTTTTGTGGTAACACATCTTCTGGAAAACATGAGCACTGGGCACATTCACCTTTGCAGAATCTTATTCTCCTCATACAAATCCCACTTCTTTGTGCAGGTGCCCAGCTCATGACACTCATTACGAGTGACAGTGGGCCAAATAATGAAACTATTTGCAATTGTGCCAGAACTGCAGCGCACACAAGCATTTAAGTACAGAGTTAAGGAGAAAGATTTAAAGGTAAACGGAAAGTGGTGGTTCTCCAGATCCAAAAGCAGCTGGACAAGACATCAAATACAAATAGGCACAGAAAAGCTACTTGTCCTTAGTATGGTCACACAAGAGTACACTTCCATAAAAAAAAACCAAAACACCTTTTATTGTATCACCAGGATCCACAAGAGTAAAATCATGCCCATTTGACAATAACAAGAATTTTTAACTCCTAATATTCTTAACTGGACTATCTCTTAAATCCTACTTTTCCCTCAAACCTTAAAACAGTTCAATGATTCCCACATGTTCCGATTTACTTGTCTTTTAGGAGAACTGAGGAAAGCATACAGATCTTGGATTTTTGCAAAAAGAGGCAGGAAAATTCAGGAATCAAAACCCAATATGCAATTCCATTGCATCTCTTTTAAACGAGTGCTTTAAACACAAAAACAGAGCTTGGACTTTGCAAATAAGTTATACAGTTGCTATATTAAGAATTGTTACTAGTGATAGGTAAATACTTAAAAAAATAATTATTTTCCTGAACTAGATGTGGTGCTCAGACACTGTTAGCCACATGCAGCAGACAGGTCCGTGCCCATGCGTGTTTCTATCTGTAACCAGACAGGCACCAAGCACAGCCTGTGCCCTCCTGTGTGGACTCTACTATCAGGACAAAGGGTAAAGCAACAGCCAGCTTCTTAGGGAGCCAGAAACCGCACCTCATGAGATTAAACTAGATGGGGCTCTGTGCTGTAAGACTTTGATGTTCTCCACAGTGGGTCACATGGACCATAGAGAATGAGGTATCTCATTCATGTGAAAATTGCTCTCCTGAACATGATCCATTCAAATGAGTTAAATGCAAACCAGTGTTTGATAGCATCACCATCTCCTAAGTTTGTGACACTGGACTATTCTTGGAGCAGCTGGAGAACAGTGTTCATGCTCTTGTCAAATGTGCTTTAAAATTTTGCATGAACAGAGAGAGGATGAAGCATCACATAGCTCATCTTAACACAGCTAAATCTTTCAAATTACTCAGTCCCAAGCTCCCAAATACTCAGTTTTAGGAGTACTTGGCTACAGCTGTATATATGGGTATTCAGACCTGTCACTTGAAGTTCTGGCAATGAAACAAAATCCTAGATCTGTTTACTATGAAGACTTTTCTCTTTCCACCCATATAAAAAAAAAAAAGCAGCATCAGGAATGTGACAGACGCTTGTTTCAGTAATTAAGATGACACCTCAGTTTCTTTGGGAGCAAGTCCTACACAAGGTCACAGCAACACCTTGTCACTAGAAAATAGTACATATGAAAGATCAGCTTCATATGGAAACTCTTCTGCAAATCCCACAGCTCACCCACCTACCTCTTCCGAGCCAAGGGAGAGCTGCTTGTGAGTCCATCCCCACAACAAGGTGAAGAAGAGTTCCATACATTCCAAGATATTTCAAACAAAAGCTTCATAACCCTCAGCCACATCATAGTGGGGTCTCAAGGCTCACTGTATGGTTTGTAAGCACACGTTCACAAAAGGACTTCAACGACATTAAATGCCAAGAGGCCCCCAATGTTGTTGTAGCTGAAATTGCTGAGGAACACACCTTTGCTCAAATGAACAGGAGGCAGGGAAGAGCCACCCATGCTCAGCTCTGAGCAGAAGGCAAAATTTGCACTGACAAAAATAAGCAAGAGAGCAGCAGAATACACTTCTTACACCCTGATGCCAGCAGTGTTTTCAAAAAGGATTTTCAGCTGCCTGAAAGGGATATCCTCAATCCCAGCTAACCAGTGCTCCCAAGCACGCAAGGATGTCCAGTCAAAACAAGCTAAGGGAACTCAGGTTGCCCAAACACCCCTGCCAGAACAAGGAACTTGGTAACGAATACCTCATGGTTAAATGGACATAATATCTCCCTGTGATTTCTTCATTAATGCTTCTTCTAAGACCTTCTTTCCCTGAAGTCTTTTACTCTCACAGATTTTTATTTTTTTAAATCCCTTTTGAGCTCTCCTAGATTCCCCTGTGATTACCTTCGGCCTTTCAAGTTGTTTCCAGCACCCCTTTTCTTTTGCTCTTTTCTACCCCTACATGCCCTGATACCCTATTTAATCAATGTCTTAAAAATTGTTCTACTGAGGGGAAAGAAAAAAAAAAAGGGAGGAGGAGAGTAAAATTTGGAAAATTACAGAAACTAACTTCATACACAAACAAGATTTAAAAGTCCTTGTCCAATAAAGTAAAACATATTAAAAATGGAAACTTTGTTTTCTGGAAAGCTGCACCTATTAAGAGACAAACTCATACTTTTTTTTATTTTCCTCTCCTCACAGAAGGACAGCTACTCCAAATGATCTGAGGGGCTGACTTGCTGAAGCCCATAGAATCACCTGCTCTTTTGCAGATAAAGTCACATGTAAGTAAGAAAAGGTGAGATAGTTTCAATTGTTCATGTATTTAGAATCATAGAATTGTTTGAATTGGAAGAGACCTTAAAGATCAGCCAGTTCAAATGCCCCTGCCCTGGGCAGAGACACCTTCCACTAGACTAGGTTGCTCAAAGCCCCATCCAAACTGGCCTTGAACACTTCCAGGAATGAGGCATCCAGAACTTCTCTGGGCAACCTGTTCCAGTGCCTTACCACCCTAAAGAATTTCTTCCTTGCGTTTAATCTAAATCCACCCTCTTTCAGTTTAAAGCCATTACCTTTCAAAAGTCCCTCTCCAGCTTTCCTGTAGGCCCCCTTGAGGTACCAGAAGGCTGCTATAAGGTCTCCCCTGAGCCTTCTCTTCTCCAGGCTGACCAGCCCCAACTCTCAACCTGTCCTCACAGGAGAGGTGCTCCAGCCCTCTGATCATTTTCTCCTCTGGACTTGCTCCAACAGATCCACGTCCTTCTTATGTTGTGGGCTCCAGAGCTGGACACAGTACTCCAGGTGGGATCTCACAAAAGCAGAGTGGAGTGGCAGAATCACCTCTGTCAACCTACTGGCCATGCAGGCATTCTCTGCCCAGCCTGTATTAGTACTTAGGATTGCCCTGACCCACGTGCAGGAGCTTGCACTTGGCCTTGTTGAACTTCATGAAGTTTCAGAAGAAGAAAACTTCATTTGTTTCAGAAGTCCTTAGTTTCAAGTTCAGGGGCTGTCTCAGTACCACCCCTAACCTCCACAAAAGCCATAAGAGTTTATCATCTGAATCTGTGAGTTTAGCCTTTCTTTTTGGATGCTAGCTTGTCATATGTCTAGGCTATCTGGAACGAGCTTATTCAGATGACTGAGCAAACGCCATGAACAGTAGCAAGAGAGTTCAGCATGGTCCTTCTAGCTGCAATGTTTCTACTCTTTTACACAATAACACTTTTTTTCTTGATGCCTTTTTCCAGATGTTCCAATGTCTTATTTCCAGAAACCTGGAAACTACCAGAGAACATAGCAGGCCAAAACAGGTGCATTTGGTGGGGGAGAAAGGTGCGCTAGCAAGAGGGACAGACATGAATAAGATTGAAATCACCAAATTCAGCACTGTTTAGGTGCATATTTAAAGCAAGAGCAAGAAAGAACCACAATAAAAGGAAAAGTGGAAAGAAATTAAAATAAACTAAGCAAGGAACAGAACTGTAGGCTTACAATATGAAGCTCAAGAATAGCAAAGCAGTTTGGAAATCTGGAGTAAAAAGAAAGAAAAGGCTACACTTTTCATTACTATTAAAGAAAGTTATATACTGTTAACAAATCACCTCTAGTTTCTCTTAAAGGGGAAATAAATTGAGGCAATCCATTACCACGGATAATGGCATTTTATACAATACAATGAAGTAGAAATCTGTATTTTTTAGTTTAGTCTGCCATTCTAATCAAAGTGGAGAGGGACTAGGGGTGGGAAGAGAGAATTCGTTTGTCATAAATAGAGGCACTGCTATTAGCAGTGAAATAATGGAGTATAAAGGTATTTCCATTCTAGTTTTCATTGCAGAACTTTTTCCTGATAAAGACACTATTATACTCAACATAGTTTATTATACATTCATAACACCCAAGTTATTCATTCCTACAAACAATGCTACAAGTGTGGAATTTTTCCTGTTCCTTGCAGTGACATTTTCTTGGCTTCTTCATCTGGGAAAAATGTTTAGGCAACAACTTCCCTTTAGTGCAGTATATATAGACCCACTTGAGTTATTTGATAAAGTTCAGTGTGCTGTGCTGCATTTTCACTTTTCCAGTTCACGAAGAGTCTCAGACTCAGCTCTCTACATGTTACTGTTGAGCAAAGAGGAGGCAAAGTCAGCCATGTCACAGTTTGTACAGCTCTGTCATCCACTTGTTGCAAGTTCACTTTGAAAATTCATCTTCCATTGAGTTGCTAACAACTACTACTACCAGAAACAGGGAAGAGAGATGAAAAATCACCTTCTCTGTGTAATGAGGTTGTCTTTTCTCAAAGAGCAGAGCACTCTCTCTTTCCAGAAAGACTCTGGAGCTTTCTGATACAACAAATGATCTCTTGCTCCATAGCAAAACACCTCACTTATGATTATTAATCAGCACTGAGTTTGAATAAGATTCTATTGAACTTTTCCACATATTTCTTAGAGAGCAATGTGGCAAGTAAATCACAGCTTTCTGGAGATTAGTCTATGTAATTTAAATCCCATATATTTAGCAATACTACATTTCAACAGGGCTTGCACATTTATAAAACTACTACATTCAAACATTTTAGCTACATATAGATCCCTGCTTGGTGACAAGCAATCTCTTTTTTCCTTCTATATCAACAAGAATACAACTGCAGACTAGCATTATTAATTGCAAACTCCAGCAATTTTGAAGTTCAATTTTATATGAGATTTCTTTCTGTCATAATTCAAGTTCTCTACAAAATAGAACCTAGTATTTTTCTAAGGAACACCATTTTCTGGTTTCACTGAGTATTTCGCTAAATGACCAATGAATGTCTGTTCCCAACTGCAGCCACATCAAATATTTTCAGTGTGCAAGCAGGAAGACAGACAACATTGAGAAAAATGACAGAACACAGCTTCTAAAACACCATTCCCAGATCTTTGAGGTAATTTGGCAAAAATACAGCAAACTGACTAGTTTTGAACAGCAGCATTAGTATCACCATACACTATCCATCCAAAATCAGAGGCTTCCCTTACCCCAAATGGTGGATACGAAGCAGCAGCAGCAGCGGAGGCAACACTCACTGCGGGAGGTGGTATTCCTGAAGAAGAAGGTGGGAACAGACCCAAGGCATTCAGATTTAATCCAGGAATTAAATGTGCTTGAAGCTGCAATGAAAGAAGAGTTATTTAAGATTTACAAGCATGGTTATTAACTTTAATAAAAATCTTGGTTGGCATAGGCTATTAACCTTTTTGGAAGATGACAGTATACTATTTAAAAAAAAAAAAAAAAAAAATCTCTATTACCCCAAGGAGTCTGCTTGAAACTTATTTCCCAAACATATGCACAGACCAATGTAGTAGCAAAGACAGGTGGGAATCAGTGAAACTTAATCGGTGAAACATATGATAAACTTTATAGCAAGTAATTCAGGCAAATAGTAATTTATTTTCAGAGTGAACAAAATTAGAGAAATAATACAATATTTTTGGCTTTATACTACACAGACAACTCTGTATAGAGAAAGCCCTGACTTTTCATATACTGGGAGTACATGCCACACTATAACCCCATCCTCCCTCCCATAGCCTTTCCCTCCCATGCCTTGTAAAAGATGAAGTAAGATACCCCTAGCATTTGCTGGGAAAGCATTAACTATAAGATTTCCTGTCCCTTACTTGACTGAACCTGAGAGAAGTGGCAGCATTGTGTGCTAGGAAACATTTGTTGTCCATGATACAAAACTTGTCAGTGCTTGTTATTGCCTAGTAATATGACTATGCTAAACTACAACACTTTAGAAGTACCTCAGCTAGAGACAGACCCCATCTCAGGCCATCAAGATAAACCAAACATGAGACACTAACAAAAACTCCCAAAACTTCACCAACCAAAAAGCTATCCTAATAATCTGTACAAACTAAACTTGAAATCCATCCAGTAACAGAGGTAGTTTTCTGCTTAACACACCTTTGCCAAACAGCGGAGCAGCCTCAAGCTCACACCATGTTCCTGCTCACCACATGAAGCAAGAATGTACCACTACGAAATACTTTATTCTCTCCTCGTGTGTAATTTGTGTCCTGCAATTTGCTTACAATATGGGAAGGAGGGGGAAAGCAGAGACACTATACTGTGGCCCGTAGAGAAACTCCAATTAGCAATTTCTAGAATATCAGACTACTGTAAACTGAAAAAAATATTTCCAGTCTGATTCTAGACCATAAGATTTGGATGCACACACGAAAAGCTCTTCATAGCTGATAGAAAAAAAAATCTCAATCGTTTCTCAATATACATTAGTAATACTTTGGCAAACTAATAAGGTGTGTTGTTTTTATTATATAATCACCAATCATCTTTGAATAACTAAATCATCAAGCCTTTATCATCAAGATCAAGAAATACCTTAATAAAGCCTTCTTAAATTAAATAATTGAAAGCAGGAGAGATTCTTCTTTCATATGTTGTTATGCTTTTAACATGAAAAGACTGGGAGTCACTACTTTAAGAAACAAACTAGAGCATGTAAACCGCAATAGCAAGTAAACACACATTCTTTTAGGTTTTTGCAACGAGAAAAAAAAAAGTAAAATGCTCATTCGTTTCCTCAATCTAAATCAATTTCTCAGTTCCTGTACTCAAAATAAACCAGAAAAAGCCTTCATTAAAATTGCACACATAAATAAATAATAAAAAACCTTGCCTAAGCCCCACACATGAGTACAGGAGGCAACAGAGAGAGGTTGCAACAGGGAAATTCTGATTGGCTGTTCGGAAAGAAATTTTCACCTGAGTGAAGTCAGAGTGAGTCAGAGCACAGGCTGGCTAGAAGGAGACTGTAGACTCTACTCATAGAGATGTTTTAAAAGGGACAAGTCCCTACACAACCTCATTTAACTTTGAAGCTGGCCCTATATTGAGCAACCCCCTTGGCTGGGGCAGGTGACCTCCAGAAGTCCCTCACACCTAAATCTTTCTGTGGTTCTAGTTTTAGAAAGGGCTCATGAAACGAGACCACTCACATTCATAGCAGCAATATCATTTTCATAGGACTCCCTGATTTTCTTCATAATTTCTTCCTCAGCCTTGGCACAAGTTTCAATACTGCCTTTAACTGTAATGGTCCTTTCCGGATTATAGAGTGTCAAATCCTGCAATCTGCAGATGAAACAGAAGCACAGTTAATTAGCAAACAGCAGAGGGTAATCCAAATTTATCATTCGAGTGCGATGACATCCGAGCATGTCGAGTTTGCCCTTCAAGGAGTGTAGTATCAGTTCATAACAGGGCTCACATACAAGTTCTCAGAGAATCTGGAGAAACTCCAGCCTCACAGCAAACTCAACAAAAACCACTGCGGCAAGGTTTGGTATCAGATGGTTGATATGTGCTTAGGTGCAACACAAGATGGAAACCCCCACGCTCTGTAGGAACACGACCTGCAGAGCAGTGCAGCACCGTTCAGCTTCACACTCAGCCCTACCAACAAAGAGGGCTTCAGACATTTAGACATCCCAGAAACAGAGACCATGAGAAACTTCCCTTTCCTTCAGAACAACAGCAGATTCCTTTAAGGAAGGAGGGGAAAAAAGCCCAACCCTCAGTGAAACTGCAGGAGAGCCTCCAAATCCTCATAATGGGAAAACCAAAAGCTGTGTGCAAGTCAACATTTGCTGTGAAACACTAGTAACTCCTTGGTGAAAATGAAAGGGTTACAGCATTAAACTCTAGTGCTTCGTTAGGTAACAAATGCTGACCTAGGATGGTAACATGGAATAAACCTACTGGGAAGCCATGGCATATCCATGTACTAAGAAAAGGTGAGTTGAAGGGGTGAAGGCGGGGGGGAGGAAAAAAAAAAAAAAAAAAAAAAAAAAAAGAGGGAAAAAAAAAGTCAAAGCAGGATGCAGGAGGGGTCAGGAAGCCCACAGCAGGAAGGAGGGAGGAAGAAGCATGCAAGGTTGCTTTCTTGCGCAGCAGGCAGCGCGGCAACCTGCGCATCTCAGTTAAGCAGTGGCAAGCACGAAATGCATCCAACCAAGCAATCCTTGAGTTTCCAGTGTGCGAGCACTGAGTTACTACTTCAGGAGGGAAGTGGCGGAAAATACCCCCAAAGGAGAGAGGAAACACTTTCCCAAACTAGCTGCCTTACTTTAACTTTATGGACAAGCTTACCAAAAAGCCTAAATGAAGAGATCAGGAGAAAGACTAATTAGACAAAACAGAATCAATGGGCAGATATGCTCTCTTACGTATCAATTAAACCAGGTGAATTCATGGGGCTATTTCAGGCATTGTATGGCAAGTATGATCTTGAGGCCAAGATTTTAATGCAAATAAACCATTAACTTGCTAAATTACAAAATACTCTGCAAGTGTTTATAGACAATGTGTTATTTGTGTCATCATCAATAAAGACAAGTCACTTTCACAGAATGAAGATCATTATCTCATTTACTCTGTACATATTTTTTTCCTTTAAGACATAGCATTAAGACTCTGTGTACTGTTTGCAAACAAAACATTCATGCCAACACATTTGGTAGAGCATTCTGGCCTTACAAAATCTGTTATTGAAACAGACTTATTTGGGTACTTTTTCTCCAATTAGATTTGCTTCTTTTCCTCAGACTAATTCCATAAACATTTACATACTTTGAAGAAGGTCACAGGTTCTTTCACCCAATTTTGAGTTTCCTCTTTTTGAGGGACCTCATTCACTCTTAGCTTCCTTGCCTTCATTTGAGCTATCTTCTGCAGTATGATTTTTTTTCCCCACCGTCTCCCGCATATATTCACACCTCTTCATACGTCTTCCAAACCTTCTCCCTTTCCTACAGCCTACAAGCCTTATTCTCACCCTTTCTGGCTCAAGCCTAAGTACAGAATGCCTTCAAATGCTTGGAAGTTCACTCCAGAGTATTCATTATTCAAGAACAGGAGGTTCTCTGAAGATATTTCTTCAGGGTAAAACTACTATTAACAGCCAACCTTCTACAGAGATGTTGATCTAATCACTGATTTGCAGATTTCCAGTGAAGGTGAAAACTCCTCTTTAATCTCAGCTAAATTTGAACAGGTCTCAGTTACCTTCACAAACCCACAGACCAGAAGCTTCTACTTTGAAGCAGACTAGTCAATGTATCCCTGTTTGGCTGCTAGTGAACAAGAGGGACAGAACTGCTACTAAAAATACTTTTCAGTATTAGAATCATTGAACAGTTTGGGGTGGAAGAGACCTTTAAAGGCCATCTAGTCTAATCCCCCTGCAAGGAGCAGGGACATCTTCAACCAGATCAGGTTGCTCAGAGCCCCGTCCAACCTGACCTGGAATGTTTCCAGAGATGGGGCATCTACCACCTCTCTGGGCAGCTATTTTACTTGTTTTATTTCCTTCCCTCTTGTCCAAAAATCTCATCTATACCAGAAACTAAGACATACTAGTTTCACTCATTTTCACATATAGCTCAGAACTGATCCAGGCTTATATTTTAAAACACTCGTTATTACATATGGTATAATATATGAAAAACAACTGATACTTAAAAATATAGTCTAACATGGGCTCCACGTAGCCTATGTTATTTTTAGGCTTGCTTTTGACCGAATTTACAACAAAGACTCACTGCTTACATTAAATTTAACTTAGCTTAAGTAACAGTTTAATGCATGTAATGGAAAGGCCTCCAAAAGGCTGTTATCTCAGCCTTTGAGACATACATAATATTTCTGTAAGAACTCTGTACCTGAATGTACCGCAGCGGCATTGCTGCTATTTGAGACATCTCACCAAAAGATCAGGCCACTGAAAACTTACGGAGATATCGTGATTTTAGTATCTGTGTCCTGTTCAATTTTCTTCAGGTTTCTTCCTTCTTTGCCAATAAGTCGTCCAACAAAGTTGTTATGCGCCAATATCTTCAAGGGAATTTCTTCTGTACTGTAATGGAGGTTACACCCAGTGAGACTTTCGGAGATCAGAGTGCAAGTTTTTACACATGTCACAGATAAACTTTATTTTCATAGACATGTCTACAACTCCCATTCGCTTACACATGTTTATACTAGATGCAGAACGAGTCCAAGTGCAAGGTACATTTCAGCACTATCATCTATACCTTCATCGTAACATACCTGCTAAATAACACGCAGGCTGAAATAGAAGAGATGTTCAGAAGGAAGAAATATATTTTAAAGCTTTTAATGAGAACTCTAAACTTGTTATGCTCACTCTTATTAAAAGCTATTAGTTACTCAAGAAACTCCAGTATTTGATTCAGTTCACCTCAAAGTTACAGCCAGGCAATGGTTGAAAACAGATGCGTGCTTGGGCTAATTAGGCAAGTAAACTGTCCTAAAAGGAAAGTAGGTTCCTTTACCTACTTAAATATGGATAATGACAACAAAAATTCACTTCACAGTTTTTGAAGACTACATCTTTAAATTGAGTCAACAAGAACTCAGAATTTTTAATGCTTCCACAATGAAATGCCTTCTACTCACAATTTAGTATCTTGAGCTTCCTTTTGCATAATCTCCATAATAATTTTACAAGCTGTTGAGCAGCCTTCAGGAGTTGAGTGGATGGTAATTGGTTTCTCAGCAGCACCTGCATTCTCTTTACGATGAATATCAATTCTTGAAAGAAAGAAAAACACTAATGGTAACCACGTACTGTATGGTAAACCTTGCATATTTCCAACTCTCATAAAACTAATTTATTTTGAGCTAACACTGACTATATTTAAGTGGTTTAATTTTGCTAAGTACACAACTACTTAAGCATCTCCTAAATACAATTTCTGGTGCATTTTTAAAAGCCTCTCCCATCCTGATTTTACCAGCTAAACCCCATCTTTGTGGACAGTGGGATCTCCTTTCCTCATTAAACTCCCATCAAGATATTCAAGGGAGTTGTTAGATAGACAATCTGTGGTAAACCACTGAAGACAAGCTTTCCTAATATTACATCACCAACCCCGTCACTCCACTAATAACAATTGTGCAGCTACAATACAGTCAAGCTTTGTCCCATTTTGTCTTTTTTTAATGACCTCAGCAGCAAGTTGCCTAGCACTTCTCTGCTAGCAAGTAGCACTATGGCATTTGCATTCATCCTCAAGATTGCTTTCCCATGCTTTTTAAGCCTAAGATTCATCCTGATATTACCTTTCCTCTAGCTCCACACTTTATCACCCTAAAACTAGTCTACATTATGGTTTATGTAGCTCTAGGAATTTAAGAAAAATTAATTATGACCTGCATCAAGACAATGCCTTGGATATTATTTGTCCTCTAGCAATAACTGCAGGTCATATATACTTTCCACCTCTGCTTTTTGCTTCCTCCTCCCCCAAATCATAGCTGTTTCCAAACTTAAACGACCATGTTGCTTTTCAATCAACCCCTTTATTTTTCCAGTTCTTTCTAATACTGAAAATTCATTTTGTTTCATGACACAGTATTTTCTAAGAAGCCCATGACAATCCTTGGTGCAACTGGAAGTAGATGACATTTTTTTTTTATCCTCAAACCAATGAAAACATCATTCTTGAAGTCGCATGTCTGTAAAGTTAGCAACCTGTGATTATTTCTGATCTATCCAGCCTTCTTTTAAGAGATAAAAGCTTTCCTTATGCCAGTCTTCAGGATTTTTATAGTCCAAGAATTAGAAGTTTTAGATATCACCTGAAAAATTGGTTACCCATAGGCAAACTACAATCAAGTCTTGTCATGACACCACAAATCTCAAACTCATGTTGTAAAACACAGCAGTCTCATGGGTTACAAAATGCTAATGAGAGGTTGGAAGGAGCATCATGATAATCTCAGGTCTGGGGCGGGGAAGGGGAGCCTGTTTGTTGGGGGCTGTCATTAGAGAGGACTCCCTTATCCTCATTAACTGCTCTCAAAACTGAAGCCACTCACCCTCACACCCCTCACATGCAGCTTGTTTCCAGGTCCTTCCTGCTGGAACTACAGAGCCAAGGGCTCATACCAGCGTACTGCTGAACGCAGCATCTTTCACTCTCCACTCTTAGGGGTATCCTGGAAGAATTTTTTGAATACCATCCCCACTCCCTCTGCATTTGCACTGAGCTCTTCCTTGTGGGTAGGGATTTAACATGCACTGAAGATAATCTCCCGAGACCCTAGTGCCCTAAGCTTCTTAGGTCACTTAGCAGCTTGCTTTTTGCCTCCCGTGCATTTCCTTAATCTGTGTTTTAGTGTGGTCTGCAACTCAACAGCAACAAATGTATTCACCAGAAATACATGGGGAGGAGCCGTAAGGAGTAGTGAGGGGAGACAGGAAGATTTTTGGTTTGTTTTGGTTTGTTCCCCACCACCTTGAATTGAAAACATTTATAAGTCCTAAGAATGCCTTAAACTAAACTAAAGCTAGGATAAACACTTAAAGGCTCAGATATGTCATCACACTGACTGTATATCCCACAGACCAATATATTATAGCTCTTTCAGTTTCACTTTTTGTGCCAGAATCTTATTAGTACGTCTATAAACAAATTCTCTGGCGTCAAGTACCACCCTACTAGCACTGCCTAATTTTTTTTATTTATTTTTTTTTTAAAAAGGAGAAACAAGTCAGCTAGTATTTGAACATCTGTCAAGGACAGAATCCAGTCTTGCAAAAGACTTCCTGTTCACTGTTATCTTCCTTTGCTCTCTGACCACACACATTAGTTGTGAAGTTTTACAAGTTTCCCCTTACATGAAAGATGAGGATGCAATATTAAAGCTTACAATTACAGGGGGTTTTTTTAAGTAGCTTACTTGGACTGTGTCTGCTTTGTAATGTTTCTGATTGTCGCTCCTTCTTTCCCAATAATGGCTCCTACAAACTGTGTGGGAACCAGCATCCGCAGGGGAACGTCCGACTGGGGTTTCTGCCTTGTGGTTGCGCCGGGTGACCCTTGCCTTGGAGGACCCCTCTGTCCAAACCCACGTCTTCCCTGGGGATGTTGTTGTGGAGGTTGCTGGGCTGCCATTTCATCAGGGATGTATGCAACTTTCAAGGAATAGTTTTCAAGCTGAAACCCGTTCAGTTTTTCTATTGCTCTGTTTATTTGCAAAGGGAAGGAGAGAGGAGGAAAAAAACAAAACAAAACAAAACGCAATCACATACAGGGCCTTATGAAATGACATGTCATTCAGGTGTAGACTTCTGCTCTTTCTAAATCACATGACAAAGCTACAAGTTGGTTCCAAGATGAAAATTACATTCAAAATTCTACAGTCAAGCTTTTGATTACACTTTTTTCTTTTTCTTTTTTTCAAGTCGCCATATTAAGGACTACAAGTTGGTTCTTGCTTGCTCTGGGCTTCTGTGCACTTTAAAGGTTTTGCTGGTGCAACCCTATCAGCAAAACCTCAGAGGAGACAGAGCTTATACACTCAAAAGCATTCTTTTGCCTGATTTAATTTAAATCAGTTTCCCAAATAGAATTAAAGCTGCACCAGAGGAAAAACCTTTTAGCTACTATCACAGCACCTTCATTAGGTTTTTTGCCAGCACAGCTATTTGTCTGGAGTTTTTTTTCCAATAGCTGACATAGCTATGACAGAAAAAAAAAAACCAAACAAAAAACAACAACAAAAAAAACCCAACCAAACAAACAAAAAAATAAACCACACAGCAACAAAACAGACAGACAGCTCCTGGTCAGTTCTCAGCAGGAAAGAAAGCATTCAAAGCCAGCCAATGGCATTTGAAACACCTCTTTGCAGACCAGGACAGCACCTTGCAACTTACCAACTCGTCATGTTGTATGCAGGTTTAAAAGTTAACTGGGAAATTAAAACTGACATGTCTGTTAAGCTCTCCATTGATGCAAAGGTGCATTTATTTGGTATTTCAAGTTTTCCTGAGCTTTTAAGCAAAGCAGAGCCCTCTTAAATATCAGAGGGATATTACCCAAACATACACAATGCACTCGCGCCGTGGTCCGTCGCACCGAATAACCACCCTCTTGCTCAGCTCTCCCTCTGCCCAGCCCCTCTTTCTAACCAAGGTTAGAAAGTCTGCAAGTTGACCTAACCTGCTGGTCTCCTCCTTTTCACAGAGGGAGCACAACTCTAAATTTTAAAAATGTAGATTTCTGGAAGGTAGAAGATCTTCCACTCACAAACACAGTAGAGTCAAGATGATGAAAGATCCAGGAAACAGTAGGAAAAACTAAGCTACACACAACACGCTGGTAAGCCAGTGGTATAAAATTAACACATTTGCCCAAGAAAGATATTTCCAGTTTCGCAACAGAAGGCATATTATTCAGATTATCAGCAATATGATAGATATACAGATATCACTGAAACATGCATTGATTTGGGGTAGTTTATAAATGCCAGGCTTAATCTTGGATCAAAGATCACTGATAGATTTTGTTTAAAGGCAAAATTAAAATTAAAAACAGTAGTGAGAGGGAGGGAGTTTCCATCTCATATTAAAGAACCCACCAACATTTTCATTAAAAAACTCCAGGAACCACAGGCTCTGGAGCAAGGACTCTGAAATTCAGAAACTTAACCCAGTCCCTCCGTTCATGTACATTTGCAGGTGGTTACCGCCAGTTTACCAAACACTACCTTCAGCAACACCTTTATTCCTGCCTCCACTGCAGAGATAAAGGACGATACCAGCCAGTCACCTAAATTTTCGAGGGTAGCCAGTGAAAAGCACTACTCACCTCCCAGATGTCCCATTTGACAGTCTGGGTCTCAAGCAGCAGCTCTGCAGGTTAGAAGTGGTACGTGGGTACTGAGGATAACACGCCCCTCAAACAGGGGTTGAACCAGCTTCCTCAAAATACTTCAGTCAGATAGTAAAGCGTTAATGAGAACAGAAATAATTTGTGTTTTTGGATCGGTGTTTAATAAAGGCAGGTAATAAATAAGGCCCAAGGCAACATCAATGAACAAAGAAAGAAAAATATTGAATAACTGATCAGTGCTCATTAAATACTTTTGTTCGCCAAATGAGACATGGGTCCCTTGGGAACAAGGCGGGAGTGTAATTGTTCCCGTAACAGAAGAATCTCTTACAGCATATGACAAGAGAGCTGGATTAAAATTTGCTGAGGCTCTTTCAAAGCTGACATTCCTTAGCTTTTACTCCATGGACTTTGAAAAGCATTTTATTTACACAGAAAGCCATATTTACAAACAGTAAGGGCAGTGAGCAGCCGAACTAGTAAAACTTGTGTTCCTGTGGATTTGGCTCAAGTTTTAGTTTCTGCATAGATGTCCAATGCCATTTCACTGAAGTCTCTCTCCATGGAGATCCTATCTGGGAAAGCGGTCTGGAGCCTTTCATTTTTATGCAACCTGAACATACTAAGTTCTTGTTGGTTGCAAGTGTCTGAGACCTATCTTTCTGGGTTGAGGTCTACTGAAATCAGCCAAAAAAGCTCAATCAATACCAGGGACGGAAATGGCACCACCAAACAGTGCAGTTGCACAAGCCCTGTTTCTTTTGGAATCAAACCTCAAGATGTTGGAGACATGAACACCAACAATTTCGCAAACGGGCTGGTAGGCTCCAGATCGACATCCATCCCAACTCATTCCCTTCCATGCATTCCCTTGACAAGTTCAGACGTTGCTTCTTTCACAAAATGCTTCAATCTCCTCTGGCTTTAAAATGTCTTAGACCAGAATCCCAGCACCAATACAGAAGCTCACATTAAAATCAGTGCATGAGACTTCTCACTGTGCCTTAGAAGTGGGAGGGGAGGAAAAAACTAGGCTTTTTGTTTGCAACCAAGCTACATACCTATTATACTTTCACAACAAACATTATACAGCAAAACCTGACATATACATGCCATACTTATCCTGGAAAGAAGATTGGAATTTTTCTACTTAAGAGCAATTTATAAAAAGCTAAATGGTTCTATATGACTATAAGGACTTTAAATTCAAAGCAAACTGAGAAAAGCTCATTTGCCATTGTGGAAAATCAATTATGCCAGCAGTGAACAATCCCTGGCCACCAAAGCCATATGATGACATGGAAAAACAACACACTTGTAAATACTGGATGGGTTGGTTTTGAGCAAGCATTTGAAGGCAAACCTGTTTTAAAGTTCACTTCTCTAGGCGGATACTACAGTATCTGCAGTATTGTATACTATGTTCTCTAGTATACTAGAGATACTACAGTAGTATCACTTGTTGAAATTAATCTAGGTATTTACAGATAAAACTTTAAAATAACTATATAACCCTTTGAGTCAGAGAGCTCTCCATATTTTACAGGCTGACTTGTTTTATAGTTTGACTTGTTCAAGCGACAAGAAGTCAGAAGAGCTGGTAATTAAATACTGCTCTCCCAAGCCTTTTATAGGACTGACGTTTCCTACTGTACGCTGCTGTACGCTGATTTGGACGCACACAGGGGAATGCCAAGATAACCAATTTTCGGTGATGCAGTGAATGCAGCGCTCTAGTGCATTTCTTACGGAAGATACAAGCCTACAGCTTTTGAAAGGTCACTTTGGCTGTTGAGCCTGGCCTTCACTTTCCAACATTTGACAGTTTTCACTAGGTTTTTAGAGTCTTGTCATACACCTTTAACTGTTCTGAACTATTTTTTATCAATTTTGTGACACAAAACATAGGGTTGGAATCGGGCAAGGTGATGGCTCAGCAGTCCTTCAGCACCATAACAAGCCCAAAACTTCAGAGGCATCTAGGCACGGCCTCAGGGTGGAGGGTGGGGCGACAAAAAATAAACTAAGAAGAGGGATGAGTGATAAAGAACTGTCTTCAAGATGAATGCAAAATTCCTATAAAACAGCACCTAAGACAGCACTTGCTATCAGGAGAGCCATCTCTGCTCCCTGGGAAGGCCTGAGCCTCACAGGAAAGCAAGTGACTGGTTCTTCACAACACTAGTGGCACCTGTTTCAGTCAAGGATATCATCATTGTTGCAGTCCACCAAATAGATGTTAAATCCAGCTCCTTTTTTAAAGCACATACTCACATTGACCTACCACCTCGGAAACACAAGTCTAAACCACAGCAACACCACACCTCTGCCTTTCCAGAAAGGCCTCTGCCTTCCCAAACAGGGCTGGGGGCGGGGTGGGGGGAACGACAGTCTCCTTGCACGACCACAAGTTAATAAAGGCCATGCAGGTTACCTCTGTCAGAGGGCACTACAGGTACCTACTGAAAAAAACAACACCACAAACCATCTTTTATGCAAGGACTAAAGGCCTTTGAGTCACTTAATTAGGGTAAAGACAGAGAAAAATTCAGTAAACTTCCTCATTATAGGTGCCCTCCTCTTCAAAATCTTCTTCAAAAATTAATATTTCATGGAAATAGATGTTTCTCTTTCATATACCAGCAAGAGCTGGTACACAAGAATCTCATAGCATCGTTCAGAATTTTTTTATAAAACAAATTGATTAAGAGACTGCAGCGACTACTGCCTCTGTTCTGCTAAGATCTATAGCAGCCTGGCTTACATTCACGTGACATCTGCTCAGAAGTAAGAGGATCGCTACATAAAAATGAAGCCTTTAAACAAATATTTTGTAAATTAGTCACCTGAGGTTTTCCCATCAAAATGACATCTCACCGCTGTCCTCTTGTAAGATCCCTATGAGAGCATGTTTGCCCAGCCTTCTCCCTTCTAATGCTAGTGGAGGTTAAACATCCTAGATAAATGAATACAATAAAAACACCGAGTCTTGTGCTGGAAATCATTCATCCATTGATAGCGTGATGACACTAAGCGCTAGATGGAGAACATATTTCACTCCCACATGCAGCCTGTATGTACACCACCTTTTTTTTTTTCCTTCTTGAACAGACACATTTGCATACCGGGGAGATAGGTATACATGGTAATTTTTCTTTGGCATAATTATATTTTTTGCATTAAATAAAAATATAGTTTTCATTAGTATTTCTGAAAATAAAAGCAAAAAAAAAAATCTAGGCTTATAATAATACACGACTGAATTTTCAGTATTATCGTTCCTATGGCAACATTAGACCTGACCCATGATGGCGTGTAAAGTATTAGGTATGTGAACTCTTACCCATTCATCAAGGATATACGTTTATGTGCACACACTCAGAGCTTTGTGCTTCATTAAAAGGGGAAAAAATTGTTTCTTTTTGCAAGTGTTCTAATTAAAAGGTGATCACTCATGTCTTAACACTCAAAGTAGTATACCTACTTATATCTGCAAAGATGCAGATCCCCAGCTCCTCACATTGCAGCCTGCATTTAAAATACACCATCAGTTACGATGTACAACCAGCACACATAACTCATCCCTGAGATAAAAAATAAGAAAAATAAGATTAAAAAAAAAAACACCTAGCCCCATACTAAAACAATATACATCCGCTCCATATATGAGGTTAACTTTGCACAAAATTTCCCTTCCAAAATTCTGGGTAGAGCTAAATCCTGTAGTATGCACTAGATGCCTACACACTGGAACATTCTGGGGAGAGAAAGAGGAGGTGGCGGAACTTTCAAAGATAACAGGCATCATTTAGGCAGCAGCATGTCACAAGGACATGGTCAGCATGTCCTGCTGGTTGCAGTCAGGGATCGATACTGGGAGAAGAGGGGATGCCTTTTGGCAAACAGGTCCCAAGCTGCCTCAGTACCTACATGCAACTGGTTGGGTTGTTCAAACTGAACTGTGGACTCTGCCGTTCGCCTTCTGAATTCCTCTCTTTGAAATCTTCCATAACCTACCACGACATTCAGTAACATGCTTTGTAAGGCCCTCTCCAGTTTCTGGGAAGGATGGTGGCAGGGGCAGTTTCTGAGTTGGAACAACTCCCTCCTCCTCCCAAGTGCTTGCAGGCGAGGAGGGGAGTGATGGGGTCACAGAGATGCCCTGGCAGTGCCCAACCTTCTCGCTCCCCATAATCTTGGGGAGTGAAGGGTGGTTTTCCCAGGCCTGTGCATGGCTCTGTGCTTGCTGTACACCTCTCCATAAACCTATTAGGCTTCCCAAAAGTACCTGGTATGCCACACTGGCTCCCCTGCTTGGGCCACATAAAGATGAGGAGCATTTTAGACTGGATATTAGGAGAAAATTCTTCACTGTGAAAGAGTGATCAGGCACTGAAACAGGCTGCCAAAGGAAGTGGTGGAGTCACCATCCCTGGAGGTGTTCAAAGAACATGCAGGCATGGCACTTCAGGACATGGTGGTATTACATTGATGGTTGGACTTGATGATCTTGGAGATCTTTTCCAACCTTAAAGATTCTATGATCCTGCTTTTTCTGCCAAGACAATCTCACGCCTGTCCAGCTAGTAAAGAGAGGCATGACCACGACAGGTCAAAGCCACAGACTTCCATTCCAACTAGAAGTCAATAACTGTGCACATCTCAGATTTTGAGTACTGTGTGCTCTGTCCAAGACTTGTTTCTCAAAAGGACTGCAGCACTCTTCACTGATTTCTGTTTCCAAGTTCATTTTGGATGCAGCCCTGTATTGAATATGCTGTAACTGCAGTACCAGCCTAGAGAAAAAGAACCTCTGCCACAACAATTGCAAGACAGAAGGCGGCTCAGTTTCCTAGTTGGGTGGAAATAGAAGTTTTGTTCTAAATTAACATCCTCCAAGCAATACTTACCACACTTGCTTAGAACTGCTTATCCACAATATCGTGTTACAGCACCTTCACTACCCAGCACTGCTGGTGCACACTCCAACAGGCACAGCAATGCCATGCAGTCTATCCAGTGGGAAAGAGGCAACTTCTCAGGCTTTGTCAGCCAGCACTGCTAACTAGGAGGTTAGTATGCGTGTGTTACAAAACGTGCAGAATAGACACAATTAGAATTGGGGACCCACAGTGTGTGGCAGCATAGAGAACTTCAAGTCACAGTGTTTGCTCCAAAAGTCATGGCTAAGAGCATCATTTACCCTAAAACAACTAAATTGCAAAATACAAAGCTTGTTATCAGCTGCTGATTCTCAACGACTCTAAAGAGCCTTCAATAAAGCCAGTTCTTGTTACTCCTTGTACTGCACTGCCTTTTATCAGCTATCAGCACGTGCACACCACTCCCCATCCACAGCCATTGCTGTCCACCACAGCCAGTTCCAAGAAGCAAAGCTAGATCACGTCTGGGAAAATCATTCAACTGAAACACCACCATAGTCGCTATGGAAAAGCCACGCATGCACAGGTCCTGTAGTTATTCTTCATTTTCTCTCACAGTTTTTTTTTCGTAGATAAGCCTCTACCCAGTCATCACTTCTCTTACAGGTTTCTCCACGGTTGCAAGGTTGGATCCTGAACCCAGCCAACCCAAGCTAATGTTTTCTGTATAGAAAATGGACTCATTCCCTTAGAAAACCCTGTCTCTATATCAAACCATTCACAAAAGAAAATCAAGGCTCCTCCTCCACTTGCCCTACCTGTTCAAGGCAACCAAACTCTACGTCATTATTCAAACTGTGTAGCTTCAGGTGGTCCTCCAACATTCACGCTGGATGCTAATTCACCTGCTTCAAACTCAAAATATTTTCAGTTACTGTCATGTGATTTCTCATGCAAAACAAAATTTTATCTCTGACACTTCTTCATAGCCTTGGCTTATATCAGGATTGACCTTAAAATTCAACAAGTACAGTTTGAGGCAGCTGCACATTGTTGTTTTCAGCTTCAGAACGGAGTGCACAAGTCCAGGAACCCACATCACAGATGACAGACAGCTCAAATATATGCATCAGGCTTCTTTCCATTGTATTTTAGGCACTTCCTTCACACACTTTCAAAGAAGGAACAGGCACACATCACATTAATTTTTAACATTGCACCACAGGTTTCTTCAGAACTAGAAATTCAACATTTTTTCTTAATTACTGCACAATGGAATTAAAAACCTGAGAACCTGACAAAGAACTTGTTGAATGATTCAGGTTTTGAGAAAAGTTAATAGTGAATTCAAGAAAAACATCATTTTCTTGAGCTCCAGCATACAAAGGAGACACCACTGACACAAGTTTCCCATCGCATTTGTTTAGAATACGCTAACAAGTAACCTAACACTTTGAAAGATTAAACACATGTGTTGCATTTAAGTTACACAGGAGTCATAATTACTTAATTATATGTACAAATATTATTTCATTTGTAATTTTGAATTAATGCATACCATAAGCATACTCTGCATCTTAACTGCTGATTTCAGTTAGCCACAAGGTGGCAGAAATTTCTAAGTTAAAATAAAAAGATCATTGTTGGCTCTTCCCTTGGTTTGGTTTTGTTTAACCTGCTATGGCTAGAAAGAGGGGAAAAATAGGTTTATGTCACCAGATTAAAAATTAAGGAGCACACAAGTCCTTTTTCTACCTGTGGCGGAAAAGCAAAATTAAACCCACAGCATAATATATAATATGGATGCTTAAAGGAAAAGGATATACAGCCATTGATTAAGAAAGTAAAGCACCGTATTTTAAAATTTTAGTATCTAGATTAAAAGTTATCAGTTACAGAAGATATAAGCAAGCATAAAATATGTGGCCTAAAGTTCAAAAAGCCCAAATAAATTATTTTAGGTACTTAGATTATGACTTTTTGTCTGATTGGAAATAGTATTAAGTTTTCTAATTAAAAAAAATAATTTATTAAGGGAAAACCTTAGCAAAATAACAGAAACAAATAGGAGAAGAATGCAGCTGCTAACCAAAAAATAGACACAGAACAACCAACACTGTGAAAGGGCACCACAAAGCTTTTTTAAAACATCGCTAAAAATCATTACGCAAATGATTGGCAAATCACTAACTTTCATGTTAAAATTATTTTACCAAATTTTCAATATTATTAATTTATTTTTAGTCAAAGTGCAGGAAAAGTCGACAACAAAAAACAACAAATTAAGGTAAAGTACATAAGACTTGGCAAGGGGAAGACAGAGATACTTTCTTAAAAGCTAATGCTTACGAGATCACTTTATTGATAAATCATTCAGAAGTGAAGTTTGCATATAGAATGGCAACATGAATTCCAAAATGGGAGTTAGACAACAGTAACGAGTAAATAAGGTACTTACTGTCGAGCCTGGTCCTTATTGCCGTATGTTACATTTACAACTGCAGTCTCCGTGTCAGTGTTCACTAGAGAGGAAAATGCAATGAAAAGAGGTGAAGTTCAGGGTGCACTCACTTCTCACTACAAATTTCCAAGCAATTTGAGAGTAGAGTCATACCTTGCTCACAGTTCTCCACTGTTCCATACTGAGCTAACAAACTGTCCAGCACCTGTCAGGAGATAAAAAATTACTGGTTTCAAGATGGATTAACAAAAGGTGGCTGTAAAACCACTAAAATTTTTAATAATTTTATCACAGCATACAGCATTCAAGACATCTGCTCCAATAAGGAAGAAATTTTAACTATTTTGGGAAGAACAAGCACACACTTTGTTTCCTTTCTCACATTAGAAAATCTGTGTTTAAAACTTTATGAATGTGAAAATACAGAACATAACTCCAAAAAGTCACACTGCACTGTAAGTCCCAAACTTTGAAAACAAATGTCCAAGTCACAAATCCTCAGAGCAGGCTAAAGGCAGAGGCAGGAAGAATGAGAGAAGAGCAAATCCGGAATAAAATCTTTCCATGTATCCAAAGCGCATATCTGCAACTTCACCGCTTTTGGGTTTGTTTGACTTTTTTCCCCTCCCAATACACTTGGGTCATACATAAAAATGTTATTCTCTTACTTAGTGGGGGCTTGTCTACATAGAGAAGTTAACCAGAATAACCAGCACATCAAGAGCTGGTCCATAATTATTTTGACAGTTTTCCCAAAGACTCATTTGAGAGGAACCACTTGCAACATTATCTTCACAGTTATTTAAGTCAATTACTTTTTCCTTTGGTAGAAAGCTAGGGAGGGACAGGTAAAAACGTATAACAGGGGCAAAAGAAAACCAAATAAAGTAGTTTTATTTGGCATAGTTAGTTTTATTCTAGCCAAATGGAGGATGAAGAAAGGGCAAGAAGCAATGAGACTTTCAGGAAAATCAAGATGTCGGAATATTCCAGTAAAAACATTAAAATACCTACAGTTGTATCACTTCTAAAATTCACATGGTATATACTTAATTTTCTTCCTAGTGAGAAACAACATTGCGGAAACCAGTGACTGTGGCAGTAACTAGCACAGAACACAAGTACATCCTTGTGGTTTATTGCATCCTAATGTTTTGTCTCAAGAATTAAAATGATGCTGGAAAAGTTCACAACTTACACCATGAAGTGAAAAAGTAAACCTGCAATCTCTTCTGTGAATGAAGTGTCATTCTTCAGTTAGTTTCTTAAGGCAAAATATCAGTGTGGAAGGGAGGAAACCTTTTTGGGAAAGGAAGGAAGCGAGGACAGAAGGAAAGCGGTAGGCATAAAAACGCAGCTACGCAGCCTCTCATTCCACTACCAGCAACTGAGTGTGCACAAAACCCCAGTCCCTAATAATGTAAAATTCAGAGTCTACATCCTCATGAGATTAAGAATTCAAAATTTTAATTTATTAATGTATCGGATACTTTTACTACAATGTAAAAGTCATTTTTTAGATAAATTGCAGTTTATATGCCCAAATTTAATGACAACTTATATCAGTATAATTTCCAATCTTTACCACCTATTAAAATCAAAATTGAACACAGACATTTCAAAGGTAATATTTCAAATCAGGTATTTAAAAGGCAATGGACTGCTCACCAAGTTTGAGCAATGCATTACTGCTAACTGCAGAATTTCCCCACCCTTCTCATGTTGGGTCTAGTAAGTTTTCTTGGCAATTGTTTTGTTTTTATAGACAAGTTGTTAATTGTCCTCTCCTCCTACAAGTAGAGGGTAGCCTAGTCTGAAAGTTTGCCTTTTCAACTCCCTAAAAAATAATTTTTCTGCCACTCCTCAGATCTGACAATTTGAAACTATCCAAGGAAAAGTTCTCTCTGAAATGCACTAGGTATTACTGAAGCAGAGATGCCTCAGGAGATTAAAATAGAAGTCCATGGAAGATCCTTTAAAGACAATTCAAATGTTGGCACAGATCAGTTGGAGAGTTGTGAGGTCTTGCAGGTCTGTGGCCATGCCTCCACACAAGCCGGGTGAGTCACCACACACGATTAGAGGAAAGCCTTCTTCCACAGGCGACTTCAGTGGTAATTGTGCCTCCAGTGAAACCAGCAGGTGAACAGAATCTCGGTGGTGTCAGGGTTTTAAAACAAGAAAAGCAAAGCAAGTTCCTGGCTTAGAGATACTGAAGAGTTCATAAGTCTGATAAAGGAATTTCTTTGTCCCTACAGTGTGTCAATACCCATGCAGACCGTACTACAACATGAGCCAGTGTCTTTAGTCAGTTAAAACAAGTTTTTATTGCATTTGAACTACACAGACCACCAGCTCCTGTCCACTCTGCCCCACTTCAAAACCACTGAATTTCATTTTCATCATTAATCATAGAGAAAAAGAGTAAAGCTAGAGTGGCAGGGGTACCACAAGAGTGCTGGATAATAATTTATATTTTGTAAACTGTTTCCATATTAAATTTATATTCTGAGCTAAGCATGCCTTTACCTTAAGACCCATGTATTAAAGTCACCAGCTTCACCAAGAAAATAAATGCTTTAAAGCTAAATTCACACAACTTCTCAAAGATACTGCATTCTCTCTAAAAACTACTACTTTCAGTGTGTTTCTGATCAGCCACCAAGAACCTCTCAGCACACTAGCCTTGCATCTGCTCCAAGAAGCCTAAGAACCGAAAGGCTCCTTTGCTGTTAATGCTGAGGAATAGCCCAGGATGGCACATTCAGCATCCCACCTCTCTTCACCAGGAGTTCTCCACTTACGCTGCTCCTTAATCCTCTTCTGAGCCGTTTCAGTCAGAGACAGTGTCCATCTGGGCTTTAATCCAAGTGATTTGAGTTCCCATGTTCTTAAGAGTTGCTTTACCAGACAGATTTATGAGAAGTTTCCTCAAAGGACTGGAGCTTTCTTTAACCGAAATGATAAACAATTCTCTCGGGTCAAAGATACTTGCTCTCCACAGCACTGTCCTCAGTAGATGCTTGTATTTTGATCACTACTTGGTCTCATGCAGCAAGGTTTCAAGTGTGATCACCACCACAGGGGTAGCCTTTTAAGCAGATTGTATTTAAAATGCAGTAGTAAAAAAGTTTCACAGTGGTTGGGGTATATGCGTGTATGAGAAGCAAGCTTCACGGGTGAGAATACTTTTAACTGAACCAGCTGATCCAGTTGGGAGAAGTCATTGCGACTGTATTCAAAGCTAGATCCTCTAGTGTAACTCACTTTCGAAACACAGAACTCAACTCCTGCATGTGTTTCTTGCTTCACAACTATTCAGTGCAACAGCCAGTTTCTATTCACATCCTTCATTTTTTCATATTTCTCTTCACAGTCTTTTCCCTCTCCCCAAATTTTTCTCTCTAGCCCAAAGCCTCTAGTTCTGCTGCAAAACAAACATGTTTTGTTTAAGCTGCTCTTCCGTAACACTCTTCGTGTACAGCCTTGTTGGGCAATCAGAACAAAATTCAAAGCCAAGTTGGTGGTGCAGCAGCAATTCTGATGAGCAGCTGAAAAGAAAAGTTTATTTGTACAAATATTTAATCTAAGCTAGAAAAAAAGTCTTTCCTTTTCTTGAACTCTCCTTCTAGCAGTTGTCTAAATTGGGTCTCCTGCTCTTGTTATAGCACAGATGTCTCTCTCACAAAAAGCTGCAGTCTTATACTGTGGACTTTCATTCATCAGGCTCTAAAAGCCAGTTCTGACTTCATTATAAACAGCATTACCCTACAAGCCCCACAAATCGAGGCTGCTTTACAAGAAAAAAAAAAGAAACCAGGAAACGTTACTCCTCAGTGGAGCTGAGAGCTGGAAGCACACATTAAAATATCCTGGTTCTCATGTAGATTTCTCAGGTCTAGAAGTAGCAGCTTTGAACACACCGGAGCAGTTGTTTTCTGCACTTTCAGAACAGTCTGCTTCATACACATCATCTTATGGTGCTGTAGGATTTCTGCCTTACGCCATCAGCAAATAAGTCTCAAGACATCTGGTCCATAAGCACAGTTATCCATATTGTTTCTCTCACACACATAAAGCCATTAGACCAACACCCTTGCTTCCATGATTCCCGTCATAGTGATTGGGAGTTTAAAAATTAGACAACACAACTGAAATAACAAATAGCAGAGGCAGAAAGAGGCAGGAGGATTAGGATCATTCAGAAAAGACCACGTGGAAATTTTTGGCTGCTAAGTCCAAGTGTTCCAGGTGATTTAACAAAAAAGGAGGGAAATGAGAGGGGGAAAAAAAAAATAGAAAAAAAAGGAAAAGAAGTCAGGCAACAATATGAGAAAAGAGAAGAAGTTGTTAGTGCAAGTAGCTTTTATATTTAAAAGAGGAGAGGTGGAGTGAAAGAAAACAAGAGAGCCAGGTAAGGAACGGAGGGCTGATGGTGCAGAGCAATGCTGGTATCACTCCAGATATCAAGTCTGGCTGAACCACTAATGCCATCTGCACACTTCAACTCTGTCAGTATATTTAAGCCTACCAAAAAATGCAGGTTTTGATTAATTATATTAATGCAGCACAACTAGCCTGATGTGACCCTCACCAAGCCTGGTGTGCTGAAATTTGCACAGATTTGTGCAAATTTGTGTTCCCTCACCAAGCCTGTGTGCTGAAATTTGCCCGCAGAGCTGGCATTTTGTGACTTCAATGTGTGAAACAGGACTTGGGCAGAGTCACCATTGCTCTCGCAGTCCCACCAGCTGCCAATGACTGACTGATGATCTTCAGTTTGGCTTAATCTTTTCGTCAGTAATAAAAAAAAAAAAAAAAAAAAGCATTGCCAACAAGGGGCCCAGTTAGCATGGCTTTACAAGCAAAATTAGATATGAAGAAGCCCCTAATAAATCTCTGACGAAGCAGTCATTTTTGAAAGATGTAATTGGATGACACTGCATCACCTGCGTTGAGATTGTGGTAGGTGGGTGAGCTTGGCTCCAGGTCACCCAGCACACCTCCCAACCTGGGCAGCCTGTCTGGACCACTGCCACCAGCCAGAGCCCACACACGGCAGCTTCACCCATTTTCACCAAAAAGGTCAGAGCACAGCGGTCCCTTGTAAAGGCAGAGCAGCCTGGACATGGAGTACCCAAACCAGCACACGGTCTGCCAGGACAAAGTCATTCCTCTGAAACCGTGTGAAGGCATTTGAATAGGCAAAGCCAGTCTGCAATGGCTCAACGCATTGCAGCATGTGGTGATGGTGTTTTTCATCTTGTAGGCCCTCCAATACCCAGTTTACTGTCTCATGAAACCATGACCATAGTCTGGAAGAATCAGAAAAATAAGTCTGGAAGCTGCTGAAGTCATTGTTTGCACACACCAGAAAGGCAGCGCCTGAAAACAATAACTCTGGCTTATTTACCACATCCCATACAAACCCCGGAGTGAATTCTTCTCCTGGGAACTTACAGTTATATCCAAATGTTCAAGACTATTAATAAGCTTACCCTATAATACAATTCTGTTTAGGTGGCATTACCAGGGTTTTAAGAACGTAAAGCTGAACCACAGAGAACAAAGCCAAAATTGTTAAAGGAACTACTAATTGAGTGACCAATTTGGACACCGAGGGCTTGATTTTCCACAGTGCTCAGCACGTCTGTGTGTTCAAAGTGCAGCTTCAAAGCCACTTTCGGTAGCAAGGAGAACACGGCACTTCTGCAAGAGAGACCTGGGGCTCGTCACAAGACGAACTGAAGACAAGGCACAGTATTAGCAACGAATACCAACTTCTGCTTCAACAATTTGCACAGCACCAGAGACCAGAACGTGCAGAATTCAATTTGCCAGGGCAGCATTCGATTCCTCTAACCAGAGGGGGTTGTCTTCCTGAAAGTCCTCAACTTGCTGCAAAATTAAGAAAGCATGTGGTGAGTAACTGGGGCACGACTCTTACAGACAAGTCATCTTCACTGCACATGCTGGACTTGTTAGTTGACAGCAGAGCCATCCTCCGGCCCAAGCCAACATCCCTCCCTACAGTGCTCAGAGCAAACACTGGGTCCCTATTTACCTTTCTCTCATTATGGAACATCAAAAACGCTCAGTTAAAAAAAAAAATAAAGAGGTGAAAAGATGATGTGGACTATTTCAACCTTGGAGCCTCAAATTAAGTAAAAGATATAAAGCAACAGAAAAAAAATTCAGGTAGAACATCTCACATGCAACCATGACTACAAGTATTGTAACCAACTCCACGTCTTTAAGTATTTCCAGATAATACTGGTGGACCATTTAAATTTTTATGTCTATACACACACATACATCCTCCTACATATCTAAGATAAAAAGGTAATGGAAAAAGAGAGGACAAAAATGCTTTAAAAATCATAATAGTAACCAAGAATAACATTTGAAAGGACCTGCCTTGAATCTGCTAGGTCAAAAATAACAACATATAATTAGCATAATTTACAGATGGAATAAAGTTGGTTTCTAAAGAAAAAATTAAGAGGAGTCCAACAAGTGTAAGCAACATGGAAAACCATTAATTACAGATGAAGACCAGCATCATAAATCCCTCTCTCCATTTTTAAATAAAAATTCATACGATGGAAAAATTCACTGAGAGCATATCCTAATGACGCCCTGAAAACAGAAGAAATTGCAAAAGAAATTTTTGAGCTACAAGGTTAGCCCAGGTACTGAATGCAGTGGGCAAAGTTGGTGTGCTTTCATGTTCCCACATTATGCCCTCAGCTGGAAATAGTCTCTTGAACGTGTGATAGGTAGGAAAGATTAGTGTGCATTACACTAAGGAGGTATGGGATATAAAAAAAAAAAAAAAATATCACAGTATCAAGGCTGACAAATGGCATTAAATAGTCTCTAAGTTTAAAAAAAAAAAAGTAGTACTTGAGAAACGTTTAGAGCAAGGCAAAAAAAAAAATCCCCTTATTAGGTGCATGGGTGGCCTCCTTCACAAACAGATTAAAGGGAGCAGGATAATTCAGTTTGGAAAGGAGCGAGAGGGAATATGATACAGGTATTATGAAATAACGAATCATGTAGAGATGGCCAAATTGGCAGCTTCTATTCACCCTTCATCTAAATTAAATGAAAACAAGTTTGAAAACAGAGAAATAAGCATTTATGCAACTTAATTGCATTCAGATAAAGCATCGCACAATATCTGCTGCAATACTTTATTAATCTCCCCTCTCCTCACACTAAAGACATAACTTCTAGAGCAGTTTCAAATCATGTCAGAGTTTATGAACCAGGTTAGCACTAACGCAAGCACTCCTGATTCAGAACCCACCCTGGTTTGCGGAAAATTAAAAAGCACCATCACGCAGATCAGTCCTTAAAGGCAGTAAACTGCTGTTTTATGCAGTCAATCCTTGTTCCCAGGATCTCCTCGTGGGCACTGCTGGGGCCCCCTCCTCCTCTTCCTCCTCCTCCCCAGGCAGATGGGCTACCAGAATATTTCTGCAGCTCGGCGTGAGGGAGGGATCACATGCCGGGCTGGCAGATGGGTGTTGTGAAACGTAGTGGGAAGCAGCGACAACACTAGCTCGTGTTCATCTGCCTCCTCTCGCATCGAGGCGGCCAGTTTAAGTGGAAACACTCTCCACTACTTCCACGATCTCATTTGTAGTTTGCCAAAGGGGGGGGGGGGGGGAGGGGAGGGGGAGCTATAAAAGCATTTTTAAAAGCATTACTATCCAGTGAGCATCCATTGCCCAACTTTGATTAAATGACAGACTACACAAAAGCAAGGGAGCCAGCAAATTTTAAAAGAACGTTTAGAAATACACTGGGATAAGGGATGGATTTTTTGCTTTACTCACAGGACTATATTGAAATACAATTGGTGTTTTATCGGCAGTTTTGATACCTTCCCGTGGAGGCATCCAGCACCGGTCTCTGTCAGGAAGACTGCTACTCAGCCCTGCGGCACAAGCTGCAACATCCTGCTCAGTGCCATAAAAACCAGAAAGGACACAGTTACATTTTTCCTTTCCCTGTCAACCTTTCAGTCCTCCCAAAATTCCGTCAGCTCCAAAATATGTTCTTTTTAATTGGAAGATTTATCAGGGAAAATTGTGTTTCTTCTATACACTTTACTCTTTTCTCTGTGTGTGTGTGCACATGTGTGTGAAAAAGGCACATTCGAAAGCTATTTTCTGTAGCTATTAAAAAGTCTTGATGTCACTTCATTACGAGGCTGGTGCCAGCCTGATATTTTTAGTTTCAGCATAATAATAGTTCGTTCATTTAAAAAAAAACCAAATAACCTTCTGTAAACTTAGAAACCTGCAACTTTAACAGAAATCTGTCAGACTAAAAAAAAAAAATTAAAAAATAAATCAATTTTTAAATCATTTTTTGGAACGGATCAACAATTACAAGTTCCAAGAAATCTCTCAACAAGAGCACCAGGATAATTTCATTAGGAGGCCATACATATGAAAAAAAAGTTCCTTCTGGTACAGGTATCGTGGCACACTGTAGAAACAGGGCCAAGTCAGTGCTTGATACCAAGGAAATCATTCCTGGGAAGATTGTTCCATATTCTAACATCAAGCATTTCCTCTAGGATCTGCTTATATCTAAAAACGATAGGGGGAATCGTAGAGGAAAATCCTGTAAAATGGACTTAGTTCACAGATTTGCACAGATAAAATTAAAGAATATTAGAACTGAGATGGTGATCACATCTGAGATGTTCCCTCTATTGTGCAAAAGACTCAAGATGATAAGCCTTCAGGAAAAAGAGAAATCCTTAACAACCACTTCATGAATATCTTAGATCTCTCCATAACCAGGAAAAACTATTAAGAGATGGAAGCATTTTACTTGAATTGTATTTACAGGATTCCCCTTTACCTTCCTCATGACACCTGCGGCAGCTCAGCCAGTTGGGTCACTGTAACAGCTACACCTGCAATTGCTGAAGCCATCCCAACAACTGGAGAAGATTTTTTTTCTGAAGAAATTTTTCTTAACCCACCTCCCCTGGTTTGTATGGTTATTTTCTGGGAGAGGGGAGGAAAAAGGACAACATTATCTAGTCCCTGCTGTGGGGACTGGACACTGAAAGAAGTATAGGAGGTTGGAGCAGGACTTAAGAATTCAGGCCTGGGATCAGACAAAAATACAAGTTATATACACTTTACAGCAAGAAAGAGAGATCTTGGTAGAGCAAGAACACCACTTTCAAGTATTTGAATAACTTTGAGCTGCAGAACTGGGACTAAAATAAAATCTACATTAAAGGTCTTTATGGTGCTAACACAGAGATGAGACCTTTGGAAGCAACAACAATTAAGTGCTGTCAAAGCCTTCAGGCTGCAGAAACACAAACCTTGGAGCAAGGGGAATCACAGGATTTTTGAGTGTAGAAAATTTCTCTGGTAAAACAAAGTTTTCAAAAAACCCTAAGAATTAAAGCAATATTACAGTAAAATTCTGTTAAACACACATTTACCAAGATCTATGAGATTTCTAAGTCTAGCTTAAAGTATCCCAGAATTATGGCCAACTGATGCACTAAGCTGAAAGGTAAGGTTTAAGAGGATATTTTCAAAAACCTACACATTTTAGAAGGTGATTATCTAAATTAGAAATTAAGATTGCAAGAGATGCACTATGCTAATACCATTTGACCTATATATACCCAAACGGAACAATTCAGAGTGTGAATGCTGAGTGCTAGCTGACAGCCTGCAGACTATAAATTACTTTTAAGTGTCAGTTTTGAAGGAGCAATTGAATGACAAATAAGATGACCGGAACAATTCAAAGAGAACAGCCATAGTTAAAGGAGTTAGCTATGCCAAAGGCAGTTCAAAAGCGATCTCTAGCTCCATCTACTTGCATTCAGAGCCTTCTATAAAGAAAAGTGGAAGAGTTTTCCGTTCACAGCCTTGCAGGATGTATTCAGTCACCATCAAGCTCTCCAACTCTTAAGCTTATTGTACAGCCTCATTATTAATAAAATTGGCATTGGTTTTCCCTTCTTCCAAATGGAAAACCAAAGAGAGCCAACCATAAAGGAGACAAGTTTACACTGTTCCAACTCACTTTACTTACTTTAATTACTGCAGTAATTAATACTCTATAATTGCAGAGACCTGAAAACTGAAATACTCTTATTCCTCACAAGAACCGGAATTCAGAGAGGAAAGAGGGACTATGAACTAACATGGATTATATATGGTTTTGGGTTGTTTGTTGCTCTTTTATTCCAAGAGAACTGCTTGCCTGGAACATAGTTAACCACCTGCTATTCCTCAGGCCTACCTATGGGAAGCACAAGAAATCAAATACAATGCAGCAGAGGTTTTCTCTATCCTTACTGGCTCCAATGGCCCTACAGTAATTTTTAGACCTAAATCTCTGCCTTATGTTCTATAGTCAAGTTTTTAATACAACTAAATAATCAGCTCTGGTCAAGAAATCAGGCTTTAGCAGCTAAAAAAGCCATTAGGGCTGTCCTTTGAAAAAGTCACCCTTTGTGCAAGCATCTGAGCAGTCTGGTAACACCAGGTGCTAGACTGATACCCTTTGGTTTTTGGTTTTTTGAGGGTTGTTTGGTTGTTGTTTTTTGGGGTTTTCTTTTTATTTGTTTGGGGTTTTTTTAAAGTTATTTTCCAGAAACTTGGACGTTCAGTTTCAATGCAACTTTTCTCATGCTCTGAAATAAGTAATGGAAGTATTCAGGTAACCGGCTTCAGGCCTGTTTCACTGCTGCTCCGAAAGCAGCTGCACAAGCTATGCTCCACTAAAAGCATTTTAACTCTCTATAGCAATATTCCCCTGAACACGAATTAAAAAAAAATATATCTGTAGTAGTAATAAAGAGTGAAGGTGAACAATGCTGCAGGGCACCGAGAAGTTGTATGCCATTTACCAGTTTCACATTTACTATACAATAAATTATCTCCTCTTGTCAAAACAACTCGTTCTCCTTGAAAAGCTTAAAATTTAATTTTTTTTTTGACATTTCAAAAGCCAGCACTGTTTAAAATAAGGGAAGTGGGAGTGTAAATCCCCAGTATACGCCTGTATGAATGTACACCTCATTCTGATTTTTCAGTGATTCATAGCGAAATGCTCAGCCCAGCAGAAGGGGAACTAAATTTTTTAGGCACAGAGGGAGAGTTACTTCAGTGCTTTGCTATTGACATGGGAAGAAAGAGGAGGCGGTGTAAGAGGAACTAAGAAATCTTGGTTATTCGCCTGCTGAATATTTAGGGAGTCACAGCTCTTGAATCCCTGCTCATGGCATCTGGATGAGAATTAAACATGTGATATTTGGAGATGAGCACACCAAAAAGATGCAGATAGAGGTAGCAGAGGGTTGCCAGAGCAGGGGAAAAATTTATTTTAAACTATTAGCAGTGCACACTTCTTACATTAAACAGCAGCTGGTGCATAACAAAAGCAGGAGCAAACCAAGGTGGCCCCTGCCTCAAAGACTTTGCAAGGTGTAGGCAATGGGTGCAACAGCTACATGGGGAAGTATTGGGAGGGGAATGGAAACATCTTCTTGATCTTTTGGTTGAAATTCGAGGTTGTCCTCGGCCAGCCTGGCCTTCTCCAAAAGCCTAGAGCAGGCCCTCATTACTGCCTGGCTGTAGAAATGAAGAATGGGCAGCCCAAGCACCAAAAGGAAGCTTAGCCTGGCTGGGAAGGTCATGGCTGAAAACCAAAGACTGGTGGCCCAACTGCTGCCTGGGCTTCTGGGGACAGAGATGAAGAGTGAGGCAAGATCGTCCAGGAGATATTTCACAGGGAACTGTGAAATAGGGTCTACACATGGGTCTACACCATGTAGGAAAGGACATCAGGGAAGTGACAAGTACTCAGGGTGCTTCCAAAATATGAGTGGCATCATGAAAGAAAGATCTCAAAGAAATCTGGACAACAGGGTTTAGCGATGAGCTGCATCACAGTCAGGTCAGAGAAGAGAGCAGATAGGAAGATCAAGATCCCAGGTTAGTGGCCATGCAAGAGTAGCTTCTGGGTGTAAGGGAACACAGGATGAACACAAGTAAGAGATGGAGACAAGCAGTAGCAGAAGCCTCAGAAATCAACAGATACATGCTGTCTTATAAACACATACCATCACACACAAACCCCAATGCTCAATTTCAGGGAGATGGAAACAGCTCAGCATACAGAAGCAGCCACATACAAGAAGCCTTGAAGCTGAAAAGCATGAGACAAAACACTGATGACTTTAATTTTATCATTCAGATACTCAAAAGGAGGAAAAAAAAAAATTATATCAGAAGCATAACAGATGAGACCCTCTAACAAAGCGTGGCAGAGCTATGCTCAGCACAGAGGTACTACAAGATGCTCTTCAGACAAGAGTTGACTGAATGAAGATGGGCCCGTTGCACATGTTCTACTATAACAACAGGTTCTTAAATTATGAATAATGAACACAAGACACACAGCACAGCATCCCAGAGGAGATAAGAAGTATTTAAAATGCCAAGAAAACAAACACAAAAACCCAAACCACCCTCTCCCCCCATGAAGCAAGCTTCCCAATAAGCAATGAGAATATGTCAGTAGCTCTAAATAAAATACTGACACTGAACATGAAAAATAAGCACTTGCACGAGCACAGCTCTTGGGAGCACTACAAACAGCACCTTTCTGCAGACTTACTGCTCCTAAGTGCAAGGCAGGAGGAGAAGTCGAGGACATCCCATTTCCAGATATTTTTTTTAGTTTAAGAGAAAAAAGTCCCACTGCTTTGGGGACCTTTTACCAATGCTTTTTTGAAGTCTTTGACTTTAAATGGATTTGAGAGGTTCAGATTAAGAGGTCGCCATATTGTCCCCTCCAGGACATCACAAAGTCCCTGGCAGCAAGGATGGCAACACTAGAAGAGCTGCTGCCAGCCTGAGAGGCTATGTTAGAAACACGAACATCCTCTGCTAGAATTTAAGCTCTAAACGCTCTTTACCACCCCAAAAATACATGCAAGCATTTGGCCATTCTTCTACAGAGAAACAGTAACATCACTTTTCCTCCTGCTTACCCAAGAGCATGCTTAACTTCCAAACTAGCATAAATAGTAAGCTCAGTATAGCAAAAGGAAAAAAAAAAAAAACCCACACCCAGAATCTATGAGATGGGGTAACATGGCTGAGCACACTGCTGCAGCCTGTGGAAAGCAATACCCCCGTGAGGTCTGGCAGCAGATCAAGGGCAGTCACTTCACTCACTTTTCAGATTATATAGCTTTGTGAAATCATTTTGGTAATATTCAGCCTTCTTAAAACCTCTCTATGGAAAGCAACCTTTTCCAGTCCCTCATTGTTGAGCTCTTACCCACCAACACACAATGCACTACTATAGTTGCGCTGGCTGCCGTGCCAGCAGCGCAGTAGTGGTCCATGCTGTCAAACCAATGAGACCAGCCCAGAACACGAGGAATGCCTCCCTTTCCAGCCTCCTCTTTAATTTTAGCGCGCGCGCACGGCTCTGCTGCCAGGGCAGGCCATGCCAGGCCGATATGTGATTTGTAAACAGACACTCCAACATGCTCATCTTGGCTGCAGGCTCCAAGTTATCTGCTGTTATTCCCAACTGGCAGGCAAGAAGACTTCTGCACGTAACCTTATCCTCAACGGTGAGCTTTCATAAGAAGGAGGCAGATAGTTAAATATATTTTGGTGATGATGTTACTAGCTCTTCCTAGAAGAGGGGGAAAAACAAAAAACCCAGACATTCCCTTTGTCACCCTCCAGCCCGAATTCTGCAGAGTTCAGGAACAAAAATGCAATTAAGGCAGGCTTTGCCCCTGCACACTACAACATGGCACGGGATGTGTCTGCCTGTTTAATAAAGGCTCTCATGCTTTCCAGTACAATAAAGGAGTTGTCCCAGGGCTAACGCCCTGAAAATATGAATAGATGGTGACACGGAGACATATCAGCTTCGTTGGTTGTCTCATCTCCTACCAAGACAATGCAGGGCATCCCTTAACCTGGATCAGCAGTGGCTGTCACAAAGCAGTTCCTGAAGTGCACACCAGGCATTATCACAAATAAACTCAACTTTTAAAAATTAGCTTGGAGCCTCCTTCTCCTGGCAGCCATTTGGATACAAAGTCTTTGATAGCCAATTTCTGTCAACTGGAGTCTTCGGAGGCTAAACTTGTAAAAAGGGTTCATTTTATGTTTATTTCTGTGTGCTCAGAGGCAAAAAGATTTCACTTTCAGTTTGTCTGGAGTTTTTTTTCTTGCCCCTTTCAGAAGGATCATCACAGGGATGAACACACAAAAACAGCAGCAACCTATTTCTAGATGGGAAAAATACCAGTCTTCTGGTGACCGATGGACCAACTGCTCCACTCTGGCAATCATTCCCTTGAAGTCACCTCAATACTAACTGTAGTGTATTTTGTTCATTTATGTTTTTGTTTGTTTTCCCTTCTGTAAGTCTTGCCTAAAACTTAAGGACACAAGCTTTTTTCCTCAGTACATTTACAAGGGCAGAGGATATTACTTGCAGGGATCTAATGCGAGATAACGAAGAAAAAATGAGCAGCTCAAAGGTACCAATGGGCTTTCTCGGGTGGCGGGCGGTATAATCAGAAATCACTCACCTCTCTCCTCTCCCTCCTTGTTTTTTCAAGTAAAAAGTAAAGCTAGTGCAATATTCATGGGTTTTTTTCAATACGTAGCTAAAAAAGACATGAAGAAATGCTTAACGTGCCACTGACAGAACTTGAGTCTCTGAACAATGATGCCTGTATGAAATTACGTTTCTTGCTCTTTTGGCTACATTAAAACTACCATTGAAATCTTCAGGGCTAGTGGTATTTTTCTACCTTCAGATAAGAAATCAGGAAACAATAACTCAAAACATCTCTGTCCAAATTCTGCAAAAAAAAAAAAAAAAAGAAGCTCTATTTATCTGTACTTCGACTACATCTGTGACTACATGTTACATAAATAATCAGTCCTTAATTTTAAAAAAGCCAACAAATAAGAATTACCCACTTCCTCTTCTCTGCTTCTTGATAAGGTACAAGTATCAATGCCCTCACCTGCATTTTCATCACAAGAGAAATGCTAAATGCAGACTTTAACAAGAAGAATATGAAGACAGTGGTTTACTCACCTCCAGTTGTACCATGTGAGAATGAAAACGGAAATACTTCACAAGTATAAATATCCTTGTTAGTACATTCTCCTAGAAGCTTCTTAGAAAAACATTTAAGATGGTTTCTGCAGTTGACAGACGTAAGTCTTGTCAAATCCATCCTCAGGATGACTTAAGATTTGTTCACAAATGTGGTCCAGCCCCACATTTCTCTCCACACTCCTGCATAGATCTTTACTACTGCTGCTACAGATGTGGATTACAGCTGCTTGTGCCTGAGTATGTGCAGCTGACTACTACTTTTTTTAAAGTTTAAATACCTTTCTTTTACCTATGTTTCCATGTATATATGCATATATACACACATACAACATATTATACATATTCCTCCACATCCCACCCACTTGCAGGATAGCAGGACTCAGAGCATGGAAGAGCAAGCTGATATGAGAAGCTGCTTCAGGCGTAAAAATATAATTTGTGGGATGTGTGCACAGCACACACATCTCGGAACTCTGCGTAGCATTAGCCTAACATGAATAATGTGCACTTCACTCACAATTGGCTCATTTAAAAAGAGACATCTAAAAGTCTGGTAGGACATATGGAATATTGTTTACTGAATTCAGCATCTTGTCATAGGCTTAAACTATTTGATAAATACAGCTCAAGCTGGCCTCCTAAAGATATTCAAAATTAAATACTCCTCAGCCAAAGTGGAAAAAACATGACTAGAACTCACATCAGCAGTTGAGAGCAGGTCTACCAGGAGAAGTTTTACAACATGATAGAAACACCAAGAATGACTAATTCAGAAACAGATGTACAGTAACTCCATGCACTGGGAGGCTTCATGTGCATCTTACCATGAGACAGAGAAACCCCGTACTCTGAGACATGAACCCTTTACTATGTACACATACACACCCTGTACATGCATTCCCTTATCCTAACATAGAGGCATCTGTGGTGTTTTTTCCCCCCACTAATTCAAAGAGGACAATGTCAATACAACAAACTGAAAGCTGCAAAGAAAGATGCAAAGAGTATCAACTTAAATTTCAAGTGCTTTTAATGACCTTCTGTATCCACTGAAGTCCAGTCAATGCAACCACAAGTGTTCATGTCACAGTAAGACTGCAGCTGAAAGACCAGGTCTAGAACTTGACCCATGACAGCCACAGCTACCTGGTTTCAGAACCAAGGCTGGTCTGATGAATTAGATCCTTGACTGAAGTTGATTTTGACTTTTGGTATGTCCTCCCCCAAATTCTAAAAATAGACAGCTGTATGAATCACCACCACCAGAGCTACTAAAGATCTAAATAAGTCATTTTACCCAGCATAAGGCACAATCGGCTGAACTTCAGTAATTTCAAGCCAGTGTTTGAATCCATAATACTGGAGATTTTTTTAAAGAACGGATGACTTTTAGACACCTACCACTAGAGATACCATTCCCATATTATCACAGATTTTTATATTTGTTATTTCAGACTTCTACCATTTCACTTGTCTGCAACAGATATTAAAACACTTTATGCATTTGAAGACTTTCATCTTCACAAAAGACAATGGAAAGACTTAATGATCACAGGTCTTTCTTGGAGGTCATGTTTTAGTTGAGTTTTTACTTCCTCTGCTGGACATGTGCTCAAATTGGTTTGCATACCTCTTACAATGGCACACGAAGAGCAAACCCAGAGCTCCAGAGAGACACTTGGCTAAAGAGACTAACGTGACACAGGACTGGCTGAGAAGAGGATGTTCATCTCAAAGGAGGTGACAGTGTGAAGCAAAGGGAAAATACCTACAGGCATTTCACTCAGCACTGGGAAAATATCATCTGCTAAAACTCTTCGTTTCTACAAATATAATTTGATGTATCAGTAACTGGTTTAGAGTAAGCCTATATCCATGAGATCCTCGAATAAATTTCACTTTTAAATCAAAGATACTTCAGAAAGTGAATGTTTAGACTCTGCACTTCATCATTCTCTATTGGTTCAGAAACAGTACTAAGGTGTTTGTAAGCTCCTTAGTGTTATTTCCCGTTTGAGCCAACTATAAAGTGCAAGTTCTGCAGCACCAAGAGACAGAAACAGGGATGTAAAGCAAAACATGATTTGTTAATATAAATCTGTATGAGAGTGCATAGGCACAAAAAATTACCATCAATTACATAGTTCTCAAACTGGGGGAGCAGATATGTACATGAATGCAGACAGCTGTGTAAACACACTTGCAGTTAAAATACAAAATATGTAAGAAAAAAAGGCAACATTACAAGAAGTTAAACATTTTCCTCTAGTTTTTCAAAATCTACTTTCTATTGCTATCTTAAGTGGAGATGAAAAGCATTGTAGAAAAAGTATCAAGTGAGTATGCGGTGGTTTAAAGAAAAATGGAAAACAAAGTGCTAGATCTGGAGAACATGAAGGTTACATGGAGCTTATTGCAGCTGTAAATAGTAAATGATAGTGAAGATTTAGATTAGGAGTTTGGAAGCTGGCCTCTTTTTCTTTTAAATTCTTTTTTTTTTACCATTGATTTTTTTTAGAAGTCTACAAATACGGCAACAGGAATTGACCATAAAAAGCTTAGCACTCAGAGCACTGCAGAACAGCCAGTGACAACATGAGAACACCAAACAACTTGCCAATTCTGGCAATACCATGAATGCAGCAGAAGACAAGCTGAGTTTGTAGCAGAGATGCACTAAGATACTCTAGCAGGGACTACAAAATCCCTTATGCTTAACCATAATCAGCTTTGACAAATAAATTTGTTATTAAATTTGCTTAGAAAAGTTTGAGGAAAAAAATTAAATTCAACCTTTAAAGCTATAAAAAGCTTCAACTGCAACATATTTGCACATATCACCAGCCCATCACCCCCATGAAGTGCTGTAAGCATACCAGACATGGAGCTATCTGTACGTTTGTCCTTCATTTGTTACACCACAAGGAAAGAGCAGACATTGGTCACTATAAACCATTCAATTAAACACTCATTTTCTAACCGTTAGAGAGAAGACAAATGGTTCAAGTTCTGGAGCTACCAACTGCAAGCTTAACTAGAACCATAATTATAAAATTCCAACTGGTAAATTGTGCGTGGAGAGGATGAAATATTATGTTTTCTCATCTAAAATACAATCACCTCTTCATGCTGGCCAATAATAATAAAAACTGAATAAATGCTCCATTGTGTATACTTCTGAACTACCCCATGCGAGTCTAAGTTGTGCTGTAACAGTGGTTACAAACCACCAAACTATCAGATTAAAAAAAAAAAAATGCATAGTTTTCCAACTTAGATGTCAAAAGTTAAAATTCCTTGATCCAGAACAAGTCAGCAGAAGAGCTCAGCACCCCTGCCCTTTTTGGCAGCAACAGCAAATACTCCAGATTCCCCAAAAGTGGGTCCAATCTTACCTACTTGGCTGTAGAAAACCAAAGCCCCACCACCAAGTATGTCGGGATTCATTTCTTTCAAGTGTCAGAAGACAGACAGAAGCAAGCCGCTCTCTACTAGGTGCTACCACGAAGCATTGTATCTGTGTAACCTTTAAACACGTGGGTAACTACACGAGCACGACTCGTGCACAGCTCTGCGTCTAGTAATGAACACACAGTTGTAAATCTGGCATGAAACAGACCACGTGAGGATACGGCCATCTGTATCACAACTGCAACGCACATTACTGGTGTAGCGTGTAATGATCTTCCCTCATTAAAAACACCAGCGCAGAGCCATATATGTGAAGCACGTGCCTGTTTACAACAATAACTTCCTCAGAAAAGCTAGAAAGACCACAAAGCTGGCAACAAGATACAGCAGTTGAGCCTCATGCAGCTGCGTGAAGCATCATGAAAATGAGCTCACACTTGTCCACGTCGAGGACGCTGCACTCACAGTGCACAAGTGCGAAAACTGACCTCAAGGCTTCCCACACAAGACATCGTGGTAGCGGTGGTCACAGAGGGCACGCAGAGCTTCGCTTTGCCCATGCACCTTGGAGCGAAGTGGCCAGTGGACACGTAAGTAGCAAGAAGGGAGAGGCTGCCTTGCAACTGGGAGAGAGGAGGGAGGGAAGTCCAAGGCAGGAGCCAGCTGCGTGCCTGCAGTTCCACCAGGAGAAGCCAGCACGTTCCTGCACCATGGATCCACACCGCAGCTCCAGCCGAGCCTGCAGTGGCCGACGCCAAGAGCCATGGCAGAGAGTGAGCTTGGGGCGAGCAGCTGGAGTGTGCAGCTGGCCCCAGGTCTCACCGATGGAGCCCTGCCATCACTTACGAAGCAGCTGTGCAGTCACCCCAGCAAGGGTGTCAACCCATTGGCTCCCGACAGAGGAAGCCCTTTTGCCCACAGATTTTATTTATTTTTTTTTTTAAAGCTGTGTTTCTTCTCCTTTTAGATTGCTGCTTATGAGTTGTGA